>NC_140591.1:804488406-805688406 GCF_964204655.1 Triturus cristatus
TCAGAAGATTATTTTTTCTTTTTTCTTACAGAATATCAGGTTCCTCAAAAGATAACGATTAGCTTTCACCCATACAATAAGATAGAGTACAAGGGCAAACACCCTCCACGCCCAGTGATAAGTGAATAATATTTTGGTGTTGTCACTCATTTTATAAATCTGAACCAATATCCTTTCTTGCCACAAGGTTAGGATATGTCCTGTGTGTTAGAACTTCTTAAATAGTGGGTAACGTTTATCGGCCCAAAATCTTGGGTCTAAATTTAGGACGGCCAATGGAGTGCTGTTTGTGCCTTTAGAAATTTAAAATAATGTACAATTTCTTTAATTTTACCACTGTAGTTATTGACATGGAGTCAAGCGCTAAATCTGGCAAGCTCATATGATATTTCCATATGGGTTTTTCATCTTGATGTATCAACTTTAATATCCGCTATTAGTTTATAACTACTAGTTGTTATAGAAACCATCTGCCACAATTTTTTACAATCTTTTATTGTTCTAATCTTAATCTACTTCCACTTGAATTTTATAAAGTGCTCTGTTGCTTAAAAGACATTAACTATTTGTAAAATATGTACTGAACAATAAAGCTTCCAGATAGTCATTTCATGATCCAATAATTCCATTTAATATGCTGCGTGTGAGGAAATTGGGTGTATTATATGGTGTGGTTGTGAGACCTCACTGTGTAATACACTACCAACCCTTCTTATGAGCAGTAAGGTTTAATTGTCAAACTTTAACTCAACCCTGCATAGCTGTGGCTTCGAGCATTCAGGCTTCAACAAAGGAACAAGTGTTAAGCATTGAAACAACACCAAAACATTTGAAGAAGAAACAAGACTCACAAGAAATCAGACACCAATTTATAAAAATAGGTTGTATTTTTATGAATTTGCAGACACAAAATTGAGGCTTCTGGAGATATACATTTTCAAAGAAATAATAAATCAAGACTTTTCATTCAACCGCAAACAAGCATTGGCAAATTTAACAAATCTGACACTTAAAAATATTTTCAACAACATTTTACATCATAGACTAATGCGAATACTTGGAAGTACCTTGGGTGACCAACTCAGGCGGGAAGCCAGTCAAGGAGACCAACAACATCCAAAGGAACAGTTACCATTGCAATAAAAGGAATCTCCAGTCCAGTTCCAGCATTAGTGGCCAGGTGCCATTAACTTCTATTGAGTGATTCACTGATTCAAGGGATACAGGATGATGAATATGTTGTTGTGCAGTCGATGATGGCCTTCTTGGGGCTACTTCTCAGTCTGCGATCTTTGTGAGGCAACTTTGGCCACAGGGATCGACTTACCTTGAAGTCCTCTTGGGTTCAGTAAAAGTACAGTCGCCACTGGACTACTGGCTGCCCGGCGCAACAAAGTCAGCGGTTCCCTTCTTTTGGCAATAACTCTCCTGTGCAACCAAAATGCACTTCAACAACTCTCTAGAGTCTAGAAGACTTGGGTGCAACTTTTGAGATTATGGTCTCAGTCTTCCAGGCTGCGCTGCGACAAGGTGCGACGATCTGGTGATCTGGGCTACCAGCGCGCCCTGGCAGGCTTTTGCAGCTTTTGTGGCCCTGTGCTGCAAACAGGAAGTCAGCCAACTGACTGTTGGAGTCTCTGCTTCTTGCATGGCTCATGGGATAAATTTTTCACGAGCAGGACACCACAAGCACAGTCCTATCTTCAATAGGCCAAGGACCAGCACGTGCAGTCCAATTTCGATGCAGCTTCTTCCTGGCCAGATCCAAGGTCAGCTGGGCAGTCCTTCTTTGGTCCTTTTCTCCACTCCAAATGAGATTTGAGTTCTGGGTGCCAGGGGTGCCCCTTCTATGCCCAGAAAGTGCCCTTATGGGAGGTCACAATTACTAGCCAATGGGCTACTTTGTTCCCTCCCACCTGATGTCAACTTCCTGTGAAGTGTGGCATCTAGCGATCCCAGAGTTTTCTATTCTGCCCAAATCCAAGCTGGCTGAACTCTTCTCTTGGTGTGTGCAAAAAAACTGTTTGGTCAGTGTTTCACCCTCTCTGTTCCTGAGGCCAACCTGCTAACCCGATGAAAGAGCAATCCCTCTTGAGTGTGTTTACCGTTTGCCCTTCAAAGGCTGCTTTTTCTAGAAGTTTGCCTTTTGGGCTAACATCCCACATGACATCCTTCCAGGAGGAGGTAACACCTCCGCCATCTGCAGGCCACTATTGTTACTGGTCCTGGGAGCCTTTTACGCGCCTCCACTGGCAGGCAGAAGGCTGTCTCGTGGCCAGCAACTGCAAATGACCACTGGAAAACTTGGGCAGCAGAGTGGCATTTTTCTAAAAGTTGCATGTAGCAACAAGTTACATTAATTTCGACTTGGGCGTCACGTTGGGCTTATTGTAATGAGTCGTTTGATACCTTGAAGCACTAACTTTAGTAGTCTCATTCAGAAGTTAACACAGCTGAGTAGTCAGCATATGATCCTGAGCGCGCCAATCAAACTACTAGCCTCTCTCACAATTAAAAAAATATGTTTGCTAGTTTTTACTGTCAGAACATGTAAAACACATGTTCTACGTTTTACCATACTGCATCATGCCTTAGAACTCAATAGGCCTGCTTTAGCTGTGATTTGCACACATTAAAAGGGAAGTTTGGCTTTGCCCTTGTTTTAAATGACAAAGTCAAGTTAGCAGTTTTAAACTGCTCTACCAGTCTGCAGTGGCTCAGCTCCAGAGGGGACACTTTACTGTACAGGCCCTGGTACCATATTCTAGGGATTTATAAGTAATTTCTGCCAATAGGGTATAGGCTAATCAAACATACATGTTTAAAGGTCAGGGTACAGGCACTAAGATCTGGTTAGCAAAGGAAACAACCTTTACAACGCAGTCATTACATCGCACTACCTTTACAAGGCAGTCATTACAATGCAACATCCTTTACATCGCATGCCATTACAACTCAGCCATTACATCGCATGTCACTACAACACGTCATTACAACGCATGTCACTACAACGCATACCATTACAACGCATACCATTACAACACATAGTTTTTACCCTTACACTATCCAACACTTACCCTACTGTTGCACTCACTAGAGTGGGAATAGTAATTTTTGCCCCTACACTATCCAACACTTACCCTACTGTTGCACTCACTGGAATGGGAATAGTAATTTTTACCCGTACACTATCCAACACTTACCTTACCTGCAATGAAATGGTATGCGTTGTAATGGTATAATGCGATGTAATGGAATGCGTTGTAAATGTAGTTTCTAAAAATTAAGCCTGGGCAAAGCACTACGCTACGCTCGCGTAGTTTGCGAAGTTCGTGCTACTTCGCACTACGCGAACTGCACGTAGCACAGTGCGAACACGCGTAGCGTAGTGTTGCGTAGTGCTGCGGTCATTTTTTGCTTGTTCGCGGTCCTCAACGTCAAGTTGCCGACCGCGAGCAAGCAAAATGACATCCCGGCGAGACTTTTTCCTTGTTCGCGATCAGCAACATCAAGTTGGCGGTCACTAGCATGGAAAATAAACCTCCCGGCGAGATTCCCAACGCGAGGAGGTCAGGTTTCTCATTGCGAGTGGTCGTGTATGCTCGTGACCGCTCGCGATGAGAAACTACCAGTTCGCGTTGAGAAAGCTGTGGCTCGAGTAAAAATCTACTCGAGCAGCAGAAAACTACAGCTCGCACTGTGCAAGATGCCATTTTCAATGATTGCACAGTGCCGGTTGCTTGTCCGCACTGTGCAATCATTGAAAACGACATCTGGCACAGTGCGAACAAGGTACTACGCAGTTCGCGAAGGGCTACGCGTAGCTCGCGTAGTGCGAACTTCACTTTGCGTAGCTTCGCGAAGTGCTACTTCGCGAACTACACCCAGGGTTACTAAAAATGCGTTGTGATGCATGCAATGTCAAATCATGCGTTGTAATGGATGTTGTGATGTAAAAACTGCATTGTAAAGGCATGTGTTGTAAATGTTTGCGTTGTAACGAGTACTATTCGGTTAGCAGGCCTCAGTGCACTCTCAGAGTAAAAAAACCAGCAGCATCAGTCAAACATTTTGGGGGGTACACTGTGTATGTTGCAGAACTCTAGAAAGTGGCTAATGTAGAAATGTTTTAAATTAACTCATAATTAGTAAGGAATATGAAGTTGCTTCAAAATCTTTGATATTGTTGCTGTATGTTTGGACCTGTAAAGAACCCCTCTTTCATATACTTTTATATAGGTCACACCTGCACAAAAGTTGGACAAAAGTATTCGACCAGCATTCTTTGCTGACTACGTAAGAGAGTCAATAGGCTACTGTTATCGCAATTCTCTCTATAATAATAAATAGGGTTAAAAACAAGCTCCTGCCACCATAGAATCAAAACTTTTGGATGTGTAATAAATAATCATAAAATTTAAATTGAGCATATTCTTATTTAGATTTAGCAGTGGATGAACATACTTTTCTGTGTTATATAGATCGAGACTAAAAATGGATTTCAGTAACTGACAAAAAGTGTATTAAATTCCTTCAGAATTTATTGATGTGCTACAACCACATGTTGGTATTCAGAATTTGAGCATGCTGCATTTTAGCACATCCTTTTTACTTACGGGAGATTACAAAATTATTCTACTCCTCCTTATTAATCTTACACATTCGTGTTCCAACTCTCCTTTTCCTCCCAGTGAACTAACTTTAAAATAAGTGAGTCAAATATGGGGACCAAATAATTAATCTTCTGAAATATGTTGCTTTTAAAGCCACCATTCTTTTACTGGATTATGTGCTTCCATATTATTGGATTGGTAGTGCTGTGAAACGTCCCTGTATTGTCCATTCTATTTTCACTGATCAGTCATGGTTTTCATCAGACATCATTATTGTAGCCCCCTTCGTTGTCCTATTTGATATTTATTGGGCATGTTCACTATTGTGCTAATCCTGGCGCTCCTGCGTTAATGGCATTTTAATACGTTTGAATATTGTGCATTCCTGCCCCTCTTTCTGACTTTTATACCCTAATATGTTTATCAGGGATACTTAGATTATGATTTTGTAGCTTACTTGCCATCATGTATGCATTTCTACAGAAATAAGCCACCTTTTTTTCTAAAATTGCTGACAATTAAACAGAACTTTTTTTCCTTTTACAGTCTTGCTCCAATATTTGCACTGTTTATACCATTCTATGGATCCATTCCAGGAGTGCAGGTGACTATGGTTCTTGGTCATTTTCCAATCTCCAACAAGACTCTGGTTTACATTGTGGGTCTCCAGGTACAGTGAGTTTATATTAAGTCCCTTATTATGTGTTTCCAATTGTGTTTGGGAAATACAGCAGTGCATCATCATAAACAGACTTGTTTAATAACAATGAAATGTATTTGTTGTATTCCTCCACTCATGCAAAGTAGAGCTTAACATACTTTCAATTGCTACAGGAATTGCAACAACCTTAAAAATCGGACAGTGAGTAATACATTTGACATGAGGTATGCTTACATAAACTCAGTGAAATCTATTGATCAAAAGTTCTTCGTCAATTTCACAAATGCATTTAGTTAGTGAGCAGATCTGCTTTTTCTCTATGTTTCATAAATTGCTGTAAAATTCCTGTCTTATCTTTAATAGCCCTAATTGAAATTCATCCATCATCATAAAGCTCTTGTGGACTGTCTGTTCCATAAGTGTACTCTGTAGCCACAGTTCTTCATATCTGATAGAGACTTCTAGCCGTAGATTCCTTACCTTAGCTTTATCCCCAGGAGTCAGACTGGATCGGAATTTTTTTTGTGAGCAGTACCCCGTGCGTGCTGGTAGGTGGCATCGTTCGGCTCCGTGTGGCGTCGTTAGCGTCATCTATGATGGAAGTGACGTTCATGGTGCTTATATAGGCGCCACCTAGGCACACTGACGTCAGTTCTTTTCTTTCCGCACCAGTCAGCACAGATCAGGGAAGAGCTACGCCTCAGTCACTTTTTGACTACCCTTTATTTGACATTTTGTCGAGAGGAAAGTCCTGAGAGTGATCGCAGCATCTGAGGTGCTCGTCGTATTCCAAGTTCTCAAGCCGTTCGGGTAAGTCTTGGTCCCACAAAAAGAAGAGTGCTTCGACTTCACCTCGCTCGTCGGCCAACAAGACGCGGGAACGGCACTCGAGGTCTAACTCCGCGGTTGAGCCAGCCCCGAGTTTCTGCGAGCTGAAGCGACCCCATTCAACTTCTAGAGTTTTATGAGGCCATGCGCCTCATATAAGAGCAACCTCTTACCTCTGGCATGCCTTCGAGCCCCACAAGTGCGTAAGGGGCCCCTACTGGATCCACGCCGGCGGCTCCGGTACTAGTCAGGCCCCAGGGATCCACAGATAGAGCTGGATCAGTGCTGGTTTTGCCATGTCGACCTTTCCCTGCACCGGTCCTGAAGCTGATGCTGCCGGCACCCACCGGCTATGCCATTCCCATTTAAAACCCAGACATGGAGCTGGAGGTGTGTCGCCCGACGTCTGCTGGAGCTATGCCATCCAGGCCAGAGCCTGAGCCCTATTCCGATGAGCTAGAGTCTGGAAAAAATAGGAGGGGTTGCTGGACCCTGAAGAATCTAGGTGAATCCAGTGAACTGGACACTTCGCCAGGTACTGGCATACGTTTTTGCCCTACCGTGGCTACGGAGGAGGGAGCTTCATTCACTATGGTGGTGTGGAGGACAGCTGAGGTCCTGGACCTTAGTTTGTCCTTGCTGGCAGTCAAGACTGTTGTGACGGAAGTGCTTCAACTGGGAGTGTCCCTGTCCGAACAGCCTCTCCCATTTAACGAAGCACTTACTGATGTCCTGCTTGGGACCTGGTGCAAGTTCCACATAGGAGCTCCTATGAATAGAACAATTGCTCCCACCACCATCCTGCTCCAGGGGACCCCAAATTTCTTCACGCAACACCCTACCCCAGAGAGCTTGGTGGCCCAAGCCTCCACTTTACATATAAATATTGGTGCATTCCCAACTGCTCTGCCAGATAGGGAATCCAAGAGGCTGAACAATTTAGGCAAGAAAATGTTTTCTTCCACCAGCCTGGCGCATTGCAGTCAATGAAAACTGCATTCGTTTTGGGCCACTATTCCCACGCCCTGTGGGATACGGTTGCGCAGGTGCTGCCAGTGGTCCCAGAGGACGATTGAGCCATGCTCTCCTAGACTGTAGCCGACAGGAGGGATGCAGCCAAGTTCCAATCAAGCACGAGGATTGACATGACACCCCTATCTGGTGCCTGGAATGATTTTCCTAGGACACCTATAGGTATTAACAATTTTGCCACATACTGCTACACTCCCTTCAAGTAAAACAGGGCAATCACAAGATTTGGACAAGGTAGGCTCACTCACATAATGTGACATGCTTAATCATTTGCCACCTTGTTCCACACTGGTAAAGTGGTACTGCCAGGGCGGACTCGACCTCAGGGTGGGGCTGAGGGAGTTCTTAGAAATTACTTATTTTTCTGGATAAAATTTGGATCCAGTACAAAGAATAAAAAGCCGTAGGATACTCCACAAAACTATCCTTTTTTAAGGTGGTTTCCTGGGCTTGTCAGTGGACGAATATGGTCGCTATGGCCATTATGTGCTACTGACTGAATTTGCAAACATGTTTCTGCCCATTTAGTTGAGCCAAAAAGTCTTGGTCATTCATCAGGGCCGAATCTAAGTTTACTCTCACCAATACACTAACTGTGAAGGGCTCCAAAAAAATATTATATAGAGAGGGCCTACCTCTCTTATAGAAGAACATCAGGCTCAATAACCTATACAGGAGGGTGATAAACAAAAACATATGTAGCAATAGCGGTATAAAGACATATGACACAGTCCATAGTGGGAACCTTCACATCAAGGCAGTGTAGTTTTTCTGCACAGTGACAGTTCCAAACATAAAAACTTTACACCTACCCCCGGGAAGCGGATGACAAGGGTAGGTGCTGACAAAGGGTCCGCACTCTTCAAATTCATAACACGAATAAGCGCGGCACCTCCGCTTCACCCGAGGAGGCAATTCGTAATTTCATGTTAGGTTGGACATTGAACCACATACACAGTGGTAGCACTTTAGTGGCACCATCTATTTGTGGAGTAGATAACTTTCTCTGCCCTGACGTAGTGCAACGGTTCCTTATGACCACTAGAAAAGCTCAAAATTTGTTGACTTATAACTCAGAGTGAGACCAGAGGAAGGCTTCTCACTTACAACTACAGGGTACTTTCCTTGACCCAACTGTAGTACACTGACTACCAGGGTTCCTCACACCGCATTGGTAGCATTCACCTGTAAAAGGTTTTTACTCCTGACAGGGTGGTCCAGTTATTAAAGATTAGTTTGTGACCTCCCCTATCAGTTTTAATCCACATTTTGATACTCCCTACACCACCCTACTTACTACTTTTCCTGCACTCATCATACATCATTTTTCAACAAAAGATCTCTGCTAAAGAAACCCTTCGGGGGACACGTAGGGCATTGCAGCTCCGGCCCGACGAGGTGCGCACCCCTTTGATGAAGCATGACATCCCCTTAGGGATGTGTGAGGGCAACATGAGACAGTCTTGTTGACTGCCCCCATGCCCTTGCTCAAGTCACACAAAACCTGTCTAAATTGTGTCTCTTCCTCTCCAGGAACAGAAGACCTATTTTTGTGATACTATCATGGGCACCCAGTGTGCAGCAGTATTCGGGCAGGTGAGTTTTGCATAGTGTCTGAAGGAGCTACTCTCTCCCCTTTGTGACTACCTTTCCCTCCATGCCACCTACCTATGACAGGCTGACAGAGGACCACCCATATCTTCTCCGCCAGGAAGTGACAGCTCTTTCGGCCAAAGGAGCCATAGAGAGAGAGTGTTGATGCCAGAAATGGGTTGTGGTTGTTATTCCTTTCTAATGCCCAAGAAGGGCGGAGGCCTTCGTCCTATCTTAGACCTGCGATCTCTCAACTTCTTCCTCAAGAAGAAGTTTAGAATGCTTCCCTTTGGCCTCACCAGCACCTCTCGGGTAATGGCGGTGGTTGCAGCGCATTTGTGGAGATCAGGGGTATCAGTTTTCCCCTATCTCGACAACTGGCTGTTGAAGGCAGGCTCGCCCCAGCTGTTGCCTCCAGACTTCGGCAGACCTCCTGCATTTGCTGGGGTTCACTATCAACGTGCCAAAGTCACACCTACTCCCTTTCAGACTATCCCTTTCATCAGCGCTGTTCTGGACAAGGTGACGTTTCGGGCCAATCCTCCCAAATGGCGAATCCAGGATATTCAGGCTATGATACCGATGTTTCAGTCTCTGCCCTGGATTACGGTGAGACATACTCTGAGACTGCTGAGCTTCATGGCCTCCTGCATCTTGCTGGTGACACATGCCCATTGGCATATGCAGGCGGTGTAGTGGGACTTGAAATTCCAGTGACGCAGCATCAGGGGGATCTCTCCAACATGGTTCAGATCTCGGAGAGAAGTGAAAAAGATCTGCAGTGGTATTTAACTAGCTGCAATTGGGTCAGCGGCAGACCCCTCTCCTTTCCCCTTTCAGATCTCACAGTAGTGACTGATGCATCACTCCTGGGATGGAGCGGCCATCTGGGAGAGGTGGAGATCAGAGGACTCTGGTCTCCTGCGGAATCCGGACTCCACATCAGCCTGTGATCTGATTCGCATTGAAAGCCTTTCTAGCCTCCTTCCAAGGAAGGTTGGTGCAAGTGTTCAGCCCTGCAAAGTATCACGCATCAGGCGTGAGACTAACGCATTTCAGTGTGGTGGTCCGCATCACCACACTGAAATGCAAAGTCACGCAAAATAGGCATAGTGCTCCTTCGCTGTCAAGCCATCCTAGCGCTGGTAATTATGCCCCCTTGGAATGCTAAACTAAAGTTGGAGTGGCTTCCAGCAGGCTTTAGTGGCTGTCAGCTCTCTTCCTTAGCTACTTGCTTAGCTACAATGTAACAAATATTTGATTCCCACTGCGCAGCATACTGATGTACACGTGACTTAACGTCCTGCTGTGTGCGCGTTCGCGCGGGCATGTGGCTGCAGTTCCTGAGTTGCGGTAGCTGTAGGTGCTCACTGATGTAGTGGCAATGAGTGCTGCTTGCACCACAGTAATCATATTATTTAAAAAATATGATCAACATCCACAATCGGCGGCGAACCCGACCCAACCCCGAGGACAGGATTGCGGTGACTGCTAGATCCCAGAACTCACCCCTGTACATCTCTGCCGCTGAATCTTCATGCTGCTGGAGTGGTTGTGGCCACGGGGCGGTCGGGCCGTAACAGTTTGCAGCCTCTCAAAGTAAGTGATTGGAGTGAGATATCGCTCTCTCTTCTAATAAAATGTGGTTTAAATTATATTAGCGTGCTGGTTATCTTCGCCTGGGTACACTGCCTGTGTTACAGCTGAAGTCTTAGTGTGTGCCTTCCCAGTGTTGCTATTTTTCAGTAACTGGCACCACCCCATCGACTCCTGGTTAGAGCCACTGACACCTTTTTGCGGCCACCTGGTACATTATCTGCAGAGGATCACATGGGCATTTACTATCTTGAATTGGCGCCATCTGCTGCTAGACTGGGCCGCTGGAGTCTGTCAGGTCACGTGAACAGACTCTGACTTCGCTGCAGTGTCCAGACTCAGCGCAGGCTGTGGCAGCATGATGTGTTTTTAGGTCTCGCCTGAGCCAGCGTGCATGCGGTGCTCTGCAAGGCATTTTGTAAGTGCTATTAATTCCAAACACACGCTTGTGTGTGTGCTTGGAATTTATCACTTGCTACTGGGCTTTGCGTGCTGTCTTTCTAAGAAAGACAGCACATAATTGGCCCAAGGGGGGTGCATGTCCCGCCTTCTCTATTCTGTGGCCTAGGGTCCGCGGAAGCGAGCATGAGCGCCATATGTTTCCAATTATCGCGCCGCGTCTCTCGGTCGCGTTAATTGGAAACAGGTGGGCAACACGGCGCTTTCACTTTCACCACGGCGGGCACAAGCGTGTGCAGCACTTCCGGGCTTGTCTTGTTTTTTTATTCCCAGCACGCCATGCGCGCTTTCAGCTTCAGTTGCATGCACCACTTGTTTCATTGTTCTATGCACCCCTTAGCCGCTGTTCTGCTTCTTGACTCTCTCCTTCCTATAGGACGTCTATAAAAATAGCGTGGGATGGTGAGAACCGGGCCGGCCCCGGCAGGGTAATGCCGCTCTCCCGCTAAGCTTGGCTTCCAGTCGAGGTAGCTGGACTGGGGTAATTTCCGTCCTGAACTTAAAGGACTGCATTAACGCCTGGATAGTAGAGATGAGCTTTTCAGTATTTGTACACCCACCAATAAACAGAAGCAGAAAAGCTGGCTTGGATTGTTTTCTCTTCACCGAGCCGCACAGCTGCCAGAAAGCTGAGTTTGTGCACCATCGAGGAGAGGGCTTTGCAGTTAAGGGTATGTAGCGTCATTTGAAATTAAGTAGAAAAAGGTTTGTTCAGGGCGCGCGTGATTTTTGCAACATTTTGTGTTTGTGGGTTGTTTGAATCTTTTTCTGCAACCTGTTTCCTTCGGGTATAGTGGATTATGGGCATTCGTTCGAGGAAGATCGGTTTGGGCCTCAGCATATTGGGTACTGCAGTGTGCAGACTCTGCTTCTCCTCTTTCAATTGCTATTGTGTTGATGCTTTAAACTCTTACATAAAAAATAATTAGAAGCAGCCGGGTCAAAGGAGACTGCACCACCAGAATCAGTCACTAGCAATATGCAATATTGCCCACCTCAAACGTTCTGCTGCTTGTAGAACGTAAATATATACTTGAAAATTGATTGGATGAGAGGCAATATGATGACACAGGTAAACCAAGTAAACAAAATGTTACAGCACAAAACATATCACATATCAATGTTTTGTGTCTTCCGTCTTTTATTTTCCTACTTCATAAAAACAGCCAGCCAACGTGTTTTGCCCAAACATGGGCTTCTTCAGGGCAAAATAGTATGAGTGTAAGGTGTGCCTTCTGGTGAGCAAGTCAACGAGCAATAGGACACGGATTCTGTCGAACTAAAGTATGATGAAATAACGCACAATGAGGCAAGAGTATTCAATGTCTCATGAAAAGAATTATATTTTTAACAATGGTTAGTACACTTGATTGGCCACAAAACAAGGTTGACGCGTTTCAAACCCCTCCACACACGGGGTTCTCATCAGGACCAGAAAGCTTATTGACTATTGTGAGATTCGCCGATCTCTGCTGAATTCTTTTCACTCAATATGCACTGAGTTCCTATTGAATATTGTGAGATCAGCCGATCTCTGCTGAATTCTTTTCACTCAATATGCACTGAGTTCCTAGCCTGTTTCATAGATTCGCTTAGTCCTTTCCTTGGAGACGAGCTGTACTCGTATAATGTAAGTTGAAACCTTGGACTTATATGCCCCAGTGCAATATGGATTGCTAAATATTACTACGATCTTACTACGATCTTAAAAAAAGATAGCAGGAAAACCCACTGCATCTAGTTTCTGACCACCTATGACAAGAAGTCTGTTAGGGTTACTTGTGCGTGTCTTCAACTATGACCGCAAACCTAACCTTAGTAGACTTATAAACAATTCTGTAATGCACTTAGGTGCTGTCACCTGACTCATTACTTATGGGAGGGGTTCACAATCTAATATGGTAGCCTTTTGTTTTGGGGTTATTATCCCGCAGTAGTGATTAGCAATCTAGCACCAGCTTTGGTATAGGTGCACAACTTAATTCATGGACACTTGCTTCTATCAAGATCTAATACAAAAAATGTTTTAACTTTAACATGCACTCCTAAGCTTAGCATATCTCATTTGAAGACATTTTTGTGTTTACAGGGTTGTTTTAAACATGTTTATTTCACAGACCCTTGGCGCAATGTTTTCGGTGGCTTTCTTACTATAGTGTGCACGTTTGTTTCGGAAGTTCAAATTACTTTTTAACAATTTTGGGAAAGGTGACAGTTCTTGTAAAACGTGTGTGTCCCTCTCTTTTACCATAGGCAAAACAAGACCACGCTGACAGCAAACGTGTCCCTGTTTTGCACCTTTTTGAATCTTAATAAAATGCCAAGAGAAAAACCTGTTAGGCTAAATATGCTACCAATACTTGCCACAAACCAGACCTGTGCAGTGGCGTTTAAGTGCTCTTGGAAGACCGACAGACTCTTGTTCACTCCACAACTTTCCCTCACTAAGGTGCAGTCTGTCTTTAAAGTACGTAGTAGATGGTCTCTTATTTGCTCTTTCCCCTTTATCTCTCACACACACTTATTCCCCTGTTTCTGTCTCTCTCTAACGCACACACATACACACTTGCTCTCTCTCTTTCTAATCTTCTTTAGCTACAGACCGCACTTACAGTTTCTCTCTCTCTCTCTTCCTCTCACATATACACTCTCTCTCTCTCTCTTGCTCTCCAAAGCGGAAGCTTTCTCTCTCTGTCAAAAGACTATTCTTTCTCTCCAAGGCCCATCACACCTCTTTCAGCCACCTTTATTTTTCTTGAGGCAGAGCGCATGCTCTCCTTCTCTCCAAGGACCAAGCCATAGGCTCCCTCTTTTATCTTTCTCAAATACTAGCTCTCTCTAAGGTGCTGAACACATGCTCCCTGGTCTAGTTACTTTCTTTGGAGCAGGGTCCCCCTGCCACTCAGGCATACAGTTCATTTCATAATCACAGGGTTCATTCTCCCACGTACCACAGCACGGTCTCCAATGTACACAACACTTATTCCCTCTCTCAGTTTCTAAATGTCTCTAAGCCGCGGACACACCTTTCACCTATTCCTTGGAGAGCGCACTCCACTAATTCCAGCCACAAAATACAGGCTCCCTCGCCAACGTGCTCTAAAGGGGAAAACGCCCGCCATCCTGGTGCGGTACCCAAGGAGCCAGGCATCACAGGTACAAGCCCGCCGTAATGGAGTCAAATCGTTGCGGGGAGCTGCCAAAGAGCATGGTGGTGAATTGAGGGTGAACGGGGTGGAAGAGAGTGCTTGAGGGTTTGAAGGCCAGACTGCTCTGGCAGGCAGGGTACAGTCATGAGCTCCTCCTTGGGGCCTCATCCTCCGTGGCTGTCCTTGCATTCATGAGCAGAAGAATGCGACAGGGCCACAGTGGAGCCTCATTGCCCCAAACTTCATCTACGCACTCACACGTCGGTCGGTTCATTCTCAGACTGTCTTCCGCCACTGGCACTGGACGACCCTCTACTTGAGCTAAACGATTGCAAGACTCCCATGCAACAATTAAATCATTCAGATGCGTTTTCATCGATTCTATGTGATCTGTGCCAGCTTATGTTTCTATGCCTGGCGACACCAGCTGTAGTTTCAAAACAAAACAAAACAAAACAAAACAAAAAAAAGACGGGCGTGTTTTCGACAACCTACGACCTGCCTGCCTCTTTATTACAAACGCCACGGGAATAACTATTTATTTTGTACGATGTCAGACGTGTGTCCTCGACGGAACTAGAGCCGGTTGCATGTTTATATAGCGTGAACTTGACCCGAAGCTATTGGAGCGCTTTACATGAGCACCGTATTTACATTACAGATTCAGGCACGGGAAGATTAAATGATTTGCCCAGAATCACAGGATGTGGACGCGACCTCGAGGCTCGAACCCTGGTTTCCTGCACCAAAGGCGGCAGTTTAAACCGATGGACCACATCCTCTCCCTCCTTCTTGTAAGGAGGGACTGCCAGCCGGGATGCTGGGGAGGAGACCCGGCTCCTAATTCAGTGACGGCTCAGACCAGGCGAGGGCATTCTGTACCTGTCTGCACCTTCACTGTGGCCCCTCGAGAAAAGCATCACTAAGAGTGCTGTGAGCACCGGACATGATGCACCAGGGACACGAGGCTGGCCTCTCGGACAGAACATGCGCTGCTCTGCGTCAACTTCCGGAGCCTTTCATGGCATTCAGAAGCACCCCCAGGGCGCACGGCCAAACCCCTCCATTCGTTTCCACCCACTGGTAAATGGTACTTTCTGTACAGAACACAATCAAGGTGTCTAGACCGGGTTTAACGGAGTGAAGGGGAGCAAACTCGGGCCCCAAGTGGATGGAAGCTGTGTGCTTCAAGCTGGGGACACAACGTCACTGACAAGCGTATAGTAATGTTTAGTCGGCACTGCTGGCCTCACAATAATCTGCTAAAAGTAAGAGCAGGCGTGAGAAACAAACACTAAACCCGTCCGTCAAGAAGTGGAAGAACTAATACCAAAAAATATGGAAAGAACAGGTTTTCTTCACTGGGCTCAAGCTTTCTCGTTTGTGCCACCCACTGCTCTGTCCCAACACCGAGTGACCACAACTGGTACTTAGACACTGTCTGGGGCCCCAATATACACTCTGAGGCGCACCCGAGGGCTGCGCCAATGAGGTGATATTCCCAAGGAGTTTTGGAGATTATCGGGAACGAAAAGAACAAACATTAAAAATGCAATAGGTCTCGCCTTTCATTAAGTTAAAGCCATTTGCTTTGCTATACAATGCCATTAGCAAAGCAAATGGCTATAACTTAATCAAAGGCTAGACCTATTGCATTTTCAATGCTTGTTTATTTCTTCAATTTCCTGCCAGTGGACCTAGGCCCCCATTAATTGCTGCCACCAGCCGCAGTTTTATTGTCCTCCCTGACCTCGACAGACGGACACGTGAGGGCAGCAGGACGGTGTGGCACAGAGTTGTGACACATGGGCCTGGTGTCTGACTCCATGGGCCTGGCTTTCTCTGAAGGTTGCTGCATGCTTCCCTCGAAGTGCAGGGGCCTCCTTTTCCCAAAGTTTTTAAGTTCTAAGGTAGGAACAGTTTTTCTTTTAATAATAGAGTATTTTTGATCTTTCATCTTGAATTGGCGCCCTCCGCCAGAGTAGGGCGGCTGGTGTCTGTCAGGTCCGGTGCACTTGGACAGACTCTGCCGGTCTATATAACGCTCACGCTGTAGGCTGTGGCAGTAGGCTGTTTTTAGGTCTCGCCTACGCAGCGTGCATGCACTGCATAGGAGGACTTTTAACCGTCGCTCTGCTCTTTTTCGAAGCACATACTCGTGCTTGTGGTGGTATACACCTTGCGGAAGCGCGCAGGGGCGTGCCACAAGCATGAGTATGTGCTTTGAAAAACAGCAGACTGCGCGCACACGCACGCACCACTCCCTGGCCAGCAAACACATGATTGCTGCGAAAGTTTTTCAGCGCTTGTTTGTTTTAGCTGCCTCAGCAGAAAGGTATTACATGTCAGACAAATACCCCATTGCCAGGGTTTCACTTAGCTGCTGATGTTTGGAACAGCATGGCATCACAAGCGACAGCAGCTTTCTCTTTTCACAAAAACGTACTTGGCTGCAGCAAGAGTACAAAAGTTTTGCATTTTTAAACGTTCCTTGGTGGGTCACTTCCTCCTCCTTCTCTCCCCTTCTCAATGAACCCCTCCTATCCCTGCATCCTTCTCTGACTCCATCTCCCCCATTCGATCACACCCATCTCTGTCCTTCCCTTCCCTTTCTGACCAGCCCTCTCCGTCACCATAGCCAGGGTTGCAGTCGGTCACATTATGCCCTCTTTAACACCCAGCCGTGCAAGTTGTAGGGACTTGCATAACATACATTACTTTGCTGCACATATATTGTCAAACTCCTAGAAGAAGATAGTGCTGTATCATTTAATTTTTAAATTATTTTAAAAACGCAGAAAAAAAATTCACTTTCCTGCACCTAGATAAAGTCATCACTAACCATAATATGTAAATAAAAAAAATGTAACTGCACACTAGAAGCAGCTAAACTACATTTTGGACGTTGGTGTCCGGAAGAGAACAGTAAATCTATTTATGTTGACTTGCATATAGTACGTAGTACGAGAGCAGCTGCACATGCGTTCTACGAAGCCTAACCTCGTGGTGGAAATGACATACGCAACCCGGAAGCGTTTCTGACCTGACTCTAGTTGTACCGTGAGTGGAATAGGTTGGCGGACCCGGCGCGATGGAACCACGTGTGGGTAGGAACCGAGACCAGTATCTTAAAGGGTAAGGGGAGCAGTAGTTAGTTACATCAGTACTGATCTATGTTGTGGCTGTGGCCAATCCTGCGCTCGGAATGCACACAGAAGCAGTTGGCACAGTTCAACTATTGTATTTGTATAGAGCTTACTCCAACTGACCAGGGTTGAAGCATTTTTAGGCGAACTCTGTTTTAGTTGTTAGTCTGTTATTTCATTAACGCCATCGTACTTGGTCGATAGTTCTCCTCCAAATTGGTTAAAATAGTGAGCGTTGTTGCACTGGTCACTGGTAATAAACTGTGTGTAGTGAAGTGGTGTATCTGATGCAACATGGGCAAGTTGTAGAATGTTTATACAGCAGAGCTTAAAGACATAGGCAAAGTCAATATCTCTGGCTAAACACTTATAAGGTCCCAAAGGCGAGACCTATTGGCTATGCCAATGCTTGTTTTATTATTTCAGTTTCTGGCCAACGGACCTAGGCCCCTAGGAATTGCTGCTCCCGGCAGAATTTGACTGTCCTCCCTGACAAATCGACATACGGACACTTCAGGGCCGCCCGAGGCAGTAGGATGCTGCAGCGCAGCTTTGTGACTTTCTGTGAAGGTTACTGCAGGCATTCATTCCTCAGAAGTGCAGGGGCCTCATCTTCCCAGTAGTTGTTATTCAAATTCTAAGGTACAAATTGTTTTCTTTTAATAGAGTAACTTTGGTTTCAACTGTTGTGGTCCTGGGCCCGCACATTCCCTACGCCAGGTTTCCTTTTCCTGACTGTGTTTTCAGTTTGCTTTTACTTTATGCCATGCAGTGCAGAGGCCTGTATGTTCTGTATATTTGTAAGCAGTTGTAGACAGTGCTTACTTTTGTTTTACTGGTACCGCCCGCGAGTGAATATGATGGGAATCGGTCCTTTTAACGTCAACGATATGGGGACCGTCTCTCTCCCCAGGTGCTGTGTTTCACAGATAAAACCACCTCCTGTCAAATTCCTTCTGTGTCCAGTTTTCTGGCAACAATTAAAATCATGCCGAGATCACTCTGGTGAATAATGTTCCTGCTGGAGCAAGATCAGTGTTTTCACCCAACATGAAGTAGCGCAGAGGGTTAATATGCCTGCTGCAAAGAATGCAGATCACTAAAGTGCTTATGTGGGGAGCTCAGTGGGATACTGCTTTTGTCACAGAAATCCTTTTGTTACTTACAGTTCATAAATTACAACCTTAAAATGAAATCCTAATATAACACAATTACTTATGAACTGCAATAAAGGGCCTGTATTCAAACTGCATTGTATAGGTTAGAACATTATCTTTCCTCTCAGACTTTCATTATCCTAATCTTGATAAAAGATTTAGCTGGGGTAGGAAAACATTGTTTTTAGTAAAAGCAACAACTGTGGTATGTTTTAAATTCAATGTTTGTGCTTCTCTGAACCACTCTTGAAATATACGGCCTACTAGTAGGGATAACATGTGATGCTACAATTTGTAATCCTCACCTGTTTTATGTACTGATTTACACACGTATTATTCATTGTTTCTCTATAATGTGTGTGTGATGTAAAGTGCTCTGACATGAGTCAGTATGAGGAGCGCTGTAAAATAAACGAAACACATGAAAGAGAGAGAGATTTGTGCCCTTCCAATTTAGGTGTTTTGCAGCAGTTTTAAGATCTTCGAGTTTCTCATTGCTCATATGAGTGTAACTTCTGGTATTTATCTGTTTTTATGTACTTCATTGCTTGATTTTACTCATGAGAAAGCTTCATTCTTAAGTGTCACACATTCGTCATTGAGTGTCACGCATAAGTACACTGAAACTGTGGAAATGTCACACATAAGCAATATGAAATCTTGGCAGCTATGAATGTTCATGGACAGCACCACCACCAGGTGGCACTGCAACTAACAGGGCAGTGTGGGGTCGTGGGCCCTTTGTCAAGAGGCCCTGCTTCTCTGTACATGGGTGGAACAGCAGAGCTTATCCCTGGTGGTTCAACATCTGGCGTGTTCTCTTAACGCCGGAGGGGACAAACTCAGCTGAAGATGCCTTGCAGATCACGATTGGCATCTCCATCTGGAGGTGGTGCATGGTCTTTTTCAGCAGTGGTGGGAGCCTTGGTTGGATTTGTTCGCCACCGATGAGGGCACGCAATGTCAGCAGTTCTGCATGCTGTAGATTCCAAGCCGACTCTTGCTCAGAAATGCTTTTCATCTCGGGTGGAGCTCAGGCCTCCTGTACGCATTTTCGCCCATATTTCTCCTGGCCAGAGTTCTCAAGAAGATCAGGAACAACCGGGCCCAAGGTCCTCATTGTGGCTCTGGATTGGGCTTGGATAGTATAGTATACCGAGCTGTTGTGCATAGCCATCGATCCACCTATCAGGCTGCCCCTTCGGCAAGATCCTCTGTTGCAGCAACAGGGGAGGGTTCTCCACCCGAACCTGTCAATGCTCTGCCTTCTTGCACGGAGATTGAGTGTGACAGTTGACAGCTTTAAACCTTCCTCCCGCGGTCTGCAACATTCTCACTTTCCTAATGTGCGCTCCCTTTGATCCTCTGGAGACTTTGAAACACGCAGGGACACATAGGGACCCAGTCAGTCAGTCAATGATGAGTACCCTAGCCAAACCCTAGCCCAACCAGTGTCTTTTATTGGGGACTGCAGGGGGAGCCCCAATGCCCCATGGTCCCTGCCGGCCTCCTGCCTCCAGCCAGAGCCAGCATGCAAGCAGGGAGCAGCAGAAAATGCTGCTCCCTGCGTGCAGGAGCAATATTTTCATCTGTTTCCCTGCCCGCTTCGTGTTTGAAGTGGTGCCAGCCAATCCGATCTAATTTTGAGATCTGTCGGATCTGCAGAGGATTCACGTCCTTAGATATTTATATTTCTTTTTCCTTTAGTAACTCAAAAACTACTGAACAGATTTGTGCCAAATAATAAAATGAGAGCTTTCTGGACTAAGATCTACTTTTTTCTCAAATTACGTGTAATTCCATTCAGCGGCTCGGGCTATAGTCATGTTCAAAATTCCTAAGGGGAAGTGCATGGAAAATGCTGTTTGGGGCCCCCCTCTTTTTCTCGCCCTTGCTTAATGAATCATCCCAAAAGTTTATAGACTGCAGCGGAAGTGGCTCATGTTGTACTAGTTTTGAAAATTTCTTTAAGATTCGTCAAACGGCACAAAAGTAATTAGCAAAACAATAAACTCTTCGTCTATAGAAACTAGTTCATAACTATAACCATCTACTGGCGACATACAGTAGGTTATATGTATATAATGGTATACACATTAAAATCACTTATGTCCTAAAAAAAAATTGCAGTTTTAAGGGTGGATGGAGTAACGGGTAATAACATTTTTTTATGTTTTGTGATAAATACGGATAAAGAGTAGTAAGCAGTATTTTTACGTTTAGGGGGTGGGTACGAGTACAGGTTTTATGTTTAAGGGATGGATAGGGTAAAGGGTGGAAGGGTTTTTTTAAGGTTCAGGGATGGATGGGGTATAGGGGTAGTATGAGATGTGTAGGTTTAAGGTATGGGTATGCGGTAATAAGGCCTTTTATGTTTAAGGGATAAGGGTAAAAAGTAGTAAGGGTTTTTTGGGATTAGAGAGAGAGGTGTAAAGAAGGTAGTGTGAGTTTGTGTGTTTTTTGTGGGGGAGGGAGTTCCCCCAATAAACATTTAGGTGGTATTGGTGTGCATGGTAATGTCTGATATTCAAATAGATGGTTTACTACTGCGAGGAACTCATTTTTTAAAGATTGCGGTCTTGCTAAGCTTTCATTTAATATCTTGAAGCAAAAATTTTAAGATCCCCATCTAGAGCAAGGACGTACATTAGAGGTACATTTCAAAATTAACATCCTGTCTTCTGCATATCCAAACCCATATCCTTGATTTGAGAATTAATTACTTGAGGATACACTATTTCCTCAATAAAGGCATATCCACCGTTCCCTGCAAGAACTGGCCAGCAAGCAGAAAGGCTGTGCTTTGGCGGTCCATGGCTGTGCTTTGGCGGTCCATGGCAGTTAAGCGTTTGTGGCTACCAACTCCCCAAGGCAGACTTCTTCACCTTTTGTGGGACTGAAGCTGTAATATGAAGTCAGCCAACTGGCTTTTGGAGTTACTCTTTCAGTCTGGGGGTTAAGGATGACTTTTTCTCAAACAGGGCACCAAAGGATCAGCAGGTGCAGTCCAGTCTTTAGTGCGGTCTGTTTTTCTGGGTCTAGGGAACAGAAGGGCAATCCTTTTTTCATTCTCTCTCTAGTGCAGATGTGATCTGAGGTCTGGCTGCCAGGGGGGCACTTTTTTGCTCAGGATATGCCCTTGGGCGATGCGGAGACTACCATCCAATGGGCTTCCTGATCCCCTCCCACCTGATGATGACTTCCTGCATAGAGTGGCATCTAGCTATCACAGAGTGCAATATTCTGCCCTCTCCAAAGATGGCAGACTCCCTCTATCATTGTGTGGAGCTTGGTAGTCCATCAGAGGTGTTGCTACCTGAAGACTACACTCCCCAGGAAAACTGAATTGGCAACTGTTTTCCCTTTCTCTCCCCGACTCCAACCTGTCCACCAGAACAAAAACAGCAGCCCCTCTCCCGTCTGTCCACCATTTGCCCTTCAATAGGGGCTTCCCTTTGAATTTCGCCTTTTGGGCTCACACCCTGTTGACCTACCGACCATTGAGAGGTAACACTACTTCCAGTGACAGGCCCTTTGTGTTCTTTCCTGAGAGTTGTTCACACCTGCTCCAGGAGGGGAAAAGACTATCTAATGGCCAGAAACCCTAAATGGTCATTGGGAAATTTGGGCAAAAGAGTGGCAACTTTCTAAAGTTGCCATTTCCTTAAACGTTACATTAAATTTGACTTGGGCATCAAGTCGGGTTTAATGTAACTATCGTTTGATACCTTGAAGCGCCAACTTTAGTAGTCCTATTCAGAAGTTAGCACAGCTGAGTTGTCAGCATGTAACCCTGTATTCGCCAATGGGCTACTAGCTTTTTGACAGCAAAAATGTCAATTTTGGTGTTTTTTCTGTTAGGAACAGGTCCTACTTTTTAATATAAAGCACTTTGCCTTAGGGCATGATATGCCTAACTTAGGGATCACTTATGTATATTAAAAGGGAAAGTCTGTACCTTGTTATTAGTTTAAATGGCAAATATGCGTTAGCAGTCTGGAAACTGCTTTGCCATCCAGCAATAGTAGGCTTGGAATCTTGCTTTGCATTTCACCCTTGTGGTGGCACAATAGGTCCTGCAGCCATTGAGGGACACTTTAACTTACAGGCCCTGGGTACCCCTGTTGCCACTTACTAGGGACTTATAAGTAAGTTAACCTATGCTAATTTGGGTGAGTCAATCAGACATACACGTTTTAAGGGTCAGAACACTGGCACTGTGATCTGGTACACAGGCCTCTGTGCACCTTCAGAGTCGAATACCAGCATCATCAGTCCAAAACTTTGGGGGTGATCTTACAAAAAGGTGCATTTCCTTACTATCTGACAGCTACATCTAATAGAATCTAAGTACTTGAAATAAGTGCATCTCCCAAGAACGACTAATGGCAAATTGTATGTTTCTAGAGCTCAAGTAACTTTTATGTCTCCTCATTTCTGATTGATACTTTTACCTGCAGATTACTCACCTTTTGAATACTCTGCCAGGTGTTGGACCGAATCAGGAAACTTTAGGCAGTACACCTGTGCACCGGTAGGTGATATGGTACAGCTTTGTGTCAACATTGTTTTACTCCGTAAGTGACATTCAGATCCGCATATAAGTGCCACCCAAGGATGCTGACATTATTTCAATTCTTTACGATCCACCAAACCCTGAGGTACACCTTGTCTCTCACAAGGCAAAATTCTCAAAAGTTACCTGAAAGAATCGGGTGTGCCTAGCACGTCATCTCCAAAAAAAACAGGTTTTAAATGTTATAGGGACTGTTACAAGCAAATTTCTTTTTTAGAACCCCACAAGATTTGTCTTTTGTGTCTGGGGTCAAGCCATGACTCCAAGGCCTTTAGCGACTTTGCCTTGATGAATCTGAATGCTGTATGTCGACAAGCACCGTAAGACTCTGTGGTGTGACCAGTTGAAGGGAAGGAAGGTCCCGAGCAATCAGAGTTTCCAGGGCCTTCAGTGGCACTGCAACAAATATAAGAATTGTGTGGCACCATGATACACTCTTTAGCATGTTGCTGGCTCCCTCTAGCACTCCTTCAGGCCACAAGGAATAGCAAGGACCCCCGACTGGGAGTCTGCTGGTGGATCTACCATCGGTGTCAGTTGACCCTCTGGATCTGTTTTGGGTCTCACACTGGCTTCGGTGCTAACATCGGGCCTGGTGCCACAATCCACACAAGACCTCAGAGCATAAACTTCGACACTGGATGATAAAGTGCAACCCATAGCAGTGTCTGGCTCTGAGCTGACTTTGCTTTGACTTCGATTGTGACAGCACCCTGATTTATCTTGCCTGCAACCTTCCAGCAACCCATCGAACACAGACATTTTGCCCTTACCTCAAGGAAAGGCCCAGATCATTCACACTCTTTTCGGCACTGACTGATATTGATTGCTATAATGAACGGGGTGGATTTGCTCGACCATACACTGAAGACAAGTGGTAATGGTGGATACTTCACGCACTGAACTGGTGTCTCCAACTGGACCAGCTACTAAGGAATGTACCTGCTTCGCAGTGGTCATACAAAAGGCTCTGCCTACTATGGAGGTGAAAACTATTGTACCAACTGAAGTCCTCTAACCTGGAAAAACCAATACTGATCACCTATTGCCTTTTAATGAAGCCATTATGAACACCCTTCAAGGCAAAGCCATGTTCTGGGTCGCAGCCCTGTCCTGGGGGATCCGGCTTTCCTAACACAGCACCTAATCTTAGAGAGTTTTGTGGTGCAAGTGTTTATAAGCTGAGTCAACCCGAACGCCTTCTCCCACAACCCCAAGGATAGAGAATCAAAACACCTCTAAACATTTGGGAAACGCACATTCTTCGCCACCAGTCTGGCATTAAGATCCGTCAATGCCAGCTGCTTATTGGGCCGATACACACACACCCTTTGGGACTATTTCGCTCAGGTACTACGTGCTATACTGGAAGATTTGCACTTTACCCTTACTCAAGCAATTGGTTCCACAAATTGCTTTGGTCGGGCAATAGACACCAGCGTAACACTTCGAAAATTGCCTGGATGGAATCTCCCGGCTTTGTTGGGATTGTCCAATCTTCCCTAATGGACATGACCTTTGATGGCTCTTGCCTATTTGGCAAAAAATCAGGCTCAGCCCTTAAGCGCTTTAAAAATGGCAGCGCCACAGACCGCTCCTTGGGCCTGTCTGCCCAATGCATGAGTTCCGCCAGCAGTTTCACCCCCTTTGTGGCTATGATAGGGGTTTTCAATACCACCAACAAATTCCCAATCAGCCAGCCCAGCAGACTGTACAGCCTTTTCTGGCTGTGGCCGTAGCCCCAACTGACGGCATGGATAGCAACGAGCGGTCAAATCCCGCGCCCTACCAGCTGGCGCAACCACAAAACTTCTTTAGTGAGTCCTTCAGACTGTCTGGTTAGGATCTGGCATTTTGTGTCAGGGTGGGAAGCGATCACTTCGGAAAAGTGGATCCTGCATATTGTTTGGCGCCCTTCTATTTATTTTGACTCAACTCCACTTTCCACCACCTTCAGGACAGCTGGTGGAGGACAACAGGAAGTGCAGGCCCTTCTGTCCAAAGGAACCATAAAGATAGTGGAGACATCAGAAGTGGGAACTGAATGTCACTCCCGCTTCTTTCTGATGCCGAAAAAGGATGGAGGCCGTCATCCTATTTTAGACCTTCGCCCTTTCTATGCCTTTTTGAGAATGGACAAATTCAAGATGTTCACCCTAGCTCAGGTCTTGCCTGACTCCAACCCTGTAGACTGGATGGTAGTGCTGAATCTGCAGGACACTTATTTTCACATCCCCGTCCTGCAGGGTGACAGGCGTTAACCTGCGGGACATTGTGGGACAAGAGCACTTTCGGTTTACAGTGCTCCCCTTTAGTCTCACAAGTGCCCTCTGGTGCTCAGAATATTGATGGCCGAGGTTGCAGCGTATCTACTGGTTTTCGGGTACCAGTTATCCCCTACCTCGACAACTGACTGTTAACTATGTCCAGATTTCCTGGTGGCAGATGACCTGGTGGTGTCTTTAAACACCAGGGCAGACTAACTCAACTGTTGAGGCATAGCGGAGCATGAGTAGCAGCGCACCCAGAGGTGGCGCTAGGTCTATTCAATGAATAGGAGAACCTTGGCTCAGTCACTTTGCCACTGCAGAGAATGTGCAATGTCAGCACTTTTGCTCGTTGAAGTTCCCAAGACAGCTCTCACTCTGACACTCCTCACGCCTAGAATGAAGCTTGGGACTCCTGTACACCTTTCCTCCGCTACCTCTCCTGCCCTGAATTTAGAAGAAATTAAGGAATGACAAAGCAAAAGTTATCCTAGTGGCGCCGGATTGGGCGAGGAGACAGTGGTGCCCAGAACTCCTGGACATTAGCATCTATCCTCCAATCAAGCTGCTGCTTCGGGAAGACTTTCTGTATCAGCAGCAGGGCATGGTTCTGCACCTTGGCCTACGCAGACTTCCTCTCCAGTTTGAACTGCGGCAGTTGAACTAATTCAGTCTTCTTCCCAAAGTAGATGATATAATTCTGGCAGCCAGGCATCCCTCCACGAAATAGGAATGTGCCTGCCCTTGGGAGAAGTTTGTGGCTTGGTGCGGTATTTAACAGATTGACCCACTCTAAGCCAAACTATCTGAAATGTTGCTTTTCGTGTTGTCTCTAGGTCGGCAAGTACTTCGGTTGGGCACAGTTAAAAGTTGTTTGTTGGGTCTTTGGGATTTTTTAGGAATGCCAGACTTCATTTGGAATCACCTGTTGTGAAGCATTTTGTGAAAGGTCTGCAGGATATGTTTCTATGTCAGTTGGACCTAAACTTAATCCTCACATTTTTAATGTATACCCCCACTGAACCGCTGCGCAGTTGTCCATTGGAGCTTTTCACCCTAAAGACCGTTTTCCTCAACACCACAACATCAGCGCAGCAGGTGAGTGAGTTACAAACCCTATCTTTTAACCTGCTGAACACAACATTCTTTACAGGCAAGCTGGTGTTGAGGACCCAAGCCTCCTTCCTCCTGAAAGAGGTTACTCGTTTTCATGTAAGACAATACATCTCCCTCCCAGTTTTCTTCATTCTACCTCACCCTTCTAGGGAAGAGGAGGAGAGACTACATAGGCTGGATAAAAGACGTCTTCTATATTGATCATGCCAGGAAACATCATGTGGACCATCAGCTCTTTGTTGGATTCGCTGGAGAGAAAAGGGGCAGAGCCGTGCAAAAAGAACCATTTCTGACTTGATAGTTCTCTGCATCAAAATCTTCTACACACTGTCTAAGAAGCAGCCTCCAGAATGCCTGCAGTCTCACTCCACCAGAGCTAAGATGATGTGGGCATCGCTCCACACTTTCATGAAGCATACTGCCTGAACGGCCAGGCATGACGACAAGGGTATTTTGCCTGCTTGGTCCTGCATAACCTTCTGGTTGAGTCAGTTCACAGACTCACCACCTGGGAGATACTTCTTTGGTATCTATTCAGAAGGTGAGGAATGAGTGGTTAGTAATATAAGAAAACAAGTAACTTACCTTCAGTAACGCTGTTTTTGGTAGATACTCCATCCAACTGCAGATTTGTCACCAACCATCCCTCCTCCTCATTGTGTGAACAGGACTCCTTTTCTTGTAAAAAAGTCCTAAGTCTATAGATTTGCATGCTGGCCAATACTAATTGGCTGTTGGACACTGCAAATTGGGGCGCAGACAGCCAAGAAAGTAACAGACTACAGCAAGCTTGGGTGGCATTTATGTGTGTCTCCGCACATCACTTTCACAGCGGAATGCAATTGGTGTGGAGCCGAGGTGCAGGGGTACTACTTAAAAGTTTCTGGATCCAGTCTGAAACCTGGGAGAGTATTCAAAGGTGAGGGATCTGCAGTTAGATAAAGTGTCTACCAGAAAGAGCTTCACCGAAGTTAAATAAATTGTTCATCATGAAAGAGATCTCGTAGTTTGTGTAACAAGCCTTCATTAAAGTCATTAATACCCTTCCTTGAAGTTACAGTAGCACAGATAATGTTGATTATAGAGATGTTTACACCCACAAGATATCGTCCATAGATTTTCAACCCACACTTCATTTACTTGTATTCTTTCTCAACAGACTATGGTATTTCTTCAAAAATTATTGTAACAATAATTATTGTGGCAAATTAGCATATTGTAGAAATGTTGTTAAAATCTAGGGTGGGCAATGTCCAATTATTAGAAAACTGACAATGGATCTCTAGCGTGCTAAATTCAGATTTCATTAAAAATCTGCCTACACAAAACATCCAGCGAAAACTGTTATCTATTATATAATATAATAGAGATTCCCCACAAACTTAAAGCACTCTAGTCCAACGCTGTTACAATATAATTTATATTGTAACAGCGTTGGACTAGAGTGCTTTAAGTTTGTAGGGAATCTCTTATTATTATTGTTATTTATTGATTCATCTATAATTTCTTTACAAGGAGATTTAGTGGATTTCAGAGTTTGATTTGAATAATTATTTAGTGTTCTCTAGTGCAGCATAGAGGTTACCGCTGGCCATGCTAAAGTTGGGGCTTGCCATATTTTTAAGAAGGGGCAAGAATTGGTCTGTCACCAAGTTGTATGTAAACTGCCCGGTATATTAGTACTGTGCTTGCAGTTCAAATGACCAATTGTATATAGATAAATCTGTGTTAAAGGTATTAGTTTGCAATATTTATTTTCCTCCTGGACAACCAAATACAATTATTCTCAC
Organism: Triturus cristatus; assembly: GCF_964204655.1. NCBI lineage: Eukaryota > Metazoa > Chordata > Amphibia > Caudata > Salamandridae > Triturus > Triturus cristatus. Next base: position 804,516,390 of record NC_140591.1, read on the forward strand.
TAGTGCCATGCAGCCTCTGCAAGCAATCTTATGTAAGTTTCCAAATGCTGTTTGTCTATTTGGTTGGAGACTTTAATATACACTTTTCTTCATATCTGTATGAGCATAGTAGGTTTACTAACCTGGATTTATTATGGGAGTTGGGTACTGTGGACTTTTACTTTTAACAAAAGAAGTGAAAAGTGAAATGGTAGTTTATTTTCCAATATCTTTTAAATGAATTTAGACAAGAGTGGCCACTTTGAGTGATATGTCTTTGAACTCTATTCGGAAATAAAACTGTCTCTCCTCTCCTGTAAATGTACTTTTTAGTTCATATTTGTTATGATCCTATGTTTAGTCTTTAGTGGTTTAAACCACTGACTTCAGCAACCATTCTAGGCTAATGATGAAGCTTGGCTTAAAACCTTTTGTTCACTCTGTAAACAGCTCTAATGAATTATAAGTGTTGTAGCAACTAGGTTGTTAATTGGAAAAGCATTAATAATTAAACCTTTTTTGATTGGTTAAATACTATTGCAGGCAACTGTGACAATAAGAAAGTTTGTCTTCCACTGGTATTCCGACTTAAGGGCCGATTTCGATGTCGGACGGACCTGAGTCCGTCCAACATCGATCTGGAACTGGTACCGACTGACCTCCTGTCGGTGGTACCAAACCAGTAATTAGGATGTGACCGAACACTGTTCGGTCGCACTCCTATTCTTTACAATGGGAGCATGCATTCTGACTGGAATGCATGCTCTCATTGTAAAGAGCTGAGGTGCAGTTCATCCCGGCACCCGTGGCAGGCACCTCAAGGTGCCTGCCACAAAATCGGATTCCAGCAGCCTTTCTGTGTCGGAAAGGACAGCACAGAAAGGCTGTAGGAATCCGCCATCGTAATCCCTCGGGCAGAAAGACCTGCCCTTGGGATTACCGGCCCCTTTCCGAATCCCCTTCGGAAGCCATTCAGAAAGCTCGTTCAGATTCCTTTCCGACCGACCACATCATAATGGGTCAGTTGGAAAGGAATTCGAATGGGACATTTCGATGCGGTTGGAACAGCTCTGACCTTAGTTGGGGAGATACAGATCGCTTACTGAAACGACCAGATTTGACCATCAGTACATTGGCAAGTAGGTGTAGGCTATGTCTTTCAAAACATGAATTAAAAAGATGAAAAGAGGTGGTTCTAAATCCAAGGAAAATATCTAAGGAATTTTTGGTCAACTGTGACTAACACTACTGGGAAGGAGGTATGTAAGAAGCCAGACTCAATTGTTAAGGCAGCCGTGGGTTCTCACTTTTGTGGCTATAAGGCTAAGAGAATTGCTTATTAAAGGCTTACAAAATAATGTGGTCATTTCTGGTGAATCTTCAGTCAGTTCTTTTAAACCTGTTACAGTTGCTCAGATGCTTACTGTAGTTAAAGATATAAATGCCTCTAGAGCCACTGGCCCAAATGGGGTCCGTATAACTGTTTATAAGGCTAATGGCCTACTCTTGGCTTCTGCCTTTCATGGCTTGTTTTAATATTGTATTGTGAACGATCAACTTCCAGATACCTTATATGCGAGTTCTATTGTCCCACTACTTACGAAGGGTGATAGACGAATGCATCCAATTACCAAGCCATTGTTTTGTTGGACAGCGGGAGCTATTTATGCAAAGGGCCTACTACAGTATTTAGAAACTTGGGGAGTGAATAATAACCTGCTACAGCTTGAGAAAGTAGGGTTTCTATCCTTCTGCCCAACAGTTAATGTTTTTGATATTGTGTGAAAAAAGTGTAGTAGCAAAACTTCGGAAATAGCAAACTACGTTTGTGGATTCCTCCAGTGCTTTTGACAGCTTCTATATTATGGAGCGAATTGTACATCTGACTTCTCATTTAGGGCCATAGGAAAGCTATATTCAGATAACTGGATCAGAAATGTTTTAGGTACAAGTAATGAACTTACAGATTAAGTGCCTATACCCATTACCCACAAACAGGTCTATGTTTTAGCTCCCTTCATTTTTTATTTATACTTAGTCGACTTCCTTTGTTTTTTAAAAAAGGTCTAATGTTTTCCTCCAAAGGTAAGCAGAGTACTTTTGTATATTTTCATGGATGCTGATGATTTGGTTTTATTAGGTCTTACTTTGATTAAGGTGAAATGTTGGTAAATTGCTCTAGCTATAATGCTTCAGATCATAGTCTAGATTAGAAGTAAATAAACGTAAATGTAATGATCATTGGAGCAAGAGGTTTACGTCTTCCTTGCCCATGAACTATAACAAATACCAACAAGTAGTTAAGGGTTATCAATATTTAGTAGTAATAATGATCAATAACACATCATGGTCCGTTCAGGTAAAATGCCAACTGGCAAAAGAAGTTCCTGTTCAGTATGATCTTTTTCAATTATTTTAAGGCCTAAGCAAAAGGGCTGTAGCATCTCATTTGAAAGTTTATGCTGCTAAAGGTCTCCCCTTACACTTTAGCTGTATCTCAGAATTGAAAATAAATTAATATCATCTTCAGAAACTATTTTTGTGCTTGAAAAGAAACTTTAGCAGTAGAGGCCATATGCATGGAATTAGGTTTCCCGAGAATACAGTATAGAGGTACGCCCAGCTAATAACTTATTTTTATTATCTGAGTCAGATGCCTGGGGACGTTTTAAAAGGGTCAAGTGAAAAGAATTATGTGAAGATGTTGAGCTATATTTTACCTTCTCATAACATCAGAATTTGTCTTTAGAATTACTCAGACTGACAAAGAGTGAGTCATTGGGCCAAGTTAGTAAATTAACAAAGATACCATGTTTGAAGTCTGTTATAAAAGAAAGGAGATGTGAGAATGATTTTCAGCATGTTTCTTATAGCAAACGCGTGGTCTATAGTTGTCAATTTGCTTGAGTCTAGTTTTATATGCAAACAAAGTTTGACCCTGAAGTAAAGTAAGTATTTGGTTAAAGGTTGATAACGGTGTCAAACAGGTGGGTCGTTTTCCCATAGTGCACTACAAAATGTAAAGAATGCACTTTGCTTCTGTCTAAGGTTGTTAAATCTTTAAACTAAATTATTGACTCCAATTTTGTATCCTGAAATATTTGTTGAGTTTTCGGCACATTCAAACTGTTTTGTTGACTCAGTAAATGTTTGTTATCTCATATTTAAACATTTCAAATCCTGTTTGTATTTATTTTAACTGTTAGAGTGTATTGATTACTGCTTGCTAAGGAATATTTCTATGGAAAGTTTACCAAATAAATTAAATTGAATGATTTTAGTTTGGGGCGGATGGTCAAACTGGTAGGGAATTACAATGTAGTGTAGCTGGGAGTATATGGAGTAACTGGGTAATCCAGAGGATGCTATTGAGTAGCAGGAGTAACAGGGTGGCAACTTTGGAATGGAGTAGGGCATATGTGACATCTTGGCAAGGCTACTGAGATTTCATAAAGAAGAAAGCCATGGAAAGGAGGCTTGCTTTGTAGTCTAACTGACTGTGTACAGATGTGATCAGTGCTTATTGTTTAGGGTGAACGGTACAGGCAATTTGCAGCCAGATAGCTTAAGTATGAGAAATTCTAAGGACTAAAAACAGCCGTGCGTGAGCATTCAGCCACCTATAATTTTGTTTTATCCCTTCTTGCCTGTCCTCCACTATTCTCTACTACAAACGAGCTTAAGGTTTTGGTGGGTTCACAAATAGGCAAATGATTCAGTCAGTCAGTCAGAAAAACTTTATTTCCGTCTTTTGCGACCATACAAGTATACAAAATAGACAACCTACAATTCATTAGAATAAGAGAATAAAAAGGTAAAATGACATCCAGCCCTGAAATTCAATACTGTCCCAAATCCAAATCCAATAAGCTCAATAAAGTGCATGTGCAAAATGTATACTGTGCAGAAGGCAATAGCTAATTGAGCAGCGTTCGAAATCTTATGATTACTCATACATTGGTAATTGGGTTAAAATTGTATTGTAAACCACAAATAAATAAAAAAATTATACATTTATTAAAAAATAAAAACTAATTTCATCTTTAGGTTAAATCAATAAAACAAAATTTGGAGCCCTAGAGAAATTAGGGGAAATATGCTGCTTACGGCTGAGCTAACGATTTTACAAAGGTCCAGCGCCTACGCCACATTGAAATCAAAAATCGTGTAACAGCAAAAACAATGGGCTTGCGAGTGTCAAACTTCAGAACTCTAAATACCTCTGCACAGTGTACAGATCCTAGGTTCCTACAGGTTTGGAGAAGCCAGTGCTTCCTTGCCGGTTTATAGCCAGGACAAAAAAAAACCACGAAGCTCAGACTCTTCCTCCCAATTACAAGCTGGGCACTCACGCAGAGCAGAGTTTGACCATTTACATGTAAAGACACAGAGAGGCAAGGTGTCCAGTCGAAACTGGACATAAAGTTTCCTTGCAAAAAATGGCTGGACGTCATCCAAGAAGGGTTCTATTCTATAGTCATCTTTCAGGAGCAAGAATTGGAGCGCCAACTGGCCTGTGGATGAACACCCCTGTACAGCGGCTAACTTGCTCAGTCGATAGCTTTTACCACTTCTATGCGTGAAATTATGGAGCATGCTTCCTCTGTGTTGCTCCACGGTGTTGGTTTTCCCACCCTATTGCATTCTTCCTTTATATGTGCAAACCAGGGGATTTTTGCAGCTTCAGGGAAACTCAATATCTCTTTTAATTCTGCTCTATAAGTTGCCAGTTCCGGGGTCACCCATAATCTGCACAGAAATGTTAGGAGTCTGAGGCCTAACTCCTCTCCGATAGGTGTAATTCCTAAGTCCAACCGCAAGGGAATGAGAGGAATACTAGAGGGGAGGCCCAAGATCTGCGTTATAAAATTATTTTCTACTGTGCTCACAGCTCCAGATCAGGAATGCCCCCAAAGTTCCACCCCATACATTGCTGCAGCCCTGGCCTGCACCTTATAGATCTCTACTATTGGCCCAGCGGGTTTGGAGGATGAGTTTCTCAGTAATTTTGCAATTCCTCCAGTGGTATGGGCTAGCCTGAGCTTGTCTTTGGCAATTTATGGGCCCCACTCCATATTTTCCGTCAGGGTAACCCCTAAATATTCAAACACCGACACCCTTTCCAGCACAATACCCTCCAGACTGGGGTTAGGATGGGTTGTCTAAGTGGGATTGAAGACCATAAACTCGGTCTTCAGAGTATTAATCTCTAACCCCCTGTTGTTGCAGAAAGTGGCAAAGCTGTCTAGAACCCTCTGAATGCCCATCGGAGATTTTGACAGTAGATGGGTGTCATCTGCAAACATCACTGCAGGCACCCTGGTACCTGTTAATTTTGGGGCATCATTATCCTTAACCTCCATAAATTGGGAAGCCAATGCTTTGACAAAGAGGCAAAACAGGGTAGGGGCAAGAACACACCGCTGCCTTACTCCACTGTCAACCTGAAATCAGGGGGTCAGGTCACCTCCTTTCCTGCACCTTACCTGGGCAAAATTACCTTCATGCAATCTCATAAGTATGTTCAGAAGGTAGGGGGGAATCCCCATATCTCTAAGGAACCCCCCCCCCCCCCCCCCACAGCTTTATTCTGGGCACCAAATCAAAGGCCTTCTTCGGGTCTACGAAGATCAAATAGAGGCTGCCACCCTCCATTCTCACCATTTTCCAAAACATAAGTTGAAGTGTAAATATTTGGTCAATGGTGGAGATGTTCTTCCTGAATCCCAAATGATTCATTTTTTGGCATTCAAACTGAAATATGTATACATAGTCTCTAAAGAAATATATTATGCATTTCTAAAAGGAAAATGTATATGTAAAATGTTCAATTATAATTGTATACTAAATGGAAACAATAATGGTCCACCTACCATGTATGCCAATAAAAAATATATTGTGAGGGTGCTGTTAATAATCTCTTTGCAATCAACTGATTTTTTTTCTAATGTCCACCTTTATAGTACATTTTCAGGTTGAGAATGCAAATAGAATGTATGTGGGAGAAAGGGAAACGGTTTCTCCACTGCAACAAATGTTTTCTATCACAGAAACAAATAAAAGATAAATCATACTCATGCACATTTACAGTTGCAAAACGAGCATTATTAGTTTTAATGCTTGTGAGTGCTTCTGAAAATCTCCAATTCGCTTTGGAGTTCCGGGCTTACCGCAAGATTGTGTGTGAGGTCTACCCATGTTGTAAGATTGCCTGAAATGTGAGGAGCAATTCTATGGGGTAAACTCCAACCTTTAACGCTGGCCTTATGTAAATCGAATTAAATACGAGTATAATTCATTCTTTCTGGAATACTAGCATGTCTTACTAAATGAGATGTATCTGGTCAAGGAAATGGAATGTTTGGGGACACTGAAAGCGAACGCTAATCCAGAATATGTAGTGTCCGAGTTTGTTTCCCTCACTGAAATTCTGTCAAAATTACTGCTGTTGACTCAAATCAAAGTAGCAATAACTATTAAACCAGTCTCTCTCTCGCTCTCTCTGTTTTTTCCAAGCTTTTAACGTCTAGTCCATCCATGTGCATCATAGCTGTGAGTGGCCTGGTGAGTGCTTACAATTTTCAAATTGTGTATTTTTAATTACTTCAAAAGGTAACTGTATTTGTAGTAGTTAGTTTGTGCTCTGTTGGACTTCATTCACTTCGTTGATGTATATAATGGGTTAAACTCCGGTAAAACTGTAATACAATGTGTCCACTCTGTGAAGACTGCTCAAATTGTTTGAGAAAAATAGTGTTTGTGTCCAAGTTATGTTTTTGGTAATATGTATAATTTGCTTGTGAGTTTAAGGGGGTAAAGAGTGCTATTATTGTTGACTTTAAGACGAGCCAAGCTTAGTTTTCCCATTTTGCTCTCCAGCTGAAAAGCCAAACACACATGCTTGCCATTTGCTGGAAGTTTTGAGTTCGAATTGTTTTATTATAAATGTCAGCAGATTCATATGGAACTAAAACATAACAATCAAAACTTACACATTCTGCAAAATGGATATTTCATATTCTGCATTACTGTACATTGAGCTGTTACCCATAGAGGATGCTCTGTGACATTCATAACAATAATGTGACAAGGAAGTATTTTTGACACACTACCTTTCTTGCTAGAGATGAGTACGTGACCGGTAACGAGGAGCTTCTTGTATTGCTATTCAAGGTTTTTATGAACTTTTATTAACTTGTCATAGGCTATAACATTACGTTTTTAAAAAGCCAGCTGATGCTACGTAGTTGGAGAGCAACGCCTTTAGGACCTGTCAGCTTTTCCAGTGGTCAACATCCAAGATACTGTGCAGCATGACTTAAGGAAAGAAAATATTTAAAACAAAAAGCCAGTATGATGTGGTAGTCATTTATGTTGGTAGGGGCACGCAACATGTATGTGCACACACAAAATGAGGCAAGCAATTTTGTTTTTAATGCAGCACACTGGCGGCGAGCAATACGAAGGGTCGTATTTGGGGTGAACAACATGTTGGAATTGGGTAAGCAATAAAACAGGGTGGGGGAAGCAAAACGGCGGGGTGGGATGGAAGGAACATAGCAAGGATGAGAAGCAACTCAGAGGGAATTTGAGTAGAAGCAAAAGTCAAGAGAAAGAGGGCTCAGGTGGTGGGAAGCAACACAAAGGGCAGGGGTGTGGAAGAGAAGCATCAGTCAAAGAGCTCAATATAGGGCAGTTGGGTAGAAAAACACACATGCGAGCAAGCAACGGGGCAGTACAGAAGTGGGGAGATGAAGAAGCAACTGGTGAGAGAGAATGGGAAGGGAAGCTACACAGAGGACGGGGGGGTGAAGAAGAACCAATGGGTGAGTGCAATTTAGGAAAGGGCAATCATGCAAGGAAGTGAGATGGAAAATACATCCACTCTCATGCAGTGCTTACACAAAAATAATAAAGTAGTTTCCTAATAGCGAGCATGAGAATCAGGCAGACACATTGTAAAGAGGCGATGCTTGATGGGAGGGACAAACACAAGATTGACAAAAAAGCCATCAAATAGGAAGCAGGAAAATGAGTGACAGTTAAACCAACCAATGTTAAGCAGTAGAAAACGAAGGGAAGAGGAAGAAATAAAGGGAGATATGAAAAAGAAACAAGAGAGAAGAAAAATAAAAAGCAGACAAGCAAACAGTAAAGAGGAAATGAAGAAAACAAGCCAGAGAGTTATTCCTGAGTGATGCCTAAGATGAAAATGCAATTTTGAAAATTGTAGAAGTTTCAGGGGAGGTGGAGTAAGTTGTTCCTGCGATGCATCACCTTAAAATAGTATTATGGCTTGCCGCATCAGAAGTATTTAGTAAGTCACATTATGTTTTGCAATATTAAAGTAGGTTTAGAAGTTATAGGTAAGGATTGTCTTTGCCCCATAGATGGCTCCTTTTGACAGTTTTGAAATGGGAGTGGCTGCCCGCCTTCAGAGATCGTGAATGCATGTATTTCCATACTTCGACAACTGGATGCCCAAGGCAGACTAGTCGCAATCAGTTGTAAACCACTTCTGGACAACGGACCAACTCTTGGCTTCTTTGGGATTTACCATCAACAAATATAGGTCCCAACTGAGCCCCACAAAAAGGATTCTCTTCATTGGGGGCTATCTCGGATATGGTGGCGTTCAAAGTCTACTCGCCACTGCAGTGATTCTGGGACATTTAGAATATGACCCCAATGATTCAGGGTCTATAGTGGGTCTCAGTGAGGAATAATGGAAGGCTACTTGGACTCCTAGCCTCATGCATCCTCCTCATCCTGAACACCAGCTGGCATATGTGGGCACTGTAGGGCCACAAATGGCATCTAGTGTTCGGCATGAGGATTCATAATGGTAAAGCCCAAAGAAGTCAGGAGTTGGTCGTTGTTCGAGGGACCCTGACTGACTGCGACAAGCTAGCCTTGAGCAGCCAGTCATTAATGGTCTTGGTTGGGGTCGCGCTGGGACGCCCCGTTGCTGGGGCAGCCATGCGCGTTACAAATCGGACTAATAATAATAATAATAATAATAAAGTATCGAAACACATATATTCTGCCTCTCCTACTACATTTACATCACACAGGAGATGGCTCAGGATCTGCATTGGTGGCTGACGAGCACCAACCTGACCTGAAACCGACCTTTCTCCTTTCCTCATCCAGCTCTCATTATTGTGACAGATGCTTCAATGTTGAGTTGAGGGGAATCTACTGCGAGAGGTGGAGATCAGAGACTTCTGGTCTCCAATAGAGATCCAGCTTTATATGCATCTTCTGGAGCTCCAGGCAAACATCAGGCTTTGGACTCCTTACTCCCATGCATCAAAAGGAGGCTAGTGCAGGTCATCAAGGGCAACTTGGCCGCCATGTAGTACTGCAGCAAGCTGGGCAGAGTGTGGTGCTGGAATCTGTACCAACAGGCCCTACATCTCAAGAGTGGCTGGCCCAGCAGAATATCTATCTGATTAGCCACCTAATCACTTTATCCCTGAATGCCAGGGCAGAAGAGCTGAGCAGGCATTGACTGATGGACCTCAAGTGGCATTTCCTTCCTGAAGTGGTGCAGGGCATCTTCCACCGATGAGGAATACCCTGGCTAGATCTTTTTTCCATTATCAGGGATATACACTAGTCCAAATGTTTTGCGGGCTGGAGTTTCTTCCACCGCATGCACTAGGAGACACTTCATCTGAAAGGGGCACCGGACTTCTCTATGCATTTCCATCGATACCTGTCCTGTCTTGAGTTTGATGGAAAATAAGGGCAAACAGGGCCAAATCATCTTGACTTCTCCAGGCTGTACTAGGAGAGTATGGTACCCACAGCATCTGAGCCTAAGCATTTACCTGCTGATCTGCCTACCACTTTGGACCTCTTGTCTAAGCAACAGGGCAAGGTCCTGCACCTGAGCCTCTGCAATCTTCACTTCCATGCTTGAGTTTGGGCGGTGGAAGTTGAATGTATTCAGTATACCAACTGAGGTAGTGAATGTCATCCATACGGCCCGATAGACTTAAGCGAAGGACATGTATGCTTGGAAAAATAATTGTTGTCTGGTGTGGTGATCAATATACCCTGTAGGCCAAGCTTTCAGATGTGTTAATATTCCTTCTTACATTGACCCAGCAAGTACTTGCAGTGAGCACAAGAAAAGTTTATTTATGTATTCTTTCAGCCTTTTTATGTATATCTGCTCTATTCAAGTTGCCAGCTCTGCTGCTTTTATTAAAGTTTCTGAGTCAAATGTTTCCCAGGTGCGCCAGTTCTGGTTAATCTGCCAGAAGGCGACGTGTGCATCAGTGCACACATTCACAAAGCACTACTGCATTGGCAGCAAGGTCCGACAGGAGGGCCATTTTCCTAGCTCAGTCCTGCAAGACTTTCCATTCAAGTCCACTTCTAACAACCGCCACCTTTGGAAGCAACTGCTGTTGTATCTGTTCTAAATTTAAGGAATCTTCAGTTTGAGGTGTCCATCAGAGTCACAAGTAACTTGCCCTCAGTAACACTCATTCTGGTGGATACTCTGTCTAACACTATAGATCAGCACACCATAGGCGACACTTTGTTTGAAATACTCAAGAGTCTGAGTGTGCATAAGTAGAAAGATTGACAAACTTTTATGCGGCTCCACTTCATCACTTCTGTGGAGGTACAGAGTCGCTGCCCAGCCATGTGGTACCATCTATTGATGCACTGCAGCATTGGTGACAAAATTCTCTGAAACCAGTCTGTTCCCTGGGACTAATTTGAAGGTGAGGAATCTATGGTTTGATAGAGTATCCACCAGAAAGAGCATTATCGAGGGTAAGCAACCTGTTCATTTAGTGTACATGCACCAGTGGGCTTCAGAATAGCAGATGTTGTCGTCCATTCATTGTTAAAGATGTTGCCTATTAATCTTGACATAAATAAACGATGCAGCCTCTCCCCTTGCTCAGAGGTGATATGACATTGCGTATTACTTTGCAACACAGGGTAAGAAAGAGATTAGTTTCTGTTTGGAACGATTGTGTAGGTCTACGGTAGACCATGCTCCTTGGCCCATTTGGGGTCGTTGGTGATGCAAGCCCTTGAGATGTAAATTTTGTTGATAAAGAGTAACAGCAGATTATTACAAATATCAATTGAGGGCTGGCACATTGGAGGTTGATTCATGAAACAACATCTTATATATGTGGATCAGTTCTTTGGCCAAGTGTGATAATTCATATTAATGCGAGATTGAACATGGTGGCTTGGAAATCCACGATAAGCACACTTTTCATGAACTGGGTGAAGGTTGGAATCAAATGTAAGTCAGCAGAGATAGGGGCTTTAGAGATGTGTGCACACCTACAAGGGAGCTTTTTTCCTTTGCACAGGAATGGAGTCATGAGCTCGAAACCTCCAAGAGAAATTATACAAAGGTAACCATGATAGAAGTTCAATGTTATATTTCCAATTAGATGTAAATATATTGTTTAAAAAAGTCTACAATTAATATTAGCAGAACCCATAGTCCTATAATAGTTGTACTTGGTAAAAACTGAAATGGCACCACACAACTCTTTTTTTTTTTTTACTAGTCGCCCCCAAAAGCCCTGACTATTTTTTTTGCTGTTTTATATAGGAAAACGTGGCTCAAAACCGTCGGAGCACTTTAAAATCAAGGGTCAGAGTTACCAGAGTAATACCATAAAGACAACCATACAAATATATATAGGATCATTTGTAGTAAGCACTTATTTTTACAAATTACCTTGTGGAAGGTAATGCAAAAGGGACAGTGAGTAACTGAGAGAAGGTATCATGAACAGATACCTGTAAATTCAAAATATAATGTATACCCTCTTATATGAGACCTAAAAGCTAGTGGGTTGGCTTAAGAGCGGAAGAGAAAAGAACCAATGCGTGAGACTAAAGATACATGTGCACTCCAGACAGTCAGTTTAGGTTATAGGAGATATGAATGCACCCAGAAAAGGTGGTAGGTACGGTAAAAAAGAGCAGAAGAAAGGAGTAACAAGGTTAAAGGCTTTAGGTGAGTAGGGAGTAGTCATGCAAAAAGAGTTATGGGTGGAAGGTGGAGATCAAGTAAGCAAATACATAGAGCCAGATCAGAAAGGCCTTCGGAAGTCCTTTTTGAACATTGCCAAAGAATAAGTGATAAGTTCTGAATCCTGGTGACATTGCCTACAAAGGATTGAGACTTGTTTTTTTTAAAGATGAGATCAAATCAAAAGAGAATCTGTACCAGTTAGAGACCGTTGGCTTTGATACAGTTTCAACTTCTTAGTAGATGATGCAGGCCTTCTGGTAAATCGATATAGGTCCAGCGTGCGCTTTAGAACCATCTGTATGAAGGGCGTGATTTAGTTAAACTTTTTGCTTCCAGTGCAAAAACAAATTGATGCATACAGCACTGCTTTCAGATGTATGAGATGCAATATTGGCAAGTCAGCGAAAAGGGACATACCGAAAGCATTGAATGATGGTCTTGAGGTCTTGTTCTGGTATGAACGGCCAAACCTTCTGCTATAGTCACATTTGGGTGCATACGGTCTTAGCCTTAGCATTGATTCAATATTGGAGTTTTTTCTCTACTGTCAAGAATAAGGCCTAGTGATTTTTGTGCAGTATACAATAATAGGATTGCTATTGAGGATGTTGCAGAAGTCAGTGTAGAACTGCACTGCAGTAGAAGAATGCTTCCTTAAAATAAGAACAACTCAGTTTTCATGTGTTGAGCTTTTGGTGGTTGGATGTAATCCACTCTTGAACAATTTGGGGGCCTTGGAAAATGTGTGAAATATCATTAGGTTAGAATATTAAGAAAAATCTGTGTACCATCAGCGTATTAGTTACATAGGTCCCTTAGTTCTTGAGTAAGAATGGTAGGGGTCTCTGTAACGATGAGAGGACTGTGGCCAGAATGCTTCCTTCTTGTATTCCTTGTGGCAACTTTCCAGGGGGTATACGCCCTGAAGAATGTCCGTGCAGCCTTCATGGGGCAATAAGGACAGAAACATGTTGGCAATAGGGTCCTAGGACCATATTATCCCTGGATACCCACTTCTTTTGTTTTTACTATCAGTGCCAGACCCAAGAATAAGGGATACTGGGGTCTGACACCGATTTTTAATCTTTAATCCCCTGGCCAAATATCATCTCAGTAAGTGCTCCCTGAAATATTGGTTGAGCCCACCCTGACTTTTAGGCGTCGGGGTGTCCCGATGATGAAGCATGACACCACTAGGGTGTGTGAGGGAATATAATAACAAAAGGACTTGCTTCCTTCCCCACACTTAGGTGGTGTTATATACAAATTGGATCATAAATTCAAAGCTGTTCTGAACAGGGGCCCCCAAAATATGTTTGGCCCAGGGCCCCCAAAATCCTTAAGAAGTCCCTGGTCTGGGTGGGTTTGTTGGTCCGTAGTTACAATACTGAGCAGTAAGGGCCTTCCCCGCAGCGTCCGCGCGGACGGAGATCTGGACTGCACGGTGCTTCGGCGCTGATCGTTTTGCCTGCTTGTCTTTGGGCCGCCCGCGGGGGCGAGGGGTGTTGCCCGCTCTGGGACTTCTTTGCAGGGGGCCCGGGTACTTGGGCTCTCGGGGGTGCTATCATGGGCAGGACGGATAGGTCCTCTAAGGCCCCCGCCACCCAGACCAAAATGGACTGCTTCACCACCTCGGAAGCGGGTGCTTCTGGGGGGGCGGCGGAGCAGGAGCCGCCACCCTCAGCTGAGTTGTCAACCATCCTGCAAGCTATCCACGCTTCGCAAGCTTCGGTGGAGGGAAAGATCGCTGAGGCGCGTGTGGACATAACCCTTATCCGGCAGGACCTTTGTAACGCCAACGCCCGGATCAAAGAAGCCGAGTCTCGTATCTCCATTTGTTGAGGATGACGTCCAGCAACTCAAGGGGCAGGTCGCTCGTCTTCACTCCCAAGCTCAGGAGTTGCACCGCTGGGCAGAGGATGCGGAGAACAGGTCCCGGCACATAACAACCTTCGCCTGGTGGGGTTTCCGGAGGGGGCGGAGCAGGGCCGCCTGGTGCACTTCATCGAGAAATGGTTCAGATCGTGGGTTCCCCAAGGTTCGCTCTCCCCCTGGTTTGTGATTGAGCGGGCCCATTGTTCCCTGGCCCGAGGCCTCCCCCGGGTGGGGCCCCCTGGCCTATCATAATGCGGGTCCTGAACTTCAAAGATCGGGACGCCATCCTGTCAGAAGCCCGCAAACAGGGGAAAGTCCTGTACGAGAACCGCACCATTATGATATTCGCGAGGTACAGGGTCAGAGTCGCTCTTTTGATGATGTGAAACACAAGCTGAGGGCACTCAATATCCAATATCGTCTACTCTTCCCGGCGCGCCTGCGAGTGGTGTTCGACAACAAGACCTTTTTCTTTGATAATCCAACGGAAGCCTGGACCTGGACGACGGAGGAACGCCCGCGGCGCACTGATGATCGGGCCCTGCGACAGGATGGGGCCGGGGGTGATTTGGCCCGCCCCTTGCCCCCCAATCCTCAGCTACAGCGAAGCCGCTCCCACAGGCGCCGTGGGCGGAGGCGGACGAGTTTGGGCTCCTCGCCCAGCCGCTCCCCTCCGCCGACTTTGCTTTCCGACGCTCCATCGGACCACCTGGCTCCTGGGGCCACTTCGCCCTGTCCATCCCGGCAGGTCCCCCCAGATACAGACCTCTCCTGTAGCCCAATGCTCCTGAAAGACCCTGTTTGAACTTGTCTCTGCCTGCTGGGCCTGTCTCCGCAGCCGGAGGACACATTTAGTTTAACCTGATTTTCTTTCTTTCTGATGGTTTGCTCAAGCACATCCTGAAACGAGGAGGGGTCCTCCAAGCGTCCCGCTTACCTAGCGTTTTGGTTTGGGTGTTCACTCCTAGGTTTGTTGTTAGGCGACAGATGCTTCTGTTCCTGAAGTGTAGGGAGGGGGGGTGGGGGTAGGGGGGCGGGATCATTGTCCCGACGTTTCTTCTTAGTTTTGTGTTTTCATACGTTTCCTAGTTTGTGTTCATTAGCACCCATGCATCACCTTGCCTTCCACCTGACGCAACCGACAGACCAGATCTCCTGCTTCCGGCCTGTAGCTCCAGTGGCACTTCACATACCGCGTTCGACATGTCATTAGTAAATGCCCCCCTGCGTATCATGTCTTGGAACGTCAATGGGCTCCTGGACTGCCTTAAACGCACGGCCGTCCTTAAGTACGCGCAGCGCATAGGGGTGGACATTTTATTCCTCCAGGAAACCCACCTGTTGGGTAATCATTGTCCCTTTCTGGCGCGTTATGGATTTGATAGAGTGTGGCACTCTGGGTTTACTAGGGTGTCCCGGGGGGTGGCAATCCTGGTAAGACGCTCCCTTCCTCTGGTGACCGTTCACACGACCCTTGATGCTCAGGGTACTCTTGTGGCAGTTAGCGGCACGATCAGCAGCAACCCGCTTAACCTGGTATCCCTTTATTCCCCCCCCCCCTCGATGCTGACAAGGACTTTGGCTAAATCTGTTGAGCTCTTGGCATCGTTGCCCCCCGGCCCTACATTCCTTGGGGGCGACTTCAATGTGGTCTCATCGCTGGACCTCGACACGACAGGCCCCCCATCACCAAGTAGAGTCGCGCAGGCCAAGCAGCTGCGATCATGGTCCTCCTCTCTCGGTCTGTGCGACGCCTGGCGACTGTGGCATCCCCACGCGAGGCAGTTTACACACACCTCGGCGGCCTACCATACACAGGCACGCATTGACGCCATCTTCGTCCCGTCGACGGACTGCCTCCTGATTCAAGAAGTCTCACTTCTTCCGCGAGGTATCTCTGACCACGCGTCGGTGCTGATTCGCGCTGGGCCCCCTCCCAACTCTGCTCTACAAACATGGAGGCTGAACGCTTGGTTCCTTCAGGACAACGAATTTAGGAAGGCGGTGGGGGTGGAGCTCAGGCAGTACTTTCTCTCCAACGAGGGCTCAGTGCCCTCTCCGGGCACCCTGTGGGAGGCGGGTAAGGCCACGATCAGGGGGGTCGCTAAGGGCCGCCTCAGGCTCCAGCCCCAAGCCCAGCTGGAGCAGATTACCTCGCGGGAGGCACAGGCCCTGCGCCTCGAATGAGCTGCGACCCGCTCCCCGGACGGCTCCAGTGCGCGACCTCTGGCCCGGCTTCTGATGGAGATCAAACAGCTGTCGCTGGATGCGACTAAACTCCTTTGGCGCTCCTCCGTGGCCAGAGTATATGGATGGGGCGACAAAAACGGTGTACTCCTTCACCATCTGGCAACGTATCCCAGAGCGAATCGTATAATCCCTGAGATAGTGGCGCCGGAGGGGTCGCCGTGCCGTGCCCCATTGAAGATGGCGCAGGCATTTGCTGCCTACTACCGCAAGCTCTACGCGGCCCGGACCCCGACCCTCTCCCTTGCAGACCTGTTGGACGGTGAGGGCGGCTGCCTCCCGCAGCTTGACGCCACAGTCCAAACCGCCCTTGACCGTCCCATTTCTCGTGAGGAAATTGGAGATGCTATCGCTCTCGTCTCTTCTGGCAAGACTCCGGGCCCTGACGGCCTCCCCCAGGAATATTATGCCCACTACCGGGATGTTCTAATCTCTCACTTAGTAGCATTGTTCCATGAGGCCGTGGAGAAGGGTTCCTTTCCCCAAGAAACGGATATCGCCACCGTTGTGGTCATCCCGAAGTCCCAGCCCCCTTCGCCGCAGTGCACGGACTACCGCCCCATCTCCCTCATCAATACGGAGATCAAATTGTTCGCCACCCTCCTTGCCCAGCGACTCAGGCCCCATCTGTCCACGTTGGTCCACCCCGACCAATGCATGTTTATGCCTTCCCGTGGCACCCGACACTGTTTCCACAGACTGCACTCCGCCTTGGCTCACCGCCACCTCCTCACTCCTAACCTTGCGCTACTCCTGGTGGACTTCGTGAAGGCCTTCGACTCTGTGGATTGGGGCTTCCTTCAAGATGTCCTCGAGGCGATGGGACTTGGTCCCCGCTTTCGGGCCATGGTCAAGGTCCTGTATGCCCTCCCGCGGGCTCGTGTCTTAGTAAATAGGGTCCTGTCGGAGCTCTTCCCGATCCGCAGGGGAACACGGCAGGATTGCCACCTCTTCCCCCTGCTTTTTGCTTTAGTGATGGAGCCTCTGGCGTCCTTGATGCGGTCCTATGACCGGATGCGGGGATGGGAATGGCCCAGCGTCGAACCAGATAAAATCGCCCTTTACGCAGAAGACGTTCTCATCTACCTGGCAGATCCTGCCCAGTCGGGTCCCCATTGTCTTCGTCTCCTGAGATCCTTTGAACAGGCCTCCGGCCTTCGCTTGAACCCCAATAAGTCGGTCCTGGTCCCCCTGCACCTCTCTCGGGAATGCTTTGACTGGCAATCCAACATCCCCCTGCGCCGTCACTCATTCAAATACCTTGGTATTTGGGTGACCCTACTGCCCGAGCTTAGTTGGGCCCTCAATGTCACTCCACTGGTAAACCGAGCCAAGGCGGACCTCCAGCGGTGGCAGTCATTACCCCTCAACCCCATTGGGAGGGTGGCTCTCTTCAAAATGATGGTGCTCCCCCGCTTCCTTTACATGCTTCAGAATGTCCCTATGGTTTTCCCAGGGCCTGGTTCCGTACGCTGGATGGCTTCATCACCAAGTTCCTATGGGAGAAAAGTAGGTCCAGATTGGCGCTCGATACCTGTAGGATCACTTCGTTTGACGGGGGTTTGGGGATGACTCACCTCTACTATTTGGCCACCCGACTCCTTTCCATACATGATTGGTTTAATGGGGGATGGTCTGACCCGGCCTACAGGCTGGAGTTGGGGGAACTGAGCCTAGACAGACTACATTCCTTCCTCTACGGGACCCCGATTTCACCCCGTCTCCCGAAGGTGACACGTTCGGTGCTGTTGGCCTGGTGAGCCGCACTGCGGCACGCCGGCTGGACACGCACACTGACCCGCTGTACGCCTTTGTGGCGTGGGACCTTGCTCAGGGAGGTGTCTGGGCTGCGGGGCTTTGAGGCTTGGGACCGCTTAGGCATTTCACAGCTGGGGGATGTTTGGGGGAGAGATCACATGCGTTCCTTCGAGGATCTCCGGTACCGGTTCTCGTTGCACCCCTCACAATTCTTCCGTTACCTCCAGCTGCGGCATGCCCTCCCCTCACACCTGGCGACGGGCACACGCTTGACTGACCATAGCCCACCGGAAGCGCAGATTATGTTCGGGGACCTGGGGAAGGGAGGCATTTCCCGTATTTATCGCACACTGATTAACAACACCCCGACTTCCTTGGACAGACTACGGGCGCAATTGGAGGGCTGGGTAGGCCCCTTAGAGGAAGAGGACTGGTGTGATGCCCTTATGGCTCCTAGAACGGTCACCGCCTCCGCTCGGCTGCGCTTGGTGCAACTTTACTACTTGCACGCCGCATATCTCACCCCTGTACATCTTCACTGCGCGGGGCTTTATCCGTCCTCAGCTTGTACTAGGTGTGGCCATGATCCTGCAGACTTCCTGCACATGGTGTGGGCCTGCCCCCTCCTAGCAGGATTTTGGGGGGCATTGAGGTTGAGCTTTCGGAGGTTCTGGGGTGGGAGGTCCCGCACAACCCTAAGCACAGATCCTGGGCATTACGGATGGATTGGATGGGTCACGAAATGACAAACTGTTCTTTAATATGGCCATGGTGGTTGCTAAGAGAGACATTGAGGCCATGTGGAAGTGTCCTGACCCTCCCACCGTAGGACGTTGGCGGAGTGGGGTGGATTGGTGTGCCACGCAAGAGAAGGTTATGTATGCAGCACGGGGCTGCCCCAAGAGATACCGTAGAATTTGGGGGAAGTGGCTGGGGGGGGGGGGTCTAATCACGAGGGGCTTGATTGGTTCCATCGTTTCCTTGTCTCATTATATCTGTATGCGGGGGAGGGGGGATTCTGTGACTGTCACTCTTGATTGTTGATTTATGGTGTGACAGGGCTGGGGTATGTCTTTTGTAAAACGAATAAACTTGTTTATCAAAAAAAAAAGATGTTAATAATATTATGAGTGGCTGTGTCAGAAAGGCAGGTAAATAAGGAGAACAAGAAGACACAAATTTCTAGTGTTGAGAGTGTGAGGTGCATTTTAAGTTACTCGGAGCATGGCAGTTTTATGGCTACAACAAAGAACCCTTTTTGAAATGTTTATAAAAGGTCTCTTTCCAGAGATACATCGAGTACATTGTAATGTGACATGTCTGAAAGCACTAATCTTGTACTCTTTTACACCTAACCGCATCCATCTTTGAAAGAAATTGGATTATTAATTGGGGTGGGTCACTTCCCACCAGTGTGTACCTTAAAAGTTATTAAATAAACCTGAGCTCAACCTCTTGGTAGCTATGGCACAGAAGAGACTGGCTTAGCCTAGGGAAATGTGGAAAGTATTTGTACAGTACCAAGACAGCAATAAAGTCAAATCGCAATACAATAAAAATCCCAAACCAAAGTAGAGAAATAGAGTACATTTTCATAAACAAAATGACTAAACTCCAGTAAGGGTAATCGGAGATAGGAATGTTTAACGTTTTTAGTAGAAATAGTGGCAAAAAGCACAAAATGCCAATGACAGTCAATAGTTGCATTAGGCCAAAATCTAGGTGCAATTTGAGGCTGAACGCGATAGAGTACAGGTTGGATGCACCAACCAGTTTCATCCTGTTCTAAAATTGTATTGTTCCAGTCATCAACAGGAGTACACTTGTAAAGCCCCCAATTACCTCATGGCAGGTACTTAGAGGCTCACAGGGTGTCAGACAGGAGCCACAGCAGGGGCCAATAGTCCCTGGTTACCTGGGTACTTCCAGGAAAAGGCCTCTTTTATCCATATAGTTTGAATAAGAGGTCAGCCTTATGAGCCTTCGTTTCCACATTTTTGTCCTGGGTATCAGAGGAAGCAAGACCAGACTTTCAGTGCTCAATCAATCAATCACAGGTTTGTTAAGCGCGACTACTCACCTGTAAGTGTTTTAAGGCGCTGGGGAGGTGCAGGTTCCAGTCCATCAAGGAGGGGGTCTATCGAAGAGCCAGGTTTTGAGGTTTCTCATGAAGATGGGGAGTGATGTTGTCTGCCTGAGGTGGAGCGGAAGGGCGTTCCATGCTCTTGCCGCGAGGAAGGAGAAGGAGCGGCCTCCTGATCTGGTCTTTTTGGCGCGGGGAACCACGGCGTAGGATTCTTTGGGGTGCGTGGAAGTTGATTCGGCTGTTGAGGTATGCTGGTCCGGTGTTGTGGAGGGCTTTGTGTGCATGGGTGAGGATCTTGAAGGTGATTCTAGCCTTGATGGGGAGCCAGTGGAGTGTGCGCAGGTGTTGGGAGATGTGACAGTGTTGTGGTAGGTTGAGGACCAGTCTTGCGGCAGCGTTCTGGATGTTTTGTAGCTTGCGTGTGAGGTTTTTGTTTATTCCGCTGTAGAGTGCGTTGCCGTAGTCAAGTCTGCTGGTGACGAGGGCGTGGGTGACGGTTTATCTGTGCTTGAGGAGGATCCATTTGAAGGTCTTACGTAGGAGGCAGAAGATGTGGAAGCAGGAGTATGTGACAGAGTTGATCTGGCGGTCCATTTTGAGCTCGGAGTCTAGGATGATTCCAAGGTTGCGTGCATGATCCGTGGGGGTGGGTGGGCTACAAAGGGCGGGGGGCCACCAGGTGTCGTTCGAGGCGTCTGCCCATGATGAATACTTCTGTTTTGGCGGTGTTGAGTTGTAGGCAGCTGCTTTTCATCCATTTGGCAACAGCTTCCATGCCTTCTTGGAAGTTGTGTTATTCTGCGTTGGCTTCTTTGGATAGGGAGAGAATGAGTTGGGTGCCGTCTGCGTATGAAACAATGTTGAGTCCGTAGGTTCTGAAGATGCGGGCGAGAGGAGCCATGTAGATGTTAGAGAGCGTTGGGCTGAGGGAGGGCCCCTGGGGGACTCTGCAGGTGGTTGGTGTAGGGTCTGAGAGGAAAGGGGACCGTCTGACCCGCTGCATTCTGCCGGAGAGTAAAGAGTAGATCCAGTCGAGGGCCGTGTCCCGGATACCTGCGTCTTGGAGTCTGCGTATTAGGGTGCAGTGGGATACTGTGTCGAAGGCCGCTGAAAGGTCGAGGAGGATGAGAGCTACTGTTTGTCCTTTGTCCAGTAGGGAGCGGACGTCGTCAGTTGCGGCGAGGAGGGCGGTTTCTGTGCTGTGGTTTTTTCTGAAGCCGGATTGTGACGGGTCAAGGATGTTGTGCTCTTCGATGAAGGTGGCAAGTTGTCTGTTGATGGCTTTCTCGATGACTTTCCCTGGATACGGGAGCAGGGAGATGGGTCTGTAGTTTTTTTGTTTTTTTAAACTATTTTTATTAGAATAAAACTGCAGCAACATTGACATTACATTGACATCTATGGCAAATGTTCATAAGATTACAGCATTGCATTACCAACCATCAGCCCCGTAGGAGCCCAGTGGAGTACACTCTGGAAACATCTAAATATTCATTGTGAGAGTTATTTCTGCGTCCCCTGGTCAGGAAACATGAACCGGTCCACCCTAATCACAGCTGTCCCCGTTATTCGCCGTAGTAGCCTCATTCTCTCCCTCAACTGCCAACAGTCTCTCCCTCCTCAGTTCCACCGTAGGCGATACACATATCTCTCCCCTATATTTATTCCATCGCCCCCATTTATGATCCCATTTACGTTGACATCCTCTCCCTTTGTATACAGGTTTTTTGGCAATCATGGCATGGTCCATAACTTTCGCCCAGTCTCTCAGTTGTGGTACGGTTTCTACGCCACACTTCTGAGCAATGTTCCGCTTCGCTATACTCCACCCCATAGTGGCCCACAATTGTTCAGCTTGTGTGAGGTCTGTTGCTTCCCAGATGTTGAGGAGACATAGCATGAGAGATGGATGTATAGGTGTATCACAAGTCTTAGTCAATTGTCTGGTGATGTCTGTCCAGTACTGTTGTATGTGGAGGCACTCCCACAGGATATGCATGAATGTACCGGTCTGATTACAATGTCGGAGGCAGAGTGCATCAGGTCTCCTGCCCAATCGGCATAGCAGTGTGGCGTCGAAATATACTCTATGGAGAATTTTAAGTTGGATCAACCGAAGTCGCATCGGGATGGCCACTTCTCGGGGTGAGGCCACTGCCTCCGACCAGTCCTCATCTGCCATTTCTCCCAGGTCAACCTCCCAACTCGCCCGCAGCTTCAACATCGGGTCGGTCCGATTATTGATCAGTTTCTTGTATGTGAGGGAAATGGCCTTGTGAGCCATAGGATCCAGCAAGGGCCTGTCTTCAAGAGGAGAGGAGTCTGGAAGGGAGGTATCTTTTGGGAGTGCGGAGTCTATGGCATGACTGATCTGAAGATACCGGAAATCTTCTGACGGCGCTAGGTGATATTTAGTTTGGAGATCTGTAAATGACGCCTTCCTGCCCTTTACCCACCTATCACCCACAGTGGAGATTCCGATCGTGTCCCATTTATCAAACCCGCAGAGGTACTGAGTCGTCCCAGAATGTCTGGATCCCATAGAGGGGTAGCCTTCGTTAGGCGCTCCTGCCAAACCAACCGCCGCTGCACCCCATGCCACACTTCCACCGTACGCACCGTAGGGCCGGTCAGGCGTAATTTCCTATGATTAGTGTATAACGCCCTGTTATAGCCTCCCTTCCCCATTAGCCAAAGGTCAGTGCGAAAGCTGGGATCATCATGTCGCCCAAACGCCCATTGATTGATGGCCATGAGTTGTGAAGCCTGATAGTAAAGGCGCATATCTGGCAACCCGATACCCCCATCATACTATCCCATAGTGAGCTTGTTTGTGGCTATCCGAGGTGGCTTATTGTCCCACAATAACTCTGTCACTGCCGCCTCGATCTGCAAAAAATTAGTGTTAGGAATAGGGTTAGGGGTGTTTTGCAAGGCGTAAAGAAAGCGCGGCAGAGCGAGCATTTTGAATAAAGACACACGCCCCAACAGCATGAGGGGGAGCGTCTTCCAATGTGTAACATCTGAGCGAAACCTCTGTAGCGGCCCCAACAGATTCTGTTAAAAAAATAGTGCGGCATTGGTAGTTAGAAAAATCCCTAAATAACAAAAGCCCTGGGAATCCACTGGGATATCATACCCTCGAGGACTTTGTGGGGGATCTCCCCAGAGGGGGTACATCTGGGATTTAGACCAGTTTATCTGGTACCGAGAGTGCGCCCGAAGATATGAAAAATATGCAGTATGCAACAGATTGAGCGCGCCAGCGAGGCGAGATAAAGCAGAATATCATCCGCTTAGAGTGATATGTGGTCTTCGTGTTCATTCGTCCATTTGAGGCCCCTGATGCCTGGGTCTCCCCTTATCCAAACCGCTAGAGGTTCAAGAACCAAGGCAAAAAGGAGCGGAGATAATGGGCATCCTTATCTCGTGCCTCGACACAGGGGGAAAGGAGTGGAGCGATGGTTATTTACTGAAACATGTGCCATGGGTTTTGTGTACACCAGTTTGATCCACCCAATGAACTTGGGTCCGAACCCAATGCGGGCAACAACTGCAGACAGATATTCCCAGGCTATGGT
The DNA here is from genome assembly GCF_964204655.1 of Triturus cristatus. Lineage (NCBI taxonomy): Eukaryota > Metazoa > Chordata > Amphibia > Caudata > Salamandridae > Triturus > Triturus cristatus. The sequence goes on from NC_140591.1 coordinate 804,539,947, forward strand.
GTCAAATGCCATTTTTGCGTCAAGCGCAAGCAAGATCCCTTCTTCCTCCAGTGTGTCTACACGCACGATGCAGATTACGCGCTGTGTTCCGTCCTGGCATGAATCCCGACTGGTCCGGGTGAACCAGGTCTGCGAGATAGGGAAGCAGTCGAGTAGCCAATAGTTTAGCTAAAATTCTGGCTTCCATTGTAATCAGAGATATTGGTCTGTACGAGGTGCACTCATCTACCGGTTTACCAGGCTTGTGGATAACCACGATGGTGGCCGCTCCAATATCTGCCGGGTGGAGGGCTAGCTTGAAAGCCATAGGTTTGAGCAGCTCAATAAGGAGCCCATTAGGACCCATCACTTTACCCGCGCAAATGTCCTGAATTGCTTTCTGAATTTCCTCAACCGAGATGTCAGCGTCCAACGTCTCCTTGCCCTGTTTGGAAATACTCGTTACCCCGATAGTAGCAAGGAGATCCGCAGCCATCAAAGCTTGTGAATTATGCGGAATACCATATACATTTTTGTAATGGTTCGCAAAAGTCTCAGCAATCCCCTGAGGGTCTGTAATCAGATCATTATCAGGCCCCCTAACGGAACGCACCCACCTCGCCGACTGCTCTTTGCGTTCCAACCATGCCAATAATTTGCCGGTTCGTTCGCCTTGTTCGTATACCCAATGCCGGGTGCCCAAAGCACGTCTATTGGCGTCCTCAAGGAGCAACTGTCTATAATCCTGTTGTGTAATATTTAGCCGGTGTTGAGCATCAGGATCTGGGCCCTGGGAAATGGCATCTTCAAGACGTAAGATCTCAGTTTCTAATTCTAACACCCTCCGATTGCGCTCAGCCCTGTGCCCCACCATAGCAGACAGTGCCCTCCCTTTGATCACTGCACCATACGCTGATCATAGTGTAATTGCCGACTTAACCGAACCTAAATTCTCCTCAAAATAAAACTCATATCCTTCCACAAGGTTTCCTTGATATGTGGAATTTTTAGTGCCCATGGCTGAATCATTATCGGACCAGGCTGTGGAGTGCGCTGTGTACCGAGGACTGCCAGAACAGGGGAATGACAAGCACGCAGAATCAGAAAATTCATGTATGTGTTGCGCATGTGTGAACAAATAGTCGATCCGTGATTGACTGCCGTGTACACCAGACTGAAACGTAAAGTGTGTGTCATGGGGGTGCGACCATCTCCAGATATCCACCATCCCCAGGGCATTAATAAAATCCCGTAACTGTGAGCAGTGTACCGATTCACGTCTGGGCGGGGACCTGTCCCGTAGTCGGTCCATCGTCAGGTTAAAGTCGCCTCCCACAACCAAGGTCCCCACTGGTAAATTCAACAATAACGCCCCCACATCTGTCAATGTCAAACGTTCCAATCCCGGTGGGGCGGGTCTGTAGTGTTTGAGGTCGGTGGGGTCCGCCGATTGCTTCTTCAGGAGGGGGTTGATCTTGGCATGTTTCCAGTCGTCGGGGAAGGAGGAATTCGCCAGGGAGTGGTTGATGGTGTGGCGAAGCATGGGTGTGATGGTGTTGGCAGCTCTGTTGAAGATGTGGTGGGGGCAGGGGTTTGTGGGGGCCCCGAGTGGCTTGATTTCATCGTCTTCGGTGGTGAGGGCTGTCTAGCTGTCAATCATTGTCAATCGGTGGCTTCAGGGTGTTGGGGTGGCTGGTGCGGGTTCCGTGTGTTGGTTGTCTTCGTTGAAGTTGTCGTAGATGCTCTTGATTTTGCAGTGAAAGAAGGTGCTGAGTTTGTTGCAGAGGTGTTGTAAGGGGGAAATGTCAGTCGACTCACTGGTGGGTTGGGTGAACTCCTTGATGATGTTGAAGAGTTCTTTGCTGTTGTGTGCGTGTGTGGATATTCTATCTTCAATTGCAGTTTTCCTCGTGTTTCTGATGAGCTGATGGTGGGCGGTGGTGGCGGCTTTGAAGTTGTTGTGGGATTCTGTGGACCTGGAGTTCCTCCAGGTCTTTTCGAGGGGGCGACAGGTGCGCCTGGACTCTCGGAGTTCGGGGGTAACCCATCTGGCCTTCTTGGCGAGTGCGTTGTTGTTCTTCTTGAGGGGGACTATGGAGTTGACGCTGTCGGTGATCCCTATGTGTAGAGTTTGGGCGGCGGTGTTGGGGGCGTCGTCTTCCGCGGTGGTCAGGGTGGAGTTGCTGAGTGAGGAGGTGAGTTGGTCGTCAGTGACTTTGATCCAATTTCTTCGTGGGAGCAGGTGCTGGTGTCTGTGGATGGTGGGTGTTCTGAAGGTGAAGTGGATGCATCGATGGTCTGTCCACTGGAGTTCGGTGGTGTGGCTGAAAGTGATGGAGTTTACTGTTGTGAAGAGGGGGTCGAGGGTGTGTCCTGCTGAGTACGTGGGTGCGATCTGCGGTTTAGTTGGTTGTTGAGGTGGAAGTTGAGGTCTCCTAGCAGGGTGTAGTTGGTGGATGCGATGGCATACGGGGAGATGATGTCCGTGATGGAGTTGGCAAATGGTCTGCGGGGTTCCAGGGGTTGGTAGATGAGGGTTCCCCAGAGGGTGGTGGTAGGACTGGCCAGTATCTTGAAGTGCAGGTGTTCCATCAGGTCTGTGGGCTCGTCGGGAAGTGTGCTGAGGCGTAGGGTGGATTTTTGGACGAGGCGATTCCTCCTTCCGGGCGGGTGGGGCTGTCCTTCCTGGAGATCTTGTATCCTTGGGGAATGGTGATGGCGATGTCCGGTCCCGAGGTGGTGTTGGTCCAGGGTTCTGTGAAGAATGCTACGTCTGGGGTGGTGCTGTCGAGGAGGTCCCAGATTTCGGTGGTGTGTTTGTAGAATGATCTGACGTTGAGGAGGATGCATTGTAGGGTGTCCGGTTCAGGTGTTTTCTTGTGGGCGGGTTGTGCTGGGTCCATGTTCCTGGCAGTGCTGTAGGTGTGCCAGCAGCAGTGACAGCTGAAGGGTCCGTGGGTGTCGGCTGGTGATGCTAGCTTGCAATTGTTGTTGCGGCCTGGGCTGGATGTGTGGAGTGCTGCTGGGTCGTAGCGTTGGTGGTGCGGAGGTCCAGGGTTCCTGGCGCTGGTCGCGGTCGGGTGCAGATGGGCTTGCCTTTGGCTCGCCAGCGGCGTGCCCACTGCATGCGGCCACGCAGCGGCCGCCATTAAGTAGGAGGTCAGGGAGGGCTGGACAGCTGGGAGGCGGAGCGGTAAGGGGAACTGGATAAGGCCGGTCGTGCTGGTCGTGCTGGGGGGGCGTCGCAGAGTCAGTAGCAGCAGGGAAAACAGGCGGAAAAGGGAAAAGAGAGGAATAAGGCAGAAAAGTATAAGAAAAGTGAAGTAAAGAGCTAGAAGGAGAGTGAAAGGGGGAGATTGAAATGAGGGTAAAAACGAGTGAAACGGTGAGGTAAAGCGGAGCGAGAGAAAGGAGACCGAGGTCCACTGGACCACCAGGGATGAGGCACAGGTATAACCTGCAGGTGGAGGAGGGCCTCGAACACCAACACTCGAGAGTGCAGGGGCTCGGGGGAGGCCTCACTTAATGGTGGAGCTGCAAGGGTGGGAGAGCAATTTTACTGACAATGAGTCAGTGGTCTTGCTCACCTATCTCCGCAGCGGCCGCCATTAAGTAGGGGTCGGGAAGGGCTAGACAGCTGGGAGGCGGGAGCGGGGAGGGGAACTGGATTGGGCCGGTCGCACTGGTCGTGCTGGGGGGTAGCAGCGGCAGGGAAAACGGGCGGAAAAGGGAAAAGAGAGGAATAAAAGTGGAATAAGACAGAAAAGTGCAAGAAAAGTGGAGGAAAGAGATAGGAGAGTGAAAGGGGGAGATTGAAATGTGGGTAAAAACAAGTGAAACAGAGAGGATAGCGGGGCTAGAGAAAGGAGACAGAGGTCCACTGGACCACCAGGGATGAGGCGCAGGCATAACCTGCGGGTGGAGGAGGGCCTCGAACACCAACACTGGAGAGTGCAAGGGCTCGGGGGAGGCCTCACTTAATCGTGGAGCTGTGAGGGTGGGAAAGCAATTTCACTGACAATGAGTCAGGTCACTGAGAGTAGATACAGTTGTCTTCAGATTGTCCACTGGTCCAGAAAATGTTCTCAAGTGGGTGCCAAGAGGTGCCACAGTTATGCCTATCATTAGCTAGTGGGTGGAAATGACTCCTGGAAACACCCTACCCAATGGGGTAAAAGTCCCCAGGGCTAGCCCTACCCACGTTATGGATTTTCAAGATGGTGAAGTCTTTGGCTACTCTAGACTTAGCTCTGAGGGTTTGGTGTGTGTGTGTGGGGGGGTACTACAGTATTCCTAGTGTCCTCCCACATCTAACACTAAAACCCATTTTGGAGCAGGTACTGTACCCCCAACAAACCCAGAGACAGATGTCTAGTAGGACAATAGCAGACTCCTTCACCAACCAGACAGTGAATCCACAAGAATTGTCTTGACATCCTGTTCTCTCCCCTTTCAAGCATGCCCCATGTGTTATATGTAAACCCAACAGACCTGTCAAGCGGAATTTGATACTCAAGCAGAATTTGACACTGTAGTGTCAAAAAGAATGCCTACAGCTCCACCCTGCATTTTCTGCTGAGCGCAGGAGTCATCTCTGCCCATTTAAGTCAGCCTATTGTTTGCTCATGGGAGGCTGTTCAGTTTACCGCTGTTCAAGGCTGGGAGAGGCTGGAGATCCAATGAAAATGAGCTTCCAGGAACTTCAGGCAAGGAAAAGGTAACTTTCTAAAAGTTAGCTTTCCCTTAATATTTATTAAAAATCCAAATTCAGCATTGAATTGGATTTTTAATCCCTATAAAAAATAGTTGTTTAATTATTTTTAGAGCTTGTCCAATTCTCAAGATACAATATTAGTACTGCAATCTGTACTCTGGTTTTCTACTTAGAACAGTTATGCCTGCCACAGTGAAAACAGCATCTGGGTGCTATTCAGTGTAAGAAGGACATGCTTCTTTTATATTTCTACATGGTCTACTTTTAAATACCATGCACCCTGTTATTACAGCGGAGCATCTCCCCCTATCAGTAGGTAAGATGCCTTAAGCCTATCTCTAAATTACCAACTCTCTGTGTTCATGTAGTGAAGCTGAGATTTCTAAACTGAAACTATTTACCTAATGTGCATTGCCTGGCGATAATAGGATGGATTTCTAACTGGGATAAATGTGCAGCTGCAGAGAAATTAACATTCATCACTATTTTGTGATCCATATATCCAGCAACATTCATCAGTTTCAGTTGATAGACAATTAATTTACGAGCTGCTGATGTACTCTGTGCACTGAGAAAATGCCGAATTTCAAGCAAGGTTTTTGATATACATAGTCTCCTAATCACAGATACGGATAGTGCTACTGCCGATGCACTTCACAATAATCACGATAGGCACAATAGCCTGTTGCATACACGTTTGAACATCACGTATGCCAGCATGAGGGTCATTGCACTCACTGTGTTACAGCGTCACAGTGGACAACCCACGAGTTGCCATAATCATCATGATATGTGTTTTCTCTTTCAGAATTTATTTCCTTTCAAACAAAACGGAAGGTCTAAAACCGTAAGTTAACGGTACTCATTGTCACTGGTAAGGGTACACCTTAGCGTGTGCATACCCCTGTGGCATATCTGGTCCTGGAGAAAGCCTCGCAAATTGCCTAAGGAGGCTGAAACATTAGACCGGCTATAACTTTCTCACTAAGGATGTCTCTGGCCAATCTAACCAGTTAATACATCCACCTTTATCACCTTTTTAATCTTACCATACTTCTCCACCATTAAAACTTTCCAGGATAAGTAAAGGTAATTTTAATCATCACAGTTTTACTTTGTCACTTATTGCACATCCCAAACAAAACCCGCTCCGCTGTAATCAGGCGTCGTAGCACACCCGAGAGGCATTCGGCCTCCCGGGTCGGAACCCTATGATGAAGCAGGTCACCAACTAGGTTGGTGAGTGAGGGTTTTTCTTCTTTTTTTTTATTTTTTTTTATTGAAGTTGAATGGTGTCATACATATACTAAATATAAAATATGAAGTATATACAATGAAAACAGAAATGAAGCACAAAAAATCTTCACAAAGAAAATATCTTGCTTTCAGCAATAAATATACACAGATAATGAATTTACAATTAACCATAGTGAAGAGACAGACACAATATTTGAAAAAAATTTATCAAAAAAGGTCCCCCAAATTTTATCGAATTCCCTCCCCCCCCCCCAGTCCTCAGAGCGTAACTTCGCTCACTCCTCTTTACTCTTCGCATTTTAGAAAGCCATTCATATATGGATGGAATTTGATTTGTACGCCAATTTTGAAGTATCAGAGATCTAGCAACGGCCATACAAATATAGACTAATTGAACCAATGATACAGATAGATTAAGGTGCGGATCAAAACCATAAAGCATCAAATTGACATTTAAGGATATCTGAATATAACAATTAGAGCTTAAGAAAACAAAAATTTCATCCCAAAATGTTTTAACCAAGCTACAATCAGCGATTACATGAGTCCAGTTTGCAGGGGCGAAGTTTAAACATTGAAAACAATTTGGAGAATAACTACTATACATTTTGGATATTCCCGCAGGAGTACGATACAAAAGCCATTTTCCAAAAAATAACATTCTACGCCAATTGGCTCCCCTTAATGTAGAAAAATTCAACTTATTAATAGTTCGCCATGTAGACACTGTCAAAACGTGATTTTCTTGCTCCCACCATTTTTTTACAGCTTTGGAACCCAGATCCCTTTGTCTTGATTGAGCAAGACAGCGTTTCCACTCTCCAGGTTTCCTTACAAGGTTATAATTAAAAAAGAGATCGTTATTTAATGGAGAGATCTGAGTAAATAATGTGGGGGCATATCGCTGCAAGAGTTGATAAATGTGAATATAGGAGCCAATTAACAAAACATTTCTTGGAATGAGTAATCTCATCTCCGTCGGAGATATCCATCTTGTATTTTGTAAAAAATCACCCACTGTACTAAATCCAGCTTTTATCCAGTGACCCATTAAATCAGAACCAAGCGCCTGTCCATCAAATGACAGTAGATTAATCAGCGGAGACAAGGAATGAAACAAGGATAAAGAATATCTTTTTAACATGGCCGTGCGTTTCCTAAAAAACCAAGCAATTATTTTGTACCTGACCAATTTAGGGGATTTAGTAACCTGGAGAGGGGGGGAAATTTGACTTTCCGAGAAAATTAAATCAACAAAAAAACTAATAAAAACGTTGGAGTTTGACCTTGGAGATTTAAATCGGGTCAAGTACAGAGCAAAATAAGCATCATAATAATCTCTAATATTGGGTAATGCGAGACCACCATTATCCAAATCCTCATAAAGAGTATTCAGCGCAATGCGAGGCGTTTTATGTGCCCATAAAAAGCGCAAAAATATCGATTCAACTTTAGAATAAAAACTACCCGAAAGAAAGCAGGGAATCGTTGAAAACAGAAAATTAAACAACGGTAAGATTGACATTTTAATCAAAGCGACGCGGCCCAAGGTTGACAATGGTAATTTATTCCAACGAGTGAGCATTGAGCCAACTTTCTGAAGAAGGGGTTCAAAATTAAGACTGAAAAGGTCTTTAACAGAGGCTGTAAAGAAAACCCCTAGATATCTTTTAGGCTTATTATTAATGCAGCGCCTTAGGTCCGGATATAATTCAGGTTTATGGTTACCACAGATCAATATTTCTGTCTTTTTTTTATTGATACGATATCCCCCGAGAGTCTCAAATTCCTCAAAGAGCTGAAATACAGAAACTTGAGACTGCAAATCAGATTTAATAAGAAGCATAATATCGTCAGCGTAAAGTTTTATTTTTGACATTGATTGAATCGGAGGCAAAATCTCGACGCATTGCCGAATTGCAATTGCGAGGGGTTCAATAAAAAAGGCGAAAAGAATAGGTGATAGAGGGCAACCCTGACGTGTACCCCGATTAACTGACACGGATCCCACTGTCCATGAATTAATGATAATATTGGCTTTAGCACCCGTGTAAAGATTGCGAATAAAATTAATAATAATTAATGGGATGTGAAAATATTGCAAAATAATAAAAAGAGTTTCCCAGACCACCAAATCAAAAGCTTTTTCCACATCAAATAACATAATTAGAGCTGGAATCGCCTGTGTCTGAAAATAATCCAAGGCTTCCGAAAGAAAATGAGTATTAGTCATCAATTGTCTGCCAGCGATAAACCCATTTTGATCTTCATGGATCAAATCCGGGGCAATACGGTTAAACCGGATGGCTAGTAATTTAGTAAGAATCTTATAGTCCGAATTTAAAAGAGTAATGGGGCGATATGAATTAGGGTCCTTAGCGTCCTTCCCCTTCTTCAGAAAGCTGACCACCGTGCCCCCGCAAAACGAATCTGGAATGGAGGCTCCAGCGAGCATCGAGTTGATGAGTTGTATAAAAAGATCAGAGAAAGCGGGAAAAAAAACTTTAAAAAATTCAGCAGGTAGACCATCTGGGCCGGGGGCTTTTCCTGATGGGAGTTCTTTCACTACCGATTGTACTTCTAGTAGGGAAAATTCACTAACCATATTAAATTGCTCAGATTCGGAAAGAGAAGGGATCACCTCCCTTCCCAGAAATGCTTTTAATTTGAAGTGATCGATTACATGCTGATGACTATATATTTTTTGATAATGAGAATGCATTATCTTACCTATCCCCTCGGAATCAGTCACATATTGGTCAGTGACGGGACAGATTAGACCAGAAATTAAATTGGAGGCGGCTTGTTCTTTAGCCTGCCAGGCCAGAAATCTCCCCGTGAAATTACTTTCTTCATAGATTTTCTGATATTGACAACAAAAAAACGCCTCTCCTTGCTCAAATAAATATGAGCGGAATTCGCGTTTAGCTTCATCTAGTTGATCTTTAATATTTCTAGAAGAATTTTGTTGGCGTAGCTCGCTTAGAACCTGAATACGTTGTTCAAAGGCGTTTTTTGTAGCCCTAACTGCAATAGACGTGGCAGCATCTTTTGTAATTATGAGTCCGCGAATAAACGCTTTTAGAGCATCCCAGATAATACTGAGAGGGGCGGTGCCAGTATTACGAACTATAAATTCTGTAATCATATCTTTAAGTTCAGAGACCCATATCTCATCGTTGAGATGAAATTTATTAAAAACCCATCTTTTGGAGGACCTTACAGTATCCCCTAAAATAAATTCCCTGATGAGCATAGCGTGGTCTGAGAATACATTATGAACCGTGCTGGAATAGCCTAGCCTGAGATTACGTGAGGCTAGAACAAAATCAATACGAGATGAGGACTTAAATCTACTCGACCAGCAAGTATATTCTTTTTTAGAGGGATTCTCTAGACGCCAATGATCAGAGAGATCCAGAAGTCTTTTATAATTAGAGATGGTCTGAAAAATTTTAGGTTTAAGTTTTTTTTTTTGTTGAGATGATGAATCCAGATTGGGATTCATTAAGACGTTAAAATCGCCAGCGATCACAATATCCCCTGACACAGTCAATAAAGATTGAAACATCTCTTCAAAAACATTGAAATCATCATTTAATGGGCCGTAACAACTGAGAAAAATAAAAGGTTGCGGTCTATTTTTAACTCTACAAGAGACCCAACACCAACGCCCTGAGCCCCCAGTGAGGGTTCTTCTTAAGAGACTCTGTGACTCCTCAGGTATTGCTTATCATTTGGATTCACTCTTTCATTGTTTATCTATCTAGTACTAGGGGACCAAGAGTTGCTCCACTAGAATTCCCTTTCTTTCTTTTTGTTTCGACTATTGAGGCAGCACACAGCTGCGAGAGTTCCTTTTAGAGGAGTAGAAAATAATTGACAGAATCCGGCACCGTCATGGGTGAGAATCAGGACTTGACCTTTAGTGACACTGAGGTGAATGCTATTCTAGCAGGACCCTCACTGTTTGCTGATCCTAACATAGCACAAACAATCTCCCAGACAACAGAATGGGAAAAACTGACTGAGCAGAAGCGCAACAGAAGTAGAACTATCTTACACTGTACCATTCTAACAAAACACCTCAGTAACAACACGGCACCAAAAGGACTACTGGTAACAAATGCACCCCAAATTTTTGGGGAGGATGCCACTTTCAGAAAGGAATGGTCCCAGATTGCGTGGACACTGGCTAGTTCTTATCATAAAAACTGCACTGAGATTATCAGATACAATGGTAGAGATCCAACTAACCGAAACCCACTTTAAAACCACTGTTACCGCATATAAAAAGAAATTGGAGGAACTAAACTAGGAAATCAATTACTATAAAGAGAATCTGACACAATCTAAAATCCAGAAGTTTCAGAAAGACCTGAAACGCTTCTCTTTTGACAAAACCTATCCTTATGCGAGTCCAGATTTCGTTCCTCAAACCAAAAATAACTACAACTCAGATGTCTTCTGAGGATGACTCCTCTACCAGTAGTGGGTCCAGTGGAGGTACTTTCAAGTCAAGACAAAGGGGGAGAAATAGATATAACAACACACTACTACCTTGGCCCCCATACACTACACCATCAGGGGAGGCCTCCCTAATCACTTCAATACACATTATCAATATCCGATGATGGGCTGGAATCTGGCTTTTTTCCATGCCCCCCCACCCATCTCTCTTCCCCCAAAACACATATAGACCTCCTTTTTTAGTGAGAGGCAGGAGAGGAAGAGGAAGGAGGAGAGGAATGAACCAAGTTCATTGGGAAGAGGACTGACTGCTGCCCAAACTTAATGTATTCTCTCAGCAAAGGGTTCAGATGCATCTCAGGGTCACGTACATATAACACCATATTGTCCGCATACAAGGATATATGTAAGGGACGTTGCGGGAGTTGAAGCGCCGAGTAATGGTGTTTCTGTCTAATTTTACAAGCCAAGGCCTCTAACGCTAACGCAAATAGCAAGGGGGATAGTGGGCACCCTTGCCGCGTCCCCCTCGCGATACTGATGGGCTCAGATATGTACTTGTTTACCCTTATGCGAGCCATTGGCTCTCTAAGGAGATCCCCTTGACCTGTGTGACCACCTATAGCACAGTGTTCAACGCTGTGACAAAATCAATCAACAAGCACTGGAGAATCTTACAAACCAATAACAGGAGATGGGAAAAAACACTCTTCTCATTCAAAAGAGCTAGAAGTCTGAGGGACTCCCTTGTGTCCACCCGCCCCAGATCAACGGAATGTGACCACAATTCCTCAGTCCTAAATGCATGGGGACTCCCCGTGGTGATAGGACATTATTCATGTGGGAATTGTAGCGTGTCATTTGACATCCCTCACAAAAACCTTTTTTTTTTATTATTATTTTTTTTTATTAGCATTTTGTAAGAACATACAGTGTTAACAGGTAAATACCACATAGGCCGTGGTACCACAACATCCTTCGTCCAGTATCTATAACTTAACAATGTTGCCATAAATCACATCATCATAGTGCAGCTCTTAATCATAGTCAACCATCTTGGTACATGTACAAGTATTGAGTCAAATAGTTCCAATAGTATCTAGGTTTAGAACCCATAGGCAGTTCCTCCTCATATGTTTGCAATATGTCAGGTCGTGGATCCACTGTTCAATCTTCGGAGCTCTAACACCACCCCAGCAGATTGATATTCTCCTTTTCTCTAAAAGCAACGCGATCATGACAAACTTATGTTTATTTGCATGCATTTCAGGTAATAGACCCAGCATACACGTACGAACAGTGCATTCAATGTTAGTGCCCACCATGATGTTCAACCTCTGTGTCACCTTTAACCAGTATTCTGCCACTACAGCACATTGCCATGCCATATGTATGAAATCTGCTTGTTCTGCATTACAGCGACAACAGGTGGAGTCTGAGCGCAGACCATATCGATGAAGCCTAGCCGGGGTGTAATAAGTTTGATGGAGATATTTCCATTGGGTGCCAACAAGCCCATAATAGAACAAGCTTTAGTCCACTCCTCTATCGTCAGCGGAGCATCCAGGCTACTATCCCATTTCTCTAGTGGTTTGTGTGTAGTGTCCGCAATGTCCTCCTGCAGTTTAGCATATAGTTTAGATGTCAGTCGTTTAGTGGTGGGTTTTGTGATCAGTAACTGCAGAGAAAACAGTTGTGGTGGCTCCGCCGGGTGAGTAGGGTATAATTTCTTCAGTGCACTTTGGAGCCTATAATATGTAAATTTTAATAATGACGTTTGATTATTGATAAAGGACAAGCTGTTTAAAGGACCCATCACTGTATAAATCCCCCATGGTATTAAAGCCCACTTGTCTTAGCAATCCCATACCCACTTCTTCTTGCGTAACAGATAGCCCAGGGTGATAGTGTACCGGCAGCACCGGGGCGTACAACGGTAATTTACGCGCCTTCCTACCCATTTCTCGCCAGGCACTATTTGTCACATCTATAGTATTAATATCCCGATTATGAAGTGGAGGCATATGATGGGTTATAATAGCATTTAATGGAATCGGATATGCATCCCCCTCCTCGATTGCTGCATGTGTAAGGTAGGGGATTGGGTGATACCAAAAATGTGCATATTGCGCTTGCGCGCATAGATAGTACAATAAAAAATCAGGGACCTTAAATCCCCCCTGCGAATAGGGCAATGTGAGGGTGCGCAATTCGATGCAAGCATGCCTACCAGCCCACATTAATGTAAGGAGCATAGTGGAGATCCTACGGAAAACTTCCTGTGGCGGTCGGATCGGGATATTATTAAAAAGATATAATAGTTTGGGCAAGATAACCATCTTTACAATGGCTAGCCGATCTGCCACCAATAGTGGTAAATGAATCCAGCGCCCTATTTTTTCTTCCAGCCTCCCAATTGCTCTACCATAATTGGTTCGGATTACAATTTCTGGGTCACGGTGATACCAGATGCCCAGATATCTCACCGGCTCTGATTGCCACTCCAATGGATAGTCAATAGAGCATGGGTGTGTGGTGTCTGTTAACGGTATAATCAGCGATTTGGACCAATTAATTTTAAGGCCTGACTGCTGCCCAAACTTAATGTATTCTCTCAGCAAAGGGTTCAGATGCATCTCAGAGTCACATACATATAACGCCATATTTTCCGCATACAAGGATATATGTAAGGGACGTTGCGGGAATTGAAGCGCCGAGTAATGGTGTTTCTGTCTAATTTTACAAGCCAACGCCTCTAACGCTAACGCAAATAGCAAGGGGGATAGTGGGCACCCTTGCCACGTCCCCCTCGCGATACTGATGTGCTCAGATATGTACTTGTTTACACTTATGCGTGCCATTGGCTCTCTGTATAACAATTGTACCCATTGGAGAAAGATAGGGGGAAAGCCCATCAGTTGTAGAATTGTATTGAGATATGACCATTCAATAGATTCAAATGCTTTAGCCGCATCTAATAGTACAGCCGCGGCTTTAGTAGTGGGCAGCAGGTAATGCGACAACACACATAGTGTCCTAGTATTATGGGCTGTTGATCTGGAAGAGATAAAACACGATTGGTCTGGCAGTATCAAATTAGTCATTAAAGGTTTCAACCGAGTTGCAAGGAGTTTTGCCAAGATCTTGTTATCTACGTTAATGAGGGACAGCGGTCTATACGAGTCACAGTATTCAGGGTCTTTCTTCGGTTTTAGTAGTGCAATCAGCATGGCTTCTCTCAGTGTTGGCGGCAACACCCGTTTTTCATGTGCATTACCATACTTCTGGACCAGGTAAGGTGCTAGTTGATCGACAAAAGCCTTGTAAAATTCACATGTAAACCCGTCTGGGCCAGGGGCTTTCCCATTCGGTAGGGATTTAATAACTTCTGTTATCTCTTCCACTGTGACAGGCCGGGACAGGTGGGCTCTTTGTGCATCTGATAGCCATGCAATGGAAATATCTTCTAGGTAATCCATTACCGTCTCTGGTGTGGCTGTAGGCTGTGATGCATATAATGCCTCATACGCACCCATGAATTCTCTCAGTATACCCTGTGCATCATATTTCAGCTCCCCTGTGGCATCCCTTATTGCCCGGACTGTCTGCGGCGCCTGTCCTAAGCACATTTTAGCAGCTAAACATTTACCGGGCCTGCCACTCTCACCATAACTTCTCACCGTCTGTTGTTTCGCTATAAACTTGAGTTCATCTTCCGGCTATGTTTGGTATTCTGTCAATACTGTCCTAATGTCACCCAGCAATTTTGTATTCTGCATGCGCTCATACTCACTTTCTAGGGTGCGCAGTTTGTCCTCACGTATAGCAAGCTGCTGTCTTATGTCTTTAAGGATGCCAGCATGCGTACTAAGGCAAATACCCCGAATTGTAGCCTTAAAGGCTTCCCATAACAGGCCAGAGTCTTCGGTGGTGGGTGCATTAAGATCAAAATACTCCTTGATAGCTTTATTATTAGTGTCTTTGTATTCAGCATCTAGTAGAGCTTTGGCATTTAACCTCCAACTATAAGGAGGTGGTGTATAATATGGCAGCTGTAGTGACAGTAAGATCGGATTGTGATCAGACAGTGTTCTAGGGAGGTGACGTACAGACTTCGTCCATAGCAATATGTCGTCAGACCCCAACCAATAATCTATACGAGACCAACTGTTATGTGCAGCTGATACATGTGTGGCCTCCATGCAACCTGGGTTACGAGTTCTCCAAATGTCTGCAAGTCTCCTGTCATACATAATACCTTGCAATTTACTCAGGGCCCTTTTATGAGGTTCAACCGAGGTACCCGATCTGTCCAGTGTGGCATTCATCGCTATATTAAAATCGCCCCCCCAAATCAAAGGGATGTCTGGCAATGCATTAACCGTGCCTCATAGGTTGTGGTAGAGTCAGGGTCATCAATATTTGGACCATATGTATTAAGGACAGCTAGCCTCTGACCTCGCAATGTTCCTGTTATAAGAACGTAACGCCCAGCGTCATCCTTGACAGTAGTATCTATAACAAATTGCAAACCCTTTTTAAGTAGGATAATGACCCCTCTGGAATAGGAGGAATAGGAAGAGCAACGTGTTGCCTCAGCCCATCTATGCCCTATGTGGATGTTAGAGGTGGGTGCGAGGTGCGTTTCCTGCAGGAGGGCAAATCAATTTGTAATCTGTCTAGGTATGTAAGCACCAAACTAATTTTTTTGGGGTTATTAAGCCCCCTGACATTCCACGATAACAAATGTAGGTGTTGAGGTTGCAACCGTACAGCAGACATCACTAACAATCCACGACCATAATATCATTAAATTGGCAGCCTGCACGACGTGTCCGATTTATGAACAGTGCAAGTGCAGGAATAGAGAGGCTGCACCGGCGGCGTTGGGATTTATTTTTCGGCTACACAAGGTGCTCTACTCTTTTTAGCCCTCCTTGTTGTGATCGACTGAAGGCATAGGAGGGCGTAATCATTCCTTTATGCGCATTGCTGACTGGTAGATAACAGGTGAGTAAATCGGAATTCGTAGTTCAACTGATTTTAGAGGAATATTTGTACAATGGTAAAGGAAGAGGCCACGCCCCTTTTTACAACACTCTGCAACGCAGCTCTGTAGCGCTTACTGGAGGTACCTAGTGGGCTAGTTGGCCCCTAGGGGACCTCTGGATTGAAGAGGAATTAATTCCCCCAACTTAAAACGCGCCATAGGGCGTTTTTGCGCACATATCACCTCAGGCCCCGTCCCGTACCTTCACCACTGTGCAAACGCGCCCCGTGGCGTGTTTTAAGTTGGGGGATTAAGTCCCCTTGAATCCTGAGGTCCCCTGGTGGCCAACTAGCCCACCAGGTTCCTCCAGTATGCGCCAGGGAGCTGCATTGCAGAGAGGTGTTCAGAGGCCACGCCCCTTTTTACAACACTCTGCAAAGCAGCTTCGTGGCGCTTACTGGAGGTACCTGGTGGGCTAGTTGGCCCCTAGGGGACCTCTGGATTGAAGAGGGACGAATTCCCCAACTTAAAATGCGCCACAGGGCGTGTTTGCACAGTATCACCTCAGGCCCCGCCCCCTACCTTCACCACTGTGCCAACGCACCCCGTGGCGCGTATTAAGTTGGGGGATTAAGTCCCCTTGAATCCTGAGGTCCCCTGGCAGCCAACTAGGCCACCAGGTACCTCCAGTAAGCGCCACGGAGCTGCGTTGCAGAGAGGTGTAAAAAGGGGCGTGGCCTCATTACACCTCTCTGCAACGCAGCCCCCTAGCGCATACTGGAGGTTCCTGGTGGGCTAGTTGGCCCCCAGGGACCCCCAGTATTCAAGGGGAATTAGTTCCCCTCTGCAAACGCGCCAGGAAATAAATCAGCTTTGCTTCATTGAAGCGAGAGCAGGTTTCCCTGCTCTCGCTTCAATGAAGCAAAGCAGTTTGCCACGACATGGCGGGAGCCCCCCGCATATACTATCTTTGAGCCCCGGGGAGTGGTGTTCCCCGGGGCAGTGTGGGGGAATTGGGACCCCAAGCCCCCGCCCCCCCCCCCCCCCCCCCCACCAACTTTTTTAAATTCTGCCCCCGGGATTTGGCCAATTACCAAAGAAGCGCGGGAGTCCTGTTGTTTTTTTTTTTGTTTTTGTTTTTTTCTCGGCCAAAATTCGCTCTGGGTGCACGCATCTCGCCGATTTTTTTTAAAAATGCTTTTTTGGGCCCTGGGGGTCCTTGTGGGACCCCCTGAGCAGGCCTAGGGGGTCAGGGTGTTTCTAACCTGCCCCCTTTTTGCGTTTTTCGCGTTTGTTTTATAGGTTTTTGGTGCCTCGGTTACCGAGGCACAAGATGGCTGCCAACACTTCCTGATCAGGAGTGTTGACAGCCAATTAGAATACAGCTCATGCACGGCAGGGTGCGCGCTGGGTGCGGGGAGGGTGCGCGGATCCTCCGAGGCCATAGATATATCTATGATTTTACTTTTGATTTTCTCAGGAACAACTGAACGGATTTACACCATTTCTGCAAAAGGCACGAGTCTGAACTGAGGACTACCTCTTTGCCAAATTTGGTGTAATTCCGTTCAGCAGTTCGGGCTGTAGCTGCGTCAAAAGGTCCTATGGGAAAATGCATGGGGAAAACGCGTTTTGGGACCCCCCTTTTTTCTCGGCCCCCGCTTGACGAATCACCGTGAAATTTTCAGGATAGGAGCGGACCGAAGCTGGGCAAAAGTTTGGAAAATTTTGCGAAGACTCGTCAATCGGCACCAATGTTATTCCAAATAGAATGTTGCGGATTTCCTATGGAAAATAGGTCCTAACTATATCTACCTACTGGCGACCGCCAGTAGGTAATATATATATATATATATTCACAGAAAAACCCATAGGTTTCAGGCCTGATATAGTTGGGAATTAGCATTTAAAAAACCTTAGAAATTCACTGAAAAAACAATAGGTTTTAGGGGTGTTATAGTTAGCTGGACATTTCACTCGAACAAAACCATTGAAATTCTTCCGATATAGTTAGTTGTACTAACTACATCTCGCGCGCCCGCAATCCACTGCTGATGATGTCACATATTACATCATTCATGACATGGTCAGTGACATCACTGATGACATCTCAAATGACATCACTGATGACATCACTGATGACATCATCCAGTGAATGTGGTTTGGTATTTAAATATGTATGATATATATAGCAATTTGCATTGAAGAATGAGTGGATATATAAATATAAATATCTGGATGGAGGATTTAGTAGCAGTGTGATTGACTGTTTACTTGACTAATTTATAGTGTCTCACTAAATATATTGGATAGTGACAAAACTGTGTGAATATCTGTATCACTTTGTCAGTTGTTGTGTAAACTGCTGTACCAGTTGGTTACTAGCTACGTGAAAGTCTATATTATTTATTGATTAGTTAACTGAGTATTTGTATGGAAGAGTGAATGTGTGTGTGGTTCGGTGGGGGGTGTGTGACTGCCCAAAGATGTGTGAATAGTTGATTCAGTAGGTATCTGAAGTTAAAACTACATGTTATAACAGTTGTTTGGGTGAGTGAATATCTTTATGGGTGTGGCGATGAGCCAATATATGTCTCAATGGTACATGTCCAACAAACTAGAAAAATAAAAGCCAGTGTATGTGTCAGTTTTTGTATATAAATAAGTATACATAAGACTCAGTGATTGTATGAGTGACTGTATGGGTAACTGTATAGTTTTAATAGTGTTTTTATAACACACTAAGTATGAGTTATTATCTATATGAATAGATGAAGTGGTATTTTTATAAGTGTATAGCTAAGTAAAAGTAAGTATGATCCATTGTTTGCATAAGTGAGTAGGATGACTTCATAAGGGATTAGGATGTGTGCTGGTGTGTAATGTCGATATAGGTGTATAAGTATATTTGATAGTGTTCTATTGATCATTGACAGCATGTATGAGTGAATCTATAGGTAAGTGATTAGATGTGTGTATAGATCTATGAATCACTGAGAGGGTGTTTAGAAACTTGTATTGGTGTGTCAATGGTTTTAAATCTGGCACTCTCTATTTTACAGTGAGTGATGAAAGGTTATACTAGTGTATGATGAGGTGTATCTGATTGTCACGTGGATGATGTCATCAGTGATGTCATTTGAGATGTCATCAGTGATGTGACTGATCATGTCATGAATGATGTAATATGTGACATCATCAGCAGTGGATTGCAGGCGCACGAGATGTAGTTAGTACAACTAACTATATTGGAGGAATTTCAATGGTTTTGTTTGAGTGAAATGTCCAGCTAACTATAACACCCCTAAAACCTATTGTTTTTTCAGTGAATTTCTAAGGTTTTTTATATGCTAATTCCTAACTATATCAGGCCTGAAACCTATGTTTTTTTCTGTGAATTTCAAAGGTTTTTTTTAAATGCTAATTCCTAACTATATCAGGCCTGAAACCTATGGTTTTTTCAGTGAATTTCAAAGGTTTTGCAAATGACAATTTTTAATGTATTAATTGTTATACTGATTTTTTTTATACTGATTTACTACATTGTTTAAACTGTTTATTTTTAGATATTTTATTATTTTATTTACATTATACATTACAATACAAAATATACTTTCTCAGAATGAATTACTTTAGTTTAAATACTTTGGAAATAGGCAATAGACTTTTTTTTTGTGTTGAAATTTTTTATTGAGTTTTATAATACGAATACAAATACATCAGAGCATGAACATCAATAAATAAGGAGAAGATAAATCCATATTGAAGTAAACAGTGCAAAAAGGTACTGATGGATAAATATGATATAAATATGCATTTAGATAAATAAATAATAGTTGGAGCAACAATTAGAATATGAATGAATAGAACAAAGAGAAAGTAATTAGATAGAAACAGAAGGACGCATCAAAGGATGAAAAAGGCAAAGAAAAAAGAGATAGACAAAGAACAAAAGAGGGTAAAAGCTGATTAATATGCTTGGGTAAAAGTTGAAGCAGGGAGTTCAGCAGCATTTGATTTAAGAAATGGAGACCAAGTTTGAAGAAAAATATCAGCTTGGTCCTGAAGGTTATAAATTGTGCGTTCATGTGAGGCTGTTTGCATCATCGCCACCAACCACTCTTCCTGAGAGGGAGGTAGAGATGATTTCCAATGACGCAGGATACATATTTTGGCAGTAGCAAGTGAGGTATGAAAAAGGCGGAGTTGTGGTTTCGAGAGCTTTGGGGAGTGATGTAAATCATGCAAGAGAATGTTAATTGGTGTAAGTGGTAGTTTTAGGGGCATAGTGGAGTTCAGAGTAGCACCAATGTAAGTCCAATAGGATTGGATACTAGGGCATTCACAAATGATATGAGTAATATCACAACCTGGGTTGGAACATCTCCAGCAGTTAGTATGAGAGAGAAGACCAGCTTTGTGTAATTTAACTGGAGACCAGTGCCAATTATGCAGTATTTTAAAGAGACAAAATTTGAGCCTCGATTCTCGGGCTCCTTTATGTAAATTCTCTAGGAGTAAGTCCCATTCGGTATCTGAAAAGGAAACTGAGAGACGAGATTGCCATTTACGTTGAAGATCATATGAAAGAGATTTAGAGAAAAGATGAGACGAAAATTTTTTGTATAGACCAGAAGTAACGCCTTTAAATTTCCCCCAAGTGTGCAAATAGGATAATATAGGGGAATCTTGCAGTAGCCACGGTGATGACCCCAGACGGGTCTTCAAACATTGCTGAAGCTGAAGGTATTTAGAAGAATGATGTAGGGGAAGATCAAATTCTACACTAAGCTGAGAAAATGGTTTAAAATCACCATCATGAAGAAGTTGATCCGGAGAAAGGATACCTGCAGCTCGCCATTCAGGCCAGGATAACATACGGCCATTGATACGGATACCCGAATTATTCCATAGGGGAGCCTTAGTATGGATTCTTGGATTGGAACCTAGTAATCTATGACTCTTCTGCCAGGATTTATGCATGGCAGATAACATCGGGTTTTTCGGGTCAAGGCGGCTAGTACCACTACCATACAGAAGAGTAAAATTCGATTCCGAGGATAGAAGATGTCGCTCTATTTGAACCCATTGTGGTAAGTCTTTGATACCGGGTAAAAAATATGGGAGTTGGGAAATGTGTAACGCTAGAGAATAATGTTCAATAGATGGAAGGCCAATTCCGCCAGATAACTGATGAGCCTTTAACTTTGTTATAGCAAGGCGAGGCTTAGCGGCACCCCAGATGAAAGTTTTAATCTGGGCATCTACTGATCGAAGTAAGGATAAGGGAATCTGTAGGGGAAGCATACCTAAAATGTAAATAAATCTCGGAAGAGTAACCATTTTAATAGCCTGGGTTCTACCCCAAAGAGAAAGACCCAAAGCCTTCCATTTATCAAAATCTCGTTGCATTTGGGAGATAAGAAGAGTTAAATTATCTGCAACCATGTCTTGTAACCCTTTATTAACTAGGACACCCAGGTATTTGAGGCGTGAAGGCTGCCAGTGAAAAGGAAATCCATAAATAGCTGCTTTTGTGGTTCCTCACTCTTGTCCCAATTAATCTTGTAACCTGAAAAGGAAGAGAAATCATTAATAATTTGAAGAAGAGAAGGGAGCGACCGAGGAAGACGAGTAAGGGTGAGTAAAATGTCATCAGCATATAGGTATATTTTGGAATGTCCAATTGAGAGGGGGACACCTGAGCCCTCATCAGATTGACGAATGGTAGCAGCTAAAGGCTCCATAGCCAGAAGAAACAGAAGGGGGGATAATGGGCAACCTTGGCGTGTTCCTCTCTTAATCGTAAAGGTGTCAGACAGAAACCCACCACAGTTCACCTGGGCAGAGGGTTGATTGTACAATAAGCGTACCTTATCAATAAATTTCGTACCTAAACCAAATCTGTCCATGACCGTGAAGAGATAATCCCATTCGATGCGATCGAACGCTTTTTCTGCGTCAAGTGAAAGGGCTAGCGCGTCGTCTGTAAGATGTTGAGCTGACCACAGTGCATGGGCCAGAGAGCGCAGATGATTCCGGGAAGAACGTCCCGGTACAAAGCCTACTTGAGAATGGTGTATCAAAGAAGGCAAGACTTTACGTAAACGAGATGCAAGAATACTAGCCAAGATTTTAATATCAGAGTTCAACAGAGAGATGGGACGATAACTGCTGCAAAGTTGGGGATCTTTACCTGGCTTCGGAAGCACAACAATAATAGCTTTGTTAGAAAGGGGGCCTAATGAAGATACACTATCCGCCTCCTGGAATGCGGCATGTAGAGTGTCAATAATATTGTGACCTGCCCATCGATAAAATTCAGGAGGAAATCCATCCTCACCAGGAGCCTTGTGGTAGGGCAGGGCAGCGATCGCACGGGAAACCTCATCCTTGGTTATTTCACCCTCGAGAATGGCTCTGCCATCCGCTGAGAGAGTAGGGAGATGCACCTTTGCAAGAAATGCTGACATTTTATCCGAATCCATACGATTATCTGAAGTATAAAGGGATTTGTAAAAGGAGGCAAACTCATTAACAATGTCTTGAGGCTTTGTGCACAGGTCTCCTTGCGCAGATCTGATGGCCGGAATGGCCATAGCCGCCTCCCTCTGACGCAACTGCGCAGCTAATAACCTACCCGCCTTTTCCCCTTGCTCGTAGTGACGACCTTTCATTTTCTGTAAAGCGTATTCTGCTTTAGACGTAAAAAGACTGTTTAAAGCCATTCGGGCTCGTTCAAGTGATTTACGATTTTGTAAGGACGGGGAAGCTATATACAAGCGAGAGTAGGTTTGTATGTCATGTTCGAGCTCAACTTGTCTCCTTGCATTTTGCTTGTTAGCAATTGCTGCATCACGCATTAATTGTCCCCTTAAAGTAGCGTTAGCTGCAGCCCAAAGAGTCCTGCTGGAGGCCACAGACCCCTGATTAGTGGAAAGATAATTTTGAAGGTGTGATTGTAGTTGGGATTTACCAGCAGGGGTCCTGTGGCGTTGCATATTCATACGCCAGGGCTTACGTCCAGGCCTAGAAAGTCCCAGTTCAAGGGAAAGGAAAACAGGGGAGTGGTCCGACAAGGCTGCTTCCAGGATGCAGGAATCTGTGACCAATTGAACTGCGTTATGTGAATTGAGGAAATAATCAAGGCGAGAAAATGTACCATGGACCGATGAAAAAAAAGTATATTCCTTATCCGTTGGATGGCTGAAACGCCAATGATCAACCAACCCAATATCTGATATGATGTCACCTAGCAAAGCTCTATCTGACGCATTGCCCCTATCTAATGGGCCAGTTTTATCTCGAATGGAATCTTGTGTCACATTCCAGTCTCCGCCAATCAAATATTGCGATGCATTAATTTCGAGCAGCAAGCGGGATAATTGAAGAAAGAATGTTTTTTTGGTACCCGTAGGGGCATAAACAGACCCTACACAAATGTGAGAATCTCCAATTTTAAGTTTAGCAAATACATAGCGGCCATTTACATCTGACCATGTTTTAGAGACAGTGACCGGGAGGGATTTGCGAAGGAGGATTGCAACTCCACATTTGCGAGAGGGACCTGCGTCATTGGATTCATCTTGTTGGATGCTACTATGTATAACCTTGCCCACCCAATCTCTGCAAAGTTTAGCTGATTCTAGAGCATCCAAATGAGTCTCTTGAAGCAGAGCCACATCTACATGCTTAGTCTGAAGGTAAGAGAGTACTTTCTTCCGTTTTATGTAATGGGTGAGACCATGTACATTCCAAGTAATTGTATTTAGAGAATGTGTTTTTGCCATATTAGAATAATGCAAATATCAAGAACAGGAGAATAAAGCACAAGACAGCGTGCTGAACCAAACAAAGGAAAAAAGGAAAAGTAAAGACAAAAAGAGGGGAGACGGAAATAAAATAAATAAAAATGAAAAACGATGCTCTGATTCAAGTGAGAAACATGAAGAAAACAATTAAAAGAGTAATGAAGAAAAGAAGATGAGATTTGGATAAATGATACAATAGTAAACAAGACTATAAAGTATAAATAGTAGCAAGTAGAGATCAAGAAACCGTAAACTGTTACCCGCGGGTCTGGGCGCACGAGAGCGCCGCCGCGGGAAACAACCCCACAGAAAAAGAGAAAGGGTTAGGAAAGAGAATAATAATATAGTAGGATAGCCCAGAAGAACATTGTGAAAGAGAACATAAGTACGATGGAGGGAAATAGAAGAGTAGGAAAGAGCAAAATAGAAATTGAGAAGCTGTGAAACATTACTTAAAAAGAGAGATCTAGTAATAATTAGATAGCATAAAGTAACCTAAAAGCATGAAGCATACAATGCGCATCTAAATAAGCATAAACCGATATGCAAGCAGGCAAAAATAAAGTAGAAAAACTATAATCAAACAATTAGGTGCCAAGGCACCCAAATAAATGCAGGACCAGAAATAATATACAGTAAATTGTAATATGGAGAGCAATGAATACATGAAGAAGAAAGAGTAACATTATAATGCAGAGAAATAGTAGAAAACAGAGTGAAAGAAAGAGAAAATAAGGCATAGGGCTAGTGAGAAAAAGATGAAAAAGGCAAACAGACATTATAAGAACAGCAAAACATGCCAAAATGCGGTAATTAATTAACAATAGAAACGAGACTCACAAGGAAATGGAGTCTACGGTTAACTACCAAGAGGCCTGAAGATAACAACTTTCAGGGGAGAGAAAATTATTCAGTCCGCATCTGAAGGGGTTTTAAGAGGAGACCGGGACTTGTCTCTTTGCAAATCTTGCGGGAATGTAGCAGACGAAACCGATTGTAATGCAGATTTCCTATCTTCTTGTGAACGATGAAGTCTATCAAGATCTCTACCACGAGGTCGAGGGCTACTAGGAGGGCGTCTGCTGTGGTCTGGCAATGGAGTAGAAGACTTAGAGGGTGATTGGGACTGATCTTGCTGTGAAGATGGAGTGAGGACCGCCATATCTTGAGGGCGAAGACAGTCCAAAAATTGCTGAAGATGCTCTGGGTCAAAAAAGTCCTTAGAATCTCCATCCTTGGTAATGCGAAAACGTGCAGGTTCAAATAGGCCATACTTGATGCCTAATTGACGTAATTAAGGTCGCATGGAGAGAAAGGCTTTCCGCCGCTCATTTGTTTCCTTAGAGAAATCAGCTGCCATATGAATACGATGGCCTTCAAAGGAAAAGGAGCCTTGAAATCGAGCAGCAGTCAGTAATTGTCTTGTTTGTTCATGGCGAAGAAAACAGGCAATGATCGGCCGTGGACGTGCAGCAGGATCACCACGTGGAGGGCCAATTCTATGAGCACGCTGTATCTCCAGAGGTGGAGTGAAAGAAATGCCAGTCAGCTTTGGAAGTATACGACACAGGAATGCACTGGAACTCTGCCCTTCAATGCGCTCTGGAAAACCAAAAAATCGGATGTTGTCCCTCCTACTTCGGTCTTCCAAGTCAATGAGTTTGCTATGGAAGAATAAAAGGTCCTGGTCCTTGTTTGGAAGGGAGTCCAATCGATTCTCCATTGCCAGTACTCTAGAGTCAAGGGATTCAATCTTCGCATGAAAGCTGGTGATTTCCGTTCTAATTGATTTAGTCTCCTCAGCTAAGGATGTGATTGTAAGGTTCATGTCATCTAGTCGGCGACTAACCTCAGATATTTCATGCAGAATACGCTGCAAAGTTGCCGCCGACGCTTGCCCACCATTAGAGGGCGAAGCTTGAGGTGAAGTGCAAAGGGAAGAGACAGTACCTTTTGTTGGTATATTAGTAGACTGTTTAAGAGCTTCTGCAAAAAGAAGTGGTTTAGAAGTCTTATTTCCTTGCTTAGTAGCAGACATTTGGGGAGTATGCTTGATGGAAACTTTGAAAATACGTGAGGACGTCTTGCCGTGAAGAGATGCTTATGTGTAATCACAAAAATACGGTAGAGTACTGGAACATTCAAAAGCAATACAATTAATAACTGTATATGTATGATAATAATATACTGGTCTCCCCAAAAGAGCTTATGTCTCACTTCCAAACACTGAAATGCAAAAGTATATTGTATAGAGGAGAAATCACTGCTTAGTAAATCCCAAAAACCATGAGCACAGTGTAATTACATTCATGGACAAAGTATCAGCTGCCGCTATGCTCAAAGGCGCGTAAATAGAACTGTAATAAAATGAAAACAGCATATGCGCGCTTATGGCAATGGCAAACACAATTGTAATTGCAGCGAAACTTAAATAAGCAAGACTTCAGAATGCGGAGTAGACCTGGTCCATGCCGGAGCAGAGAACACACAGCCTAACTGAAAAGATTGATGAGGGCGCTATAATGACATTGGAAGGAGACACACTCTTCTGTGAGTCATCCAGACTGCGCTAAAGAAAGCCATTTCCATGAAGCACCAGCTGTTACCATAGTCAAAGGGCGCGAAACCGCAGCTGTAACGAAGATGAGGAGAAACAACTCATGGAAGAGCGGAAGGTTCAGCTTTGAAGTTCAGTTTAGCTTGAGGAACCATGAATTTCAAATGCAGGAGGGTCACTAACCTTGCAGAGGATGGGACACACAATGACTGAGTGAAGTGGATGACAAAGGCGCCACAACAAAATTGTAGAAAGAATTAGCCCTACCAGTGACAGACCAACAGCGCGTCGAGAACCATGATTCCTGTCAGGTGATACTCCTGGAGGAGATATTGCAGCCGGCAAATTGAAGGAGGCGCGGCTTCATGAAGAGGCAGGCACTCATCAGCAGCAATGAAGGCGCGGCTTCATGAGGAGGCAGGCGCTCGACAGCAGCAACTAAGGCGCGGCCTCATGAGGAGACAGGCGCTCGTCAACGGCAACGAAGACGCGGCTTCATGAGGGGGCAGACGCTCTTCAGCAGCAACGAAGGCGCGGTCTCATGAGGAGGCAGGCGCGCGTCGTCAGCAACAGAGGCGCGGCTTCAGGAGGAGGATGAGACGGCCTGAGGGAGTACGTCAGGCAGAGTGCGTCGGATATGCAGCGCCACACAGCCCCGTCGAGACGGTCAGCAACAGGGAGACTTCGCCGTCATGTCGCCGAAGCCCGCCCAAATCCTGCCCTCCACCGTCCGGCTGCAGCAGAGCATGAAAAGAGGACTCCAACGCCGATGGGAGGTGAGAAATTGTCGTTAGGGGCCCATCCCGCGGCGGAGCTCACTCGTCAGGCGGCCATCTTCCTGCGTGGCCAGACCACGCCCGGCAATAGACTTTTAAGTGCAGTAGTTACAGTTGTTGCAATGGGCAACACAATTTGAAACACAATGCAACATTGAGCTCAATGGGAATTTCTAGTTAAATGCAATTAGTTACTTTATGGATTACTTATCTAACCACAGGACTGGATGCTAGATTCAGTCCTTGGACATCTCCTATAAACAGTTGAGTAAAAGCGTTTTGGTTACAGTAGTGATTTTTAAGGATTATGATTGTATTTTAAAAGTTGACACTTGGAACATTTTTCACATAGAATCACCAATGTTATCCTATGGCAGAAAATTCACTTAGCAGGTAAGTGCTGTTATAGTTACTTTTTCTTACTCCGTGGTGGATCCTGGATCCAGCACAGGTGAATCTCCTGTAAACAGTTGAAAGAATGTGTTTAAGTCATACAGACGATTTTTTAGGAATATTTTTAGTTTGTGAAAATGTACACTTAGAAACTTTTCTGCTGAAAACCACACAATGGATTCCTATGGAAAGAAATACAAGTTACTAGTAAGTATGCTTAGAATTACTTTTCAGGGTCAGTACTGGTCTAAAAGATGCAGCCCTGGGTTCTCTCCTGATAACAGGTGAGTAAATCGGAATTCGTAGTTCGGCTGATTTTAGAGGAATATTTGTACGTTTCAAAAAATGGACACTTAGAAACTTTTCTGCTGAAAACCACACAATGGATTCCGATGGAAAGAAATACAAGATACTGGTAAGTACGCTTAGAATTACTTTTCAGGGTCAGTGCTGGTCTAAAAGATGCAGCACTGGGTTCTCTCCTGATAACAGGTGAGTAAATCAGAATTCGTAGTTCGGCTGATTTTAGAGGAATATTTGTACAATGGTAAAGGAAGGGGGCGGGGCCTGAGGTGACGTGTGCAAACACGCCCTGTGGCGCGTTTTAAGTTGGGGAATTAATTCCTCTTCAATCCTGCGGTCCCCTGGGGGCCAACTAGCCCACCAGTTACCTCCAGTATGCGTCAGGGAGCTGCGTTGCAGAGAGGTGTTCAGAGGCTACGCCCCTTTTTACAGCACTCTGCAACGCAGCTCCGTGGCGCTTACTGGAGGTACCTGGTGGGCTTGTTGACCCCTAGGGGAGCTCTCGATTGACGAGGAATAAATTCCCCAACTTAAAACGCGCCTGAGGGCCTGTTTGCACAGTATCACCTCAGGCCCCGCCCTCTATCTTCACCACTGAGCAAACGCGCCCCATGGCGCGTTTTAAATTGGGGGATTAAGTCCCCTTGAATCCTGAGGTCCCCTAGCAGCCAACTAGGCCACCAGGTACCTCCAGTAAGCGCCACGGAGCTGTATTGCAGAGAGGTGTAAAAAGGGGCGTGGCCTCATTACACCTCTCTGCAACGCAGCCCCCTGGCGCATACTGGAGGTTCCTGGTGGGCTAGTTGGCCCCCAGGGACCCCCAGTATTTAAAGGGAATTAGTTTCCCGTCTGCAAACGCGCCAGGGGAGAGTGGTGTAAAGAGGGGGCGTGGCCTCCGGCCCGATCACGTTTTTTTTTGTTCCTTCTTGTTTTTTAGAAGAGGGGCTGTGTAGCCCCCCTTTTTTCTATATTTTTTGGCCCTGGGGACCCCATCCCCCAGGGCCTGACCCCAATTTTTATTTTTGAAAAAAAAAATCGGGAAGGGGGCCGCATGGCCCCCCTCCCGAGGCCATAATTTTCCCCGGGGACCCCATCCCCCGGGGCATGGGCCTGATTTTTTTAAATTTGTTATGGAGGAGCCCCCTCCTATGGCCACTTTAAGGCCCCGGGGACCCCATCCCCCGGGGCTGGCCATTGTTTTTTTTTTTTTATTATTATTTTTTTTTTTTTTATTTAATTTGGGAGAGGGGCCGTGTTGCCCCCCTCCCGGGCCATCCCCCGGGGCCTGGTCTCTCGTTGGAGACCGTGGGGGGGTCCCCAATCCCCCCCCCACGGTCCCAGCCGGCTCCCCGCCTCCTGCGGGAGCCGGCATTGCTTTTCCACATGGGTAGCAGCTAACATGCTGCTCCCCATGTGGAAAAGCAATCTGCTTTGCTTCATTGAAGTGAGAGCAGGTTCCCCTGCTCTCGCTTCAATGGAGCAAAGCAGTTTGAAACGGCAGGGTGGGAGCCGCTAGGCTCCCGCCCTGCCATTGCAAACAGCAGTGTCCCGGGGGGTGGGCACCCCGGGACACTGCATGAGCCGGCCCTGCGGGGTGGCGGTCCCCAGGGCCAATACAAGGCTCCAGGAGGGGAGAACATGTATAAGTTGCCCCGGGGTGTGGCGGTCCCCGGGGGTGGGGGGGCCTCAGAGCCCCCCCACATCAAATAGTTTTAAGGTTTTAAGCCCTGGGTGGTTGCGGTCCCCGGGGCTGGGGGGGCTGCGAGCCCCCCCACCTATGATAACGAAGCCCCAGGGGGTGGCGGTCCCCGGGGCTGCGGGGGGGCATACAATCTCGGAGCCCCGGGGGGTGGCGGTGGTGGCGGTCCCCGGGGCAGTGTGGGGGGGATTGGGACCCCCCACACACTTTTTTTTTTTAAATTAAGCCCCCTGGATTTGGCCCCAGGGGGCAAATTAGAATATTCAGCACGGGAGACCGCGCTGATTTTTAATTTTTTTTCCGGCCGAAATTCGCGCTGGGTGCGCGAATCTCGCTGATTTCTTTTTTTTTTTAATTCTTTTTTTGGCCCTGGGGGTCCTTGTGGGACCCACTGAGCAGGCCTAGGGGGTCAGGGTGTTTCTACCCTGCCCCCTTGTCGTGTTTTTCGTGTTTGTTTTTCAGGTTTCTTGTGCCTCGGTTCTACCGAGGCACAAGATGGCTGCCAACACTTCCTAATCTGGAGTGTTGGCAGCCAATTAGAATACAGCTCGTGCACGGCAGGGTGCGCGCAGGGTGCGGGGAGGGTGCGCGGATCCTCCGAGGCCATAGATATCACTAACTTTTTTACCCTAATTTTCTCAGGAACTACTGAACGATTTACACCATTTAAGCAAAAGGCACGAGTCTGTACTGAGGACTACCTCTTTGCCAAATTTGGTGTAATTCCGTTCAGCAGTTCGGGCTGTAGCTGCGTCAACAGGTCCTATGGGAAAATGCATGGGGAATGCATTTTATTATATATATATAATACAATTTTACCCTTTTATTTCTTTCTTGTTGTTCCAAGCGATTACTCAATGTATTTATTTCCTATGCTCAATAAAAATAAAATAAAAAATAAAATACTTTTCAGTGTCCAGCAAGGCCTACCCTCCACAAAGAATTGTCAGGCATAGATTTTTGCAGCTAACCTTGCCCTTTATAAACCTATTAGTTATTCTATAAAGCTCACTAAAAACATATTTCTTAACTCCCAAGCTTATCTTTCAAATAAAAATAAATTTTGCTGATGAATAGTCTTCTTAATTTTATCCTACCAAGTACCTAAAACATTTTTTTTCCCGTCTTTGTAATTCATTCTTAATTTTCTCCAATTAGAGGACATATTTGAGTTTTTAAAGTTTCCTTACACAGGCTGAAGTGTAAATATGTAAATAACGAACTTTTTTTATTAACTTGGAGTGTGTTAAATTAGCTGTTAAATATGTAGTACCGATGTCACATTAGAGTAATTCTTTTTTACATTACTTATTTTGTACCCTGAAACTTTTGAAAAATCGTAATGTTAAGTATTTTTACCACGTTTTGCTGCCCAAATATGAAACCACATCATTGGCATATAATCCTGCCTTGCAGCCTCCAGGAAATCAGCTCAGTAGTGCCTTCTATGTGTGCATTTTTTATGTGAAAAGTTTGATATAAAAACCAAATAGTAAAGGAAACAACGGTCTCTCCTTCTCATTCCACAGCTAACCTCCATTTTCTCTCCTGTCATGCCAATCATTTTTAACTAGATCTGCACCGTGAAATATACTTGTGAAATTGACCAGGTGAACTGGTTACGAATTTGTATTTTCTTAAGCACTTAAAACAAAAATAAATCCAGTTCACTGGGCAAAGTGCTTCCTCTGCATCTAAAAATAATATGAGTCCACATGATATATCCTCCTGTAGATTAGAGACAGTTTCCACCAAAAAGAATGTCTGGGTAGCAAGTTTCCATCTGGGGATGAAACCATTTTATCTCAACTAGGCCTGGGCTAAAAATCCGTTCCGCTTGCGGAAATTGCGATAATTTGACATTTTCGCGTTCCGCGGAGAGCGCGAAAATGTCAAAATTTCCGCAATTTCCGCAAGCGGAACGGATTTTTTGCATGCTCGCGCTGTAAAATAATACAATCTCGCGTGCGCGCGATCGCCTTACCTGAATCCCCGCGTTCGCCGACAAGTTTTCCCGATCTGGTCGCGTTCTCCACGAGATGTTGGATTGTTGGTAGCCATTTGCGCTGTCTCGCGACAGTTCGCGCCCGCAGTAACGTCATTCGTCGCGCGATCACGTCTTTCTTCTCGCGATCATGCACCGCGAGACAAGTGAAAACAAGATGGCCGCGCCCGCGAGCAACCGCCTGGGAAAGTTGGCGAGCCGTGACCACGCAGAAAATACCGCGAACGGGCGGGAAAAAAACTTCTGCATCTTCGCGATATTTCCGCGTGTTTGCGGAGATTTTTAACATTTTCGCGATAATTTGCGAAAGTGAATTTCGCAAATTCCGCCCACCCCTAATCTCAACCCTCCATGCTCCCAAACACCCAAGCCAACTGATTAGCTAAGGTTTTCATGAAAATTTTATAATCAATATTCAGGAACTTGGTGGGGCGTAGCAACTGCATTTTTGGGATTATTAATCAGATTTTTTCCATCGATAACTTTATTTCGGTCGCAGCGGACCATAAAAGTGCAGAATAAAATACACACAAACACTATGTTACAGAGAATAAATAACATGCACCAAATCAAAAACAATCACAATCATATATATACACCTACATTGCAGGTTAAAAACCGGCACATATTAAAATCAGATTAAACCGTAGAAAATAGTTATCGGAAGTATACATTAAATTTCCTATAAATATGTAAATCAACAATTTATTTCCTTAAAAAATTCCTACGTTTAAGCCACATCCCGTTTAAAAAGCGGGAAACGGCGAAAACAATAGGAGGGTGCGTATCGTATTTTAATACTCTCAAGGCCTTATGACAGTCTCTAAAGCCAAGGTTCCTACAGATAGGTTTCACCCAGCGATTGCGTACAGTCTGGTATTTGGGACAAAAAAAAAGGACATGGATCTCATTTTCGAGATGGTATTTACACGCTGGGCACTCAGTATTTTTATTTAAGTCCCATTTACAAGTAAATAACATGAGCGGCAGACTGCCCATCCTAAATTGCATGTACAATTTCTTTGCGGAAGCTGGATTAATCAGGTCAAGGAAATCCTCCTTTTTGTAGTCCACTTTTACTTGGAGGAACTGGGATGTCAGTCTACCAACTGTAGAGCTCACGTGAAGAGACAATAAATTGTGGTGCCTATAATGGTATACCAGATCGGCCCTAGATATTGCCGGACACACTGCTTCTGGTGTTCCCCATAACTCGGGTAAGCCAATCCTATTACAGAGATCCTTAATATGAATTAACCACGGGATTTTCTTAGTTCTGATTTCAGCCCACACATCCCTGAACTCACTTCTGAAGGGAGCTAGTTCAGGAACTGACAATATTCTTCTCCAGTAGGTAAGTGGCCTTAAGGCCACTTTCTCCTCAATAGGGAGAAGCCCAAGGTCCATCCGAAGAGGTACTAACGGGGTGCTAACTGGCAATCCCAACAGGTTCCTCATAAATGAGTGCTCCACCCTTGTAAGGCTTGTGGGCCTATGATGCCCCCCGAGCTCCGCCCCGTACATAGAATCCGCTCTAGCCTGTAAATTTCTATAATTGGAGCAGCAGGCTTGTACCCAGATACTCTGTGCATTTTCGAAATCCCACCCACCGTTTGTGTCAACTTTAAGGCAGCCTTTGCTACTTGGGCATCCCATTCCAAATGTTCCACAAGGATGATGCCCAGATATTCAAAGGTTTTTACTCCTTCCAAAAGTATACCATCCAATACTGGATTTGGGCGGGTCTGCCTAGGTGGGTTAAAAATCATAAATTTGGTTTTGGATAGATTTATCGCCAGGCCTCTTAATGCACAGAAATCGGCAAAGCCATCCAAGGTACATTGGATGCCCATTGATGTCTAGGACAACAACAAGGTGTCGTCCGCGAACATCAATGCGGGTACCCGGCCTGTAACTAACATTGGGGCATCGATATCCTTTATACCTAATAAATGATCTATAAGCCCATTTATGTACAAACTAAAAAGGGTAGGGGCCAGGACGCACCCCTGGCGCACCCCCTTTTTTTACCGGGAAGCGAGCAGACAATTCTCCATGCTTCCCGCATCTGACTTGGGCATAGGTTTCTGTATGGAGCCTTATTAACACATCCAGGTGGTATATTGGGATGCCAAGATCTAATAGTACACTCCACAGTTTTCGCCTAGGGACCAGATCAAATGCAGACCTCAGGTCCACAAAAATGAGGTAGAGGCTGCCACCCTCCACACTCACTGTTTTCCATTACAGGACCTGAAGTCAGAATATCTGGTCAATAGTTGACGTGCCCGTCCTAAAGCCGGCCTGAAGAGTACTCAAGATCTTATTTTCCTCAACCCAGGCCTGAACTCTTTCCAGGATTATTTGTCCCATCAACTTCTGGGTGATATCTATCAGGCTAATGGGCCTGTAGTTGGCCGGTAGTAGGGGGCAGCCTTTCTTGTGTATAGGAACTATCTCTGCGCCTCGCCAGGTATCTGGCGGATCCATTCCCATTAAGATGGAATTAAACAAGACACAGAGATAGGGGGCCCAAATTTTTGGTTCTGACCGAAATAGGTCCCCTGGAAGCTTATCAAGACCGGGCGCTTTGTTAGGTAATAGCTTGGCGATAGCAGATTCAACTTCACTGATAGTGATCTCCTCTACCCCCCCCCCCCCCCAATCGATACTCATCCCCCCCCCCCCCCAATCGATACTCATGGAGGGGGCCAAAAGTTGAAGGTGCTATATCGTCATTGCCCGCATGTGCGTGCAGGGTTCCAAAATGGGCTTCCCGTACTGCTGGTGCTATATTTGGTACTATCGCTGATCCACCATCCCTCCCACCATCACTAGCTATTGCCCAGAAGGATTTCAAATCCTTATACTGGAAAGCAGTTCTCAGATCTTCCCATTTATTTGCTTGCCAGGCCTTCTTCTCAGATTGTATAACCTGCTTGTACTGCAACCGAAGTTCCTTTATCCTCGGCTTATCCTTAGCCTTTATAGCTTCTAATAAATCTCTTTTTGTTTTGCGGCAGGAGGCATTGTACCAGGGATGAGATAGGACCGATTTTTACTTAATGCTTACTTCCGGATAGAACACCTCAAGCATCTTGGAGGTCAGATGATTGTGTATTTCTACCGGCCTAGCATCCTGCCCCACTTGAGTGCCCAATGGCCCAACCCCAGCCATTTCACTAAGATACGGCACAGCCTGCTGGTATATGTGTGCTAACTTATTTGGGGAACCCAATATGAGGGGCCATTTTACTCTCCGCCTGTTGTTATGTAGCAGGAGAGGTTGTTGAACTAGAGTGTGCACTACTGAGTAGTTAGACAGGCCCCAACTCCCTGGCTTAAGTGTCATAATCAGAGCATTGTGGTCACTGTCTTTCCGCTGGTAAATCTGAAAATCCAAGACCCTATCCCAAGATCTGGATTCGACCATAATATAGTCTATGGTCGAGGTTTGCCCTTCTCTGTTAAATGTTGGTAGGCCAGGTCTATCCGATTTTAATCTCCCATTACAAGCCCTCAGGGAAAGAGAAAAGATAAGTGAATTTATTTGGAGGACCAACGGCGTCCATGCTCTAACGGGTTGGATCAGGGGTTCCGGGATGTTCCAATACTGATTCTCACTATCTAAATCATCTAGGCTCACATTACTAAGGGGCTCAAACTGGCAATTAAAATCGCCCCCTATTATTAGAATGTTCTCTGGGTCAAGAGTCAGTATATAGTCTCTCAATTGTTCAATGACTCTAGACTCTTGCCCACTCTGCATTGGCCTAGAGTAGATATTGATTAGGGCAATTTGTTTGTTAGCTGGAAGGGATAAGAGGACACATTGTAAATCATGGGAATTTGTTGGCAGCTGCTCTGCTTTAGCTCCCAGGTGCGTGCCCACCCAGATGCTTAGCCCCCCGGATGGTCTGCCCCTCGTTGTGGCTGGTATGTTAAAAGTGGCAACACCACTCCGTTGGTTATTGTCCAAGGCCCACGTCTCCTGCATTAAGCAGATATCATGTTTTTCTACAAACAGACCCCAATCTGGACATAATAGTTTATTCTTGATCCCTGCCAAATTCCATGAGAGAATTTTGATGTTACTGTTTTCCTCCCATGCTTTAAAATTCTTATGTGTCCTACTGCCACTAACTGCCCCAGGTAGTAAATCATCCATGTGTAAGCCCCCATCCCCGAGTCGGGCCCCTTCTCCCTCTGTGCTCTGTCTCGGGCCCCTCTCGTAGCTGTGCTGATTCCCATGCTACTTACACCCTCCTGTGTTGCTGGAGACGGGGCACCAACGTGCTTGCTAGTATTACCCGCCCTGCTGTTACCTCTAAATGCCACAGAAGTGCTCTCTCCCCCCAGAGGACCATATTGAAGAGTGCTACTTTTCATTACAGGACCCACCCTAGCTACTACAAAACTCATTTTATCAACTTTGGCAGGTAGGGGTGAACTACACCTCGACCGTCAATCTACTTGATCCAGAATGCTAAATGTGGTATTATGATGGAACATAGCTAGCCAACAATTTTGGGCTCCCTTCCAATTAGGATATCCTAGCTGGGAATTGTAACCCGGATTTTCCCTATCCCCCCCAAGGCTGCCTTCTTCTAATAGAGTCAGTGTGTAAGTTGGTAGGCGCAGCCGGATAGAAGTAAGTTAGGGGAAAAGATTTTATTTGTGTTGCTGAGCTATCTGCCACCCAGTTGCAGATGTGCTCGACGGCCCTTCTATTCCTGAAATTAATTACAACACAATCACCCCAAATGTTTTTCGCCCTGGGCCCCACCCAGTCCACACGTATAGCAAAGAGAATTTCACTAGAAACCTGGTTTGGGAGAGGCCTGTTGTAGTTTAACCAGTGGATACATTTGTTTTTAAGCTCACTGTAGACCTCCTTTTTTCCCTGGCTTAAAACAGGAACCCCTGCTAAAACCACCACATAATGTATAGATTCAGGAGGAAGATCTATACGTGGAAGCACACTCTTTTGTACATCAGAGGTCTTAGCCATGTTTGCTGTTCGATCATAGCTTACTGCCCCTTTGTCCCCCCCACCCTCTGCATTTCTAGGATTTGCTGGTTCATTGAGCACAACACTATCACTAGGTTGATTTGTGTGTTCATCGGGTAAAACAGTTGGGGCAGATAAATCCACTAAGTCATTTATGGCCGGCGGGGTTACATGGTAGCAAGCTACATTTGTTGTCCTAAACAACCCCTCTATATTACCGGTACCAACTTAAGCCTGCATACCACCCTCTGCCTGTGCGGGGTTAAGCAGTGATTCAAGGTGTGAAAGTCTGTGTTCTATAGAGTTCAGTCTGTCGTAGATAGGAAGACAGGTCTCAGTAAATATGTGTTCCAGTTTAGCCCAAAAGTCTTCCCTGGGCTCAGTGGAAAAGATGTCGCCAATACTTAGTGAAGTTGAAGACCCATGTGCAGTAAGCTGGGGTGTATCGAGTTCAGCTACAGATCCTATTATCGGATTTGTCCCCAAATTGCCACATTTCTGGATTTTTGCTTTTTTAATCTTCAGTGTGGCTCCACCACGCTTTCTTTTGACTGCTAAGTCTGGTACCTGATATATAGTCCCCGGTTTAGAACTGGAGGCGGACCGAGTTAGTAATCTTGAACTAATTGCTCCTGAAAGCTCCTGATTATGTGGGGGGATGGCTGGACCAGCTACTACCGGGTCCACAATGGCTAGGGGACTTGACAAGCTGCCAACTACTTTTGATGACTGATTGCCCTCACCAGTGTGACCAGAGGGCACAGTGTCAACTATTAATTGAGGCACTGGTGAGGACACTGGTGAGGACACCAGGGCCAGCCTGCCCATTGATGACCGCTTATCACAAATCAGCTTCATAGATAGCCTCTTTTCAGTCATTTCAATTTTATGTTGCAGCACCGAAGATGTCCTGGTTAAAAATTGGTCAAGTGATAGGTCCTCCTGATAACGACTTTCTCCCCTTGGCTGTAGTCATTTTCCACTTTTGTTACGGTGCAACTACTCCAATAGTTCGTAATAAAAAGAATAGAAAAGGAGCGAGGGGCAGTCTTAATAATCCAGCACATGCATACTAACCTTCATATGCTGTTCATATGTAGGGTAAAATAAGGGCCCCCGTCCCGTCCTCCTTCGCACTCAGAGGCGCGGAGTAATGAGACAGCTGTGGGCGACAACTGCTGCACTGGTTTCCTAAACGCTGAATGCTGGGAACCAAAGAAGTTGAGCACTCACTCTCTGTAGCCCTCCCCCGCTGCACAGTCAATCAGGAAGCCTCACCGTAGTTGTTACACGGCCCGCTGTACCATGCACACCGTCCTCCGTTCTTCTTTCTCCGTTCTCCTCCTCCACCGTGCTCCGAGGCGCAGCACAGGCTACAGCACAGCAGCACAACAAGTTTGAGTTTTCCTGAGGCTTCTCGAAGATGCACAAGGAACTCCACAACCTAACCGGACTCCCCAGACTCCACAGCAGAATGATCACCGCAGCCATTGCCAGTGCTAAGGGACTTTCGCTGCTAGAAAAGATGTCACTGCTCCCACCACTGAGAGGAGACTGTGGGGGGGCTCCTACTGCTGTCAGGCGAAACCCGCGGCTCCTACAGGGGGAAGCTCACACGGATCCTGCCGCTGCGGGGTGGCTCGCAGCTCCTGTCGCTGCACCGTGAAAACAATCACACTCACGGGTAGCTCCCACTGCTCCTGGACTGCTAGGCAGCACCCACAGCACCTGAGTAACTTCAGGATGGCTTTTCCGCGGTGCTGTTGCAGAGAGGCGCTCACCTTACGGAGCAACCCCTCACGGCGAAGACTCGCGGCTCCTGTCGCTACGCCCTCACTGAGAGGCTCCTGCGGGTGTTGAGCAGCTCCCGTGCCTCCTAAGGGTGTTGAGTGGCTCCCTCGGCGGCTTGGGATGGCTTTCACGATGCAGCTGCAGGGAGACACTTACGCTGCAGCAACTCCTCCCGGCAGTCCGGCCATCATGCAGTCCCACTCCAAACACGCACCAAACGCGCCCCAGCTGGAACAGACTCCTGCACAAGAGGAGCAGGGGAGCGGCGGCGATGTTGGCAGCACCGGGCAGGCTTGCGGTGGGCAGGCTGTAAGGAGTGTGAGAGGGCCACGGGAGACCGCGGAGGATGCGTAGACGGATACCGGCTGTAATTGTAATTGTGGCTGTACTTGCCGGCTGCCGGTTGCCCTCAGATGTCGCGGTAGTTAATTACCGGCCTCGGAAGCCACGGAGGCAGCAGCCTCTACTCTCCTCTCCTCTCCTCTGAGAATCAGGTGTCGGCGTGTCAGCGGTAAAACCAGGACTGGACTCAATCAGATTTTTTAAAAGCACATAGGGCCCCTCCCTAAAAATGTTAAGCAGGTCTCATGTTCTTCACATATGTTACTAAACTTTCAGCAAACATGGAAATAGTAAGTTAGAAAAGGTTATATATATATGTCGCGCTCAATTCCGTCTTGTCCCGGAGATCATCAAATTGGCAACTCCTTGACTGCTTATTCTACCTCTTTACTCTTGATTGTATGTCCCAACTTTTCTGGCTGTGCATAATCTATATCTATATCATATAATCTATATGTTCTGCAGGAAATGTTCTGTATCTTCTAACTTAGGGGTTCATTTGTCAGTATGAAATTCCTGTTATCTTATTTTGCTGATATGTCAACCTCTTGCTAACTTCATCTTCTATAAACTAAATGTAATTCCTCACTGCATCTTTCTTGGATTGCCATGCTAATAATTTGCCCACCTTATTATCTCTTCATAAAGATGTTGAGCCCTATTCACACAGGTAAACTTAGATGTTTGGTCTAAACTTAGACCGAACAGTTACGTTTATGACTTTGAGAATTCACAAAGGGCATTTACGAGAAGTAATGTTACGTCCACACTTGGGGCTGAGATGCCACATTAGAGCCATCCCACACCATGGGTATCAACCTAGTTTCAACATAATTCAAAGTAATTCCAAAGTGGTTTCTAATGTTATCTGCTAAAAGCGTATGAAATCTGACTTGCTCAAGGGTAGTTCCATTAAAATTCCTAGGTTTTTCGGATTATTTTTAACTTCTTTCTCTAAATTTGTTTTCACCCCCTCTGCTGTAGTCTGGACAAATTGTTGGTTTAAATTTTATAGAGAATGCATGAGCATCTATTTATCTGTAATTTAGGAAATAATATAGTCTGGTGAATGTAAAAAACAGGGGCTGGTGTATGAGTACTGTCCAATTCCTGGGGTTTTATCTCTCCAGATATCTATTAGGAGAAAAGTTTTGATTAGTTCAGATAAATGTTTTTAATGGACTTTATACCATTTTTGTCCCAATTTAAATGTGTTAGAGGACTCTCTATTCATTGTGGTCTCATTGAATTCACCTTCTATGATAATATCCTTTGAGTATACTGGTAACACCATTTTTATCTCAATTAAGACTTCAGGCCGGCCATAATCCGAAACCAAAGTAACAAAGCTGCAAGATAATTGTTTATGCTCTATTACCCATCTTCCTCTTTTGTCTGCTTTGTTTATTTGCAAGCATAATAGACCACTAAATATAATTGCATGCACGGATGAGCTGTAGTGGCACAAGATTAGACCACTTCCTGAATACAGTGATATTTTTTACAATTATATATTGGAGCTTCTTTCCAGGTCAGATGTGTTTCTGGTAGCACAATAATGTGTGCTTTAACATCAGTTAGATAAGAGAATAATAGTCCATATTTGCTGTAATTATTCAACCCTTTAATAGTCACGGTCAACCTCTGCACCCTAAATGGTTATCAACCAGACTGAGGTATGTTAATCTCCCTTGCCTCCCTTTTTCCTTCAGCCCCCCTCCTTCCCCTCAAATCCCTCCTTGCACCCCAATACCTCTTCTGTGTGACAGAGTCCAGCCGATGCTAAGAAAAAAATTGGACCTTGTAAGACATCCCCCCATCTTCCTTGTTAGATTGCATTTGAAGTCATCACATATCTGGAGAGCATAGCATATGCTAACCCAGCTCCAATTGCAGCCTTATTTCTTTTTCCTGCCACTTCTCACGTACTATAGATAGTATTTTTTTCTTTTAATAGAAAATCCTGAAAGAAGATAATTGCGGTGTGTTATGAGTCTGCATGTTTACCTTTTGCAGTGTTGTCTGTGAACAAATGGCAAAAGTGCCAGAAAAGTCATGATTTTCAGTATAAAACTTGGTAATCTTTGAGAAGTTGCAAAGTTCTTTCCGGAACTTTGCAAACAGTTAAACGTTGCACACCTGTAGGTACATCAGATATGTTCTGCCAATAATTGGACAAACTAAATTCTGATCCCTGCAAAAAGGACTTTGCACCATGATTGGAGCTGTAATTTAGTAATCGCCCTACCTCCACACACAATTTTTGTTTGGCAAAATTAGGTAGGTCAAACCTGGTCAAATTTACTCAGAGCAACAGGGCAGTAAATTCCGAAACACGTGGAGTTTGAAACTGAAAACACAGATCCTACATGTAAATTCCCGTCTGAATATATGGTTTCTACTGCACCTGATACTTTTCTCAACCAGGGGTATCAGTATTCATTTATATCTCACCCTTTACTGACCCCCTTGTTATCAGAGACTAACACCCAGATGTATTAAACCATTTTGCAGTCTTGTGGTAAATATTTCATTACCGGTACTATTTTTATGCGGTAAAATCTAGTAAGAATAACTCAGTAAATATAAGAGGCAGAATCCGTGGTATTAGAGGTTCTAAAAGGCTTTATTCCTTTACAAAGGAAATACAATTCGAATTGCAGGCTTCTAATTCCATCACCACGAAAGTTCAGGAAGGAAGGGCATACATTATTGACAGATAATCAGTTTTATAGGAAATGCATTACAGTGAAACAGATGCAGGAGGCGTAACAGCTGATAATACAGATAAAATATGCATACGTAACTAAAAAGGCGGACATATAGGCGTAACTTAGATAACGTCATTATACATGATGTCACAAGTGGGTGGATCCATAAGAGAATCCTGCAATGTCAGCAGAAATATTTGGCAGAGATGCGCGCGCAGCCGCATGACGTGTGATTGACGTGCAACTAGAGGGTGAAGGGGACTTGACATTTAGCTCTACATGTGGAGACAGAAGTCTGGGGGGTCATGTCAACCTAATCCCAAATCATATCTAATATCCTATGTTTAAAGAACTGTGTTATCCAAAAGGAAAGGTCTCTAGGATAGAATCTATTCTATACTGACTGTTAGTGCGTGTACAAGCGTCTAAGTGTCTACATGAGATGCAAGGGGGTAGGAATATTCCATGGTAACAGGGGCTATGAATTACTTGCATGAGGACAGCGAGGCCTGGCCCTTTGCACGGTAGCTGGAGGAATGTTTACCTAAACTACTAGACAGGAATGCATCGGATGAGGAGCGGAGCAGATAATCTTGAAGGTGAAATACAGTTTTTGGCAGGCAACAGGCTGGATCAGGCACCGTTAGCCGCGCAGGGAGTAGGACAAAGTTCAAGGATACAGATGTAGGCTCAGACTGGAGCTTTCAGAGGCAGAAGGCAGGAAAAGGCTTGATGACAGAATTCTGGGCCTACTCGCCTGAATCTGTAAAATGTGGAAAGTGAACCACATAAAGTCGGTGGCCTTTCATACTTAGGAATGGAATATCTGACCCATTCATGGCGGATCTGAAAGAGGACATGTTGACGGTGGACGCACATATATTTGCGTCTTCAAAACTGGAACTGGAGGGAACATACATGTACTTATAGCATGCACATGGAGCCGTTGGGGTCTACGATAGGGGACATAACTGATCACAAAATTCATATTTCCTCAGTCTCAAACCCTGTTCTTCCTAAAATCACTGGGCTTGTGACTACAAAATGGGATTTTACTATCTACTAAAATTATTTTGGAGTTCGAAAGTGCCTTTCCGAATTGCTGAAGGGATTTCTGTTGTAATCTTGTATCTACATATACTCATGCGCAGAATGATGTAAGGTTATGTGAAGTGTTGGGGCAGCCTACGTTCTGGAGCCTCTGTATGGAGCAGGCATTCTGATCTAGTCAGTGAAAGGCTGGCTATGGGGTGCTACGCTCCTGTTTGCAGGAGATCATCTTTAAAGAATAAACCTTCTCCAACTCAACTCATGCTTCTGGTGATTTCTTGGAGGGTGCAAGAATTGGTCGACGATTTGGCCAGCCATTCCCTGCAATCCCCGGAGGTAGCGGCGAACCTATTTGCATATAGCATCATTTTTGGCAGCATTGATGTTCTCCAACGACGTCCAGGTGACCGTAGACGCACCTGTGGATTTTGTGAACTTCGCATGAAATTCAGAAGTGCTTTCGGCAACCTGTAAGAGGTCAGTTATTTACACAAGCGAGCTGAAGGTGAGGAGGAGATTGAGTGGGAGCGGCAGGCGTAATCCAGAGCGTGCTCATTCTATGTCAGGACAGGAGGCTCCGATTATGCTTTCTCATTTCTTTATTAGAAATGCCCAGCAGCCAATTAGAAGAACCGTTGTAAAACGAAAACTACAGTACCCATGAGCACCAGGGTACCACGTGACCAACCATAGAGTCTCACATATAAAAGTTAATGCAGGTGAAGGTACGTCCTCTTTCTTTGCTGCTCCGCAGCCAGTTAAGTGTTTCTTGTTTATCTCTATTGCTACTTGTTTTGCATTGATACTTTGTTGCTGTATCCCGCTTAATGCGCATGCTTCTATGCTTTAATTCGTAACTTGTATTGCTACTTTGTTGCACATGCCGCTGTCTAGCGCATTTCATTTCTCGTTCGCGCAGTGTCTTTAAACACGCGCGGTGCTGTGCTGGGAGC
The DNA here is from genome assembly GCF_964204655.1 of Triturus cristatus. NCBI lineage: Eukaryota > Metazoa > Chordata > Amphibia > Caudata > Salamandridae > Triturus > Triturus cristatus. Next base: position 804,582,759 of record NC_140591.1, read on the forward strand.
GTGTTCTCACCTCCCGAGGTCCGGACGCTCGTCGGAGCGTCCGTGCTCATTTTCAGGTGGAGTGGGAGTTCTGGGGCAGTGAGACTCGCGCTTTAACGCGCGAGCTCATTTTTCACTTCTCTCTCGAGGCGGCCGTTACCGCGCTTGCGCGGCGGCCATTTTAACTGTTTACATTCGTGTTTTCCACACGGAGCTTGCCAGAATCGGTTGTTTTACACACCGCTGCCCACAGCCTCGAAAGTTATTCAGCCCCATCGACGCCCATTGCTTTTTCAAGGCTTTGGGCTGTATAATAGCGCATAGGCACTGCCTAGAGTGATTGTGCAGCAAGACCTCCCTCCACAATTTATTTATTTATATATTTTGGGTCAGGTTTCTCTACCTTTCCTTCTGGCTTGCTGTGGGGTTATTCACTCCCCCTGATTTGTGCCTTTGGCATATATATAAAAAATCGGAGTATCATTTTGTGGGCTTTATTATCACATTACTGTGACAGAAAATGGAGGAATATTTTGATGATGATGATTACTCCTTTGAAGATGATGACTCTAGTTTTCTAGAGCAGGATTTGGTGAAAGCTCTGGACCAAGGGGTTACCCACTCCGTTAATAAGGCCCTTGTCCACGCCATTAATCTCCTGAAACGTAATTTGACGAACTACGCCAAGCAACAGGGTTGGTTGCCTCCTTCCAGTTCCTCAAAATCTCCGGCTAATCCGCTTAGGTCGGATTTTAAAAGACTGGCTAAATCTTTAGCCTCCGAAAAGGCTTCCTCCTTGCCTTCGGTGGGCGCTTCTGCCTCTTCTGGACTTCTGACTGACTCTGATGGTCCTCCTTCCTCTCCTTCGGACCAGGATGTTCCGCCTCCACGCAAGAAGTCTCGTAAGGAGCATTATGTCGATGCTCCCACTCATCCTCAGGTCCTTACATTTGAACCTTCTGAACTTTATCATCCGCATTCATCTTCCTGGCTCCCTTCCCCTGCAGTAGCGGCCTATGTTCAGGCGCACATTCGGCAGCCCTTTGAGAAGGATGTTAGGGCTCGCCTTCGCTCTGAGTGCCCTCGCCCGGATCTCGCAGATCACCTGGCAGACACTCCAGAGATTGATCCCACTATGCTGTCATACCTTAAAAAATTTGCAAAGGATCCGAAGAAGGGTCTTGACAGGTCCTGGCGTTCCTGACAGGATAAAATGCTGGATTTACTAGGACCACTCACCAAAATTCTGGATCTTGGATTTCACGCCAAGGAATCTTCTTCCCTTGTGGATCCTGACGACCTGATCGAATGGGCTCAGAGGGCTATTTGCCAGTTAGGCAACGCTAATTGTGCGATTTCGAGCGAGCGTCGTCGCTCTATTTTGCTAAAAATCGACCCAAAATTGGCGGAACTTTCTACTTCCGAATCTGGTCTGGTGGCTCAGGGTCTTCTTTTCGGCCAACCTTTTCTAAAGGAATTGACGAAGTTTGTTGCGACCTTCAGCAGTCTGGATAAAGCTGAGGCTTCCATCAAACGAGCTCTTCGTCCGGTTTTTGCCAGGGCCGGACGACATAGGGGACGCTCGTTCGGCCGTGGCTCTCACCATCCCTCCCAGAGGGGTTTTCAGTCCCAGAGAGGCGGAGGTCAAGACTCTGGATACAACTCCCGCTCCAATTACTATCCTTCCCGCAAAGGGAGAGGTCAATTTCGAAAGGGCCGTTCAGGTGGAAACCAGGGTGCCTACCACGACTCTAACACCTCAGGTGAGTCTGATTCCTTTTTCCGACGTGATTCTGGGGGGCAGAATACGATTTTTTCTCCACAACTGGCGTCTAATCTCCGACGATGCTTGGGTTCTGCAAACTGTTCAGGGTTTCAAAATAGAGTTTTATCAGTCCCAACATCAATACCTTCCTCCAAATCCCCTAACTTTTTCTCTTCAGGACCAAGGGTTTATCTCGGCGAAGATCGAATCTCTCCTCAAAAAAGGGGCAATCATTCCGTCTATCCCCCACCCTCAAGGGTTCCTCAGCACTATTTTCCTGGTTCAGAAAAAAGGGGGCGGCAATCGTCTGGTCCTCAATTTGAAGGAGTTCAACGGAAATGTCGTTTACAGACACTTCAAAATGGAGGGGATTCATCTATTGCGCGATCTTCTTCGCGAGGGGGATTGGATGGTTTGGCTCGACCTCAAGGATGCGTATCTTTCGATTCCTATTTTCAAGCCTCATCGCCGATTTCTTCAATTCAGTTGGCAGGGGACACGGTACGAATACACGGTTCTTCCATTCGGCCTCTCGTCAGCACCTTGGTGCTTCACGAAACTTCTGAGGCCCGTCGTGGAATGTCTGCGTGCTCGGGGTGTCCGCTTAATAATTTATCTCGACGACATTCTTATCATGGCGGACAGTCCCCTCACAGTCTTATCGCACCTGGAGTGGTCTATCGACCTTTTACAATCTCTGGGGTTTCTTGTCAATCCTCAGAAATCAATCTTGAACCCTACTCAGGTGATAGAGTTTCTGGGTTTCCAGGTGAATTGTCTTTCCTGTCAACTTCTACTGCCAAACCAAAAGATTCGGTACATCAAGAGGGAATTGAGGTCGGTTCTTTCCAAACAGACTGTGTCGTTGAGATCGTTAGCACGTGTAGTCAGTCTTTTAGCATCTTCCATTCAGGCGATCTTTCCGGGCCCTCTTCACTACCGGGCACTTCAAAGGTTGAAGATTCGTCATCTCCAAAAAGGTCTTCAATATTCCGATCTGATCCCTCTTTCCCAGGATGCGAGGGTCGAGATGCAGTGGTGGCTAGACCACATGGAGGCCTGGAATGGGCGAGCCCTGTTCGGCTCCTCTCCGGATCTGGTGATAGAATCCGATGCCAGTCTATGGGGTTGGGGAGCCCGCTGCGGTCCCGTCTCGACAGGGGGTCGATGGTCCTCCCAGGAACTGTCTCTTCACATAAATTGCCTGGAACTCCTGGCGGGTTCCTTTGCGATCCGGTGTTTTTCTCCTCTTCAGTCCAATTGTTGCATTCTGCTCCGCATGGACAATGTTTCGGCGGTTCGGTATGTCAACAAGTTAGGAGGAACGAGATCCAAGATTTTGGCGGAGATCGCCAAGGATTTTTGGCACTTCTGTCTTCAACAAAAGATCACAGTTATTGCCGAATATCTTCCCGGCTGTCACAATCAGATTGCGGACTGGAACTCTCGCCATCTTCGCGACTTCAGCGATTGGCGCCTTCATCCGCGCATTTTTCGCAATCTCCTTCGGACTTGGGGTCAATGTCACCTAGATCTGTTCGCTTCTCGCCTAAACACTCAGCTCCCTCTGTTTTTCAGCTGGAGACCGGATCCGAAAGCCCTAGCCACGGATGCGTTCCTGCAGACTTGGCCGTCGACTCTCTGTTATGCCTTTCCCCCGTTCATGATGATTCCCAGGGTTCTGGCTTACTCGAAACGCTTTCAAACAGAGTTAATCCTAATTGCTCCGCTGTGGAGAGCTCAAGCGTGGTTCCCGGTTCTTTTGGAAATGTGCTGTGCGGTCCCGTTCCTTCTTCCCCAGAAGTGGAATCTGTTGTTGGATCCCCTCGGCAATCCGCATCCCCTTGTTCTGTCAGGCACTCTCCTTCTGTTGGCGTGGCGAATTTCGAGGATCGCTGGTCGCTCCCAGGTCTTTCATGCGACGCTTCCAAATTCATCGGTGACGCCTGGTCTCCCAGTACTCACAAACGATATAAGGCCTCATGGAAACGATGGTGTGATTGGTGTGTTCAGCGGGAAGCTGATCCCGCTTCAGCGGATGTGGCTATGATTATTAATTTTCTAGCCTCTCTCGCTTCCTCTGGTTTGGCTTATCGCACGGTCAACAACTTCCGTTCCGCCATTTCAGCGGCTCATGTTCCTATCGATGGTAAGCCTGCAGGTGAGCATCCCTTGATTTCCAAATTGCTTAAGGGCATTCATTTATCGAATCCTCCGTGCCCTAAATATGTCTCGTTGTGGGATGTCTCCATTGTTTTGAGATTTTTGGAGGCTTGGCCTTCTAATTCCTTGCTTTCCCGCAAGCAACTCTCTGCCAAACTGACTATGCTGTTATGTCTTGTTTCTTGCAAACGAGTCTCTGATGTGCGTGCGTTAGACTTGGCAGGTCGCAGTTTTACACCCGAGGGTGTCACTTTTCTTATTTCTAAACGCACCAAAACGGCTACTTCTTTTGTTACCTATCCTTCATTTCCTCACCATCCCAACCTTTGCGTTGTTCAGTGTGTCAAGGATTATGAGGTATGTACTGCCCCTTTACGTTCAGATCCACAGGGTCAATTACTTAATGCTTTGCAAAAACCTTTTCGTCCGGTTACGCCTGCTACTTTAGCGCGCTGGTTTAGATGGCTCTTGTCAGAGGCTGGAATTGATGTTTCCATTTTTGGTGCTCATTCGGCTCTTGGGGTTATGACCTCTAAAGCGTTCTCGATGGGTGTTTCATTATTGGCAAATCCGCTGTTAAATCTTTCGCTGAGTCAGGGAGTGGTCCCGTACGCCTGGAAGCAGGCGATGGTGATTCCATTGCTCAAAAAGCCAGGCCTAGACCCGAAGACCCCCGTCAATTATAGGCCCATCTCTCTGCTGCCGGCTCTCACGAAGATTTTGGAAAAGCACGTTCAGGTTGTGCTTTCCAATTTTCTTGAGACCAATGAGATCTTGCACGCCACCCAGTCGGGTTTTCGTCCCCATCTCAGCACAGAGACTGCGCTCCTTGAGGTCTCAGAAACCATTAAATGGGTTCTGGACTCTGGGGGCAAAGCCATGCTGGTGATGTTGGACTTGTCGACGGCGTTCGACACCGTCCCCCATGATGGCCTTCTCGCAAGACTCTCTGAGATAGGTCTGCGGGGGATGGTGCTCGGCTGGTTTTCCTCCTTTCTAGCCGGCCGCCAGCAAACGGTCTGGGCCTCGCCAGATTCCGCCGTGATGCCGCCTCTGGGAGTCGGGGTCCCACAGGGCTCTTTCTTGAGCCCGACCCTATTCAACATCTTCATGACCCCGTTGGCGGCATTGGTGGAGTCGTATGGGGCCCAGATCGTATCCTACGCCGACGACACCCAGCTCCTCTTCTCGTGTAAGAGAGGAGGAGACTTTGACGGGGAGAGCATCCGGGATTGCCTTGGGGCTGTTTTTCAATGGTTCCAACTGAACAGCCTCAAGTGCAATTCCGATAAGTCTGAGGTACTCTTCTTTGGGTGCGACACAGAGCCAGACTGGCAGGCCTGGTGGCCGATTAATATGTTTCCCCCGTCTTGCTCCTCCCAAGTCGCCAAGAATCTTGGGGGTCAAGATGGATAAGGGGCTAACATTGAAATCCCAGATCCTCGGGGTGTCGGGCACCTGCTTCGGCATCCTTAGGATGCTGCGGAGGTTCCTTCCCCTGCTGTCTGAGGAGCATAGGAAACTGACAGTGCAGGCTTTGATCGGGTCCAGGTTGGATTATTCTAACATTCTTTACCTGGGCCTGCCAGAGTATTTGCTGCAGCGGCTCCAAGTGGTGCAGAACGCTGCTGCGAGAGCTATCTTCGGATTAAATAGACGGGCCAGTGCATCGGGCCTGTTGAAAACTTTGCATTGGCTCCCGATCCGGAAACGGATCGTCTTCAAGGCTCTGACTCTGGCCTACAAAGCTCTCCACGCGGTGGGAGCAAAGTATCTTCAAAAGAGACTGGTCTTCTATCAGCCGACCCGGTCTTTGAGGTCAGAATCCCTGTTTTTGGAGGTTGTCCCGCGTGTGAAGAGAGCTCGCCTGGGAGGCCGCTCTTTTGGACTACTGGCGCCTCAGTTGTGGAACTCTCTGCCATTCACTCTGCGGGGAGCTACCAGCCTACTAGCTTTTAGAAAAGGCCTTAAAACCTGGCTGTTTACCCAGTAGCCTGTTTTTCCTGCATGTATTTGTCTGGCATTCGGTCCTTTTGTCTTTTTTAACGGTGTTATGTTATTGTGTTGCAGCCCTCCTTTTCCAAAAGCGCCGGGACACTCTTTTTGAGTAGCCGTGCGCTATACAAAAGAATAAATAACATAACATAACATAACATTATTGGACATCATGAAAACCGCAGATTGGTCTTCTGACTCTGTGTTCAAAACTTTTTATTACAAACCTATTGAACATATTGCTTCTGTAGTGGTGGATCAGCTTTGAACAAGCATAATCGGAGCCTCCTGTCCTGACATAGAATAAAAAATTTGCAAACATTTGTGACAAGAATTTTCAATTCTATTAAGGACAAGGAGGCGAGGGTTATCCCACCCAAGGTCATGACTTATTCTCATGTTTTCAATGTCATATTTGCATTTCATTTATGTTTAATGCATTGTTTTTTTCTCTCTTTTACCCCCCCCCCCCCTTCTGTTGTTAACTTCACTCTCTTTATGGGATGAATATTACGACTATACATTTCTTTTCAGGTTCTGACCCCAAATAGCGGTCCTTCTGTTCCACCTGCCTATTTTGCTTGGATGGTCTGCTGCCTCCTGTATTCGGCGTTTGCTGTGTTTACTATCGTCAGGGTGATTACCGGCTGTTGCTGATGGACTCTGTTATCTGGCATTCATCGTTTTTCATTGGACTTTCTGTTTCCTGTGAACTGTTCCTCACCAAAGAAAGAGGACGTACTTTCACCTGCATTATCTTTTATATGTGAGACTCTATGGTTGGTCACGTGGTACCCTGGTGCTCATGGGTACCGTAGTTTTCGTTTTACAACGGTTCTTCTAATTGGCTGCTGGGCATTTCTAATAAAGAAATGAGAATGCATAATCCTCGCCTCCTTGTCCTTAAGAATTGAAAATTCTTGTCACGAATGTTTGCAAATTTTTAATTGCATGTGCACCTTGCACGCTGCAAGTGACTAGCGTCTTCATCGATCCGCAATGCGCATTGCAAGCACGCTTCACACAGCTTTACGTGTTGGTACGTGTGCACGTCACATCTCCGCCATATTGTTTGAGGAAAACTCGTTGCTAGGTGCATGCTTCTTCATACACGGTGCACAATTCAGTTTTGATTCAGCGACGCGTACGCTCACGTTATTTTCTCAGAATGCATCATTGTCGGTGTGCTGACAGTATACTTCAAGTACGGTGCACGTTCAGTTTCAAGTCAGCGACACACATGCTTTCTTAATTTCTTCAGGGTGCGTCACAGCTGAGGTCTTATAGTTTACTGAGGGCACATTCATTTGTACTCGCAATAGTGAGAACGAGTTTCTGTGGAGCACAAGATTTTTTTTTATGTTTCATGTTGGGCCACGCTGTCAACCAGTCATTGAATACAAGGTACTTTCATACTTATTCTACTGAGTAACTGTGCATCGGTGATGCACACTCCACACTAAAGTAATTTACATGTGTCAATTGAAGGGTACATTTGTATGTAGTGTTATTGGTGTATTTGTTTTTGGGCACACTGTTAATTTTGTTGTGATGGTCACAATTTATAAACATTATCCAGAATGCATACACAAGGTGCCATAGTCACACCTCCCCTGTTTATAGCTCAATGTGGCCCCCTAAATGTAAAGTGAGATGAATGGATAGAGATGTTTGAGACGTACATGGAAGCTTTGGATGGTCAGACGTTTAGTGCTGCAAAGAAAAAAGCATTACTGTTAAACACTCTTGACAAAGAAGGTCAACGGGTCTTCAAATATCTTCCAGTTTTTACACAAGTCAGTGGGGATCCAAATGCAGATGTGTATGTTGAGGCAAAAAAAGTTTGGAACGCAGGTTTGCAAAATAAATGTATGTTGTCATGAATAGGTATACATTCCACACATGTCCCCAGGCAGAGAATGAAACTATTGACAAGTTTGATGCTAGATTAAGCCAATTATCCTTGAAATGCATGTTTGGAGCGATGACAGACGAGCTGGTATGGGATCAGTTGATTGTTCATTGCAGAAGTGAAAAAATTTAAGAACGACTTTGGGCTGCCAAGAACCCATTGTTGAAGGATGCCATAGACATGGCCACGGTTGTTGAACAATCATAGTTGTATTTGAGAGAATTGAAGAGGAAGGAGATGGCTGCCGGTGAGGTAATGAGTGTAACTAAAGAAGAATCGGATGTTAGTGTGGTATCCAGATCTTCCAGCACATTTAGTAGGTCGAAATAATTCAACAAGGTGTGTCACAATTGCGGTAGTAATTGTCATAGGGCGCACTACAAAAATAATAAGGACTGCAGAAAATGAGGTCGTAGAGGTCATTTTGCCAATCTATGAATATATGTATGTATGTAGGCAAACTGTCAAGTACAAAGTCGCTACTGTGGATGGAGAATGTACTTTGAAAAGCAGTGAAGATCGTATTCCTTGCATTGAGGGTGTGAGTGCAAAGTTGTTAAAGACCCCATGCTTTATTTAGGATTAATGGTAAGAAAGTTCAACTAATGGTAGATTGTGAATCGATGTACTCCATTATTCCAATGTTTCTGGAGAATTGTTACCCAAGGACATTCAACCGTGTTGTTATCAAGGTTAAACCATACATTTGGTGGGATATACAGAAGCTGATATACAGTTTGTAAATAGAGAAACCAAGGGAATGGTGTATGTAGCAGGGAATAGGACACGTTACAACACAAACTTTTACAACGCATGCCTTTACAACGCGTTTTTTACATCGCAACATCCATTACAACGCATGATTTTACAATGCATGCCATCACAACGCATTTTTAGAAACTACACTTACAACACATTCCATTACAACGCATACCATTACAACACATAATACTTTTAGGGCAAAAGTAGTGTAAGTGTTGGATAGTGTAGGGGTAAAAACTACTATTCCCACTCCAGTGAGTGCAACAGTAGGGTAAGTGTTGGATAGTGTGGGTGTAAAAATTACAATTCCCACTCCAGTGGGTGCAACAGTAGGGTAAGTGTTGGATAGTGCAGGGGTACAAATTACTATTCCCACTCCAGTGTGTGCAACAGTAGGGTAAGTGTTGGATAGTGCAGGGGTAAAAATTACTATTTCCCATTACCTACCTTAATGCGTTGTAAGGGCATGTGTTGTAATGGCATGCGATGTAAAGGATGTTGCGTTGTAAAGGTAGTGCGTTGTAATGACTGCATTGTAATGGTTGTTTCCCGTAGCAGGAGATGGACCACCAATATTGGGCTGGGTACACCAATCTGAATTAAAAATCACAATCAACCCCAGGGCGAAGCAACAAGTGATGGTGGTTGATGATATATCTCTTACAGATATCCTGGAGGAAGCACAAGAGGTGTTTAAGGAGAGATTAGGTCTTTAAAATTGTACTGAAACCCTATGCTGTTCCTGTTCAGCAAAAGGTAAAGAAGATTCCTTTTATTTCTCGTGCTGCTGTGAAGGAGTTGTTGGAAGAAATGCTTACTGATGGTGTGATTGAACCTGTGGAGGCCTCTAGTCGGGTGTTTCCAGTCAGTATTACAGAAAAATCAGATGGCCGATACAGGTTCTGTGTGGATTTAAGATAACTCAACCAGAATGTGGTAGTGGACACCTTCCTATTACCCAATAAAAATAAATTAATTTTGGCCTTGGGTAGTTGTAAGTATTTCTCAAAGCTTGTTTTGAGAAATGTCTATCATCAAGTTAAGTTACATCAAGATTCCAAGTCGCTTACCTCTTTTATCACTATGCAGGAAACGTTCCAATTCAAACGTATGCCATTTGGTCTTTGTTCTGCCACTAGTGTATTTCAAAGAATGATGAGTGAAGTATTCAAGGATATGAAGAACATCTTCTATTTCCAAGCTGAAATTTTGATCTTTGGTGATACCATCCAGCAACACAATTTGGTTCTCAGACAGGAGTACACAAGTTGAAGGATGCAGGGTTGACTCTACTTCGAGAAAAGTGTACATGCTTGGTCTAACAGGTAGATTACTTAGGCTACAACATCACTGCAGATGGAGTCAAGCCTAACAAGAATCTGCTGAGAGCTATCAAATTGGCCCTAGCTCCTGTGGACAAGGATCTGTTAAGATCGTTCTTGGAACTCATTGAGTATTATGCCAAGTTTGTTGAGGGATTCTTGCAATGCTGGGATTTTAGTTCCTTTTGATACGAAGTAAGTTAAAATGAGTACTTACAGTAAATGCAAGCTCTACTGGTATAGGGGCAGTCTTATCACAAATACATGTGAAAGGTGAGAGAACTGTAGCCTTTTTTCCCACACTCTGACCATCTCTGAAATAGATTATTCAGTTTTGCTACGTTATTGAGCATATCCAAGGGTGGAAGAACTGCCAAGCAGATTGTTTGTCAAGATTATTTATAGATTGGCAATTAGTGGATGGCCCTGCTGTTTTGGCTAAAGAAAAAGAGGGTGCTGTGGCAACTGTACATGATGTATTGGAGTTGGATACTTTACATGCTATTACCAAAGCAGAATGGGTTAAGGAAATGACTATGTATCCAGTACTCTTTGAAATCAAACATTTATTAACGCTAGGAGAGAAAGCATATATCTGTTTCTGTGAGACCTTATCTAGAAATTCTTGATGAATTGTCATTTAGTGATGATGTGGTTCTGATGACAGGTGAAAATTTGTACCACCTTAGAGCCATCCCTAGGTTGATAGGTATGGCACATGAGGGGCATCTAGGACAATCTAAAACTAAAAAAAAGATTGAGAGAGAGTTGTTGGTGGCCTGTCATGGATGAACAAGTGGATAAGTGGATTGAGCATTGCGTAGTGAGCAAGGAGGGTGAAAAGAGATTGAGTCAAATCAGACATGGGATACGTAGCTGACAATAGCAGTCCTTGGCACACTTTCTGCCTCGATTTTATTGACCACATGTTTGAATTGAGACGTGACTTGAGGTATGCCATAGTGGATGTTTATTCCAAGTTTCTCATTGTCAAATTTATGAAAGAGACCACCAGAGCCACCATTCTTGTATTGAAGAATGTTTTCATGGAAGAAGGTGTACCCAATGTTATCATGACAGACAATGGAACCCAGTTAGTATCTAGAAAGATGCGTGCTTTCTTTGAGTCTTGTAGGATTGCGCATAATCACACTTCCTTTTACAACCCACAAGGAAATGGTATTATAGAAAGAGCGAACAGATTAGTCAAAGGCTCTATCCAAATGGCTGTTGCAGGTGGACATGATGTTGGACATGGTGTCTGGTTATCGCACTAATGTTCATGAAACTACTCAAAAGTCCCCTATTGAACTCATGAGGGGAAGAGTAGCTAGCACTAAGTTATAGCCGGCGTGGATGAGGGATAAAGCATTATCTGATACTAAGATTGAGGAACGTAGTTGTTGTTTATATCTTTATTCGAATGTAATACAATACATCCATAAAAGTACATTTTAAAACATACAGACATAACATATTCCTTTCATTTAAAGAGAAACCATCCATTTCATCAATAAAACGCAAGATAATATCCAAGGGTATTCTAAAACCAGGATAACACATATAATACAACAAGTTAAAAATATAAATAATTATACAGAGTTAAAAAAAGATAAAAATACAGCAGTAGTAGCAGCATAATTAACCTTCCATACTCTTCCTGAAGGTGATAGCAAGTTTCAGAAAACTGCATATAAACAAAGTATAATCACAATTCAGGAGTTGGAGGTAATAAAGTGCTGGTTTAATTTGGGTAAATTGTAAATCCTTTAAGCAAGGCTTCAAATACAATCTCCGAGGTACTAGGTAATAAGGACAAACAAATAAAAAGTGTGCCAAATCTTGCGGAGACTTCCCGTCGCAGCCGCAAGCAGGTAACACTTGGCCTCGATGGGCTCCTTTTGGTACTGCCAACAGGAGATGAAATAAATCAAAACGGAACCTTATCAAGAGATAACGTTCATACCCTGACATAGGCCAGGATAGATATGGTTCCATTTGAAAACATATCTTAAGTAGGGCGTGTTTCCTTACACTATCTTTCGTCAACTCGCCCTCCTCCCGGGCAAGATACCTAGTGGACATGAATGTCTTTTTCACAAAAATTATATCAGCTTTAGTTATAAAATTTGGGGATGAGAACAAATCCGGTCGCCCCATTTCAGTGAGGCGGTCGTTAATATACCTTAGCCATGGAACCTTAAACCTACCGTCCCAAATTAGAGCTTCTTCTAGTATAGCATGAGTGAGAGGTATATCATCATTTAGCCAGGAGTTCAGCCAACATAACAGGGGATTTGCTGCTATTCTGTCACTCAGGAATGGTACGCCTAATTCCTCGTGTACCGAGAAATTTCCGGTGCCCCTTGGCAGCCTCAATACCTTCTTTAAGAAGTTGTTTTCTGTAACCTCCAGGGCTCGTGTCTGGCAGTAACCCCATATCTCACTGCCATAGCAGGCGATGGCGACACTTTTGGCTTGATATAGTTTGAGCAAAGCGGCCACCGGACTATTGCCCATTTTTCTAGCAAAGCCAAGTATTGCTGCATTGACACGTATTACTTCGCCCTTTTTTTTAGCAATAGCTGGGCCCCACTCTAGTTGGTCGTCGAGAAGGACCCCGAGGTATGAGAAGGTTTTGGAGTTTGGAATTCTTTCCCCATTTGTATGAAAAGAGTTGTGTTTACCTGACCCCTGGCCCATTTTCATAGTGTAGGACTTTGAATTATTGATACTTAAGCCTCTGGACTCCATAAATTCATAAAAAGAATTTAAAAGTTTCTGGAGACCAATTGCGGTCCTTGAAATAAGGACAGCATCATCCGCATAGAGTAAGACTGGGATACCTTTTTTGCCTACGTAGGGGTAATCTGCACCTGTTCTCAACAAACAGTCCTCCAGCTCATTTATGTACAAATTGAAGAGAAATGGTGCTAAGATACATCCTTGACGGACGCCCCTATTAATTCTAATGTCCCCTGTCACCTTCAGGTCTTGTGAGTAACGGACGTTGGCTCTTGTGTCTGAGTGCAAATCGATCAGAACATAAACTAAGTTCTGATCAATGCCCATTTTCAACATAATGTCCCATAATTTACCTCTGTCCACACAATCAAATGCGGACGATAGGTCCATAAAGGCCATGTGTATGGTTCCCTGGCGGGCCAAAGTGTATTTACTTACAATTAAATACAGGTTCAGACACTGGGTCACTGTTGAGTGGCCTGGTCTGAAACCATATTGTATTGAAGATAGAATATTTTTCTCTTTTGCCCATGTTGTAAGTCTGTTCAAAAGTACACCCCCTACCACTTTTGCTACAGAGTTGATTAAGGATATTGGTCTGTAGCATGTCGGGCTGCCACGATCACCCTTTTTAAACACGGGGACAATAGTTGATTGTCCCCAGGATTTTGGGCACCCAGATATTACAGCTGCATTTATTACATTTGTAAGGATAGGAGCCCATAACTGAATACTAGATTTAAAAAGATCCGGAGGTAGACCATCCGGACCAGGTGCCTTATTGCTAGTTAAACCTTGGATTGCCTTTTCTACTTCGTTAATTGAGAAACAGGGTGGCTTCTCCTCTAAAATTAAGAGTTCATGATCTGAGAGTTGATCATGACTTTTAAAAATTGCACTAAAATGAGACACCCAATCTGCCTCTGGGATATTTGTGCCTATTGCAGTATCATTTGGGTTGTCAAACAAAGGTTTGTTGACAATCTCCCAAAATTTGCTGCTATTTCCCAGGACAGCTGGGTCAAGTAGGGACTCCCAAGTACTGACCTTAATTTCCTTTTTCCGCTTGTCTAATGCTTTTTTATAGATATAGCGGAGGATCCTAATTTCGCCTAGATCTCTAGGTTCGTTTTTTAACGCCATCCTTAAATTTCTATTTGCGACAGAGCATGCATGATCAAACCATTTAGGGTGACTATCAACTTGCCCATTTGCTGGAACCAGTAACATGGAGCTTACTATTAACGCTACACCTTCAAAAGTGACTAAAGTTTCCTTTGGAGACATAGAAGTTAAGGCACAGGTCGCTAATTCCTCACCACATAACTTATTAATATCATTATAAAAGTTTTCTTGATTTACCCTATGCCATTTCAAACGACGTTTACCGTTTATACATTGTAGAATTCCCCTGTCTTTACATTGTTTACGTAATTCGAATATACCACCATTCAAATTGATAGAAATGGGGTTATGATCACTGTAAATATTCATGTGAATAGTAAAGCAGGAGATCTGGTTTGCAAGGTCAACAGATAATAATATATGGTCAATAAAAGACCCATAACGTGACCCTTTAAAAGTCGGAACATCAAAAACTTTGGATTCTGACACCAAAGACATGGCTACAAACAAGTTATATTCATTGAGTAAATCATTAAGGAGGGAACCGCGTCTAGTGTGGTCAAAGTGAAAACCATCCATGTTGTTACACCCAAGGGATCCCATTGGGGTATCTCTTGGGTTACCGCACGGATGTGCGTTAAAGTCACCTGCAATCAATATTTTACAAGGTAGTAGGTCTGTTCCTTCTTTCAACATTTCCTTCAATAATAAAATGTTACACTCCCCTTGGCTAGATGTGGCGTTATAAAAATTGATTAAAGTCAAAGCATTTTTGCCTCTCTTCAATTTAAGCACTTGAAGGTTACTATTTGCATGTTGGTGAATGGTTATATCACAGGACAAGGCCAAGTTTATAAAAATGGCCAGGCCCCCTTTTGCTCTGCCACTAGTAGAGGGGGATGCTGGCCTAAGGAAGCTTTGGTACCCTTCGATGAAGGCAGTATTTTCTTCTAACCATGTTTCTTGGAGACATATAATCGCATATTTTTTAACAAAAGCAAGCCAGGCAGGGTCACATATCTTATCTGCCAGGCCTGCAATGTTCCAAGAAACTAGACTCATTTTACAACCATCATCATTCTGATTGCTTGGCATGGAAGAGCCTGTAGCCCCAGCATGAATCTCATAATTAATTAAGCCATGGTTAAATGTTTCGTCAATACAGTCTCCTTGAGTAGTTAGTTGTATACTACGAGCAAAATTAGTTGGTACATTAATAGTGACACCAGCCAGGGTGAAACCACTATTGGATATGGCTAAATCAGTGGATGAAATCCTATCCAAAGTCTCAGCCATGCCCACTGGCTCCTCCCTGGGTGGCTGTAAACTTCAATCGCAGGTATCCAAACCACTAAGGATATTAAACCGATTAGAAACTTCCAGTGGGGTGAAAGATACCGGGTAATCCCAGCTCCTATGTGCAGGGAAACCTGGCCTAGTTAGTGCCATATTCCACTCAGGGTCTTCTAACGTTGTGGCTAAATTCCTGAGATTCGACGTATCAGGGAGTTTAATACTAGATAATGTGAAACCCCTAGTCTGATGGGGAAATACAGCGGATCGTGGATAGAAATAGGTCAGGGGACGTGGAATAATGCAGCTACCTGAGTTGACCCCTGGCCAGCTCAAGACATGACGTACTGCATTTTGGTCTCTAAAGTTTATCACAACCACATCCCCCCTAATGTCCTTAGGTCTACCCCCCAACCATTGAAGCCGGCGTACATGAATTATTTCGCCGTTAATGTTACTAGTGATCGGCCTATGTAGTGCCAGCCAATGTACTATTTTATTCTTCAGTTGGAAGAAACCTTCTCTCTTATTTGCTGAAAGCTCAGGTACCCCCGTTAGGATCACAACATAGGGAACAGCCTCAGGTGGAAGATCCGGTAAGGGTCCCCTGGGCTGATTCCCTTGAATCTGCCTCCTGCCACCCTCCTCGTGTCTCAGTAACCCATCTGAACATTTACCCATGTCGTTAGTAATATTATTTTCAGGGTATGTTGATTGGGAAGTAGTATTAACTAGTACATTACACACAGGAGGATTTGGCTGATTAGTGATACCATTACTTGGAGTAAGATTAGAGATCAGGACTGGCACTCCTGTTAAATTACTACCAGGGGACAGGTCGCCTAATGATGAATTAGTAGGAACTAAATTTACGACTATCCCCTTGTCAATTAGTGGAGGACGGTTTTTAACAACAGTATTCACCCCAGAAGAGTGAGCTTGGGCCTGATCAGGTTCTGATTGAGCCTTTAATTGAATAGGACAAGACTTCCTATCAAGGTCTGCTTCAATTTTCCCTAGTCGATTCTCGATTTTTTCCAACCTTTCTACAATTGCTAGGGTATAAGAGCGCAATATCAGTTCGAAAGTGTCCACAAAGGTACTAGTAATTTTGATATTGGGCCCATTATCTTTAGGACAATGTTCAGTGCTGTGTGCCACCTCCGTGTGTGCCGAGATCGGCACTGGTGTAAGAACAGTGTCTGGTCCGGGCACGCCCTTAGTAGTTACAGTGGGTATAGCTTTAGAACTGAAAGAGGTCACCTTCTTCCCAAAAGCTGAATGGCTCATCCTTTGTTTTACAAGTTCCACCCCTTTACATCTCCTTTTAGCAGGTGGTGGGAGTTGCCTTACTGCTTGTACAGCTTTCCTTGGTTTTTTAGACTTGTGGGAGGTAGGTGGCACAATTTTTGAGGTTCCTGGAGAACTGGATAAATCAAGTGACGAATCAATAATAACTGTTCCAATAGAGGGAGTACCGGGTGCTACACATTCTCTCAACAAAAGTGGTATACCTTCTGTGCTTAAGGTATCGTCAGCAAGGGCTGGTACAGGAATGCAATCATTTACAGGGGTAGCTGTGGAACTGAGCTCAGACAATGCCCTGGTTTTAATGATTTCGATAGAGCGTCTGCGCTCGAGTCGTCGCTCAGCTAAAGAGGACTCGGTTGTTCCTATGAATGGAGTCTTGATTAGATAATTATCCAAAGTACCGTTCATTACGGATCCCAGTCTATCAACCGTGACAGGAAGTGAGCTCGGCACGCTTGTGGTCATAGTTATAACTGTATCAGATGCTCAAATTTCCACGGTAATAATGTAGATGCAACTCACAGTAAGATGTTTTCATGAGGTTCTGCGTCTGGGCAGGGTGCTGCACCGGGGCCGGTCTCGGCGGTCCACGGAGGGCCACAGAGGGCCCGCCCTTTGCCCGGGCTTAGCCCGGCGCCGTCCCGCGCGCGTCCCGCGAAGCGGGTCTGCGTGTGCTTTATGGCGCCTCCTGGCGCTTGTACCGCGTCAAATTGGTCGCGCCGCCGCTGAGGCTGCCGGGAGTTGTAGTCCCGGGGCGGCGACGCGGAAGAAGGAGCTCGATGTCGTGCCCTGAAGACTCTTGGCGGTGGCGGCGATGGTGCCCTGTCTGCAGCGTCACTCACAGGTAAGTGATGGCTCCAGTGGTCGTCCCCCCGCTCCGCCGGTCTGCGTGTGCTTTATGGCGCCTCCTGGCGCTTGTACCGCGTCAAATTGGTCGCGCCGCCGCTGAGGCTGCCGGGAGTTGTAGTCCCGGGGCGGCGACGCGGAAGAAGGAGCTCGATGTCGTGCCCTGAAGACTCTTGGCGGTGGCGGCGATGGTGCCCTGTCTGCAGCGTCACTCACAGGTAAGTGATGGCTCCAGTGGTCGTCCCCCCGCTCCGCCGGTCTGCGTGTGCTTTATGGCGCCTCCTGGCGCTTGTACCGCGTCAAATTGGTCGCGCCGCCGCTGAGGCTGCCGGGAGTTGTAGTCCCGGGGCGGCGACGCGGAAGAAGGAGCTCGATGTCGTGCCCTGAAGACTCTTGGCGGTGGCGGCGATGGTGCCCTGTCTGCAGCGTCACTCACAGGTAAGTGATGGCTCCAGTGGTCGTCAGTGATTGAGGAACGTATTCGCTCAAGCAATAGGAAATTAGGTAACTCATGCTTCCAGGCTGATGATTAGGCCAAAATTTGGTGTCCCCGGAGAGGAGGCGGGTTGTCAAAGTTTAGGGGGCTATTTAGGGTCAAGCAGGTTTGACGCTTCTCCATACTGTTGGAAAATTTAGAAAATTGGAACAATGGGCGTGTGGCTTTATATCAGAGAGGTGGTCGGAGTTGCAGTGGTGAGGAGCAAAATGACAGTGCTTTCATGCTTATGAGTGATAGTGATTTGAATGTTTCTCAGGCGCAGACCAGTGTTGCCTCAGCTTGGAGCACTGGTGATGCTGGGATGGGAGTTCCAACTGATGAAAGGAATGTTGCTCCGAGAAATCTCAGATTGCATAGACCACCTGTTTATTTGAGGCATTTTGTGCAATAATGTGATGAAAATGTTGTATGCTCAATTCCTAAGCTTAGGAGTATGCGGTTGTCTTTCTTTTGTCAGTATTTGTATCTATTATTTTTTAAATTTTTTTGTCACATGCTTGGTTTATCTGGAAAGGGGGAGATGTGTTGTAATCTTGCATCTATATATGTCCCATGCGCAGAATGATGTAAGGGAATGTGGGGTGTGGGGGCAGTCTACAGTCTGTTAGGGAAAGGCTGGCTGTGGGGTGCTGCGCTCCTTTTAGCAGGGGATCATCTTTAAAGAATAAACCTTCTTCAACTCACCTCAGGCTTGTGGTGATTCTTTGGAGGATGCAAGTTTTTCTTACTCATATGAGGGTTTGAAAGTGGCATCCCCTCCTAATTACATTTCGCAAGGAGATGTACCATGGTTTGTCACTGCTGTTGCGGTTGCAAATCATTGAAAAGTTACCTCAAAGGAGATGGTAACTAATTTGCAAAGGGGAAACTGTACTGATTGGACAGCTTCCCCTTTGGGATTTCTGTTGGCCTTGGGAGGGAAGAGAAGAGAAAGCAAGCAGTGGTGCATGGGAGCACTGCCTGTTCTCCTACTGTTTTAACAAATGGAAGTCTTTTTTAAGTTGCACCAGTTCCTGCTTTAAAAAAAAAAGTTTACAGTTTGAGAATGCGAGTACCAGGATGGTAGTCTGCTGTTCTTTGTAGACCACGTTCCCTGTCTCCTTAGCCAAAGACACTGGGTCACCAATAGAATGTGCTTATTTAATCTTCATTAGTAAGTTTGTTCTGCGACCCGCTGCGACTGGACACTTTGATACATGACACATTCCTTCATAGATCTTATTATAAAATAACACTTAGGTCGCAAAAAGTTTGTAATTTGCACCCACCATTTGCGACCTGTCTGTTAGTACCTCGGGCCCCTAATGTCTGATATAAGCCATAATCTAACCATCAACATCTCAATTCACATTGCCTCTCCATTTTAATATTACCACTCTGACGTACCCATACGCAGGCAAGTCGTACCATGCAAAACACCAAAATAAAT
This sequence comes from Triturus cristatus, assembly GCF_964204655.1. NCBI lineage: Eukaryota > Metazoa > Chordata > Amphibia > Caudata > Salamandridae > Triturus > Triturus cristatus. The sequence goes on from NC_140591.1 coordinate 804,601,905, forward strand.
AAATAAATGGTGTTACTTTAGCAGTCAGATTTCTCCAACATTCTTCAATCTTTCTGTTTCATACCTGAGCACTCAACTTGACTGATTCCCACCCTCCAAGACTCAGCTGCCACTCAATAACCTCTTTACAATATCCAGATGACGTCTTGCTTCTAAGTTTAAGTTAAATAGGTCTGCAGAAGCTCTTGACCATTCTGAATAAATACTGAGGTCAGAATGAAATGGCGGTCAACTTTGCCCAACAACTGTAGTTGTTTTTGGGAAAAAAAGTCCAAATAAAAGGCAGCTGGAATTTTGTGGGTACACCAGTCCTGTGAAACAAACAGCTACAAGCATTCTGGAGGTATAGTTGCAAGATTGTGGCACCCAATGCTTACACCTAAACGCTTTAAAACCGAAAGTGGCATCCTTAATAGCCGCCTTTCAGGCGCTTTTACGCAAGACGTAATCTCCCACCTTTATTCCATTACTTAAAATGATAAAGGCTGATCTCCACAGTCGCGTTCGGAACAGAAGCTTTCCCATGCAGAATTGGCTGTTTCCTCAGCTTATCACAATGCAGAGTTTTCTGCCTCCTTTTCCACCTCCCCCACATGCCGTCAGAGGCCCAGATTTGACTCGAATTTGGTGTGGTGGATCTAGATGTGGCCCGTAAAGCTTCTCTCCTTAAATATCTGTCCCGACTGTGGTAACTGACTGAGACTCCCTAAGATCCTATGTCTGGAAAGAAATTCAGCTTGAGTAGTCTACCAAATCAAATGCCTGGTCAATATAGCACTCATTGAGGGCCTGAAACACCTCTAAGCTGAATCTTTATGGGAACACGCCCCTTCACATAATCTTTTAACAGGTATAATGCCTTTCGCTTACCACCGGTAAACAAAAATTCATCAATAGAAGCCACTTATGACTCTCAATTAACTCCTACAAATGTCTGTTGCACATGCCTTCTTGTCAAATGCTTTTAAAGGATACTATAAAAGAAAGCTCCTACAAATGAGATTCAGCGGTTTTCCTTCCTGTGACCACTTGCCACAAAAGGCTGACAACATGCCACCAGGAATATGCAGATTGTGCCAACAGGATAAGGAAAGTATTATTGACCAATTATGCACCTGCACTTTCCCAGTAAATGATAAGCCTGGGCAGAGTTTGCGGAGTTTGCAGAACTCCGTGAAGTGCAAAAAAACCTCCGCCGCGCTATGCAGAGCTCTGCAAGCGGCGGAGTGCGTTAAATAAATGCCATTCGCGAAGATTCTCAGTGCCAGGTGCCTGTCTTCACTGTACAATCATCGCGAACGGCACCATGCACAACGCAAGCGGGTGCTGCTTCCTTGCTGCCGCCCGAGGAGATTTTTACTCGAGCAGCAGCTTTCTCATTTCGAACGGACGGTTTCTCAACGCGAACGGTCGCTAGCATACGTGACCACTCGCAATGAGAAATCTGACTGCCCACGTTGAGAAATCTCACCGGGAGGTTGATTTTCCACACTCACAGAACTCCACGAGCTCAGCGTAATGCGGAGTGTGGAAAACTCTGTGAGCGGAGCGGAGTTTACCGCCCAGACTTAGTAAATGACCGCAGGCTCCACCTTCAAAACTTTTTTGATTCCTATGGAATCAGAACTTGCTGCCTATTTTTTGTAAGAGAGAATTTGCTCATGTAACTAACTACATGTTTTATCAAATTGATAAACACTGTGGAGAGAGACAGATGACAGCTAAATCTGACAATAGAGAATCGTTGGCCAGCACAAAAGTTAATAATAGCGTACAGCAGTCAGAATGTATGATGTTACAATGCATACATTTACAATGCATGCCTTTACAACGCAGTTTTTACATCGCAACATCCTTTACAACGCATTATTTTACATCGCATGCCATTACATCGCATTTTCAGCAACTACCTTTACAATGCATTCCATTACATCACATTATACCTTTACAACGCATACCATTACATCGCATTTAAGGTAAATGTTGGATTGTATAGGGGTAATAATTACTATTCTAACTCCAGTGACTGCAACAGTAGGGTAAGTGTTGGATAGTGTAGGGGTAAAAATTACTATTCTAACTTCAGTGAGTGCAACAGTAGGGTAAGTGTTGGATAGTGTAAGGGTACTATGCGTTGTAATGGTATGCGTTGTAATGAAATGCGATGTAATGACTGCGTTGTAGTGACATGCGTTGTAATGACAAGAGATCTAAAGGTAGTGCGATGTAATGACTGCATTGTAAAGGTTGTTTCCCAGCAGTCACAATGTGTTCTGCTGGGTGGGGACGTTCGCAACCTCAAACCTCTCCATAGCAGCTGGCCACATGCAAACACGTTTCCTCAGCAATGGTTTGCACGCTTTGTAGTTTGATGGAGTTTGCAGGAATCAGGTCATTAGATACTTACACTCCTGTGAATTGACTCTTCTGTTTCTTGGTACTATTATTTTTAATTACCTGGTGTTTGAGCCACTATAGGAGTAGATAGTTTTAAAGTCAGTCCCCTATGATGCAGCTGGCAACAACTAGACTGTGACTTATTTGGATTTGATCTTATTGATTGATTTAGACCTCGTCAGAAATCAACAATATAAAATATGTACAAAATCAGTACAGTAATTAAATATAGTGGTTCATATGCATAACTTCTTTTAAACAACGGTAAAAAAAGATTTTAAAAATGTGTACAAGTTATAACATACAAATTAATTTGGAGGCGATCTAATCAAATCCGTCATATCATTAGTATTGAATAGATTATATCTAAAACATATTGGTTTTATAAATCGGCGCCAAGCTTCTACCAAGGCCTTATTTGGTCAGATACATGATGCATGCACAATATCTTGTTCGCCTTCTCTACATAAATCGCAAGTTTCCTACTTATCACTTGTGTTATTCGTGTGTTTGGTATAAGCTTTTAATGGTAGGATCCCTAAATGAATCATTATTACGCATCGTCCAACACTATGGTCTAGTGTAAATCACACATATTTTTGATCGGTCTTATAGTCGAGATTAGCAGTAAAGGGCCTATAGTGAGCTAATTGGGAACAATGCTCAAAATCGAGGTCAAAACCCAGTCTCGGAGTCCTGTTTTTTCCAGATAAAACTTCAAAAGTACAGGTGACCAAGACTGCAAGAAGGCGATAGAGCATGGTAAGTGTTCTAAAGCCATTGTAAGGTTTTTGTTAAAAATGAGTTGTGTTGCACTAACCTGAAAAGTTTCTTGCTTTAGTAAAGCTCTCAAGGAACCTTCTGCCTCATGCAGTAGATTGTATGCCCATCTGATTTTATTTGCCAGAGCCCTTGTGTAGGTACCGACTACCGTTAGCTCAAGACGTAAGACTTGTACCAGTATAACTTAGCTAGTTGGCGAATTATGTTTTATCCAATATGACAGTAATTGAATCTTTCCCATTTTGTTCATTGCTAATGAGAAGTATACTTAGGTAGTCATTTAGTCGCAATGTTTGCTTTTTAATCATGCCTAATGGTATGGTATTATGTAGTGATTTTAATAAACTGAAATAAGTTTACAACAGTCAGACATCTTTTAAGGGAGTAACAGATGATTTGGTGCTCTTTCTCATATCTTTCATTTCTTCACCATTCATCATGATTTGTTTGTTCTAAGGGGACCAAACCCAGAATGCAGCCATTGTCTAACATTATTTTGATAAAACCAACACGCCATTTTTCTATATGTGAGGTATTCACCGATTCAGTATTAGGAATATGAAGATTTATCATATTTCGTTTTTGTGAGTAATATTGTAGTGTTGGTACCTCGAGGTTTATTTCAGCAAAATAATGTGTTTACACATACATTTTTGAAATGCCATAGATAGCATGTTCGTTATCTTCAAATGCACAGAGAGAAAATTGCGTTTTCATAAACCGAGCCAGCACAATCTTATTTTTCGATGTTTTTCAGGAAGTGGCTTTTTTACTCAAAACTGTCAGGCAAGAAAAATCTCCAGCTTAATAACCATTTACCAGTGTTGTTTTCTTTTATCAGTAGGTTGTGGTCTTTTCGAATCCTGTTTGCAGTCCTAGAAAGTACTCAGCCACTTTCACGAAAATGCGTGTACTCCTACACAGCAAAACCAGAAGTTTCAATATACCCGTCCAAACGAATTCCTCTTTTCTCTCATGGTGATTTTCTGCTATTGTGTGTGGGTAGATTTTGAATAGGGACTTTTGAAGAAACTAAACTTAGAGTCGTACAGTCATGTCATTTTTTTCCATTGGCCTGTGGAGCTACTGATCTAAAATGCGGCCCCTCCTTTTCTTGTAAAATTGACAATTTTAATGTGGGATAGTCCATGCAAAATCAAAGTAAGCTTATTATCAGTCAGTGCTCCCACCCCCTGGAGCGCACATAGCATCACCCACCTTGACCTGCCCTCAGAGCCCCCACACAGCACCGCATGACAGCGCTCCCGGTACCACATGACAGCCAGGGCAAGAGTCGGGGATACACGCGGGTGCATGGCGTCCACCCACTATTTTCACAGTGTGGACGCCGTCCATCCTGCCAAGAAGTCGGGCGCCACAGAAACACGTTGAAGTTGTCCCAGTGTAATATTCAGACACCTGGACACGTTCAACAGCTCCTGCACGTTGTCAGCTTTCCATTCCCAGCAGCAACGTGCAGGGGGGGGGGTGGATTTTTTTTCACCTCCAGCTGGGCACAGTTAAAGACAGAAGTTAAGAGGCCATTAGGCCTCCTTTTGATCGAGTATCGGACTGGAGGCAGCCTGGAACCTCACAATTACATGCAAATCCAACGGAAAGGAAACAAAAGCACTTGTTCTTGATCCTGTCTAGCCGCAACTGCAACCATCTAAGATTTAAGCGTGTTGCCCTTATAGGCATAAAGCCCATCTGATCGGGGTGTATCAAGTCTGATATCACCTGACCAGACGCGTCGTCAGAATCTAGGCCACAATCTTACTCTCTCTATTGAACAAGTAAATAGGTCCATTCGCTGGTTTCCCCCCTCAAGAAATGCCTCCTATGAACGCGTGATTGAGGTCTGGTGGCAAGTTGCTGTCATTGCCTGCTGCCCAGAATAGATTGAGTAGGTGAGAGTTGAGGAGGAAGGGCAGTTGCTTATAAATTTCCACCGGTAGACGATGAGCCCAGGCATTTTACCGCATGACATTGCCTGTGCTGCCTCCCCTTTCTCCTCCACCATTAGTTCCGCTTCCAATTGCTCTCTACTGGCTGTGTTTCAGGACAGAAACCGGTACCTCCCCCAGGAAGGCCCAAGTATTGCTGTCCCTGTTGGTTGCAATGAGTGCCACCATTGTCGGTGCGAGCGATGTCCCCCCCATGTCAGTCCGCACTTCAGCAACCCACCGCTTTTCCTCTTCCCCAGCAAGGAGACGGCCAGCTTTATTCCCGGTATCATACAGTTTCTGCTGAACCCCCAAGTAGTGTTGGGGAGCCGCCTGGGTCACATGATTATGGTACTTTTGTTGTGTCTCCCCAGGATTAGGTAAGTCGCCTGGTTGCCAGTCTCTGCCCTTTTCTTTTGGAGTTGAAGGAGTCAGTGCTCCACCTGGCGCATCAGTATTCTTTTTCAGGTCATTTGTGTTCTGGGCTCTATTTTTGAATACAGTTTTGTATGCTTCCCAGGGGATGACCGCAGAGGACACCAACCTCCTTGTATTCCTCAAACTATAGTCGGGTGTCCACCCTCGGAGACTCAGCTATATCTACCTCTTTCAAGGTCCAGGCGTCAAGCCGCCCAGGTCTGTGTTTGATCACCAGGTCGGGCACCCATTTGGACCAGTAATGGCAAGAGATCTGATATCCCACTGGTTAGATTTTGTGCATCTTTCACCCATTCCCTCACTGTTATTGGAAGGAGTAGGTAGTCCAGTCGCATCAGTGTCTCATGAGCCCCGGAAAGGAATTAATATTCTATATCGTCAGGGTGGAGGTGCCTCCAAACATCTCCCAAGACCAACTGGGGGAGAGGATGTGGTCCGTCTGCTGCGCTGCCGCCTCTGGTGCAGGAAACCAGGTTTCGAGCCTCGGTCGCGTCCACATCCTGTGATTCTGGGCAAATCACTTAATCTCCCCGTGCCTGAATGTGTAATGTAAATACGGTGCTATCTAAAGCGCTCCAATACCTTTGGGTCGAGTTTGCGCTATATAAATATGCAAAAAAAAAAAAACGGTACAGCCCTCTACAGATTTCCCTTGCATGGGTATTTAATTGCCTTCTTTCCCAACTTGAGAAAGGTCTGTCGCCCACCCTGCCTCCCCAACATTTGGTCAACTAATGTCCTCCTTTCAAGGCCACAAAAAATACACAAATGAAAAAGAGAAAAACATGTGCTTAGAAGAGGGAACCTTCTACTGTGCAGGATAACAGATCGGCCTCAGATCAGAGTGTCATACGTCAGTATATGTTAGCCTGCTCACTCAGCAAACATGCCATGGAAATCTGAGACACCATCATCACCCTCTCCACAGACGTTGTCTTCACCAACGAAACATGGCTCAACTCCTCCTTGAACCCCAACATCACCACTGCCACTCCCAAAGGCTACAAAATGATACACGAGACGGAGCCAACAAACAAGATGGAGGCATCACCATCATCTTCAAGGAAACCATCAGATACACCATCACCAGCGACGACCCCATGCCTCTCTTGGAACACCTCAACTCCCTACTTCAAACAGACGTAAAGACCACAATAAGAGGTACCCTCGCCTACAGATCCCCGGGACCCCAAGCAACCTTCTGCAATTCCATCCCCATCGCCCCAACAACAATAGACTCTCACCACTACGTCCTACACAGCGACCTCAACTTCCACATCAATGACACCAACTCGATCTCCCTACCAGAGAACCTGAACAACATCGGACCCACCCAACATCAGCCTCACCGAACCCACGCAAAAAGCTGGACACACACTCGACCCCAATTTCACCTACAGTGACAGAATCAAATTCAGCCACACCACAGGCCTCACCTGGACTGACCATACCATTGTACACTTCACCATCACTGACACACAGCACAACATCACAAGACATCAAATCTCCTCCCACCGCAGCTGGAGCAAGGTCACCAAAACCCAGTGGTCACAGGCCTTCACCATCTCATAACCCGAGGCCTCAACAGACCTCGACCAGGCCATCCAGAATTTAGCCGCCTGGATCACTGACAGAGTCACCCCACTGAAACCTTTAAAATCTAACAAGATCTCCAAACATGCCAGCTGCTACTCCCCAGAACTTAGGACTACCAAGCGCAAATGCCACCAACTGGAGGAACAATGGCGTGCCACTAAGAACCCCACCAACAGAGCATCTCACAAAACAGCCCTCAGCAACTATCACCGGCCCATCAAGGAAGCCAAGAAAGCATCCATCACCACCCGCATCAACTCCGCACCCAACCACACAAAGGAACTCTTTAAACCTGTTAAAGAATTCTCCAACCCGACAGCCATAAAGAATAGAGAATACCATCCACCCCTTCCAAGAACTCTGCGACCATCTCTCAAACTTCTTCCACAGCAAGATCACCAACATCTACAAAATGTTCAACCTTAAATGCGCTACCCTCAACACCAGCGACCTCTGCCTACCAGCAGACATCAGCCAAACCATTACCTCCTGGTCTCTGCTCCCACCCTCACCACCTCAGCCATCATGTCTTCCATCCACTCCGGGGTGCCCACTAACTCCTGCCCTCACCATCTCTACAACCTCGCAACAAACCCAATCAGCACGCAACTTACCAGCATCCTCAACACCTCCATCTCCACAGCAACCTTCCCAGACAGATGGAAACACGCAGACGTCAGACCCTTTCTAAAGAAAGCCTCTGCCGACACCAGCAACGTAAAAAATTATCATCCTATCTCCCTGCTCCCCTGCCCGGCCAAAGTACTCGAGAAAGTCATCAATCAGCAGCTCATCGAATTCCTGGAACAAAACCACCTACTGGACACCTCATAATCAGGATTCAGTGCCAACCACAGCACTTAGACCATGTTGATTGCCACCACAGCTGAACATCAGAACACTCCTCGACAGCAGAGAAACTGTGGCCCTGATCCTCCTCAACCTCTCAGCGGCGTTCAACACCGTCTCCCACAACACCCTCAACAACAGACACTACAACATAGGTATACAGCAAGACATCCTCAAGTGGATTGTCTCCTCCCTTACAGGACACACACAGATCATCCAATTGCCTCCCTTTACCTCTGCACCCAAAGACATCATATGTGGCGTACCACAAAGATCATCCCTCAGCCCCACCCTGTTCAACATCTACATGACGCCCCATGCAGACAACTTCAGATCGCATGGACTCAACATAATCTTCAATGCAGATGACACCCAACTGATCCTCTTGCTCATCGAGGACCCCTGCAACGCCAAAACCAACTTCTGCAGCGCCCTGACCAATGTAGCCAAATGAGGATGAGAGACAACTGCCTCCAACTAAACTCTGAGAAAATTGAAGTACTGATCTTTGGGAAGAATACCGCATGGCACCACAGCTGGTGGCCTGTAGAACTCAGACCCACACCGACCGACCATGCACGCAACCTTTGCATCATCCTCCAGAGCCAACTGACCATGAAACGACAAGTTGACGCAGTCACCTCCTACTGCTTCCACATACTTTGCATGCTCTGCAGGGTCTTCAGATAGATCCCAACCAACACCAGAAAGACTGTCACTTAGGCACTCTTCACCAGCTGGCTCGACTACTGCCACACCCTCTATGCTGGCATCTCCCTCAGCTCCCCCGAAGACACCAGACCATGCAGAACTCTGCAGGCAGACTCATCGTGGACCTCCCCAAACGAACCCAAATAACCCCCAACTGAGAGACCTCCACTGGCTCCCCATCCAAAAGAGATACCAGTTTAAGATCCTCGTGCATGCCTACAAAGCCCTCCACGAACTTGGACCTGCCTACATCAACCATCGACTGAACCTCCACCAACCCTCTAGACACCTGCGCTCCTCTTCACTCGCCCTCGCACACACACTCCCGCATTCATCGCAGCCACAGCGGTGGCCACTCCTTCTCCTACAATGCTGCCAAGACCTGGAATCACCTTGCAGTCCAACTCCGTATAGCCTCCTCGCCGGCAGACTTCAGAAAGAGACTCTAGACCTTACTCTTCGACGGAGACTCAGCACCTGACAAACAGCAGGTTGACTACATACGAACAGATTATACTTGCTGCAGAGAACATTACTTTAAAGCAATGTGCTTTGGTGAATACTGCTACACTGTTACCAGCACCCAAAGAAGGATAATGATGATGGAGGTGGAATATGACTGTCTGGATTTCATGGAACTATGCACCAAGCCGAGGCACGATATTCGAGATGACCCTCTGGCAGAGTCTGATTATATATCATTTGTGGATGGCTCTTCCCTAAGACTTGATGGTGGAACCCTAAGAGCTGCTTACACAGTTTGTACAGTTGAGGAGGTAGTCGAAGCCTCCTGGTTCCAAGGTGTAGCCCCTGCACAAGTGGCTGAGCTAATTTCTCTTACTAGAGCCTGCTGTGTTTCAGAACAACTGAGTGTGACAATTTTTACTGATAATCAGCTTTGGTGTGATCCATGATTTTGGACAGTTTTTGGTCACAGAGAGGATTTATGACATCATCAAGATCTTTCATTTGTAATTGGGACTATGTCATGAAATTGCTGAAAGCATTGCAATTGCCAAAAGAAATCTCTGTTGTAAAGTGTTCGGCACTCAGGAGCGGAAATGACTATGTGACAGTTGGCAACTGTTATGCTATTGAAGCTGCACAGTATTGCGCTCATAGATCCCGAACAATCAATGGAGGATATGTAAATAAATCTGGAAATGAGACAAACTATAACCTTTTTTGACAATGGCTGATACTTGGGAAGATGTGAACAGACTACAAGAAGTCCCAGAGGCAGAACGGCAGGGTTGGGTCAGAGCACGTTGTGTCAAGAGGGATGATGAAATCCCTGGTTTAGGTTGATGGCTGAGAGCTTGTGTCACATGTGTTGTGTGCCAGCTAATTAACGTAGGAAGAAGGACACAGGTGACAATGAGTCACATAGGAATATCAGGCTGTCCATTTAACAGGATGCAAAGGACTTTATAGAGATGCCTGCGTGCAAAAGGCTGAGATAAGTCCTAGTGGTTGTATGCATTTTCTCAGGTTGGGTAGAAACTTACCCGACAAGGAGAAATGACAGTCTCACTGTAGCTAAGCTGTTGTTGCAGGAACTGATGCACAGGTTCTGTTTCCCGACTGTGCTGGAGTCAAACCAAGGAACTCATTTTAATAATGAGATCCTCAGAATGTTGTGCACAGCATTGCAAGAGTAAAAGAGACTGCATTGTAGCTATCAGGCTGAGGCTTATGAAATTGTGGAACAGATCAATTGTACTCTGAAATCCAGTTTAGCTAAAGTGTGTGCGTCAATGTCTTTGAAGTGGCCAGATGTTTGGCCTTTGGTGCTGATGAGTCTACACAGTATTCCTGATCGGAGGACAGGACTGTCTCCTCAGGAGATTATCGTGGGCAAGCAATGAGGTTGCCTGCAAATGTGCTTGTGAATATTACAGATCATTTGATTCTCAAAACACAGTGCACTGTTACCAGTGCTTTTGTGACACTCTTAGGGCGTAGACAGTATTCCACTGCCTTCCCTGAGGGCACACTTGGTGTGCCGCTCCAGGCCACAGGATAGATCCTGGACTTTGCATTTTACGGGCAGGCCTAGGTCTTTGCGCACACATTAGATTAGCATAATGCTGGGGCAAAATACAAATCAGTCTAACTGTTTCACTTCCAAAAATCTCAATCTCCTTCAATACTGCTTCTCAAAGGTAAGTATTTCTGGGGGTATGCTCATAGCTGGTGGACAGAACGTGGACATATCATACAAACAGAATCCAGGAGACACAGGCCTCAAGATAAAGTCCACGTTCTGTCCAGCAGCTATGAGCATACCCCCTGAATGATGTGGGAGTAGGGGTAATTCCCCACTTGTTTGACCCCAGAAGGATTAGGCAGTCCATAGTGGTCCTTGAAATACTGGTCCTGATGAAAGCCTCAGTATCCTCTAGAAAGGCTGAAACATGTAGACCGCGAGTAAAGATACTTGGGTAATTAGACCAGACATACTGTCCACATTTGTTTTTAACACTGCCAAGGCAACATTCTGATAATAAAGTTTGTTGCGGGTATGCCTCAAGCAGCCTTCTAACATTTTTTTGCTAGAATTACTTGAAATGTCAATAAGTACGCCTTGAAAGAGATCAGCTTGAAGCCTGCGGTTGAGCATTAAACTCCACAGTGAAAACTTTATGTTGAAGTTTGCCTTCTGAATTTCCTGAAGGGTGAGAGTTTTATAGTAAAATGTCACTCATGTACCAGTACTGCCCAGACGGACTGTATACACATAGTAGCCATCTTATGTTTTTTCTTTTAGTTTAAGAAAAATCATAGCCAAATGGCTGCTGGGCATGTCTGCTGACGCGCTGTGTCAATAGTTTTGTTTACCTAAAAAATAGGGCCATTGCCATGCATGCGCATTTGCAGTGGCCATTTTGTAAAGAGTTTTCTTGAACTAAACAATTACAAGGCGGCTGCATTACATGAGTTTGCATGCACAGGAGACTTTTGGGGAAAGAGCAAGCCCTGACTAAGTCAATATGTGTATTTGGCGAGACCTCTTGGTTTGCCAGTGCTTAATCTTTATGTTCTTCATTTAGGGAAAAGACTTTCTTATACATTAGTGATGCACAGGGTGAAAGGGAACGAGAGAGATTAGAAAAACGGATTGAAAGTTATGGTGTGGGAAAGAAGAGACTTAAGGACACTTACGCAATATGTTTTGCAGCAACACCTGGGAATGTTAGCTATTTGTAGAATTTAGCAACAGTAAGTGTGTATGGTGCCCTACGATCATATCGAAGTATTAATGTTGACCTGCACGTACTTCAACTCCACAATATCAACTACCTGCACATTGTCAAGATCAATGTAGGAAAATTGATTATTTGGTGTGGTTGTGAGACCTCACCATGTAATAATGTCACAATGTTTATCGAGGCCAGTTAGGCTTCTTTAAGAGGACCCTTCGCTCAGTCTGGGTAGCTGTGGCACAGAGCACAGAGCAGTCAAGTTTAATCAAAGGAGCACGTGTTCTAACACCCACACTTGGCTGGTATTCAACCAGAGAGGTCTTCTGATCAAACTAATGTTTCAGAAGCTCCTGGCTGGCCTTCATATTCCTATATGCCTTCTTCATGTACTCTGCCATGCGAGACTGCAGGCGTAGCATTAAGTCCACTACATTTTGCTTGGGCTCTTTGAGGGGTTTCTACCAACCCTCTCTAATCAAGCTCAAGTGACCTCTAATAGGGTGCCCAAACAAAATCTCAAAGTGGCTGAAGCCCACTCCCTTTTATGGAACCTCCCTGTACGCAAATAGCAGGCATGACAGGAGAATGTCCCATCTCCTCCTGAGTTTGTCTGCCAATTCCAGAATCATGCCTTTCAAGGATTTGTTGAATCACTCAAGTAAACCATTTGTCTAGGCATGATAGGGGGTGGTGAACTTGTATGCAGACATAAAACTGGTACCCTTATCAGAAATGGTCTCCTTAGTGAAGCCTACCCTGGTGAAGATGCCAAGTAGGGCTGTAGCCACTGCAGGGGCTTTGGCTGTCCTGAGGGAATGGCTTCTGGATAGCTGGTGTGAAGGTCTACTTCCACCAAGATAAATCTATTTCCAGAAGCAGTTGAAGGGTCTAAGGCAGCAACAATGTCAATGCCTACCCTCTCAAAAGGGGTCCCAACCACAGACAGTGTGATTAGGGGAGCCCTCAGTTGCTCCACTGTCTTGCCACTGGCTTGACAGTTGAAACAGAAGAGATATTACTCCTTTACTTTCTCTGATATGTAGGTCCAATAGAAGTGTTTGACTAACCTGTCCCAGGCTTTAGTCTGCCCCAGATGTACAGCCAGGGGGATGTCATGAGCTAGACTTAGGAGAAATGTTCTGTATTGCTTGGGGACCACTAATCCTCTGTTTGGCCCTGGTTTGGGGTCCCCTGCCTCAATGTACAGTACTCCCTCTTCCTAGTAGACCTGTGGGTACCACTGGCATCTCCCTTTTTTGTCTTTCAGTCTGCTGACGAAGGTTTTCAAGAGTAGGACAGGTCTTCTGTCCTTGGCAAAAGTCCTCTCTAGAGGGTCCTCAAAACCCTTGCGGGGCAACAAGCTCTGGCAGGTTCCTTAGGGCAGCACTCTCCTCTTTACTCTCTAGGTCCTTCCACTGAGGGTTAGACTCCATTTGAGTCTAGGGATCTTCTGAGGTTGCTTTTCCAGGCCTTCACTTCCCTTACCTTTTGTCTTAACCCTGGGTGTCTTGTGGAAATGTGCCTTTTCAGGGGCACACCGGTGCAGGGTTCACCCTTAAGTTTGTCCATGGGCCCTTAGACTAACAAAGAAGAGATTGGCACTTAAGCTGGATTTCAAAATTACAAGTTTATTAATCACTCATGAGTGGGACTACATCAATACAACACCCTCAGGCGTTGTAGAAGGTAGTACATGGATGTAGGAAGGTGGAATCTCACTATATGGTTGCCCCCAACTTTTTGCCTGGTATTTGGATGGATTTTAACTAGTCTGGCTGGGATCTTGCTATCCAGGACCCCAGCCTATCTGCTTCCTCCCTAAAACTGATGTGAGTACCCTAGGTACATACCAATTGGATACTGAGGACACCCTGTCAGCCCCTTGTAGATGGTACCCTAGGTACCCAGGGCATGGGTCCCTCAGAGGCCTACCAGGGGCTGCAGCACTTATTGTGCCACCCCTGGGACAGCCATACAAACTGACACCACCAGACCACTACTGTAGACTGGGTAAGGTGGTGCTTGCACCCCTTACAGGGATATAGGTATCCTGTATCCCACTTAATACAACACAGATATCCTCATAGGTCACCCCCTAAGGCAGGCCTTGCTAATCCTACAAGGCAGGGTGCTGAGATATGTGTGAGGGGGAACCCCTACCTGAGTAGGGCCCCTATGCAACCTTCGTAAAACGATTGCTGGGTTGTTTGTAGTGCAGCCATACCATATACTCTTAACCGCATTATAAGTAATCGCGATAGCGTGATAACTTGAGAATGGCTATACAGAACCATATCGTGTTTGGTGTCAAACATGTAGGAATCATACACCAATTGAAAAGTGCACACGTAGTACAACAATAGTTTCTGTCGCATTGGCAAAATATTTGGGCTGGGCATGGGCATTGCGGAGAAAAACAATTAAGCGTACCCTTGATGGGCTCCAATGAATTCTGTGTCTGGGTTTTCCCTTTCAACCCCTGACCTAGGGATTATTTAAAAGTGTTTTTATTACTACATGCCAGTCCATTGAAGTGTTTAATGTTTTTTTAAATGTATTTTAATGTATTTATTGAAATTCATGTTTTATGTACTATGTTTGTGTCTTTTATGATTGTTATTAAATCGAATAAAGACTGATGATGATGATTTGACAAAATGGATGCTACCCGCCACCCACACGACTCTGGCTGCCTGTTGCTGGGCAGAGCTCCAGCCATGGCAGCTGGACAATAGGGATCTTGTTGCAGGGAGGTGCTCCCACCTCCCCAGACAGACTATGTGGATTGGAACTGGGTGGGTGCACCATAGGATGTCTTTCAGACTTGCACGTAGGCTTCTCCAGTGCCTACTTCTGCATACACCGCCTCAAACCGGTTCAGGGGCATCCTGTCCCCTGCCCAGGCGGGAAACCACACAAAGGGGAGAGAGTGTAGCCACCCTTTCCCGCCTGACCTCTCATTGGTGGGCTCTGATCTGGACACTCCCCTAATCTTTGGATAAAGGTGAATACAGGGTCCCCAGAGCCTCAGATTATTCTTGAACTTCACAGACTTGAACTTCGACTTGCTGCCGCACAGCTAAAGGAAGAGATCTCCCTTGGGGTAAAGGAGTTACCCCCCCTGCTTGGCAGGCACCTGAAACACTGCAAGTGATCCGGTTGGAACCTCGCTGCTCCTACGGACATCGATGACTCTTTCCTACCTTGAGGTGGGTTTCCAAGCATCCCAGAGGCCAGTGAGTGTGCACAGCAAAGCTCAGCACCATGGACCCCGTGGGTGCCGAGATCGCCAATACCCCAGGACACCGGCCACCTCTTGCACAGCAACCGACCCCGACGAGTGGGGAAGTTGTGCTTTGGCCCATTATTGAGCCAACCTCTCAGCATCGTCTGTGCCAAAGATCGACGCCCTAGCCCGCTCCGGCGACCCGTGGGCGCATCTTTACGCACGCCAAATTGCTGCCTCCCGCGGTCCCTTGTCTCTCGACTGGTGGGCCCTAGCGGAGGTCAATCTTCACTTCCAAGAGTTCCCCTGGTTGCTCCAGGCCTGCTCTTCAGTCTCCTCGCTGGAGATCTCGCACAGACCTTGTGGGTCTGCACCAGTAGCTGTTTTGTGTTTCTTGCGTGGGTTGCGGTTGCCAAGGCTTAGTGGATCCAATCCGGACACTAACACCGCAGCGACCCTCATCCTTCGTGGGACAGTCGCCCTCCAGAAGCTGGCCTTCCTTGCGCCTCCTGGACCCCGTGGCTGACGATCCAAGCTACACCTCTTCCACCTGGAAGCACCCGACATTGAAAGGCTCTTTCTCCTGAGCCACCTGGTCACTGTGCCGTGACCCAGACTCTGTCCACTCTGCTTTCAGGTCCTTCTCTTCAAGATCTACATTTTCAATCTTCACGACATCGACGACGCTTCTTGCTAGCAGCAGTTCTTCACGTTTTGCCATTGAAAAACAGCCCGCGACCCGACATCGAAAACGACCTATGCACCCGGCTTCCCTGGGGCAGGTAACAGTGGTACCTCGGTACTCTCGTGGGTGTGGGCCCTTCAAAAGCTTAACTCTAAAGTATTGAACTTGAACTCCTGCTAGAAGTGTTTTTAATCTTGTAAAATTCAACCGCGACATTCTCCATAGGCTTTAATAGAGATCCCAACAGTAGCTTCAGCCACTGCACGCGTCTCCCGTGAATCCCCTTCCTCACTACCTTGGGTGGTTTCACAAGGGGCCAGCGACCCTAAATGCCCTAGGCATTGTCTGTAGAATTGTCGTGGTTCTTATACCATTTTTTTGATATATGGTTTGGTCCCCCCGGGGCCCTATGATTCCAGTGCTATTTATTGTAATTATCAATGCTTGTTTGAATTGTATCTTTACCTCCAGCCTCATAAAGAAACTAGTGGGATTATTCTTAGAATAAATACATATACCTGTGTGGACTACTCTTTCATTTGGTTATTGAAGAGGTTATCTATGGTAAAACAATAAGCTTAACACTCCTTCAAGACTTAGCCTGAAGGCTGCTATCCACAGCTACCACTAGGATAGCTTTCTTTAAAGGTTGTCTTTAACCTATCACCATAAGAGTCGAATTGGACTGGTGCAAGGTGTCCCCTATAACTAGTGGACAGCATATGCCAGGCCAACTTCTCACAATGGAATACAGAAATCATGGGCCTTTTATACACAGTTTTTTGCAGAATAAGCATGTAGTTACAAATAGAAGGAACAGGCCTTCACAGGAATAGCTATCGACTAACGTGGGCAGATGGATGTCACTTAGTCAGAAAAGTAGGAGGGGAAACAGAACTGCTTACATCAGTAGGATATGATAGACAGTTACATTCTCAAACAGGTTCATTCTAGCAGCTACAGGCCTTTCTGAGCTCATACATTGCTCTGGCTCAGTACAGAAGGAGTTAACTAAGGTTGATGACTCAAGCAGAATAGAAAAGTAGGCAACAGTGAAGACGGCAGAATAACAAGGCTAACAAAATGGATGCTGCAAACAAGATGGCTTCAGCTCATGCTAACAGCAATTATTTTCGATTTCCACAGACGGCCCTTTTAGCATTAACTGAAGACATCTCTATGATTTAGAAGGAGCATGGAAGATATCATCGACATCAATCATCATTAACTCACTAATTTCTTCGTCTGTTACTAGTCGGGCATTTACATTCTTGACATTTTGTTTAGCTGGTATACATGAAGTACAGGTAGAAGCACAAAGGGAACAGGGCATCGGGCCACATTGGATACATAGGCAACAGATAAAAAAGATTGCAACAAATATACATAGGGCTGACAATATCTTCCAACCCCATACAGTAAACATAGTCCATAGCCATCCAAGCAAAGTCCATGTTCCTGAATCCTGATGGATTTCAGTGGCTATCTTGTGCAGCTTATAACTTGCTTCAAAAACTGAAGGGCCGTGGTCAGGGATGTAGACACAGCAGCTGCTCCCAATAATGCGGCATGCTCCACCACGGTCTGCCAGGATCACATCCAAAACCATCCTGTTTTGGAGTGCCACATTTCTCGCAATTTGTAGTTCTTCCGTGATGTTTCCAAGTGCCATGGCTGTCTGATTGGTTACAGCCTCTGCAAAACTTGTTAAGCGCCTTATTTTTCTGCTATTTAAGGCCGCACCAACAAAGAAGAATAGTCCCAAATTAAAATGAATATACTGCTGCAATGCAGTATCAGTTTGATCCACCTCATCGTGATTTATTGTCCTCTTAAATCGGCTCTTAGAAATGTCATTATACAGTTTATAATCTTTGTGGTAGGATGCAGGTGCCAAAAACACAGGTGGTAGCATAAAGGACACAAAACAGCTATCTGAATACCCAATAGGTAGGTGGTAATAGCCTTTACTTCCACAAATGAAATAGGTGTTATCTGAGGACAAAAAATTACTATTGTTCATTCCAGTAATGTTCAGCACTGTAGTACAGTCACTTTTTCCCACAGGGATACTGCCAATACTGCTCACACAAAGTACATACGTAAAGTTATGAGTCAGAACCTCCTCCTTTTGTTACTTTGAAGTAAGAATGGTCAGAGTACTTAACACGTGTTTCACCCAGTGGCTAAGGTTGGGCCAGGGCTTTTTTAGAGTTTTGTCTATATAATAACTACTTTCTTTTCAATGGAGACTACTACTTACAACTGCAAGGTACAGCGATGGGGGCTAAATTTGCCCCCCCCCCCATATGCCTGTATACTTATGGGAGAAGTAGAACGTTATTGGATCTGGGACGACAACCAGGAAATTTTCTCTGACAACATAGTTATGTGGGGCAGATATATTGACGATATGCTCCTAATATGGCAAGGACCTGAGACACGCCTACGAGACTTCATCCAGACTCTCACCCCCAACCAATGTGGCATTAACATAACATACACCATTTCCAAAAAAGAAATCGAATTCTTAGATCTAAGTATCTATGTTGAAGAAAATAGTCTACATACAAAGATTCATAGAAAAAGCACTGCTGCAAATTCTATTCTGCATGTGTCAAGTAGTCATCCCCAGCATACCATCAGAAATATTCCATCAGGAGAATACCGCAGGGCCCGAATCAACTGCAGCTCAGATAAAGATGTCGACATAAAATCTCAAGAAATTACAACAAGACTTACACAGAGAGGATATAATCACCATTACCTCAAAGACACACAACAACATGTCTCTCAATTGGAACGTAACTTGAAAAGCCACAAAGAGAACAGTAATCAATTTACTATAAGATTTCTTACTCATTACAGCAATGGCCACCATCATATACGCAAGATTTTGAAAAAACATTGGAATCTGTTAACACTCAACCCAACAGTAAGAGATGCAGTCAAGGACCAACCTCAACTGAGTTTCACAAGAAGCAAAAACCTTTGTGACTCTTTGAGCCTTTCATTTTTTCAAGCACAACAGAATACTACGTCTTTCTTACAGAAACTCAAGCAGTGTGCCAACAGCTTGATATGTAAATTGGGAAAATCAAAAATTGAGAACATCATGATAAACGGTCATTGCCATCATATCAAAGATTTCATAAACTGTGAGAGCAAGAATGTGATCTACCTAATCACCTGTCCATGTGGACAGCATTATATAGGGAGCACTTTTCGACCGCCCAAAATACGGATTCAGGAACATTACCGGAATATCCCTAAATCTGATGAAAGACAACCACTGGTAGAACATTTTGTAACAAATCACCAACATAATTGTAATTTCTCTTTCCGCGGCCTGGAAAAAGTAAAACAACATGCAAGAGGTGGCAATCTGGAACGGCGATTACGTCAAAAAGAAAGTGCCCTTATTATTCGTTATGGGACTGTGGAAACAGGACTAAATAAAGATCATGAGTGGCACCACTGGTTGTAAGACTGTCCGGTTCATGAAACCAATATAGATGATATTTCACCGAAAGGAGATGAATTACAATACATCTGGAGAAGAAGATATTTCGTTGACATTATATTTTGTGTTCTTTTTTCAAAAAATCTTTATAATTAATTCCGAGATATGAACTCTAGATCTTTACAAATTCAAGGAATTACTTATTCCACAGAATTTTTCTCTAGCCCTTTTTTTCTCTTCTTTTCTCTCTTTTAATTCAAGAAGTCTGACCAATCACTGCGCCTGACTGGACCCTCTCCTTCCCCTTTTTTAATGAGTATGATCTCTTTTCTGCTCGTTGGATACTGACTACCTAAATGAAATACATAAACAAAGTTAACCTCAGTTGAATTAGCTACATGTTATAACAAATAACAACGGACATTAGCATAACTACTTGCATGGAATGCCATGCCAAGGCGGAAAATCTAAATCCTAGCCTATCTCGATTTATGTGCGGGATAACGCACTAAATATGCAAATATATAAACGTAGCCTTTCTCTCGCCTTATAGATAAGCGTACCCCTCTGGGGCTAATACATCCCCCGAGGTTTTTTTTTTTTTTTTTTTTTGAAACATTTTTTATTGTTTTCATAGCATCAACTCAATACAAGCCCCGCTAATCCCCCGAGGTTTATGATTTGATATGAGTTTAGTTTTTACTCCCCTTTGCTGGTTTTTGAAATATTACTGCTTAGGGACTACTTTGAAATATCTGTGACATGAATAATTTTCTTGGTCCCCGCGTCTTTTAAAATAAAGATTCCATAAACTATTATAGTATAAAAAAAAACTGCCCTCTATCTCCTTATCCTTATATAGGATGGGCGTAACCTGTACTATACCAACACATTTAAAGATGGCGCTTCCCTGTAAGGACGTACACTATTCTGTATGCCCTATTCTGTATGCCCTAAACACGTGATCATACTTTGTAACCCTTTTAAAGATAGCCGCTGCTTACAACGCTGACTATTCAGTGGGAAGAACCGTGCTGGGATTACCCCGTGATTACGCCTGTTGTGAAGAGACTAAAAGTAAGCGTTTGGAGGGTTTGTCCCTGAAAAACCACGCACTGCACTTACTAGCAGCACTTTTAGAGAAAATCATTAACGCTCTTCCCTGTGTTCCCTGTTAAGGAAAGTAAAGAAGAATACAGCGCATTGCGGTTTATTCCGAGGTTACTATACTCAGTTTTCCAAATTAAGGCGTGAGCTTATACCACACTAAACAGGCTCTACGGCGTGAGGCTAGGAAACAAATTAATATTCTTTCACCCTTAAGCGCATGATAGTAAGACAAATATCAGGCTTCTTAGGCTTTTGCTCTCTGTGTAAGACTTGTACAAACCAACCTGGGAAGAAAATTCTTTCATGTCTAGGTTAGTACGCAATTAATAGTTTACAAACCAGATCGTAAACATATCGACTCTCTGGTTTTTTCCCTTAATGCCTGATATCGTTGGTATAATAAACCAAGTGCATATGCTCTTCTTGCTTAGGGCAGAACGAAACAAATAGTTTATAAATTAGACCGCAAACTTATTGACTCCTTGGTTCCTTTTCCAATTGATGTCGTTGGCACAATAAATTGAGTGCACACACTTTTCTCAATGGGGTTAGGATTTACATCTGTCCTTTTTCTGCTTCTTTCTGTTCAGATATCTGCGCTCCTTTATTGTGAAGTATTACTGAATATAAGACGTCAATAATAACATGATGTGCCTTTGTTTGGAACTTTAAGGTATATATTTGATTTGAAAAATGTGCTATTAACCTTTGTATTAGTTTTATTGAAGCATGAATACTATCTAGAAAACAGCATGCTATGGATCTACCGCGGGTAGGCCCAAGTCACCTTCTTGTAGACGAAAGTATGTATTAGTACAAAAGCTTGCTAACAAACACTAAGATTTCACATAGGTTGCCTCTCTTCTGAAACCTGTCTCGGCCTCCCATATAGTATAAACAAAATTACTATCCAGTACCTCTAATCTCTCCTAAATAGAGATTTTTTTTTTTTTTAATTTTCTTTCGTTTATTATTGGGAGCACTGTCACTTTCCTTTTTTTCACATTTCTCTGAGCACTTTTATAGTGTCATTGTTTTTTTGAATATCACGTTTATTTATCCCACATACCACTGGGTGCATGTGGTTAACACTGAGATCTTGATAGAAACCTGTCTAACACTGCTAAACTAATATCTCTTTTCAGCCTTGAAAAAGCCCTGGCCCAACCTTAGCCACTGGGTGAAACACGTGTTAAGTACTCTGACCATTCTTACTTCAAAGTAACAAAAGGAGGAGGTTCTGACTCATAACTTTACGTATGTACTTTCCTCTGAGGCTATAGAGGTCCAGTGCCTCGAGTCAACCTTCTTAAGAAATAAACGATATATATTGGGCAATCCTCTCTGGAATTGGGACCTCTGGACCTCAGCAACTCTGTAACTGCTCACACAAAGGTCTGCTTGAGCTCTAGTAACAGCTATAACAGGAGGCCCATTACCCTTGACCTATTGTCGCCGAGATGCCTCTCAAGGGAGACAGACCGGGGCACGCGCAGCGATTGGGGTCAAGGTCTGTGGACGCGCTTCTGAGACGCGCTTGCGCAGACGCACACACACAGACAGACACACACGTGCGCACACACCCCGCCGCTGCCGACCCCCCTCACCGCATCCGCGGCTGCCTAACGCGCGCGCACACACCTCGTACTGACTTGTTCTATAACGAGGTACCATTTTGTAATTCTAGAGCTCATTCAACTATATTTAGTCATTCTTCTACGCGGTGTAACTATGTAATGACTTATGTCTACTGTAAACCGCTCTGCTACCTTTAGGTATGATCATGCTATCTACAACGGCAAATAAATAAATGCCCTGTAAGACCCGCCCTGCAAAGCACTATTTGCTGAAAACCTAGGAGTGACAGAAAGCCACCCTCATTGAATGGAAGCAGTTCATAGCCACGCAACACCACTAGTGCTAATTGAATCGGAGATCTGCACGTTACACAAATGTCTGCGGCAGGTGCAGTAACCCTCTGAGCTGTGTTAGAAGTGGCAGTCCAGCCCCTCTCCAATAACTAACCTCCAGCAGTATCTCAAACGACCAAGTACCGACGGTGTCTCATTTCAATGACATGCCATGAGATAGCAGACGCCTCCTTCATCAAACAGGACACGTGCCCCTGGACATCCCACGTGAGGGAGGGGGCACACACACGAGCAAAAAGGGTAGCTGCGTGGATCAATGCTCCTGCTGCGAAGATACGAGTGTAAACCACTGCCTGCACACATGATTCCAGCAAAGGCCCGGGATACAGGTGTCGGATAGGAGTACAGTGTGCTGCCCCAACTCGAACTGACTTCCATGCGCTTTCGAATAATGGGCCCCTTTCCTAAATCGCATAAAGGGGGTTGGGGGGCGCTGACTTGTACGTAGATGCAGCGCGGCACGCTGCACCCGTATCATCATGTGACTTCCTCAAACTGAACCGAGTTTTCACCAAACATCACGTTGGGACCTGCCCGTAGTTTTCATTCCAGGCCTGAAACTAGCGAGTGCAGTGAAACCCCAGAGCCAGGCAAGCTGCTTGCACCTGCCATGGGGCAACCTGAGAGCTCTGCGGTGCGGGGCAGGGTGCCCGGGCGCACCTGTGCTTACCTGGCCGGCTCACTGCAGCTCCATCCCGGGGAGGCGGGCCCACGGGGCACTCCTCGCACTCTCAGCCCACCTGCAGCCCGCTGCCGGGGCCAAGCCTCTCGAGGAAGTCTCAGACATCCCCTTCCTGGAGAGGAAACGTGAACAAGTGCTCAAGAGCGGCACTGACCTCTGCCTTAAAGGGGAAGGGCTGGGTTCCAAGCCTTAAAGCGGCAGTACAGCACCCGCCCTCAGCAAACACCCGCTGCACTCCTAGGCACAGTAGGCGGGGATAGAGAGCCCCCATCACCACCCCCTCCTCCCTACAAGGACACCCCTTCCTCGGTTTTACCAGATCTTGCCACATTTTTTAAATGTTTAGTATTTAAGTGTTTTAGTATTTAAGTGTTGTCATTCACCCCCTATGTACTCCCCCCCCCCCCCCCCCCATAGGCCGGATATGTGGCCAGTAGGGATTAGTAGGCAGGGCACAAGTCACAACAAGCATTGGCATAGCCAATAGGTCTCGCCTTTGGGACCTTATAAGGGTTTAATCATGCAACAGTTAATATTGTTGCACCAAGGATATTGTGCTGCATAACTAAATACTTATAAGGTCCCAAAAGCTAGACCTATTGGCTATGCCAATGCTTGTATATATAATTTAGCGGCCCCGCTTGCGTTGTTTGTTTTCACCCGACGTGTTCTCTAACATATATGTTCTTTCCTTCTTCCCGAATGCTTCCTCCGCCTTTATTATTTATTTCGTCTTCATACCCATTTTGCGTCAGGAGCCACTTGTCTGCCTTTGCATTCAGGAGCTATGGATTATGATCCCTGCTGCAACACGCCGTGTGATCTTGGCCAAATCAAGCTAATTCCACGTGCTTCCGTTCCCATGTCAACATGAACAGCGTACAAAAATGCACACAAAAACCCTAAGCTTTTTATATATATATATATATATATATATATATATATATATATATATCTCCTTTGTCTTGGTTCAGCTTTTCCGGGACATGCAGCGCTCCTTGTGGGTTCATTTCCCTGCGACAGAACCTTGCCGCTCCGTATGCATACAAATTCTCCCCAGCCGGAGAGAAAAAACGGGACGAACTCTCGTATTCTTTTGCTTTTTTGCACTTTTTAATTAACTACACCGTGGCGGGCTGTTTGAGCAAAGCACGATCTACGCGTTTCGGAATGTCTGATTCCTTGATCGTGAGCAAGGAATCAGACATTCCGAAACGCGTAGATCGTGCTTTGCTCAAACAGCCCGCCACGGTGTAGTTAATTAAAAAGTGCAAAAAAGCAAAAGAATACGAGAGTTCGTCCCGTTTTTTCTCTCCGGCTGGGGAGAATTTGTATGCATATATATATAACTGGACATTATTCCCCTATGCCCAGCCGCTTTTATTGCTGTGTATATATATATATATATATATATATATATATATATATATATATATATATATATATATATATATATATATATATATATATATATATATATATTTATTTTTTTACAATTTCTGGAGGTATATCACTACATGGGTGGTAGTAGGAGCTTGAGTGAGATGGAAAATATTAGTTGAGAAACGATAATCCTGTCACTGCCAATGCTTTATCTGTTTCCATGCTGTCGTGTTTTAATCGCACTGGAAGAAACAGGACGGTGTACAATGGGGTAAGCGCATCCCTTGCTTCCTGTCACCAGGATATCCTGATCAGTGGTGCCAGATTTTTAGACCCATCCCAAGCCCAAAGCCGCTCAAATAGAAGCCCAAAATAAGCCCAATCAGACCAGTTCCAGCCCAAAAACCAGCCCAAATTAGCAAGTCTCCAATTTAAGCACAAATTGTCATCAGAAATACATTCTATTCAATATACAGATGGTGGGAGGGTGTTAACTGGGCACCTGTCTTCATGCTATTAATTTTTAAGACCAGTTCTCACTGCGACTTCTAAGAGTCCCTGCAGCTCCACTCTGCCGATTGCTTAAAGATCCCCCCCCGAAATCAGCTCCAGTTCGTGCGGCAAACAGTGTGCGTCAGTGCGCGCCATGGCATCAGCAACGTGGTGAAGCACGGAGTGTCAGATCCATGCCAGGACAGTGGTAAACAGACGCACGCGGTGCTGCCAGCAGGTGCGTGCGATGTTGGGTGGCCCCTGCACAACCGTTTTCGAAGCTGGGCTGACCTACGAACAACCGATGTGGTCAGTTTTGGTTTGGGTGTTAAAACACTCTTTACCTACGTCAACTTCCTGGCATCTATCAATATTCATCACTTCCTACAAATAGGGTGACCAACTGGCATGGGTGCAAATTCAGGACGGTGAGTGTAAAAATTTAGGACAAAAATTCAGGACGGGAGGTCAAAATTCAGGACAAAACTTCGGGACAAAAGGTACGTTTTACAGACACATCAAAGGTGGTCGCGTAATAGTGTATCATACACTATTTAGACCATAACATGAACTTAGGCCTAAATCCTCAAACAATTAGTATTGTTTTTAAAGCCACTACCCGAGGGCACATGAGCAAACTTATGTCAAGAAAAAATAAACTATATATTTGAAACTAGTGAAACTCGAACATGACATCATGGAACTCCAGAGAAAATTAAAACACAACCCACACAAAAAACAAATCCCTTACCTGGAAAAACTAAAATACAAATGCAACAAAATCTTAACCAATAAAGCTCACTTCATTGTCAATAAAAATAAAGGTAACACATTTTGTGGTCATAAGAAATCTGGAAAATTACTGCCAAGCAAAACTCCCTCAGCTGAAAATATCATCTATTACCAACAGTCAAGGAACACCATCCACTAAAGAAAAAGACATTTTCCCTCTTTCAAACAATTCTATCTGAAATTTTACTCTAGAAGCACCCACACTACCTATGAAGTGTCTTTACAATATCTCATTAACCTACCTATATTCAAAATAGACAATAAAATCAAAGCCTTTCTAGAGGAACCAATTTCTCAACAACAAAATGTATTAGGCCATAAAGTCTCTTAAAGCAGTGAAAGCACTAGGTCCAAATGGCTTTCCCACCTGCTTATACCACACATGGGGCCCAAATCTAATTCTTCCCTTCAAACACCTTTTTACCCACTTCGCCAACTCTAGTTCAGGTAAAGGTGCAACATGTGAGGCAACTCTAATTGCCATCCCAAAAAACGCAAAAGATCTCACTGACCCCAAAAACTACCCCCATCTCCCTAATAAACACAGATTGCAAAATATATGCTGACATTCTAACCCTTAGATTTGAACCTATTGTTAAATCAATCATACACCCTTTTGAAACTCGCTTCATCAAAGGCAGATTCAGCTCTGATAACATTAGAACATTTAGCCACGCTATCAAGTGAGCACTCACCCTCACTCACCCTGCGCTATAGCAAGAGACACGTAGAAGCCTTTGATAAGGTCTCATGGTCCTTCCTACATGTGGCCTCCTAACTGCTTTCAGGCTCGGCTCATGCTTTACCAAAATGACACTTGCTCTAGATGACGAGCCCCAAGCCAGATTCAACATAAACAAGCATCTTTCCAGCAGCTTCAATAGCTACCAAGTCACAAAAGAGGGTTGCCCCTAACTTGGCCACTATTCTTCATATCTATGGAACCTCTTCTTTTTAGCCTGTTGGAAAATACTAAGATAGCAGGAATCCACTTGGCTGCTGGTCCTCAAAAAGTTGCGGCATACGTAGGCGACATTTTGATAGTCACAGACCAGACAGAAATAGCCAACCCAAACATTTTGAAAGTGATTAACTATTAAGCTATCGTATCTGGCTAGACACTCAATAAGAAGAAAATAGATATTCTCCCTCTCAAAATTCATCCAGATATATATCGCAACAAGTAACGTTACACCTACAACAAGCCAGAACCATTTGCTTTGTTAATGGTTGTTAGGTTCATAAAATAAAAAATGCAGCAACCATGGCTTAATTGAATATAATATTGAAACTGCACTTTTCTAAAATGATGAGACGGAAAGAATTCCCTGACCCAATCTCTCCACTCTGTCTATTTCTTAAAGACTCAGCACCCCCCCCCCCCCCCGAAATGTTTTCTTACACCCCCCCCGCCAGAAATTTGGCTCTAGTCGCGCCTCTGACTCACTCACCTGAGGTCGGTGCGGGCGTCGAATTCCGGACTCAGCAACTGGCCTGAGTGACCACCAGTGGACCACAGTGGGCGGCAGCAGCAGGGACACCACATGCGTCCGACTCCAGTGTCCAGTCCGACTCCTCATGAGGATTGATGAGATGATGCTTCCTGGCTGGCATCCACCGTTGAGCCGAAAGTAAGAGCTCCGTCACTCAGGCTGAGGTCACGCACCGTGACGCACGCATGCAGGGGCTGGCCAAAAAATTATTCCCAGGGCCGTCATTGATAGCGTTTTCGCGCGCTACTGGATTGACAGCCCTGGGGGACCCCCACATTAGCCCACGCACTCACGCGACGGACTCCTCGTGGTCGGCTGTAGTAAATGCGCATCCATAATCGGCGCCCGCCCAGGCCAAAAAAATGCGCACAACCATCCAAAACAAGCCCAAAAAGTAGCCCCCCGCCAGGCATGGTTTTTTCCCGCACAACTGGGAATAAAGTCGCCCAATTGTGCGGGAAATAGCCCAATCTGGCAACATTGATCCTGATTAATAGCGCGAAAACGATACGGTGAAAATCCCTGCTCCTCGGAGTGCTCTGAGCCTCCCGGCGAGGAGCAGCTGCAGGAAGAGGTGGTCCCATCGCTTCCAGACTCAGGCCTTCCTGGAAGACGGCCAATAAACGCGCCGACCTACTCATAGTGCAGCTCGAAACCCCACTGAGAAGCCAAACATCGGAGCAGGGGCACCGTGTAAGCAGGCTCGTGTCCGTGGTATTGTTTATAAATCATGGAATCTTGAAAAGCCCACGGAGAGTCCAAACACAGGAGCAGGGACACCTCTTGTAAGCAGTCTTATGTTCAAGGTATCGGAATCTGTCAGCAGCACTGATCCTATAATGCCTGGCTAGTTGCGCATAAAAGCTTTATGTACACATAATAGGGTGCCCACATTGTGAGCAAAGGCAGCAAAAAGGAGAAAATTGCATTATCATAAATGAATAATAAAATGAGAAGTAGCAGTAATCCAAATCCTGCCGCCATCAGCAAATTCTGTCTCTAAACGGATTTAAAATATTTGCCTTGTGTATATTGAAGAATGTTCACATTGTGTACAATTTACAATGTTCAAACATTTTCTACTCACTTTGTCAGTGTTTAGTAAGCATCGCTTATGTAGCCATCATCAGTGTGCTGTATCATGAGAACTGTACCATAAGGTCGAAATGAACACAGGTATATTGTTTTTCTAATGCTTACCAGGCTCCAAATTTGCTACTCTCGCCCCTACCCTCTGGAACTCCCTTCCCCTTGAACTCCGTACCATCTCTCTCTACCCACAATTCCGCAACCAACTTAAAACCTACCTGTTCACAAAACATTTCGAATAATAACTTTCCTGTCCCCCCAGCTTTTTAATTTAGGATCCGGTTAGTAACAGCGCCAAGAAACCGCAGGTATACGTGCGCTTTAAAAGTAATTTTAAATTCAAATTCAAATTCAAATACCAGTGACTTCCTTAGTTACTAGTCTTACTTTAGAGAGATTATGCTGGCACCCAATGCACTCATCAGCAACAGAGAAAGATATGCACACACCTGCATACGTACCCCCCCCCCAAACACACAAGGGAGTAGCCTGAAAATGATCCACTCTGCCATCCATACATCCATTATGCAATTCATCCTTCAATCTATTCACACTTCCCTCCATCCTGCCACTCTGTCATCCATCCACTCTACCATCCATCTATCCATACATCCATCCATCCACTCAGCCATCTGCGCCAATCCATTCCTTCTGCTACCCATTCACTCATCCTTTCACCCACTCATTCATCCATCCCTTTACTCTGGCATCCTTTCACATGTCCAACCACCTATCCATCCATCCATCCATTCAATCATTCATCCACTCTGCCATCATCCATGCATCCACCCACCCAACCCCTTCCATCCAATCATCCTTTCACCCACCAATCCATCTACACACTCATTCAACCACTGATTCATTGAACCGCCTACTCATTCATCCATCCTTCCTTACTTTCACCCTTCCCTCCATTCAATATTCCTTTCTTCATTCCCTTTTCTATTTACCCATCTCTTGTTTTTCCTTGCTACTGCTTGCTCTTCTTTTGAGGCTGCATTCCTTTCTTGCGTTAATTATAAGCTATGGTCTGCCGAGTACTCTTTTATTATACAGTTAATTAAAACCGTAACATACAAACATCATATTGGTACTTAATAAAATTAAGGATTAAAAGTTGAATACACATTATAAAATCTAACAATACGAGATAAATGTCAATTCCAAAACAGCATTTCGGGTTGATGACAATATATCACAATTAGCCGTTTAGTCCAAAATGGAAGTGTGTAGTGCAGAAGGTAATAACAAAAATGTCCCAATGCTTGTTACAGATACCGATAACTAACTTGAGAATGCAATATTGGAAATAAGTCAAATGTGTGCACTGTCAAGTCAGCAGAGGTGCTCTTTGAAAATGTGAGGATATCACCTGTGGGGTTCAGAAAAGGTTTATTTTACATAGTTCCCTTCCAGCATAATTTCGTTGGTGTTAGGTGAGAAGGTCATGTTGGCAGTCAGGACGGAGAGAGAGATAACAAATCCTAAGCACGTGAGTTAATTGTTTGATGGAAATCTGATGTTGTCCTTGTGTAACGCAACTGGTGATCATGTAATGCACTCTGATGCCTTAGTGTTAAAGTTTGCGCTATATAAAACCCCAAGGATAAATAAAAAACATTGCCATTTTGAATGTCAATAGCTCCAACAAATACAAGACCTATTGCAAAGTACAAAACATTGACATTTATAATGCCAATAGCTCCAACTCCAACAAATGCGAGACCTATTGCATTTCCAGTGCTTGTTCTGATGAGCTGGCATCATTCCACACACCCAACAGTTGGTAATGTTCGTAGCATTATGGGTGTGATGCAACATTTGTATGAACATATTGTTGAGATAGGACATTCTATGCTTCTGCTCATGATAAGGGAGAGTCAACTATCGGTACTCAATGGGGACAGGAGTAGTAGCAATCAGTAGATTTCGAGCAGGAGCTACTCCCTCTACAACCCATGTTATTGTAGCAATGATGACAAAAATCAAAGTGAGTTCACTAATGAACATGCTCTTTCGATCACAAACTTTTGCAGCAGTTGATTTCTTCTCCGCAGGCATGTTCATCTTGCCATTGAACAACGGAACAGATGGTGCCCTAAGGTCTTGGGCAGACGTTGGTGTCTTCGCTGAGGTTTAGACGAGTAGCCACTAAAAGAGTACCCCCCTTTGTAACACAGTCTTTCACTACCCAGGACAGTGGCTCAAACAGTCTTTTTCAGCAACAAAGTGTCTCTCTTCAGGGTCCCAGCTGATATCGAGATGCACCAGGGATCGTGTGGTCCGGGAAGACTTCCTCAGGTCATTCAGGTGACGTGGCTTGTCCTTTCACTGTGTCCAGGATGTCGCGATGATCTGCCAACACAGCTGGGCTCACTAGGTCCTGCAACACCTTACGAAAATGGGTTGCATGGACCCAGTTCTTCCAGTTGGTCTCTCGAACCGCAGTCCTGGTAGCCAAGAGCACCAGCTCAGAGCCATGCCAACGAGGCTCCAAGGAGCTGGTCCGCTGAAAAGAGTTTGTTAGGACAAAGAACCCCAGGCCGTAGATCATGGTCCTCACCCTGTGACCTGTCTGGGAGAGTCTGCCGAACCTGTTGATAAATAGAAGACAAACTGTCAGTCAACTGAGACAAATAGTCGTTCATCAATACATAGGGTACATCATGTATAGGGCGTGGCTTAGGAATCCCCAAAATATTCATTGGCCTTCCAAAAACCACCTCATATGGTGTGAGGCCAGATAGTGTATGTGGTATCGATCTAATAGAAAGCAACGCTAATGGCAGTTCATCAGGCCATTACAAAGATGTCGAAGCCTGTATTTCGGCCAATTTTAGCTTGAGGGTAGAATTGTAACGTTCCACTAGCCCTACTGATTGTGGGTGAAAAGCAGCATGGAACTTCTGTTTAATTGCTAACCCTTTCATGAGGTAATCAACTTGCCCAATTAAATGGGGTCCGTTGTCACTCCACAAAACTCGACAAATGCTGAATCTGGGGAAATACCCCTTTAGGAGCACCTTTGCTGTAGTAAGAACTGTATTATCTTTCATAGCGTATGCCTCCACCCATTTATTGAAGGCGCAAACCACTACCAAGACATGCTTTAGGTTGTTACAACACTCAAACTGTACGTAATCCATTTGCAGGACCTCCAAAGGTGCAGCAGGTATGGCAAACCCTCCTGCTGGAGTTCGTGTTCCCTTTCCAGGGTTATATTGGAGACAGATCAGACAAGACTAGACTATCTTTTTAGCTGTGCCGGCAATATCTGGATGATCCCAAACTTGCATAAGTTGCTTTGACATTGAGGACGCTCCAACATGTGCCGGCCCCTGTGCCATGTGAATCATAGGATGTAAATAGGCTGTGGGTAACTTCCATTTTGTCATTTCTTTATTCCTCCAACAGCCCTCATCATCCAATGTTCCCTCCTTAGACCATTGGTCTAATTCCTCAACAGAAGCAGATCATTGCATATCCAGTACCCCTTGCCTGGCATCATGCCAACGCTCAGCCCGTGACTTAACTACATACATGGGTGTAGTACTTCGCTGCATTGCAGTCTCACGAGCTTTGTGATCCGCAAAGGCATTGCCTTTTCCTATTTTATCAGTTACTTTCTTGTGTGCGCTACACTTAACAATTGCCACTTTCTTAGGATATGTCAAGGCACTAAGGAGATTGTGTACTAATTCCCCATGCACTATTTGCGTCCCATGTGAAGTAAGAAAGCCTCTTTCCTTACAGAGTTGCCCAAAATCATCAGCCACTCCAAAAGCATATTGGCTATCGGTGTATATGTTAACAAGTAGATCTGTACTAAGCTCACATGTTCTTGTCAGTGCTATCAACTCTGCTGCTTGAGCTGACTTCTGTGGAATGCGAGCTGTCTCACCTACTGTCTGAAGTGTTGTGATTGCATAGGCAGCGGATGTCGTGCCATCAGGCAACTTCAAGCAGGACCCATCAGCCCACAGTTCCCCATCAACACTAGAAAGGGGCGTATCTTGTAGGTCAACACGACCCTTTGTTTTTTCTTCAGTAAGGAATATACAATCATGTAACTCTTGTGACTGAGACTGAGTGGCTGGAAATGGCAATAATGTAGCAGGATTCAGAGTCGAGCATCTTTTCAGTGCGATATGAGGAGCCAAAAGTGTCAATTCATATCCTGTCAAGCGGGCACTAGTCAAATGTTGTGTTTTCGTTTGATTTAAAAGAGCATCAACTGAATGGGGTACTAGCACAAGCAATCTGTGTGACAAGACTATTACCTCACTTTGACGTTTGGACACAGCTGTCGCCGCCACCGCTCGAAAACATCCAGGCAGCGCACGGGCAACTGGATCAAGGACAGCTGAGAAATATGCACAAGGACGCTGCTTATCACTGGGTGTCTGTGTTAAAACTGAGAGAGCACAACCGTCCCTCTTGTGTACATAGAGTGTGAAAGCCTTAGTGTAGTCTGGAGTTCCTAATACTGGTGCAGAACAAAGAGCTTGATGCAACTGTTGGAAAGAATGCTAGCATTCAGTAGTCCATGGGAGGGGCATCAGAGTGTCTTTAGTCAAAAGGGCCAACAAGGGTTTAACAATGTGAGAAAAGCTAGGCATCCACTGCCTACAGAAAGAAGTAAGGCCAATCAGTGCACGAACATCCTTCT
This sequence comes from Triturus cristatus, assembly GCF_964204655.1. Lineage (NCBI taxonomy): Eukaryota > Metazoa > Chordata > Amphibia > Caudata > Salamandridae > Triturus > Triturus cristatus. The sequence goes on from NC_140591.1 coordinate 804,634,846, forward strand.
GAGTATGGGGCACAGGCGTGTCTAAAATAGCTTGAATGCGATCTGGGATAAGTGCACTTCCCTCCGTAGACAGGAGGTGACCTAAATAGGTAACCTGCTGTCTACAATATTGCAATTCCTTCCGAGAGACTTTGTGATGATGGGAGGCAAGGAATAATAGCAATAACAGTGTTCGTTCTTCACACTGTTCAAGGGTATCGTCAGCCAACAAGATTTCATCGACATATTGAATAAGAGCCACCCATTTTGGCACAGGGAAAGAATCAAGCTGCCTTTTCAATGCCTGGCTATAAATGCTAGGACTCTCTGTATACCCTTGTGGAGCTCTACAAAATCTGAATGATCAATTATTCAAAGTGAAGCCGAACAAATAACGGCTGTCAGGATGAATAGGTATCGAGAAGAATGCATTCTTCAAATCGATCACACAATGTAGTTGCAGTAGGAGGAACCATAGTAAGAAGTGTTGTGATGTTAGAGACTACAGGATATTGATTAACCTCTCGCAAGTCAATGATGAATCTATAAATTTTAGAATCAGTGTCTTTTTTCAAAATAGGAAGAATAGGGCTATTACAGGTATTGTAAGGAACTTCTTCCACAACCCTCACCTTAATCAAATCCTGAACAATGTGTATCAATGCTTCTTCGCCATCCCGAGATATTTTATATTGGGGCAGTCGAGGCAAAGAAGCACCTTCTTTCACTTGAATATGTACTGGTGGGATAACCATTTGTCCCACATCGGTATCTGATGTAGCCCACAAGGTACTAGGTAACGATGCCAAAGCAATATCCTCTTTAATAAGACAAGACCTCTCAACCATTGGATAGTTATCGTTTAAAATAACACGCACACCAGAGTAGCTCCTGTATCCACCAGAAACTGATCAGTAGAACTGATCAGTAGAACCCAAGGCGTTTGCATTGACATAGGGACCCCTCTGATCTACTGGGACCTCAACCGGTTCCTTACCCCATCCTAGGCATTCCTATGCATAATCAGAATCCTTAGGACCATCAGCCGAATAATCAGACATTTGGTATTGGTTTCGTCTGTCAAAGGTATTAATAGAATTTGGATTGTGTTCAACTGCCTCAATTCTGGTACGATTATCCATGCCTCCCCTATCTCCTGTGTTCCCTGGGTGGCTTCTCATACTTCCTCTACCCCGCTCATACTGCTGACCTTGCAAAAGGGGGCACGCAGCACGCCAATGTCCAATTTCTTTACAATAAGCACACTGATCAGAAGACAAAGTTGCTTGAGAGAAAGGGGGTACACCAGGGCGATACATCGCACGTCCACCTCAACCACCACCTCTAAATGAGGGACCATAGACTTAAGCCAACATAACTTTCGTTTTTAGATCCTTAACCTTTTAATCCTCCTTGCCTTTTGCTTCCAATTGCTGTCGCTCATAATACTGAGCCATAGTCAAAAGGGAGACTGGGGAAGATGTAGTCCATGAACTCTCTCTGGCCTTTAGGCGACTAGCTATTTCTGGCAACATGTTAGCAACAAATTTGTTGACGAACAGATGTTACCCGTGTCATCTGTTAATGACTGCCCACTAAAATCATGGAATGTCTCTTCAAATCGTGTAAAGAAATCAGAAACGGACTCATCCGCTTTCTGTTTACAAGATGCTAATGTAGTCCAATCTATTTTCTTAGGGGGTATAAGAGTTTTCAGTTTAATCACAATAGCTTTGGGAAAATCTAATATCTCCTGTCGTGGTTTCTGCGCAGGCTCTCTAGCCGTGTCTATTTGCTCTAAATGCACCCAAGTATCACCATAGGCTACATTATCATCTACCTTCTGAATTGATCTCCACATATCAGGGGGCAAAATAAGTCCCAAAAACATGTCAATATCTGGCAGAGTCATAGTACAGGAGCTTCTTCATAAAAAGCGGCCGGGTTTTTCCGTGGGTCAGGCTAAGCAGCTTTAAGAGCCATAACGTCTGCTCTACTCTAAGGAGTGTAGACCCAATTAGAAACAAAATATCCGTTTGCATCATCTGAATCTTTATCATCATTCGTTCCCGCTCCCTTTGGGGGAACATACAGAGGTGCTGCTTCACGCATGGGTTTCATTGTAACTTCAACATCACTAGTATCTTTATCTGTCCCCGTAGCTCCCTCTTGTTGCTCCGGGGTCTGAACTGTTTGTTCAGTTGTAGTTTTAACAGCTGCATTTTTCTCCTCTCGCAGACGGAACATCTCAGTGCGCAATTTAACCACTCGCCTAATTAGATCAGGCACCTGTGAAGGAAGAAAGGTGCCATTACTTAATTGTTTATAATTAGAATTTATATCAGAGGGCTCTCAGAATGTTTTCTAAAACTGAGTATTACTTCCCAAGTAAATGGCTCTACAAAATATAACTGCTCTAAATCTATCCACTGTTGAACCATTGCTATGAGTTCTGGGGCGGAGGCACTCCCACGAGCTCCTTTACGAGCAGCGGATCTAAGAGTGGCCTTGCATTCAGTAGTCAAAGTAGAGCAAGTCTTCCGCCCGTCCTGCTTATCTTCATCTTTTTCTTCTGAAGACAAATGCTCTTCATCAGAACCTTCATTCTCAGGAGCACTAGGGAATTAAACGGGGGTGGAGGTCGATCTATCAAAATAGAATCATCTTGAGGTCTATTAAGTATGGGATAAATGGGGCACCTAATAGGGTACTGGTCAGTTACCTCTAAACGACGCTCCCTACCTTCTTTTTCTTTTATTTCCTTCATCTCCTTATTTTTCAATTCCAATGCTTTTTTATATATTGTTTTTCGCTGTCCTTTTTCTGCTATGGCTTCTTCTTTCCTCACTCTCTCATGCACTTCTTTCTCCCACATTCGTACACAATCAAACATATCTTGTCAACTCTTTCGTTTAAACAGACACCGCTCAACATACTGAATCTTTTTAAAATCAAATGACCCATTTACTGGCCATCGTAGATCAGGATCCTTTTTCATATATTTGTTCCACAGTGTACTATACATTATGGAAGAAATACCGTATTTAATATACATGTACCTATTAAGAGTATTTTTCCCTATAATTTCGGGTAAGGCTTGTTTCTGGCACTCGGTTGGCTCATCATGCTTACTTTAGTTCTATAACTTGGTCATTCCTGTTAATCTTGATATTAGCATTTAACATAACCTATGTGCACATCAATTATTATTTAGGGTCTGTTTACTATATAGACACCATGGCCCCGCCAGTTGTTATGGAAAGGAAAGATTGGCCACTTTTTGTGTGAGCTAAACTTACAGGCAGGTACACGCATGACTGTGTCCGGGATGGAGGATGTTTTGGAGGTATTGGGGTCACCTTGGGTATTTCCTCTCAATATCTCTTGTGTCTTTGATTGTGGCAGGTCGTGGCATGTTTTGATGCATCAAGTTGTACTGATGCACATACTGTATGTCCTCTATCCTGTGTTTCTATCCTAGGTTACTCATCAGGAGCTGCAACACTGTTCACCACCCTGTATGGGAAACAGGTAGATGGCACGCCCTGACTGATTATGAGGGTATTTGTTTTTAATCATTCGCTTCACGTGCACTTCACTATATCTTTTTGATCTTGAAGAAGCGCCAACGACCCATGTGACAATAGAGGCACGAAACATGTTGGTCGACGACAGGCATATCATACCTGTCGGGGTAACTCTTTACCCATGGGGTTCTAATCTATTTTATCTGGGCATAATCCCCGCCCTACCTTTTGATTTAGCAACCCCAGTTTGATTTTTATCCATCTTGCACGCACTTCTCTCACCCTCTTTTAGGGACCCTTACCCCACACACCCACATGCACCATCCGGCATTCCCCCCAAAAAAGAACTCCGCTAAAGTGACCCTTTGGGGGACCCGTCGGGCATTGCAGTGCCGCGCCCGACGAGGAGCAAATGCCTGATGATGAAGCATGACACTCTTCAGGGTGTGTGAGGGCAACAGGAGTAAAGACTTGCTATTGCTCCTTTTTAGGTCTCGCCTGCGAACGCAGCGCGAAGCGCTGCTGTCCGCCAGCGAGATCTATTGTTGCTGACTTGCCTCGGAAGTGGGACAGGAGATGGGCACGCGCAGGCTCTTGGCGGTAATGAGTTGGTGTACGCGCACGTGCACACACGCGATGTGCACATCTCCTGTCCCACTTCCAATAACATGCCAGCCCCGTTGGAGGCTCCGTGTGGGCTATTGTTGGCGCAAAGTGTACTTTTGCAATTCTGAGCAACAATAGCCCACACGGAGCCCCCCCAGCCCTTCTTTACTCACCGGGCTGCTCTTCTGGGGGGGGGGGCTCCTCCTCGCTGCTGCAGCACTTCTGTTGCGGGGCTTCCCTGCACTCCTGGGAGCCCCGCGCTGCTGTGGTCATCCTCGGCCGCCGCATTCTTCACCCGGGCCCCCTCCTGGGACCCGGGGCTTCTCTTCACTCCGGCCGCCACCGCGGGGCTCTCCCTTCAACATGGGAGCACCGCGCTAGCACGGCACGCCGGTTTCTGTTTTTGTCGGAGCAGGCCCCGCCCACGTCCCAGGCAAGGGCGCCTGACTTCCGGCTTGTTTTTTTTTTTTAGGCTTTTAGGATTGAGCTCTGTGGACTTCTTTCAGCTTTGAATTTGATGCTGTAGCCATTCATGGTCAACAAGATGTCACCTTCTTCAGACATGTTCCAGTCACTCACTGAGCTCCTTTGTACTGCCCATTCAAAGCCTAGAGTAACTCTACGGCTCCTGGATCGGACAGGCAGCGCACACTGCCCCAAAGTATGAGACAGCCCCCAGCTGTGCTGCTGGAAGCCCCTGGGAGCATCCCCCATTTCAGAGCGGTGGAGAAAGATCCAGGTTCAAACGGATCACGTGCAGGTGTCATCGCAGATGTGTAAGCACAGCGCCTGCAATGTGACCTGGTCGATTCTCTGCGCTTTGTCAGATGTACTTATCAGGCTCTTTGCAAGGAGGGTGGTGGCAAGAATCAGCAGAAATCCGGCTTCATCAACATCCACGAGTCAGGATCCCTTCTGCAAATCGTTGCGACCAGGGAGATTCAGGTGTGCAAGGGACAGCAGACCGAAGGAGGTACATGCTGACTCCAAAGCGCCGGCACTGTGATGGCCCAAAAATAAAGGGACATGTAGGGGCTCTAGCAGCAGCCACCAGGACAGCTGCCTGCCGCTTCTGATGGCCATAGCTGCCATTAGGAAATGGAAGCTGTCCCTCACCAACTAGAACCTTCCAAGGCTTTGGGATTGTAATTTTGATGAGAATAGAAAGGGAGAAATACTCCCTGGACATCCACTTTTCCTTCAAATTCACAAGGAATCTCAATGTTGACACCGTCAGCTGCAAAATCTTTTTAACGGGTTAGTCGGTGCATTTTTGTTTTTCACAGTTGCTGAGCCTGCTGCTTTGCACACTCGCAGGCTTCACAAGGCAGAAAGGATTTCCCAAATGCTCTGGGTGAAGCCAGAGATTGCATAAACCGTGCAAGCGCATCAGTCTGAACGGGTCACTCTTAGAAACTCTGACACACTCTGTTAGACACCCACGGAACCCAACAAAAAACACAATCGATACTCCAGGTCCGGTACACTAACCTACTGGCACGCCTAAGCAACACTTCCGGGTGCAGCTTCGCTAATGAGTGCAAATTCAACTTTGTTATTCACATTTATTTACATTAGTAGATAAAGTGATCTGATGTTGAGCCGATGCCAAGGCTCAAACACTGATCCCCCAGAAACTGAGTCGGTAGCTCTGACCACTGAGCCATATCCTCTCCCTGAGGGGGGTGCGGGAGGGGAACAGCACAATATTATATAGATTTGCTTGTTGAAGCGTTCTGCCGCGTTGGGAGTAATGAGGCGCGAGGACTAAGTCCAGATGAAAGGGACATTATTACTGCACGGTACTTTTGTATCTATCAAGGATTTCTGTATAGCGCTATGCGTCGCCTTTCGGCTGCTTCGGAGCGCTGTCATTGGTGCAACAGTGTGCTGCTGCGTGGTCTCTTATGCGAAAAAAACATGAGCCCACTGGGTTACATCCATTCAGAGGGGGACAGTCTTGTTGGTTGATTTCAAGCTCCCATGACGCGCTTTCACATTAATAAAGGTTGTGCCCCTTTCTTTAGACGATCCGTGTCTAAAACAAGCCTTTGCAATGCAATAGGTCTCGCATTTGAAAAAGTTTAAGCTATTGGCATTGTTCATGACAATGCCTTTTTTATCTATTTTATAAAACAAACACATAAATAAATGCCATTATCATTTACAATGCCAATAGCTAGTGTTGCATTATTATTAGCAATGCCAACTACTCACACTTTTATAATGCGAGACCTATTGCATTGCAAATGCTTGTTTTGTTTTGTGGGGGTCCCTACCTATACCTAGGCCCTTTATCGCTTTTTCTTACTTTATGGTGGTTTCTTTTTTGAGCACACCACCAAGACAGCAACACAACCTACGAAGTGTGCTAGGAGCAGGCATGCTACCAAATTGTAGTAAAATATTACTTATCCCAGATATATCAAAGGAAAGAAAAATCTCCACATTACCTGCCTTTATGTATTGCAATAAACATCAAACAAAACCAGAATCTTGGTCAAGCAAATCCCAAATCAAGAGTGTTGCTTCAGCGACCTTACCAAACAAAAGACTCCAACCTCCAACTGCTAATCTCTTGGTCGACTTAATGGTCACTGCAAAACTTGCGCCAAAGGAGATCTCAGTCGGGACCGGCCACCACCTGGAGGGTCAAATCGGGAAAACCGGAAAGGCACTTCGGTCTGCAAAGACAAAAGGTCTCCTTGTGCAGGATGGCTCCTCAGTAAGATTCCATTCCTCTGTCAAGACCACTCCTTCGGACGGCCACGTCTCCGATGAGCCCCAAGAGTCGGGCGCCAAACTGTGGGAATGTGCCTTTTCAGGGGCACACCGGTTCAAGGTTCACCCTTAAGTTTGGCCACGGGTCCTTAAACTAACAAAGAAGAGATTGGCACTGAAGCTGGAATTCAAAATAACACGTTTATTAATCACTCATGAGTGGGACTACATCAATACAACACCCTCAGGCATTGTAAGAGGTAGTACATGGAATACAGAAACCATGGGCCTTTTATACACAGTTTGTTGCAGAGTAAGCATATAGTTACAAATAGAAGGTACAGGCTTACACAGGAATAGCTATCGACTAACATGGGCAGATGGACATCACTTAGTCAGCAAAGTGGGAGGGGAAACAGAACTGCTTACATCAGTAGGATATGATAGACATTTACATTCTGAAACAGGTCCATTCTAGCAGCTACAGGCCTTTCAGAGCTCATACATTGCTCTGGCTCAGTACAGAAGGAGTTAACTAAGGTTGATGACTCAAGCAGAAGAGAAAAGCAGGCAACAGTGAAGACGGCAGAATCATAAGGCTAACAAAATGGATGCTGCAAACAAGATGGCTTCAGCTCATTCTAACAGCAATTATTTTCGATTTCCACAGTCTGGCCATTATTTCAGGCTCGAGTATTCCCTCACTTTCCTGAAATGCAGCTTAGGCCCTGGTGGCCACTCAGATCTATTCAGTGTGACCCAGAATCTCTGTATGGGTTCTTTTTTGTAACATCTGCCCAAGCAGAGGTTTCCAAATCATTTACCAGCAAATCACTACGCTGGGATGACAGGGGAGATAGCTATCTTCTTCAAGCCAGTAACCCATCCCTACTCAAGGTTCACCCTAGCCATAGGGTGAAACCTTACTTCCTTGTCAGGATTGACAATCTTGTGTAACACATCTGGGATGATCTGCTGTGAGGAAACCAGTTTGTTCACTACAGTTGTCACACTGGCACCTGTATCCATCAGAGCCTCCACTGTAGTACGTTTGATTTCTGGGCATTGCCTATACTTCACCATACTGGGTGGTATGGCTGTCAATGCTTCAACATCCATCCTCCCACAGACACTTAAGTGACCTCTGTGTAACCCCTGGTTTCCTCTGCACCAACTTCCATCCCAATACCTACACTGGCAATCCCCTTGGACTGGTCTTCATTGGGGAGTTTCTCAGCACAAACTGAGTTTACTCTCCTGTGTCCTAATTGCTGATGGTCATAGCACACCGTAGTCTTTAAAGGGCCATAATTCTTCCCCTGATACCAACCCCCTTTGGGCTTGGAACATCTCAGGCCGGGCTCCGCTTTGGCAGACTAATTAAGCCCTTTAGAGAACTCCTTTTTAGGTCTCGCTGAGACAGCGAAAGCTGTCTCTTTGAGACATTTTGTAAGTGGGCTTTCAAAAGTGCTACCCACATGGTTTTGCTGGCCTAGGGCTTGAGTGCACGATGGCGTGCACGTGCACAGCTGCTCCTTGCATTCCCCCCTCCCTTCTCACCCAGCCCTTTGATGCTCTGCTCGATTACTTTCACTTTCGCCGCTTTGACCCTTGCATTCCCCCCTCCCTTCTCACCCAGCCCTTTGATGCTCTTCTCGATTACTTTCACTTTCGCCGCTTTGACCCTTGCATTCCCCCCTCCCTTCTCACCCAGCCCTTTGATGCTCTGCTCGATTCCTTTTCACTGTCCTTAAATCCCTTTGTAAGTCCATCTTGTTTGGGTCACCTTTGCTTCATTAGACCCATCTTTCCCGACTAGGAACCGGTTATTTTTGTCCACTCCCTTTAATTTACTTTAATAATAAACTCTCGCCTTAAGTGAAGCAGTTGACTTTTAAATGTCGTCGTAATCTTACAGCCTTGTTCTCAAACAAGAAAACTCCTCTCCTTCCACACGTTTCCCATTCGGCCATCTTTTCTTCTGCAGTAGTTGATAACATTGTGGCCATGTTTTAACCAAAGCATCAGGTTTCTGCAATTTTGTAACGACGTGGTGATGCACATACTTTCTGTATGTTGTACATTCCACTGCCCCTAATGTGTCCGAGGTTTGTGAGCTGTGATGCATGCTAGCGCGATCCCACGCCATGCGCCTCTTCAGCCCTCCTAAAATATACCATCCTCACTCTAGGTTAGAATTCGACACTTCAAAAATAAACGTGTAGCAACGATCTTCTATTAATAATGCTATAATGGCAGCGCTTCTATGCATTCCATAGTAAATGTCCTGTGGAAAGTATTTTTATTTTATCATTTTGCAGTGGTTCCGGTAGGTCGACAGTCATTGATTCCTTGTTTGTGTACCTTTGCCCAGGGGCGTTTCTTCAATTGGTGCAGCAGGTGCAGTGGCACCAGGGCCCACGAACGCTGATAATTTGTGTATTTAATATAACTGTAGCATATTGAGGAGGTTGGGGGGTCATTTACTTACTTGCCCTGGGGTCCATGACACTGAATAGGCTGGTGTTTCGCCACGTAATTTCATTGGTCAGTGTTTAGCATTCGAGGTTGTACTCCTGAGTGACGTGACATAGATTGCAAGATTGATTGTGCCAGGGCATGAAAAGGAAATGCTGCTCAGGGCGCCAATTGTGTAAGGTGTCTAGACCTCACATATGCTCTTCCCTCTATGTTTTTCTCTCTGGTCTCACATGTGCTATTCCCTCTGTATTTTCACTCTGCCCTCACATATGCTTTTGCCTCTCTATTTTTCTCTCTTTCCTCACACATGCTATTCCCTCTGTATTTGTCTCTCTTCCCTCACATGTACTCTTCCCTCTGCATTTTTTCTCTATGCTCTCACATGTGCTCTTCGCTCTGTATTTTTTTCTCTGCCCTCGCATGTGTTCTTCTCTCTATATTTTTCTCTCTGCTCTCACATGCTCTCTTCCCTCTGTTTTTATCTCCGGTCTAACATGCGCCCTACCCTCTGTTTCTTTTTTGCTTTGCTCTCACATGAGCTCTTCCCTCTCTATTTTTCTCTCCTCCCTCACATGGACTCTTCCCTCTGTATTTTTCTCTCTGCCATCACGTGCTTTTCCCTCTGTATTTTTCTCTCTGCCCTCACATACTCTTCCCTGTATGTTTTCCTCTTTGCCCTCAAGTGCACTCTTCCCTCTGATCACATGCATACACAACTATGCACACATACAAACACACACATGCATTTACACACACATATGAACATATACAAACACACACAGACATGCATAAACATATGCATATACATGCACACCAACACACTAACCCCACATACACATATAAACAAGCACGCACACCAACATACTCAAACACATATACATACACACAAACATGCATACACAGACATAGGTATACACACAAACATATGTGTACACATCCATGAAGACAAATGAACACAATGACTCACCCATACTTGCACACCGACACACACATGCATACACAAACATATACACATACAAACACACACACATACATACACACACAGATATGTACATATAGACACACACACTATGCACACACACGCATCTCCCGTACTGTCTCAGGGGAAGAGTCGGTGTCAGCTGTCTCCTAGAGGGAGATCTCTCATGAGACAGTAAGACTCAGAGACATGTGGCGGTGGGGAGAGACAGACATGCCTCCCTTTAATTGTGTTGTTGCAAGATGGGGACTATCTTCTGCCACTGGTGCATTCAGATAAGCGGCAGGAAGTTCGTCGGACACATGCACTGGTTTCAATTTCGAGAAAGTGGGGTGAACGTTTCACAGATCGGGAGTGTGTGTCAACACGTGTTTCTCCTTCACGGCAAGGCCAATCAGTACGTTTTGTTTAACTGTGTGGTCATGAATCCTTTAATTGCATAAGTGAGCTGGTATGGATGTAAACAAATATGTAACACTAATACCACATTTTCTGTCACTCTTGTGAACAGGTTTGCTGTGAATGTATGAATGAGAATGGCGTTTTAGAATACGTTGCATGGAAAAGGGTCAACATGGTGTATACGTGTTTTTGGGTGTTTTTTTTTTTGTTTATTTAAATTTATTTTTTATTGCATGGTTAACGTCATGATATACCGGATTCGGATGCTTCATTGCAGATCAGTTGTTTGGCCCGTGGTTATTTACGAGTTTGGAAAATACTTTTGTATTGTTTCGATTCTTTTTGTCTCTGCCCTATCTATTGGCTGCGTCCTTACTCTCTCCCATCTTCTCTCTCCACCTCTTTGCTACATGTTCTCTCGTAATGTTTTCATTTTCCCCAACTCTTCTCTTTACTCTCTCTAATTCTTTTTTTGCTCCTTTTCTGTCTCTGTCCCTTCTCTCCTCTTTCTCTCCCCACCTGTCCCTTCTCTAACCCCACTCCTCTTCCTCTGCCCGCCCCCCCATCCCTCTCTCTCGCAGTACTGCAGCATAGGCAGCACCAGGTCTCTGATGCCTTCTCAGTGTTGGCCCTGGGGGTGGAGGAGGTAAGTCAGCCCCCCAAGTGAATCCCATTATCAACAGATAGTGAACCTCTATTTACCAACAAGTACGGAGCGGTCTCGGTTGACGGCTGATGCGAACAGTGATCGGCTCTTGGCCCCGGCAGGGCCTGTCGGGTGGGGGCGTTACCTTACACTAGGAGAGGAAGTAAAAGTGATATCCTCCCCTCCCCCCACTCCACCACTGTCTCTCCTCACCCTCTACCTCTCTCTCTCCTCCACTTCTGATTCCCTTCCAACTCGGTCTCTCCTTACCCTCCACCTCGGTCTCTCCTTACCCTCCACCTCGGTCTCTCCTTACCCTCCACCTCGGTCTCTCCTCACCCTCCACCTCGGTCTCTCCTCACTCTCCACCTTGGTCTCTCCTCACCCTCCACCTCGGTCTCTCCTCACCATCCACCTCCGTCTCTCCTCACCCTCCACCTCCGTCTCTCCTCACCCTCCACCTCCGTCTCTCCTCACCCTCCACCTCCGTCTCTCCTCACCCTCCACCTCCGTCTCTCCTCACCCTCCAACTCTGTTTCTCCTCACCCTCCACCTCACCCTCCACGTGTCTCTCCTCACCCTCCACCTCACCCTCCTCACCCTCCACGTGTCTCTCCTCACCCTCCACGTCTCTCCTCACCCTCCACGTGTCTCTCCTCACCCTCCACACGTGTCTCTCCTCACCCTCCATGTGTCTCTCCTCACCCTCCACACGTCTCTCCTCACCCTCTACACGTGTCTCTCCTCACCCTCCACACGTGTCTCTCCTCACCCTCCACACGTGTCTCTCCTCACCCTCCACATGTGTCTCTCCTCACCCTCCACACGTGTCTCACCCTCCACACGTGTCTCTCCTCACCCTCCACACGTGTCTCTCCTCACCCTCCACATGTGTCTCTCCTCACCCTCCACACGTGTCTCTGCTCACCCTCCACACGTGTCTCTGCTCACCCTCCACATGTGTCTCTGCTCACCCTCCACACGTGTCTCTGCTCACCCTCCATGTGTCTCTCCTCACCCTCCACACGTCTCTCCTCACCCTCCACACGTCTCTCCTCACCCTCCACACGTCTCTCCTCACCCTCCACACGTCTCTCTCCTCACCCTCCACCTCACCCTCTACATGTGTCTCTCCTCACCCTCCGGGTCTCTCCTCACCCTCCACGTCTCTCCTCAGCCTTCACGTCTCTCCTCACCCTCCACGTGTCTCTCCTCACACTCCACGTGTCTCTCCTCACCCTCCATATCTCTCCTCACCCTCCATGTCTCTCCTCACCCTCCACGTGTCTCTCCTCACCCTCCACGTGTCTCTCCTCACCCTCCACACGTCTCTCCTCACCCTCCACACGTCTCTCCTCACCCTCCACACATGTCTCTCCTCACCCTCCACACGTGTCTCTCCTCACCCTCCACGTCTCTCCTCACCCTCCACACGTGTCTCTCCTCTCCCTTCACACGTGTCTGTCCTCACCCTCCACACGTGTCTCCTCACCCTCCGCCTCACCCTCCACATGTCTCCTCCTCACCCTCCACATGTGTCTCCTCCTCACCCTCCACATGTGTCTCCTCCTCACGCTCCACATGTGTCTCTCCTCACCCTCCACACGTGTCTCTCCTCACCCTCCACACGTGTCTCTCCTCACCCTACACGTGTCTCTCCCCACCCTCCACGTGTCTGTCCTCACCCTCCACGTGTCTCTGCTGCACGCCTCACACTGCTGCACGCCACACACTGCTGCACGCCTCACACTGCTGCACGCCTCACACTGCTGCACGCCTCACACTGCTGCACGCCACACACTGCTGCATGCCGCTGCACGCCACACACTGCTGCACACCTCACACTGCTGCACGCCACACACTGCTGCACGCCGCACACTGCTGCACGCCGCACACTGCTGCACGCCGCACACTGCTGCACGCCACACACTGCTGCATGCCACACACTGCTGCACGCCACACACTGCTGCACGCCACACACTGCTACACAAAATATTGCTGCATGCCACACACTGCTGCACGGCACACACTGATGCAACCGGCACACTGCTGCACGCCACACACTGCTGCACACTACTGCATTACTCACTGCTGCATGCTGCACGACACTGCTGCACGCAGCACACTGCTGCACGCCGCACACTGCTGCATGCCGCTGCATGCCACAGTGCTGCATGCCTCACACTGCTACACGAAACACTGCTGCACGCCGCACACTGCTGCACGCAGCACACTGCTGCACGCCACACACTGCTGCACGCCGCACACTGCTGCACGCCGCACACTGCTGCACGCCGCACACTGCTACATGCCGCACACTGCTGCATGCCGCACACTGCTGCACTCCACACACTGCTTTTATGCGAGTTTATACTACTGACATTGTAAATGACAATGCCTTTTATTTGTTTTAAAACCAAAACATAAATAAAAGGCATTGTAATTTTACAATGCCAATAGCTCAAACTCTTATAAATGCGAGACCTATTGCATTGCAAATGCTTGTTGTCTTTGCCTCCCTTTCTCCCCTGTTGGGGGTACTAAACCCCTTTCTTATGATCACCCCCCTCACCCCCGGGACTTTAGATTTTTAGATACCCTAGTACATACCTGTTTATCAGCTATCCTACCCAGTTCTTTGGGGACTGGATGGCTTAGAATATAGTAGATGCTGGTGCAGCTTCTCTGAGGAATAATTACTTAGACTCTGCTCCTTAACAATTAAATTGTATAGCACATCATAGGTAGTAACGTCATTTCCCTTTAACCAACCTTCTAGTGCCTTCATTGAAATGTCGACAAAGTCCACTAAGGACCGTTGAGCATTCTTGGGGGAATGTCTTACTGTATTCCTCTGGGATAAGACCAAACTTTGCTATCAGGGCCACCTTCATGTGCGGGTTGGACTCTGCTACATCCTCTTCTCAGGTTTACAGTCTATCCCTCACAACCACTGGGACGAGGTCCCACAACAAGGATCCACAGTGCTGTGGGCCTACCTTTGTTATACGGAGAGCCCTCTCATATGCAGCAAGCCCTTTGTCTATGTCATCCCAAACACAAATGATGGCACAATCCCTTTGGGTGGTCAAGGGTCCCGGGACCCTTTTGTAAACATTTCTTCTTTTTTGTTGCCACCATTACGTCTTAGATTCAGACCCAGGTTGACCTTTTTCTCTTCCCAGGCCAGCTGTTTGTCAACCAAGCATACCTTCTATTTATCTGGGAATATTAGTTACAATCTTGCCTCAAACTCTGTAATAGGGGACCAGCACTGCGGAATTGTTGCTCGTTGAACTTTCAGCCCTTGGTGGTAATTGTGTGACTGTGTGCCAAGATAGGTAATCTTTTTCCTCTGCACTCTCTGGGGTTACCTCCTTTTCCAGCAGGATTTGGGCTTTTCGAGTCCCTCCACGGACCATAAGGGCATTTTTATAATCTCCTTTCTTAGTGGATTGGTCTAGAGTTTGTCTTGCTAAGGGCCTTCAGCACACTTATTTTGAAGTAGTACAAGTTATCTAGGTCGAGCTCTATGCTTCCGTAATTTAAAAAGGTGCAAAGATTGGAATCAACAGTAATTTAGAAAAATTAAAAAGTGACTCAATTAAAAATCAAAACGATTTTTGCCTTATGCCAGTTTAGAGGATTTTGAATTTCTTAGCTTATCAGCGGAGTGGTACTGCTACACAGATGTTCTGGATCCCACCACTGAAACACCAATGTAGGAATTAATATGTGGTGTGTTTGTGAGACCTTACTATGTAATAAAGTCACAATATTTATCAAGTCCAGTAAGGTTTCTTTAATTAAACCCTTAGCTCAGGACTGGGTAGCTGTGGCACAGCGCAGTCGAGCTCAATCAAAGGAAGAAGTGTAAAACATTTCAAAGTATAAAATCGGCAGGTAACTAAGAGACACTAAACAATAAAGATCCAACACTAATTTATAAAAATAGAGTTTATTTTTAGCTTTGAATAGACACCAAAACGACAAAAATATATTCAGGGAAACCGGAGATATTATTTTTAAGCAGTAAGTAAAATTACATTGTTAGTCTTGGATGAAATAAATCATTCCAACCATTCACAGAGACCATTGAGGGCCAGCGTTAGAAGTCTTAGGGTACTCAGTGCGTTTTCCTCCTTTTGACAAATTTCATTCAAGAAGTGGCCCTGATACTGAGGATGCAAGATGCTGAAGATGCTGCAGAGATATGGTGAAGGTTTCTGGGGCCACCCTGGTATCCACAAGTGTCAAGGGGCGTCCCTGGCCTCAGATCTCGGTCTCTTATGATGCATGTCTAGTCACCACAGGTTAGCTGGTCTCCCGGTTCGAAGGGTCTTCAGCAGTTGTTTATAGGTATGTTTATCTTTGTTGGTGGGCAACCAGAGTCAGCTTCGACATCCTCCACTGGTCCCATGGATTTGAGAACAACTCTGCCAGGTCAGAACTCCCTGCAGGCACTTCGACGTCCAGTAGCGACCAGGTGTTCCTGGGCAGCTGGGCTCTTGAGAGTGCAGGCTTCCTTCAGCTTCTTAGTCCCTGGTGCTCAACAGGGGGCTAGCCACCTAGCCCTTGAAGTCACTTTTTCAGTCCTGGCACCAGTGGTGCTCTTTTCCACAGGTGGGCACAGTCCTCTTTGCAGGTCGCCCGGGTGCAGTCCAGTCTTCTGTACAGCCTCTCTTTGCTGGGTCGAGGGAGCAGCAGGGCAGTCTTTCTTCTGTCTTCTTTCCAGTCCCCTAGTGGTCTGAGGACCGTGTGCCTAGGGTGCCACTTTTATGCCATCTTCTCGTTTGTGGGAATTGACGACTCTCTAACCAATGGAGCAATAGTTCCCATGAGGCAACCCTTCACACTTTACATCACTTCCTGGGAGTTTGGCCACAAACCATATCAGGATACCCATCTCTACCTGAATCCAAGATGGCACAAGCCTTCTTCTCCTGTGAGGAACCCTGGGCACACCCTTGGTGTGTACCCAGCATAATGAGCCACTCCTCCCTGAAGACTGGTTATGCAACAGGTTTTCTTCCTCCGGAGGAGATGCAAGCCTGTCACAAAGGAGCAGGCAGGTGAAGGTGTGATAACCATTTTCTTCACTAAGGCAGTATCATCTTTGAAGGTGGGCCATCAGTAGTCATCCTGATGGAGGAAGTTACACCTAGGTCCCTGTTCCTGGGAGTGCTTCATACTTTCCAGCAATTTGCGCAGCATTTTGTCTCTGGCAATAACTGGTAAAGATAGTCAGGAAAGACTTCCAGAGATTTGGGCAACAAAGTGTTGACTTTATAAAGTTACCTCTCTATTAAAAGTTACCTTAAGTCCGATCTGAGCAATGAGTCGAGTTAAATGTAACAATCTGATAGAGACATCTAGCCACAGATTCCTTAACTTTGAACTTCCAGGCGTCAGGCTGGATGCAGAAGATTTTTCGTAGAAGTGCCCCTGCACGCCAGTAGGTGGGGTCGGTTGACTCCACGTGACATTGTTGGCGCCGTGTTCGTCGTCATTGTGACATGAGCGCCGTCAATGTAACAGCCACTCTGGCGCACTGACATCAGTTCTTTTCTTTCCGTGCCAGCCAGTGCCGATCCGTTGAAGAGAGCTACCGCCTGTAATTTTTTGCCCGAACTAGGCAGTGGTTGCTATTCCTGGTCCCCAAATAGGATGGAGGCCTTTGCCCTATCCTAGACCTCAGAACCCTCAATTTCTTCCTCAAAAAGGAGAAATTCAAGATGCTCACCCTTGCTCAGGTCCTGTCTGCCCTGGACCCAGGAGACTGGATGTTAGCGCTAGACTTGCAGGATGGCTACTTACATATTCCCATCCTGCCTACCCATCGTCGCTACCTGCGGTTCATGGTGGGCCACAAGCACTTTCAGTTCACTGTGCTCTCCTTTGGCCTCACCAGTGCCCACCGGGTGTTCACAAAGGTGATGGCGATGGTCGCAGCTCATCTGCGGAGATCTGGGGTTCCAGTCTTCCCCTATCTCGACGACTGGTTGTTGAAGGTGGGCTCGTCCTAGGCAGTCGTCTCCCACCTCCAGACAATGGCAAACCTCTTGCATTCGCTGGGGTTCACAATCAACATGCCGAAGTCACACCTGACTCCCTCTCAGACGCTTCCTTTCATTGGGGCGGTTCTGGACACGGTGCCGTTTCGGGCCTATCCTCCCAAACGGTAAGTCCAGGATATTCAGGCTATGATACTGATGTTTCAACCTCTATCCTGGCTTTCGGTGAGACTGACTCTGAGGCTGTTGGGCCTCATGGCCTCCTGCATCCTGCTAGTGACCCATGCACGTGGCACATGTGGGCTCTTCAGTGGGACCTGAAGTTCCAATGGGCACAGCATTGAGGAAACTTCAGCGTCCTGGTACAGATTTCAGAGGGCACTGCGAAAGATCTGCAGTGGTGGCTGATGCAAGTGGTTCAACGGCAGAACCCTCTCCCTTCCTCACCCAGATCCCACAGTAGTGCCGGACGTGTCCCTTCTGGGCTGGGGTGGCCATCTGGGGGAGGTGGAGATCAGAGGACTCCGGTCCGGTCAACCTGCTGGAGCTTTGGGCGAGCCGACTGGCACTAAAATCCTGTTTGCCGTCGATAAAGGGAAGGCTTGTTCAAGTGTTCACAGATAACACTACCGCCATGTGGTACTGCAACAAACATGACGAGTGGGGTTGTGGACCCTCTGTCAAGAGACCCTGCGTCTCTGGACTTGGCTGGAACGTCGGAGCATGTCCCTGGTGTTTCAACACCTGGCCGGTTCTCTGAATGCCAGGGCGGACAAGCTCAGCCGAAGGTGCCTTGCGAATCATGAATGGCATCTCCATCTGGAGATGGCACAAAGTCTCTTTCAGCAGTGGGGAGAGCCTTGGTTAGATCTGTTCGCCTCTGGAGAGAACGCGCAATGTCAGCTGTTGTGCGCGTTAGAGTTTCCAAGGCAGTACTCGCTCGGTGACGCTTTTCGTCATGAGTGGACCTCAGGACTCGTATTCGCCTTTCCGCCCATACCACTTCTGCCCAGACTGCTCAAGAAGATCAGGAGCAACCTGGCAAAAGTTATTCTTGTGGCTCCAGACTGGGCACAGAGAGTTTGGTATCCTGACCTTCTAGACATGAGCATCGATCCTTCGGTCAGACTGCCCCTTCGGGAGGATCTTCTGTTGCAGCAGCAGGGGAGGGTCCTCCACCCTCACCTGTCCACTCTCCGCCTCCTTGCGTGGAGCTTGAGCGGCGACAGTTGACAGATTTTGATCTTCCTTCTGAAGTCTGTGAGGTTATCTTGGCAGCCAGGCGTCCCTCTACAAAATGAGTATACGCCTGCTGATGGAACAAGTTTTGTAAATATTGCACAGACCAGTCTATTGACCCTTTATCTTCTCCCTTATCTGAAGTCCGTCTCTTCATACTTTCTTTGGCCCAGCAGGGCTCTGCTCTGGGCACTTTGAAGGGCTACCTTTCGGCCCTTTCTTCTTTTCTTCAGCTGCCTGATCAGCCATCCTTGTTCAAATCTCCTAGAGTGCAGAAGATTTTTCGTAGAAGTGCCCCTGCACGCCAGTAGGTGGGGTCGGTTGACTCCACGTGACATTGTTGGCGCCGTGTTCGTCGTCATTGTGACATGAGCGCCGTCAATGTAACAGCCACTCTGGCGCGGTGACATCAGTTCTTTTCCTTCCGTGCCAGCCAGTGCCGATCCGTTGAAGAGAGCTACCGCCTGTAATTTTTTGACAGACTTTTTTCAACTTTGTGTTGACTCCGTTGGTGTGTTTAGGAATGTCGAGTAAGAAGACTTAAGGGTTTAAGCCGTGCGGCGCCTCTCACTGCGCCATGTTGGTCATGGACGCCCAACTGCCGAGCCATGGCGCTGAAAGCTTTGAGGGAGCGGTCCCTAAAGTTCTCAGGGTGCGGCGTCCAGCACCACGGAGATCGCCTCGCCGGTCTCAATCCCGGTCCAGGTCCAGGTCTCGGTCAAGAGGAAGGTCCTAGCACCGATCCAGTGATTCAAGTCCTCTTCGTTAAAGTTGTCAAAATCAGGTAAGAGGCACCACAAAAGCACAAGTCGAAGCGTGCTTTGACTTTGCCCCACCCGTCTCGTGACATGGCGGAGGAACCTCGGCGCTCGATGCCCTGCTCCGCGGTGCAGGTGCTCTCTTCGGCTCCATGTTTCCCTCCCTTTCCGGGGCCCGTGAGCGACTCCCGCCCAACTCAAAGAATTTTATGACGCCATGTGTGTCATATTTGGGCGGCCTGCAGGCTCAGAGAACGGAGGGGCCCCTGTGATTCCCGTGCCGGCGGCTCCACGGCCTCCGAGTGGACCCGTTCCCGGGTCCGTACCGATGCCGGTTGCACCTCCACAGCGACCTTCTCTGTCAAGGTGTCCGGCACTGAGGTCCTCGGCGTCTCCGGTGGCACCTCACCGATCCTCATTTCTGACGGTATAGACCCAGTGGGGCATCCCCTGACACTGAGACCTGCGCCGACAGAGCCGTACGACTCCATGTCGTTCTCTCTGCCCTATTCTGAAGGGTTAGGGATGGAGGAAGAGAATTGGGAGGGGAGCAAGATTCCATAGAAATCCTGCAACAGCAAGACCTGGACTGGTATGGGGAATTGGGTGACGCCAGTGGTCTGGACAGCTGTCCAGACTCTGGCATGCTTTTCCCTCCTACCCTGGCTATAGAGGATGGAGCAACTTTTGCCATGGTGGTGTGTAGGGCTGCAGAGGTCCTTGACCTACAGCATTCAACAGTGGCGGTCAGACAAAACGTCTTGACAGAGGTACTGCAGCCTGGGGTCTCGAGCTTGAAACCCCTCCTGCCTTTCAATGTGGCCTTGACGGACGTCCTTCCGGGGACATGGTCTAAACCCAGCACAGGGGCTCCTGTGAATAGAACAATCGCCCCCTGCCACCACCCCGCACCGGGGGATCCACTCTTCCTCAACACCCACCTCCTTTCCCAAAGTTTGGTAGGCCCAGCTTCGACGTCCCGAGGCGCATTCACTTCCTCACCCCCAGACAGGGAATCCAATAGGCTGGAAAACGTTGGGAAAAAATGTTCTCTTCCACCAGCCTAGCGCTTTGGTCGGTGAACACAGCATGCTTCTTGGGCCATTACTCCCATTCTCTATGGGATCCGGTAGAGCAGGTGCTACCTAGAGTTTCGAAGGAGGACTGGGCTCTACTCTCCCAAGCCGTATCACCATCAGATGTGGCTTGGCCACGACAGACTCACTAGGTAGGGCGATTTGCATGACAGTGGCAGTTCGTCACCACGCTTGGCTGAGAACATCTGGTTTTTTGGTGGATGTCCAAGCCAACCTCATGGACGTGCCCTTTGATGGCTCCCGTCTCTTCAGAGACAATGCGGATGGTGCCCTTGAGCGCTTCAAGGACTCGCGGGCCACGGCCAAGTCTTTGGGTCTAACTGCTGCCCTCAGGGCCTCATCCAATTCTTGTTCCTTTCATGGCTACGGAAGGGGCTACCAGCCGCGCCAACCCTATTCTGTCAAGAGGACCCCGCACGTTCAGCAACCTCTGCGGGGCCATGGACGCTGCTCACCCCGGCCTCGTAGGTCAGGGAACTAGAAGTCGAGCCATGCCACTGTCCCCTCCTCCACTGCAAAATATTCTTAGTCCAATCCCCCAGGACCACTCTCGACCAGTTGTGGCAGAATACGCCATCACTTCCACCACTAGCAAAACATCACATCGGACAGGTGGGTGCTGCAAATAGTTTGGAGGGGCTACTCCCTCCCTTTTGAGACTACTCCTCCCTCTATGCCCCCAGCATACGGTCGGCTGACGAAGGATCACCTTGTTTTGGTCCGCGAGGAAGTCAATGCTCTCTTGGCCGTGGGAGCCATAGAGCGGGTTCCCCGGCCCGAACTAGGCAGTGGTTGCTATTCCTGGTCCCCAAATAGGATGGAGGCCTTTGCCCTATCCTAGACCTCAGAACCCTCAATTTCTTCCTCAAAAAGGAGAAATTCAAGATGCTCACCCTTGCTCAGGTCCTGTCTGCCCTGGACCCAGGAGACTGGATGTTAGCGCTAGACTTGCAGGATGGCTACTTACATATTCCCATCCTGCCTACCCATCGTCGCTACCTGCGGTTCATGGTGGGCCACAAGCACTTTCAGTTCACTGTGCTCTCCTTTGGCCTCACCAGTGCCCACCGGGTGTTCACAAAGGTGATGGCGATGGTCGCAGCTCATCTGCGGAGATCTGGGGTTCCAGTCTTCCCCTATCTCGACGACTGGTTGTTGAAGGTGGGCTCGTCCTAGGCAGTCGTCTCCCACCTCCAGACAATGGCAAACCTCTTGCATTCGCTGGGGTTCACAATCAACATGCCGAAGTCACACCTGACTCCCTCTCAGACGCTTACTTTCATTGGCGCGGTTCTGGACACGGTGCCGTTTCGGGCCTATCCTCCCAAACGGTAAGTCCAGGATATTCAGGCTATGATACTGATGTTTCAACCTCTATCCTGGCTTTCGGTGAGACTGACTCTGAGGCTGTTGGGCCTCATGGCCTCCTGCATCCTGCTAGTGACCCATGCACGTGGCACATGTGGGCTCTTCAGTGGGACCTGAAGTTCCAATGGGCACAGCATTGAGGAAACTTCAACGTCCTGGTACAGATTTCAGAGGGCACTGCGAAAGATCTGCAGTGGTGGCTGATGCAAGTGGTTCAACGGCAGAACCCTCTCCCTTCCTCACCCAGATCCCACAGTAGTGCCGGACGTTGCCCTTCTGGGCTGGGGTGGCCATCTGGGGGAGGTGGAGATCAGAGGACTCCGGTCCGGTCAACCTGCTGGAGCTTTGGGCGAGCCGACTGGCACTAAAATCCTGTTTGCCGTCGATAAAGGGAAGGCTTGTTCAAGTGTTCACAGATAACACTACCGCCATGTGGTACTGCAACAAACATGGCCGAGTGGGGTTGTGGACCCTCTGTCAAGAGACCCTGCGTCTCTGGACTTGGCTGGAACGTCGGAGCATGTCCCTGGTGTTTCAACACCTGGCCGGTTCTCTGAATGCCAGGGCGGACAAGCTCAGCCGAAGGTGCCTTGCGAATCATGAATGGCGTCTCCATCTGGAGATGGCACAAAGTCTCTTTCAGCAGTGGGGAGAGCCTTGGTTAGATCTGTTCGCCTCTGGAGAGAACGCGCAATGTCAGCTGTTGTGCGCGTTGGAGTTTCCACGGCAGTACTCGCTCGGCGACGCTTTTCGTCATGAGTGGACCTCAGGACTCGTATTCGCCTTTCCGCCCATACCACTTCTGCCCAGACTGCTCAAGAAGATCAGGAGCAACCTGGCAAAAGTTATTCTTGTGGCTCCAGACTGGGCACAGAGAGTTTGGTATCCTGACCTTCTAGACATGAGCATCGATCCTTCGGTCAGACTGCCCCTTCGGGAGGATCTTCTGTTGCAGCAGCAGGGGAGGGTCCTCCACCCTCACCTGTCCACTCTCCGCCTCCTTGCGTGGAGCTTGAGCGGCGACAGTTGACAGATTTTGATCTTCCTTCTGAAGTCTGTGAGGTTATCTTGGCAGCCAGGCGTCCCTCTACAAAATGAGTATACGCCTGCTGATGGAACAAGTTTTGTAAATATTGCACAGACCAGTCTATTGACCCTTTATCTTCTCCCTTATCTGAAGTCCGTCTCTTCATACTTTCTTTGGCCCAGCAGGGCTCTGCTCTGGGCACTTTGAAGGGCTACCTTTCGGCCCTTTCTTCTTTTCTTCAGCTGCCTGATCAGCCATCCTTGTTCAACTCTCCTAGAGTGCATAGATTTTTGAAGGGGCTATCCCAATTGTTTCCCCCTTCACTATTCATCATGCCACAGTGGGACCTTAATTTGGTGCTCATCTTCTTGATGTGTGCACCGTTTGAGCCGTTACATAACAGTCCTCTGCGGTTGCTCACCATCAAGACTGCTTTTTTTGGTAGCAATAACCTCTGCCAGAAGAGTCAGCGAACTACAGGCCCTATCTTCAAAGCATCCTTACCTGACGACCTTTCCAGATAAAGTAATACTCCAGACTAGAGCATCTTTCTTCCTAAGGTGGTAACACCCTTTCATCTGGGTCAATCGGTTACCCAGCCCATCTTCTATGCGCCTCTGCATCCTTCCAAGGAAGAGGTACTTCTCCACCATCTGGACCCAAAAGAGCTTTATCGTTCTACCTTGATCGAACCAAAGAGTTCCGGGTGGCTGACCAACTCTTTATAGGGTATGTGGGTGCAAAGAGAGGCTGTGCTGTCCAGAAGAGGACTATATCCCCATGGGTTATCCTTTGTCTAAAAATGTGTTACGCCTTAGAAAAGAAGGAGCCCCCTGAAGGGATTAGGGCCAATTCCATCGGGGCAAAAGCGGCCACCACTGGTGTCCAGCGTGGTGTTCCTGTTTCGGATATATGCCAAGCTGCCACGTGGGCATCTCTGCACATGTTTGCCAGACACTACTGCCTGGATTCCCATGTACGTAGAGAGGGCCTCTTTGGTCGCTCTGTTTTACAGGATTTTCTGGTCTTAACCGTTCCGCAGTCCCTCGTACAGGAATGGTATTGCTTGAGTATCTGTTCAGTCAATCAATCAGGTGTTTGTTAAGCACGACTACTCACCCGTAAGGGTCTCAAGGCGCTGGGGGGTGGGGTGTCGCAGGTTCCAGTCCATCAAGGAGGGGTCTGTCGAAGAGCCAGGTTTTGTGGTTTCTTGCGAAGATGGGGAGCGATGTTATCTGTCTGAGGTGGAGCGGAAGGTCGTTCCAGGCTCTGGCCACGCGGAAGGAGAAGGAGCGGCCTCCCAATCTGGTGCTGGAGACCAGAGCGTAGGAGAGCTGGGCTGATCGTAGGGTCCTTTGGGGTGCGTGGAATTTGAGTTGGCTGTTCAGGTATGCTGGTCCGGTGTCGTGGAGGGCCTTGTGAGCGTGGGTTAGCATCTTGAAGGTGACTCTAGCTTCGATGGGGAGCCAGTGGAGTGTGCGCATGTGCTGGAAGATGTGGTAGTTTCTTGGCAGGTTGAGGACCAGTCTTGCGGCGGCGTTTTGGATGTTCTGAAGCTTGCGGGTGAGGTTTTTATTTATTCCGGCATAGAGTGCGTTGTTGTAGTCGAGCCTGCTGGTGACCAGGGCGTGAGTGACAGTCTTTCTGTGTTCGAGGGGGATCCATTTGAAGGTCTTGCATAGGAGGCGGAGGGTCTGGAAGCAGGAGGACGAGACGGAGTTCAAAGGTAAGGAATTTGCGGCTAGATGGACAAGTTACTTACCTTTGGTAATGCCTTATCTGGTAGAGACGTGATCTAGCCGCAGAGTCCTTACCGATCCACCCATTCTCCCCGCACAGCGGGATGGGGTTTTAAGTGTCAGGGATGTCCCCTTCAGGGCTGTAGCTGTTAGTTTTTTAAACACAGGACGTATCCTTAGAGAAGTGTGTGTGTGGGGGGTGGGATGTACAGGGACAGTTGACAATTCATTTTGTAAAGACAAGAACCCTCACTCACCCGAAGGTGACATGCTTCATCATTGGGTTCCCTCTTGCACACTGTGTCCGCAAAGTACACAGTGTGGGCTACAACTCTCCCACAAGAGAGGAGCGTGAGGTGTTCTAAATCCCCCAATGTATTCGGGAGTGAGGGGCAGAGTGCAAAAATAATTACAAACTTGACTTAAAACTAACTCCTGGTAGACAAAAATAATTTTATGTAGTCCTCAGTGTATAGAGCTAAAAAGCGAAGTGAGGAAGGGTGTATAGATGTTACCCTTTCAGATGGTCAACCTATTTCTGCCTATTGACCTTCAGGTTAATGGCATTCGTCAGGACCTGTTTGTTAGTCACTCTGCTCAATTGTGAAAAAACATAAATATGTAAAAACAGCCATACTTCAATTCATGGCATCCCACGGTGGTACCAACCACAGTCTGGTCCACCGTCTGTATGAAAAAAAAACAAATCATATAGTTTTAGATTAGCTTTATTCGATTTTTGTTACATAAAATCATAAAAGCGACAATTCATATATATACATATCAATACAAATCATTACAATAAATAACATTTAATTAAAACAGTATTAAATCAATTCAAACGAGTTCGCTAATCTCCAAGTTCCGTTTTCTAAGAACACTTTTTAAAAAACCGGACATAACCACAGTACAGGTAGCATTTCCCAATTGCTGCAGACTAAGGAACGCAGGACGGCATTGACGACAAGCACCTTGCTTCAAGTACTGTTTGATCCACCTATTACGCTCACTCCCATATAATTTACAGAACAATACTACATGGAAGGTGGATTGTGCAGAAATACTATCACAAGGGCAAGGAGCCAGGGCTCTAGACCAGTCATTTTTGGTTGGATAGGTAACTAACCGATGAAATAGGTTAAACCTAAATCTTGTCAAAATGAATCGGTCGAAGCCCAGATTACACATGGTTAGATATGGCTGGATTGTGTAGGTGGTCAGTGACAATTGATGTTCACTCACTGTTTTCTTTGTTATTTCTCCTACACACCTGAGAAGTTAAAAATGGGCCATACATAACCTCTTTAATTCTACTTTTGAAATATTCTAAATTGAAGCTGGGATGCTGAAAAACTCCGGCCTTTGGATATCAGTAAATATTTTCCTGATATACTCAAGCCAGGGTATACTCTTGGCGTTATCTAGGCCCATGACATCTTTTATTATTTCCTGATTTAAACCAAGGGCCACTGAGACCCATACTCTGCGCCAGAGTAGGATAGGTTGCAGTTTAATCAGGTCGGATATATAATCCATCCCCAATTCCTGATGGCAATTAAAAACTGAGGTACCTTTCGGTAGAACTAATAAGTATCTGAAAAAATTATTTTCTTCAACTTGTATCGCCGATGTATCCTGGTACCCCCAGATCCCTGCCCCATATAACGCAACACTTCTGCATTTAGATTTATAAATCTTTAGCATGATCTCAGGGGGTCTTTTGCCAAGCTTAGCGGCGAAGTTCTTTAATGCTCCTATGGTGCGTTTAAAGGATAGGGTCCTATTCTTGACCTCAGGCCCCCAGGAGCCGGAACCCTCAATTATAACCCCGAGGTATGGAAAAGTTTTAGTATGCTCTATTACAAGCCCCGACGCTCTAAGATTTTTACAGCTTGGACGAGCCTTACCACACTGCATCACATATGATTTTTTAGCATTTATCATAAGGCCCCTTTCTTCCATAAATTCAAGATATTTTGTAAGGGTTTTCTTTGCTCCGACCTTCGTTCTCGCCATTAGTACCGCGTCGTCCGCGTACAGAAGCGATACAATTGACTTGTTGCCGTACTTTGGGGAGTCTATTTTACAAGCGCCCAGTTTATTTATTTATTTATTTATTTTTGAAATTTATACAGCGCGTACAATTGCCCGTAGGCGTCTCGGCGCTAGAAACTTTGAAGGTATTCCCGAGGTTAAGCCGGTAACTATTCTTGATCAAACAGCCAGGTCTTTATCTTTCTACGGAAATGCATCAGGGATGGGCTGTCTTTGATGGATGCTGGCAGGGAGTTCCATAACCTGGGAGCTGCCACAAGGAAGCGTCTATCGCCCCAGTTAACTGTTTTTGTTCGTGGTATTTGAAGGATTTTAAGGTTATTAGATCGGAGCGATCTTATGGAGGACTGGTATCTGAGATGGGATTTCAGGAAATGTGGACCACAGTTGTGCAATGCTTTATAGAGTATGCACAGCGCTTTAAACTTGATCCTGTTTCGAATCTTGAGCCAATGCAAGTCCCTTATAGTCTCTGAGATTGGTGAGAACTTGGGGATTCCAGACAGGAGGCGGGCTGCAGCATTCTGGATGGTCTGCATTTTGTTGGTCACTCTTGCTTGGGCGTTGATGAATAAGCCGTTACAATAGTCAAGAGATGACAGCACGAGGGCGCTTACCAGCGTCTTACCTGCTGAGGTTGGTAAAAACGGCATGATTTTCTTGATCAACCTAAGCTTGTGATGGGTTGTTGCTGCTATTTTATTTGAGTGGGCCATAAAATTTAATTTATCGTCAAAAATCACCCCTAGATTTCTGACGGTGATGGCTGGTGTAGGTGGTGTTCCGTGCGTGGGGGGCCACCAGGTGTTTGACCATCCTGGGGAGAGATGTCCAAATATGACAACCTCCGTTTTTTCGGCATTAGCTTTAGACAGTTAGAGGCCATCCACTCACCGATCGCCCGCATGCCCTCTTGAAAGTTTTCAGCCACCTTGTCTCCATTCCCGTTAATGGCCAACACAAGCTGGGTGTCATCCGCGTACGAAGTAAGGCTCATCCCATAGGCCTTGATGACAGTTCCTCCTCAAGTTTATTCGTATAAAGGGTAAAAAGAAAGGGGGCCAATACACACCCTTGTCTTACCCCTTTTTCTATCCTGAAGGGGCCAGTGCACTCCCCTCTCAGCCCAAATCTAACTTTGGCCGTTGCCCCTGAATAAAGTTGCCTTAGAAAGAGTACAATGGCAGGATCGACTTCCATTTCCTCAAGAATTTGCCACATCTTGGCATGTATCACGCAATCAAAGGCGGCAGAGAGGTCAACAAAAATGGCATATAATTGTCCTTCCTTAGCCCGAGTGTATTTGGCTTGTAACAAAACAAAATTTAGGACCTGCTCTACCGTGCCCATCCCTTCACGAAAGCCATACTGTACAGGGCTCAAAATATCATGTTCCTCGGCCCACAGTTGCAATTTATTTAAGACCACCCTCCCCGCCATTTTCATGAGGGAGTCTAATAAAGAAATAGGTCTATAATTAGATGGGCAGTCCCTGTCCCCCTTTTTGTATATCGGTATTATGACCGATTCCGACCAGGTACCGATAAAACCTATGGCACAACAAGCCTGTAGGACCCGGGTACAAAGTGGGGCCCACAAATCTATATTTAATTTATAAATATCATTAGGGATCCCATCCGGTCCCGGTGCTTTGTTACTTTTACTAGCTTGTAGTTCCAGCTCTACTTCCTGTAGGGTAATCCCCATGTTAATGGGGTAAAAATCACTCCCTCTCAATGAACACCCTATCAATTTGTCCTCTTTCATGGGAGACCCCTCGAAATTTTTATATACCTTTGAGAAGAAATCAATTCAAGTTTTTTCATCAATAGCTATGTCCAACCTTTCTGCCTCCTTCTTGGTAAAAAAGGGTGCGTTGACTGCCTCCCAGAAGGCCCTGGCGTCTTTGCTCTGTGAGGCAGTCAGCAAGTTCTGCCATGCTACTTCTTTGATTTCCTTTTTCCGCAGGTACCTTGCCTGGGTATACCTTTTCCTACAGTATCTAATTGCCTTGAGGTCCCTTGGTTTAAAGCTCAAGGCAGCCTTAAGGGCAGTATACGCCTTGGTACACCTGGAGTCAAACCAGTCCACCCCTTTATTGAGTTTGTTCCTCTGTACCCTGGTTAGGATTATCCTGGATCACCCTAGTAATTCTACCAAAGGCCTCCAAGGTTTGTTCTTCTGAGGTACTCTCATCCAAACATGACAATATATCTGTTAGAGCCCGAGTGATTATTTCTTTAAATTTATTGACCGAGTCAACGGTGCTCCACTTAAGTGTCATCCCATTATAGCGAGCTATGGCAATATTTTGTGTCCAAGTGAGTGACTCGATAGTAGTAATACTACTTAGCTCTCCTGTGGTTATGGTCATGCTAAGAGGGAGGTGGTCACTTAGGCCAATTGCTGGAATCACAAAGTTTTCTACACAATGTGAAAAACTATTTGACACAATCACAAAATCAATAACGGAGGTACACCCTCTAGCTAAAAATGTGGCACTAAATTCCACCTTAGGTGTACACATTAGGTTTGCAAAGCCAAGGTCCAAATTGGCCATAATATTATTTAGTACCTCTCCTTTTACTGAATGCGTAAAGTGACACCTGCTCACATTTTCCCCCCTGCCATATTCCTGAAATCCACAGCTTTCTTGGTCACAAATGTTCAAATTAAAATCCCCTACCCATACCAACATTTTGTTTTCCCCCTCAACAAATTCTGAGTATTTAATTCCCCTTGCAGGCTACCTAGAACCTCTGCAAAACCCCCATTTTTTATGTTATTATAGAAGTTGACTATTAAAAGCTCGACCCGCTGGTTTAAGATAACTGAGACCATCTGGTAGTAATGTGTATTACTTCTTCTTACGATTTTAACAACTTTTAGCAGATTACAGACATAAATACAAATCCCTCCTTTATGTCTTCCAGACAGGGAACGAACTGCTGGAGTATGAAAAGTTTTAAAACCAGGAAGATGTATCTCATTAATAAGCCAGGTTTCTTGTACACATAGGATGTCAATGTTTTGGACAAAATCTCCCCAGATAGTATCGAGCACTTTACTCTCTAACCCACATACATTCCAGGAGACAATCCTCACTAGACCACCCTGCTCCCTGAATTTATTCTGTTTTGGCAACAATTTCTCCTTGTCGGTGTTCACCCCAAGCAAATCCGGCATGAGGACCAGGCCGACATCTTCTTGCTCATGCTTTAATTCTCTGTTATCAGTCAACATTAGGTCAGTTTCCCTCCCACCCCCAATATTGACTAACATCCCAGAAGGGTTCTCGTGGAGAGATTTTTTAATGAGTCCAAGTTCCTGTACGTTGGGATTTATTTTCTTGTGCATTTTCCCTGTTACACTTTCCCCGTGGATTATATGATCGTGTGGGATATGTAGTACAGGAGACTTCCCCCCTTGAGAAGTATCCATGAGTATCAATGTGACTTTATCTTTTCCACCGCCCAGTCAGTCACACTCATTTAAACCGGAAAGGGCTATAAACCGATTTGGTCCTACCAAAGAAGGTGTGTATCCCAGATTTCCCCTTTGTGTTCGGAGTGGGTGACTTAATTGTCTCTTCCTAGGATATTCCCAGGGCTGACTTAATTGTGGGTATGGTAACCTATCATCCTGATTTAGAAATGGGGACCTAAAACAGTCATTTTGTTGTTGAAATTGGGGCCTGATGCAATCATCCTGGCGTCGGACCAAGTGCCTAGAACGAACATCCTGATATTGAATGGGGGTATAAAACTATCGTTCTGTTGTTGGAATAAGGGCCAAATGCCATCATCATGATGTTGAGAAGGGGGCCTAGAGCAATCAACCTGATAATGAGAGGGGGGTCTAATACAATAATTCTGTTGTTGAAATAGAGGCCTGATGACATCGTCCTGATGTTGAAAGGGGGGCCTAAAGCAATCATCCGGGCGTTGAAATAAGGGCTTGAAGTTAGTTACAGGAGCCAATAGGGTTCTAGGGTAAAAATAGGGCAATTCACGTGGAGTGATTACATTACCACCATTTTGAGGGAACCAGTTTAAGATGTATCTAACTGCTCTATCATCTCTAAAATTAACAATGATGATATCCCCTGATGTGTCCTTTATTCTATGTCCCAATCAAGGAAGACGCCTAACGTGTAATATCTCGCCGTTAATATTTGGAGGAAGTGGTCTATTTTGCCTAAGCCAAAATATAACTTTATTTTTAAGCTGATAATAATCTTCTCTCTTATTATCCTCTAAAGCGGGCACTCCAGTGAGAACTACCACAAACGGAACTGCTTCCGGAGGCAGTTCTACATTGTTTTCTTTGGGGACAATAACCCTATCGGGGTAATCACGGCCACTTAGTTTTTGCGTATTTTCTG
Organism: Triturus cristatus; assembly: GCF_964204655.1. NCBI lineage: Eukaryota > Metazoa > Chordata > Amphibia > Caudata > Salamandridae > Triturus > Triturus cristatus. Next base: position 804,665,868 of record NC_140591.1, read on the forward strand.
GGTTATTAGGTATTACGCCTACCGCAGGGACTTTATCACTAATTCCAGCATTTTGCCGTGTTGTTTTAGAGGACATTGATTTCAAGGGTTTCGGTTTATCCTGATTAATGGTTTTTACTCCCTTTTGAGGAGTATTGTTTAAAGATGGTTCTATAGTTGTAGGCACTATTGGAAGCTTTAGCACATCCTTCATTACCCCTTTAATTTCCCCAATTGTCTGCTCTACGTTCCCTAGCTGTTGAGCTAATCTTATTAATCTCTCTATTAATGGCAATATGAGGGATCGGATTAATTGTTCAATGCCTCCCATTAAATCAGTACAAGATGTTTCTTTTAATGGGAGGTGTGGTGGGATAGCTGTGGCAGATATTAAGGGTGCGTTGGGGGAAGGGCTCTTAGAGTTACCAGAGTCAATTTGAATGATCTTATTTTTCTGTTGTCCACTCCCCCTCTTTCTCCTTTTTTTTGGCGGGGATCCTTGACGTCTCTTTTTTTTTGGTGGTGGACCTTGGGGTCTGGAAATTTTTAAAGATTTATTAGATTTTTGGACAGTCTCTACAGTTCGTAACGGGATATATACCAGGAGTTCGACCTCTGGTATTGAATTACAAAAAGATGCAGAATCGATTGTATTCAAATCATTGCTTCTATCTGGTAGAAATGATCCATCCTGCAAAAGCAATGGGATGCTGTCATTAAGAGATACCTCAAATCCCTCAGCGTCGGGTGGTATACTTGTGTGCGTACTGACAAGCGGTGAAATAGCTAAGTATAACGGGCCCAGAGAAGAACGCCTGTTCTTAATAAGTTCAACTGAACGGCGTCTCTCGGCCCGTCGCTCCGCAAGAGCAATGTCCCTATCAGTACCTGTAGTAGTCCTAATGACATAATTGTCTAGCGTTCCTCTATTTCCTCCCCCTGACAATGAAGATTTTTCTTTAGGGGAAGTCATAATGCGTACATACACAATAGGGGACGAAATCAACCACTCTGGCCTTTAGGAACAACACCAATAGTTTTAGCAGACATACTTTAATCAGGCATAGTTGTCGGTAAAGTCATATGCAATGTTAATACAGTGTCTGCTTACTGGGGTGTTGGCCGAAAGTCCTCTCCGAAATTCAACATGTCAAGGGGTGACCCGGCCCAGCCCAGCCTCCTCTGGCCTCCTCTGGCCTTTGAGCGCCTAGGAGAGCCCACACTTTACCCGGGGCTTCTCCCCGCGCGCTCCCACAACGCGGGGAGTAACGCCGGTTTTAAACCCCCTCCTGTCGAATAACTCTGGTATGTGGCTTCCGCCCGCCCGCTATGCCAGCTGGAGCCTGTAGTTCTTGTAGTTACTTGTGAGCCCCCAGAGCACTCCCCCCCCCCCCCACTCAGCGGCCGCGCTATAATTGAAATGTGCAGCGGCGGGGGGAGAGCGAGAGCACCTTACGCCGCACCGAGCAATGTGTCCAGGGAAAATGTTCAGCGTCGTGAACCCGGAAAAGTTACAATACAATACACCAGCACCAGCACGGTGAGTCCCAAACAGCAAAGACCTTCACAGTCCGTCACACACTCCGTCTGGAGCAATGCCGGTTCCAAACCCCCTCCTGTCGGGTGATTCCGGTAAGTGACTTCTGCCCGCTATGCCTGCTGCTGGGTGAAGAATAGCGAAGAATGGTGTCGATGATCTCCTGGCTTTCCCGACAGGTTAAGGCAAACTTTGATGGAAGGCAACTGTTATCGAAGTTTCAAGACAATCCCCGCTGGTGCTGAGGCTCGCTCCCGGGCTCTCTCCCCGCTGCACCTCAAGACGCCGACGCCGCTCTGTGCAGGCCTCCAATGCTTGTAAAAAGAGATCTTCTCTGCCAATGAAGGATTCTACGAGGAGCCACTTCTCTCAATGCGGACAAGCCAATAATGAGTTACGATGGCGCAGGCACGTCACAGATCCCACACAGATCATATAGTTATCTTCATATAACACTACCATATACAACCAAAGACCCACAATTGTGCATCACACAAAAAACCAGTGTCAGTGCCAAATCCCAACACACGTGTATACATTTTGTGAGCAACATTATTTCATTTTCAATTGTCTCACCAAAATGGTACCCTATGTGTACCTCCTCCTTCACAAGGTCCTTTAATAACAGGTCTCTATAATCACAAAATTACAGAATTATAGTAGTGACACATTAAAAACATATACATATTTTTTACTCGGTTGTGAACTAATCCAGTATGGCTATTAGTTAGTCAACACAACATATCCTCTTTTGAAACCAGTGTCCATCCGTTCTTAAAAACCATGTGGTCTCTCTTGTATTTATATGTCGTGAATCACTTTTATGGGTGAATGCCGTTGTGTAGCAATAAACTCTAACTATACATCCACTTAATTAAGACAAAATTGTTCAAATGCGTCTATCTTGCAGTTATCAGAAATCATGACTCGATGTTCTGCATCACATGTATCTATTATCTATTTAAATAGTTGTACACTATTTATGTGTTACTCTTCATTTAGTGGGGGAATATACGGTCTATTTATCGTGTCGCGATGTTAAAGGGTAGTCTCTTATTACCCGTGTCTCATTTTTTACTCCAATCGGTCATCAGACGCGCGGCGTCTAAATAGAGTGACAGCCACGTATTATTCGGAAAAAAAAGAATCCCAAGGCCCACTCCTTATCCCTTGAATTGATGCCTGTGTCTCCTATTAAAGGCCGAACGGGGTGAACTGTTACATCTTCGGCGTTTTAAATTCATTGTTTATGTGTCACGGCCTCAATACCCCGGAAGTGACTGGTAACACTTCCGGTCCCTAGTCTTGCCGGGAGTAGTAGTTTCCCTTTGCCGATGTAAACTACAATACCAAATCGTGACTTACGAGTATACCCATAAAAACTACAATTCTGCTTCTATACTAATATGGACTGTGTGTTTCTTTAAGCATATTGCCTATGGCAGTGTACAATATTCTCAATAGTGCGCAAAATGACCTTCTCAGCGGATCAAAAGTAATCACAAAATGCGTTGGTCCCAATGGTCATGCGAATAGTAGTTTTCCTATTCAATGCAATATAAAAAGTGACAAATCGATAATAGAAGGATAGGTTAAGAAACCTTCATCTATAATTCATATATTTCTAAAAAGGAGTAGAGAAAAAGAGTAGAAAAAATCTCGCTCTCCTCTTAGTGTCTTAGTAAATTGAGAAATGTTCTCATGAGCTCAAATGAATAAAAAAAAAATCCAAGTCAATAGTATGCACAAAATCTCCACCTCATCTATATGTCATTACATACTAGGTGTATACAGTAAGATGGCGTTCTCTAAGGTGTCCTTTTGTAATGTCATTTTTTGAAACAATTGGTGTCATCTTTTTAAAAATGGCATTTACTACAGGGAGCTCCATGGAATGTCTTCGTTTAGTCCAGAAATATGACTGGGTCCTAAAAACCCATCTCTGTTCCTGTCGAAAGAGAACACTTTCCAGGGGTCCCATGTTGACATCATACTTTGGTTTATCAATAATGACCCATGTCAGATCATTCTCTGAGTGTGATTTCTTAATGTAGTGTCTGGTCATGCGTGTATTTGCTTTCTTACATCTAAATGCACTACGATGCTCCACAATTCGGTGTTTAGTTTTTCGAGTTGTCATCCCTATATATTTTAATGAACATGGACATGTTATCATATTAATAACATGTCTCGCAAATTTCTTCTGCGTTTTAAAGCAAACAATGGTCTCTCCAAAGTGAGATTGCCTGTGTTAAGAATCGACCAGCTCATATTAACGGCTTTCTTAATGTTGTTAGTCAAGTCACTAAAGGTCGTGACACACACCATCCTGTCGCTCTTAGTTTTCTCATACATCTCCAATTTGTGAGACATGTTGGTCGATACTAGACCGAGAATAAGACCAATACAGATAAGACAACAAACATTATGGGGATCTTCTCTAGTGAAAGGTCATTTTCCGTGTGGTGTCTGTTCGTTGTGTCCGTTTACCCAACACATTACAGAATTAGACTTGTCACTGAATACACCATGGAAATTGAATAACCACACAAACTGTAACACGAGTGGGGTTATTTATATGATAACTCAAAAATTAAACACCGAATTGTGGAGCATTGTAGTGCATATAGATGTAAGAAAGCAAATACAAGCATGGCCAGACACTACATTGAGAAATCACACTCAGAGAATGATCTGACATGGGACTTACTTAGATGCGGTAAAGTAAGTCCGCTTGTTTAGTGTTTTAAAATGCTTCATGCATTTTGCCTGTTTGGATACATTGTTAAATGAGGACAATATTGTTTTTTCATTTGTAGAATAAAGAGTCTTCAAGGAACTCAGTCCTGCCCATACCATGCAGTAAATGTACATATCTTTTTGGTGCTTCCCTCTGGGGGTGTAAGTCGAGAGTAGCAGTAGATATATTCAATACTTTGGTTCCTTCATTTCAGAAATTCATACTGACGAAGTGTTATGGGAGCCTCGTAGGCAGTAACATAAACGAGTCCAGTGGCAGAAAATCCCAAAACTCTTGGAGCAAACGAGCTGGAGCGGCGCTCCATCTCTAGAAAACAGGTACTCACTAAGTTAGTTACATGTACAAGAGAGAGAGTTAGTTCGGGTTGACGCTGTTTTTGCATCATTTATTTATTTTGTTTTTTGTAGAATATCCGGTCCATTTATATGAAGCCCTGATGATAGTCCCAGTACTATTCGCCTGGGTCTTGAAACGCGTTGGCATTTTGGGAGGCATTTAGTTAATTCTGAATGCTGCAAGAGTTGAAGGAAATTATTGGATAAAGGATTGATATACTATTCAGACACTCTTTTGACGCTGGAGTTGGAATAACACATGTGGTTCATAACATTGGATATTTTCATGTTTATTACTAAATTTTATATATGATGTAAATTTTCCTAAAAATGTGTTTTGTATCAGATTAATGTATGAATTCATTTGCTGCTTTTGTCATGTTGCAAGCTGTTGCCAATAATTATTTTCCAGTGTCTAAGTCCATTTTTATCTTTTAAGTGTATGTTAATGTGAATTGTATATACGTGTAAGTTCATGTGTGAATTTGATAAGTCTGTGTTTCTTTTTCAGTCCAAAAAATTGTTTTGATCAATTTTTAAATTAATAAGAAACAGGAATGGTCTAATAAAAATTCCATTCGGACAGATAAAAGAGTTGACTGTTCGTTACTCCATGAGTAGTAGGAGTGTACGGTCGTACGGAGCCGGGTCCATTGTTTTGTGTTCTGAATTTTGAATAGCCCTACCTGGCCCCGGTCCGTTGGGCTTAACCCCTATTGATTTTTGCAATCTTTTTAAAAATGGCATTTACTACAGGTAGCACCATGGAATGTCTTTGTTTAGTCCAGAAATATGACTTTGGGTCCTAAAAACCCATCTATGTTCCCGTCGTAAGAGAACACTTTCTAGGGGTCCCATGTTGACATCATACTTCGGTTTATAAATAATGACCCATGTCAGATCATTCTCTGAGTGTGATTTCTCAATGTAGTGTCTGGTCATGCGTGTATTTGCTTTCTTACATCTATATGCACTACGATGCTCCACAATTCGGTGTTTCATTTTTTGAGTTATATAAATAACCCCACTCGTGTTACAGTTTGTGTGGTTATTCAATTCCCATGGTGTATTCAGTGACAAGTCTAATTCTGTAATGTGTTGGGTAAACGGACACAACTAACAGGCACCACACGGAAAATGACCTTTCACCGGAGAAGATCCCCATAATGTTTGTTGTCTTATCTGTATTGGTCTTATTCTCGGTCTAGTATGGACCAACATGTCTCACAAATTGGAGACGTATGAGAAAACTAAGAGCGACAGGATGGTGTGTGTCACAACCTTTAGTGACTTGACTGACAACATTAAGAAAGCCGTTAATATGAGCTGGCTGGTTCTTAACACAGGCAATCTCACTTTGGAGAGACCATTGTTTGCTTTAAAACGCAGAAGAAATTTGCGAGACATGTTATTAATATGATAACATGCCCATGTTCATTAAAATATATAGGGATGACAACTCGAAAAATTAAACACCGACTTGTGGAGCATCGTAGTGCATTTAGATGTAAGAAAGCAAATACACGCATGACCAGATACTACATTAAGAAATCACACTCAGAGAATGATCTGACATGGGTCATTATTGATAAACCGAGGTATGATGTCAACATGGGACCCCTGGAAAGTGTTCTCTTTCGACAGGAACAGAGATGGGTTTTAGGACCCAAGTCATATTTCGGGACTAAACGAAGACATTCCATGGAGCTCCCTGTAGTAAATGCCATTTTTAAAAAGATGACGCCAATTGTTTCAAATAATGACATTACAAAAGGACACCTTAGAGAACGACATCTTACTGTATACACCTAGTATGTAATGACAAATAGATGAGGTGAATGTGGAGATTTTGTGCATACTATTGACTTGGATTTTTTTTTAATTCATTTGAGCTCATGAGAAAATGTCTCAATTTACTAAGACACTAAGAGGAGTGCGAGATTTGTTCTACTCTTTTTCTCTACTCCTTTTTGGAAATATATGAGTTATAGATTAAGGTTTATTTCCCTATCCTTCTATTATCGAGTTCCCACATTTTATATTGCATTGAATAGGAAAACTACTATTCCCATGACCATTGGGACCGACGCATTTTGTGATTACTTTCGATCTGCCGAGAAGGTCCTTTTGCGCACTATTGAGATTATTGTACACCGCCATAGGCAATATGCTTAAAGAAACAAACAGTCCATATTAGTATAGAAGCAGAATTGTAGTTTTAACGGGTATACTCGTAAGTCACGATTTGGTATTGTAGTTTACATCGGCAAAGGGAAACTACTACTCCCGGCAAGACTGGGAACCGGAAGTGTTTACCAGTCACTTCTGGGGTATTGAGGTCGTGACACGTAAACAATGAATTTAAAACGCCGAAGATGTAACAGTTCTCCCCCTTCGGCCTTTAATAGGAGACACAGGCATTAATTCAAGAGGTAAGGAGTGGGCCTCGAGATTCTTTTTTAATAAAACGTGGCTGTCACTCTATTTAGACGCCGCACGTCTGATGATCGATCGGAGTAAAAAATGAGACACAGGTAATAAGAGACTACCCTTTAACAACGCAACACGATAAATAGACCGTATATTCCCCCACTAAATGAAGAGTAACACATAAATAGTGTACAACTATTTAAATAGATAATAGATACATGTGATGCAGAACATCGAGTCATATTTTCAGATAACTGCAAGATAGACACATTTGAACAATTTTGTCTTAAGTGGATGTATAGTTAGAGTTTCATTGCTGCGCAACTGCATTCACCCATAAAAGTGATTCACGACATATAAATACAAGAGAGACCACATGGTCAAAAATATTAGAGTGAAATTGGGTCACAATTTCACATCCTACATATCCATTATTAAGAACGGATGGACACTGGTTTCAAAAGAGGATATGTTGTGTTGACTAACTAATAGCCATACTGGATTAGTTCACAACCGAGTAAAAAATATGTATGTGTTTTTAATGTGTCACTACTATAATTCTGTAATTTTGTGATTATAGAGACCTGTTATTAAAGGACCTCGTGAAGGAGGAGGTACACATAGGGTAACATTTTGGTGAGACAATTGAAAATGGAATAATGTTGCTCACGAAATTTATACACGTGTGTTGGGATTTAGAACTGACACTGTTTTTTTGTGTGATGCACAATTGTGGGTCTTTGGTTGTATATGGTAGTGTTATATGAAGATAACTATATGATTTGGGTTTTTTCATATAGACGGTGAACCAGACTGTGGTTGGTACCACCGTGCGATGCCATGAATTGAAGTATGGCTATTTTTACATATTTATGTTTTTTCACAATTGAGCAGAGTGACTAACAAACAGGTCCTGACAAATGGCATGAACCTGAAGGTCAATAGGCAGAAACATGTTGACCATCTGAAAGGGTAATATCTATACACCCTTCCTCACGTCGCTTTTTAGCTCTAACCACTGGGGACTACATTAAAAATTATTTTTGTCCACCAGGAGTTAGTTTTAAGTCACGTTTGTAATTATTTTTGCACTCTGCCCCTCACTCCCGAATACATTGGGGGATTTAGAACACCTTACGCTCCTCTCTTGTGGGAGAGTTGTAGCCCATACTGTGTACCTTGCGGACACAGTGTGCAAGAGGGAACCCAATGATGAAGCATGTCACCTTCGGGTGAGTGAGGGTTCTGGTCTTTACAAAATGAATTGTCAACTGTCCCTGTACATCCCACCCCCCACACACACACTTCTCTATGTATACGTCCGTTTTTTTTTTTTTTTAGCGACTTGAATTATAGTGGAGAGGAACCGTAGACGTAATTACTCCGCAAGCTACTGTCATTGTTTATATAGTTTTTTAAACACACCCTGGTCAGTTAATTAATGGCTCCGCACTTCTGGCATGGAAAGTCGTGAAAAGTACTGACGTCAGCGCGCCGGAGTGGCGTTTATATTGATGACGCGGATGTCACGCCTACTACGTCACGCAGAGTCGACCGGGGTACTGCTACGAAAAATCTTCTGGATCCAGCCCGACGCCTGGAAGGTCAAAGTTAAGAAATCTGCGGCTAGATCATGTCTCTCCGAGATAAGGCGTTGCCAAGGTTAAGTAACTTATCCTTTAATTTGATACTGTGGGGTAATCTCTTTGGTGGTCCCAAATGGAAGGTAGAGCTTAGTCCGGTGGCTAATGAAACTCAATCTTCGCCTTTGGAAGCACCGACCTTGCTACAGTGAAAACGGCAATTTTGTGTTTTCACTGTCAGGGCATGTTAAACGCAAAGCACATGTCTTTCTTTTTAATATTAGGCACCCTGCTTTCTGGGATGCAAAGGCCTTCCCTAGGGGAGGCTTGTTAATACTAAAAAAGTAAGTTTTAACCTGGCAAAGTACTTTATTTTGCCATGTTGAGTTGGCAGGTTTAATCCTGCCCATTCTAGGCTACAGAGGCATGCCTTGAGTCACATTTTCCCCTTGTCACTGTAGTGGTGGCACAATTAAGGCTGAAGTCCACTAGTGGCATCTAACTTACTAGCCCTGGGTACCTCTGGTACCATGTATGTGAGACCTATAGGTAAGTTAAATGAGCCAATTATTTTGGGGGTCAGAACAAAGTGCTGGGGCCTGGATTGCAGCGCCCAATGCAATACAGAGCAGAAAAAACAGCAACATCAGTCCAACACTGGGGGTTGGCTGCGATCATACAAAAATATTAAGTTAGCATCGTGTTAGAATACTAAATCTATGGTTCCCTATATTTGCTTACCTTAGCAATTTATTTGTAGTGCTGTTGTGGAGTCCCTATATGGGCAGGGCGATGCTTTAGACCGTAATATTCAGACCAGCAGTAACGTACCAATAATACAGGGTGTTAATAGCATGTATTCATCCTAATACTCTGAGCTGATGATATACATTGTGTTATGTAAAATTATTAAAACCAAGAAAATGTGATTTAAAAAAATACAGACACCACGTGAATTGTATAGGTGCATTGTCTTACAGTCTTGACAGCAATCCGAGTATTAGGGGAGTCATTTTATTGGGGAGCGTGCAATTTTGTACTAGAATTGCTGAACATTATTTGAGACAGGTCAATAGACATGGTTAGATGACTTTGGGGCAGAATAATGGCAAAAGAAATAAGGCCTCACCGGACCCTGACCCTATATATTAATGCAGTTACTCGGCAGGTTTTCTGGGCCTTGAGATAGCAGCTTATCATATCTGTGTCATTAACCACAGCTAATGGTTCGGTAAATCTGCCATGTAAGCAGGGAAAATACAATGTTATTCGAAGTGTTAAGTTGCTTGCGGGATAGGTGGTAGTACATGCTTTCTTGTGTTTCAGGTCTATTTTGGGAAAAATACACGCAAAACACAAATTCATAAATAGAATTTAAAGGTGTGATAATAAATTATCACCTTGATGAATTCTTTTCTAAAATAAATTTTAAGTTCATTTTAGAACTGTGCTCATTTTTTCTGCTTTTCTTAAAATACATATGTCAGAAAGCAACGCAGCAAAGTAAATGCTCCTGTATCGTCCTTTTTGTAGACTATAATGTAATAAATTTGCACTCTTTGTTAATTAATGTGTTATTAGCAAAGTCTTACAGAGGAGGGCGAAAGGCAAAAACAAAAATAACGTTCGAAGGAAAAAGTAATAGATCTGAAAAAAATACAGAGGGTATGAGCCAAACATTTGTCACAAATGAAAATACTTCGTGTTAGATGCCTGGCGAAAAAATATATATATGGAAAACAGAGGCGAAATATTGCCTGTAAAATTAAAAGAAAATAGCATGTGGAAACGAGAAAGGAAGAGACAGAGTTTTATTCTAAAACAAGTGTATGCCCATTTTGTAGCCAAAGCAGGAACTGTCTTTTTTTTTTTTTATAAGACATTTTATTGTTTTTCTTTTTTATGCAGCATGTGGACAACGAAAATTAGGCTATCAACAGAAATAGCTAGAGCAAGTAAAATACAGTGTGCTATTACCGAAATGAGTCTCCCACAGCGCCCTTTAAGGAAATGACAAAACAGCCATGATGAATGTTGGTCTCGACTTCCCCGTCCCGCCCACTAGTTCATTGACCAGCAGCTTATTTCTGAATCTTTGTCCAAGGCTTAATGCTTGGCCTCTGTCCTTTGAAGGGTGATGCCCCTGTATTGACACCATACAGCACATATTTCATAATAATTTTGTTGGCACCCCCCAGCCTAGTAAACAGGAATTTTCAGTGACATGCACCTATCAAGTCCAGGCTGGGGGGTGGGCTCCATGCTCTTTTTGTCAGCACCAGCCATAACAGCGTGGCCCTTAATCTTTTGGTGTCCATCTCTGTCGTGATATGGAGATCTTAGGTCTCTGGTTAGGTGCCAGCCCAGCGTGTGCTCCAGACATGTCATCACCCCCTCCCATTATGGTTTCAGCCACACGCATGCCTACACTGTGTGGAGAAGATCCCCCCCCCCTTCTGCGTTGCATCATAAACAGTATGGCGAGGTAATGACCCCCAAACCCTGTCTTGTGTATAATACACCACATGGAGATATTTCCGTTGAATAAGTCTATATTGCGAAGCTATGGCTGGTTGTGGGGGCGGGGGTGTTGCCTGAAAAGATATCATCTAACTTGGAGATGCCAAATATATCCTATGATTCAAATCCCTGGAGGTTAGAGACCTGTGGCATCAGGGTCCCGCACCGCAGTGGACTTTCGTTTGTTAAGCATCCCTTCCATCCAAGGGCTTTGTGAGTGACTCTCCGGATTTGGAGTTCTACGTCATGGCTGATGATAGATTTTCCATATAACAAGTGTAGGAGAGTGCCCATCGTTGCCCATTTTTCATTTGCACAGGCTGTGTCTGCCTCTCACCATTCAATCACTATGATGTGTGCTTCTCTATAGTAGGAAGTATGTGTACACAAGGGAAACCCAAATATCGTAAGGGACCAAGGGTACATGTGTAATTCTAGAGACAACGGCCCCTTAACAAAAAATGAAATACAGTTGTTCTGGATACAAAAATCAGTTCCATAAACAGATTCAATTATCCGTGTTCAATTTTATTACCACAATTCGATCAAAAATTTGAATTACCCCAGCCGGAATAATTTAAAACACCAAAGATAAAGATAGCAAACAAACAATGAACTGAAACAAACAACGATCAAAAAAAATAATGCACAGAAAACCAGGTGTTAAAAACTGACAACAAAAGACATATAGACATATAAAGGCAAGCAAACAGTGACCAACATTAATATAACACCTTTAGGTCACTTCTTATTAAAAGCGAAACACTACTGCACCCAAAACAAAAATACTACAAAGCATAGTGTACCGGGTCAGAGTGTATGTCGATGATGTTTCGATTCGGTAAAAATATGGGATCATCATCAGGACTGAGGATCAGTTGCCTGGCATGGTATCAATTGATATATTACATGAAGCACCTGATTTTTCAGCAATTTGTAATTGAACAAACAACAGGCTTTTTCAACACAATTAGCACCTGTTCATGAGATACGAAGAAGAAGCACCTTCAAGGTAGTACAATGTTGTATCCAAAAATTGCGTTGGATTTGGGGGGAATCCAAATAAATGCCCATATAGCAATACGATCAATTTAGTGCTGCTTCTATCAACACGCGTTTTTAATACGATGTGAGAGTTAACCACAAGTGAGAATCAATGCCTTAATAAAGAAGTTGTCCCGAATGAAAACGTATTTGTGTCATGCTGACCCGATAGCAATGTGCAAAACAAACGTTTTTTAGCATAGTCTTACCCAGGAAAGAAATCGAGGTCCGAAGTTCAATTCCTGTAAGAGGCAAAACAGGTAGTTCCCTCACACTGAATCAAAGAACTTGTGGAAGGTCACCAGAAGTAGCGTGTGTGCCCCTGGTATACGATCCGCCAATGCTCGAGCACTATAGACACACCTAATATTATGTCTCATGGCCCGGTGGGGCGTAAAGCCAGATTGGTCTGGATAGACCAAAGTAGCAAACATCAGCCTATTTCGTACAGCTTTAGCCCATATTTTAACTTCTATATTTAAGAGGGATATGGGGCAGTAACAGGCGCAGCAGTCAGATGGAAGGCCAGGCTTGGGCATGACCGTTATCTCTGCAAGGCGCAGGTCGGGGGAGCATACCTTTCTCCTGTGCTTTCAGAACAACCTTGTATAGTGGTCAAGAAGTAAAGTTCTATACACTCTAAAGAATTCCGCTGGGAAACCATTGGGACCAAGGGTTTTCCCAGGGAGAAGCTGGGACAGGGCTTCCTTTTGTTCCTCTGACGTGAGGGCACTCTAAAGCGAGTCTCTGCCGCTGTTAGTGAGGGTGCGTTTAGATAGATCCTTTACAAAGTCCTGGTATTTGGTATTCACAGAAGGCATTTAGTAGTAGTAAAGTTAGGATTGTGTCTTAAGTTTGACTTAGGACAGACTTAGGACAGACTTAAGACAGACAGACTTAAGACAAAATCCTAACTTTACTACTACTAAATGACATCTGTGAATACCAAAAGTAGTAAGTTTAGGATTTTGTCTTAAGTTAGTTCTGTGAATCAATCAGGCCCTTCATTCCTCTGCCCAGTAAATCTGTTTTTCTCCTTGGGCCCAGTGTACAGTTTGCCTATGTGTAGGACTTTTTGACGAGGAAGTTACAACCAGCTCCTTTTTTGCCATTGAATGGCCCAAAGTGCATTTTCCCAGAAGCTCCAGTCATTGATGTTTTCCAGTGTAAATTCTGGCACTGTTTTCTGGCTTTTGACAGCTGAAAGTTGTCAGTTTATTGCCACCACTGTTCGCCCTACTTGCAATTCTCAGATACATTTCAAGTGGAGGAGAGACACTGTGCCTACTTTTTGTGCCACTGAGATGCTTGTGCAGCCTCCTTTTTAAAGGCATCATGCTGGCGTAATCCCAATGGGGGAGGTCTTCATTTGGATGAGGCAGTGGCCCCATGCAAATGTGCGAACCCTTTGCACTCACGCTATAGTACAGATTTGGGTAAAGGAGCAAAGAAGTTGTTGGGAGACACACTGATTGTGCACCACATAGAGTAGCAGTCAGGGCACCCCAAGAGTGCCTCTTCAGGCCCATGTAGGTTCCACCTGCAGTGGGATCACTGTCTCACTTTGACCCTCAGGCCAGGCCTCTGTCAGTAGAGCAAAAAAGCAGACCAGCAGCTTCAAACAACTGGTCTGCCTTTCACCAATGTGAGGTTCAGAGCGCAGGTGAAACTTCGCTCTGCCACTCTGTAGAGCACATTTGCTGTATTGGGGTTATTTGTCCTGGGCTGTGTTTGATTCTTTGTGTTAAAGATGTGGCTTGGAGTGGGGCTGTACAATATATACTTAATTCTGGCCCAGATGTCTGAAGAATCCTTCCACCAAGCCCTCATGTGTGCGTGATACCTAGTTGTCACTGTCTGATAAGTCCTCTTTATGTATCCAAAGCATTCTCCAAACTTTCAGTCTCAAGAATCATTTTGCCTGTGAGACAATAAACCCTCCAACATATTTATTTTAGTAAATGAAGCCTAATAAAAATCAAATTGCATAGCATTTAAATTAGATTCTCAGTTTCCTGCAGTACATCGATTGAAAATATACTTTGGCGATAAAGGAAGCTTCAAACATCAGCTTGAGGTGGGTAAGAAATTTAAATATGCTATGTAACAAAAAAAAGTTCCAGTATTTTTCTGATTTTAATGAATGCCCTGGAGACTTCAGTTTTACCATTGGTTTTTCTAGTAAATAAAAAAGGTTTACTTGCATATTGGTGCACACCTACAAGTAGAGACGAGGTTGTGACATCTGAAGCACCCATGCTAGGCTCTACTATCAATTTACTAAAAAAAACAAGCATTGGCATTGCCAATAGGTCTTGCTTGTGGGACCTTATAAGTATTTAGTTATGCAGCACAATATCCTTGGTGCAACAACATTAACTGTTGCATGGTTAAACACTTAGAAGGCCCCAAAGGCGAGACCTATTGGCTATGCCAATGCTTGTTTTTTTTAATAAAAGGACAAGCAGTGTTATCAGCCTTCGGCTGCCAGTTAGAGGTAGAGAGAGAGAGGTGTGTAGAGAGAGAGAGGGGTGTGTAGAGAGAGAGAGAGGTGTGTAGAGAGAGGTGGGTAGAGAGGAGTGGGTAGAGAGAGGGGTATAGAGAGAGGGGTATAGAAAGCGGTGTAGAGAGAGCGGTGTAGAGAGAGGGGTAGCGAGTGGGGTAGAGAGAGGGGTGTGTAGAGAGAGGTGTAGAGATAGATAGAGAGGTAGAGAGGTAGAGAGGTAGAATGGTAGAGAGGTAGAGGGAGAGAGGTAGAGAGAGAGAGAGAGAGGTAGAGAGAGAGGTAGAGAGGGAGCGGTAGAGAGGTAGAGGAAGAGTGGTAGAGAGAGAGAGGTAGAGAGGTAGAGAGAGGTAGAGGTAGAGAGAGAGGTAGAGAGAGAGAGGTAGAGAGGTAGAGAGGTAGAGAGAGAGAGGGAGAGAGAGAGAGGGAGAGAGAGAGAGGGAGAGAGAGAGAGGGAGAGAGAGGTAGAGAAGGTAGAGAGAGGTAGAGATAGAGAGAGAGAGGTAGAGGTAGAGAGAGATAGGTAGAGAGGTAGAGTGAGAGAGAGAGAGAGGTGGAGTGAGAGAGAGAGAGAGAGAGAGGTAGAGAGATAGAGAGGTAGAGAGAGAGGTAGATAGGTAGAGAGAGAGAGGGCAAGAGAGGTAGAGAGAGAGCCCTGCCTGAACCCTGCCTGAACATGAGAGGTAGAACTGGTGACCAGAGATAGTAACCAGAGTGGTGCTCTTAACTTGACTTAGGTCTCTGCACCTAGACATGTAAACGGAGGAAGAGTAGTGAGAGACATGTCTTTTTTGCTGCTGCAGCACTCTGTGGTAGTCTCTGTGGCATTTAGAGACCTACAAAACTCCTCACAAATAAATAAATGAATAAACGTCAACATTTAGAGATACACAACTAGGACGAAGATTCACTTGATATGTTTTTCTTGTTTGAATCATCATTAATCATTTCAGCGCATTTCAACTTGGTGTGTATTTTTTTTTTTTTTTTTTTTGAAAATTTTATTGAACAATAAATCAATTACAAGCATGGGCCTACAACCACCAGGGCCGGCCGCTAGATTCAGAAAGGATCATACAGATGTTAAGGCAGTAGTCGACTCCCGGGGCCCAGCCCCGTACATGGCTCCGGATAGTCCTAGGGAAGCAGGATACATAGGTTTAACATAAATAACAAATAAAAACAAAAGGGCGAGGCATAAGGGCAAAAAGTGTGGGTCAGGCTACATCCGGGGGACTCTACTTCAGACCTTCAAATAGCTATCAAGAGGAAGGACTAATGATAGGTCGGGGGGGGGGGTCACGGGAGAGGAACGTCTATATTCGGTTATTCCAAAAGTCGCAAGGAACCATCAAGGGTCAGGGGGACAAAGCAATATCGGTGTCCACTAGGGGGGGAGTACAGATACCCCCACGATACGCGTTCCATTGCCCCCAGATTCTACCCCATGCCCCCGGTTTACCACGAGCCACATACACAGTCTTCTCCCTGAACATGCACCAGTCCATGTTCTCCTTCCATACGGACACGGTGGGAGGCCGCTGGGAACCCCAAAGCTGCGCTATATCTCTCTTGGCAATCATGTTCCCCAGGGCCGCCCACCGAGTCTGAGCCGCGTTATAATCATTGGGCTCCCACACATTCAGGACACAGCGACGCACCTCCGGCAGCAGCGCAACCCCGGTGACTTGTCCCATGACCACATGAACCCGGCGCCAGTATTCCGCCACCTCGCGGCACTCCCAAAGGATATGGAGAAAGGTGGCACTGAGCCCACATCCCCGCTTACAGAGCCCGTCTTCAGAAAATCCCATCGAGACCAAACGGGGACCCGTCACATACACCCGGTGGAGGATCTTAAGCTGGACCAGGCGGAGACGGGCTGGAATGGCCACTTCCTTGGGGGACGACAGTGCGGACTGCCAGTCCTCGTCGTCCAGTTCCACCCCATCCCCCGTCCACGCCTCCCGGAGGCGCACCAAGAGGTCAGCCCGATTATTGATAAGTTTTTTATATATTAATGAAATAGTACTGTCGGGGACATGACCATCGAGTATGCGGTCCTCGAGGGGCGAAGAAGCCGGGATCTTGGTCCCCTCCCCAAAAACAGAGAGCAGGGCATGCCGAATCTGGGCGTAGCGGAAGAGCTCCCTTTCCGTAAGTTCGTATTCGCTCTGGAGCGCCGCAAATGTTTTAACAGCACCCTTAATCCATAAGTCTCCCACTCTACTAATACCAATCGTGTCCCAACGTTCAAACCCCTTCGTTGTCCAGAGGCTTCCCAGGCGGTCGGAGGCAAACAGAGGAGTAGCACATGTTAATCGCTCACTCCAGCCCAAGGCC
Organism: Triturus cristatus; assembly: GCF_964204655.1. Lineage (NCBI taxonomy): Eukaryota > Metazoa > Chordata > Amphibia > Caudata > Salamandridae > Triturus > Triturus cristatus. The sequence goes on from NC_140591.1 coordinate 804,682,903, forward strand.
ACATTGGCCGCCTTCCAGATCCGTACAGCAATCTTAGTAGGGCCCGTAAGGGTCCGTCCAGCCGAGCTGGAGTAAAGTGCCCTGTTATAGTTTCCGCCGGGAAGCAGGAATTTATCCATCTCATACGCCGGATTCAAGCCAGGCGCATACGTGGCATGGTTAATGGCCGATAGCTGTGAGGCCCAATAATACCTGCGAATGTCGGGAAGCGCGATGCCCCCGTCGTACCAGGGGAGAGTAAGCTTTGCCAGAGCGATACGCGCCCGTCCGTCCCACACCAGTCTCCTCTGCAGGCTCTCCACCTCCCGAAAGTAGGACACAGGAATAACATCGAAGGAGTTCTGAAGCGCATAGAGAAATCTGGGAAGGGACATCATTTTAAACAGTGCTGCCCGACCCAGCGGAGACAAGGGCAGCTTACACCACCGAGCCGTGTCCTCCCTCAAACGCCGAAGTGGAAGCAGGAGATTCTGCTCATAGCGAGCCACCGGGTCCATCGAGACGTATATTCCCAAGTATTTAAAGCCGGACAGAGATAATTGGATCGGAAGCCGAGGCGGCAAGAGAGGAGGGTCACCGGAGATAGGATAGACACAGGATTTAGACCAGTTGATCGTTAGACCCGAATTTCTCCCAAAGGAAGTCAGAACATCAAAGAGAACATTAAGCGACTGCCGCGGCGAGGTGAGATACAGGAGAATATCGTCCGCATACAACGAGACCCGATCCTCGAAGCCCGGGGCCCACCGGATCCCTCTGATCGAGGGCTCCCAGCGGAGCCAAGCAGCGAGCGGCTCCAAGGCAAGAGCAAAGAGCAGAGGGGACAACGGGCACCCCTGCCTCGTACCCCTACCGAGAGACCCGCCCATTCACTACCACCTGAGCCATGGGTCCCGTGTAAAGAAGCTTCACCCAGCCAAGAAATCCCTCCCCAAAGCCGAATTTGGTCAAGACAGCCCAGAGGAATGGCCACTCGATGGTGTCAAAGGCCATCGTGGCGTCTAAAGAAACCAGCACGGCTGGTTCGGAGAGGTACTCCGCCCTGGCGAGGGCGCCGTGAAGACGCCGCAAGTTAAGAGCGGTGTTACGGTGAGGGATGAAGCCGCATTGATCAGGATGAATCAAATCGCAGATGACGCTCAACAAACGATTGGCAAGGACTTTAGCCAGGATTTTAGGCTCTGCATTTAGCAGCGAAATAGGCCTGTAGGAGGCACAGCGATCTCGTGGCTTACCGTCCTTGGGGATCACGACTATCGTAGCCAGACGCTGGTCGTCAGGAAGGGAGCCTGCCTCAAGGGACTCCTGAAACATACGACGGAGGAAGGGCGCGAGTTTATCCGGGCGCAACTTATATAATTCAATAGGCAGCCCGTTGGGACCCATCGCCTTGCCCGAACGAAGGGACCGAATCGCAGTTGCAATTTCATCTACAGACAAGGGGGCGTCCAGCTGCTCACGGTCTTCGACGGACAGGCCGGGCAAAGCAATATCCCTCAGCAGAAGGCAAGAGTCTTCTTCATCCCTATCAGTCACCGGGGAGTACACGGCCCGGAGGTGGTCAGCGAAACATTCCACAATCTCACCAGGCTCAGTCACACACACTCCATCCGAGACACACAGCTCCGGGACCACACGATTCACTCTCTCCTTCTTATCCAGCCACGCAATCAACTTTCCCGCCTTGTCCCCGGCATCATACAATCGACCCTGCTGCTCCCTATACATCGTTTTGGCAGCGTCAGTGACAAGAGACCTGTATTCAAACTGTTTCAGGCTGAGGGCATGGAGCCCGTCCGGAGTGACACCCGTCTCCAAGGCCGACTCCAGCCCCGAGATGTCAGTCTCCAGCTTCACCACTGCCTCACTCTTGAGCTTCTTAGCCACCACTATCTGGGAGAGGGCGTGTCCGCGGATTACGGTTTTAAAGGCTTCCCACAGGGACATTGCGGACGACACCGACCCCTCGTTTTCAAGGAAGTATTGGTCCATAGCCTTAACCAGGCTGTCGCGAGTCATAGGGTCTCGCAGGTACCACGGGTTAATGGGAGCAATCCGCCCTGCAGACCGCGACTCGGTGTCAAAGAGCAGCCACAGCGGGGAATGATCGGAAATACCCCGCGCCAGGTGCCTAACTTCCCGAATCCGACCAGTCTGTGCCGCGGGCATAAGGAAATAGTCCAACCTAGAAAGACTCCCATGCGCCCCAGAGTGAAAGGTGTACTGACATTGGGTCGGATGCATTAATCTCCAACTATCCACCAGGCCGAAGGTCTCCAGCAGGCCACCAAGCCATGACTGGGCAGCGGGGAGGGCCCTGGGTGGGTGACGATCCAGGTCACCCGAAACCACCGAATTAAAATCCCCGCCCATAAGCAAAAGACCATCCGGAAGTTCAAGCAGCATTCGACCCAAGTCCGCGAAGGTGGAGTTCTGGAGGCCCGGGGGGACGTAAACTGAGACCAGGGAAAGGGGCTGCCCCTCCCACCTCCCAGTCAGACACACATAGCGCCCTCTGTCATCCGAGACTACCCTAGTGATATCCAACGGAAGTGAGGATCGCAGGAGAATGCCCGCCCCCCTGGAACCAGTTGTGAAACCAGAATGAGCCACGAGGCGGTATCCCCCCCTGTTCATTGCATGACAGACATTGCCAACCAGATGCGTCTCCTGGATAAACACCACATCAGGAGTAAGACGACGCAAATACTGCAGTACTACACCCCGCTTGATACGATCCCCCAACCCATTGACGTTCCATGACATCAGTCTCAACCCGTCCCCCCCCATCCCCTCCAATAGATCAAAGGCCCCCCAGTCAGTAGCACAGTTCCCGAATCTGGACAAAAATCAATACCTCGCCCTGCGAACAAAAAACACACAGCAAAACAACCCCTCCCTCCCCCCAACCCCCCCCCAAATCCAACTCCCCCCACCCTGCACCCCTGCGGGCCAGAAAACCCCCCCAACTTGCAGTGTGCCTGTCGCCCTACTAACCCCATTCTACGAAAAGCCCCGGAGGAGGAAAGGGACCCGTCCCCGCCCGCCCCCCACACAGGTCCTAGTGAGACAAAATGAACAAAAGAAGTAAAACCCAGCTGATCAATGCAAAATGGCAAAATCCAGGACCAAAAGTCACTCCAAAGGGGACCCGTCACCTTCGGCGCCTGCAGAGGGCCCGGTACGGTCACCTCTGTCCGGCAGCGAGTCCAGCCAGTCACTCACGGCCACAGGAGAGTCAAAAAAGGCAGTCCGATCCTCATGTTCCACTCGGAGTTTTGCAGGGTAGAGCATAGAGTACTTTAGGCCCAGTTCACGGAGACGGCGCTTCACCCCCTGGAATCCCATCCGCTGTTTCTGGACAAGTTGGGTAAAGTCCGGATAAAAGTTAATGGATGAGTTCTCATGACGAACCGGGCCGTGGACCCGTGAGGCCTGCAAAATCGCATCTCGGTCTCTATAGTGGAACAGTTTGGCCACGATAGGCCTCGGGGGGGCCCCCGGCCGTGGCCGACCGCCCGGAACTCGATGGGCCCGCTCCACGGCAAAGAACTTACTTAGGCCTGCAGGGGCCAACTGTTGGAGGATGAGTTCCTCGACCAGGAGGTCAACCGGGCGGTCGTCGGTAGACTCCGGTACGCCTATGACACGGATGTTGTTGCGTCGGGCCCGTCCCTCGAAGTCCTCCAGCCGCCGGGCCATCTGATCGTTGACCGCCGTAATGTCACCAAGCGCGGCCTGCAGGTCCGACACATCCGTACCAAGGGTGGAGGTCCGCACATCGAGAGCCTGAACCCTCTCATTAGTTTTGGAGAGATCTGCCCGAATTAAGGTGACATCGATTGCCACCGTGTCGATTTTACGGGCCAGGGCCTCGTATTGCGTGGCGATGGTTTCCCTGATGCCATCAATGGCGCCCATGATGTCCTGCAGGGAAAGCTCCGGAGAGACGGTCGTGCCACCACCGACGGCATCCGGGGGGGGGGCCGGTCGCTCCAGGAGACCCTCTGCCCTGAGTGTAGCGGTCCATGTTGTTGGCCTGGACCGGTCCCCCGCGGAGGGAGGCCTTAGTCTTACGCCCCTCGGGGCCCCCCTTGCCCCCCATGTGGTCACGGACACCGAAGGGGACCGCCGATCAAGAGTCGTAGGGGCACCGGCACCGCAGACCAGCGCCTCACCAGAGACCACAATATAGCGGTGCGGGGGGACCCAAGGCGATGGGCACACTAGTGGCAGGTGGAGACAAGGCCTCGCGCAGAGGCCAAGGAAACACCCCGCCACATCAAGTGCATTCGCAGGCCAGCCCCCTGAAGTCCGAAAGTGAAACCGAAAGTGGTAGAGCGGCCACTGGCACTGCACTGCAGCCGCTGTTGTTCAATTACGACACGGCTCCACGGTTCACCTTCGCCCCGGGCACCTCCGTCGGGTGGGTCCCAAAAGTTCGAACAACGACAACTCAGGATTCCCAGGTCCGATTCGAGTTCTGAAAAGAGATACGTGCTCAGCCGGTCTTCATCTGCCAGATTCCACAAACCACATCAGGATATTCTCAGGATAAATTCCGAGGAGCCGCAAGGGTCCGGGGAGCCCTGTGCTCACGCGACCATCTTGGATGCGCGCTAGGCTCCTCCTCCCGTTGGTGTGTATTTTTGATCCCTAATAGGGTAGAGTATTTTTGTTGCTTTGGATTTTATTGGCCTCTTGTATCTGTTCTGTTGACAGCTATGCTCTACTTAACACAAATAGCAAAACAAAAAACCCAAAAAAAATCCACAATGATCACTCATTAGGCGAAAAACCACATGCAGGTGTAATTCAAATGAAAGGTCTGCTAGGGGTCAACAAATCAATGATAATGGCCGATTATAAATGAACTAGACCTACCACGAGCCTGTTGTACTGAGAGTACATGCACATGCAGGCTGATGAACAGATAAAGCATCGAGGCTGTGGCCAGTTAATAAGAATGCTGCATCCCAATCATTGTGTGCGATTCCCTAATAAGAACTTGACAATGGCAAAAACCTCCTCTGCAAATTTAGGAAAATAATGATAGAACGTGCAGAGTGGTTAAAAAAAGTTATGTGTTTGTGCATACGGCGAGGTGAGTTGTAGTGTTGTGTTTCGACGAACCGTTTCAGGATTGTCATTCTGATTGACTGAAAATAGTTTAATCCCCTCCCGCCCCCCCCCCACACACACACACCCTCCCACGCCTGCTCTGCCCAAACACGACTACTTCCAGAGACTCCCCACTCAATACTCGTTTGAAATCAAGTCATGCAAGCGCCATTTTCAAACAGGCCACGCGTCAAAAGTCCACATCTCCTCTCATGTTTCCACAGGGCTATGAAATAAATGAGAAGAGCAAACACAGGGACAAAGCCAGTGCTTGAATGAATGCACAGTCTAAGGTCCTCATTGCGAGTTAAGGGTTGAATTCTGATAGCACTTCAAACATGTTTTCACAGGTATCGGAATTACCCTCCTCGTGTTTATTTCATTGATAAATTCTGGCAGGCCGTACCGGTCCAAATTTATCACTGAAAAAGGCCTGGAACAAGGCAAAACATGCAGAATTCGGCGAGTCAAAAAACGATTCCCGTGTCATGCCTCATTTTCCTGTAGGTTTCTCAGAACAAGAGGTATTTTCTAAATGTGCCAAATGCAACCTGGGGTAATGACACTTTAACATGGAAGAGCGTCACTGACATGACAAGTAAAGCAACAGAGCAAATTATGACGGGGCATGTGTGCAATGGTGTACTAAGAGTGCAGGGGCAAGATGACTTTTTGTCTGATGTGGGACCATCCCTAATACACAAGAGAAAAGTGAGGCCAGCGCCTTTATTGCAAGTTGCAAACTAAGAAAAGATGCTGCTCATAGTTTACTATTTGCCAATGTTAAAACAAGCATGAGAGGCAAGATAGCGTCCGCTAGCTCGGACGAGTGAGCTGGCTACTCCTAGATTCCCCCACCCGCATGACGATCTAATGTGCTGAGGGAAGGGGAAAAGCGCTTACCGACTGAAAGGCTGGCTGGGCGATTAATCGTAATTTCGGTCCTGCCGGTACGCTGGGCTCCGTCTTTGCTATCTTATCGGTGAAACTTTGGCGGCTCCGCGGTGTTCATTGGAGCCTGGTGAGGGGTCGGCGTGGTTCCTCCCTAACGGAAGACGTGCTTCACGCAAGCCTGAGCGGGGAAGCGGACGGGCTGCAGACGATGCCTCCGAAGGTCGGCAAAGGAAAGCTGCATTCCTCGGGGGACCCCGCTGGTGTTGGAGCTACGGCTACAAACAGTAAGAATGTAGCAAACAGTAATAATAAAGCGGCGGGGAAAGATTCTGTTGCAACCTCGTCGGTAGCATACAGCGACAGATCCCGGAAGGACAGCTTGGGTAAGCGCACTATTCCCCTGCTCTTTTCCACTGGGAGAGATTAAAAAACAAGCATTGGCCGCACGCGCGACTCGCGCTTAAAGTTTATAAAAAAAATTTTAAAAGACAAGCCCGGCGGAGCGTGGCGCGCGCACGCTTGGGGGCGGGGGAGCGGACCCTTTGAAGTGCTCCCAAAAGGCGGATTGCATGGCTGCACGATGCGCGTGATTGTGCGCGTGCTAGCAAGGCAATCCGCTTTTTGGGAGCACTTTTCAAACCCGCTCTCTATAGTCTCGCTTTGCGATCGCTCACGCGATAGCAAGGCGAGACCTAAAAATGCGTAGAAGATGAGAGCGGTGAAATGGCAGAAGAATACCAAGGTCGTCAAATGATGAAGCATGCCTTGATAAGTTAAGGATGAGACGACCTCTCAAAAATCTTTTGATGACCCTCTACGAAAAAACAACTACTAAGGGACAGTATGAATGTTAAGTAACCTCAAGTAGTTTTGTGTGTTAGAAAAACCCAAGACCATACAAGTCAGTGGTCCAGTGAAGGAACGCCTTGAGGAAAGCTTAGATTGGTCTGAGCTGATCTTGTAATTCTGGGTCTGAATATGCCTCTTGATGTCGTCATGAAGTGTCAGACCCAAATACTTCATATAAACGATGTGGGGCTAAGTACCAAAGCAACAGAACGTTATAGCTACATTCCTTTTGTCGATTGCATATGGGCACTTTAGCTACTCTGAACGATATGTTCAGCCATGAATTTTCTGTGATTTGTATTCCTAATTCCATTTCCCATGTAGCTACTTATGTGGGTTTGGCTGTAGATTGCTTAGCAGTCTATTTAATCCAGAACAGCTCCTGCTTATACAGTGTTAAGAGAGATTTAGTTGCTGTCAGGTCCCTGATGGCTTTGCTGTTTCTCTTCGTCACACCCCGTGCATAGCCTGAGCATCTCTACATGGGTCGTTACACAAGAGCTGTCACAATTGTTGACATGACATTAACAATCTGGTTGCCTCTTGGCGGCTCAACCATTCCCTGAAGCCTCTGTCCTGTTGACCTGGTGGAAAATCTGGGTTATAGAGAATTGGGTTAAAGGGTTGACTATTGGGTTTCGCCGTTGCAGTGGGATTGATAGTGGTTGAGTATCGAAGATACTCTCCCATTGTGCTTTAACTAGATTTTCCAAACACCGGTAACTAATATAATTTACTTTTCTTGGCCTGTATTCAGTACTAATTTTCCTGTAACCTATACGTTTTCAGAATATATGGTAAATTCATCCCCGAAAAACATGGTACCTTAAAGCTTAGGTTGAAGTTTGCAAAAACATTTGGGCTTGCTACCTACAATTACTGCTTCTTATTTCAGATTAGAATTGGCCTGACGTTGTTGGATGTTACCAAGCAAAGTCTGTGTTTTATTATGGAATAAAGACAAATTACTATATTCTTTGAGAAGAACCTGTCACCGTGGTCTTCCATCCTTTCCCCTAACCTTTTAGGACTGTTAATGAGCATATAGTAAGATATAGATGGGATAGTCGTTGAGTAGAGATTCAATTAAACCACTGTTATTTTGCATCAACATGTCCCAAAAGTAGTGAACATGTGATTTATAAATACTCACTACGTTATGTTTATTACACTCTGAAAATGTGAACTTTGTCTAGAAACCTGGACTGCGGATGATATCAAAGGTAATGCAGAATGTATTTCTTAAGGTGTCTAAACTCTCCGCAGCTAGTGACTAGGGTCAAATGTGCCTGTTTTGGTAACTTTTATTTTCTTCAAATATGCGGTTTTTCTTTGTAGGTTGCTGGTTTATGCCACAATAGCAATGTGTGGGAAGTTAATAAAGTGATCTACATCCCCGACTGGTTGGCAAAGATCAGTTCCTGCACTCTGGCGCCCCTGTTCTCATCTACTCAACCCACCACTGAGAGCCCAGAAGGAATGGGAGCCACACTGGATATCCAGAGACAGCAGAGGATGGAATTGTTTGATCAGCAAATCATGTTGTCGCAGTTTGCTCCAAGAGGACCGCAACCACAGGTACCAAAAAAAAGAATTTCTAAGCATTTGCAAGTAACATAATAGAAACCGCTCATCTGAGTTTGACTTAAATGTGCAAAACAAAGGTCGGGGCACATGTACAATTGGAAATTATGGGCTACATGTGCGAAGAAGAGGAATAGAGATATTTTAATTGTGAATGTTTGTGAATCGCAATTAGGAAATCACTATTCCTAATGTATGAAACTCTTCTGAGATTCATTAGCGATATCTAGTAGGTCGCAAATAGACCTAGCTCTTGAATATTAATGAGGTAGGTCACAATTTGTGACCCACTACAATTCGCTGGGACCAGCAGACCACCATAGCTGTGATTGCTTTTAAATAAAGCATTTTTTTAAATGCAGGCCATTTTTCTTAAAGGAAGACGGAATGTGTTTAAAAAGAAAAAATGCTCCAACAATGGATCAGAGATCAGACGACTAGGAAGAATAAAAACGTTGTTTATTCACTATAACTATACTTTGTAAGGCTACTGTAAGATGTACCCATGCATATGTAACTCGTGATGGAACTGTTATAACATGTACAAAATATGATGCGCATGAAAAACATTGCAAGTCTATTTCAATAAAGTGTTTTTTTTAAAAAAAATGAAACTTTGAAGTTTCATTTTTTAAGAGTAGGCAGTGGTCCGTGGGACCAATGCCTGCTCTTAAAAAATATTTTACCAGACATTCTCAAAGGGGAAGGGTCCTTCGAGGACCCCTTCCCATTTGCAAATGGGTTACTACCAACTTTGAGTTGGTGGTAAAGTGCAAATGTTGTGCGACCCCAGTTTGGTTGCAAAACATTTGGATATACCAAGGCCAATCCTTATTTGGAAGGGATGCCCTAAACACGTCAATTCCAAATACCGAATCACAAAACACAAACTGCGATTTGGTAACAAGTTACTGAATCGCAATTTGGGCTTTGTACATCCGAAAAAGCATTTTTCCAGTTGCAAACGGGCTGATTCTACAAATTGGCCCGCTTGTGACCAGAAAAATGCTTTGTACATGTGGCCCTATGTTCTCAGTGACTTAAGTGTGAAATTGCATGTTCTACAGGATTGATCATCTGGAGGCATTTGGGTATCAGTTAACAAGAAGACAGCGTTGGCAGTCTTGCAGTGGAAACAGTGTGCTGTAAATCATTTATGGGTCTCTTATCAAGTGTATTTGTTAGCACAATTATCTGTTTCTGTGTCCGTGCCAACAGATCTTCCTCATCTGTCATCTGCTTTTTTCTGCTAATTTTGGCGACTCAACGCGACCGTTAGGTAGGTCCTGTTGGGATGGAAGAGACAACTGCTCAACCTCCCGGGTACTCATTTGCTCACTCGAGCGCTGTTGAGAATTTACCCACCTAATATTCCTCCTGACCCATTGGCCCTGTTAGTGAGACAGATTTGTCTTGCTGCTGATTGTAGCTTCACTTTTTCAAGACTGCTCGGCCTGAGGTGCCCTGATAATCACGCCATAACCATCTACCAGATGCACCTGCTGTCACTCCATTTGGTGCCAAGTCTTCAGTGGTTGGTACTTCACTCACCCCATTTGAGTTCCTATGACAACTGGTTTACAAATATCTGAAAAACTGGAGATTTTTAGGATTTTTTCAGGCCCTTTTCGAATCTCTCTATCCTGATGATGAGTCAGTTATTATTGTGGGTCGAAACACTATCAACACCAAACATATAAACTTTGTTGCATTTCTGGTTTGATTTGTGACTACATAATCATTAATAGTACAATCATAGATTCTACAACTGTAGTCATATGTTTTCTTGGCCGTCTTCTCTTGTCACGTTGTATTATCTCATTGAAATGTGTGAATCACCTGAGCACTGAGCTTGTTTGTTCTCTTTGGTCAGTTTGAATTAAATCACCTTTTTGCCATAATATTTTTGGTTTTTGTAGTAATAGTTTTCTGTATTATTTATATTGGGACATTTTATTGTCTGTATTTTACTATGTCTGTACTTATTGCTCAGAAACCTTTTTTCTAATTAATCTGAATGCCTGAATTGCGCTGTTGTTGCTGCATACGTTGACATGGGGGTCTCCAGATCCAAAAAGTGTAGGAGACACCCCTCTTTCAAATCAAATGATGAGGCAAGGGATAAAAGGATCACCTTTTGACTGCAGCGAAGATGAGATCTTACTTTAGGAAAAGACTCTGGGGAAGTCGAAACAACGAATCCACTATGAGGATTGGATTAGAGGTCCAAGCTCTCTTGGGTGTCTTGCCAAGGTGACGGATAGCAAGATGAAAGTTTTAAAAGAAACTACCTTCACTGACACCTCCAACACTGTTGAAAGTGTGTCCTTGTATACCTCCAAGAAATAAAGCCAACTCTTATGCGGAAGAAGTTGCCGACCTGTAAATTGGAACAAGAGCCAACATTTATGGAGATGGGCTGCACATGTATCAGCCATTAAAGCCCCGCCCACTCAAGACTTTTTACGAGCTCTGTTGCAAGTTTTTATAAAACCTAGGTCTTGTGACCTTTGACTTCTTCCTTTAATAAGGTAACATAAAACAGATTTTATCTTTTAGGTTTGTGAAGGTTTTAATATTTTTTGTTAGTTTATATTTATCAATAATGATACATTGTTATCAGTAGAGCATATAGAGTATAAGGAAAACAGAGCTCTCATTGCTAATATGGTCCCTTATACAGGTACAATTCTCATGTATTATTCTCACAAACATCATCATGAGAGCTGAGTGCTATTTGTGTGTTTTAATCCAGTGAAACACAGTATAAAAATACATGTTGTAGTTTGTAGCTAAAGAGGAAAATCAATATGCTGGGGGCACTCAGAACATGATCTTGCACTTGCAAGACATCTGAGGGCTGTGCTGATAGAGGGCAGCAAAGGGGAGCTATGTGGGGATGGATACTGTTTCTCAGTGGCAGAAAACAATATAGGATTGGGTTAGACTGCTTTTCTACTATGTTATTTTTATTATTTATTGATGCCAATGTCCTAATAATGGTTGCAATAACAATTGTTTACGGGTTGTTCTACACAAGCTTAGTGATTTGTTGATAATTGATGCTTTGACGATTAATTGGGGAGAGGATGTGGCCTTACGGCTAGAGGGGCAGACCTCGAAGCTGGGGAATCGGATTTGAATCTCTGCAGGGACGCTCAAAATCCTGTAATTCTGGGCAAATCATTTAATCTCCCCGTGCCCAACAAAAATGAATGTGTCTGTCTACAACGCAACTGTTGCTCATGTAAAGCGCTCTGAGGCCTTTGGGTCAAGTTTGCGCTATATAATCCGAAAAATAAAAAATACATTGATGATTTGCTACTTGAGTTCCCAAATCCTACCTAAAAATAGCCTCCTTTGTTCTCGGACAGGTCTCCTCAGAGTACTAACTGACCCTTCCTTCTTAATAGTTTATGGATTATCTGAGATCCCGCTCTGTTTCATTCTCTCTGCAAGTTGACAGGCTGACTATACAAGTCTCAGAGCCAAGAGAGATCTAACTAGAGTGCCAGAATCCCCAGCTCGTGTCACTGCTGTGCAGTCCAGGCAAATAATACCAATTCTAAATCCAAAGGCTTAACCTGAAAGTCATAGTACTGGAAGTAGGGATGCGAAGGAAAGGGGTACTGCAGCAACTCCAAAATAACCATGCTGGATTTGATTAAGTGAATGAGCAATAAAGATGCCTTTAAATGTTGTTTTGTCTTGTCATGTTTGCTGTGCTTTCAAAGACAAAGATCATGTCAGGCGGGAAACGGCCAGTACAACTCGGCCGTTTCCACGCATACACTTAACCACGCATGCTTTACAACGCATGCGTGGTTACCACGTATGACCTTTACCACACATTCCTTTACTACGAGATACGTAGTAAAGGAATGTGAGTTAAAGGTAAAAATAAAAAAGCGGGGTTTGGGGGGCCTCCCCCCCCCCCCCCCCCCCCATTCCCCCCAAAAGAAAGCATGGCTTTCAAGAAGGGGGGCTTGGGGGGATCCCCCCCCCCAAAAAAAATATGTTACCTGATCAACGCTCTTCTGTGCTTCTTGTCGTTCGGGCGAGGAGCATCACTGACAACGTTATTGCGTACGTGCGTCTACGTACTGCATTTTCAAAAAAATAGAAAAAGGACAAAATAAAACAGAGAAAGAAAAACGAGGATTCCGTCCATAGAAAGAAAACAAAAACTGTGAGTATATAAATTTATAGTAATTTTAAAACCTTAACCATGAACATGCCATTATCATGCATACTTATACAACGAAAATCGTTGTAAAGGTATGCATGGTAAAGGCATTTTTGTGGTAAAGGATATTCGTGGTAAAGGCATTCACGTTGTAATGCATGCGTGGAAAAAGCATGCGTTGCAACGGAATGCGTTGAAACGTCATACAACCATGTCAGGCTATGTCTCCTAACAATTGATGCTTACACTTTTAACATAGAGATTGGTGTTTACGTTTCTTGCTCTGATTGCATAGTTAGGATTTTGGATTTTGTAAAGTGAACTATCTGATAATCTTGTGGGGTTCAGGGATAGTGAAAGGAAAGGCTGTAGCTTGTCAGTTTTCTAACCCACAACAAAATGTAAATACGTATAAATGAACTGTTGAAATATTTCAAAATATATCAGCAGGTAATGAAGCACAAATGAAGTACACTTGGTGTGGAATTCACTTTACTTTGTGATGTGCAAATGGTAAATATTTGTTGAATGAGAACTGTATGTGGGATGCTAACACCAGAATGTAGTTGTTGTCATGATAAACAGTATGTAGTTACTCTATCATTGTAACATAGCTGTGGAAAATAATTATTACATTCCTTTTCTTGTACATAAATTAACAGTTTGAAAAGAAAGCAAACACAAGTAGAATCAAGATATGCAACATCTGTGTAGCTGATATTTTTCTCTGTATGTTATACTGAAATAATCACTTGCATTCGATAATCATGCATGAAAATGAAGATGCAGCTGCCAGCCAACACTTGTTGACCCCTTTTTAGGCGTGGCGGCCGGGGGCTTTCTCTAGCAAGCTGTAATTAAAGTAAGAAAAAAACAATATAAAAGCCTTCTTGCAAATTTAAAATATCCGCCAACTGAATCACTTGTGAATGGTGGTCAACAATTGTGTAACTGTGAACTTAGAAAAATTTGCAAAAACTATATTAGTCGAGGTGAGCCATTACTTAAACTGTGAAAGTCTATGACTAGGGAGATGCGAGTTCATCTCTCACTATCGTTTAGAGCATGGGTACTCACAAACTTTCTCTCGGGGGCCAAATTCACAGTGTCGTTTGCGGCTGAGGGCCGCACCGGTGGGGGCGGGGTCAGAGGGGCGGGGCTAAAGCAAAAAAAATTGTGACCATGAGGTTAAACACAGGTCCCTGCACTGCAGCAGATGCCTTCGTCCACTGAGCCACCAGACCCAGCATACACGGATCTCTCTCTCTCTCCCTCTCCCCCTCCCTCTCCCTCCCTCCCTCTCCCCCTCTCCCTCCCTCCCTCCCTCTCCCTCTCCCTCCCCTCCCTCCCTCTCCCTCTCTCCCCCTCCCTCTCTCCCCCTCCCTCTCTCTCCCTGTCTCTCTCCACTGTCTCTCTCCCACTGTCTCTCTCCCCCTGTCTCTCTCCCTGTCTCTCTCCCTGTCTCCCTACCTCCGTCACCCTCCCTCCGTCTCCCTCCTCCCTCTGTCTCCCTCCTCCCTCTGTCTCCCTCCTCCCCCTCTGTCACCCTCCCGCTGTCGCCCTCCCTCTGTCGCCCTCCTCCCTCTGTCTCCCTCTCTGTCTCCCCCTCTGTCTCCCTCCCTCTGTCTCCTTCCCTCTGTCTCCCTCCCTCTGTCTCCCTCTGTCTCCCTCCCTCTGTCTCCCTCCCTCTCCCTCCCTCTGTCTCCCTCCCTCCCTCTGTCTCCCTCCGTCTCGCTCCCTCCCTCTGTCTCTCTCCCTCCCTGTCTCTCTCCCTCCCTGTCTGTCTCCCTCTGTCTCCCTCTGTCTCTCTCCGTCTCTCTCCCTCTGTCTCCCTCCCTCTCCCTCTGTCTCTCTCTCTCTCCCTCTCCCTCTGTCTCTCTCCCTCTGTCTCCCTCCCTCCCTCCCTCTCCCTCCGTCTCCCTCCCTCCCTCTGTCTCGCTCCGTCTCCCTCCCTTCCTCTGTCTCCCTCCCTCCGTCTCCCTCCTCCCTTCCTCTCCCTCCCTCCGTCTCCCTCCCTCCCTCTGTCTCCCTCTGTCTCCCTCCCTCTGTCTCCCTCCGTCTCCCTCCCTCCCCCTCCCTCCCTCCCTCTGTCTCTCTCCCACTGTCACCCTCCGTCTCTCTCTCTCCCTCTGTCTCCCTCCGTCTCCCTCCCTCCCTCTGTCTCCCTCCCTCCATCTCCCTCCCTCCCTCTGTCTCCCTCCCTCCGTCTCTCTCTCTGTCTCCCTCCCTCTATCTCTCCCTGTCTCTCTCTCTCCCTTGCTCTGTCTCCCTCTGTCTCCCTCCCTCTCCCTCTGTCTCTCTCCCTCTGTCTCCCTCTCCCTCCCTCTGTCACCCTCCATCTTCCTCCCTCTCCCTCTGCCTCCCTCTCTGCCTCTCTCTGTCTCCCTTCCTCTCCCTCCGTCTCCCCAGACTGCGCCTCTGTCTCCCTCTCTCTGTCACCCTCTGTCTCCCTCCCTCTGTCACCCTCTGTCATCTCACCCCGTGTGTGTGTCAGCCCTCAGCCCGGGCTGAGACAGCTTCCCAGCGCGCACACACAGCCACACTAAGACAGCTTCCCTGCACTCACACACAGCCCACACCCCAGTACTTCACAGGTCTTTAAAAGACCATTTACATTTTAATAAAGCTTTGTTGTATTTCACCTCTTAGGCCCCTGCATCTCCACTTTGACAATCACTGGAATCCCCCGGCCCCCACAGAGCAGAGTCTCAGAGTCCGGGCTGCTAACACTATTTAAACTTT
Organism: Triturus cristatus; assembly: GCF_964204655.1. Lineage (NCBI taxonomy): Eukaryota > Metazoa > Chordata > Amphibia > Caudata > Salamandridae > Triturus > Triturus cristatus. Next base: position 804,698,279 of record NC_140591.1, read on the forward strand.
AGAGGTTGTTTACATAATTTTAAAGTATAAAAAGTATGCATTCTAGAAGTGATTTGGTGATTGTGGCTCTGCCTGGAGTAGTGTGTTAGCTTGGTGGATTTATGCCTGGAAATAGGCGTTTGGAACAACAGGAGAATGCCGGTAAAGACACATTCTGTTGTAATCATTTATTGTAAACTGCCCGAAGGCCTGGGATAAGCTGTGGTCAATGTCAATGTCAATGATACTTTTATTAATTTCTTAAAAATCATAAAAGGATGGCAAACCATCATAAAATACAGATTCTGAACATAGAAGCATATGTATTGTAAAAGGTATTATTATTAAAAAAAGATTAAAAAGTTATTATAATTTGTTTTTTGTATTATTTTAGAACATTGATCTGGAAGAGATCCTTGAGAAAGGAAAACCATTATCACAGTAAAAAGTCAATCAAGGGGGTGTGTAATTGTATATCATGAAGAAATTTTGTCCAATTCTTTTGCCACCATTTTCCAGAGTTTTATGGCACTACAGGAAAGTGGGATTGAGCGCCATCCAAGACACCTAATGACCGCAGCTCTACATGTTCTGATCTGTTCTTTCCTTAAAATCTCCCGGAGAATGGATTTACGTATTTTCAATAAAGTAGGGCATATACATAGTAAATGTAATAGTGACTCCTCCCCTTGACAACAAAGGCGACATTCCTTTGATGGCCATACGTGTTTCCACTGCGGGGTTAAATCTTTTGAGGGGAATGAACCCAGTCGTAATAACATCAAGTAGTGCTTTTTATAGTAGGAGGTGTGTTCAGTCAAATACCGTTGCGGTTTTAACCTCTGATATGACTGAATCACGGCCCAGGCGTGATGTTTTTTAGAAAAAGTCTTTTTGTCGGTTAATAGGGAGTTCCTCTTGATTGCGGAATTTGCTGCGTTTTTAAATCCGGAATACGTTACAGGTGTTAACCAGACCTCCTCTAGCTGTAACGCCGACAAGCATTCCTGCAGTATTCTCGTCGTCGAGTTAGCTTGTCGAGCTTGACTTTCTATCTCAGCCCAACAGCGATGGGCTAGGGTGTTATCGTCTGCCTCCCTCATCCTCCAATAATACTTCACTAAAGCACCTTGTCTGGCCATGATCTGATTTTTTAGTCCAAATTCTAAACGGATTTGGTCTTGTGGGATGTGTAGCGGAATTGTAAACTATTTTTTGAAAAATACGGATTGTGTTGTATTTAAGATGGTTGCGTCTTTGGTATTCAGGATTTCTGAACCATACGAGAAGGAGGGCAACAATTTTGCAGCTATCACTTGAAGCAAGTGGCTGGTAGAGCAGCCTGTGAGCTTTTTTTTCAAGACTTTGAAGGCGAACAACAGTTGTTTTGCTTTTGTACTTCCTTGTTCCATATGTTGTTTGAAGTTTAACTTGCTATCTAGCAAGAAGCCTAGATATTTGTAGGAGGTAACGCTGGCCAACCGTTGTTCGCCCAATTTCCAGGAGAAGGTATGCCTGGACGATGTTTTGTTGTGTTTTGCAAAACGCATTACTTTAGTCTTTTGATGGTTGATCGTAAGTTGGTTTAAGGTGGTATAGGCTCCTAGTCCCGTGATCAATTTCTGCAGGCCTGCTGGTGTTTGTGCTAACAGTACAATGTCGTCTGCGTACTGAAGGCATGGCGTTGGTATTTTGCCCAGTTTTGGGGGGTAAGTTGGGATTGACTGGAGGTATTTGTCGAGATCTGACGTATAGATATTGAACAAGCAGGGCGCTAAAACGCAACCTTGTTTTAGCCCGTTCAAAGTTGGAATCTTGCCGGTGACCCTTGACCCATCTCCTTTCTTGATTTGCACCCAGGTGTCAGAGTACAGATTGATGATAGCGTCCAGGAGTCTGCACGGAACCCCCCAGGCCTGCATCTTTGCCCATAGGGAGGCTCTCGAAACTTTATCGAAGGCCGCCTTAAGGTCCACAAAGCAGGCATACAGGGGCCTTGATTTTTCGAAGGCCTGGTTGGTCAAGAGAGTAACGGCAGAGATGTTCGTTAAGGGGCCCATCCCTGCCCGAAATCCTGTTTGTGTGGGAGGTATTTGGTTTTTCAGACTGACCCAGGCCTCTAGTTCTACTAAGAGGTTAGATGCGTACATTTTCGCCTCAACATCTATTAATGCAATCAGTCTATAGTTTGAGGGGTCCGAACGTGGACCCAACTTGTAGATTGGATTTAGGATACTTCCTCTCCAGGACTCCGGGATCAGACGATCTGCTATAACTTTGAAAAAAAGAGGGGTCAGGACTTGAGACCAGAATGTAGGGGCATGTCGAAACAGGGCGTTTGGTAGGCCGTTTGGACCTGGTGCTCCCTCCGATTTTAGATTTTTTATAGTTTTTAGCACTTGAGTTTCTGTGAGCAGCACTAAATCCCCAGATGGTTCGGGGTTATTGGTACCGTTAACTTGGTCTCGGCCTCCTGCCTCCTTCACTGTTAGTGCATCACAGTTTGGAGCCGATCGAGGTACTGCTTCGTTGTAAAGGAGTTCGATGTGGGCTCTCCATGTGGTTTCCAGTATGTCCGAATGATGGTGTTGATTCCGGCCATTAATTAGTTGGTTTATTTGTTCCCAGAAGAGCCTAGAATCCCCCAATTTACAAGCGTGATGGAGTTTAGCCCAGATATGTTCTTGATGCTCTCTTTTTGTACGTTTTATATCATTTTTTAACTGTCTTCTAGTTTTTGCAATTGACGACAGAATTTCCTGGTGGCATTCTGGGCCCCAAGATCGTAATTGTCTGAGGTATTTATTTAGTTGTTGTTTTTGTTTCCTCAGATTTTTATTGAACCAAACCGCCCCTTTTGAATTTCCGGCTTGGCGGACATAGGTGTTTTTGGAAAATGTATTGTTAATTTCAATGATAAACGACTCCCAAGCATTTATAGTTAATGTTTCAGGATTAAATTTTTCCAAAAGGCTGGTATAGATGTTTACGATAGCCTTAATGTTGTTCTTTAAATTATAGCATTGTGTTACGGATGATAGCGCATTTACTTTCGCTGAGGTTTTAAAGGTTAATAATAAAGTGAAGGATTGTGGCTGATGGTCGCTTTCTGCCCGATCTTTAATCTGAAAGTTTTTGTGTAACCCTAGTATATGCTGCAGGCTTGTCGGCCGGACCTTGTCCATTAAGTATGCACATTGAGAGATCTTTCAGGCAAAATGCGCATTTCTTGCCAGAAGTGTCATGTCGGTTGGGGGCTTGTATGGGCCCTTTTGTTCCCTTACTCTTTTCATATAATAAGTACATATTAAAGTCGCCCGACAGAATAATTTTAGCATCCAAATAGGCGAGTTTTAATGTTTTTAATGAGGTTATTAGTTGTTCAATTTTTAACTTCTTTGTTTTAGATGCAGGGTGAATATAGATGTTAAGGATGAGTAAGGTATAGGTTTCCGGGACGTCTATTTTGACGCACAACATCCAGGAGCAGTCTAGGTCTACACTGGAAGCCTGCCATGGGATTTCTGTAGAAATGAATATGGAGAGACCTCCTTTAGCTCTTCCGTATTTGGTGACTCTCTTAGCTGGGTTCAGAAATTCCTTGAAACCTGTTATGGGGGATGAGGTTGTCTGCCAGGATTCTTGAAAAAGGAGAATGTTGTATGGTGTGATAAAATGCATGAAATCTGGGTCTTCTAGTTTTGAATGCAGACCATGCACGTTCCAGGAGCAAATGGTACATCCTTGGTGCAATTGGGAGGTTTGTGTTGAAGATGTTCATGCATTTCCCGCGGATATGCCTTCTCTTTTTAATACCCAGGGTGTCGAAGGTTTACCAGCTTCGGGGTACTCGAGAGTGATAGTTATTTTCCTGGCCTGATGCTCTTGATCCTTTGTTAGGTTTTCATTATCTGGGCCATTTGCCCCTTTTAGGAAACTCGTGGTGTAGAAGGGTGGTTGTAATGGGCTGGGATAACGCGGGGGAATTATCTTTTTTAACTCTATTCCCCATTTGGCGAATGTGGCCTTCTGCTGCCAGATGAGGTCGACATGCATTTTGTTAGAAAATGTAGCTATTGTTGCTTCCTGACCGGAGAGGATAAGCTGTGGTCCTCTGTGTGTTGTTGGAGGTAACTGGCAGGGCCGGACTGGGAACCAAAACCGGCCCTGGCAAACTGCTCGGCAGTCCCCAACCCCCCTCTGGGGTTTGGGGGTGCCGCCGAGCTCTTTGCAAGGGCCGGTTTTTGGCCGATTTTGTTACAGGGCCGATTTTGCAGCTGTGCTGCAAAAACGGCCCTCTAACAAAAACGGCCCCCAGGGGCCCAAAATCGGCCCACACCCGTGCGGCCCACCGGGGGGTTGCCGCGTGCCCGCTATGGCCAGTCCAGCCCTGGTAATTGGTATGAAGTGGAGACGGCAAGAAATACCTACTTCGAGACTGTGTTCGAGGGCAGAAGCAAGCTTAATATCTCTGTATCAGCACTTGAATGAATGAATGAAGGATTTTTAGAGCGCTGGAATCATCCCCGGACAGGTACCGCCGTGCTAACAGTTGTTACTTCTCAAGCTAGGTGGGGTGCCTGTGGAACCAAGGCAGGTCCCATAAGAAAAGGCAGATGTTGTGAGGAGAAGAACTGATGTTAAAAGAGGAGAGGGCATAAAAGAAGGAAGTTGTGTTGGAAGCCTCTACTTAGGGAAATACTTGCTTTATTGCCTGTATTCGTGAGTTATTTGGATCAATTAAATGTAAGAATTTTCATAAGTACTTCCTTTCCTGGGTCTCCTGTGTTCTATCATTTTTCACTGGACCAAGGAGGATTGCCAAGGTATTGACACTGGGGTTTGACAGTGCATGCTTCTTGAATCCATTGCTTCCTTAGAAAAAAGCCTAAAAAACGAGGGCCTGGCATTTGTGCCTTACAGCATATCATACCAGTGGATGTCACTCTCTTGCGCATTGTGTCTCATCTCAGAATTACATGCCCTGCTTCAAGTAAGTATGCACCTTTTAGAGCATCAGAGGCTATTGTGGTCAGCTCGAAGGAATGTATGACGTTACAACGCAAACATTTACTACGCATGCCTTTGAACGCAGTTTTTACATCGCCACATCCATTACAACGCATGATTTTACATCGCATGCCATCACAACACATTTTGAGAGACTACATTTACAACGCATTCCATTACAACGCACACCATTACAACGCATACCATTACAACACATATTACTTTTAGGGCAACAGTAGGGTAAGTGTTGGACAGTGTAGAGGTAAAAATTACTATTCCCACTCCAGTGAGTGCAACAGTAGGGTAAGTGTTGGATAGTGTAGGGGTAAAAATTACTATTCCCCATTACTTACCTTATATTGCGTTGTAATGGCATGCATTGTAGTGACATGCGTTGTAATGACATGCGTTGTGTGACATGCGATGTAATGGCATGCGATGTAAAGGATGTTGCTTTGTAATGACTGCGTTGTAAAGGTAGTGCGCTGTAATTACTGCGTTGTAAAGGTTATTTCCCGCTCAAAGCTACGATTGTCACATATCTGTTCTTTTTACCTATGGTAAATGGATAATCCATTTTCATGCTTCAGCAGGGTTGAGTTTTAAATGAAACATTGGCAAAGCCAATGGGTCTGGCAACAACTTGTAGGCTTTATTTATCCTGAACGTAAAATAAATTAAATTATAGCACACTGTTGAATGAAATCTCACAAAAATTGGAGATTAATGTCAATCACATAGTGACATTTTTAAAAAGTCATAGCTTATGCTTCAACTTAAAACGACCCATAGATAAAACAATAGATGTTTGGTAGATGTACTGCAAAGAAATAGGTCGTTATGTTACGAGTAAATAGTTGACTTCAACTTTCTATCCTTGCCTGCGCCAAAGCAGTGTCTGAAAAATGACTGGCTTTGCAGCTACAAAATGTTATGTTATATGTTGTATGTATTTGTCAAAATTCACATAGAGCTTCTTGGCTGTATAGAAAGAGAACTGTTTCAGACTTAAGAAACTGCATGCTAAATAGATACTTTTGTTTTGCTTTCTCAAATGCATTGGCGATGATTAACTGTGTAGATTCAAAGGAAGGGAGTTCCAAATTTCAGCGTCAGCAACGCAGATGGATTTGTCATCCTATGTGAATGTGCATGGCTTGGGTATGGTTAAAACTAATTGCTAACAACAGAGTGATCCACAGTTTCAACCATGTGAATGTAGAGGCTATAAAGTCTGGAGTACACTACTAGACTGCCTTATATACAATAACCATGGCTTTAAAAGTCATTCTATTATGATACGGGAACCAATGCAGTTGACGCAGAGTGGGTGAAACATGTTTGAATCTCTTAAGAGCTCCAAGTAGTTGCAGTGCAGCATTCTGAAAAAGTCAGAGGTGGGTTATCAGCATACTGCACGCCAACAGAGAGGTAGCCTTTCCATAGTCTAGCCTCGATTGAAGTAGGGCATTAAACATAACTAGATGGAGATGTTTCTTAATAAACAGAAGAGTGGAACACAACAGCTTCAGTTAGTGAAAACAGGGGCTGACAACTTTACAAACCAGGATGGAAGTTCCCAAGTTGGAATCTAAATGAGTGCACAATTTACCAACTTAGGAATAGCGAGAGGGTGGAAGGGACATCATTGAGTGCCAAAGAAAGTCTTCCACAGTCAAAGTTTGAGAGGTAAGGAGTGGTTCAGCCTTAGTCTCATAGTTTGTTGACAGAAACAGTGGTTTAAAGGCAGGCTGTCTGGCAAGCCGGAAGTCCTGGCATTGATTTCTGTGATGACCCAAAAATCAGTTTGGTGTCCTCTGCATAGATGTAGAACTTTACCCAGATCTGGTGATGTCAGTAGGCAAGGGTGCAGATCTATATATTGAACAGAAAGGGAAAAGGAATCCATCACTGCTTTGCATCAGAATTGAGAGATTTTAATTGCGTTTGAAAAGGGGCCAATATGACTGATTGTTGGTGTGTAGATATAAAGGAGATCTGCAATTTGAGGAGTGTTCTTGTAACCCCTATCTCGATAAGTCTTGTTTCGAGGACATGAGCATTTAAGTATGTAATGAACATGAGAAGCCACAGCTAACTGCATTACAGCTGTCAGAAAAATAATACATAAAGAATACCTTGGCTTTTAACTTTGCCACAACACGCAATGAGCAAAAAAAACTTTCTGTTGCTCCAAGGAGTGCCAGCCAATTGTGTATCAATCACATTCCATCCCCCTGTGCACAGGAAAATTGATGTCACTCAGTTCAAAGAACCCTTCCTTTAACTAATGCCTGTACCGTGAGCAAAAAGGAAATACACCCCACACTGCCTAGACAGGCAGTAGCTAAAGGGGGATTGAACTATTCCTACACAAGTATGGGCTCAGAAGGCTGAACCAACTTCTAATGAACATGCAAACTAACCAATAGCAAAAGAAGGCTGACCCAAAAGCACTTTTCTCCTTGTATGAATTTGATGTATTATCCTGTATTCATTTTTTAGATGATATAAACCTTATGAGATCATGGCTGGACCTAACAAGCAGCAATTTATGGTGTAAAGAAGCAGATTACTTTTAACACTACATGCTAGACACGTAAACAGGGCATTATGGAAGAGAGGTTAAGACCATTTATAAACTCTCATTATAGGGGGGGTCTTAAAAGGAAAAAGAGTGTTATAAATAAGGACAAAGTCTTTCTATGGATGAACTGAAGTGACCTTGTTTTTGAGCAGATTCCTCACGTTATGACTATCCTCTATATCCAGAATCTTTTCCCCAACTGCAGCTCTCCAGCTTAGTCATGTGGCTTCAGCCTCGACTCCGCCCACAATATTACAACATCGGTGTACAGTATGTTCTAACCAGCTCACTGATGTCTCTTCTTCTATTCCCATGCCTCATTAATGTAGGCCAGGAGCTCTTCTTTGTCCACTAGAAATTAAATTCATTCGCTTTTCAAAAGTGACTAGGTCAAATGTCTTCAAAGATTTCAGGATTTTGATCCTTTTACAAATTCTGTAAGGAAATGTCCCTGTTGGACTCACATGACATCTACTTGTGGTGTATGGGCTACAGTCACAGCTCCACAACCTGCCACTTGTGTTCACTGATGTAGCCAAAGGCCATCAGGGAACAGGAGTCCAGGCTATTTTTAGTCAATTCCATCAGGGATACACCACCGTGTTTCACTTCACATAAGTCCCTCGACAAGGAATGAGTTCCCACAACCTCGTACTACAAAAAACACGATTGGATGAAGAAATCCCCTTCTTGCTAGATAATGGTCCTGCTTCCAGGATCATTTAGAGTTTCGAAGCAATTTCCCAGGTCCTCCTTGTTGTCAGAGCCGATTCTGATATTGAAAATGATGAAGATGGAATGCCTGACTCAGACCTCCCGTCATGCTGTAGTTGACTTGCTGCAGACACATTTGGTACCCACTGAACCACTACCCCCAATGCTGGGACCACTCCTACAGGCCTGGCAATTCTGGCAGCTCCAAACCTGACCCCACCCTTCTCCCCACTCCTGAAGGGTTTGCCTAGATTCTGTACAAGCAGTCATCATGCTTGAATAAGTTGCATAGAATTTTCTGGAGATGTTCAAGCCACATTTTTGGAAATGTTCTTTGATGGTCTGTGGCTATTCAGCGAGAAGGCAGACTCCTTCCTCGAACGTTTTCAGAATAGTAGATACAGTCCGCTTGCTGGGCTTAGTGTCCACAGTGATAAAGTTCCACAATATTATTGAAATTTTGAGGCGGTTCCAAGACACAACCGTACAAGCACAGCCACTCTGAGCATTCTGTCAAAATACCCCAACAGATGTACCGCTTTTTTCATGCTAGAGGTGCATCTTCAGGGCTCTCTCACCAACCACAGCAGGAGGCTGTGTTGCCTTTGAACCTTTCTGTCCTACTTCCCCCCTACCAGCCTTTCCCTTCCAGTTAAGCCACCATCTTCCAGTAGCAGGAGGATCTCCCATTTTTCAACCAGCTGGGAAATGATCACAATGGATTACTAGGTCATCCAGCCAATCTTCAAGTGTTACGTCCTATCCTTCATGTCTATACATTCAGACTGCCCTGATTCCTTTCCACTTGCACATGCTCTCTGGCACACTGGCAATTTTAGCAAGTGTTTCTTGCTCTACTGAACAAAGGTTTAGATACTTCCTAACAAATTCTAGAAGTTGTGCCTCTAAAAGAAAGGGACATGGGTTTCTACTCCCTTTAATTCAATGTTCCCAAGAAGGACAGGGGCTTGAGGCACATCCTTGAACTCTTGACCCTCTGCATGTGCCAGGACAAGTTCAATATGTTATCCCTAAACAATGTTCTGATGGCTCTTATTACAGGGAACTGGCTAACCCTCCTCACCCACTGACATTACCTGAGGCTCACAGTGAAGTCCCAGCACTTTCAGTTCATGATGCTCCTTTGCGAGCTAATGACTGCTCCCTGTTTTTTCTCAAAAGTGTTTGCAATTGTGGAGATTTCACTACAGAGGGCTGGTAGTTTATATATTCCAGTGCTTGAACAACTGGTTGATGAAAACACATTCAAGAAACATCTTCAATCCACTGTGATACGTCTCCCAGACTTGGGTTTTACAGTCAGCACTCAGAAATCTCATTTACTCCCACAAAGATCTTCTTCTACCTGTCCTTCTTTCCTTCCAACAGTGGTTTCGGCTTTTCACATTGGTCATTCATCACCCTTCCATCTTTCTTCCTCTTCATCCCACCAAAGAGGAGGGATGCTGCACAGACTAGATCACTGGTGTGCTGTATTCTGTTGCATCTACCACACTCAGCAGGACAGATTTGATCATCAGCTCTTTCTGGACTTTGATGGAGCCAGAAAGGCAATGAAGGGACCAAAGCACCATTTCTTGTTTGCTCATCCTCTATATCAAAATCTGTTTGCCTTGCCAAAAAAGGTTCCTCTAAAGGGAATTTGTGACCATTCCACTAGGCCTCTTGTGGCATCTACTTTTCTCACTAAAGGTGTTCAGTAGTTGACATGTGCTGGGCAGCCACGTGGTCACCCTTACATACGTCTGGCAAGCATTAATGTCTCACGGCTCACGCAGTCAGTTTCAGTTAATTTTCCTTAACTACGCTGCATGATTTCCTTGAATAATCAACACGTCTGAATCCGACCTCTTGGAGGGTAGGGCTTTGGGACTCATTCATATGGGAAGGAAACTGCAAGAAGATGCGTCTATAAGAAGAAAAAGTTACTTCTGGTGGATACAAAACTATCCCACATGTTCCTCACTGACAGCCTTTTCTCCAAGAGTTGGTACCATGAGTAAAAAGATTGCAAGGCAGATATCTTGAGTTCTGTTAGTGTCTGTGTCATTGATGCTTTCTGAGTTCCTCTCTGCACACATTAATGGGGTATGGAAAAAGTACCAGGAACTGATACTAACACAGCAGTTGGTGCCTAATGTACTCCCAAATTAGAGAGAGGGGTCCCACTCACCAAAGGGACAGGGCGCCAGAAACAGACACTTCTGTCAAAAATAAGATCCCTTTGGGCTCCTAAAAGCATACCAACACACAATTCTAGTATACACTCACCACCCAATCACCAATATTGAATGGAAACCAAAAAATGTAGTATAAATGCTGTGATGTATTTTTATTATTCTCAAAATCTATATCAATTCAAAATGTATACACCGAGTTAAAAAACATAGTCCTCATAAGAACACATTGAGTACAATTATGTCATACATAGACATCTGGGAGGGTTAAAACAAGCAATAAAAACATCAACAACCTGATAAATCCAGTAAGCACCCCATAATTGAACACTACAGTTAATGACCCTGGTTCAATACTTAATAGTCATTAATAACATCTTTAAAGTTCATTGCTGAGTGGACCGTTTAATGTTCCTTGCTGTGTGGGATCTTTAACGCTGGCACTGTGGGGCTATTAAGGCTGATTACTGTGTGGGGCCATTAAAGTAGGCTGCTATGTCCGGCCATTAGAGTTGATTACTGTGTAGCGCCATTAAAGTGGGTCACTGAGTGCGGCCACTAAAGCCTGTCTACTAATTTGGCTCACTGATACTTTTGCTGTCCGAAGTAACTGAGAAATGTAATGCCTGAGCAATAGATTTATAGACTGCCTAGAACAGTGGTGTCGAAAAGGAGGATCCATGTCAGTTTTTGGGATATCGCCATAAAATCGAATAGCATTTCATTACGCTCAGTGAACCTAATTTAAATAGAGGTTCAACTGAAAATCTGGCATGAATCTTGTCCACAAGGGCCTATTTTGAACACCTCTGACCCAGACCGCCTGCTGCATATACTATTTGAGTCCATGGATGCATGCAATTTGCCTCGTCCATTGGTGTAGGGTTCTAGTAAGGGGGCAGTGACACAATCCTATCTGGGTAAAGTTAATACTTCTTGTGGTCTGGGGTCATTGAAGAGGAGAGGTCAGGGAAATAGGATCATGGTAAGGAAAAATCAGAATCAGAGCCGCTTTCAGACAGGTGAAGGCTGCTACTTCTCTGGTTTGGGTACCAACCAGTCCCTGTACCTCTTCCCCAAGGGGTATAGAGTTGGACAAGGTTGAGTGGGCATTCAGAGGGAGGGCATGGTGGAGGGTGTTGCTCAGCTTCAGGGGTTGCCAGAATGTGATAGCAGAGACACCACAGAGGAAAAAGCTGGCTGGCTTGTTTCAGTGGTCTGAGATGAGAGAACCACACTTTGTGATAAAAATGTAGGTGGCCCCTATAGCCCTCAAAATAAAAACAAATGAATCTTCTTCCAGATATGGTTGACTGCAGGACTTAAAACTGATAACAAATCCTACTGCACAATAGAGCAGTCGCCATTATTAAGCCGTTGTCAGAGTACAATATGATGCATGATAAACAGAAACAGTGATGAGAATAGTGGAAACTTTGTAAGTTCCATCAGTACATAAAGGGTGCACCACCACCACAGGACATTTGTGCACAAGTTGTTCCTCACCTGCATGCCACAGCACAGCTATACTCTTTCCTGCATTTATATTCAATCAGGAGTTAAGGCCCAGATGTTTCGCGCTGTGCTGAGGGACCCATATCCCCCATTACTATGCCTTTGTATTCACCTCTTTTGGGTCACTTGTGCTTGATCATTTTATTCATGAAGTATTGATGTGCCAGCAGGTACTTGCAGCGCTACCACTGGCGCTGAGGCGTTGCGATCCAGACACTCTCATCACCACCCCATTATGGCTTTGGCATAGAGTGATCCAATGTTGCCGTCAACAAAGCCTGCAACGGGTGTGGTGGTTCCCTTGAGGTATGCTGTTGCTGACTGGCGTGGAGGCTTGGTTGCCCATCATGAGGTCTAGCATTGGAGTGTTGTAAATCTGCAGCATGTGGAAACAAACATGGCGCATCTTCTAATGGAGATGACAAGCTTATGGAGAAGCTCCAAATATGTAATGTATTCCAAATGATTCGGCAGATGAGTACACACTGGGAGGAAGCTGGGGGGTGACGGGTGATTGGGGGTTTCTTCTTCTTGGTGCCCTTAACATTGCAACGACTGGAGAGCAGATGGGCTTGGAAGGAAGACATGGTGGTCTCGTGTACCTTAACATACATAGCGTTTACCACATTGGCAGACAACACGTGTTCTTTGTAGCTGCGCGCGAATAATGTTCACCAGGCACAGAGGCGAGGAAGCCGCTTGCACCTACATGTGTTCACGTATGTTTCCAAGTGAAATCATTAAACGGACATCTTGCATTTTTCGTGTAAATCCATGCAGCAAGTGAAGGTGCGAAAGACATCTATTGCTTTCTAACTAAAGCCTTGCTTATTATGTTTTTTCCAAGGCGTAGAAGCGGCGATGCCTAGAAAAATGTTTCCAGTCCAGGGAAGGCATAGCTTGGCAGTTCGGGCTGGACTGTTCCCATGAGGCACAGGGTCAGACTGATTTGCATATGGTCATGTCTGAACTGGGGTGGCAGAGTGGGCTAAAGAACGGTGATGGATTAAACCCAGATCTGTTGACTGGGTGTGAGTGTTTGATTGGTTCTGATGCTCCGTCCATCACCACCCCCTTTTGTACCGCTTTGTTCGCCATAAGTTGGCAGGGTATGCTCAGACGTGAGTCCCTTGCTCACTTTGCCACTGGATTCAAGCAAGCCTGGCTGAAGACGCCTGAAATGCCAGAAAGCGGTCCTAGGAAGCTTGTTTCCGGTCCAGGGAAGGCATGGCTTGGCAGTTCAGGCTGGACTGTTCCCATGAGGCACAGGGTCAGACTGATTTGCATATGGCCATGTCTGAACTGGGGTGGCAGAGTGGGCTAAAGAACGGTGCCGCTAGAAAAATGAACAGGCTGTAAATTCATCATCGTCATCCTTTATTTCGTACCATTTCCGGCCATAAAAGGTGCACAGCACACTTAAAAACAAAATAGGCTGTTAATTATTTTTTGACATATTCGTGTTACAGTCCTGGCGTGTGGTTCGCCGATTTCTCTTTTTCACACTTTCTGCAGACAGACAAAATGTTGCACACGGTAAAGACAGGCGAATATATAAATTCAAACAGAATGAACCGTTTCTGTGTTTTTAACACACCGTTCGTGTTTCTGAAAAGGTTAGGGCGCTCACACGTTGGAGGAGTTTCCTGTTGACAGATTACTATCCTGCCCTTATCAGAACTATTCTCTGTGCAGCATGCCAACGTGTACAACAACAAGAAACGGACGACTTTCGCTGAAGAGAATGTCATAAATGTAGGCTAAATATAGCTCTGTAATTCCCTTCCCGCCCAAAACACGTGTACGTAGAAACCCGCGGCTGTCACGCGCCCCAGTCTCACCTTCATTCCAAATGCATGTGTCCGTGTGAGAGTTATACTGTTACTTGCACTAATAATCTTCACCTGCTTTGCATAAGCGAGACCTGGTCGGTGGGTGGTTTTAGCACTTTATTAGACGATCGTATGCCACATAAATAAGATACTCAACACAGATCACTAAACACTAAAAGGGGAAGTTTCTGTAATTTCCAGGGAGATATACCAAGTCAGCTGATTTCCGGAGACCAAGCCACAGGGACATTTACACTTGAAATCTATAAAGACGAGCTATTAAATTTAACACTAGGCTCCCAACCACCAGCTCCTTGTTCAAACTTTTTTCATGGTTAAATACAATTGTTGCCCAGTCGTCATCATTATGTAATGAACTTCTTATCCCCGGTAATTTTAATTAATGGGGAAAAAGTTAATCATGCTTGTTAGCTCACGTTTAATTAAGAAACAGACAGGTTTTTAATCTTAATTACAAATTTGTTCCTGCCACGGCCGTCTGATAGGAACTACCCTACTTTTTAGGTCGAGCATTTGAGACCTCTTGTATATTCTTTAGAATATACTTACATGTGTATATACGTAGTGGGCTCTGGAGATCAGCTTCTCTGCTTCCGCGCAGGGACTTTTTTCTGTTCAACTGCCTCTATTTAACTGTTTTGATAGAAAACGACCAGCAGATGTCAGTAAAATGCCAGAATAGCTTCCTGCTGAGGGACTTTCTTTTTTCTATTTTTCTGGCAACTGCCTCTCTTTAAGTTTCTTGATAGAAAACGACCAACAGAGGTCAGTAAAATACCAGAATCACTTTATCATTCTCTAGATTCCAATCCATAGAAATTGTCTTCCACGAGCACCCGTAGACAATAATATTTTTTTCAAATCTTGTATTTTTAGTGATATGACTACCGAAGGCCCTGATTTTATATTAAAAACAGAGCTTTGGAGTATACCATTTCCCACTGAAAGGCAATATTTCTCTCCATGTGTTCCCATACCTGGCGTGTCACGCAGTTTGGTGCTTACTTGCCCTCCATGTTAAAGAACAGTAGATGTATCAGCACCCAGGCTAATGTGCTGCATAGCTAAATACATATAAGCATTGCAAATGCTTGTTTTTAACTGCACCCCCCTCCCCATCGCAGTAGCATCGAGACCCCTAGGTTTTATAACAAAACAGTTCTTGAAGAGAAAAAACATGTTCTTGTTAAAAGGGTCTCGCCTAAGGGTCTGTCTGAGACTTTTGTGTGAAATGGTCTAAGATAGGACTAGTGGTTCCAACATGTAATAAACGTTTGTCTTGCTGGCGTTCAATAAATGCACATTTTTCTGTTTCCGTGGATAAAATTGCCCTAGTTATAACGACATGGCGGAAACCAAAGTTTCAGAACTATAAATGGTCAACCCCATTGCTGCTCATAGAAAGATATGCGTTTCAGTGTCTTTAAATTATTGAGTGAGATATGTGTGTGTGTGGAGTGAAGGCTATGATTCTCACGCTGAGAGCATTTACACTTCCCTTTACACAACTTAATTTGCTTAGGGGGAGTAAAAAGTAAAATTTTGTCAACAAAATGACTGTATTTTTGCCCAGTATTGTGCCCAAAAAATGAACAGTGCCTCAAATTCTTCAAGAGAATGTTTCAGGATCTTTGAGAGTTCAGTTAATCCAGAGTCTATGAACTCTAAGGTCGAGCCCTCTATGGGCCTGGAAATGGTGCAAACCATTTGTGGTGTTATACTGGGGCTGCAAATACTGTTCAGTCACCAACTGCTCAACCATACCTAAGTGAATCTATACTCTGAAAACCAGCAGATCTAGGCAACGTATTGTCTTTAAGTTAAACCATCCGGGTCATCAGATGTCGCTGGCTTCCCAGTCTTCCATTGCACGTAAAGAAAATAGTGATTCCTTCACTATTGTATTTAATAGTTTCCTTACAAGAGGGAAGATTCTGGAGGCTGCAAAAACACTGTTTTGATAACCCTATCTTTAAAGGCAGATCCTTACAGTTTTCTACCAACCTCCCCTTTCAGCCAAGGTATTGGAAAGGAAAGTAGTGGGATGGGAATGTCCCCTGCATGTTAAAAAGACGTGTTCCCATGCTAGGAGTGCCCGACTAGGAGTATCCTGACTTTTAAAGGTTGGCCCTAGCTTCATGCTAAACTAGCATGTGCACTCAGCGACCTAAGCCTGCCACTGATTATGAAAGGTCCTAGACTTGCGAATTATAGGGGTTGACAAAGTGCGCCCTTGTTATAAAGGTAGCTGAAATTTCAATCCTGTCACCAGGATACCCTCGCGGTGATAGTGTGCTTTACAAATACACATAACATTCGTTTCTCCCTCATCTCAGTAAAAACGGTGGCTAACTCCCAAATAAAAAAGCTGGTGAAATGGATCAGAGACAATAAACATCTTGATATACCAGCACTGGCAAAGAATAACACATCTAAACTGCATCCATCGAATGAGGAGTTAATAGTGACCCACCTGGCTGATTATTATAATAAAACCATGATGATTATTTATAATTAGGGCTCCCGGTTTTATGGTATTTATTGTTTTGACATTTCCGTCTGTATTCATCCATATTGTTTTTTTTGTCAACTTTATCTGTATTTATCCATATTTGTTATGGGTTTTGTGAAAAAAATAAAGCTGAAACTGGTATATTTCCACATTTATTTAACTAATAGCTATACAGTCATGCTTGAATTCCTGCCAGGTTTCAGTGATATTAACACCTGCAAAAGATAAATCAATGCACTTTTGTGAAAATATGCACATTTTGGTATCAACCTTGTGCATATCTACTGCTGTATAAGCCTCTTTACTAAAATTCCTTTCTTTTCTAACCCCCTTACATATCAATCCGCACAGTTATTGGCCTGGCAGTCATGGCAAAGTGTATTTTGAATCACTCAAAAGGCACCCAATTTCCGTTTTCATCTACATTTAAAAATAAATACAGACAAGAAAATAAATGGTTTTCTGTCTGTATGTATCTGTAAAAATCAGTAAAAACGCAAAACAGGGAGCCTTATTTATAATGGATCAGGCTGCCTCATTGAAACTAAAAAGATTGAAAACCAAAACTCAGCGAAGTGCTACCCTGAAAGCAGCTGAACACAGAAACAAACGACAGCGGAAAGGGTCTGTCGTCCAAACCCATTACGCATTAAACTCAACGCATCGAGATGAAAAAAATACAAAAACAACTGCTTCAAAGCAAAAACCTGCTTTTTAGAGACCTCAAGGCCAAGCAAGAAACCTTTCCCAAAACAACGTTCCACCTTGTAAAACAACACACAAAACCTTCCCTTGGATATCAATAGCTGAAAAGTAATATGTAAAGAATTCACAGAACTCTTTGTTGAGACGTTTTATAAGCTACAAGCCTCCCCAAGCAATTAACAGCTACCTTTCTTGCTGGGCCAAAAAACATTATGACCAGAAATACTTTTATGTAAATCACAAAAAGTGAACTCATTAAAACACAAAACCATTGTTTCACTTCAACGATCAAATTCCCGCCTTAACCCTAAAATAATCAGCAGGCATATCACCCCATACTAGACAGGTCTGGTCCACTCTTCTTTGGCTGGTCAAGAGGAATAGCACACAAAACTATGCAGTGCCGTTCTTAAAGATATCTGGTACAAAGACTCAACCCCTCAGGGTGCTGCCACACCCGGTGAAGTGCTGAATACATCATCCCGGAATGTCCTAGGCTTATTGTGAGAGTGAGGTAACACCCTGTAAATTTGGAACTCAGTATGATTATGATCAAATCCATTGTTTCAAGCCTTCAAACTGGATCCAAAACAACTAATTCTCTATCACCATATCCAAATTATCTAATGTAAGTTCCGAACCCGGACTGTAATTGTTAAACAGTAATCTATTCTATTCCTTCTTTTTCAACCCGTATATAACTTGTCCCTTACTCTTTCCCCCCCCCCCCCCCCCCACACCCCCTCCTTGGACTAGACTGTTCTGTTCTGTTCTGTTCTATTCATAGAGCGCATGGCTACCCATTGGGCCTCCCACCGATAAACAACCAACAAGACCCTCTTACCCATTATTTAATCCCAATACTATGCTCTAGGCAGGAACAACTCCCTTAAACAAACAGCCACGCCTTTAGCATCTACCTAAAGATTCTTTTGTTTTCAATTTAACGTATCCTAATCAGTAGGAAGCTTCATAGCTTGTGGGTCAAACAGGAGAAGGAAGGGTCTCCACCTCTAGCCCCGCAAACCTTTGGATTCACCATCAACAGTGAGTTTGTGGACCCTAAATAGATGGAGTTTCAGTAGTCAAGGCATGACAGCACAAACGCCTGTACAATTAGCCTTCTGTGGATAAAAGGTTTAATATTTTTTAAAATATTCTAAGCATGCCATTACAATTTGCTGCAACATTCCTGACTTAAGTTACCAAAGTGAGTGTGTAGTCCAACCAAATACCTACATTTTTAATGGAAGTTTTAGGATAAGAGGGCTTCCTAAAGACTCTAGCCAGCAATCTAAAGGGCAGCTGTTGATGTCCTTACCAACCACCATCACTTCCGTTTTATCACTGTTAAGTGTAAGACAACAGTTAGCCATTCAGTCTGCCACTTCCTTTAAGCAAGGTCCAAGTTGATTCACTTTTGAATGGTTCTGTGGAGTGAGGGACAAAACTATTTGAGTGTCATCAGCATGTGTAACTATTGAGAAGCCGAAGGATTGTACAATCTCTGCCAGAGGGCACACATACAGATTAAATAGTCGGGCTGTACGATGAGCCCTGAGGCACTCCACATTTTGATGGTTCCATGGTTTATCAGCCACTTGGAAACTCCTATCCTCATGAAATGATGTAAGCCAGCTTAAAGCAAGATCACTTAACCAACATTTTCAAGCCTTTGTCTGAGGACTATATGGGCTACAGTGACAAATGCCTCACTTAGATCTTGTAATATAATTGCTGCAGAACCCCCTTGGTCAAGGAGCATTTTTAGTTCCTCCACTACTGCAAGTAGTGCCGTCTCAGTACTATGTTGGGGTCTAAAACCTGTTTGTGTAGGGTGGGGGATCTCATTGGATTCAAGGAAGAATGATTAATGTTGGTTCTCATGCTTTTCCAACAACTTCCCCAAAAAACCATAGCAGTGAGATTGGTCTATAGTTTTCAGATAGTAATAGACCCAGAGTGAATTTTTCTAGCAGTTGTTTTATCACAGCATGTTTCCAGGGGGAAGGCACTACTCTACACCTTTAGAGAGAGATTGAGCAGTTCTTGTAGCACCGGAAAGATTTCCCCAGCCCCCTGCTTCAAAATATGTGGTGGAGAGGGATTAAGTGGTGAGCCTGATTTAACCACATCAATAAGGCAGATTGCTCTTCTAGACTGATAGAGGGAAAAGATGAAAGTGATTCTCAGGGAAGCCTAGGTTGCAAAGGAGCAGCTGACAGCGGCAAATGCCTGGTCTTATCAGAAAACAAAAGGTAATTATCTGTTACCTTTTTTTAAAAGAATTTGGCCAAGTAATTACAGTGTGCCATGGTAGGCGAAGGTAGAGCGCTAATAGGTAAGGGATCTGTAAGAGATGTGACTATTTGAAAAATGTGTCTGCCTGAACTTGAGGTCTTGTCTATTTTAGATGCATAATAATTGGAATGGGCACTTTTAATCTCAGAGTGGTGTATTTGTATTGCTTCTTTGTAGTCCCGTTTGCTCTTGGAACTAAAAGACTTTCTCCATTTTCTTTCCAACCTCTACAATCCTTTTTAAGGGCCAATAAATGGCAGTTCAACTAAGGGGTCCCTTTATAGGTTCTAAATGGAATGGGCTGGTTCAGGGAGGTTTTAATCTGGTCAGTACATTTTCGTGTCACAGTGGAGATGTTATCACCTAGCTCAGGCCTAGAATTACTACCTGTAAGTTCCCATTCAACGGAATCTAATTTGGCCCTTCTACGATCTGACCTCGTAATCTGTGCTGGAGGGCTGCAATCTGCCTGACCTGGCAAAATAATCGGTACCATATAATGATCCGACCATATGACTAGAAGAGGTTTTAGTACAAGCATATTCGGTAGATTACTAAAAACGGGATCAAGGAGGTGTTGTTTCTTAGGCGTTGAGCTGTCAACACGTTGCGTCACCTGTAAACATGCCAGATCATGTATGTTAAAAGCTGTGGTGTTGTTAAGATCGTCAAACCTTATAATTTAGATTACATAATGTAAAATAACTGTGCGTCTCTTAGAATTGCTGATGTAATGTACGTTTCTCATTCAATGCGCTCTAACATCTCCCGGTCTGGTTTGCGCTATATGAAACTGTATTAATGAATACATATTGGAACAGGCTTGGAAATGCTCTCTAAGGTTTTAAAGAGTGTTTTGGCACAATTTTGGAATTTATTAGTCTTTTCATTTAGCCAGTTTGTTGATGCAGATGAAGTTTCAAATTTGTCGAAATGAAAAATAATGTTTCCCGCCTCCTTAATGCCTTTCTTCCTTTAGTATATTTTTCTAATTCTTCAGCCAGTGTGATCTATTTACAATATGAGAATGTGTCTGTAAACTGAAAACTATGCGTTGGGGTGGATCACCCAATACCAGAGCACTTGTATTATTCAGATGTTAAAACAAGAGTCTGGGTTATCAGCAGAAGAGCCTGTGACTGCACTGGTGAAATATCTACTGAGAGGCTGTCTAAGCCCTCTGCTGTGTGCTTCTTCGAAGGACAAATTAGCACTAATTTCAAACTACTCCATCTCCGCTTATCACAGCCACGCCCTGCACAGCCTATAGGAAATGAAAAAGTGGTCTAGCCATAATAATGTTTGGGCATGTTCCAGCTGTATTTAATCAGAGCAGGATGAAAAAAGACCAGGAGGCGATTTAGCTAGCCCAAAAAGTATGGGCAGTTTAGAGGAAATGAAATCCAACCATCTATGCCAGTACGTGGATTGCTCAACTGGAAAAAAGCAACATTTATTGTTCTTAAATTTATTGCAGGGCTTTATTTGTACGGGAAACGTTCAAGGAAAGTAGCTGCCACTCCATGTGTTACCCTTTGCAGTTACAGAGAAAGAGGGGTGTTGTTCATGTTCTAGTTAGTGAGGATAGGTGATGATGAGCACGGCTCAGTAAGGAAAAAGCAGACTAGGGGATCTCAAGTTTTCCCCACCTGTCTGATCATCCTTGGTCTCCCCGTGATAGTTGTCACAGTTCTTTCTCTTGTTTCCCATTTCTACATAGTCTTCCTTCTAGGGTCCGTCAACCACATTGTCTACTACGACCTGCCACCCTCTTTCTGCTACTGACACTTAGTCACTGTCACAACTCTACTCTCTTTGTCTAGTCTTCTTTCCCACCTAAAGTCCTACTTAACACAGATTATCAACAGCACAGCTACGGCACCTGCAGCCACTACTCCCCTTTGATATGATATGTTGCTGTTACTGCACGCTCTTCAGCACCATTATGACATTTAAAAGTAATTAGCAAAGAACGATGATGGATTCAACCCAGATCTGTGACTGGGGGTGAGTGTCTGAAAAGTTTAAGCATTCCGTTCATCATCTCCTTGTGTTTGTTTTGCTCGGCCTAAGTTGGCAGGGTATGCCCAGACGTGGGTCTCTTGCTCGTTTTGCCACTGGATTCAAGCTAGCCTGGATGATGAGGGCTGTTAGCCTGAAACTGGTCCCAGGATGCTTATTTCCGGTCCAGGGAAGACATGGCTTGGCAGTTCGGACTGGACTTTTCCATGAGGCACAGGGTCAAGACTGATTTGCATTTAGCTGTGTCTGAACTGGGGTGGCAAAGTGAGCTGAAGAAAGATGATGGATTCAACCCAGATCTGTGACTGGGGGTGAGAGTCTGTAAAGTTTCAGCGCTCCGTCCATCATCTCCTTGTGTTTGCTTTGTTCGCCCTAAGTTGGCAGGGTCTGACCAGAGGAGGGTCCCTTGCTCACTTTGCCACTGGATTCAAGCTCCTTGTGTTTGCTTTATTCAAAAATAATCCCCACACTTCCTCTGTCTTTTTCCCATGAAAGAAACAATTTGTGATAAATTCCACAACTTTCCTGGCTTTGCCACAACCATCACTCTTGGAAAATAATAAAAACATAGCAAAATTTTGAAAGGAAAACCATTGATAAGAAAAGTAATTGCAAAAAGGCTTGCCTCAGTTACAATTCATTCGGCTGGAAACACCATGCAAGCACTGAAATAGCCAATAAGCCTTGTCTTGATAGAGCTATTGCCTTTGAAAATGTTTAATGCGGGACAGAGACCTCTTTGGAGCAGGCAACTGGGGCAAGAAAATGTGAGAGGACAGAAAAAACGGGGGAAGGGAGAGTAAGAAAATATATGCACTCCGATGGAGTACTGTGCGGAAAAAAAGAGTACACTCTAGTAAACAGTGTACGGATACAACTCATCAAAGTAGAACACTTTGAGACTGAAATGGTACTGCGTAGGACACCCACAAGAATATGGAGGAAAGAAGTGGAGATAGCTGAGACAGACGAAGCCAATCAAGCATGAGATAGGGCCTGACCGAAAGCCACGGTCACTGGAATTGTGTGATTCTGCGGCCGCGGTGTATTTCACATAATTATGGATTTGATGCATTTGCCACATAATCTATCATTTGCTGCATAGTCTGCCAATTTTAACCACAAAAACAAATTATTTCTAGCTCATACGGATCAAAAGTTACGAAAATCATGGCGGCTCGAGTTCCTGTAAATTGGAAGGTCCTTCGCGAAGGGTGACTGGTCAACTTTCAATTGCTTAGTTCTCAATTTGGGTGTTAAATTGGTACTAATAGGGTGGAATCTTTTCATAGAGAGTGCTCCCATTTGAAACAAGCATTTGCAATGCAATAGGTCTCGCGTTTGGGACCTTCTACGTTTTTAGCCATGCAGTATATTATTTTGGGTGGTACAAGAAGGCAAAAGCTTTCATGTTTGTAGGAAGTTTCCCGGGTCCTCCACTTACGTCAATATCAACCTCAGGCATGCTTTTCCTTGCATTCTGTGACATTTAGCTTTGGTTTATGAAAAAAGCTGCAAGTCCCAGAATGCAAATTAAAACAACTGGACTGAAGAGCTAGTTACGCCTTGACTTAGGAAACATTGCAGGGCTATCATAAAGACACTCAATCACGTCAGACTCGTAAACATGGTGTAGCAGTTCGGTTGCACTGCTGCTTTCTTTTGGGCTGCACTTACGAACTTTGCATACGATTGATTCCCGTCTGAAATTAACCCCTTTGCTGCTAGACAAGCATGGAAGGTGGGGAGGGCTTGTGGGCAGGGGGGGCGGAAACACGTAGAAGTGTTGGTTAGGGTTTGAAAGAAGCAACACAGGCAATATATTATAAATGCATATTACTTGCTGGGTGCGGCACCGAGACCGGAGCCTTTGAAAACAGGATCGCATACAAAATTACTCAGGTTACTCCCGGAGATGTTTGTGTGCTGTGGGTGGGTGCGTATGCAAGTACGGAGGGTGGGAGGCTTGTGGGGATGGAGGGGCAGAAACGCAGAGAACTATTGTTTGAGGTTTAAAAAAAGCAACACAGGCATTCCATTAAAAATGCAGATTACTCACTGAACACGGTATGTGCACCTACGTACTCCTCTTGTCCCAAACAACAGGCATGGACTGGTTTGGAAAGGGGCCTTAAAAGCGAGACGAAAGGGTGGGGGAGCGAGATGAAGCAGCAATAAGGCATGTGAGGGATTGAGTTAAAGCCGGGCGCTGAGCTGAGCCAGGGAAACTCTTGTTTCAATTAATAAATGCAGATTAATCGCTGAGTGTGGTGCCCGGACTGGAGTTGTCTGCGTGTTGCAGGGAGGTCGAGGTAGACAAAAAAAGCAATGGTAAATAAATCAAAAAGATGGGGGTGGGCGTGTGTGCAAGCGCAGAGGCCAGAGGGTGGGGGGTTATGGGGACAGCGGCAGAAACACAGAGAAATGTTGGTTGGGGTTTGAACCAAGGAAAACTGGCAATAAATTCAACAAGCGCGCACTGAAGTTGACGAGGAGGGAGGGGGAGTGGGCTGCATTGTATAACAAGCGCGCACTGAAGTTGACGAGGAGGGAGGGGGAGTGGGGGCGGGCACAGTGGTGCGGCCGCAGCTGACGGGAAGGGGAACAGAGGAGCCCGCGAAAGTGATCGTGATTACGATCGCTACGGAGGAAAGACACATGGCGCTGCGCGCGTGCACGTTCACGTGCACTGTAGCTTTAGGCCACGGCAGCACTTTGAGAAGCCCACATATAAAATGTCTCTTCGAGCCTTTGGCTCGCGAGACCTAAAAAGGACACAATAATAAAGTAATGCTATCACAAAATATTCCTCATTACACCGCATCCCTGCTGCATAATTTGGCCCTATTCTGCCACATAGTTCCAGTGGCCCTGCCCAAAGTCCACTTTAAGTATATATCATGTATTGGAAACAATAGGGCTGCCTAGAGATACTGTAGCCAGGGCATAAAAAAGAATTAAAAGAACGAGCAAGAAATCAGGGTGTTCTTAGAAGTAGACTGACGTTTCCCTCGCTCTTTCTTTGCATGTGATAAACAGAGTACTATAGACAATGATATATAATTACATTAGAGTATAGGTTACTGCTGCTTTTAGGAAGCAGTAATATAGGAACCATTGTGTGGGACCTTGAAAGAAATAATTTTCCCTCAAAAAGGGGAAGAAAGTAATTTCAGAACCTAAGTATTGCACTCCCATTGGTCTTAGACAGATCCAAGATATATGCCAGGTTGTAAAACTGAAAACCTAGCTTAAATCGTGTGGTTTCGAAGAGAAATAAACTGTTATTCCTGAATGAACTCTAGTGAACCACTGTATTGTTTGTACTTATTATAAAGTAACTATAACTCGCACCTTTTGCCATGCACGTTGTTATTAGTGATGTAATTTCGGATGTCATTAGGGATGTTATCAGTGATGTCATTGAACCTATCATGAGTGATGTAATATGTGACAATACAAGCAGTGCATGGCGAGGGATCGGGTAATTGTTATTTTAGTCCACGAGTTATAGTTACTTCAGATATCTATAATGAGTACATTTCAATGGTTTTGTCAGGTTAAAATGTTATGCTGTAACTGACATTTTCACCTAACTATATAACGTCCCTTCAACCTTTTTTTTTTTTCTGTGAATTTTTAAGGTTTTTTTTAATGTCATGTAAAATAGTATTAAAATTCATAACTATAATGTTATTTCAAACATTGTTTTGATAGAATTTCTATGGTTTTGCACAGTGGGAGGTTGGCCACGGCGCCTGTGGCCCGGTACTGCACCCAGCCCGTTTTTATTTTTTTATTTTGTTGTGCTGCGGACCTGCTGCAAAACTCCTGGGGTAATGCTGGAATTTGTGATGGATCCACAGAACCCCTCCAATTTTTCAGTTTTCCAAAATTGGCCTCTGGTTCTTTCAGGGACACCCATACATGGTCAAGGGGTCAGGGTACCCCCACCCTGACTCCTTATATATTTTATTGTGTAGGACTCAGGACCAGAATCTGAGTCCTAAGATGGCTGCTGCAACTTTTCCTTCAGGTTGCGGTCAACAAAATACAATGCATGCTTGAGCTTGCAGATCCACAGCAGTGGATCCACAGTGGTACCACTGCGTGAGTCTTAAATTCTCATAAACTAGTGAACGGATTTCAACCAAATCACAAAAAACACACTTTCAGGGTCAAGATTTAGCATTCTGATACATTGATGTAATTCTGTTTAGCCAGTTTTATGGTACCACCGTTCAATTTTCTCATGGAAAATTGCATGGGAAAAAGGCTTTTTTGACATTTATAAAATTTTTGTTATATAAGCCACTAGACAAAATAACCATGTCTAACTAATAGCAAAGTGAGCCATATGTATTCAGTTGTGGTAGATTTTTAAGGTATTGCTTGTTTATATTAGTGAACATGCAGTGTAGTTCTGGAAAAGTGGGTCACCACCACAGTCCTCCTGTATTTAGCAGGTGCAGAGTTCACGTTATCTTAGAGACCTTTTAGTGTGCAGCTGGTGTTGGTTGGTTTTCTGCACTTTCATAAAAAGCCTTTCTCCTTCAAGTAAACTTAATTAATGGCCAGACAAGTACAAGAACTTCGGTAAAACTCCCGTTTCAGGGGCCCGTTGGGCGTTGCAGCGCCGGCCCGACGAAGAGCTGCCTGATGATGAAGGATGCCACCCATGTTGGTGGGTGAGGACTCTTGCTCCCAAAAATTTATATTTTCAGCGACCTCTATCTCACCTAGGTACACTAGTAGTGTTTTCCTGGAGTGTAAATAGTAACAGCATATTTTTTCTTGTTCAGAGAAGCCAGCTTGTGAATGCAGCAACTCATTACGGTGGGAAAAAATAGAGGGTGTCGGAGTTGCTCACAATTCCAACAATGTACATATCTAGAATAGGTACTTATTTTCAGGGATAAAGTAGTGACATTTGTACACAATACATCATTAACTGACTAATCAAATGTATGATAACCAGCAGCTTGAAGAATCGCTTAAGTGATTTACTATTGAAATTGAGGTTTTTGGAGAAAGTGTTGAATAGTGTGAGTGTCAGTATGTTGCAGACAATATGCTAAGGGTCTTTGCAGGAAACCTGCCTTTTCTGTGTGATCACCCTAGATTTTTCGCTTTTGCCTGCACTACATATTGCTGGCTTTGGGACACTGTGCATGTTAATCCTGAACCAGTGATAATGTGCCTGTGTCTCCCCACCCCTTCTAAAAAAGGTTGAATTGGCATAGTCCTAATTGATATCTTTAACTTACTTATAACTTAAAACTGGATTGCACAGTTAGATTTTGGAGGACACTAGGATTACTATAGTACACTCCCCACACATCCCTATCCCTCAGTGCCCCAGTTGAGTGTGGCTAAAGACTTTTGCCATCTTGAAAATGCCCAAAGTTCTAGAGTTGGCCCGAGTACTTTTAACCCATTGGTTAGGGCGTACCCAGGGGTAATTCCCACCCACTAGCTCGTGCAAGGAAAAAATGTGGCATCTCCAGACACCCACTTCAGAACGCTCCTGGACCTGAACAAGAACAGAAGACGGCTGGACCTACTGACTGTGACCTAGGAGGAGACCTAAAGGACTGTACCTACTCCCTTTCGTAACCAGGACAAAGAAGCGAACCCCAAGGGTCATACGGCTGACCTGTTAAAGATACAGTCACACAACAAGAGGCCTTTTTCTACAACTGCCGAGCTGATCAGTGGTCACTTGACCTAGACTGTGACCTACTGTGGGCCTTTGGCTGACACCGTGTGAGTCTCTAATTGCCTTCCCTGAGGGGCTTTAGAAGTGTACTGCTGTATCAGAAAATACATTCTTTGACCAGAACGAACCTGGTTGGTGTATCCGACCCGCACTGCATTGCGGTCATAGGGAAATTGCGTCTAGATTCCGGTGTAACTCTGCCATTAACTATCTTTATGCTTCTTGGCTCTTTTTATTCTTTAACTTTAAAAATCCTTGTCTCCTGTTCCCCCTCTTGAATTCTTGTCATTTTGTTCATAAAAGTTTACTCTGGTTTTCTAATTAATTTTGGGATTTTTATTGTTTTATTATTTGGCCTTATTACTGTTCAGTACAGCATAAATACTTTGCATATTGCCCTGAGTTAAGACTGTTTGCTCTGTGCCATATTTACTTGGGGTTGAGCTCAGATTTATTGACTGACTCGGAGGTTCCACCCTAACAAGGGTTGTGATTATTCCTTGAGGTGGCTACTCACTCACCCATATAATGATACCATCACTTAGAGTCATCTTGTGTATCTGGAATAGCTTTGCTCAATTGAGGGTGTGTAGGTGTAATGATAGGTGGAGGATTTTAAGCAGCTGAAGGTAAGTGATATGTTTAAAACCTGTTTGGCAAACCCTTGTGGTGTCCAGTGCAATTTTTCATGAATATGTTTATATAACAAATATAGAGTTGATGGGCCTCACTTAGGGTCAGTTATTGGATGTGTTGGTGAGTCAATTCGATCTTTATTTGGCATATTAGATCATCCATAAAAGTACATACACTGTAAGTACT
This sequence comes from Triturus cristatus, assembly GCF_964204655.1. Classification (NCBI taxonomy): domain Eukaryota; kingdom Metazoa; phylum Chordata; class Amphibia; order Caudata; family Salamandridae; genus Triturus; species Triturus cristatus. The sequence goes on from NC_140591.1 coordinate 804,726,216, forward strand.
TTTATCATACAATATCATATAAAATAGAATAAAAATGAAAGGAAAAACGTCATAAAAGCACAAATTACATAAAACGAAAAGTTAAAAGAAGGCATCCCAACCACTTCCATGAGCCACAACTAGCATGCAATAATTTCCTGAGATATGCCCCCCCCCCCCCCCGCCCCTTATGTGGAATGCAACATTAAACAGAGTTCTTGAAGTGCAAACGCATAACTCAATACAGTTTTATAATCTCTAAAATTCATAGCAAGAAACGGCATAAAAGGCACAGATTACATCAAACAAAAAGTTAAAAGGAGGCAGCTTCACCACTTCCCTGAGTCACAGCTAGCACACAATACTTTTCCTGAGATATAAGGCCCCCTTATGTAAAGTGCAACATTAAAACAAGCATGTGAGTCATGTGTGCCTATGGCTTGTTTAACAGAGATTCCTATTTGAAGATTAATCTGAGCAGATTACAGGGCTTGGCCTCTGGTGCTGCTTTGCTTTATTGAGTTTGTAGAGATAGTAATTGTTTGTAGATGTTAGGCTCCCAAATGTATTTTTGTTAAGCTTGGACGGCAGATAAGGTTGATTATGATTCCTTTGTGATGTACAGTGGAGAGTGGATCATTAGCCACAGGAAGCACCGTCACTTAAGTAGGAGGTACTGGAGCATGTCGTGATACGGGTTGCGTTGCTGGGCATGCGATAGTGGAACTCCTTTACTACTGCTCAGGAGTTTTGAATTACACCATGATAATACATAATATCAATAATGAACAGAAAGGCTTGCTTGTGAATGAGCCCAAGGAGATCGTGGGGAAACAAAATAAGTTCAGAGGTTTAATTACACTCAATAACTTCCCTTTTGAAAAGGTGCAATAGTTTGATAATCTAGTCCAGGGTCAAAAGTTTAAAGGTTAGTCTTTGTGCATTGCTCAATGGCTCATAAATGTGTTATATTTGATACTGTGCCATCTCTGCATGAGAGAATAAATGAGGCCAGGTGCTTTTCTGGTGTACTCTATTGTGCGAGATTGTTAATGAACAAACCCTAGTGTTCCTTGAGCACCACTGAAAAACTGAAGCATATGTCAAAGGTATTCACCAGAGTGCCGCCTTTAAACCTTTCCTGCTCTGGACCCAACTATGGAGTCATTGCCTCGGCTGAGCGCTGTAGTGCAGCCCTAAAAGAATCTTCTTATGAGGAACACTGCCATGGTTATTAATTGTAAGGACTTCTTTTGGAAAACACGATTTCGTTGCATTTTGAGATACTTACATTCTAACGAGACACCACTAACTTTTGAGAAAATAGTGCTGAAAATCAGTTTGTGCTTTGATCTTGAATCTGCCAGCTGGAGTTTTATACCCCTCAATTGTATGAATACAGGCTCACAGTGGAGAAGTGGCCAAAAATGACATATTCTTACTAAACGTCTGTGCAGCCTTGAGCCTTTCCTCTCCAAACAAGCCCTAAGCTGGCCATTAAACCATAGTCATGTGAAGATAATTATCCTGCTATACTGTCTGGCTCAAAGCAGTTCTCAGTTTGGTAGCCCATCTGGTCTCCAGTACAAAAAGGCCTCAGTGTATCACCCTGGTCCATTCATCACTAGGTTGGCTTCTCCTAGTCGTTGCTAGACATAAAAGACCGCATGCATTACCTACAAGGTGATTCACCTGAATAGTTATCACAAAAGAAAGTAAACTGTACTCAAGTTCGACTGTACAGGATTAAGAGTCTTCCATCTTTAGGCAATCAGACTCTGACAATGTGCCAAATCGGAAATACTCTACCATCACCATAAAATAGGCCACAGCAATTGCAGCCTCCAAGAGATATACCTGGTTTTCTTAAACCTGCTATTGAAAGAGATTACTATCTCCATGAGCACATTCATTTCCTGTCATATGACATACTTTCTGTTACTTGTTATACCATGCTTTTCTGTAAAGCTATCTGCCATTCTGTGGTCAGGATCTTGACATCCTCTGTCATGGAACATAATAACTAAATGTATAGGCGTTGCCTTTCCCTCAGATCTGAGATCACAATATGCTAACTTTAGAGTTGGTGTCCAATTAGTCTTTGAAACTGTTAGACTTAGCATCTTTGGCATGATTACCCCTGTCTTTTTGCTTCTGACCTCTTGTTTTTGACTGTGTGCTGCATTTAGTTTTTGCTGGTTTAAGGACTCTGGGCACTTTACCACTGCTAACCAGTGCTAAACTGCAAGTGGTCCCTGTGTAAATGGTATTGGTGATTGGTTTATCCATGATTGGCATATTTGATTTACAAGTAAGTCCCTAATAAAGTGCTCCAGTTGTGCCCCGGGCCGCTAAATCAAATGCTACTAGTGGGCCTCAAGCACTGATTGTGCCACCCACATGAGTGCCCTGAAAACATGTCTCAGACCTGCTACTTGAGTGTTTGTGAGTGCAGTTTTAGACTGCCATTTCGACCCAGCAAGTGCACCCACTTGCAAGGCCCAAACCTTCCCTTTTACTATGTGTAAGGTACATCTAAGGTAGGCCCAGATAGCCCCATGAGCAGGGTGCTGTGTATGTAAAAGGTAGGACATGCACTGGTGTGTTTTACATGTTTTAATAGTGAAATACTGCTAATTTCGTTTTTCACTATTGCAAGGACCATCTCTCCGATAGGGTAACATGGGGATTGCCTTGAAATATCTTTTAAGTGTGATTTCCATTTGGGAACAGATAGAGATTTGGAGTTTGGGGGTCTCTGAACTCACAATTTAAAAATGCTAATTTTGGTGAAGTTGGTTTTCAAATTGCGTGTTTGAAAATGCCACTTTTAGACAGTGGGCATTTTCTTGCTTTACCATTCTGGGCCTCTGCCTGTCTGTAAAAACCACGTCTGGTCTGGCAACAGATGGGCTCATGTGCATTCACTCTAGACAGCCGCACAAAGGGAGCTGAGGTGTGCCTTGCATATCCTGATGGCCCATCACCAGGCTAATAGGCGTTCCAGAGCCAGAGTGGTGGGAGAATTTGTTACTGACACCTAAATCGGGCTGTGCTTGTCCTCACACAAAGCTGTCTCCAACCCCTGTAATGTGTCTGAAGCCAGGTCAGGGGTCAGGGAAAGGCAGGGTCTTGTGCACCACAAAGACTTTCCTTTGAAGTTCGCCTACTTCAATGAAAACAAAGCAAACACAAGGAGAACGATGATGCATTCAACCCAGATCTGTGTCTGAGGTTGAGTGTCTGAAAAGTTTCAGCGTTCCATTCATCATCTCCTTGTGTTTACTTGGTTCACCCTGGATTGGCAGGGTATGCCCAGGCGTGGGTCCCTTGCTCACTTTGCCACTGAAGTCAAGCTAGCCTGGCTGATATGGTGTGTCCCTGAATCCGGTCCCAGGATGCTTGTTTCCGGTCCAGGGAAGACCTGGCTTGGCCGTTTAGGCTGGACTGTTCCCATGAAGAACAGGGTCAAGACTGATTAGTATATGGCTGGGTCTGAACTGGGGTGGCGAAGTGAGCTAAAGAACGATGATGGATTCAACCCAGATCTGTGACTGGGATGAGGGACTGAAAAGTTTCAGCGCTCCGTCCATCATCTCCTTGTGTTTACTTACTTCAAAGGGGTATAAGAATTGGACCTCTGACACCCCAAAATCCGAATACTTCTGGACTGAGGACATTCTGCCGGGAAGAATAGCTGGATGCTGTAGGAGGGACTGCCACTCTGCCTGGTGCTTTTTTGTGCTGGCCTGCTGCTTGCTGCTTCTGTCCTGGGACTGAAAAGACTGGACTTTCAAGGTTCTACAAGGGTTTGTGCGTGCTTGCTTGCTTCCTTTTAAGATGTCTCAGGGCCATTAAAGACATCACCTACCTTCTACTGACTTGCCAAATGGTGTCAAATCCAGTTCTGGGCCCTTGGAAGTGTAACCTGGAGAGAAAATCCACGAATCAACTCTCAGTGCCCGTTTACTCAACGCGGCACTGCCGTGTGGCTGAAGAATTAACGCACCGCCTGCTTTGCGGCTGAAAATTCAATGCGTCCTGAGCACTGTGTCACTGACGTACGTGCACCCACTCCGACTCTGACTCATCGCCTGCTTCGTGGCTGAGTAATCGATGCAGACCCTGCACTGCCGCCCTTGCATCGATGCAGCGTGTCTGGACTTTTGACACATTGTCCCTCGACGCCATGTCTTCATTGACGGTGCCCGCAGTAAGGAACTGAGGGCAATTGTTCGGAGATCAACACATCACCTCCCCTTCCAGTAAGAAACTGATGCATCACCTTTCCTTACAGTAAGGAACCGACACATCACTTCCCCTGCCTAGCAGTAAGGAACCAACGCATCACCTCCCCTGGCAGTAAGGAACTGACGCATCACCTTCCCTGGTGGGAGTAAGGACCCGACGCATCGTTTTGCTTTTCTGGCACCTCTCTTTCTCTCTTTTTTTTATTTTGATCTGGTTTTATTTAGATAAATATTGGCTATTCATCTAAACTGGTTTGGACTCCTTTTGTAGGGGTGGTGTGTGTGTGTGTGTGTGTGTGTGTGTGTATACACAAATGCTTTACACCTTGCCTCTGAGATAAGCCTGACTGCTTGTACCAAGCTACCAAGGGGGTAAACAAGGGTTATCTTAGCTTTGTGACTCCCTTACCCTGACTAGAGTGAGGGTCCCAACTTGTACAGGGTGCAAACCACTGCCAACTAGAGAACCCATTTCTAACAGAAACCAAGGGCAGACTTTCAAATAGGCATTTTTTGGGTATGTGTGTTTCAATACTTGGGGAGTTTGAAATAGGATCCAGTTTTCCAGTTTCCTGTCCTCTATCTTCAATCAAAGGTAAAAGTGGATCACCTGGCAGTTCAAGTAGCTCAATGTAAAGGGATCTTTGTGTTGATTTTTCTCTTAACAGAATTGCAGGTGCATCTTTGATACAGTATACCTGCATTTTCAAATTATATGATTAGCCTAGACTTGTCCCACTTCAGCCGTGTTAATGATGGTTACTCTATTTGCATTCTGTTTCCTTTTTCTTTTCTTTTTTAACCATCAGTAGCATTGCAATGACACAAGTTTGTTACATCCCATTGGCATTCTTGAAATCCTTGATGACTAGTATTTTATTACATTTGTATTGTCTTATTGTAATTTTTACATATTTCCCGAATGTGATAAGTTGCATTTCAAAGTGGCAATCACCGCAAATAGTACATTAGGTAATTTTGTGCGCATTTTTTACAAGTTTACCAACTCTTTTATCTACTTGATTTCCTATAATTCATATGAGCTGCATTTTTAGGTGTATTAAACTGATCAGATACTGTATTAAGTATTTATATTTAGTTTTATGTCTTTATATTTTCTGTTTAATGACTAAAAAATGATCCCCGAAGAATGCCCTCCATTTTTGTTGGTTGGGTGTTGTGAATTACTACAGTTTTGTAGCTGATGTTTTTTTTGTAATTTCATTGACTTCAATGAGTGTTGTACTTGGGTTTATTAGGCTTTGGCCTGCAATTGTTTTCATAAGTGAAAATATACATTTTATTCAGAATCCTTTAGCATAGAGCAGGACCAGTGAAGGGTTTTTGCTTCCCTATATGAAGTGGCCTTTGTTATTGTGATTTTTCTTTCAGTAGCACTATTGCAACTGGTGGTGGGTCCCTAGGTGGTCACCTACCATTGCTCTGCCCAAAAACCTGCCCGGTCACAGAGACAGGTTTAAACTTGTTGCAAGAAGATCCTGTTTCCTCACACAACTCAATCATCCAAAGTAGAGGGGAGCAGTGGACATTGTAATGTTGAAGTTCAATAAATGTGATGCTGAGGGATAGTCCGAATAAAATGCCCGGATGCTGCATGTGCACTCTAATCTTCATCCACACCTCCATATAACTGTATAAATCCTAGAGGTAGCTCATCAGCTATAATGTTAACTATGCACGTGTTTTAGACCATGTTACTGGTACAAGAGAGGGAATATATACTTCATGCAAACAGGTTCCTTTACTGACATGTGCTTCTTGCTCTCTTTTTGGCTCTATATAGCGCACACATATGTGCTCAAAATTAGAGGTGGGCGAACCACTGAAAGCTCGAGCTGGAAGCCTGTCTCTGGCTCAGCTCGCGGTCCTGTTGGAACCTCGAGCCCATAACGAGCCAAGCTTTCATGTGGCTTCTGCCTCCCTCCCTTGCCTCGGGATGTGGTGTTACCACCAGAGCTGCAAACTATGGAACTTGGAAACCAGGTTTGAGTCTAGGTGTTGGCTCAACATCATGTGAGTCTGAGCAAATCACTTAATCTCCCCAGGCCTATAAACAATGCCATGTGACCTTTGTAAATGTAACTGTTGCTCATGTAAAACATTGTGTTATTGTGTATGAAAGCACTTTTGAATATGTGAGTTCAGACTACTAGTTGTACAAAATTATCACTTTTAATAAATACTTCTCAGCGCGGTGCTATAATGTGCCAAATTAAAGTCGTTAGAGAAATATACTTTTTTTTTTAACTTTGAAGAGACTTTTTCATATTTTACGTGGTTTTCTCTACAGACTTACATAACATATTTTAAGCGCTTGGCTCATGCAAGGGCCTAAGATTCGAGCCAGATTCATGGTTCGGTTCTGGCTTGGCTCTCACTGTTAATTTGTTGGTTTGCCCACCTCTACTCAAAATAATACATCTACCATGGTTCTATAAGCAACCTTCTCAATGTATACCCTGCATACAAGCATAGCACTGAATACAATCTACTAAAATGCAATTCTTCGCCAATACAACTCTTGAGGATCTAAGAACAAACTTTCTGAAATATTTTGGAATGGGTTTCTGGTCATCTTCAATATCCTACTGAAGAGTGCCTGGCAGAAGCCTAACTTATCTTTTTTTATACAAATCTTTTTTATTGAGTATATATCATATGCAGTTCACAGTACAATATTCACAGTGACTGGATGGTAAAGCCACGAGAGCATAGTTTCAGTTTCTCAAACCTTTGATGCATTGGATAGTCCGGACCTTACATCTCTAAGCGCTATGATGTAATAACAATTTCACTATCCGGCATCAGGCCCCCGACCCACCCTCTCTCTCCCCCCCCCCCCCCAACTTTACAGACCCCTATATGGCTCCCAATGGTGCCACACTTTCCCTCACTTCTTAGGGCAACCTCTGCCCTCATACACTACTTTCTCTGTCGCACAACACCAATCTAGATCAACCTTCCATTGATCCACTTTTTGGTGGGGGGCAGCTCCCCATCCCCTGGCAATATTCCTCTTAGCCACCATTGCTGCCACCATTAGCCAGAGTTTCTGGTACTTCAGCCATGTCTGTTCCCCCTTGACACATAGTATGTGCCATCTGGCTTCCATAGGAATTTCTTGTCCTAGGACCTCTGACATCACCCGTATCTAACTTATGTTTGACATTAAAAAAATCACTGTGTATCCTAGTGCGGATCAGGACACTGCAGCCACTGTGCTACCCTTGCCCTTTTCTCTGACCCTTGTAATGTCCTGCGCTCCTTGCTGGTTTCCGTACTTGATTAGACTGTCTTTTTAGACACCTAGGACCAGATGTATGTCGCTTTTTTTTAGCTCAAACACTGTTTGCGACTGCAAAAAAGCATTTTTATATGTACAGAACCCTATTTTGCGATTTGGTAACCTATTACTGAATCGTAAAATGGGTTTGCTATTCAGTATTAGGAAGGGGTGTGTTTAGGGCATCACTTCCTAAAAGCGACTCGCAGTGGTATGTGTGAAAGTTTTGTGATCAAAATGCAGTTGCAAAACATTCACATTTTACCGCCTACTTCAAGTAGGTGGTGACCCATTTGCAAACTGGAAGGGGTCCACTAGGGACCCCTTCCCCTTTGTGAATGGTTGTAAAAACTTTTTTAAGAGTAGGCAGTGGTCCAATGGACCACTGCCTACTCTTAAAAAATGAAAACAAATCTTTTCATTTTTCTTTTTGAAATGTATCCCATTTTCATTTAAGGATCATGGGCTGCATTTTTTTTTAAAGTAATTGTTTTATTTAAAAGCAATCTCAGACATGGTGGTCTGCTGACCTAAGCAGGCCACCATCCCTGTGATTTTAGCGATTCCCAGTCGGTGGCAAATTGCGACCTACCCCATGAATATTAATGAGGTAGGTTCATTTGCTGTTAGGTAATCGCAAACACAAAGGTATGTACATCTGGACCCTAGAGAGTAGTAGTAATGCTTGAAACTGGCCAAATGCCCTGGCTTCAGTTTGAGCACATTACATTTACATATTATGTGTTGTCTGATTGGCTGTCTTTCTGGTTGCTGATGCTGAGCTCTGAATTGCTGCTGCCGTGCTTTCATTTCCACTTCCGGTGCTCTGTTACGTCAGGGACTACCGACTCGTTTGTGATCCCTTCTACTATCATCAGTGCAGAAAATGGGAAAGAGTTTGCCCACTTGCCTCAGGCCCCCTGGCTGTTGGTAGGTACATGTGGCATTTGTATATAAATATTGGTGGAAGAGCACTGGGCAGTGCACATGAGGAATATAAAATGTATGGCAGTAATGCAGTCAAACTGCCTGCCAGGGATCCACCTCTCTCCTGGTTTTATGCGCAAAATTGGTGTGAACTACAATTTACTTTACATTGGTTTTGGAAACAAGAACATCTGTCACAATCCCTGATGTTTACAAAGATAGTTATCTTTAAAGTCAACAGCCAGTTAAGGACCATCCCAACATGCATAACCCGTTGACACTGTAAAAGAAAACAAAACCCTCGGGATAGCGCAAAGAAGTCTAAAATGCATTAAAAGCAAAATAGCCAGCAACCCATTCAAGAATTAAGACAGGCAATTGCTGTAACCAATCTTGTCTTTTATGTGTAGGGTGACCAGAATTTTAAAGCCAAAAACCGGGACATTTCCCAAAAATAGAAGAAGGACTACAATTTACTGCAACCCAGCGCACTGAATGACAGCGCTCCTTAGCAGAGAAATACAGAAGAGGCAGTAAGAACGTACATAAAATGCAATTTTTAAACCCAGTAACTTGCCTGTTAATTAAATTGCTTTCTTATATCAGCAGCTAACTATTCCTGCTTTTGCAAAACATAAAAAGATACCTCCCACCGTTTTCAGCCGACCCTCTCTAAAAACCGGGACATGAGCTTAATTTCCTGAAATCCGCTGGGACAGCTGGCGAAAATCTGGACTGTCCGGGCAAATCCGGGACGCCTGGTCACCCTAGTTAAGTGGCAAAGATGCAGACAGCTAAGGAGTGATACCCCCTACGATGATTGGGTTCATTATTATGTTTACATTTTGTTGCTACCCTATTCCTGTCTTACCCTTTTTCCTCGCCCCCTACTTCACACCCCTGCCCACCCAGTCTTACCGAATGAAGAGCAGGTGAGTGCACTCATCTTCATCATCATCAATTGAAATGCAGTGATTTTTTTTGCCTGACACCCAGTGGGAGTGACATTCACTATGGAAAGACGCGCAGTTTATTATTTCCGCATGTATTTTTGCCTTTGCTCTTCTTGAAACTCAATAAAACATGAAATTAAAAAAGGAAGGTGAAAATTAACTGCCATACCAAACCAGTATGGTACCCGAGTAGCTACTGAAAATAAGGAAAAAATATAACTTACCACTAACGCGACAGAAATTTACTTTTACTTTTAGAAGTTACCAGAAGGTCTGTCATTCAGCCATGTTGGGAAAACGAAAAAAGCAGAGGTTTTGAATGAGAAGACCTACAATACTAGGAGGGAGTAACATTTGTTAAGATGGCAAGCAAGCTACCGTGTCCAGTATAAGACTCCTCCTCTTAATATGGAAGGAGTCAATGTAGGAAGAGAGTAAAGCTAATGGTGAAGACGCACCAGTTTACGACAAAGCATGTATACTGTTAGAGACTTTGGGCCAGATGCACGATCATTTTTTGCGGTTGCAAATGGGAAATCGGCCGGTTTGCGGCCACAAAATAAGTCTGAGCTATGTACAAACCCTATTTTGCAAGTCAGCAACCTATTACAGACTCGCAAAATAGGGTTTGCGACTTGCTATTAAGAAAGAGCGTGCCAAGGGCGTCCCTTCCTAATAGCGAGTCGCACTTCAATGTGAGATTGTTTTGCAGCCACAATTATGGCCGCAAAACACTCCCAGTTTACCACCCATTTCGTGATTTTGTTATTGTATTTTCATTGGCTGCTGAGCTTCTAGAGAAAAGAAATGAGAAGCATAATCGGAGCCTCCGGTCCTGACATAGAATTATGGCCGAGGAGGAGGTATTGTGAGAGTTGTTGTCCTGATATCCTCCTCTCTGCTGGCCACGCTGGGCGCCTTGACCGTAACCCCGGCTGAACGAGCGCCCACGAAAGCGTCCGGCCCTGCCAAAAACCGGGCGGAAAGCCCGTTTGAGCGATGCTTGGGCCTTATCAAGCCCACTGAAGGTAGCCACAAACTTGGTTAGTTATTTCAAGAAAGGTTTTCCATACAACAGTCCATGGGTTAGTGGGCCCGATTCCGTGTGGACAGCTCGGCCAGTTTCAGGAGAATGGACCGTCGTTCCGTCGAAAGTGCACTGGTGGCATTGCCAAGTTGGCACACCCCCCTCTGGGCCCAGCCAATCAACTCGTCAGGATCAATGATGAGAGAAGACTCTTTGGCTCTAAAGCCAAGCTCAAGAATTTTGGTCAGGGGCCCAGCTATAGCCAATAATTTGTCCTGACAGGACCTCCAAGATCTGTCAAGGCCCTTCTTGGGGTCCTTTGAGTATTTCTTTAGGTATGTTAGCATCGAGGGGTCCACCTTGGGGGTTTCTGCTACTTTGTCCGCCAGATCAGGCCTAGGGCACTCAGATTGAAGTCGTGCCCGTACTTCTTTATCGAACGCTTGGCGTAGGTGGGACTGGACATAATCTGCCACCTCTTGGGGTGGGAACCAAGCAGTAGAATTCGGGTGGATGATGCCAGCAGGCTCAAAATTGAGGACTCTAGGGGAGGGGGGTGGTTCTGCATGTTTCTCCTTCCTTGCCTTTTTGGAAGGGCGAGGAGCCTCCTCCTGGTCAGTGGAAGGGTCCGAGCAGGTGTCCTGGTCATCATTGTTCTGAGATATCTCCGTGATCGTGGCTTCTCTACTAGAAGTAGCGCGTTCATGATCTGCCATTGATTTGGCTAATCTAGCAAAGTCTGCGGCATGGGGATTTGCCTTTCCTTTACCCCCAGGTCTGGCACGAGAGCCTGAAGAGGGGAGCCAGCCTTGCTGCTTGCCATAGGTGCAAAGGTGACGTTTGAGGGGTGCAATTGCCCTTACTAGTGCCAAATTTACGGAATGCTGGACACCTGCATCCAGTGCCTCCACGAGGTCTTGTTCTATAGACCCAGAGGGTTCCTCCTCATAATAATAATAGTCCTCCACGTAGTACTCAGCCATCTTAACACACCAAGTGTGGATTCACCGACCCAGGAGAACAGCCTGTAATTGTATAAGTTAAATACAGGTTGGAATAATGTATATAGAAGAGGTCAGGGGAAGTAGTAACCCCAGGCAAGCCCAAACAATCCACTAAGGATGTGTAAAATACCAATTTCTGACGTGGAGGGAGAAGGAGCTTGCTTAATACCCACACTAGGCAAAGCCTATGAGTTATTTGCAGCCCTACAGTATTTGAAAACAAATAGGGCATCAGGGGAGCAAAAAAGGAGCCTTTTTTGCTTTAAATTGGAAAAGCACGAGGGTCTGAAACTTAAAGACGCTGTTTCGGCGTTCATCAAATGCCTGATAGTGTATTTCAGGGCAAAAATGGCCGCCGCGGATGCCCGGAGGCAGAGGCTCGTGGAAATAGAAAGAGAACCGCGCGTCACCCAGACGCGTGTCCTCATTTCCTGGGACCTCCCGCTCCACAAAGTAACCGGATCTCCGCTTGAAGTCAGAGAAGTACTGCGCAGCGCTGAGGGTAAATTGCACCGAACGGAGCAACCAAGGGCGCCGTATAAGCGAAGGTGAGCGCACACAAGCGATTAACAGCATTGCATGGCGATCTCAATATTCAGGGAAAAAAACACAGGTTAAAAGCAGTCACGCAGGAATAATTAGTCATAAGATTTTCAAACAGCGATCGTAAACGCAAGCATCTGACAGCAAACCGCCATACATCAGATAAACATATCCCCAGTACAAGTAAAGTAAAGGGCACTTAACTGGCTGCGGAGCAGCAAAGAAAGAGGACACTATGGTTGTGCTGAGTCCTTATATATCATGATACTCTATGGTTGGTCACGTGATTTTGTTATTGTATTTTCATTGGCTGCTGAGCTTCTAGAGTAAAGAAATGAGAAGCATAATCGGAGCCTCCGGTCCTGACATAGAATTATGGCCGCAAAACGCTCCCAGTTTACCACCCATTTCAAATAGGTGCAAAGCCACTCGCAGTTGGGAAGGGGTCCCTAGGGAACCCCTTCCCCTTTGTGACTGGGAGTGAAAATATTTTTTAAGAGAAGGCAGTGGCTCCACGGACCACTACTGTTAAAAAATGAAACAAACACGTTTCATTTTTCTTTTTAAAATGCATCACGTTTTCCTTAAAGGAAAACGGGTTGCATTTTTTTAAAAAAATGCTTTATTTAAAAAGCAGTCACATACATGGTGATCTGCTGACCCCAGCAGGCCCGTTTGTGGCCACAAAATAAGTCTGAGCTATGTACAAACCCTATTTTGCAAGTCAGCAACCTATTACAGACTCGCAAAATAGGGTTTGCGACTTGCTATTAAGAAAGAGCGTGCCAACGGCGTCCCTTCCTAATAGCGAGTCGCACTTCAATGTGAGATTGTTTTGCAGCCACAATTATGGCCGCAAAACACTCCCAGTTTACCACCCATTTCGTGATTTTGTTATTGTATTTTCATTGGCTGCTGAGCTTCTAGAGTAAAGAAATGAGAAGCATAATCGGAGCCTCCGGTCCTGACATAGAATTATGGCCGCAAAACACTCCCAGTTTACCACCCATTTCAAATAGGTGCAAAGCCACACGCAAACGGGAAGGGGTCCCTAGGGAACCCCTTCCCCTTTGTGTCTGGGAGTGAAAATATTTTTTAAGAGAAGGCAGTGGCTCCACGGACCACTACTCTTAAAAAATGAAACAAAAACGTTTCATTTTTCTTTTTCAAATGCATCCCGTTTTCCTTAAAGGAAAACGGGTTGCATTTTTTTTTTTTTAAAAAAGCTTTATTTAAAAAGTAGTCACAGACATGGTGATCTGCTGACCCCAGCAGGCCACCATCCCTGGGAGTGCTAGTCATTTCCAATGGGGTCGCAAATTGCTCCTGCCTCATGAATATTAATGAGGCAGGCAATTTGCGGCCCCATTAGGAATTGCAAACAGTGTCTGAGACACTGTTGTAAATTCCAATTTGCGAGCTGCAAATTGGAAGGGTCGTACATCTGGCCCTTTATGCCCTTTATGACGCCATACTGCCTGCTCTGTAATGAAAACAATAACGTTTTTTTAAATCAAAAGATTGAGGTAGAATGAGTACAGAGTATGACAATGGTGTATTTTCAGAGTAGAAAGTAACATCAGCAGTATCGGATGAAAGCAGCTATTGCTGTTTCAGTAAGAGATCAGCAACAGTGATCCACTTGTTGCACAAAAATGACTCATTTGTGATTTGTTTTCAGGTTGGGATGTTTCACTGGAGTCGCTTGTTCGCACCTTTCCGTCATGGACTTTTCCCAAGTGCTAATAACCAGACACCTGCTCAAGAGATTCTCCATCCTGCAGCTTCAGAGCAACAGGTAAATAATATCTTGTTAGAGTATAGTCTGCTCTATTTAATCCTTATGATCCAAACTGCTTTTATTGATGATATCAAGCCAAGGAAATGTCTACTCTTAGAAGTTACTGATGATTTCTAGTGCGCTCTTACTGACTTTCATCGAATAGCTCATGGTCGCTTGTGGTCCCTACAGCTTTAAAATATTTCACATAAAGAATCAGATTCATGTAAAAAGTTTAATTGTGTTATTAAACAGTATAGGAAGCCGTCACCTTATGAAGTATATCAAAATGAGATGTACTGTGCAAAGAGTCCGGGGGTTCCCTTAGTGGTGCACAAGGTGTGCTCTACCAATCTCAATGTGCTCTTTTAGGGGGTAGTGTGGTCGAGCAGCCTTAGGCTCATCAAAGAGGAATGTTAGACACCCACAGCACACACACAGTCCGTAAATGACATGCATGACTCTTTAAGGAGATCCATACCAATTTATAAGGACACAAGTATATATAAACAATGAAAGAATATACCAAAAGGTCGTAGATAAACTGTCATCATCCTGTTTTTTGGCAAAAGACAATTACACAATGTCAGTTTTCTTCTTTCCATTCATAGAATATTAACTTTGAGACCAGTGATGTTTGACATCATCAGCTGATCTTTTTGTTTGTTTTGTAAGTAACTTTCATTTATGTCCGATGGAATTTAGGGGCATCTTGTTGCCATTTCATTGGTGCAGAGGTGAGTCGAGTCCACATAGGAAAGGGTATTCGTTTTCTTTGTTTTGTGCAGCTGTTTTTTTCTGATTTGGAAAAATATTCTTATAAGTGATTTTCAAGATTTTTCATCTTTACAGCTTTTCTTTGAGCACACAGTTTGATAAACTTCACTATTTGTATCTCTTTAAAACCAATGTTAAGGGAACCCAGCACATTTAAAATTTTGAAATGTGCCAGTGTATGAGCTGCAATTTGATGGACCCTTCTCAAGGACGCAAGCTGCAGAAGAGAGCTCAGCGCTGCATAAAACACTGCCCATGTGGGCAGTTTGAGAATTCCTATAGGCCCCTGTTGTGAAAAGCCAACAGTTTATGACAGAGCCTGTCACATACCAGGCGTGACATAGATAAGCCTTCAGGAATTGGATAGTCAGTCACATTGCTTACACATTTCTGTATGAACTGATTGGACAGCGGAAGAGGTAACCACATGTGAGACTCACCTATGACAGGCAGTAGGTTTGGGGCAGCATTCGTCACATGCCTGGCATGTATCTGGTAAACCGAGGCGGCTTATATAATCTAAGACATCAAGCTGCGGATTACAAAAGCAAAATTAGTGTGGATCATTTCTTTGACCACATGCTTCATCCGTGTATTGTTCTCTAGACGTAAAGCTCCCTTTGTCAAATTAAAGTATACAAAGAGTGATTGATTGAATGCTTGAATTAACCTCCGTCACTTGTAATTACGTTGGGCTGCATCCGGTCCGGAACGGTCCAGCCCGAACTGCCAAACAAGGTCCTCCCTGAACCGGAACACAAGCAACCCAGGACTGGTTTCACCCTTATTATGGACTTATCAGCCTGGAATAGTTTGGTTCCAGTGATGCAGTGTAGACAGGACCTATGTCTGGGCATACCCATCCCATTTAGGGCAACATATTGAAGTATATAAAAGTGATGGGTCTGAACTGTGCCACTTGAACCAAGCTATACCCTGCTAAAGAGACCATAACAAATGGGAAAACGGTCCTGCGTTGCTTTTGTTTCGGCTCAGGGAGGACCTGGGCTGGCAGTTCGGGCTGGACTGTTCACACGAGGAACAGGATCCAGACTGATTTGCATATGAGTGGATCCAAACTCAGGTGTCATGGTGGGTGAAAAACGGTGGATTGGGATGTGGCATCAAGCGATTGCCAGTGGCTGACATTAATTCATCATTCCATCCATCACCTTGGTGTTTTTCTCTTTTTTTAAAGGCTTGATTATAACCAAATCCTAAGAGGTCAGGGAGTACTAAGCGCTTCGTTTTTTAAGTTTTTCAGTTGCCTATGTTTGTCTCTACTTGCATCTATGTATCCTTTCCCTATTCCTTCCTCCCCCCCTCTCATTTGACTGACTTTTATTCTATAGGCCCGCCAGTCTGAGTCTCACTTCCCCTAAAATAATCTACTACTTCATAGCCCAGTGTTGCAGATTCTTCATTGTTTTATGAACCAGTTTCAAGTGGGTTAGAAGTGACTCCTGTCTGTAAGACCATTTCTTCCACCACTTTGTTATTCCAGTAAAAATAGTCCTCTGTTGTTGGGAAAGGTATTAAATCTGCTTTGTTGGTAACAACGGACATCATAAAAATATTTTCTTTGTTTGTGCAAACCATTCTCTCTTTGGTGGTTCTGGAATTTTGCATCCATGTATGAAAAAAAACACTTTTTATTTGATTAGAGATTAAGACATGTAATTTTTGTTTGTATTTTACCAGTTTCCTTCAATATAAAATTTCTTTCAAGTTCTGCATGTTTAACAAGAATGTCCTTAATTTGCATTGAAGATTTTGCTGGACATTTCTCACATTCTTTAAATAAGTCTGGACTATCAGCATTTGTACACAAAATGCTTCGCTGCCCCAGCACTTATAACCGAGCTCTATAAATGCCAAAAAGAAACAAATAAAATTTATAAATATTTGGAAAAAGTAAATTGCAATCCATCCTAAGAATTATGTTATTATCCATGTAATTCTCAAGTGAAGAAACCGCATGCCTCTTACTTAATTCTTTCACTTTTTATTCTAGTGTTGAAAGCAAATGTTTAATGTTATTATTGTCATCCGTATTGGGGTGTTTCTTCGTGTCATTTAATTTTTTTAAATCATGCTTATAGTACTGACCCTGGTCACAACAATAAAAAATCACAATTAAAGACACTAAAATACATAATTCAGAATATAGAATTATACCACAATTATACTGTACAATACAAAAATTAAGGAAAATAAACCAATACAACTGCTAAACATGGTCTGCTGTTTTAACATTTATTACATCGCTTATCCAGTAGAAACCTTGGCTAATACCATCTATTAAGGATGGATGAAGAACATTTTCTAGTAAACTACTGGAGTCTAACATAGTAATCAAGGATTATGGATGGTTTTTTTAACTCATTCCAGGCTGCTCAAACCAATTGGGCTACTGCTTGCTCGAATAATAAAGGAGAGGACTGATGACAAAGTGTTACTGCAGATTTTTATGTTAAAACATAATTAAAACTACAATAGAATCAACCAGCTTTTTCTCCAAACAAGCGGTAAAAAATCAGCAAAAGTACAATAGGGTCTTGTGAAGAAGTTTCACAATAAGAGACTGTGTGATTTGTTGTATTCTGGTCAGCCAGCAGTGAGGACATTTAGTAGGCAAAACCCATTACTTTAACTTCACACACAGAAGACCGTAATTCACAGGGCCGGCTTTAGCACTGGTGGCACCCAGTGCGACAATCATGTTTGGCGCCCCTAAACCCCATTACTGCCTCCTCAGATTCTCTCACTACCACCGGGCAATATTTCCCCTCATCTCTCCAATCATAAGTTATTGCTAAACACAAACCACCTCCCCCAAGGTCAGCGCCCCCTTCTCAGGTCAGCGCCCAGTGCTGCCGCACCAGTCGCACTGCCTTAAAGCCGGCCCTGGTAATTCAGTAGATTTAGCCAAATTATGATATGGTTTCAAAATCATAAACATCTTAGTTATAAGACAATTGTCCAATCTCCCACCTAGTTTGCTCTCTGCATTACCTTAGCTATTTTCTCTTGCCTGTATTTCTTCTTTATCACTTTATAGTTGGCCCTTCCTAATACCTATTGGTTACTCCACATTTGGCGGCAGCGTAAGGAAAAAAAGGATTTCAGCGAAGACATCACGGACTTCATCAGCCCGCACGCCCTCCCCTCCGCCGACTACATCCTCCTAGGGGACCTCAACTTCCACCTGGAGAACAACAAGGACCGCAACACCGCCGCCCTGCTGGACAACCTCGCCAACCTCGGACTCAAGCAACTGGTCAACACCCCCACCCACTACGCCGGCCACACACTTGATCCCGTCTTCTCATCCAGCAAGCACATCACCTTCAGCCACTCCACCGGACTCCACTGGACCGACCACAGCTGCGTCCACTTCAGCTTCAGAAGAACCACGACCCACCACCACCCGCAACAGGTTCCCTACAGAAGCTGGAGCAAGATCACCGCCGACCAGCTCACCACCTCCCTCAGCCAGAGCCCACCCGCCTGCACAAAGGACCCCAACGAAGCAGCCCGCAACTTCACGCAGTGGCTGACCACCTGTGCCGACGACCTCGCACCACTGAAGAACCCTCCCAGCAGACCCAGAAGCAAGAAGGCATCCTGGTTCACCGACGAACTCAAGGACTCCAAAAAGACCTGCCGCACCCTCGAGAAAACCTGGCTCCTCGACCGGACCACTGACAACATGACCGCCCTCAAGCACGCCACCCGCAAGCACCACCAGCTTATCCGCACCACCAAGAAGAATTCACTGAAGGAACGACTGGACAACAACGCCCACGACAGCAAGGAACTCTTCACCATCGTCAAGGAGTTCTCCAACCCCAGCACCGGCAACAACGACATCACTCCGTCACAATATCTCTGCGACTCCCTCGCCTCGTTCTTCCACCGTAAGATCGCCGACATCCACAACAGCTTCGGCGCACCATCCACGCACCCAACCGTCGAACCAACGCCCCTCACCACCACCCTCCGCACCTGGACCACGGTGACCACCGAAGACACAACCCGCACGATGAACACCATCCACTCCGGATCTCCAACCGACCCCTGCCCCCACCACGTCTTCAACAAGGCCGACTCCACCATCGCACCCCAACTCCGGAACATCAACAACACCTCCTTCAACACCGCCACCTTCCCGGAGAGCTGGAAGCATGCCGAGCTCAGCGCTCTACTGAAGAAACCAACAGCGGAACCCACCGACCTCAAAAACTTCCTCCCCATCTCGCTCCTCCCTTTTCCTGCTAAAGTCATCGAGAAGATTGTCAACAGACAGCTTGCCGCCTTCCTCGAGACGAACGGATCCCTCGACCCCTCGCAGTCCGGTTTCAGAGCCGACCACAGCACCGAGACCGCCCTCATCGCAGCCACCGACGACATCCGAGCCCTGCTCGACAACGGGGAAACAGCGGCACTCATCCTCCTGGACCTCTCTGCAGCGTTCGACACTGTCTGCCACCGCACCCTAGTCCAACGCCTCAGCAACATCGGCATCCAAGAGAAGGCACTGGAGTGGATCATCTCGTTCCTCGCCGGAAGAACACAGAGAGTCCGCCTCCCCCCGTTTCGATCCGAGGCCACCGAAGTCATCTGCGGCGTTCCGCAAGGATCTTCACTCAGCCCCACCCTCTTCAATGTCTACATGAGACCTCTTGCAGCCATCGCACGCCAACACAACCTCAACATCATCTCCTACGCCGATGACACCCAGCTGATACTCTCCCTCACCAGAGACCCCAACACCGCCAGAACCAGCCTACACGAAGGGATGAAAGACGTCGCCGAGTGGATGAAGAACGGCCGCCTGAAACTGAACTCAGACAAGACGGAAGTCCTCATCCTGGGACCATCGCCCTCCGCCTGGGACGACTCCTGGTGGCCCCCCGCCCTGGGCACCACTCCCAAGCCGACAGACCACGCACGCAACCTGGGCTTCATCCTGGACTCCTCACTCTCGATGACCAGACAAGTCAACGCCGTCTCCTCATCATGCTTTCACACCCTACGCATGCTTCGCAAGATCTTCCGATGGATCCCGACCGAAACCAGGAAGACGGTCACCCAGGCACTCGTCACCAGCCGACTGGATTACGGAAACACCCTCTACGCCAGAACCACAGCCAAGCTACAGAAAAGACTCCAACGCATCCAGAATGCCTCCGCCCGACTCATCCTGGACATCCCCCGACGCAGCCACATCTCCGGCCACCTTAGAGACCTACACTGGCTCCCCGTCAAGAAGAGGATCACGTTCCGGTTCCTCACCCACGCACACAAGTCTCTCCACGACCTGGGCCCCAAGTACCTCAACGACCGCCTGACCTTCTACACGCCCACCCGCCAGCTACGGTCTACTAGCCTCGCCCTCGCCGCCGTACCACGCATCCGAAGAGCCACCGCCGGAGGCAGATCCTTCTCCTACCTGGCGGCCAAGACATGGAACTCCCTCCCCATCCACCTTCGGTTGACCCAGGACCATCTCGCCTTCAGGAAACAACTCAAGACCTGGCTGTTCGAGCAGTATCGGACCCTTCCCCCCGAAGCGCCTTGAGACCCTTCCGGGTGAGTAGTGCGCTATACAAGTGTTATGATTGATTGATTGATTTCTTTCTTTAACGTGACAGGATTTCATTGCCATACTGAACCAGGGGATTATAAAATAATGTTGACATAATATCTTTTAAAGTGTGCCTATCGCACAAATCAGATTGATTTACCCAAAATCAAAACAAGTGTGAAAGACAAACATAAGCTTAATTTTGTCTGATATGGCATTAACTCCAGGATGTAGTCTTAAAAGCACTATAAGGGTTCCTGGGCCAGGAATGAACAAAAACCGAAAATAAGGATTCTCACATACAAATATGGGTTAGAGTATGACCTCAGATTTCTTCCCCATACTTTAGGGATGATATTGCTTTCAGTAGCAGGTCTAGAGGTTCACCGTTCAACCTCGCATTAAACCTCTTTAGGACATTGGTAAATGATCTATGGGACCAGTGCTTATTTTGAGCAGGTGCTTTCCGGTGTTCAGCACCGGCGCTTATAGCACCAGTTAAGGACACAATCATTAGGAAGGCAGGTGATTTTTCACAGTTTCACAGGATGTTGGGCCACGCCGAGACTCGAACCGGGTTCCCCAGCTCCGAAATCAGCAGCTGTAGCCATTAAGCCAAGTCCCCGCTAGAATAATAAGTGCCGGGGCTCTAGTCAGGAGGCACTTTGCCCCAGCACATTTCTACTGTTAGCGCTGCCTCCTGAGGAGAGCCCCAGCACTTTTTATTTTACAAATTAACCACTCTATGGGACCCAACAAGTTTAGCAGTTTTCTCACACCAATGAAGTTTAGATGAGTGCCGCATATCAACGTAATCACAGCAGCTGACTCTAATTTCCTATTCCTTACCTAAAACAAAGATTTCAGGTGGGGCATTTACTTAGGCTGGATCTCAGTTTTTGTCTTGTTGGTGATTGGGCCTTGTTCTTGAAATAATGATGAGACCAGACAACCGTTGATGCTTTGCAAGTCAGGTCAGAGACAGAATTTTGACATCATCTGCAAAAACAAGGATTGTTGCTGGCTCCAAGTAGAAGTGTCTAATTTCTGCATCTTAAACAAATTGGTGGGTCTTCCTTGATTTTCTCTGATAAACGATTCAAGGTGACTGACCGAAAGCCCAGCAATAATAGTGAATGCCTTTGGTAGAGCAAAGTTACAGCACACTGCTCTTTTAGAAGACTGGCATAATTAATCTATTTAAACCTCTCCATTACCCTCCAAAGAAAAATCCAATTTTCTTTCCACTTCATGTCTAAAAAAAGTTAAAAAAAACAAATCGCAATTTGTTAGTGTAATAGAATCTAGTAGGGAAGATGTGACAGTTGTGTGGTGGGTAAAATTGTGCCCATTACCCAACTGATGCCTCGCTATAGGGGGTAATCAACACTCAATGCCAACTATATATGCCTGTGATGGCCTTGAAAGTTCATGTGTCGTATTATCAATGCATTTTAGGATTAAATCTGTTTTTTCTTTGCTTTCATAAATATTATCCACAAAACAGCATCGGCATATACTTATAATTCCAGATGCAAATATCATTAGGTTACATCTCCAGTGTCTGCATGTTTGATGCAAGACATAAACATACCACATCTGTATACAGTTAAGCCTTCAACCACAGAACAGTGAAATCAACAGGAAGTGACATACTCAATACTCTATATTGGCTCATCTTCATGACATTTCTTATCCCATGAACTATAACCGCCCCGGAGTAAGAAAATTAACCAGAAAGTCAGCAGTTAAAAACGCTTACATCTAAGACCAGCACACCTTCGCCATCACTTACCCTCTTCCTAGGGAACACCCTCCATACTAGCACCGCAAACTATGCACACACCCTGATGCAATCCCATAGGCATGGTCAACCAACAAAGACAAGAATTCCGGCTTCCAGGAGTTCTCCCATTAGCAAGGTGCAGTCCCTCCATGAAACCCCTGGCATTAAGACTTACGTCTTCCCTCACTGTTCCACTCACAAATTGATTGGGAAACAAACTGCAACTGTCACCCTTGATTTCTTTGATTTCCAGTATGGTTCTTTCTTTCGTGCCGAGACATTTGCACTCATTCCTGGGACGAACAAAAGTCTAGCTTCTGCCACTCTCACTATGGGCCCGATTCACAAAGATAAACTGAGATTAAAGTCTAACTTAACGACTTTCGGTATTCACAAAGGGCAGTTACGAGTAGTAAAGTTAGACTTTTTTCTCCGTTTTTGTCTCAGTTAAACTTAAGACCAAAACTTAAGTGAAACTGAGACAAAAGTCTAACTTTACTACTCGTAAATGCCCCTTTGTGAATACCGAAATTTGTAAAGTTAGACTTTCGTCTCCTTTTGCCTTTGTGAATTGTGTTTATGTTTAAGAATTTGTAGTGCGTGACTGCCCGAGGGCTTCCCAGCGCTAAAGAGTACTGTTTACAAGCTCTTATCCATAGGGCGTCTACAAGGGAAACAGCAAAGTTTTTTGATGTTTCCTGAAAACGGTTTCATTGGGTAGAACTTATTTTATTTGGGAAGGGCATACCACATCTTTGGTACCAGGTGGGCAAATGATCTACCCCCCCACCCGGCTCTTTTCGCTCTCGTTGTCCTAAGAAGCTGTTGCTGGGCTGATCTTAGATGCCTGGTCGGTATATACCTGGACATCATTTGTCTCAGTTTTATTAGACCTTTTTTGTTTACAACCCTATTTGCCAGACATTGGGACTTAAACTTTATTCTTGTTTTAATAGGGAGCCAGTGTAGCTGTTTCAGTGCTTCTTTAGTCGAAATGCGGTTGGGGATTTTTAGGAGTCTTGCTGCCGCATTTTGTACTACCTGTAGTCTCTTCGTCACATATTTATGAATTGTCCTTTTTTTCCTGGATGGGAGGTATATTAACTATCTTTCGTATCTTGTGACTTTGTTGCCACCAATACGGTCCCTTCTCTGCCAGGATTACCATCTCTGTCTTGTTCGCAGCCTGTATGTGACTGTTCAGGTGATCTCAACTTCTGACACACTCAGTAGGTCACTCAGTACATCCTTCAGCCTGTCATTGAGAGGCCCGCTTGACTTCTCCTCAGGCACCCCCAGCACCCTAAAATTAGCTCCCCTGTACAAGGCCTCAGTATCATTCGTCTTCAATTTATTTAAGGATGGCATTTCTTTCAACTCGTCAAGATTTGCAATTCCCAGTTTTCCAAAGCGTATATTCTGCCCTCCACTCATCTAGTCCCGTGTTCCACTCTCAGCACTCTTTCTTTATGTCCTGATTACTTTTCCACAGTCTGGACCACAGATTCCAGAGCGCCAATTTTCTCCAGAAATTCCGTTCTTTGGTCAGAAATGCCGCTCAACAGCAGCCATTCACCCTTTGTGATCCTCTTTCCATTCTTATTGGTTATTCCTTCTGTGTAGCTATGTGCAGATTTAACCCCTTCCCTGCTCATGACGGAACCGTTCCGTCATGAGCCACGGTTGTCGTGTGCTCATGACGGAACGGTTCCGTCATGACAATCCTGCCGGCGGCCGCTCCGCCTGCGCGGCGCTGTTTCCCCGCCTGTGCGGGGCGACAACGCAAATGGGCGGAGTCATGACGGAACCGTTCCGTCATGAGCACAGCTCAACTGTGGCTCATGACGGAGCGGCTCCGTCATGAGCACAGGCCCGCCGCGCTGCCCCCCTGCCCCCCCCAGCGCTGCAGCGGAATGTCCGCAGCAGCGAAGGGGTTAAAAGAGTCCTACTTTGTTTTCCTCCTCACTGCCATACGAATCCCTAACCCTATCACTGAGCACCAGCTCCACCCATTCCTGTCTAGAAAGCTCTCGCAGGGGATTCCACAGCGACTCACTGCTCTATGTCAACGGCTCCCAGTCTTCTCATGTACACTATCCCTTGGGCCTCTGGCTTGGTAGCATGATAAGGCAACGGGCTGTGATAGTCCTCAGGTCTCCGTGTTCACTTCCTTTAGGCCACTCATGGACTGGTGCTACCCCTGTCGCTTCTGGGGTCTTACTTCTCAAGGAAGTCTGCTGTAGGTTTGCCACCACAGGCGCCACCCGCCACTTTGTGCTCCAGCATGTCTATCTGACCTGCCTTGCGGGGTGCGCCCTGGCCACTTACATTTTGGAGTAGATTGGAGCCGAGGTTCGACCCCCACAGCCACAGTTCCTCAGCCGCC
This sequence comes from Triturus cristatus, assembly GCF_964204655.1. Lineage (NCBI taxonomy): Eukaryota > Metazoa > Chordata > Amphibia > Caudata > Salamandridae > Triturus > Triturus cristatus. The sequence continues at coordinate 804,750,522 of NC_140591.1, forward strand.
AGCACAGTAGCCTCACATCCTTCTCAGGACCACGTCTAGTAGAAAATCTGGGATCGCCAAGCAACATCTGTCAGCTTGGGACTGTGGCGGCGACAACCCCCAGCACTGCCTTTTTCTTTCATTTAGCTCCAAAAAGTGTATGAAGATCTGGCAACATTGTATTTCATAGATTGATATAAGTAGATTATTGAAGGCAGCAAGTACCCCTATACCTGTTGGCTGAGCCAATGGGATAAAGAAGGCGGCTGCTTCCCGAGCCGAAACATAAGTAGTTACTTCTGGACTAGCATGTCGTGACCTGTTGCGGTCCGTTTACCCCTGCACCTTCCTCCTCCTTCACGCTAACATAGTCGTTCTCCCACACAAGGCCTCACTTGCATGGTCAGTTGGTAGGTAGCCTTCGTCGCCAGAGAGCGAGACGGCTCACCAGTCCAGGATGCCTTGCACCAAGAGGGTCTCCACTGCTGGAAATGAAAACTCTTGCAGGATTGTCTGGAAAACCGCCTGGTCAACCTCTTGCACTGGCCCTGGGAGCCCGACACCTAAAATCTCAGGAACACGTTGATATTAGGAGCTTTCCCTTAAGTTTCCAGAAATGGTGACAACAGTGCTTAATTTTTAAATAAATAAATAAGTGCCAGGGCTCTCCTCGGGAGGCCACTGCACCTTGCACCACACATTGCGCCTGCCAGCGCTGCCAATGATAGTAACAACACAACTACTTACTCTCACACTCCTACAAATGTTACAGTTTGGACTGTTTCGAGTCCCCAAAGCTATAACAGTGGCTGGGGCGGCAGACAAAGTCACTGTCAATGCATATTGAATAAATAATTAACTGCTGTTGTGGTCATCTCTAGATGAGCCAGACAGCACCACCTTGTGGCAGGCTATCACAAGTACCGGTGTTGTCGATGAAGTGCCAGTGTTGAGCCCCAGAAACCACCGTCTCAAATGAAGTACCTGGTGACAACGGTCAAGGAAGAGACTCGGGCACATAGGCACCTGCTCTTTGCGTTCCGGGGCAATAAAAACAAGTCACAGAGGCAGCGAAATGTCAGAGGCCCTTGGGTGGTGGTACAGCACCCTTTTCAGAGGAAACAGACCACAAGCAGGAGAAGCTGTGGGCAGGTCAAGTGCTTTATGGAAGGGGCGAGCCTGTCGGGTGGTTAGCATTGGTTTTGGGGTGCCTACTGTGTGAGATGGGCACACCTCATTACAGAAAGGGCCCAGGCGATGGAATGGAGCCGAGGGTCACACTGAGATGTCAATTGCTTTCGTTTCTGCCGTCGCATGACGCCTCTTGGGCGCATGGTAAAAGGACAGAAAAACTCCAGAGCAGAGCTGTGAGGCTGCCAGGGCAGGGGGAGCCTGGAAATTATGTTTCCATTGTTCTAGTTCAGCAGAAACTGTGAATCCACACAGACGGAGAATGCAGCGCTTCAGAGAGTGGAAGATAAACCCAGACAGAGGTGACGAAACGGAAACCATTCTGTCGTCGAAAATCCCTTCAGTCCACGTCTCAAAGAACTGAAGAAATGTTCTTTTCAGCATGTTTGTGTCCCGAATCGAGCCTCGTTAACGGCAAACCTGTGGTTTGATAAACGGAAGTGAAGAGTCGAAACATTTGATTAGAATGCAAATGTGTGATATTTTTCAGAGACAAACTTAAATATAAAAAATAGACATACGTTGATTCTCAACTGGGTGTGTCTTTCGTAACGAGTGTTTCCTCCGTAAAAGAGAACGTTGATTTAATGTTAATTATAAGGAGCAGGGGCCACGGTTATAGAGGAAAAAAAACAATAGCAAACTGCTTGCCAATTATTACACGAATCCAGCTTGAACCTCTTCCCAACTCCTCCTTACTGTGTTGTTTTTCCTTGTCCAATCCATGCAAAGTGCTGGATTGACAGCAGTGACGTAACACAGCATGGTGGACCCTCCCCACCACCCGCCAAATGTGCAGGCCACGCAAAGTGCTGGATTGGCAGCAGGGACGCAACACAGCATGGCGGACCCTCCCCAACCACCCGCAAAATGTGCAGGCCACGCAAAGCGCTGGATTGACAGCAGGGACGCAACACAGCATGATGGACCCTCCCCAACCACCCGCAAAATGTGCAATCCATCCAAAGTGCCATGATTGACAGCAGTGACGTAACACAGCATGGTGGACCCTCCCCAACCACCCGCCAAATGTGCAGTCCATGCAAAGTGCTGGATTGACAGCAGTGACGCAACAGAGCATGATGGACCCTCCCAACCACCCGCCAAATGTGCAGTCCATGCAAAGTGCTGGATTGACAGCAGTGACGCAACATAACTTGGTGGACCCTCCCAACCACCCGCCAAATCTGCAGTCCATGCAAAGTGCTGGATTGACAGCAGTGACGCAACACAGCATGATGGACTCTCCCCAACCACCCGCAAAATGTGCAATCCATCCAAAGTGCCATGATTGACAGCAGTGACGTAACACAGCATGGTGGACCCTCCCCAACCACCCGCCAAATGTGCAGTCCATGCAAAGTGCTGGATTGACAGCAGTGACGCAACACAGCATGATGGACCCTCGCAACTACCCGCCAAATGTGCAGTCCATGCAAAGTGCTGGATTGACAGCAGTGTCGCAACACAATTTGGTGGACCCTCCCAACCACCCGCCAAATCTGCAGTCCATGCAAAGTGCTGGATTGACAGCAGTGACGCAACACAGCATGGTGAACCATCTCCACTACCCGCCAAATGTGCTATCCATGCAAAGTGCTCGATTGACAGCAGTGACGCAACACAGCTTGATAGACCCTCCCCATCCACCCGCCAAATGTGCAGTCCATGCAAAGTCCTGGATTGACAGCAGTGCCGCAACACAGCATGGCGGACCCTCCCCAACCACCCGCAAAATATGCAGTCCATGCAAAGTGCTGTATTGACAGCAGGGATGCAATACAGCATGGCGTACCCTCCCCAACCACCTGCCAAATGTGCAGTCCATGCAAAGTGCTGGATTGACAGCAGGGATGCAATACAGCATGGCGTACCCTCCCCAACCACCTGCCAAATGTGCAGTCCATGCAAAGTCCTGGATTGAGAGCAGTGGCGCAACACAGCATGGCGGACCCTCCCCAACCACCCGCCAAAACTGCAATCCATGCAAAGTGCTGGATTGACAGCAATGATGAAACGCAGCATGGTTGACCCTCCCCACCACCCGCCAAATGTGCAACCCACGCAAAGTGCTGGATTGACAGCAGTGACGCAACACAGCATGGTGGACCCTCCCCAACCACCCGCAAAATGTGCAGTCCACGCAAAGTGCTGGATTGGCAGCAGTGACGCAACACAGCATGATGGACCCTCCCCACCACCCGCCAAATGTGCAATCCATCCAAAGTGCCATGATTGACAGCAGTAACGTAACACAGCATGGTGGACCCTCCCCAACCACCCGCCAAATGTGCAGTCCATGCAAAGTGCTGGATTGACAGCAGGGATGCAACACAGCATGGTGTACCCTCCCCAACCACCTACCAAATGTGCAGTTCATGCAAAGTCCTGGATTGAGAGCAGTTGAGAGCAGTGACGCAACACAACATGGCGGACCCTCCCCAACCACCCGCCAAAACTGCAATCCATGCAAAGTGCTGGATTGACAGCAATGATGCAACGCAACATGGTGGACCCTCCCCACCACCCGCCAAATGTGCAATCCACGCAAAGTGCTGGATTAACAGCAGTAACGTAACACAGCATGGTGGACCCTCCCCAACCACCCGCCAAATGTGCAGTCCATGCAAAGTGCTGGATTGACAGCAGTGACGCAACACAGCATGATGGACCCTCCCAACCACCGGCCAAATGTGCAGTCCATGCAAAGTGTTGGATTGACAGCAGTAACGTAACACAGCATCGTGGACCCTCCCCAACCACCCGCCAAATGTGCAGTCCATGCAAAGTGCTGGATTGACAGCAGGGATTCAACACAGCATGGTGTACCCTCCCCAACCACCTGCCAAATGTGCAATTCATGCAAAGTGCTGGATTGACAGCAGTGACGCAACACAGCATGGTGAACCCTCTCCACCACCCGCCAAATGTGCAATACATGCAAAGTGCTGGATTGCCAGCAGTGACGCAACACAGCTTGATAGACCCTCCCCAACCACCCGTCAAATGTGCAGTCCATGCAAAGTCCTGGATTGACAGCAGTGATGCAACACAGCATGGTGGACCCTCCCCAACCACCCACAAAATATGCAGTCCACGCAAAGGGCTGGATTGAAAGCAGGGACGAAACACAGCATGGCGGAGCCTCCCCAACTACCCTCAAAATATGCAGTCCACGCAAAGTGCTGTATTGACAGCAGGGACGCAACACAGCATGGCGTACCCTCCCCAACCACCCGCCAAATGTGCAGTCCATGCAAAGTGTCGGATTGAGAGCAGTGAAGCAACACAGCATGGTGAACCCTCTCCACCACCCGCCAAATGTGCAATACATGCAAAGTGCTGGATTAACAGCAGTAACGTAACACAGCATGGTGGACCCTCCCCAACCACCCGCCAAATGTGCAGTCCATGCAAAGTGCTGGATTGACAGCAGTGACGCAACACAGCATGATGGACCCTCCCAACCACCGGCCAAATGTGCAGTCCATGCAAAGTGTTGGATTGACAGCAGTAACGTAACACAGCATGGTGGACCCTCCCCAACCACCCGCCAAATGTGCAGTCCATGCAAAGTGCTGGATTGACAGCAGGGATTCAACACAGCATGGTGTACCCTCCCCAACCACCTGCCAAATGTGCAATTCATGCAAAGTGCTGGATTGACAGCAGTGACGCAACACAGCATGGTGAACCCTCTCCACCACCCGCCAAATGTGCAATACATGCAAAGTGCTGGATTGCCAGCAGTGACGCAACACAGCTTGATAGACCCTCCCCAACCACCCGTCAAATGTGCAGTCCATGCAAAGTCCTGGATTGACAGCAGTGATGCAACACAGCATGGTGGACCCTCCCCAACCACCCACAAAATATGCAGTCCACGCAAAGGGCTGGATTGAAAGCAGGGACGAAACACAGCATGGCGGAGCCTCCCCAACCACCCTCAAAATATGCAGTCCACGCAAAGTGCTGTATTGACAGCAGGGACGCAACACAGCATGGCGTACCCTCCCCAACCACCCGCCAAATGTGCAATACATGCAAAGTGTCGGATTGAGAGCAGTGAAGCAACACAGCATGGTGAACCCTCTCCACCACCCGCCAAATGTGCAATACATGCAAAGTGCTGGATTGACAGCAGTGACGCAACACAGCTTGATAGACCCTCCCCAACCACCCGCCAAATGTGCAGTCCATGCAAAGTCCTGGATTGACGGCAGGGACGCAACACAGCATGGTGGACCCTCTCCACCACCCGCCAAATGTGAAATCCACGCAAGGTGCTGGATTGACAGCGGTGACGCAACACAGCATGGTGGACCCTCCCCAACCACCAGCAAAATGTGCAGTCCACACAAAGTGCTGGATTGACAGCAGTGACTCAACACAGCATGATGGACCCTCCCCACCACCCGCCAAATGTGCAATCCATCCAAAGTGCCATGATTGACAGCAGTGACGTAACACAGCATGGTGGACCCTCCCCAACCACCCGCCAAATGTGCAGTCCATGCAAAGTGCTGGATTGACAGCAGTGGCCCAACACAGCATGATGGACCCTCCCAACCACCCGCCAAATGTGCAGTCCATGCAAAGTGCTGGATTGACAGCAGTGACGCAACACAGCATGGTGGACCTTCCCCAACCACCCGCAAAATGTGCAGTCCATGCAAAGTGCTAGATTGACAGCAGTGACGCAACACAGCATGGTGAACCCTCTCCACCACCCGCCAAATGTGCAATACATGCAAAGTGCTGGATTGACAGCAGTGACGCAACACAGCTTGATAGACCCTCCCCAACCACCCGCCAAATGTGCAGTCCATGATAAGTCCTGAATTGACAGCAGTGACGCAACACAGCATGGTGGACCCTCCCCAACCACCCACAAAATATGCAGTCCACGCAAAGAGCTGGATTGACAGCAGGGACGCAACACAGCATGGCGGACCCTCCCCAACCACCCGCAAAATATGCAGTCCACGCAATGTGCTGTATTGACAGCAGGGACACAACACAGCATGGCGGACCCTCCCCAGCCACCCGCAAAATTTGCAGTCTACGCAAAGTGCTGGATTGACAGCCGGGACGCAACACAGCATGGCGTACCCTCCCCAAATACCCGCAAAATGTGCAGTCCATTCAGAGTGCTGGATTGACAGCAGGGGCACAACACAGCATGGCGTACCCTCCCCAACCACCCGCCAAATGTGCAGTCCATGCAAAGTGTTGGATTGAGAGCAGTGACGCAACACAGCATGGTGTACCCTCCCCAACCACCCGCCAAAAATGCAAATCATGCAAAGTGCTGGATTGACACCAATGACGCAACACAGAATGGTGGACCCTCCCCTCCACCTGCCAAATGTGCAATCCACGCAAAGTGCTGGATTGACAGCAGTGACGCAACACAGCTTGATGGACCCTCCCAACCACCCGCCAAATGTGCAGTTCATGCAAAGTGCTGGATTGACAGCACTGATGCAACACAGCATGGTGTACCCTCCCCAACCACCCGCAAAATGTGCAGTCCACGCAAAGTGCTGGATTGACAGCAGTGATGCAACACAGCATGGTGAACCCTCTCCACCACCCGCCAAATGTGCAATACATGCAAAGTGCTGGATTGACAGCAGTGACGCAACACAGCATGGTGGACCCTCCTCAACCACCCACAAAATATGCAGTCCACGCAAAGAGCTGGATTGACAGCAGGGACGCAACACAGCATGGCGGACCCTCCCCAACCACCCGCAAAATATGCAGTCCACGCAATGTGCTGTATTGACAGCAGGGACACAACACAGCATGGCGGACCCTCCCCAGCCACCCGCAAAATTTGCAGTCTACGCAAAGTGCTGGATTGACAGCCGGGACGCAACACAGCATGGCGTACCCTCCCCAACTACCCGCAAAATGTGCAGTCCATTCAGAGTGCTGGATTGACAGCAGGGGCACAACACAGCATGGCGTACCCTCCCCAACCACCCGCCAAATGTGCAGTCCATGCAAAGTGCTGGATTGACACCAATGACGCAACACAGAATGGTGGACCCTCCCCTCCACCTGCCAAATGTGCAATCCACGCAAAGTGCTGGATTGACAGCAGTGACGCAACACAGCTTGATGGACCCTCCCAACCACCCGCCAAATGTGCAGTTCATGCAAAGTGCTGGATTGACAGCACTGATGCAACACAGCATGGTGTACCCTCCCCAACCACCCGCAAAATGTGCAGTCCACGCAAAGTGCTGGATTGACAGCAGTGATGCAACACAGCATGGTGAACCCTCTCCACCACCCGCCAAATGTGCAATACATGCAAAGTGCTGGATTGACAGCAGTGACGCAACACAGCTTGATAGACCCTCCCCAACCACCCGCAAAATGTGCAATCCATCCAAAGTGCCATGATTGACAGCAGTGATGTAACACAGCATGGTGGACCCTCCCCAACCACCCGCCAAATGTGCAGTCCATGCAAAGTGCTGGATTGACAGCAGTGACGCAACACAGCATGATGGACCCTCCCAACTACCCGCCAAATGTGCAGTCCATGCAAAGTGCTGGATTGACAGCAGTGTCGCAACACAATTTGGTGGACCCTCCCAACCACCCGCCAAATCTGCAGTCCATGCAAAGTGCTGGATTGACAGCAGTGACGCAACACAGCATGGTGAACCATCTCCACTACCCGCCAAATGTGCTATCCATGCAAAGTGCTCGATTGACAGCAGTGACGCAACACAGCTTGATAGACCCTCCCAACCACCCGCCAAATGTGACGTCCATGCAAAGTGCTGTATTGACAGCAGTGACGCAACACAGCATGATGGACTCTCCCCACCCACCCGCAAAATGTGCAGTCTATGCAAAGTGCTGGATTGACAGCAGTGAGGCAACAGAGCATGGTGGACCCTCCCCACCCACCCGCAAAATATGCAGTCTATGCAAAGTGCTGGTTTGACAGCAGTGACACACCACAGCTTGATGGACCCTCCCAACCACCCACCAAATGTGCAGTCTATGCAAAGTGCTGGATTGACAGCAGTGACGCAACACAGCATGGTGGACTCTCTCCAACCACCCACAAAATGTGCAGCCCATGCAAAGTGCTCGATTGACAGCAGTGACGCGCAACAGCATGGTGGACCCTCCGTAACCACCCGCAAAATCTGCAGTCCACGCATAGTGCAGGATTGACAGCAGTGACACAACACAGCATCGTTGGACCCTCCCCAACCACCCGCAAAATGTGTAGTCCACCCAAAGTGCTGGGTTGACAGCAGTGACGCAACACTGCATGGTGGACGCTCCCCAACCACCCGCAAAATGTGCAGTCCACGCGAAGTGCTGGATTGACAGCAGTGACGCAACACAGCATGCTGGATCCTCCCCAACCACCCGCAAAATGTGCAGTTCATGGAAAGTACTGGATTGACAGCAGGGGTGCAACATAGCATGGCGGACCCACCCCAATCACCCGCAAAATGTGCAGTCCATGCAAAGTGCTGGATTGACAGCAGTGATGCAATACGGCATGGCGGACCCTCCCCAACCACCCGCCAAATGTGCAATCCATTCAAAGTGCTGGATTGACAGTGTAGTGGAGACGGAGTTCCATGTACTCACATTGCTATGTTAGCATAAGCGGCTTAGATGTAAAACGTCATCTTGCCACTTTTGCTGCTTTTGCACACAACACTGCAGGTAGCTGTTATTACAAGAAAACTGCTTGCTTGCTTTTTCTTCACATGAGAACAGTCTGTTGTTCACATCCCTAGATGTGCACCGCAACCTTAGTCTGAACACTGTGTGCAGAAGCCTTCAAGGTCAAATAACAATGTATGCTTTTGAATTTCTGTTGATCGGCCCACGCTCTAGCCATAACACGCACACAGCTGCAAATATCTGAAACTCGAGTGCCTTTAATATTGCATTTGCATGCATGATTGAGACACTTGGAGAAAACCTTTTCCAGACACAGAGCAGAGCTGATCCTGTGATGTGATTCATCTAAGCTGATATTTACGGTATGGGGTTCCCCATTCAAGCCTAGAGACCTTCTATTAGTTTAATAAAATGAGCTTACTAGCGAAGGGATGGTGGTTATATTCCACTATCATTTGTAATTTGATTTCTCCCTTCATTTTTTATGGTATTGTAATAATGCTGATGGTTTTGTTTTTAATCATTTTTCTGCTTATGGTAGCCAAAGTACTGCATCTTAGGACGCGTGGTTAAAAAGAAACATTTTAAACTTTACCGTGTCTCTGGTTACTCTTGTTGTGGACTGATATGAGAATAATAACGAAAAGGTATTTATGATTCCCACCATTCCTGAGAGTACTCTAAGTCGCTTGTTCTGGGTTGTCTAATCATTGGTAGCTTTGAAATGATACAGAGAACGAATGAGACACTGATGCTAGTCGGATAGGGGTTCTGGGGACTGAGGTGAGTTTTGGGTACACCACCATACACTGAGGTCCTGGTTTCTTGCGCATAGTTCTGTGCATGAGCAGAATCCCTGCAACATGGCACACCTAATGTTTGGTCTTATGATTGAGGCGCCTTAGTAGTGCTTTGTCCACAATACCCTCACTCTTGTTTCCAGTTAGCGGGCGTGACGGTTTAAACCTACCTAAATAGTTAATATATAGGTTCTCTCAAGCTTGACAATTAAAAATGTTTCGTTTTCTCTTCTACCCTTTTTGTGCTACTGTTTATATAGATAGTTTTTCTTCACTGTGTCCTTATGGCTGAAGTCGCTATTGCAGCGCATAGTCGCGCGCCTCTCCGGCGTCATTTGACGCAGTTCGGGGTGCCTGACGATGGGATGTCAGTTATCTTTGTAGTGAGTGCCGATGCATCGCATCCCTATGAGCTTTTTTACTCTTGGGTTACTTTGCAGGAGGTAAATGCGGATGTTAGTACGTTTCACTCGTACAGTCCTACGGTAGTCCCGGCTAATTACACACCATATAGGACGCAGGAAACTTCAATTTCTGCTTGGCAGCATCGTATTTGGTTCAATGGCGCCCTCCCCCACACGGTTACACCGGTTTGTTTGGGTCCCTTTTCCATTCCAGGGGCCACTTGGCCAGTATTGGCCGTGTTTACAGCATATCCACGTTATTTGCATGCCACGGTGGATGAGTTACGTCATCTCCATACCGCCTTAATTACGGTACATCGGGCTTTAGTGCAATACGTTTCACGCAAGGTCCAGGTAGGGGCACCTGCGGTTGCGGGACAGCCAGCTGGCCCGGCCGGGATTACTATTAGTCCCGTCATGGTTAATTCGGTAATGGGCAAGCGCCCCGAAAGTAAGGACGATATGCCTTATTGGCTTGCTGAGAAATTTGACCAGCTGGAGGCTGTTTTTTCAAATTCTACTCCTGTGGAGAAACACAGGATCCTCACCATTAGTTTGCAAAAAGACTTGGTCCCAGTGGTAGCTGATTGTGAGAACTGGGGTAAAGTATTTGCAGCAGTCTACTCGAAGTGGTTCGGCACATCGTCTATGGCTGTACTGCCCTCCGTGATCAAACGTGTTCAGGATCAACACGGTCTGGAGGCGGCGGTCGAGTTAGGAATGAGGCTTGTCGGCGTGTTCGACGTAGTGGCCACGCTCATACTTGCTAACGTCAAGGGAGATGCGGTTAACTTTCACGTGTCGAATGAGCTGCGCCTCGTCGCCGACATCGATAAACCCCGGCAGTTACCAAAGATTATTGCGGAGGCTTGTAAGACCATTAGCCGCAATAGTTTAGGGGTTAAGCCTTTTGTTCAGACACCAACTGCACAACCGCAAACTAAGACAGGGACGTCTTCTAAAGACGACCGTCCAGCTTTTCCTAAACAAAATTGGAAAGCTAAAAAACAGGGGAAGCAGCAACAGAAACAGGGGTCTCGTCCTGCGTCGCCAGTCCAAGCGACTACTAAACGCACATATGATTTGCACGATCGCCATAGGATTAGGTCTCCAGATAGATTTCAGGTTCCTGAACAACGTTCTCCTCGTTCTTCACAGGAAACATCAGTCTTACAGTCCGATGGAGGAGAACGTGGCAAAGGTCGGGGTGCCCAACAAGGACGTGAGCAGCCCCACCAGACTGATGTTAAAAACAAGCAGGACGAGTCTGCACGACAACGACCACCTTTTCAAAAGAAGAAAGTTGCTGCACTAACAGCTTCGGAACCTGACATGGGCACTAACGCTGCTCGACAGCGCAGCGGAGGTTACCGTTGTGCGGCAAGCACTGCGTCCATATCTGAAGGCGACAGCAACTGACACATTCATTACTGTAGAAACTGCTGATACTAGAGTGGGTCCCCCTGACAGACTATATGAGATAGTCATTTTAATTGAAGGTGACATACAACGTACCATAAAAGGGATTTTTTGGGAACATCTGACCTCTACATATGACATTCTGTTAGCAGAGGCAGACTGGCCCCCAGCTTTCGTTTTGGCCGCTCCTAGAGGGGAGGAGGTAATCCTCCCATCTTTCGTGCACACTGTGCCGAAGGATCAGGCTCAGAACTTTGCAGAAGAGTGGGCTCAGGTACTTGCTCCGGCGTTGTGCCGTACTTAAGTTGGGTGGGATAAGTTGTCGCCCAGCCATGAGATTCCATTACGGTCTATGCCCCAGCCGCAACCCCAATATCCCATGTGCCGCGAAGCTCTGTTCTGTCCTCGTTGATAGTCTCGTAAGAAAAAGGTTTAAGACCACACTTGACATCTCCAATGGCTTTTACAGCCATAATCTGTCCTTGATTAGTAGTCAATGGACAGCCTTTACTTCTGGCGGCAAACAAAAACAGTTTAAAAGATTAGCCATGGGCTATAAAAACAGTCCAGGTGTCTTTGCCTCACGTGTAGTCTCTCTGGTAGAGAGCATTGACCCTGATGCGTACTCGTATGTTGATGATATCTGTCTCACAGACGACTAATTATGGCCGCATCTGTGTCACGTTGACCGCATCATTGTCATGTTTGCGGACTTCGGTTACAAATTCAACTTTACAAAGTCACACATTGCAGAGTATACAGTGTTGTTTTTGGGGTATGAACTCAACAACGAAGGTCGAGGATTAGCACCTCACTTCCTGGAGAAGTGCACATGTTTGCGTGCTCCAACAACACTGAAAAAACTACAATCTTTGCTGGGTTTTTTGAATTTCGGTCGTACTTATATCCCCGATTATGCCCAGCGTATCAAGCCGCTATATGCCTTGGTACAACCTACTTTTTCCAAATCTAGCTGGCTGCCAGAACATTCAGCTATCTTGCAATCTTTGCAGGCTGATCTTCTTGCTTTGAAATACTTACTGACGCGTGATAACCACACTAACCTGGTAATAAGAATTGTGCCTGGCGCAGTGGGTTTCATGTACTGAACGTTCAATGAGGGCGACACAGTCCCCATTGCTTCCAAATGACACTTGTACACTTCGGCTGAAATGCGCTTTTCCACTGTCGAGAAAGTTTTGACTGCAGTGCAGATGGCGATTCTGAAAGAGAGACCGCTGTCACAGTGGAAACGCATGTTGGTTGTCACACCGGATCCTGCCCTAGAGGCAGTAACGAAAGCCAGTGTACCTAATTCTAAAGCTTTGCATCCACGTTGGATACAATGAGCCACTTCCTTGACATCGCCAGATTTCACTTACATATTTGATGCCTCATTGCAGACTCCGGAGTATTTGCAGTATGAATTTGTTCATCCAGCTCCTCTGTACTTGTGCCTGCTTGAGGACTACCATTGTGTCATTTGTACTGATGGTTCGGCGCAACCGGCGACAGGATCGAAGCATGCTAATTCAGCAGCCTGCGCAATAGTGGCTGGTACTTTCGTGAATGGTGAATTCAAATCTGATATCGTGCATACGCAGACATTGGGTGATTTTACCGCTCAGTTAGCAAAGCTACGTGCTCTGTTGCTTGTACTGGAGTTTGCTGATCCTCAAGTTACTACTTTAATAGTGAGTGACTCTTTCTACTGTGTTCAGTCTTTCAACGACAATTTATTCTTTTGGTCTCAAAATGAGTATCGTGATTCCAAAGGTGGCCCATTCTAGCATAAAATGCTTTGGGTTCGAGTCACAGACCTTAAACAACGTCTGCCGCTCGTGAATGTAATTCATACTCTTGGGCACCAGCGAGTAGGTGTCCACGCTATCGGAAACAGCTTAGCTGACGAAGCAGCGAAAACCGCAGTGGCAACATATCTAGTAGCAGCAGTTACAAGATCCAAAAGTAAGATTGATGATGACATCTTGGCAACAGAGAAGGGAAGTGATTACCCTAGAGGTTTCCCTTCTAAATACTCTTATCATTTAAGTCAAAGTTCCCTATGTGAGAATTAACGACGTTGGTGACAGATTGATTCCCAACACGTACTTAACAGCTGCTCACGAAGGTATGGCTTCTGCACATGCCGGCGTTTCAGCGACTGTTACTCTCTTACAATGTTACTAGTGGCGCTGATTGTATAACAGACTCGTGCTTATGTTCTTAATTGTGACATCTGCCAGCAGATTAAACCTTCGACTGCTGCGCGCCCACCTCAAACACAGTTGTACATATCTAATAAACCACTTGGGTGCGTTTATTTAGATCACTGCGCTCCTTTCTCCTCTGATACTACGTATAAGTATACCTTAGTTGCAGTGGATTCGTGCACACGTTTTCTTTGAGTATGGCCACAACAGAGTGCTGATGCTCGAATTGTCATCAGGGATTTGCGTGTCTTTGTGGGAATTTTCACATGTGGTAACCTTCATTCTGACCAAGGTCCTGCGTTCGCCTCTAAGGCGTACAAAGAAGCTATGAGATCTTTGGGGGTCCAAGTCAAATTTTCGCCTCCATACCGGCCTGAGGGCAATAGTGTTGTGGAGCGAATGAACCGTGACTTAAAGCAATCCCTGACAGCTAGGGTTTTAGGTACTGGCAGGAACTGGTTGGCCCATCTGTATAGCGTTCAACGTGCACTTAATAATCTCCCTAGAAGGTCTCTGGGTGGGCGGACCCCATACGAAATGCTCTTTGGCATAAAGATGTTTGTCCCGGACCTTGATGGTCTAGACATGGTGGCTTCGGCCGCACCCTTTGACGTAGATGATCACTGTGCTGTATTACAGAATCTACAAGAGACCAGAGACAGTCTTGCAAAGGAACACTTGCCCTCCACAACTGATGCTGCACTTCAGATTCTGGTAGTTGGCTGGCTACCTCGAGTTGGTGACCTGGTCCGTGAGAAGGTGGAGAACAAGAAGGAGTTTGGCCCCTCTTATCGTGCTCCGGTACCAGTGCTTGGCGTGCAGGGGACGAGAACAGTCATTTTACCTCCACATCTTGGTCGCAAGGATAACAGGTACATCTCCATTGACAATGTCAAACTACAGCGAGTGGCCGATTCTTCTTAGTATGACTCCAGCGGTCTCTTGTCCAGCAATGCTGAGAAATTCTGTTTTGGTTCCGGCAACTACCAACAGGCCTGACATTGCCATTGAGATGCATACAGTTACTAATCCTTTATTGCCTCCACCGGCTGGTGGTCCGATTGAAGATACTGAGTATACTTATCCCACAGATGTGTCATTGCCTGGTTTACATTCAAGTGCGGTTGACCAGTCTCGTTTTTCATTTGACCCTGACTCTTATGACTTCCAATGCCCCATCGAAAATTTCTATTTTTGCTGCTTGGTTTAAAAGACATTTTTTAATTCCCCCTTGGACTTACATTTGGCTGGTGCTGATAACTATTTTTTTGTTTATGTCGATTTGTGGTCATATTTTTCCGTCTAGTAAATGGACACTATCTCACCGAAAGATCAACAATTAGATTAATTGATGGAACTTTGCACCCCACTCCTCGCCACACATTATGAAAAGGGACCAGACTTTTGTGAATATTACTGCCTGGCCTGTATTGGATGGGATTGTATGGGATGCTGTGAAATTTCAAAATTCATGATCCCACAGAGGTGATTAATGTCCCCAGTGTGCTTCGTGTTTCTATGGGGGATATTGTCAAACAAAACATCCGCTCTGATGATTGGGATGTCCAAGCCGTAGAGGCTCTTTTTTCTGATTTGAAATATTATGCTGCTTTTTATGCTGAAGATTTGTATTTAGACACGGCTAATTATGGGGAGTTGTTTTGCTACCAACACAATGGCAATCATTTCCTACATAAAGCGAATACATTTAGAAATGTTGTCAATTACACGCAATGGGAACATTGCCCAGCGCCCATTGAAGGCAGCTCCAAAACTCTAGTGAACAAATTTACTTATTTTACTGGTTTCAGTGTATCTGAACCTGAGGCCTTTTATTTTAAGATGGCTGCTGCGACAGCTTCCAAAGTTAGACTGACCCACACTAAATTATTGTATTCCACGTCCTTTATGGATGAATTGGCTATAAGGGGCTATGAGCTGTGGAAAGATACCATTGATCTTAAATCTGTTTGGGGTTCTAAAGCGTGGCAGGTACAAGGTACGGAAGCTCTGCATCATGCTTGTCTGGTCTCAAACCACATTTTGTTATTGAATTCTACCATTTTTCAAACCACCTGCTTTGGATTGGCTACTTCTAAAAAGTTGAATTCCCCCTCTATTCATAATCTGGGCAATTATCCTAAATGGGATAATCACACACAGCTGTCCCTTGATGCGTTACAGTCATTCATTACTAATACATCCTTCAACATTTCCAACCTAGACCCTGAAGGATGGTTAATACGGCAGAAAAGCTCAGACTCCTGTCAACATCGTTTTCTTGGTTTATACTCTGGCTATAAACAGGTTAGAGTAGACCCCCGATTTGAATCGTCCCATTCTGTTACTACCTATTCAGTTGGTAAGTTATGTCAGAACTGGCTGCAACATTCCACCTTGGCATCTGTTAAACTTCATTTATCCAAATTAAATGAAAAAGTAGATTTGAATGATTTTGTTAAGGGTCCTGTGGGTGGCAGGTCCAAGTGTCCGAGTGTATGCTATTTATAACGAAGTTTGGAAATTATCTCAAATTGAGGCTGCTTCCAGACTAAGAGCTATTGATCAAGCAAATCTGGAAAAAGTGCTAGCTGTCATCTATAATAGCATTTACACCCTTTCTTCCAGAATTTACACATTAGATTATATTGTTTCATCTGTTGTGGATATTGTACAGGATGATATGTCTATTTTATACCATGGTCAAAATCAATTGCGTTCAATAATGCAGTTTGCAAGGACTTTGCAAACCTTGAAGGCTGGGAAAGTTCCCTGGGACTACATGAATACATCGTCTTTATTCCTGCCGTTTAATCTGACAACAGTTTATGTCCATGAAAGATGCAACGTACTCATTATTGCATATTGAAAAGTTGGAACCTTTACCTTTCTCTGTGGCCGAATCTAACTCAGCTGTGTGGCTTATCCACGGTTTAATCACCTTGCCATTTCCATTGTTTAAGTTCAGTTCATGTATGAAACATTATGTCCTAGGCAGATATGAATCACTGGGTACTGCTTTCCTGCATGAAGTTTGGTCACTCCCATTTATGTACAG
Source organism: Triturus cristatus (assembly GCF_964204655.1). Taxonomy (NCBI): domain Eukaryota; kingdom Metazoa; phylum Chordata; class Amphibia; order Caudata; family Salamandridae; genus Triturus; species Triturus cristatus. Next base: position 804,767,260 of record NC_140591.1, read on the forward strand.
ATGCATTAGAGAGGGTAAAGAAGTTTATTTAAAAGGAGAAGAATGCACTTCCACACCTGATCACTCCGTAGTTTGTAGGCACATCCAATTGCATGGCGCCTGCAATGTTCAGGCACCGAATTTAGCTTGCATTCTGAAGGGAAATTCTGTGCCAGCAATTACACCCACGTTTACTTTGTTAGCTAACGGTAGCTATTTGCTTTTAAATAATGAGGCATGTTGCGGGATGCTAGTGGGGATTCCGTACATTGTAACCGTCTCACAACACGTAGTCTGCTGTAAAAATGTCCTTTTCCCACCTCGCATGGGAGACTGGATGTATCCATCTGGCCTTCCATCCCAACCTTGAAAGCAGAGTTCAACAAGATGAGCAGAATAAGGGCTCTATTGTCTCAAAAAGAAGTCGCTCTGACTTCCTCCCGTGAAACATTCGTCCTTCACGTGGCAAACACCCGCACCGAGGTGCATGCGCTTTTAAATACTGATCTCCCCCTTCATTTCGGTGCTCTGATTCATACTATATTCAATGCCTCGTCAACAACTGGCTTGGTGCATTTTTTTAAAGTTGTGGGCTCCGGCCTCGTGACCTCCTTCCAAACAATATTTGGTGTGATACCGGCGTTTTTTCATTCTATTTTCTCCAGCGTCTTTGGCGGGCTTCCGTTGATTCTAGCCCTGACTGCTGGTGTGCTCCTGTTGGTCTGCTTGCTGCGCAATGGCTGCACGATGTGTGTCACACGACAGCCTGCCCCGGCTGCTTCAACTGCGTAACCGGATGCTTGAATACTATGGAGCATTACCACTGGCCACTTTAAGCGTAGCCTATGGATTATCCTTCCGGTTCTCCTACTTTACTTGCGGGCAACCTGTTTTTCATTGCCTAGATTGTCCATTGGAATGGGCTCTGGATTTGTGCCTGTCGAACACGGCGTCTCCTGCCCCGGATTATGATCGACTAATGAGTCCCTTAGTGGCTCATGAGTTGGACTGTTCTGGCATCTGGATTATGGCCTGTGGAGCGGCACACGGAGTCCTAGGGAATTGGGATATATATGCGGCAGCATATGACTTCTTGGCAAGAAGTTATCTTGAAGAACACGCAAGTTGTCCTCTGATTGTGCTTGAGGCTCCGATTATAGAAGACCATGTTTGTTTGTTTACTTTACTTAAGTGGATGGCTGAATCGTTCACTGAACATTATAATGACTTCCTCTTGGAGGCTGTTGCTACATATTGTGCCTACACGTTGATGGATTAACTTGTACGTTGCACATAGTGCACACTGCCAAATCTGGATTTTTGATTTTTTTTTCCTTTTTACTCACCATTAGGCTGTGTCACGCCCCTGCGAGATGTTTTTTTTTTTCTTTTTTCTCTTTTTCCAACACATTTTTCGAACTGTCACTACCAATTATATGGATTGGCAATACTAGAACTTGGTTCTGTCTTAATCGAACTTGAACTCAGCATTCCTACAGTGCTTCCCTATTTTGTTTGTGGTCCGAACAAGGGAAGGTGTAGTGGAGACAGAGTTCCATGTACACACATTGCTATGTTAGAATAAGCGGCTTAGATGTAAAACGCCATCTTGCCACTTTTGCTGCTTTTGCACACGACACTGCAGGTAGCTGTTATTACAAGAAAACTGCTTGCTTGCTTTTTCTTCACATGAGAACAATCTGTTGTTCACATCCCTAGACGTGCACCGCGACCTTAGTCTGACACTGTGTGCAGAAGCCGTCAAGGTCAAATAACAATGTATGCTTTTGAATTCATGTTGATCGGCCCACGCTCTAGCCATAACACGCACACAGCTGCAAATATCTGAAACTCGAGTGCCTTTAATATTGCATTTGCATGCATGATTTTTTTTTTTTTTTTTTTTTTTTGAAAAAGTTTTTATTGAACAATAATTCGGTTACAAGTATGGGCCTACAACCACCCGGGCCGGCCGCTAGGTACATAAGGAAATATACACATATCAAGGCTGCAGTCCGTTCCCAGGGCACTGCCCCGCAGTGGCTCAAGATAGTTCACGAAGAACAGCAAGTGTCAGTCAAACAAGAACAGAAACAAAAGGAAAAACAATAAAAACAAAAGGCGAGTTACGAGGGATACCAGTGCGGTTCAGGCTCCCCCCGGGAAACTCCAGTCAGAACATTTGAGCAATCCGCTAAAGAGAGGAGTACCGGGAGGCCGGGGACGGAGGGGGGGGGGAAGGGGGTCAAGGGAGATGAACGTCCATATGTAGTTGTTACAAAAAGCGCCAGGAGCCGTCAAGGGTCAGGGGGACATGGCGATATCAGTGTCTACCAGGGGGGGCGTACAGATGCCTCCGCGATACGCATTCCATTGACCCCAAATTCTACCCCATGCCCCCGGCTTGCCACGGGCCACATACACTGTCTTCTCCCGAAACATACACCAGTCCATATTCTCCTTCCATACTGACACGGTGGGCGGCCGTTGAGCGCCCCAAAGTTGCGCTATATCCCTCTTGGCAATCATGTTCCCTAGGGCCGCCCACCGAGTCTGAGCCGCGTTGTAGTCATTGGGCTCCCACACATTCAGGACACAGCGACGCACCTCCGGCAGCAGCACAACCCCGGTGACCTGTCCCATAACCGTGTGGACCCGGCGCCAGTAGTCCGCCACCTCGCGGCACTCCCAAAGGATATGAAGAAAGGTGGCGTTGAGCCCGCAGCCTCGTTTACAGAGCCCGTCGTCGGAAAATCCCATCGCGACCAAGCGCGGACCCGTAACATACACCCGATGGAGAATCTTGAGCTGTACCAACCGGAGACGAGCCGGAATGGCAACCTCCTTGGGGGACGACAGTGCAGACTGCCAGTCTTCGTCGTCCAATTCGACCCCATCCCCAGTCCAAGCCTCCCGAAGGCGCACCAGGAGATCCGCCCGGTGATTAATCAATTTTTTATAAATTAAAGAAATAGTACTATCAGGGACATGTCCGTCAAGTACGCGGTCCTCGAGGGGCGAGGAAACAGGGATCTTGGTCCCCTCCCCGAAGACCGAGAGCAGGGCGTGTCGAACCTGGGCGTAGCGGAAGAACTCCCTGTCGGTCAGCTCGTATTCGGCCTGGAGCACCGCGAAAGTCTTGACCGCGCCCTTGTGCCACAGGTCTCCCACTTTGCTAATACCAATCGTGTCCCACTGGTCAAACCCCTTGGTGGTCCACAAGCTGCCCAGGCGGTCGGAGGCAAACAAGGGAGTAGCACATGTCATTCGCTCACTCCAGCCCATGGCCGCAGTGGCAGCCCTCCAGGTCCGCACAGCAATCTTAGTAGGACCCGTAAGGGTCCGGTCAGCCAGGCGGGAATAAAGTGCCCTGTCGTAGTTCCCGCCGGGAAGCAGGAACTTGTCCATCTCATACGCCGGATTCAAGCCGGGCGCATACGTGGCGTGGTTAATGGCAGATAGCTGCGAGGCCCAATAGTACCTGCGAATGTCAGGAAGCGCGATGCCCCCGTCATACCAGGGGAGAGTGAGCTTGGCAAGAGCAATACGCGCCCGGCCGTTCCACACCAGTCTCCTCTGCAGGCTCTCCACCTCCCGAAAGTAGGCCACTGGGATAACGTCGAAGGAGTTCTGGAGTGCATAGAGGAACCTGGGAAGGGACATCATTTTAAACAGCGCGGCCCGACCCAGCGGGGACAGGGGCAGCCTGCACCACCGGGCCGTGTCCTCACGCAGTCGCCGAAGAGGACGCAGAAGATTCTGTTCGTAGCGAGCCACCGGGTCCAGCGAAACGTATATCCCCAGGTACTTAAAGCCGCTCAGAGATATTTGAATCGGGAGCCGAGGCGGCAGGAGAGGAGGACCACCAGCGATGGGATAAACGCAGGATTTAGACCAATTGATCGTGAGACCCGAATTGTTCCCAAAGGAGGTCAGAACGTCAAAGAGGACGTTGAGTGACTGCCGCGGTGAGGTGAGATACAGGAGAATGTCGTCCGCATACAGCGAGACCCGATCTTCAAAGCCCGGGCCCCACCGGATCCCTCTAAGCGAGGGCTCCCAACGGAGCCAGGCAGCGAGTGGTTCCAGGGCGAGAGCAAAAAGCAACGGGGACAACGGGCACCCCTGCCTCGTGCCCCTGCCGAGGGCAAAGGGCCGAGAGACCCGCCCATTCACCACCACTTGAGCCATGGGTCCCGTGTAAAGGAGCCTCACCCAGCCAATAAATCCCTCTCCAAAGCCGAATTTATCCAAGACGGCCCAGAGGAATGGCCACTCAATAGTGTCAAATGCCATCGTGGCATCCAAAGAAACCAGCACGGCCGGTTCGGTGAGGAGCTCCGCCCTGGCGAGGACCCCGTGCAGACGCCGCAAGTTAAGAGCGGTGTTGCGGTGCGGGATAAAGCCGCATTGGTCCGGATGAATAAGGTCGCACACGACACTCAACAATCGATTGGCCAGGACTTTCGCCAGGATTTTAGGCTCCGCATTGAGCAGTGAAATAGGCCGGTAAGAGGTACAGCGGTCACGCGGCTTGCCCTCCTTGGGGAGAACGACTACAGTGGCCAAGCGCTGGTCGGCCGGGAGGGAACCCGCCGCAAGAGAGTCGCGGAACATGCGGCTGAGGAAGGGCGCAAGCTTATCAGGACGCAATTTGTATAGTTCAATGGGCAGACCATTAGGACCCATAGCCTTGCCCGAGCGAAGGGAACGAATCGCGGTCGCTATTTCATCCGACGATAAGGGGGCGTCCAGCCGCTCCCGGTCCTCAACGGACAGGCCGGGCAGAGCAATATCTCTCAGTAGGAGGCGAGAGTCATCCTCGTCCCTGTCAGTCACCGGGGAGTACACCGCCCGGAGGTGGTCAGCGAAGCATTCCACAATCTCATCCGGCTCAGTCACACACACACCATCCGCAGCACGCAACTCGGGGACCACACGATTCACTCTCTCCTTTTTGTCCAGCCATGCAATCAACTTTCCCGCCTTGTCCCCCGCGTCATACAATCGGCCCTGCTGCTCCCTATACATAGTTTTGGCCGCGTCAGTGACCAGGGACCTATATTCGAACTGTTTCAGGCTAAGGGCATGTAGCCCGTCCGGAGTAACATTCGCCTCCAAGGCCGACTCCAGCCCCGAGATGTCAGTCTCCAGCTTCACCACCGCCTCGCTCCTAACCTTCTTGGCCACCACTATCTGGGCGAGGGCGTGTCCACGTATAACAGTTTTAAAGGCTTCCCAAAGGGACAACGCAGACGACACCGACCCCTCGTTTTCACTGAAGTATTGGTCCATGGCCTTAACCAGGCTGTCACGAATCACAGGGTCCCGCAGGTACCAGGGGTTAATGGGAGCTATCCGCCCTGCGGACCGCGACCCGGTATCAAAGACAAGCCACAGCGGAGAATGGTCGGAGATACCACGCGCCAGGTGTCTGACCTCTCGAATCCGACCAGTCTGCGCCGCGGGCATAAGGAAGTAGTCTAACCTGGAGAGACTCCCATGCGCCCCCGAATGAAAGGTGAACTGGCACTGGGTCGGATGCATTAGTCTCCAACTATCCACCAAGCCGAAGGTCTCCAACATCCCACCCAGCCATGACTGGGCAGCGGGGAGGGTCCTCGGTGGGTGACGATCCAGTTCACCCGAAACCACAGAATTAAAGTCCCCGCCCATGAGCAGGAGGCCGTCCGGGAGGTCAAGCAGCATTCGACCCAAATCAGTAAAGGTGGAGTTCTGGAGGCCCGGGGGGACGTAGACTGAAACCAGGGTAAGGGGCTGCCCCTCCCACCTCCCAATCAGACACACATAGCGCCCTCTGTCATCCGAGACTATCCTCGTGATCTCCACCGGAAGGGAGGCTCGCAGGAGAATGCCCACCCCCCTGGAGCCAGTTGTGAAACCAGAATGGGCTACGAGGCGGTATCCCCCCCTGTTCATCGCATGGCAGACATTGCCGACCAAATGCGTCTCCTGGAGCAACACCACATCAGGAGTCAAACGACGTAAATATTGCAGTACAACACCCCGCTTAATGCGGTCCCCCAACCCATTGACGTTCCACGACATAAGCCTCAACCCGTCTCCCCCCATCCCCTCCAATGGGTCAAGAGGCCCCCAGCCCGCAGCACCGCTCCCAAATATGGATAAAAATCAATACCTCGCCCTGTAAACAAAAAACACACAACTAAACAACCCCTCTTCCCCCCCAACCCCACCCCAAGTCCAACGCCCCCCACCCTGCACCCCTGCGGGCCAAAGACCCCCCCCAACTTGCAGTGTGCCTGTCGCCCCACTAACCCCATTCTACAAAAAGACCCCGGAGGAGGAAAGGGACCCGAACCCGCCCGCACCCCTCACGGGTCCTGGTAAAACACAGTATGCAAAAAAAGTAAGACCCAACTGTACAGTGCAAAACAGCAAAAGCAAGGACCAAAGGTCAGTCTAAGGGGACCCGTCACCTGCGGTGCCCCCAGAGGGCCCGGGCCGGCCACCCCCGTCCGGCAGCGAGTCCAGCCAGTCACTTGCGGCCACAGGAGTGTCAAAAAAGGCTGTCCGCTCTCCATGCTCCACTCGAAGTTTCGCCGGGTAGAGCATCGAATACTTCAGGCCTAGCTCGCGGAGACGGCGCTTCACCCCCTGGAATCCCATCCGCTGTTTCTGGACCAGTTGCGTGAAGTCCGGGTAAAAGTTGATGGTCGAGTTCTCGTAGCGGACCGGGCCACGGGTCCGTGAAGCCTGCAGAATAGCATCTCGGTCCCTGTAGTGGAACAGTTTAGCCACGATAGGCCTCGGGAGGGCCCCCGGCCGCGGCCGGCCGCCCGGAACTCGATGGGCCCGCTCCACAGCGAAGAATTTGCTTAGGCCAACCGGGGACAACTGTTGCAGGATAAGTTCCTCGACCACGAGGTCCACCGGGCGGCTGTCGGAGGACTCCGGTACCCCAATGATGCGGATATTGTTGCGTCGGGCCCGTCCCTCGAAGTCCTCAAGCCGCCGGGCCATATGGTCGTTGACCACTCTAATGTCCCCAAGCGCGGCCCGCAGATCCGACACCTCCGCACCCAGGGTGGAGGTCCGTGTATCAAGGGCCTGGACCTTCTCGTTGGTTTTAGAGAGGTCGGCCCGAATCAGGGTGACGTCGATCGCGACAGTGTCGATCTTACGGGCCAGGGCCTCATATTGCGTCGCGATAGTTTCCCTGATGCCCTCGATGGCACCCATAATGTCCTGTAGGGAAGGTTCCGCAGCGACGGTCGTGCCTCCCCCCGCAGCATCCGGGGAAAGGCCAGCAGCGCCAGGGGACCCCCTGCCCTGGGTATAGCGGTCCATGTTGTTGCTCTGGACCGCTCCCCCGCGCAGTGAAGCCTTGGTCTTGCGCCCCTCCGGACCCCCTTTGCCCGCCATGTGAGCGCAGTCACTCAATGGGACCTCCGATCAAGGGGTGCGCGGGTGCCAGCGAAAGGACCACAAACTGTCGGTGTAGGGGTCGGAGGCGTCAGACCCGCCAGTAGCAGATGGAAGCAAACCTCGGGCAGAGGCCCAGGAGGCACCTCGCCACCTCGAGCACACACGCCAGCTGATCTCCTGAAGGCCAAAACCGAAACCGAAAGTGCTGAATCGGTAACTGGCACCGCGCTGAGGCCGCTGTTGTTCAATTGCAGCCCGGCCCCACGGGTCACCTTCACCCCGGCCACCTCCGTCGGGTGGGTCCCAAAAGTTCCGGCGACGATAACTCAGGATTCCCAGGTCCGATTAGAGTTTTGAAAAGAGATATATAGTCAGCTGGTCGTCATCTCTCAGATTCCATACACCAAATCAGGATATTCTCAGGATTTATTCCGAGGAGCAGAAAGGGTCCGGGGAGCCCTGTGCTCACGCGACCATCTTGGATGCGCGCTGATTTGCATGCATGATTGAGACACTTGGAGAAAACCTTTTCCAGACACAGAGCAGAGCTGATTCTGTGATGTGATTAATCTAAGCTGATATTTACGGTATGGGGTTCCCCATTCAAGCCTAGAGACCTTCTATTAGTTTCATAAAACTAGCTTACTAGCGAAGGGAGGGTGGTTATATTCCACTTTCATTTGTAATATTATTTTGCCCTTCATTTTCTATGGTATTGTAATAATGCTGATGGATGGTTTTGTTTTTAATCATTTGTCTGCTTATGTTAGCCAAAGTACTGCATCTTAGGACGCGTAGTTAAAAAGAAACATTTTAAACTTTACCGTGTCTCTGGTTACTCTTATTGTGGACTGATATGAGAATAATAACGAAAAGGTGTTTCTGATTCCCACCATTCCTGAGAGTACTCTAAGTCGCTTGTTCTGGGTTGTCTACTCATTGGTAGCTTCAAGATGATAGGGAGAACGAATGAGACACTGATGCTAGTCGGATAGGGGTTCTGGGTACTTAGGTGAGTTTTTTGTACACCACCATTCACTGAGGTCCTGGTTTCCTGCACATAGTTCTGTGCATGAGCAGAATCCCTGCAACAACAGCAGTGACGTAACACAGCATGACGGACCCTCCCCAACCACCCGCCAACACTGCAAACCATGCAAAGTGCTGGAATGACAGCAGTGATGCAACACAGCAGGGTGGACCCTCCTCACCACCCGCAAAATGTGCAATCCATGCAAAGTGCTGGATTGACAGCAGTGACGCAACACAGCATGGTGGACCCTCCTCACCACCCGCAAAATGTGCAATCCATGCAAAGTGCTGGATTGACAGCAGTGACATAACACAGCATGATGGACCCTCCCCAACCACCCGCCAAGTGCGCAGTCCACGCAAAGTGATTGATTGACAGCAGTGACGCATCACAGAATGGTGGACCCTCCCCAACGACCCGCACAATGTGCAGTCCACGCAAAATGCTGGATTGACAGCAGTGACGCAACACAGAATTGTGGACCCTCCCCAACCACCCGCAAAATGTGCAGTCCACGCAAAGTGCTGGATTTACAGCAGTGACGCAACACAGCATGGTGGACCCTCCCCAACCACCCGCAAAATGTGCTTTCCATGCAAAGTGCTGGATTGACAGCAGTGACGCAACACAGCATGGTGGACCCTCCCCAACCACCCACAAAATTGGCAATCCATGCAAAGTCCTGGATTGACAGCAGTGACGTAACACAGCATGATGGACCCAAATGTGATGAGCACCCCCTGATACTCACTGATGTCACAGACAGGAAGCATGTCCTTCACACTGACATACTTTGGGTGCACCACTTTACGTTTGGCTGTGGGTGATAGGGTGTGCCATGACTGAAAGTCCTGGGTGCCCCTTTTACTGTGCTGGGAAGGGAGAGGTCCAGATTCTCTGCATCATGAACAGATACCCGTTTGCAATGCAGACGTTGAACATCAATCAATCAATCAGGGTTTATAAAGCTACTCATCTATGAGGGTCTCAAGGCGCTGGGGATGCCCCTCTGTCATGCAGCTGCATCTTGCTGGCCCCAGTGCTTCATTTTATATTTGTGGGTGTTTGCAGGGGTTGGGCACCAGCACTCCTTTTTGGGGACAAAGACTTATTTTTCATCATCAGATCTGGACCCAGAGAAAGGCAGAAAAGGGAGCACGGAAGGAGGTAAAGATATAAAAACAGTGATAAAGAAAGAGAAAACAGGGATGCAAAAAAACCTTCGAGTAAGTTAGAGAACGTGTAAGGTGGTGGAAGAAAGAGGCATGAGTTTGAATCGAGTCTAGGAAGTCTTTGGCAACACGTGCATTCGGCAGCTCCAGAGGTGGGCTCCTATGAAAAACTTTGAGCCCCTGCACTATTTATTTATTTATTTTACAGATAATATTGGCTGGCCCATCGGTTCCTATTGACAATACGAACTGTGGATTTGGGAAACAGGACCAGTAAAAGAGTCCAGGGCTACGAGTGCAGCTCCTTGCATATCAGAGTGGTTGATGCCGCCTCTTAACATGACATCTACCAGCTTTAGATTGACTCTGCATGTCAGTGCACTAAGCTGCATTGACATCTTGACATCAACCAGCTTTAGAGGGACTATGCATGTCAGTGAACTGCATTGGCATCTTGACATCTGCCAGCTCTAAAGGGACCATGCATGTCAGTGCACTGAGCTACATTGACATCTTGACATCTACTGGCTTTAGAGGGACCATGCATGTCAATACACTTAGCTACATTGACATCTACCAGCTTTTGCTGGACCCTGCATGTCAGTGCACTGAGCTGCATTGACATCTTGACATCAACCAGCTTTAAAGGGACCATGCATGTCAGTGCACTGAGCTACATTGCCATCTACCAGCTTTAGCGGGATTCTGCATGTCAGTGCACCGAGCTACATTGGCATCTTGACATCTACCAGCTTTAGAGGGACCCTGCATGTCGGTGCACTGAGCTACATTGGCATCTTGACATCTACCATCTTTAGCGGGACCCTGCATGTCGGTGCACTGAGCTACATTGACATCTACCAGCTTTAGAGGGACCCTGCATGTCGGTGCACTGAGCTACATTGGCATCTTAACATCTACCAGCTTTAGCGGGACCATGCATGTCAGTGCACTGAGCTACATTAGCATCTTGATATCTACCATCTTTAGCGGGACCCTGCATGTCGGTGCACTGAGCTACATTGACATCTACCAGCTTTAGAGGGACCCTGCATGTCGGTGCACTGAGCTACATTGGCATCTTGACATCTACCAGCTTTAGCGGGACCCTGCATGTCGGTGCACTGAGCTACATTGACATCTACCAGCTTTAGAGGGACCCTGCATGTCGGTGCACTGAGCTACATTGACATCTACCAGCTTTAGAGGGACCCTGCATGTCGGTGCACTGAGCTACATTGGCATCTTGACATCTACCAGCTTTAGCGGGACCCTGCATGTTGGTGAACCGAGCTACATTGGCATGGCATCTTGACATCTACCAGCTTTAGCGGGACCCTGCACATCAGTGCACTGAACTACAGTTTTATCTTTACAGTGAAGTAGAAATGTCATTCGCCTGTATTTATTTTTTCTGCTCTGCTTTTAAAGGGTTAGCTTCCGCGATAATCAATTCACAAAAAGGTCTACTATCATTTTAGTCAATGTGAAAATTCAAGCCCTTTTATTGGACTAATTAAACCTAAATGTAATCCTGACACAGTGTATGGGCATACGAGGTCCCACAGACCCAATTTTTTTTTCCAAATCATTTTTGTTGGCAGTTTGTATAAACAGTTTACAGCAACACATGAAACAACAATCGCATTGATAATGTATGGCAGGTTCATAATTCTGTTTCATAAGAATCAGTGTCCCATAGACGACCCCCTTATTACAGTTCTCAAGCTCACAAATGTGTCCCCGACATTGTGATTACTGATTATATATTCATCATCATCAAGTTTTTCAGATATAAATCCATTAAAATGTATACACACAAAATGTAGAAATATTCTGAAACACTTAAAAAATTTACAGTGCATCACATAGTTGTGCAAAATCCCAAAATGGCTATGTATACATAGTCTTGCACAGTGAACCATATATAGACCCTACTAATATAATTCATATTCAGTACAAAAATTTAAAACGATAACTACGACCCATGAAAATAGACCGTAACAATAAATGCTTTGTTCTAATCATTATAAAGTGTCATTCAGTGTGTATACTTAAGAAATTGAAACGTCACACATAAGCACCCTACAAATATGGTAACGACGTCCCAACTCATTTACTAGCACAGTGTTTTGCTCGGGACGACCTGTTTTACTCCAGAAAAGTAGCTTGCTACAGCGGGTGTGCATTCATATGCCAGCCATTTCATTTTCAATTTCTCTTAGTTGGTTATCAAGCGAGCAGCTGTATGCATCATGATCTTTAATGGCTAGAGGATGTTTCTTGAAGGGCAGTTTGCATGACTTTGCTTAGTCTGTGTGAGGAGGAACAAGGCCCTGGGTCATGGACTGTATGCGTTTTGTGAAGCAAATGTATTATTTTGTACAGTAGAGTTATCTGGACCCAGACTTTCTGGGCTTTTAGAACCTTGTTCTTGCAGGACAGGATAGTGTCAGTATAAATGTTTGAGAATCGGTCAAGAGATTTGGGTTGGATTAAAGTGTGGTAGAGTGCAAGGCCACGGTGTGCCCCCTCATGGGATGTGTTTGGTGCAAACTAGGATTTCTTGTTGCACTGTGTTAGACCTGGCATCATTGCTGTGAGTTTCACCTGTATTTTTGCCTTTGCCTCCTGTGTTTTTCTGTGTGTTGGTCATTGTTTTTGGTGGTCTAGATGGTTTGGGCACTTTGCCACTGCTGTTCAGTGCCAAAGTGCAAGTGCTCCCTCTGTAAATTGTTCTTGTGGATTGGTGATTCCATGATTGGCATATTTGGTTTACTGTTAAGCCCCTAATACAGTGCACTGTGTGTGCCCTGGCCTGTAAACCAAATGCTGCTAGTGGGCTTGCAGCACTGATTGTGCCACCCACACAAGCAGCCATTCAGAGGTAACCCGGACCTGCCACTGCAGTGTCTGTGTGCAGTCTGGTACTGCCATGTCGACTTGGCACGTGCAACCACTTGCCAGGCCCTAACCTTTCCTTTTCTTACATGTGAGTCACCCCCAAGGTAGGCCCAAGGTACTGCAGTGTATGTGAAAGGTAGGACATGCCCTGGTGTGTGTGTGTGGCATGTCCTGTGAGTGAAATACTGCCAATTTCGTGTTTTCGCTATTGAAAGGCTATCTGTCCCTTAGGATAGAATGGGAGTTTATTTATAACATCTTATAAATATAACTTCCTATTGGGACAAGATTGAAAGATAATGTTTAGTATGCCTGAGCTCAGAATGTAAAGATGCATCTTTTAGTAAGAATGATTTTTACATTCTGTGTTTGGAAATACCACTTTTAGAAAGTATGAATGTTCTTGCTTAGCCATCCTGTTTGCCTCTGCTAGGTTTGTGTATTGACTGTCTGGGTTTGCAGTGATTTGGCCTGGGGATGTGCATTCTGTTCAGACAGCCACTTGTGGGGGTGAGGGGTGTCTTGTCTTTCCAGGGTGAGTCCGGGCTGGGCTGAATAGAACTTGGCTGCATTTAGAGTAGGGGGGGACATTCCCTCACACCTGAATGGGCCTGGGCTGCTTTGGAAAATGCTGCCTCCACCCCCTGCCAGGAAGCTGCACCAGAGAGGACAGAACTGGTTTTGGCTGGGCAAAGAGCTTCTCTGCCTCCAGAGAACAAAGGATTTTGTGCTATGAAAAGTGGGGCCCAGACCTTTAGATCACTTTTGGACTTCAAGCGGAACATCTACCAAGGAGAAGAGCCAGAAGAAACTGGAGTACTGCCCCTTTGCTGTGTGCTATCTGGGGTTGGCCTGCAGTAGCTGTTTCTGCCAAGGAGAGGAACTGTGTGTGTATCCTGCTTGAGAAAGTATCTCCAAGGGCTTGGAAGTGGAGCTTGCCCCCCGTTCGAGAGGTCTCAGGAACAGCAAAGACCTCACCATCCTTCTGGGCACCATCTCTGGAACCGCTGGTTTCAGTAGCTGCAGAAGAAAAGGGCAACTGACTCTGTCACTGAGTCCATCGCAGGATTCCGAGTCCTGAAGGCCCCGCAGAAGGCACCACCACACTTCGCACCACGTTCTTGTGTAATGAATGTGCTTTTCACTAAAAGGACACACCCAAACCCTGCACTCCCACTTTGGAGGCCAATATACCACTGCACCTTTTAATAATATACACTTTCAGCAGCCCCCCCTTTAGGCGAGGCAAGAAATCAAATTCAGGTGCATGTAACACAAGTTTATTAATGAACGGTAGGCCAAATATATCAGTAATTGCAGATTCCCAAGTGCCAATTAACTACAATAAACAATTAGAATAAAATGTAGTATATATACAAATAGCAAAGAGTAGAAAATATATACATATAAATGGTTAGGAACACCTCACCGACTGAATTTGCATCATCCTTGCCAACTCAAGCTAGGGAAGCCGTTCAATAGCCCAGGAAGGAGTTCAGTCAGGACTCAAGTTCCATCACCTCCACAGCAATACGTCTATTCTGTGGTGAACTTCCACCTGGCCTCCGAAAGCTCCCAGCTTTAATACCATTACTCAACGTGAGGCAAAGCTTCTAGAAAACCTCATACCCTTCTCATGAGAAAGAACCGAGCTGGCTGTACCAGTCTGCGGCAAGGCCAAGACGGAGTCTGGCCAAGCTCCCGTATTTTGACTTTGGGGCAGAGTTGTACATTCTCACAGATAATATCCAGTTCACTCTGGACAGTGAGGAGCGAAAAACAAGTGAAGAGCAGAAAGACCTTGAATATAAATCACTAGCACTGCTGTGCACGTACAAATAAGGCAAAGTCAGACATGAGGCCATGTCAAAGCCAATAGTCAAAGTCAGGAAACAAGATGACATGAGGCCATGTCAAAGCCAGAAAACATGATGACATGAGGCCATGTCAAAGCCAATAGGTAGAGCTCATAATTCTCACCATGTACAACACAATGCACATGTGTGCATTACTGCCCACAGCACTGCACTTCGAAACCAAAGAATACATTCCACACCTCTCTCTCCCTCTCATGCTTTCAAATGCACACCTCACACCTTCTATTCTCGGCAAGACTATTTTACTCCGTGACAGCTCCCATTGAAAGACAGCAAGATTACAAAAAAGACGAGAAGCAGGCATATGCAGGACCGTCTCATATATCCAGGCTAGGGTAAAATAACACACTAAAGTCAGTTAAAATGGTTGTAGTCGAAGGTCATCATAGGGTGCCAAACCACAAGAGTGTCTCTTTCACTACACCTTGGCCTCACCGACGCCGTCTCGACAATCGTCACCGAGCCGCTGCTCGCACTGCGTCCTGTGGGCACAGCATTCTGCACCGCTTCGCTTCATCATGCCTGGACGTCACTGACATCGTTGCTGCCCAACCCGAACATCGACCGTCTCCTGCACTGCACCATGCCAGCACCGCATTGAGCAATGCCTCACCCTGCACCGTAAGCCTTGACCTCACCAACGCTGTCTGGATGATCATCACCGAGCTGCTGCCTGCACCGCATTGCATTTTGCAATGCAACCCCGATGGTTGCCCCGAACCGACTCGCACCAACGTGTCGGCCGCAACGAGAAAGGTAGTGTTCACGAGTTTGTCGATGCATTCGCTGACCCGTACCGATGTGGTCGGCTGGAACTGTAAGACTCTGTTGTTTTCAGAATCGCGTAAGCTCCAGACGGAGCTACAAACTCGGAAGAACTGTGTTTTTCAGCTATTTCTGCAATTTAAAGGTTATCTTGCAAAGTAACTATTTTTACAGTATTGTATGTTGGATTTTGTCATATTTGGTCTTGTTTGGTTTAGATAAAGAATTGCTTATTTATCTAAACTGGAGTGGTGTCCATTTGTAGGGTTTTCACTGTGTTACTGTATGCATGCACAAATGCTTCACACACTGCTTCTGAGATAAGCCTATCTGCTCGTGCCAAGCTACCAAGGGGGTGAGCAGGGGTTATTTTAGAAGTGTATCCCCCTTACCCTGACTAGAAAGAAGGGTCCCTACTGGGACAAAGGTGCAAACCATTGCCAACTAGAGACCTCCATTTCTAACACATTGCAGCATAAATGTTTTGTCTTTAGTGTAGTCCCTGACCAATCATATTAAGACGTGCTGCAGACCACCCTCTGCATCCAGCATTATTTGGGTATTGAGCTCCTGCACAGGCAGTGATAGCATTGAGCCTGCAGTCATGTCAATGCCGTTACTAGCTCATTGCCGGCTCTTTTTGAAGGTGCAGAGCAAATGTTTGTTGGCCCCTCTGCAATATGGCCTGGGTGTGAAAAATGGGGCAAATGCCTGTCCTTGGGCAATTGCTGTAATCTGGACCCCGGTTTCGCTGCTCAGCTGTTCATCGTAAAATAGAGATTTGCATGAAGTACTATACAAGCAACATCTTAATAAGTGTCCTCCATTTAGTCTCGATTCTCTGTTCCTCCTCTTTAATTGCTCAGCTTATGGACCAGAAGATTCTTCTTAGAATGAGTGATTTAGGCTCCTTGGAGTTCTACGTTGTACCAAAAAACGTCATCAACTTAACCTTTAATTTAAGTTAATCCTTTGGGCAACAATGCGCTTAGTACGTGCTGGTCCACCCCTTGTAATAGGAAGAAAGGTCTTATGCTGCTTTCTGAAGGGGAAAGTTGATTCACTACCTGTAAGCTACCTGGGAGTTCGTTCCAGATTTTACAAGGTAGTGTAGAGAACGCCGGTGCCCCGTTAGTAACTCCTTTGAATCAGTGGTGAAGTTATTTCTTACTGCTGCAAAGAGAAGTATTGGAAAAGTGAGGGGAAATACAGTTTTTGGTGTAGTCCAGTGTAGTACTTTTCCATACATGGCTTTGTGGCCTATTAGAAGAGTTTTGAATTTTACTCTAGTTTTGTTAGAAGCCAGCGCTTGTCTCGAAGGGCCTGTGTAACTTTGGAAGAAATATTTTTACTGCCCTTTCTACAGTGTTTTGGACCACTTGGAGTTTATGTTGTTTTTGATTGTATCGAAAAGGAAAGTGTGCCTTAAATGGCCTGTTCACGTTTTGTTCCAGTTTTCTTATCAAAGAGCGGCCAAACTAGTCAGTAATTTTAAATGATAGTGAAATACAGCCACTGTGGCAATGGCTTGGCCATCCGTCGACAAATGAGTCGAAAATGACCCAAAGCGTTGTACGTTTTTTTTAACTGCCTTTATTAAATTTTTTATCAGTTACAAAGGCTCTTAGAGAAGAACAAACCTCACTTACAATGTTGTGTACAGAATATACCCTGTTTGTATCATTTAGTTATAGCATTTTAGAAATACAAACCATTGAATATTTGGAACATAGCTGTGAACTTAGCCCAGTATAAGAATCTCAATAGATGTATGTGTGGTACAGTGGTCTCCGCAAGTGATGCATTGGGGGTGCAAAGTTGCCACCTTATGGCAAGTATGTAGGTGAGGTGGCACGCTGGTCAGAGACTGGGACAGGCCCACTGGCTGGCCAAGGTGGCGTTTGTATGTCAGTCTGTGGTGTTCTAGTGGCATCATCTGGGTCCTTTTGGAATTTGTACAGTAACTCATCACATTTGGCTGCTATGGGGCACTCCCTAATCCCCGTATTTCTTCACGACTGAGTGCAGTGGACTCCACCATGTCCTATTGGATCATGTGCTCTGCCACTAGGACGCACCCAGTAGTTATTGGCTTTCCATTTCTTTGCGACTGCCTATCTGGCAATCATCAAGCCCAAGTTGTTGATGCGGTTGGTTGTACCACCTACCCTCTGGCGCTTGCATAGACTTATCAAGTAGCTGTCTACGCGATTGAGGTCCTGGCGACTTGTGGTGTGTGTGTTTGAGGGCCTTACAGACCTCCTTCCAGAAGGTGTGGATGTCCGGACAGTCATAGGACATGTGTAACATGTCTTCCATGGGAGCGTGGCAACAGGGGTTTTGGGTATCTCGGCGAGATAAATTGTGTGTATTCTGGCCAGTGTTAAGTAGGCTCTATGCAAGATGTTATGTTATATGTATTGCAGTCTTGCATTACGCAAGACCTTCTGCAGGTACGTAAGCACTCTAATCGATTCTTTGGGGATTAGAGGGTGGCTATCTCTTGCTCTTATTTCTGTTGAAGGGACACCAGCAAGTATAAGGTTCTGTGTGGTATAGCTTTAGCGATCCAAGAAATCATTCCCTGGCTAGTGCCCATTGTGTATAGGATCTTCGTCGGGGTGTGTGGTGGGTTCCGAGGTGGTGATCCCCCAAAGTTGCTCCAGCTCTGCTGTGAGTTGCCTGTGTATAAGGAACTGTCCCGTCGGGAGGCTGGTCTGTCTGGTCAGCAGGTCAAATGGGATCAAGCCCTCATCTTGAAACAAGTCACATTAGTCTCTACTCCTGAGAATTCCCAGAGCTCCACCCCTTCCCGACCAGCGGCCATCCTAACGGTGCATATGGATTTCAGGGGGATCTCCGGTGCATATGATGATGTGTCAAGGAAGGCTCGCAGGGCTCCCCAGTAATTTCCATATGCCACATACAGTAGGTTGTTAAGAGTCCATAAGTAGTGTCGACTTTGGCCAAAATTGCTCCTGGGCAAGGCTCAGGGCATTTAGTCCTTGCCCCATGTACACTTCAGCTGGGATGTAGCTGGACAGCCAGCTAAGTAGAAGCTGTTCCACTAAGTAGTAATGCTCAAATATCTGGACCCCAGTCCCCCAGAGTCCGTAGGTGGCTGTAGTTTTGCAGGGCGGCTCTGCGTCTCCTGTTATTCCATATGAGGTCTCCTAGCATTTTATTTAGGGAGTGGAATGTGCTACGGGGAATTGTGACTGGTAAGTTGGCGAAGTAGTATAATTGCCTTTGCAGCATTACCATTTTAGCAAGTGCAACTCCGGCTTCGGTGGGAAAATCAGTAGCGCCTTCTGCATGGATGGTGGCAGGAGTCCCTAGGTGAGGGCAGAAATATATAATTTGGCTAGCTTTGGGACAAGTAGGGCCTCATATGTTTTATAAAACTCAATAGGTATCCCATCAAGTCCCAGCGTCTTAGACATGGGAGAGTCACGTATAGCTTCCCGAATTTCTTGTTTTGTGATTGGACCATTTAGGATATCTCTCTGGTCTGCGTTCACTGATCACAATGTAATAGTGGGGAGCAATTCTTCAATTCCGTGTTGTTGCAGGACAGGCACGTGGTTGTACAGTGTTTGGAAATGTGTGTGAAGAATGCTTTGTGTATTTTGTCATAGTAACCTGCGATGAAGTTAGGAGAAACGTGGATGGCCTTCACTAGGTTAATAACCAATTCACACCTGAGCATTCATGCCAGTAAACTACCTAGTTTGTCTCCTTCTGTGCACATCTTGTGGTGGTATGCCCTGTAGCTTATACACTGCAGTGACTCAAGTAGTCAGGCATGATGTTCCCTCTCTCCGGTCAGCTTGTCGCGGGCTGTATCATCTCTCATCGCAACTGTGCAGAGAGGTTTCCACTTTTTCTAGCTTGCAGCGGAGTGTGCCTCTCACTCCAATGGTGGTGTGAATGCACTAGGCATGTGGCTTCCGTGTTACTATTTTTAGCTATGTAGCTTGCAGTTGTTTCCCGTATCATGTTGCAAACATAATTGGTTTTTTAGCATTGTGGGATGTAATCTCCATGTGGGTAGCAGTGGAACATATCCCCCCATGTGAGTCTTAGTAGGAGTGAGTTATAATCTGAAGGGATCTTCTGTAGGTATTTGGTATCCGTTATTTAAAGTTGCATAGCTGGGTGGCATAGGAAGCGATCGAGTCTAACATGAAAGTCATGTGGGCGGGAGTAAAAGGAGTATTACCACTTGTTTGTGTGTAGGGCCCTCCAACTGTTGATCAACAACCACTGTGTGAGGCACTGCAATAGAAAAATTGCGATACGGGATGTGGACGAGCGGGGTAAGGGGGTTGTGATCTGTCAAAAGTGGTATCTAAGATACAGTTGAATTCACCCCTTATAAGCCAAGGGAGGTGGGACCAATGGGTCAGTTGTGAAGATAAGTTTGCTAGGAAGTGTGATTGGTCTGTATTTGGTAGGTATACACTCTTCAGCAACACAGCAGTACCATCCCTTGTCCCAATCCACAAACACGTAACGCCCCTCAGAGTCCGTCTTTACGACTTTACTCAATTCTATTATTTCTGTTCTGGCGTTTTTATATAGCGCATAGCTACCCATCAGGGCCTCCGAGTGCTGAAGACAACATATCCGCCAGATTGCTAGATGCACTTGAGAGTGGGTGAAAGAAGACTAAAATAGATTAGTTTTTATGAGTTTCCTAAAGCTGGATTCAGACGGGTTCAATTCTAAGGACAGCGAGTAGTTTGTTCCAAACTTTGGGGCCAAAGTAAGCAAAAGAGCAACCCCTACACCTTTCCTAGGATTTGAAAGAGAACCGCCGGTCGGATCCAGATGAGCTCCCCTCTGGCATAGTCCAAGTAGCTAATACTAAAGCATCAGTCCCTCCATTGATTCTGGAGTCTGAGATCCTCCTCCTTAGCTAAGTGAATTTCCTTCAGCATGAGGACTCCCGCCATTTGAGATCTTGGTGTGCAGTGATTTTTAGGTCTCGCCTGAGACAGCGCTTTAGCGCTCCTCTGGCAAGACTTATAGTAAGCGAGTTTTGGAAGTGCAAACAGTGGCTTTTCAGGCCTCCAAATACAGTGCATGTGCGTCGGCCGGGCGCGCGCACCATTTGGAGGCCTGAAAGCACTTGTTTCCTTTCACTTTCGCGGCCGCACGGCCGCTTGTTTACTATATTTATTTGTGCATCACCCTTTGCAGCAGGATGCATTCATTATCACCCTTTCAGCCTCACTTTGGAGTTTTTCGTTTTCTGAATGCCATACTTGTCTTTACAAGAGCGCCTCCCACCGAGGTTTAGGAAGTGCTCTGCTGTTTTATGACATGTACTTTACAGTGCGTGTACACCTTATTGCCATGATATTCCCAGTGGTAGGTTTATAATGTATAAAGTACTTGCAATTGACTTTTTGTGTTAAATAAACATCCCTGGTGCACTGAAATACAGAACCCTGACCTCGGCACACTCTAGAACCAGCCGGCCGAGTTACACTTTGCTCGCACGAGTGCTCACAATCATGTTCCAATGGCCGCGCTCAGCCGCACCCAGCCGCTCAAGGCGCTATAAAAGCTGCTTCGACACGCACAGCTGTGCTTGGCTTCATCACTTCTGATCCACATACCTGCTCCTGGTGTCAAAGGCTCCCAGCTACCTTGGCGACTTCTGCTATGACTTCCTCACAGCAGCTCCTACTCCCGATGCTCTGAAGCTACGGACTGTGGTCTTCGTAGTCGCCCGCTTCTTGCAAGAAAAAAGACAAGAATAAACATAGGCATGACCAAGGTTTGATTCACACGCTCGGTGTGGCTCGCAGCCCCCATAATCGGTATCATTAGCACACTAGGGACTCACATGCACAAAAAGAGGCAACGATCCTGGTTGTTGTCATTAGACACCAACATAAATGCTATCTGCTCAGAGACTCGCGTTTGTAGAAAGAGGCCACTTTGGTTGTTGGAGTCACAAGCGCAATTAAGACTCGCATTTCCAAACAGAGACCCACATGTACGAACTAAGGGACATATTATCAAGCCAGGCGATAAAATTATCGCCGCTTTAGCGGCAGAAAACTGCCGCTAAAACGGCGATAATGGGCTTGATAATATGCTCTATGTAATTCCAATTGAAGTCCATGTTAGATGTCCTTCACATCTAACATGGGCTTCAATTGGAATTCCATAGAGCATATTATCAAGCCCATTATCGCCATTTTAGCGGCAGTTTTCTGCCGCTAAAGCGGCGATAATTTTATCGCCTGGCTTGATAATATGCCCCTAAAGACTTGAGGACAGTTACTCCCTCTCATTTCCACATCAGATCAAAGATGTACTCCATGAGAAGTTGACCCAGAATGTGACCCGTAATAGGGTTATTTATGCTGCATGCAATTTGGGAACCAGTCGCTGTATTGGAAAATATTCTATCTAACTCTGACCACAGTGCTGTTAAGGTGACTCAAATTTTACCTGCATTAGGTCCTAAAAAAAGAAGAAACAATAACCCATGAATTCCCAGTGGAGAAGGTGATTCCAAATGGAAGAAAGAAACTTGGAATACCCTTCAAAAGAAAAACAATCCCAATAAAGCAGGGAAACTGGGCATACACATTTACCTTGACAGAGACATATTGTGAAGTACTGAAGAAAATACGATGTGCATTTGAGAGCAAGCAAGAGTAAAACAGATATATAAACATAAACAAGTGGAACATGTATGTATGGGGGTTAAGAACTACCAGAGTAACAAGCATTTGCAATGCAATAGGTCTCGCAATTACGCAAGTTTAAGCTATTGGCACTGTAAATGACAATGCCTCTTATTTATGTTAAACATAAATAAAACGCATTGTCAATTACAATGCCAATAGCTCAAACTCCCATAAATGCGAGACCTATTGCATTTGTTGTGTCCAAATGATTATTCCAAGGGCCACACTTACCATTGGCCCGCAATATTATGTAAGAAGGAGCAGTTGGCAACGTGGAAGGTTCAAACGTTTATTAGCCACCACAGAACTCTATATAGAGGAGCCTCGTCGATCCTCACCCATCAGGTGCGCCGAGGAAGACTGCTGGCTCCTTGACAGTAACACACTTTTATACATTATCAGTACAGCATACAAAACCTTATATGTGGAAAAGTACCAGTTAGTCCTGGCGCCCCTAATGAGCTCATGCCTATTTCTAGTTTCGGCTACACATACAAAGGGTTACTATCTTTACAGAGAAGGTCGAAAGGGTGACTCCCTTCACGTCCTAGGTCTAGAGGAATTTGCCTGATACTCCCTTTTAGCAGATGTGACCTTGCTTCTCAGCAACTCAGCCTGTCTCCTAATTAAATGCAAGGGAAGGGGAAGCAGAAGGTGTGCGGAAAATACCACGTGACTCCCAAGTGAGAGAGAGAGCTGCAATCCAAGATGGAGGCGGTTCGGTTTCTCGGCCCTTTTTGTCGTACTAAACATAATCGGGGATTTCGAACCATTTAATACACCATAACGAGGCAAACTATCATTAGATATACTGCGCTAATCATATTGTAATATCTTGAATACCTCAGAACGGCCCTTTTAGCGCAGCATAGCTAATAACGGGGTCAGTCTTCGAAAATACCCTCATCAATCTGCATTAAGTCGTGCGTCTCCTTCTGAGCCCGCTGAGTATCTATTCTGGTTTGGACGGGCTCGGGCCTAGGGATGGATCGGCGAACTTGAGCGGCACAGTATGCACAGCAAGCAGGCCCGCACTGTAGACAAAGACAGCAGGTGAAAATGAACCCCACTATTCCTAAAAGAATCATAAATAACTTCCATCCCCAGGTGGTCACCAAATCCCAAAACCACCCAGACAAAGACCAAGTACCAGTCTCGGTGTGAATTTCTGAAGCTAGCCGATGCAGTTTCTGAATGGCTAAATGGACAGAAGGGGCGGAGTCAGGTATATATACACAACAGGAGCTGCCGATGACTCTACAAGCTCCTCCGCGATCAGCCAGGATAACATCTAAAACAAGACGATTTTGGAGGGTCACGAGCCTGGTCGCCTGGAGCTCCACAGTAATATTAGTTAATATTCCTGCAGTAGTATTAACCACCCCTTCTACCACTCTAGATAGCCTCCTAACTTCTTTACTATTGAGGATGGGTCCCCATATGGGCAACGCCCCTTTTATGATGTCAACGAAGTGTTGGGCTGGAGTATCAGTCTGGTCAGTGGCGTCATTACTGGCAGCTTCGGCCTTTAGACTCCGCCGATTTAAGGAATGAGACTTATGATAATCAGAAGGAGCTATGTAGACCGGTGGGTAAAGAAAAGATAAGTAACATCGACCTGCCCATCCTCTGGGTAGCCAAGTGTATGCATTTTCACCGCACACGAAATAAACATTGGGAGGGGTGAGTGTTGGGGGACTACTGAAAGTCTGTAGTTTATAAGTGTAATTACATCTACTATATCCTACGGATAAATGTCCAGTACCCTGCACGCAGAAGGAGGAAAACGTATTCAATACCGGGACCGGAATGATCTTCTCATCTGAGACATTTCGCTCCTGGAAATACTTGAAATACTCAGTAAAATTAAAAGTCATGAAATCCAACACTTCATCCCTCAACCAGGTATCATTCTCATGATCAGTGTATACGTTCATACAGGCGGTAGGATCAAGGGTACCATCCGTCCCCTCAGCATTAGGAGTAAAACCTTGGTGTGTCTCTATATAGGCTAAAATCAAGGCATAATCCTTCTCTGAGAATCGACGTTCATCTATAGCGTAGTGTTCATATAGCATGGATAACATTTTGAACCAGGCTTCGCAACTACCTAAATAAGACAAGGGCATTGATATGAACAAATCTTGCTTATGCATCACTGACGGGAGAAGACCACAGACCCAACAATCAGTAACATTTGTGGAACTATGAGTCTGGTGTAGCATCTCAATGAAGGCATTATGTACATATGTCTGTCGGTGCCTCTCCTTATGGGGGGCAAAAGTCTGGAAATGATGTTCCTTAGGAGCAGGGGTAGACACTATCAAGGTGTGCACAGGATGGCGAAACTCTAGGTATATAAACAAACCTAAGCATAGTACAAATGATACAATCAATATAGAAATGAAAACAATTTTAACACGCAAGCTCCATGAGGAGAACATTGGCAAATGCGGGGGAATGGTACGGGGTACTATGGGCCGCCCTTCTTCAGGGACAAAACGAGCAAAAGGGTACATTTTCTCACTAAAAGTCCAATATAATCTCGGGAAAAGGGCTACGAGCAGTCCGACCTGCCGGAGGGTGCTTCTTTCCTGTGTCCGTATAGAGCCTCACAGGCAGACTCCTATTGTTCAGAAAAACAAAAAGAAAGAATAAAAACTTCTCGCATTGGAGTCGCACTTGACGCAACCCTTGTTGAAAGGAAACTCCACCTGGGCCCCCACCAACCGACCAATGTCTCTACCTTCGTTCTGAACAGAGCTTTACTGAAAGTTCCATGCTCTCAACGAGTTCAGTCCAGTGTTCTACCAATCCCCAGGTCCTTTGCCGAGGCCTCCAACTTCACTCGCCAAGGCTAGACCTGGGATTCCCTATTTCCGGGGCCGCAGGTGATATCGATCCCGACCAGGGGTTTCAGGATTCACAAACAAAACAGGCACAGTGGGATCAGACGAGGAGCTGGGCTCCCGACCAGACGCCTCGCTTTGAGCAATTGAGTGGCCGCAAAAAGGGTCTTTCAGGCTCACAGCACTCTCCCCTCGCCCGTCAACCTCTCTGCGGGTGTCCAGGGAAAGTCGTTCTCTAGTGCTGGGTTCGCCCTGAGTTGGCAGGCCTTCCTCCTGGTCAAGCTGCTCCCTTGGCAATGGGAGAGGAACTCGCTTAAGATGGGAGATATGGATGCAGCGCTGCTTACCCTCGACTTTCACCGCCGTTCGGGTTGCCAGGAGCACCTGGTACGGTCGGGACCAGCGCGGATCCAAACTCGATTTTCGTTGGTAGTTTCGAACCAAGACCCACTGCCCAGGTTCCACGCTGTGTCCAGGTCCCTCCGGCAGGGGCTGCAGTACGGCAGATATCTGTTGATGAATGGAATGGAGATCTTTAGTCAAAGCATACAAATAATCAGTCAACATAGGATGGTCGATGTCCCTGAAGGATTTGGGCCGGGGTACTCCCCACACGTTGGCAGGTCTGCCAAAAATTACTTCATAAGGGGAGATACCGCTCCGGGAATGGGGAGTAGTTCTTACGGACAACAGGGCCAGGGGCAGGAGATCAGGCCATTTTAATCCTGTCGTATCCTGAAGTTTAGCCAGTTTCAATTTCAGAATCCCATTATATTTCTCAACCAGACCCGCTGACTGAGGATGTCGGGCTGCGTGAAACTTCTGCTGAATGGACAGACCCTTGCATACATACTTAACTAAGTCAGCATTAAAATGTGTCCCGTTGTCACTCCAAATCACCCGTGGCAACCCATATCGAGGGAAAAACTCCTTTACCAGAGCTTTCGCGGTTGCCAGGGCAGTATTTTCCTTTGTGGGATACGCCTCCACCCATTTACTAAAAGTACAGATCACCACCAGCACGTATTTCAGATTGTTAACTCGTTCTAGCTGTATGTAATCCATTTGAAGTACTTCAAAAGGCAGGGTGGGCGGCGCAAAATTACCCGCCAAGACGGGAATGCTAACCCCAGGATTATGCTGGAGACAAATCATGCAATGCTGAACCAGATTCCTAGCTGTCTTATGGATATTAACATTATACCAGACAGGATCCAATGTGGCACAGATGCCCTGAACCCCTACATGTGAAGGTCCGTGCGCCATAGTTACTACTGCATTTACAAATGCGTTTGGCAGTAACCATCTACACTTCTCTGACAAGTCAGTCCAACATCCATTCTCATCAAGCCTCCCCACCTGTTCTTGCCAGTATGTCAGTTCTTCCGGGGTCACCTCCTTTTGTAGCTCTTTCACACTGTCTATGGTGTTGTTAAAAACCCCTGCCTCTATCATTTTTGTCACTACAAACATGGAAGTGGTGTCAGACTGGGCTGTTTCTTTGGCGATTCTATCCGCAAAGGAATTTCCCCTCCCCACATCATCAACTATAACCTTGTGTGCACTGCATTTCACTATGGCCAGGGTTTTAGGCAATGTTAATGCAGCCAGCAATCGGTCAACTAATGGTCCATTCTTTATCTTTTCGCCATGAGATGTCAAGAATCCTCTTTCCGCCCATAACCTCCCGAAGCTATGTACTACACCGAACGCATATTGGCTATCGGTGTAGACATTTAGCCTCAAACCTTTCCCCAACTCGCAGGCCCTGAATAATGCAACCAATTCGGCCGCCTGGGCCGACCGGTATGGTATCTTGGCTGCCTCGACTACCGTTTGCAGGGTAGTGATCGCATAAGCCGCAGCTGTCGTACCATCCGGTAATCTAAAACAAGACCCATCAACATACAATTCTCCTTGGGCATCAGATAGTGGGGTGTCAGTTAGATCTATCCGGCCCTTGGTTTCTTCTTCAGTTCGAAAAGTACAATCATGTATGTCTTGTCCACCATCCCCAGAAGGGAGGGGCAACAACATGGCAGGGTTTAAGTTAACACATCGTTTGATCGTTATATGAGGTGCAAACAGGGTCAATTCGTACCCTGTAAGACGCGTACTAGTTAAGTGCTGCGTCTGTGTCCTGTTTAATAATACGTCCACAGCATGAGGCACCATCACTGTCAGATCCGTATTCAGGACTAGCCCTTCCGATTGTCTGATCGCTACAGCCACTGCCGCTGCAGCCCTCAGACAACTGGGAAGTGCTCTGGCGACATTATCCAAAACCGCCGAGAAATATGCGCAAGGCCTTTGCTTACCACCAAAGTCTTGTGTAAACACTGAAAGAGAACAACCGTCCACCTCATGCACGTAGAGCACAAAAGGTTTCCGGTAGTCAGGGGTGCCAAGCACAGGAGCAAAGCAAAGAGCAGTTTTCAGAGCAGAAAAGGCAGTCTGGCATTCATCGGTCCAAGGTAAAGGCTCATGCACATCCTTCGTAGTTAGATACAAGAAAGGTTTAGTCAAGAGAGAATAGTTAGCAATCTATTGGCGACAGTAGGAGGTTATACCAAGCAAAGCGCGGACATCACGTTGCGTGCGAGGAACAGGCATGTTAGTTATGGTTGCGATGCGCTCAGAAGTCAACCGTCTTCCCTCCTTCGACAGGAGATGACCGAGATAGGTCACCTCCGGTCGACAATATTGAAATTTAGAGAGCGACACCTTGTTACCATGAGTGGCCAAATGCCGTAGCAAAGTAACCGTGGCATCGCGGCAACCATGTTCTGTATCGGAGGCCACAAGAAGGTCGTCAACATACTGCAATAGAACATTACCTGGTGGCAATTGTAAAGAATCCAATACTCTTTTTAGGGCTTGGCTGTAGATACTAGGGCTTTCGGTATACCCCTGGGGGGCGCGACAGAATCTAAAGCTGCGGCCCCCAATGAGAAACCGAACAAATGTCTGCTATCCGGATGTATGGGAATACTAAAGAAGGCATTCTTCAAATCAATCACCGAGAAAAATGTTGCAGTGGGAGGAATCATGGTCAAAATGGAATTAATGTCTGGTACCACCGGATATTGGGGTACCACAATCTTGTTAATCTCTCGCAAATCAATCACAAATCGGTAGGTATCAGCATAATCAGGGGATTGGGGTACGGGGGCTCGTTTAAGAATCGGAAGAATGGGACTGTTACAGACATTGGAAGCCGTTTCCTCCACCACCCCGGTTCTAATCAAGTCAGAAATAATGGCCAGTAAAGCGCGTTCCCCTGCGGGGGCTATTTTGTACTGTGGGATCCTCGGCAATTTGGCATTCTGTTTCAGGGTGATGGACACCGTGGGAATTTGTAGGAATCCTACATCAGTGTCCCCCAGGACCCAAAGATCCCTCCGGAGTTGTGCAAGCTCAGGAGGTAGTGAGTCCGTTTTCGAAAAACATTGAACGGAGGGGATAGAGGTATTCCGAATGGTCAGATCAACTCCATCGGGGGAGCAATAGATGCGGGCATGCAATCTTTTTAATATATCCATACCCAGGAGATTTTCCCCACACTGGGAGGTGAGGAGGAAAGATGATTCTATCGTAACCGGTCCTAGAGTAAGGGAAAGTGGCTTAGAAATGGGGCTCACCACCGGAGTTCCAGAGAACCCCACGGACACATTAGTCTGGCCAGACAGAGCGGCCCCCGGGACCAGGGCACGTGAAACAGAACTGTTCATAGCCCCTGTGTCAACCAAAAACTTACCTGATGCATCCAACAATCGTGCATGGACATAAGGTCCAGCTTGATCTATCGGGATTGACACATGCCCCTTACTCTGCCCTTGGCTGTCCTATGCTTGAGTATACCCGGTGTCTTCGTCCGTTACACGTCCATCGTTGTAGTACTGTTTACCCTGGCTTTGGTCGAAATAATTCTGACTGTTCTCACCTCGGGCTGCCTGTTCTTGTCTCGTGTATCCACCTCGATGCCCACTCATCCTTCCCCGTCCACGGCCCCTTGAAGCAGTATTCTGCTCATACAACAACGGGCACTGTGCTCTCCAATGCCCCTTCTCTTTACAAAAAGCACATTGATTTATGCCCAGATCTGTTCGCCCAGCTGTTTGCGTCGGTCCCGCCCCTCTTGGAGCGAAATTCTGCAACCCTCGTCCTCTTCCTCTACCCCTCTCCACTTGCTGCAGTAACACTCGTGTTTTCAACTCTTTCGATTTTCTTTCTGTCTTATCCTTGCTCTCATTCTCCCGATGCTCATAATACTGAGCCATGCTCAGTATCGTGGAGGGCGTGGTGGTCGTCCAGGTACTCTCAGCTGCCTGTAACCGGGCCGATACCTCAGGTAGCAAATTGGTAACAAATCTATTAACAAATAAACGTACACCCCCCTCCGTTGCCAAGTCCTGTCCGCTGAAGTCAATGAACACTCCCTCAAACCTTGTTAAAAAATCAGAGACACTCTAATCCTTCTTTTGTTTACAGGCCGTCAGCTTGTCCCAATCCACTTTCCTGGGTGGGATCAATGAATGCATATAAGTTATTATTTTCTCAGGCAAAATCAGTATCTCAGGTCGGGGCTTGTTCCCTGGTTTACGATCTCTGTCCCAGGTTCTCAGTTGATCCCATGTCCCACCAAATTCCGTAACATGGTCCTGGTAATGTACCTGGCGCCAAATGTCCACCGGTACCAATAAGGCAAAGAATAATTCAATATCTGCCAACGTCATTACTGCTGACGAGGCGGCCTCGGTCAGTTCCTTGTAATATGCGGTGGGGTTCTTTCTAAGATCTGGCAACTGGCTTTTTAGGGATAGTACCTCACTCCGCTTCCAGGGGGTATAGACCCATTGTTCCTGGAACCGGGCGTCTACCCCCGGACGGGTAACGACGCCGTGGGCATCCACTACTGCGGCAACTTCTGGATGGAAGATAGGGTGCACTTCCCGCATAGGGAACTGGGAGAATCCGGCGGGAGTGGCAGACTGCAAACGAGTTCTATAAGAGACCAAAGTCTGTACCTTCCCATACACCTCCTCGGGTGTCAACTGAGATTTATGGACCTGATCAAGAATATCATATAATATAGCCGGAGCCTTCCCTTCCTGGTGTATCTGTTCCCACACAGAAATAAGACGGTTGGCCATATGCTCCAGAGCATGCTGTTGCATCACCGGTTCATAGTCTCTCATAGTACTCCAAATATCGGCAAGCCTATAAATGGGATGTCGCATCCACTGGGATGCTTGTGTAGCAATAGTTTCCCTTTCTTCCGTTCCCAAGGCCGAACGAGTGAACAACTTCCTACCCTCAGTTAGACTGGCCGAACGTATCGGAGTAGTTACAGCTGTTACTGGCGTGGTACTGGCGGAGGAGGAGGGCAGAACAGAAGGGGAAGGCATTGACCCCGGCGACAGCTGAGGGGTCCCGGCTGCAGCTGTCGTCAATAAATTAGGCAGTATGGCCATAACTTCAGACACAGATGTCGGTAACCGGGAGAGGTTCGGCAGGGAGGGAGGGGTAGTAGTGGCCGGGGGAGCCGAAGCCGAGGCCCCCAGGGACATATTTGGAGCCGGGGCCGAGGCCCCTGATACCTCCGGATATATCCTCTGCGTTACATAAGGGGGTGGTGGCCTGGTGTCCAATAAATCCTCTATCTCATCTTCTGCATTCGGGCGGGTCACATAGCTCTTATCCACCTTTAGTCGAAATTCACGATTCATGCAATCCAATCCCCTTTCTACTCTGTCTCTGTCATAGGCCATAGCTTTCTGAGTAACATTCTGTCCTGCCTTGGCTCTGGCTACTTTTTCTTCCCTCATTCGCCGTTGTTTGGCCTCTTTCTGCCATGCAATTAGAGCGTCAAACATGGCCTGCCTACTTCGCCTAGAAAACAGCTGTTCCTGTAGGAACGCAATTTTCTTTTCATCAAATGAGCCCGTTTTGGGCCAGTGTAACTCCTCATTGCCCTTGGTATACTTATGCCACAGAGTGCAAAACAACAACGGAGAGATCCCATGTTTGACATACATAAAATGGCTAGGACTGCCCTCCGGCGGGGCAGGTTGGCTCTCAGCTAGTCTGGAGTCACTTGTTCGACAGCAGCAGCCAAAACAATTCAATTTACTAAAACAAGACATTTTGTTAGTTTTCAGACATGTATACACAAACAACAATCAACACGAATCATACACAACATACAATCAGTATCAGAGAACCAAGCCCGTCGACTCTGGTTCACAGTCCAAACACCAGACTGCACGCGGGATTCCGGCCACCCTCCTGGCTCACCACTAAGGCCAGCCCCAAACGAGGACTCGCCCCGTCAGGAGTATGCCCTGTGGCTACCCAGTCTAGGTCGCGGGTCCTTCCACGCACAATCTGTTTTATAATCCTTCGGCGTGCCGTTTTTACTCAAATCAAATACAACCTGTACGTACTTCGAGTCAAAACCACGGTAATGCTAACCTCGATCAAGCAAGACACCACCCTCCGGTGCGTGCCTTCAAATCAATGCACCGCTGTCCAGCGCGAGCTTCAAACAAACGCAATCCGTGTTCAAAATCAAAAATGCATCGTTCTCAACGAATGCTCTCAAATCAATCAAATAGCACACAGTCCTCAACGCGTGCCTTAACCAATAATGCACCGTTTACAACGCGTGCGTCAAAATCAAATCAATACTCACCGGGTGCACCCAGATACGAATGTTCGTTCTCCGCTGCCAACTCCTCCCGACCAAATCGATCCAGTTTCTGGGTTAAGCCCGTAGGACCCCGGTGAAGGGTAACTAGCAGCAGGGGACGTACCGAAAAGTCGTGCAGGGTGGGAGAAATCCTCAGGCTCCTCTCCCGCCAACCGGTCAGGACGCCCCCAACCCCCACCACCCGAATACGGGGGGGGGGGGAAGACCCTTTCACGGGGTCCCTTCGTGGTCGCCAACTGTTGTGTCCAAATGATTATTCCAAGGGCCACACTTACCATTGGCCCGCAATATTATGTAAGAAGGAGCAGTTGGCAACGTGGAAGGTTCAAACGTTTATTAGACACCACAGAACTCTATATAGAGGAGCCTCGTCGATCCTCACCCATCAGGTGCGCCGAGGAAGACTGCTGGCTCCTTGACAGTAACACACTTTTATACATTATCAGTACAGCATACAAAACCTTATATGTGGAAAAGTACCAGTTAGTCCTGGCGCCCCTAATGAGCTCATGCCTATTTCTAGTTTCGGCTACACATACAAAGGGTTACTATCTTTACAGAGAAGGTCAAAAGGGTGACTCCCTTCACATCCTAGGTCTAGAGGAATTTGCCTGATACTCCCTTTTAGCAGATGTGACCTTGCTTCTCAGCAACTCAGCCTGTCTCCTAATTAAATGCAAGGGAAGGGGAAGCAGAGGGTGTGCGGAAAATACCACGTGACTCCCAAGTGAGAGAGAGAGCCGCAATCCAAGATGGAGGCGGTTCGGTTTCTCGGCCCTTTTTGTCGTACTAAACATAATCGGGGATTTCGAACCGTTTAATACACCATAACGAGGCAAACTATCATTAGATATACTGCGGTAATCATATCGTAATATCTTGAATACCTCACATTGCAAATGCTTGTTCTTGCTGGTACCCTTGCCTCGGATGTAGGGTGACCAACCGTCCATAAATTTCACGGACCGTCTCTTATTTTAGTATGATATCCACAAGGTGTCCGTAATTAGGGGTCCTCAAATTACAGACGCCTTGGGAAATTTCAGTAAGGAATGCTGTTTCCCTGCGAGAGGCCCCATTAGTTTAAAAGATTTCCCTCGGGCCTCTTACGCTTATCTTTTAAATTGAAGAGGCTGCCTACAGCGGCTCCTCCCTGACCTTGCGCAGACTGGAGTGGCCCATTGTCATTCTTAGACTGCAGCTGATTAGCACTTATTGAATGACAATGAGCCCAATTGTAATGACAGCATGTGGTGTGCCTTCTCCTGCATCAGACTAGGGCAAGGCATTCTGCTTGTGTCTTGGTTCCATGCTCGAGAATATTAAAATAAAATAACTAACAGCGTTTTCACTGTACATTTAAAAGTCAGATTTCAACATACAAATAAAAAAATACAATTTAATGTTTATTACATTAGCACAAATCTTGCTTGCAGAAAGGGCCTGATATCGCTTTGCAAAGCTGCACGCATACTGAAAAACTGTGAAGTACATGATTGTCTCAAACTTATATAAACTTATTTTGACTTGTATTTATTTTGGTTGTCTATTTACTTAGGTTTATATTATTGTGCGACCTCCTCTGATATGTCTGTAAAACCTATGTTTTGTCCTAAATTTTTGTCCTGAATTTTGACATTCTGTCCTGAATTATTGTCCTGAATTTTGACCCTTTGTGCTTAATTTTTACACTGTCCGTCCTGAATTTGCACCCTTGCCAGTTGGTCACCCTGCTCGGATGTTTCAAGTGATAGTTTACCCAGGTTATATCGCAGGCGGTGTGATGAGGTGCGAGGAGTTCAAGCCTGTTGACGAGGGAGACAGTCTGGTGCGCTGCCTACAGACATTTCGCACTTCGGGGCAGATTTATGATGTCTGGTGCATCTCTGCTAATCAGCAGAGATGCGCCAGAAGAGTTACGACGCATCTGCCCACCCGTGCGCCACCATTGATGCGCCGCATTTACAATGCGGCGCACCGTGGCACTCGGATGGGCAGATGCGTGACGCATCTCCTGTCGGAAAGGCGGCGCAGTGCTGGAGTTGCGTCGCAAGCGCGACGCAGCTCCAGCAAGGCTCGGGGGTGCCCTATCCCTTACATGCTGCGTCAATCCTTACGCCTGCTTCAATCAGGCGCAGGGTTTTGACGCAGCATGACCTTAAAAGTGACTGAGTGAAATCTTGTAGATTTCACTCAGCCACTTTTAGGAGGCGTTCCTGCGCCGAAACGCCCCCCCCCCTGCTCCAGAACGCCTACATGTGGCGCAGGGCTTTACAACGTGACGCATCTGCCAGATGCGTCACGTTGTAAATACCCCGCAGCATGGCGCAGGATTTGCGCCGCCGCTGCGTCACAAAAGTGACGCAACGGCAGCGTAAATGAGGCGCAAGGGGCTCATAAATCTGCCCCTTCATGTTTTGGTTTTGGCTCAGTTATAAAAACAATAGGAACTAGCTGGCTTCCATTCCCAGGGTGGAAGAGCAACATCTGCCTTCCCAAACATTTAACATGATGTCTTGTAGATGTTCGTCCTGAGCACTTCATGCTAATAGTCGCTGGCGCCACAGCGTAGAAGGGGTTGGGGACCCCACAGGGCGGGCCTAGATTGCATCGCTAGATTGTGTTCTGCGGGGTCCGTGGATCTACATACTGTAAGATGCATGGAAGCTTCCAGGTCTGGCGTGAGGGTCCTATCAAGTGAGATACGCACGAGTATATTCTCATGCAGTGGGGTGGTCGATGAGAATGCCACGCAAGCATCTCCAGAGGCAGCAAGTGCGGGGGGGCGAATCCTCTGTGTGGGGTATTCACGTGTCGGGCAGATCGATATGTGCAGGATGAAGTGTGTGCAGATTGGTATTGGTATTCTAGGTTACTGCCTGCCATAACCCCCTCTCCCACCCCGTATTACAAGGACCTCTTGTAACTGTAAATCTGGGGCAGGGAATTAATATATTAATGATATTAACAGGCCACTCGTAATAAGAACCTTGGTCAAGTAGCATAGATGCCCAGTAGCTCAATTTCTGTACCAGGATTAGGGCAATAACCAGTACCATAGAGCCGGTACCATAGTGCCGGGTGTTCTTCTAGTTGTAATATTTTCATACATGCCAACATTTCAAAAGAGCAAAGTGGGAGATTTAAAAAAAAAAAAAAATCGGGAGAATGGGGCCTTTAATCGGGTTTCTGTCATGTATGGACTTTGGAAGTGTGCTGCTGCAGGATCGGACATTTGAAAGCAAATTCAGGTTTTTTTTTTTTATCACCTTTCAGAAGCATGGAGCGCAATGGCAGGCAGAGAAAGAGGGGGGATGCAAGAGTTGTGCACTGGCCTGGCAGGTTGCGGTCAGTGCATACACCCTCCCCCGTCAGCCCGGGCTGAAACAGCTTCCGGGCACACACACAGCCGATGCCCCCCCCCCCCCCCCACCCCCCTCCAGTACTTCACAGGTGTTTAAAAGACCATTCGGTTGTTAATGGGGCTTTGTTGGTTTTTCACCCCTTCTAGAGCCCCTGCATCGCCATTCTGACTATTGCTGGAAGAATTAGCACGTTACACATTACCAAGCCCGGTCAGCTGAAACCCCGAGGAATCGGGTTTTTGCTTGCAGGAATCGGGAGGCGGGAGACTAGCCTTCAAATCGGTAGTCTCACGCCTGAATCGGGAGTGTTGGCATGTATGTATTTTACAGCACTACTACTACGAGACGATGAATCACGGCACGTCTTTATTTTTGTTTTTTTGAGCCACCACATTGGCTCGAAAGAATGGGAACTATTTTTTTTTTAGCTAGCTTTGAAGCGCTGTGTGAAGTGCAGATAACGGCCCTGATGAATTATCAGTACTGTTTACTCGAGTCCAAATCTTAATCTTCACAGGCAGTACGGAGTGTGCGTGTCCACATCCGGACGAAGGGCAGGTTTCTTTTCCCCTGCTAAATGTGAAATCGTTAGTTGAGCCTGCCAGCTGCACTGCGGGTAATGGAACGCCGCCGCTGCCTGGCCAGTCCTCTCTGTACACACCAAGACAGCACGCGCGGTCAAAGCCTTCCTTGGCAGTGACGCACAGGAAGGAAGTGCAGAGCTTCTTTTGAGCTAGGTGTGAATCACAAAGATTTGTTATAGGTGATGTCGATATTAGGGCTTAATTTGTGGGTTTTTTACGAGCAGAGGCTGCAAGCTCTGACACGAGTGTCGTTTTGTGTCAAGATGAGTCTCACGCCCGGGCGTGGAAAAGTTAGCAAATGACAGAAAAACTGCGGATGCCGTCGCCCAGGAAGTAGAGTTACATGTGGTTAATGCCAAAGGTATTAAATGTTAGGCAGTCTCTCTGTTTGCAAGAAGGGTAGCAAGGATGACGCGGGCCCTGGTGCTTGCAAGGAAAATGTCCCTTTGATTGCTTTGGGGTATTAAACACATCGATTATCAGGGCTGTGCCGCTGCAATAATGGTAACTACTCCCCTTCTCTTTGCAGCAGGGATTTTATAATATTCCTCAAACCAGGGGTGTGGCATTGCTATTGTTGTCCTTTATCCGGCACGATGTATTAAGTTAACGTGTTTATAAAGCGCAGCTGTTGTCCTATTAGATATCCCAGGGCTGGCCTCAACCTGATTCTTAAACCACACCCCTCAGATCACTCAAATAGGATGGTTTTAGTTGTTTCCTGAAAGAGAAATCCAAGCCCATAGATTTCAGGGCGCGAGAAAGGCAGCCTCCGAAAAAGGCTTTCAATAAAGTGAGGAAATTTCAGGTTTTGCTCGTGGGATGAAAGATGAGAGAACGAGTTAGTCAATATTTCTGAATATTATCTTGAAGATAGAGAAGAGCCTATTTTGGGCACAGTCTACTGTACCAAAGATAGAAACTTTAATAATATTCTTATCCCAGTAAACCAAACTCCTTTCTAGGGAAATATGCGATTTATTTTTAAGATTTCAGATCAGAGAAACTACCCAATTTTGTTCACCTTCTTAGCAGATGACAGGCTAGTTGCCATCTGCATACATCATAAAACGATACCCAGAAGCTTGTATTAGTTCAGCCAAAGGAGTTACGTATGTACGAAAAAGAGTGGGCTCAGCAAAGACCCCGGAGGAATTCAGACTTAACGGGGAAGAATTCTGACACTGAGGAGTCATATACTCTCTGGTTGCATCCGCTAAAGTCAGAAGGCAGCCAGGGGCATAACGCAAGCCCCTTGTGGTGCGGGAGGATGGGGAAACCCTCCAAGGAGCCCCCATTCATCCCAAGGCGAATTAATATCTGTCAGATATTGTAAACCTTGGTGCACCTTCTCATATTTTGCAGGGAGCATCATTCTGCGTCACGCCACGGAAGCCAGTCATTGTAAGGCCAAGCCCCCAATACCAATCTCTTTTCTCCTAGTTAAAAGGACTGTATGGGAGATCGTGTCAAAGGCAACAGAGAGATCTAGAAGGAGCAGCGCTGCACAACGGCCAGGATCTAGGATTAATCACAACTAGTCTTCTACAGTTCGTAGGGCAGACACGGTACTAACCATCAGTCTGAAACCTTATTGAACTGGTCTGTAATGGATTGGGATCCTAAAAATGTGCAGAGTTTTATTCACACACTTCTTCAAATTCATAACTGGAACCGTCAATAAGGAAACTGGCTATGAGTTATGGCCAGGTCCACAGAAGGCTTCTTGAAAATTGGTGTGACAACTGCGAGTTTCCAGCGACATGTAACCACTTCTGAAGTCAGCGATACATTGCATACCTTTGTGAAAAAAGCTCAGATCGCAGCTTGTTACTGGCCACATTCACTGTCCTAGCTGACCAAAGCGTGAATGGGGACTCTGATTTAACAGCTATGAAACTCTCCTTCACAGACTCCAGAGATAAGGGCTCAAACTCTGAAAGAAGAGTCTGATCTGATGGAGTAAATAAATTAATGTGCTGCATATTTGATGTTGCTTGATCACGTGGCTCAAGAACAGAGTCAATTTTATATCTTTTCTAAAAAATAAAGAGGCAAGCGTATTGCTGGTTTCTTGGGGATCCACAATATTCATGGTGAGGCAATTAGGATTGACAAAGGAATGTACAATCTTAAAGATTTGGCTAGGTAAATTAGAAAAAGGCTGAAATGTGGGCTGCCAGATAAGCTTTTTTTGGTAATCTGATCAGTGTTTTTTTTTTATTTTTTTTTTATTTTTGAAAGACCTTTATTGAGAGAAAAAACAAATACAAATCAACAAAGAGCCCTGGGGGCTCACACATACGGTACATTACAACTTACTGAAAGCACAGAGGATACATTACAGAAGGACTGAGGTCTAGTTTTAAAAGTTTTCCTTGTAGGATAGACATAAGCAGGATATCGTAGCACAACAAGTCAATACTGGTGTTGGACAATCAGGATAGATAATCTTATAGCAGAAGAAAACACCAGAGTCGCTGCGTGGCACCCAGAAAGGAACGTCTAAACCCCAGGGAAGGAAAAAGGACAAAGAATAGAAGGCCCATAGAACAAAAAAGAAAAACAAAAAAGAAAGCAACCCCACCCCCCAAGTACCCCCCACCCTGCACCCCTGCAGCTGGCTACGGCCTGTCCCCCCCTAGCAGTGTGCCTGTCGCCCAAGAAAAGGAGTCCCGAAATATAGAAAGTAAGAAAAGGATAGAAGCCTAAGACTCTCATAAAATTGAGAAAGGTGGGGAGGAGCCCACTATTCGTCCCCCAGCTCCGCCATCTCGCACCAATAATAGCAACAGTAGTCTGACACCCAATAATAATAACATGCCCAATATGACGAGAAAACTGGGGTCACAGCAGCAGCGCGCAGGGTAAGTAAGGCAGCAACACCCAACCGAAACATCCAAAATATCAACAAGGAATCTTCAAGCCATGATTGATAAGCGTAAGCCCCCGCAATAGTCTTCTAGCACCACCGATACATGTCCCGGTCACTCAGAGAAAACTAGGTCCCCGGCTGCCCCACTCGCCAGAACGGTGCAAAACATTTATCAACGGAGGAGGGCCAACCCATGATAACAAAAATAATCGACAGGAGTGTATCCGGCCATCGCTTCCCGGACCCCTATGCAAACCATACCCAAAGTCCAGCTTCCTCGTCAGTCCAGCACAGTCCCAGGAATGTAGTGACCGGTATCAAGGCAAGAAAAAGACAAACTCAACCCTGACCCCTACGTTCCAGTGCGCCAGCAAAGTGCAGTTGCGGCGTAGCCCCGTAGAGTAGGAAGAGCATCCGATATGACCACCTAGAGAGATGGCAACAGCCAGTAATCGCCATCCAAAGCAGGACAGTGTTATCCCCAAGAGTGCAGTACGGGCAGGCGTACAGTGATAGCCCACCGAAATTAGGCAACTCACTCCCGGGCAACATGTTCAAAGTAAGCAGAGCAATCTTGTCAGCAGCACCCGCTGGCGGTGGTAGTCCTGGCATCCGACGGCGAACTTCTAGTTTCCGTCCAAATATAGAATGCACTGTGTCCTCCATAGTTGCGACAGTCCGAGCGGCGGTGATGTTAAGTGCACTCACAGTCAGTTCCTCTACGTCTCCCCGGAGAGGCTGCACACGACTGCCGAGTCCTGGGCTCGGCGATCCGCTCCGCGCACAGCCGCCCGTCCGGTCAGCCAAGGAGAGAACGGGCACAGCGTCGTCCAACCGGCGCTCCAGGTCACGGGCGTTGGAACAAAAAGCAGCTCGCATAGCAGCCAAAGCTTCCAGGACGTCGCCGATGCTCACGGGCATAACGTGAGAGGAAGAGATGCCAGCTCCCTGTCCCCGGAATCCGCAAGCGTATGGCGACCCTCGAGCCCAGTCTTTAGCATACATGTCCAGGCGTTGTTTAGTAGGTCAGCTCCCAGAAAGACAGGGCCAAACCACGGGGACAGGGCAGCAACCTCTAGTCCAGCGCCACGCACAGGGACAGCACAGTGACGGTCCAACCAGGCGCCGTGTATAAGCGCCGATCACTCAATACAAATGGCCCCTTCCATTACACTACGTAGCGAGAAATCAAAGAGAAACTTCCAAAAAGGGGGATACATTTGTTGCATCGGTGGTAGTAAAGCAGCGTAGCGGCGAGACTCCAAAAGAAACTGTTGCGCCACTTCTGAGGATCTCGGTGGTTTGTCGCGTCTCGCCGGCGGTTTCAGATTCTCATGTAATGGCCGCTGTTGTTGCCGTCCAGCCGGACGCTGCCGAGAACAAAGGACCGGACCCACTCAGCAGCCGTCTGCAGGAGTTCAGGGCATTTCTTCATTCCCGGTGCAGGAGGAACGACGGGGAGCCTACCATCGGATGCAGCGTCGCCTCCCAGACCCGTTACCGCACAACAGGCACGATTCCGCAATCAGGAGAAGAAGCGGTACGGGAGGGAAGCGGACGAGTCGGCGGAGCCGAGGGCTCAGGCGGCCATCTCTGTTGCAGGCTAGGCTCCTCCCAATCTGATCAGTGTTAAATAGTCATAAAAAGCTGCTGAGTGCTTCTGTTCTTCATCCTGATAATCTCTGTGCCAAACCCTCTCAAGTCACTTGCAGCCTTTCTTAGCTGGCAATAGCTCCCCAGAGAGCCATGGTGCCAACCTTCTGACTTGCCCTGACTTGAGCTTTCTCATCGGGACTATTACACCCAGAGCTCTACTAATCCGTTTAATCAGAGAATGTAAATCTTCTACTTCTTCCATCCCAAAGTCAAATGCTGTAACTGTTTCCACCACAGGGTCTAATAAAAGCCTCTTGTGTTACTTTGTATCGTGTCCTCGTCTTACAAATGTAGGGGTGGATCATTAAAATTCGATAACCCAATGTCTCAATTGAATAAAATCAGGTGATGATTAGACCAAGTTAGAAGCAGCACATTAATGGAATGATTGTTCTCATTTCAGGAGAGTAACAAATGTAATACATGCATCCTAGTTCATGAAGGAGAATGAATAAATTAAGTCAGCCCAAAAGCTTTACAACTATCCAGGAGATCTCTAGCGTCCTCATTTAAAAGGCAGTCAGCTCACATTTTTAAATCACCTAATACTATCAAGTGTGAGGCGTCAAGTGCTTGAGCAGATAGGAACTTTAAGAACAAGTCTCTAAATTAATGGTCATAGCCTGGTGGTCAA
Organism: Triturus cristatus; assembly: GCF_964204655.1. Classification (NCBI taxonomy): domain Eukaryota; kingdom Metazoa; phylum Chordata; class Amphibia; order Caudata; family Salamandridae; genus Triturus; species Triturus cristatus. The sequence goes on from NC_140591.1 coordinate 804,807,788, forward strand.
TAAACTAGTAGCATTGTATCGGGACTAGTTGGCATAGTTCCTATACAATTCCTAGAAGTTATACAGACTTAAATTCCCCTAATGCAGGATTATGAATCATATGACTCTCCTTAAACACCACAGCTATTCCCCCTATTCCAATACCTTAGCCTACTTTCACAATTTTAAATCTCTGTGGAACTGATAATGCCATAGATGGATCTGAGGACTCCAGAAGAAATGTTTCAATTCGAACCAGAAGCTATAACCCCTGATCGATAGTCAGATCCTTTATCTGAAGGTGGTGTTTAGGTAGTGGCCCAATATTGCCTTATAGCCCACCATAGTGGGCTATACCGGCTATTAAAGGCCCGAGCCGAAGACGAGGGACTTTAACAAGGGAGCGGGATTCTAATAGCCGGTATAGCCCAGCTACGAAGAGTTTTAAGGCTATTAGAACATTCTGCCACTAGAGTGCAGAATGTTCCAACAAATAAAACAAAGGCCTCTCGGAGTTCGAGGGGTTTAAATCCCCTCGAGCTCCGAGAGGCCTGTGAAAAAAACATTGGAATGTTGCTTTGTGGGCCTTTACCGGCCCGTAGAAGCATTGAGCACTCCATTGTCTACACTGGAGCTCCCAACATTCCAATGTTCTAATATAGCCTTATAACCCACCGTAGCAAACTATACTGGCTAATAAAGGCCCGAGCCGAAGGCGGGGGCCTTTATCAAAGCAGCGGGACTTTAATAGCCGGTATAGCCCTGCTACGAAGGGCTATAAGGCTATTAGAACATTCTGCCAATAGAGGGCAGATTGTTCTAACAAATTAAACAAAGCCTTCAGGGAGCGCGAGGGGATTCATATCCCCTCAGGCTCCCTGAAGCGTTTGTTCACAGCCAGAGCTGTGAACAAAGAAACATTGGAATGTTGGCGTTCCGGGCTTATACCAGCCATTATAGCCCAGAGCTACACTATTGTTTTCACTGGAGCTTCCAACTTTCCAATGTTCTAATACTGAGTAAAGCACAATCTAAGGAAGATTCAGATTGCCTTTGCTATTACTGTCAGTAGCAAAAACCTCTCCTGGTCCCCTGGAGTTAATATACAAGGCTCATCCTTCCATTGTAGGATTGAATGATTTCAGCTCAGAACTCACGAAAGAGATATGTACCTGATCTGGTCCAGAACGAGCAGTTTAGCTGGTGCTGGTCACTGAGCAGGTGCTGACGGGCAGAGATATTATATGGCTACAATGGTTCTGTCGGGGAAATACAATTGCTTTGGGATGTTCACAATATAAATACATTACATGTAACATGTATCCATGATTCAGGAAGAGAAAAGAACAACACCCAAGCAAAAGTTTCAATCAATATTTTAAGAAGTAACAAATAAATTGGGCTACAATGGTACAATTGAAAGAATTGTGAAAGAGGGGTGACATGTAGAAGTAAATACAGCAATACACTTAGTACACTTAGTATAACAAATAAAGGAATAGTTGGGAAAGTGCGATTTTTGGTAAAGTCCATATGATTGATCGCATACGCCTCCTGTGGAGAGATGTCATTTTCAGCAGATCGTGTAAATCACCCGACTGACTGAAAGAATTAACTACTTGGACTTTTGCCAAACCTCTTTGACTCGTGTCTCTTGTGAGGTCAAACATAAATCGACCCCGTTTTTTGGAAATAGAAGCATAATACACGCGCAGTGATTAATGACTCTTGCGCAGGGCTACATACACTCCTCCGTCCCGAAGAAGACCCGCCGTGACGCTTATTAAAAATCTTTGCGCCTTACATAGGGTCGAAACGTCGACGCATACTAAGAGTCTACGCAACGTCTCAGTTCAAAAGCCTATTCACATATGAACAGGAGGCGTATGCGATCAATCATATGGACTTTACCAAAAATCGCACTTTCCCAACTATTCCTTTATTTGTTATACTAAGTGTATTGTCTGTATTTACTTCTACATGTCACCCCTCTTTCACAATTCTTTCAATTGTACCATTGTAGCCCAATTTATTTGTTACTTCTTAAAATATTGATTGAAACTTTCGCTTGGGTGTTGTTCTTTTCTCTTCCTGAATCATGGATACATGTTACATGTAATGTATTTATATTGTGAACATCCCAAAGCAATTGTATTTCTCCGACAGAACCATTGTAGCCATATAAAACAAATACCCAGGTTCTGAGGGACACAGGGTCACCCCATTATTTTTCATAATTAGACGGGCAGAGATAGGCTTGCCTTTGGCCTGCCAACAACACACCCTGTGCACAGACTCACTCCTGTTGTGTCTGTATACCCCAAAATGGCACCCTAACTGATGCTCAGTGTCTTCACAAAAAAACAGAACGCTGACTGAAAACAGTCACTTCCCAAGAAATGAAAGTGTGATGGTGAAAAGTACACAGTACTCAATCTGACAAAGTAAAAACCACTTTAGAGCAAACAAACTTGATTAATAAACCCTCCAGTTCAATTACCTTCCACGCCACCTCACCAAATCAGCAGTATGAGTCAAAGTAGGCTTTATATATGTCATTCAGGTTAAATGTCAGATTTATGTTGAGATTGCTTACCGTACCATTTTTGAGGGGCCACAGCACGTATGGTGGTTTATATTGAAGGTACTGAAGATACTCCTGCAGAGGCATCTAGGAAACCAGGGTTACCACTTGGTGATCAGGACGATTCTTCAAACCCCAAGCAACATTTTCTTTGCAGTTCTGAGTCCTATCAAGTGAGTACAGCATCTAGCAAAGTCAAATTCATCTGCTGGTCGTGTCCATCTACTTCAGTGAAAGATGTCTTGGTAAGGATTTAGCTAGAATAATAAATGCCTTTATCAAACAAGCAATTGTTCCTTCCAATTTAGAACACGCTATAATTCGTCGACCAAGTCGATAGATCCTGCTAAATAAAGATCCCCCCCCTGAATCTCCATTTTATCAGGAAGGTGAGGTTCCATGTCACCTCCAAGAATTTTTCGAATCTTACTCAACTCTTCAAGACAGACAGTCTGGTGGTAAATGGGGAGAAGGGCAAAATCCTCAACAATATACACCAGGGAAGATCTGCTGTCCATGTTGTACTTGGCACAATCTGAAATCTCAATTCTGGTATCTGCTTATGATAAAGGAATCACAGAAATGTACGGGAGCAATTAGAAAATTGGGGCAGGTATATCTGAAACAGCTTTTGAATGGTACAAATAGTTTATCCATGAAACCACAGTAAGCAAATCAAAATGAGATCATCCTCTTCAACAGTGAACCTACCCCGCCATTGTTTTTCAGCATTTATATGAGAATACCGGCCCGTGTTCTCTTCCAGTGCCGCCAGCAGTTCCAAAATGTATGCAAACAACATCCACATCTGTATCCAGCTTTAAATGATTGCTGCAAAAATATTACCCACTGTCTCAAATACATTTACAGTTGAATAAAGGCAAGCCTTTTGTGCTAGAACAAATTTGAAATTGACACAATTGAAGGCAAAGTGGGTGACACTTTTCTTTTCATTTTGCCACAGAAACTATGAATAGATCTATCTCCTCCCAAGCAGCAATAAATTCTGAGTGTGGTTTAACTCAGAGCGAGTACGTTATTGGGAGAGTGGTGTAACTCAGAGCGATCTGATGACAATCCGATTATAGCAGTTGTGATAACATCAACGTCTGCCTCATGCTACAGAGAAGAATCCTTCTGATGCACCGGTTACTGCACCACATCATGATGACCATGGCCTAAGTGTTGCCAAGTTTAGATTACTGCAGTATTGACTATGCCAGAACCACATCTTGAAACTTAAGCGACTGCAGAACCAGCCAGATTGGGGAACTTGCACAGGCTGATGCTGTCAGAAACTTGGATGAAAAAATAGCCCACCCCCAACAAAACATCTTGTTGTTTTGGGCACCAGTTTAGCACTGCGGTCACATATGTAGGCAATTTGTGGGCAAAATATTTCGTTTCTGTAAAATGATTTTGATTGGGGTTGTCAGATTTCTTTTATGAAAATACACAACTAAACCATAATTTACCTAGTAAGTGTAATATTACCTTAATGGTAGGCTCTATATCTTACTTGGGCTACATGCAAAGACTGGTACATTCACTGTCTCAGCAAGTAGAGATACAAGTGAAGAATTTCCGGGTGTACCTGTTGCATCACTAACTGGGCTTATAGTGCCAAAAAAATCAGTACGAGGGTGCAAAAGAATGACCTTGAGGTAGGGATTAAGGTAAAATAGAGATTGTGGAGGTGGCCTTTCTCCGACCTCCGTTGGTCCTCCCTCTCACCGTCTCTGCTTGTTAAGGTGTGTTTTGACTTCCCTGGGGTGGATTAGGTTTTATGAGCAGGCTCCTTGAAGGAAGAGAGCAAAAATATAACAGTTTGTCCTGCTCGAGGGTCTGTAATAGATCCTTCATAGGAATGGCAGACAGGATATTCAGGGGCCCAAGGGGCTGTACCGTTCAACTTTGATTTAGTCTTGAGCCACCAGATTGCAAATTTACCAGAGGTTATCCTTGCTCCATGTCATATTTGAAGAAATCAGAGGACCCAGTTTCCTAAGAGTCTGTAAATGAATGATAATCCAGGTGAGGTGAGAGTTCCCATAGGAAATGTCTTTTGGTTTCTTTAATAACTTTGGCGTCATTTGAAAAATCTGCACTGCATGAAAGATTCCTTTAAAAAAGTTCATCCATTTTGGCACCTTCATAGAAAGTTTTGTGCTGATCCATCAAGCAGGGGCCGAGGAGAAGGGGGTGTGGGGCCCCAAAAGCACGGTTTCCAATGTTAATTCTCATAGGAAACTTTGCTGTGCAATACAGGAGAAAAAAAAGGGGGCGAACGGAATTACACCAATTATGGCAAAAAGCTTGAACTCTACTTAGAAAGCGTACTTTTTGGGATTTGGTGTGAATCTGATCAGCTATTTTTGAGGAATTGGTGTTAAAATTTAGAGGGTTTAGAGGATTCTCGTTCGGCATGAAGGGGTTAAGCTTCAGAGGAAGTTAGAGATATCTGGACGGTTAGCACTGCAGTACTCCTATGGTACCATAAAATGAAGAAAAAATTGGTCCCTCTGATTGGCTGAGGGAGCTTTTACTCCACTTCGTACAGTGGTATGAAATAATCTGATTGGCTGACCGCAAAACTCAAGAACATTTTACGGTCGGCATTACAAGACTCAGGGACTTGGTCGACGAGTCATGAAAAAAAATAAAAGGCCACATAACCGGGCAAAGGGAGGAAATCCTGACCCCCAGGACCATGTCAGGGTCCTTTGGGTTACCTACCCAGTGAATAATAAGGGCATAGGTGGGTGCCCATTTCATTTGCCTGGGTAGAGTCCTGCTTAGTACCTAGCACACACCAGTGTGGTTTTGCACAATATACTTAGGGGAATTATGTTTGCCCATATGTTTGTCGACTCACAGGTAATATGTGAAGATCTGTCCATCACACCACCTTACATGGCTCTATTGTTTGCCTCAGCTCGTTGTTCTCGCCCCTAGAAAGAAATGATGAAGATCCCTTGCAAAGTCTAAGGGGAAGGTAGAGTTCCCCTGATCCCAAACAGGGGTTCTGAAACAAACAGGAAATGTAGCAAGAATAAGTGCGGTCTCATGGATCCCGATGGCTGTGGCAGAGAGTGGGTGAACACCTGAATGCAAGATGTGTATTGCTTGGCTAAATGGAAGCCCATAGTATAGTATGTGGTGTCTAAAATGTGTTCAGATGTTATGCTGGTACCTACAATTTGATTCTTTTGGCCCCTCTCTGTATCTGGGAGATATGATAATTTGTAAATAAATAGGCAACTGAGCATGGCACAAAGCCACTAGAGTAAGAGCCTTTATTTTTAAAATAAGACGTGGTTTTCGGGGCATGTAACACCAGGAAGGAGGCTCATGTATGGATGTAAGCAATGAAGAAGTGAATGTTTCTGGTGTGGGTTCACATACATAAATCCTGAGGGGCACTCTGAACTCAGCCATCTTTTGGGCTCTTTCTTGTACAGATAGGAGCCAGTCACCCACAGAGTTTGTTTCCTGGGCTGGGTAGGTGAGGCCTGGTCAAAGGAACAAGGATCTACATGCAGTTCTGATGAAGTCTCGAATTCCGCATAGGTGTTTTGAGTGTTCTTGGGAACCCTTCCCACCAGGGGAAAGTGCTCTCTTATGCATGCACTGCTTCTTGTTCACTGTTCAGAGACATTTCATTAGGATCAGGACGCTCCCTGTCTTACTGCTAGAGTTTGCGTCCCTAAATTTGCAACACATGGTTACATTAAAGAGGCTGATTCTATTCCGTTTTACATATTTGTTTTCAAAGTGCCATTACAAGCCAGCCTTGTCAATTTTCTTTATTCTATGAAGAAGTTCAGATACAATAAATGAAGGGTATGATTTTCATTAGTGCTTGATTTCTTAACATATAAGTTCCAGGGCCTACGGTATCGCTTAGGAGGTTGCTGCTGCTTGCACCATCCACCACCCTTGCTAGCGCTGCCACAAGCCAGTACCAGTGGCTTGGACGCGCTACTATTATGATTTTTCAGTGTATATTAATTTGCTAAACTTCTGTGTCCTGCTTAAAAGCAAAAACAACAGTTGATGGACAGAATGCAGAACAATGTCATACATTCACCCCAGTACAGAGATCTAGGCCTAAATCCATCGGCTTTTTGCTCACCATGCCGTTCCAGTTTGAACCCAGCCATATGCAAATCAGTCTTGACCCTGTGCCTCATGGGAACAGTCCAGCCCGAACTGCCAAGCCAGGTCCTCTCTGGACTGGAAACAAGCAGACATCACCTCCATGTGGTGGACGGCCATAAAACTGTGGCAGGGTTAAGAATTAAATGCTGGTGCTGAGCACCAGCAAACACTAGCACAAATTAAATACTGCTTCTCTTTTGTGTTCATGGTGGTTATAAAGTTGCCCATTGTGGTCTTAAGTTGTTTCGTGATGCTAGGGTGTGGTAGCTTGTAGCATTGGTCTGGAGAGTTGTGGGTTTTAAGAATTCTTTGAAGAAATGGGTGTCGGCGTTTTCACATTGTCTGCTGATTGTCTGCTGGTAGTGGTACAACACGCTCTCTCAACTTCTAAAATCCGTTAATTGGAAGTTGTTTGAAAAAATAACGCAGAAGCCTTGGATTGTCTTTAGGAAGCAGATATGATCATATCTCATATCCTGACGTCTGAGTTTATTCGTTATTTGGCAGGGTAGACACCGTAGCTGCATTTCTAAGATGCTGGGCTGATTGTAGCAGAGATTACTGCCCTGGCTTCTACATAGGCTTAACTTATCTTCACTAAATAAGATAACTCTTGCACGTGATATCATATATGCCAACAAGGTCAATTCACGTGTACAGAATATAGGGGTCGATTCACATAGGCATTTCTAAGTATGTGAAATATCCATCTTCCTTATTAGTAAAAGTGTAAAGAAGCACAGTTCTTTCTGTTTGAACAATTGGTATAGGATATTCCCTGAATATTTACTTTTTAAATGTTTGAGGCCACATCACAAAGGCATTTAAGAGTACTTGAAGTCGTTCTCTTCACATGCCCATGAACGCCTTTGTGAACCGGCCCTTTAATGGAATGCCTCTTTGACTGACATCTATTTAGGTACTATCTCTGAGATGCAGTTGAATGGTAACCTATGTATTTATTTGGTTTTAACACAGTGATGCAAACCACATAATCTGTGTTATTATACAGGAACCTATGGAGAGACGAGCATTGGGACGGGTAAAGCAGAATGGATCGGTTGAAATAAAGACAGAAGGGCGGTGTGGACAAGAGGTGTGGGGGTGGGGGGTTAGGAATGACAGATATCTGGGCTTGATTTTGGGGAGGGAGGAAGCTGGATCATATTAAACCACAACTTGAAAAGACGGGTCAGCACTCCATTCCATTTTTTTTCATTGTAATGTGACACATATACACAGAGATTAAAAGGGAAGCTGCAATGCAATGTAGATTGCATGTTTTACAATTTCTTAATTTGGGGGCTTGGCATGTCTACTATTCTTTCTTTGAATACAACATTTCCATGTTTAATTTATATTGAAACATACACAAAAAGAAGTGTAAACGGCATACTAGGCAGAATAAATATAAAACAGCATACATAACATGATTTTATCTTTGGATAGAAATCTCTGATAAAAATGTGTATTCTGAGGGTGAATTTACAGGCTGAGTATCCTCCCCTCCCCTGTACTGTACAACTTCTAATATTCCATGGGTGAGTTCGGCGTCAAATTTTGGCACTTTGGGTCAGATGTAATAAAAAAAAAACCTTCTATGCTTGCAAACCTTGCAATTACAAACAAGCATTGGCATAGCCAATAGGTCTCGCCTTTGGGACCTTATAAGTGTTTAGCCATGCAACAGTTGCATAACTAAATACTTATAAGGTCCCAAAAGCGAGACCTATTGGCTATGCAAAGCGGCCCTGCGGCCGCGAAAGTGAAAGTGATCGCGATCGCGATCAAACATCAAAGCGGCCGTGCGACCGCGAAACCGAAAGTAATTTGCGGTAAAGTACGGCGCGTGCGCCCGCGCACATGCACTGTAGCTCTAGGCTGGCCTGGTAGCATTTTTTGGAGCCCTCTCAATAAGTCTCGCCAGACCAGCGCATGCGCTAGGTCAGGCGAGACCTAAAAAAAGGCTTTGCAACCATAAATTGGCGTGTTAGAGTGTAGAGAAGCCCTTCACAAGTCAAACAAGCATTTGCAATGCAATAGGTCTCACATTTAAGCTATTGGCAATGTAAATGACAATGCCTTTTATTTATCTGTTTTGCTAATAAACACATAAATAAAAGACATTCTCATTTACAATGCCAAAAGCTCAAACTCTTGTAAATGCAAGACCTATTCAAAGAAGCGGCCGCCATTGTCCCGGGCTGCTCAGAAAGTGAACGCGCTGAATGTTGCAGGAAAGCATGTCGTGCCTGCACTCATTAAAGAAAATAGTGCTTACAGACTAAAAAAGACGTACCGTGTAACAACCGAAGTAAAAGGGCCAGTCATCATGGGAGGTTACAAATGAAGGCAAGGAGGGACTAATAAGTCTATTAACGAATCAGAAGCCAGCATTTACCGAAGGGCAATGACACAAGCCAATGGCAAATATGGACGGAGAGTGGGCGTGGCTTCAATTCCATACTCCAGTACAGCATGCCGCAGAGCAGCGCATGCGCTGCCCAGGCTTGACCTAAAAAGTACTGAGTGGTGTGCCCAAATGGTGGGTGAAAGTAGCACGCACACACTACTGGGGTGGTATGAAGTAACATTCGAGAGAGGTGCAGAGTGTAGCTAGTATACAACCTCAGTGAGGCCGACACACGATCCCAACGCTGTATATTTGGATTGGAAGTATAATTAAAGTGTGATGGTCTAACAACTTGTATTTTATATGGTGCGCAGTTCATTATGTTTCTGACCCTGGGGACGGGTCGAAATCCGGCTGGAAAATCTATAGTTACAGAGATGCATTAAAAAGGAAAGATAAAAGCGTGATGCAGGGTGTCATGGGGGAGTGCCCAACCTCCGCAGCAGCCCCTTGTACAGGAACTAGGAGCCTGTGTCTTTGCAGCATAAATTAAACAAACGCCAGTTAAGCGTTTCAAAACTATAAAAGTTACATTGCTTTCCAAAATTGAAATTCTTTCTAAACTAACACATCTGCTCTATAGATACGGAGTCTGTGACACCACATTCTAGCATGCATGTGCTGACCTCTGAGGTGGATGCCCCACTTATGCTGCGAGTGAGAGCAGTTGTTACTGCCCAGTGCTCTACTGTGTCCAATAGAAGGGAGATGGTGTGGAGAGAAAACAGGAGAGTGATTAAAGTGGACAAATTGGTCTACCAGACGGGGCTGGATATGAGGAGGAGAGTTAATTCAGGAAAGTAATGAAACCACAGTTGTTCAATTAGCTTTTGGTCTTCCTTCTCCAGAAACAGGCTCCACTTGGTGGATGATAACCCCTCCACTTCCCCTTATAAACCGGCCCCTGTCCTAAACAGCCCTCTGACTATGTTAAAGTCTATAAAATATAAGAAAATAAACATATGTGGTCTACATAGGTTTCATGAGGCTTTTGCCATATTTGTCTCTTTTCTAGCTTCTTTAGGGAATGGCATCGATGTCATCAGTGCATTACGTGATAATACCTTTCTGCAGTCGTGTTGACGCTCTGTGTCGGTTCCACCAATGGAGGCAAAGAGATCACCATGGAGCTGTGCAGTACAACTAAACCTCGTTTTGACTGTTCAATTCTTGGTGGTGCCTTTATATCACCATGACATAAATTCCCCAACCCCTCAATACAAAAAAGATTTGATGTTCCCACATATGTCCTAGATGCCCTTACTCCTCCGGTATATGTGCTGTGTCCTCGGCCATGGATTGCACGACTTCACACCTTTATTGTCTCGTTTTTGCTGCACTAATTTCTCACCTGTGACATAATTTGCTTGATTCCTCACTTATGGCATTGTGCTACCACTTCTCAGGTGTATTCCGACGTTTTTCCCCTCACTTTACATTTAAGACTGTTATAGGGTTTGTGTTCTGTTCTTGGGCTGTTCTAGCTAAATATGTCTGTCACATTGATGTGCGCAGTGTGGAAAGTGGACCAGATGGACAGTGAAAGGTGGCTCAGGTCATAGTATTAAACATATAGGTAATAATGGGGTCCTATGTTGATTAATGGTGTGCCACTGTGTTGTTTAAAAGGAGAGTGAGGGCAGTGTAACAGCCTAGCTACTATGCCTCTTTTGTTATAGCTAGCCTCACACATGCAGACTATCGTCACTTCCAACCTACACTCTGGAATTCCACATTGCTTGTCTATGTTCTTCTACCTGCTCTCACAACGTCACATGCTTTTGCTTTTCACGGCGCAAACATGTCAAGAATATCTCAACTCTACACCTGTTCCATGAGTGACAACCGTCTTCCTTGTGTTTCCCTGTCCAGCCTAGAGAGAACTATGCAACATGGAATGTTGAGTTTTTCATTCTTTGATTGAACTGGCAGTTGGGCCGATGGGAGGTGGAGGGGAAAAAAGAGAAAACCGTTATGCTCCGGGTGAGGCTTCACTTGTAGCTTTATATGAGTAACTTTGAGTAGAAAAATATTAGCAGTGTCCTGCACCGAAAGACATCTTCAAGGAGATTGCAACACTCTGGCTGCATACATCCCTCTAATCTCAACTGGTTTTCTGCGTCCTTCCTGTGACCTGCTATCCTTGCACCTCATCTTTCTTTTGGTTTCCCACAGTCTTCACTGGATATCCCTGTTGCCCCATCTCCTCTTCTATTTTCTAGCCACCCTCAACCTTAAGGATGTCCTCACGCCTCATCTATGAATAGCTTGTCCTCGCCACTCTGGTTCGGGTGTCTTCACAATCTCATTTCAGGCGTCCCTAATTTACCCAAGGTGGCCAAGCTATCACCCCTAGCCTCTCTGACTTTGGGCCAAAAGTTTTGTCTTGTGTAGCCAGGCTCAATTCATCCTTACTCCTCGTGCCAACTGTAGTTGTGACTTCATTCAGCTCTTTTCTGACCCCTAGATAGGACCCATATAAATGAGGAATCCATTCTCTTAATGCCCCACGTACCACTGATCTTCCCGTGCCATACCTTGCATTTCTCCTACACATCTCATCTTCGGAGATGTTCTAGCCTAACCACTTTTGCCGCCCCATCACCCTTGGCCCACACCCCAGGTCACTACTTAGGCGTCTAAAAAATCCTGTGCGCAACGCCCATTCCTCTTACCACAGACCCCTCACGCCCGCCCACGTACACTCATAATCTTGTCCATTTCCTGACCCTCCCCAAAAAACACATGCTCCTGTCATTCCCACCCGCTTTTCGTGGTCATTTGACCCTGAAACCCCTCACCTATGGTTATTTCCACCTCCACCTGCTCCTCCTGCATGGCCCTATAGAAGAACAGAGATATGGCTTGTTCCTCATTCGAAGACTCGTCCAGGAACTCCAGTATCCATTGCTCCTTTTCTCCGTCGTTCCGGTTCATCAGATTCTCGAAGCAGGTAGGGTCGGACAAGCTGAAGGCGGCGTACACCCGGTCCCGCAGCCATTGCACCCAGCAATAGTCAATTCTTCCCAGCACAGTCTGCGTCAACTCCAACCGTTCCTTCACTATGGCAACAGACCGTGGGAGGAGTTACGGAGCATCACAAAGTGAACTGCGCGTGCATACGTTGTTTAATTGAAACTGAACACGGACAAAAGAGCCCCGGCATCATTCCATCAGTTTGACATCTATTGTATACAGGTGTACAGTACCGTCGCAATGAGACCTATGTTGGATATTGGCAAACTGGGGGCATATTTCCAACGAAAACATACTTCCTTCTTTTCAAATAAACACGGACCACAAGTCCTAAATGAATGCTGGTGTTCCCCCCCAGAGAAATACATACTCCTGAAATCGGAGTAAAGCGTGCGTCCCACCGCAGCAGCCACCATCGTGCACGCTGCTGCTCGCTCCCGCGGCAATACTCCATGGGAGTAAGCTTTTGAAAAAAGGTGGGACATGCACCCACCATTAGCCATTTGCAGGCTACTTTTTTGGAAGGACACACACAACAGCCAATCCTAAGTGTGGGAGGAGTCAGACCCCACAAAGTACAGACAACAGATCGCCTAACAGCGCAAGAGCTGTATAGGCTCGACCTAAAAAGGGCTTTTGCAATTCTTTCCAAATTGCAAATATAAAAGGGGGTTTAAGGATAGTCACCGTGCCCTGTTAATGTTGTTTTACATACCAAAATTTGTATAGTTTTCATAAATAAAGCAAAAGAGTGCACATTGGTTACAGCAAAGCCCAGTACTTATACAGCTGTGACATACAATGTGGTATACCGTGGTAAGTGCCATCTAGCCTAACCCATAGTAAGCCCACCAACTTCTCCAGATTGTGGACATCCCAACGCTGCGTGACATGCGGTTGGGGAGTTATTAACCAATTAATTATAGATCTGAGATATCCCCCCTTCCCAGGTGCCCCATGAGCAGTTTAGCCTTAAGAGGACTATGTTTGGGAACGTCAGACAGAGATTCTTGGTGGCAGCACAGGGTGGGGCATAGTTGTAAATAATGGTAGAATTGGACTTATGTAGTTCAAAATTCTTTTAGAGCTCCTGGAAGGTCCTCCTTTGTCCTCCTGTCCAGACACCCCCGTCTTTGATATTCCAATCAGTCCAATCAAATCCTAGTTATGAAACCCCTCCAAACGCATTGGGTGTATCAGCCAGCTGTCTTTCCATAAGGGGGTCTCAAGTGTCACCTTTCTATCCCAACCAGCCCATCAAAGCTCTCACCTCCACAACTGTAGGACCAAATGCGTGTAGATGGAACTATGTGCACACATGGAGTATTTCCAACTTCTGGGCCATCATCAATCCGGATTTAGTAGAGGCCACAGCACGGAATCTGCTCTCACTCACATTATGGATGACATCATGTTAATGCTATACCACAACGAAGCATGCCTCCTGATTCTCCTTGACCTTTCTTCAGCTTTTCACACTGTTAACCATGACAATCTCTTATCCAGCCTTAAACACAGAATGGGCTTTTCAGGGTCGGTATTGCGATGGTTTACTTTCTTCCTCTATAATAGATCACAAAAAGTAAAGATAAAGCAATCCCTATCTCAGCCCTCCTCAGTTTCTATGGGGGTTCCACGGGGTTCAGCGCTATCACCGATACTCTTCAATTTATTCCTAGAACCTTCGGCAAATGCTCTAAATTCCGTGAACATCCTCTTCCATATGTATGCGGATGACACTCCACTTTATCTGAGAATCACCTCCCCTGAAGACTTTATCTCACTCAACTCTACCCTTTTGGATACTCAAAACTGGCTCAGTGACAACCTCCAAAACGGAATTCCTTCTCATCGCTCCGCCTAATCACACCCTCAAGATCGACCACTGACTGAAATATCTTACGGCTTTCAACAGCACTCCCGCATTATCGGCTCTGCGAAATCCCTCGGAATCACTTTGGGTAAGCTCCTGAGCATGCAGAATCATATTAGCAATTTAAGCAAGGGGGCTAAACAACAGATGAAAACACTAAGGAATCTAAAACCTTTCCTTATAAAAGAGGACTTCAAGATGGCGGTGCAAGCACTGGTGCTGCCTAGGCTAGACTATGGTAGTTGAACGCTTTGTGGACTTCCCAAATATAGCTTGGCGCCACTAAAAGTGTCCATTAATGCAACAGCTAGACTGATCACTGGTTGAAAAAGAAACTAGCACATCTCGCCAGCCCTCAAATCCCTAAACTGGCTGCCATACGAGGCTAGAATACAGCTAGCCTGCATGACTCGCAAAGCCCTACTTCTCAAGACTCCCACGTATCTAGCTCAAACAATTGAACTATCTGGAGGTTGCAGACAGTAAAGAAGTGCAAGTTCATGGCTCTTAAAACCACAGATTTCCCACAAAATGAGAAGGAGTCACAGAGCCTTTTCAGGCGCTGCCTGAAAGATCTGGAACTCTCATCCACCGGAAGTCTGACGAATTTCCTCCACGATTACCTTAAAAAAGGAAGTACAAAAAATCCTAATGGCCAAGTTCCGGCCTTAAAAGAGCTCTGGCCCACTGCTCATTGAATGCCACCTGATAGACAATTAGATTCCTAGACACCTTTGAATCCCAGCATTTGCCTACCATGCTCATGTATGTAGAGAATATTATCAAATGTACTTCTCCATGGTCTCTATCCCACATACCTTAACTATGTTGCCCAACTATCTTCTTGTATTATGTATACTCTTGTAATACCTATTTAAATTGTAAAGCGCTCTGATAACCGCTTGGGTCAAGTTTGCGCTATATAAAACTTTCAAAATAAATTCAGGTGACCTCCGGTAGAGACCAGGAAATGGAGACATAGATAAAGTCCATGATACATTCTGGGCCAAGCATTGTCACTACCCCTCTGAATGCTGGGTCCTCCCCAACCATCAGTCAGCCAATCATTAATGCCTAGGGTGTGGGCTGGCAAGTAGTAAGAGTGTGTGTGTGTATAGATATATATATATATCTATATCCATATCCTACTGGCGGTCGCCAGTAGGTAGTTATAGTTAGGACCTATTTTCCATGGGAAATCCGCAACATTCTATTCCCAATAAGTCTGGCGCCGGTTGACGAATCTTTGCGAAATTTTCCAAACTTTTGGCCAGCTCCGGTCCACTCCTATCCTGAAAGTTTTGTGGTGATTCGTCAAGCGGGGCTGAGAAAAAAGGGGGGTCCCAAAACGCGTTTTCCCCATGCAATTTCCCATAGGACCTGTTGACGCAGCTACAGCCCGAACAGCTGAACAGAATTACACCAAATTTGGCAAAGAGGTAGTCCTCAGTTCAGACTCTTGCATAAATGGTGTAGATCCGTTCAGTAGTTCCTGAGAAAATTAGAGTAAAAAAGATAGATATATCTATGGCCTCGGAGGATCCGCGCACCCTAAGTGCACCCTCTGCGAACCAAGCGCGCACCCTCCCGATCACGCGCTGAATGCTAATTGGCTGTCAAGTGTCTGTCTACATTCGAAACCAGGAACTGTTGCCAGCCATTTTGTGCCTCGGTAGAAGCGAGGCTGATTAAGTAAGGGAAATAAGTGTGTGAAAGATGTAAATGGGGCAGGGTAGAAATACTCTGACCCTCCAGTGTTGCTTAGGGGGTCCCAGAAGGACCCCCTGGGGCCCCATCTTTTTTTTTTTTTTTTTTTTAAATGGCGAAATGCGCACAGGGTGTGTGGATCCGGCCCAAAAAAAAAAAGTGTGGGCTTTCGCTCTTCGTTAATAATTAGCCCCCGGCTGGGCCAAATCCCGGGGGCAAAATGTTAATAAATTAACAGGGGAGGGGGGCTGCGTGGCCCCCCTCCTGGAGCCCTCGAGGGCCCTGGGGACCGCCACCCCCCAGGGCCGGCTCCTACAGTGTCCTGGGGTGCCCATCCCCAGGACACTGTTGTTTGCTATGAGAGGGCGGGAGTCTTTTGCCCTCCCATAGCAAACTTCGTTAGGATTTTGAAAGAGAGAGCAGGGAAACTTGCTCTCTCTTTCAAAATCCAAACGATATTGCTTTTCCACACGGGGAGCTGCATGTCAGCAGCTCCCCATGTGGAAAAGCAGTGCCGGCTCCCGAAGGACGCGGGGAGCCGGCTGGGACCGTGGGGGCGTTGGGGCTCCCCCCACGGTCTCCAACGTTTTTTTATAAGCCCCGAGGGTGGGGTCCCCGGGTATAATAAAAATTAGTGATAGGGGCTATTTTCTTTTTTACGGTAAAATTAGTAGTCACGCATCCTAACGCGTTGGGTGCGCGGTTCCTAACGCATAAGGTGCGCGGTTCCAAAGAAAAAAAACTGAAATTTTTGGGAGATAAACATCAAGCTTAAGTGTTTTGTTCTTGAGTGGCTCTAAAAAGAGCCGTTGTGTTCATTGAGAGTTTTTGGTACTTATAAATAAGTACCTATACAGAGTCTAAAGTTGTTGAGGAAAACTCTGTTTCCTTCATCAGTAAAGTGTGCTCCATCGCTCCTATAAATCTCTTGCATATGAAAGCGCAGATTGTTATTGTAAATGGACCCCATTCTATAGTCTCGGAGAAAAGCAGAAACAGATTTATTCACATGTGTCCTAGCTTTCTCAATTTGTGGACAAATATGATTCGACCAGTTCCATTACTGCCTTTGGCATATGTTAGAAAACACAAACGCAGTTTTTGTTTGTAAAAAAAAAAGTTTGAGCTAAGTGAAAACTTAGTCAAAAAAGCTTCTTCTCTGCAAAGAGATGCTCCTCCAAAGAAGGTCAAAGAAGAATGATTGAAATGGGTGGTGTCTTTCAATAGTTAGAACAGGAAGTGTAATGAACCAATCAAATCTCTTTTTTTCAGGTCACATGGGATCCGCACACCGTGCGCTTATGCAGCACGCACCCAGCGCGCATCCGCGAAATTGGATTTAAAAGGAATATAGGATTAGATGTAAAAATATATTACTTTTATGAGTAGTTTAGAGTTTGTCTTCAATTAATATTCACATGAAATACATATATATATGTTTTTTTAAATGTAAAATATTTCGTGGAATTCGCGCACCCACCGTGTCATGCACGCACAGGACGCATCCCGGAAGTGCGGAAGCGTCGCGTAACGTGCTTTGCAATTGCGCACCAAACACATACCCAACGCATACCGTACGTGGAAGCTTTCGCGTAGGGTTCAAGAACGGTGCGCATAGGGTGCGCGGATCCCAACAAAATGGAGAAAAAATAATAAAAAAGAACGTTTTGAAAATATAGTTTAACAAATATTTAAAAAAATATTTTTAAAAATTAACAATTTAAAAAAAAAACGATTTTTTTATTTTTAAAAGAATTACTTAAAAAAATAAGTTAAAAAAGTATTTAAAAAAAACATAATTAAAGGAATTGACTCACTGAAATAGAAAAATTTAGAAATCCAATGAAAATCATTAAACATCATAGCTTTAGAGATAAATTATAGATTGAAATTAGCACTTAAAAAACCTTTGAAATTCACTGAAAAAACCATAGGTTTCATGCACATTATAGTTAGGAAGTTGCTTTTAAAAAAACCTTAGAAATTCACTGAAAAAAACATAGGTTTCAGGGGCGTAATAGTTAGCTGGACATTTCCCTCGTACAAAACCCTAGAAATTCCCCCGTTATAGTTAGTTCAGCTAACTAAAACTCGCGCCTCCGCAATGCACTGATGATGACGTCACATATTACATCACTCATGACATGGCCCAGTGACATCACTGATGACATCTCAAATGACATCACTGATGACATCACTGATGACATCATCCATGTAATAAATTAGTGCATGTTCTCACACCCTAATATAACCTTTGATACACCGACTCAAAATTTCAGACGGCTATTCTCAAAACCATACAGACACTCACACACCGGCACTCATTCATAGAGTTATGCACACACCTAGTCAGTCATGCAAAGAATCAATCACACTCCCACTTACTCACCTGTACAGTCATACACACACCACCTCACTTATTTTAACACATACTTACACTCTTTTACAATAACTAATACAAGCACACTGATCCATCCAGCCACTCTCACAATCACTCACTCGCACATATAGTCATTTATACACTCCAACACTTACATATACTGCCTTTCACATATGCAGTTACTCACACATGTACCACCGAGGCATCCATTCACTCACCAACACACCCATACACACACTCACCCACCCATACAGCTCGTCACAGATACACTCTTGAACCCATACACCCAGTGAATCGTCCACTCACACATCTATGCACAGAGTTACATTCTCCACCCACTCACTCAGGCACCCATACAGATACTCAGACAACCAATCAATAACCCATATAGATCCCCATTTAGCTACTCACCAACCCATGCAACCGCTTACACACCAACTGACAAACTAAACTGTGTGAATGTCTGTATCAGTAACTAACACGTGCATTCAGTAACACACAATTAATCACTCACTTATACAGTCAGTAACACACCAACTAAATCATCCATCCAGACACTTATACACCCATTCATTCTTCAATACACCTTGGCATATATATAAAACATATTTAAATTGTACAGAAACATGTCACTGGATGATGTCATCAGTGATGTCACTAACCATGTCATGAATGATGTAATGTGTGACGTCATGAGCAGTGCATTGCGGGTGCGTGAGTTATAGTTAGCTGAACTAACTACAACGGTGGGATTTCTATGGTTTTGTAAGAGTGAAATGTCCAGCTAACTATATGAGTGTCTATATGGGTTATTGATTGGTTGTCTGAGTATCTGTATGGGTGCCTGAGTGTTTGTGTGGGTGGCGTGTGGGTGACTCTGCATAGATGTGTGAGTGGGTGATTCACTGGATGCATGGTTTCAAGAGTGCATCTATGATGGATTGTATGGGTGGGTGAGTGTGTGTATGGGTGTGTTAGTGAGTGAATGTATATCTCAGTGGTACATGTGTGAGTAACTACATATGTGAAAGGCAATATATATGTGTGTTAGAGTATATAAATGGCTATAAGTGAGAGTGTGTGATTGTAAGAGTGGCTGTATGGATGAGTGTGTGCTTGTATCAGAGATTGTATAAGAGCGTAAGAATGTGTTAGTATTTCTATGAGTAAGTGAGCTGGTGTGTGTATAATTGTATAGGTGAGTAAATGGGAGGGTGATTAATTATTTCCATGACTGACTAGGTGTGTGAGTACCTCTATGGATGAGTGGCGGTGTGTGAGTGTCTATATAGGTGTATGAGTGCATATGATATTCCTGTACTGAGTGACCGTAAGTATGAGTGACTGTACGGGTGAATGAGTGGATGTGTGTGTAGACCTAAGCATCAGTAAGTGGGTATGTAGTTATTGGTGTTGGAGTGTCTATGGTTTTGAGAATGGCAGTCTGTAATGTAGAGTGGGTGTATCTAAAGTTATATTAGGGTGTGAGAAGATGCATGAAATTATCACATGGATGATGTCATCAGTGATGTCATTTGAGATGTCATCAGTGATGTCACTGACCATGTCATGAGTGATGTAATATGTGACGTCATCAGCAGTGCATTGGGGGGGCGTGAGTTATAGTTAGTTGAACTAACTATAACGGGGGAATTTCACGGGTTTTGTACGAGTGAAACGTCCAACTAACTATAACGCCCCTGAAACCTATGTTTTTTTCACTGAATATATATAAGGGTATTTTTTAGGATTTAGGGTGGGTATGTGTTTTTTAGTTAAGTGTTTTTAGGGTTTAAGGTGGGTATGGGTTTTTGGGTGTTAAGTGTTATTAGGGTGGGTGTGGTTTTATGGGTGGCAAGGGTAATTTAAGGGTTTAGGGTGGGTATGGGTTTTTGGTTGGCAAGAACATTTGTCGGGTTTAGGGTGGGTATTGGTTTTTGGGTGGCAAGGGTAATTTTAGGGTGGGTATGGGTTTTTGGATTGTAAGGGTATTTTTAGTGTTTAGGGTGGATACGGGTTTTGTGGTGGCAAGAGTGATTTTAGGGTTTAGTGTAGGTATGGGTTTTTGGGAGGCAAGGGTCAAATTAGGGTCTAGATTGGACATGGGCTTTTAGGTGGCAAGGGTAATTTGAGGGTGGCAAGGAATTTCTTAGGGTTCAGGGGTTGCGGGCCAATGGGGTAATACATATATATATTTTTATACTTGCCTGTAAAATATTTACATATATGTGGTAAAGACATTTGTTGTAAATAAAACATCATCGAAGAGAGTTTCGTTCTAAAAATTCAGTTGTGAAACCATTACATTTGTTGTAATGGCATTCGGAATTCCGTCATGCATCCGTAAGATGTTACATTTGAAGGCAGAACCTAGACTCTACTAGTTAGGAGATGCACCACAAGTTTGCCCCCGCCTGTAGTTGAAGGATACTATTGCCCTCTGTTCAAGGCTACAGACAGACTGATTGTTTGTGACAGCTGTTTCTGGATGTGGGGATACATGTCATTTTACCTCTATCTATAGCGGGTGAGTGGGACCCGTCAGGCTCTTCTATGAAAAATACCTGTCTACCAACCCCCTTTTTCCTCAATGTTTGTCATGTGTTTTATGATTTTTTAGTGTGTGTTTTAGAGCCTGTGCAGGATGAATGTTGTCCAGATTTTGAGGTATACCTCAAGTAGGTAGTCCTCCCATGTCAGACAGGTAACAGTTAAAAACGAGAGGCTATACAGTCCGTGAGTGTAGCTCCTCACCAAAAAAGAAGCGTAATAGGTAGACTTCTTCAAGCATGCTTTAAGTCTCTTACCCCAAAACAAAGGAAGCACAACAAAAATGCAGAAGAATTTAGAGACACTCGTCACAACCCCACTAGATACATAAACATTTTAGATGTAGATACTGCTGCAGTCCTATTAAGAAGTCACCCCAACATTAAAGGTACATTATACAAAGTTTAGAATGGTCTCTCCAGCACCACTGTAGGGCTGTCAGGAATCCTTACTGGTATCAACAGTCTGTCTTCTTCATACACAGGTCCTTCAGAATATCCCATATTCGTCACCATCGGGGTAGAAGGTTCCATGCCAGATGGATCAAATTCTCTGATCATTTGAACCATCTGGAGCTGGACAAGGCATTACTGAACATCTGCAGCCTTCCCTTGGACCATGCTAGAGGATTTGCCCCCCTGCTTACCACAATCCACTGCTCTGATCCCTGCTGCAATGCTTTGTGTGCAAAGCTGAAGGCTAGAATATCTGAACCAATCACTCATCTTTAAGTCTTGGTGTTGCCACTGTCGATTGTCTATTGATTTTGCTTCTGGTCTTGCCCTTGGCCTGGCCGCTCCAGCTGGGACACACCTTTTGGATAATTCCCCTATAGATTTGTCTCCCATTCCTTTTCCTCATACGGGAGCTCACGTGTATGATCAAGACAAAGACCTAGGAGCTAGTATCAGTGATATGAGGACCTTCATCCAACCAGATGATACCACACGGTCATGGGCTGAGGTTCTTCAGCTTCCAAGGCAACCATCATCTTGGCCACCTCTGCTCCATTTAGCATTAAAAAAAACCTGTAGGTAGAGAAACTGTTCATTTTAAAAGTAGTTGTTCAGGTTCCTTTCCTAGACACTTGTCCAGGGATATGACTCACACTATTTCCATGTAAAGAACAATAGAGTGGGATCTGTGGTCTAACGCAGTTCCCCCTTCAGAAATTCGCTTGGACTTAGATGCTGGCAACCTTCCAGAACATCAACTGACAGCTGTTAGTGGACCTTCAAAATGCCTACTTCCTTGTACCCATCCTGGAGAAGCCCCTCTTTCATAGTGGATAACAAACACTACCAGCAATATACAGTGCTTTTGATCTCCATACTTCCTCAACAATGTCCTGGCCCAGGGTGTAGTTTATCTGTGGCAGCAGAGTGTCCACTTCTATTTGTAGCTAAACAGTTTGGTCAACTGAGAAATATCATTAGAGGAAGCAGAGCCTGACCTAAATGCCATTGCTCTGGACACTGTACGCATTTGAGTTCTTAGTGAACTTACAAAATCATACCTGATACCATTCAGAAGTATTTGTTTCATAAGTACCAGCCTAGACTTTAGCCTAGCTTCTTATTGTGCTCCAGTGAGGTTCAAGGCCATCAGCTAGATACTGGATTATTTCAAGACCATCAAGACTGTGACAGTCTGGTAATAAAAGACGCTTCTCTTATGTATGTATCCTCCATTGGGTTGGTCCCCATTTCAGCAATGCAGTCTCTCTCCTAATAACTTGGCAGTTGTGGTGACTGTCAGGAAATACATTACCGGACCAGAGTATAGAATCCTATCACAGCGCTCATGCCACTGGGCTGTGGACAAGAACATCAGCCACTAACTTGCTCTCTGAATGAAACCATGCCCTTTTTGTGCAACCTGGTTGAGGTGCGTTGCCGATTGACACCTTCAAGTCTTACCCTTGTGGCAGTTGGGTTCTGCTGGAATAAGGTATGTGGATACCTCTTCCATGGCCAGCAAAGTCTGAAAAAGACACCTGATGGTTCTACTGCAGACATCCTATGGCCTTTTTGTGAAGTGAGCATGGCCAAGTTAATGCACAAGTCTTTCATGCGTGTGGCCTTCCATCACTTAAATCTTCCTTTGTGAAAGACTTTGTTCTTGAGGCTACCCAGTAACCCTGGGAGAATCAAGTTACTTACAAGCACATAACACAGAGTGATTCAAAAGGGGTTATAGCTTTTTCTTTTCAGTTCGGTTTATTTAAAATTTCAATTTCAAGAAGAGACCAACAAATAACAATCAAGATAAAGAAAACAATACATCTAAAATTACTTAATTTTTTTTTAGAAATCTTACACCTACCTTCCTTGGTTCTTTCCTTCCCTCTCTTCTCACAGACAATGTCGGGAGGGAAGGAGCACACACATTATATGTCTGCTGCTGATAATTTCTTTGTGTTTTTCACGTTTGATACCTTGACCTTTCTTAGTTTGCTATGGTATCACAATTTTCACAAAAACCAAAAAAGAACTGCAGTTGCGAAACTACTTATTGTGAATTTGATGTCTGGAAGTATGTGTCCAATCAAAAGTGAGTTCTGTAGCGGGTCCTCACCCCCAAATGGTGGAGCATTGTGTTATTGGTCCGCTTTTGATTGATGACTGTACTGTTATCCTTTCTGTGTCTCTGTAGTCTGTGCTATGTTGACATACCATGTATTGTATATAGAGAAGATATGCAGTTCCTATCAGGAAGGGAAGGTTGAAGGCAGGCAAGGAGGCAGATCGGGGGATCTGTTCCCATAGGAGCAAGGATCCTCACACACCCCAAGGGGTGTGATTTGTCATCATCAGGCAGCTCCTCATTGGGCTGGGGCTGCAATACCCAATAGACACCCCAGGGGGGCTATTTGCTGGAGTTCTTTTGTATTTGCTGACATGAAGAGTGTGGTGTAGTTTGTGAGTGAGCAGTGAGTAGATTAGTCAAAATGTGGAGTAAAAATAACTAAGAAAACCCAAAGCACTATTTTATATCTGGGCTCTTTTGTTATGGTTAAAAACATATGAACTGGTTAGAGATGGATGTAATGCTCCAATCCAGCGCAGGCTAATGTTTAAAAGAAGGTCAACATGTTTCATGCCCTATTACTGTCATAAAGATCATGGCATTTCATCAGGACCGATGTCGCCTCGTGTAGGGGTCGGAAGCAAGTACATGTGAGTGGTACCGTACCCTCAATAATTCACACTAGTATACAGTATACAGTCAGGATAAACATCCAAGTCGGGGGAAGAAAGGGCCCTAATCGTAGTGGCAGAACAGAACGCTCACTGGCATGCCAAATGGCTGTAGCTTAGTGAATGCATCAAGTGGTTGACCTACCCCTCTTTTGTACCGGCAGAACGAGGGGTAGGTTGACTGCTAGATGCATTCACCCAGCTCCAGAAATTTGGCACGCCAGTGACGATTCTCAATCTACGTGCCGAAGTAACACCGGACTCCTTTGCAGAGGCTCTCATTCATCAGAGCCATTCTGGATATGGTACAGCTTTGAGTCTTCCCTCCAAGTAAGCATCTCCAGGACATATAGGCTGCGATCTCCAAATGTTAACATTTGTCTTGGATCTCAGTGTAAGTGTCTCAGAGACTTCTTGGTCTCCAGTATACCTCTTGTCGACTACACCAGATGGCACATGCAGGCTTTGCAGCAGGTTCTCAATTCTTTGTGGACTCAGCACCAAGGGAACCTGTCAGAATCCATCCTGGTTTCAGAGGAGATTGCAAAAGAACTGCAGGTGAGTGGTTGCTCAACTGCAATTCGATTGGTGACAGACCACTCTCCCTACCACACCTAGAACTGATGGTTGTGGTAAACACATCACTGCTGGGTTGGGGAAGTCACCTATCAAAAGTGGAGATCTGAGGACTCTGGTCTCTGGCTGAAACCAAGCTCCACATCAACTTGTTGGAGCTGAGGCCATTTGTTTGGCATTGAAAGCCTTCCTTCCAGCCATTAAAAGGAGGCTTGCAGTGCAACAAGCAGTCAGGGGTGAGGCTCTGGATACTGTTCTAGGAGGCTCTGAGCCGTCGGGGCTTTTCCCTCGTCATGAACCACTGGACAGAATCTTTGAACGTCAGGGTGGACAAGCCCAGCCGGCGAAACCTAGCGGATCATGAATGGCAGTTACACCCTAATATGGCACAGGGTGTCTTCCTGCGGTGGGTAGAACACTGGTTTGATCTCTTCTCCATGGCTGAGAATACACAATGTTAACAATTTTGCAAGATTGAGTTCCCAAAAGGCTCTTTCATTGAGACACATTCCATCTAGAGTGGAGTTCGGGACTCCTGTATGACTTCCCTGTCTTTGCCTCTCACGCCAAGACTTCTGAAGATGATCAGGAAAGACTGGGCACAAGTCATTCTAGTGGCTCTGAATAGTGCTAGGAGAGTGTGGTTGTCGGAACTTATGGGCAAAAGCATCTGTCCTCCAATCAGGCTGCAACTTCTGGAAGTTCTTCTGTCGGAGCAGCACAGCAGGTTCTTCCACACCAGGCGGCGCAATTTACACCTCCGTGCACAGTGATTGAGCTTTGGAAGTTAACTGCACTGGATCTTCCTCCCAAAGTCATGGTTGTCATTTTGGTGGCCAGGCGCCCATCTACAAATGGGTGCTGGAATAGATTTGTGGTGGTGGTGTGGTTCCCACAATACAGACTCGTTACAGGCCAAGTTTCTGGATGTCTGTTGTTTTGTGTTGTCTTTAGCCCAGTAAGGACTTGCAGTGAGCATTGTTAAAGGTTATCTGTCGGCTCTTTCAGCATTTTTTAATTTATCATAGCAACGAGCTTGTTTAATTCACCTGTTGTGATGATTTTTCTTAAAGTTGTAGTAGATAGGTTTCCAGCTAAACCCTTTGTGTGTCAAGACAGAGATATAGGTTAACACTAACCTGGCC
The DNA here is from genome assembly GCF_964204655.1 of Triturus cristatus. Taxonomy (NCBI): domain Eukaryota; kingdom Metazoa; phylum Chordata; class Amphibia; order Caudata; family Salamandridae; genus Triturus; species Triturus cristatus. The sequence goes on from NC_140591.1 coordinate 804,833,332, forward strand.
AGCCGGATACAGCAGGAGCGATGTAAGATGCTATGTTTCCTTTTCCCCCTATATGGGACCACCTGCGAGTACTAGACACACTCAGCAGATAACACCACAATAGGGGTAGGGGAAAAAAGGGACAAATTAAACAATAAAGTTGCAGCAGTGAAAATACTCAAACGAGCGCTGGCGTGGAGTTTTGTAGATCTCACTCCTATGGTAGCCCCGTGTTTCCTGTATAAGAGACACAACATACCACACATAAGTTTCCACACAATTCCTTCAATCTCTATCAATGTAAACTATGTGCTGAAGTACACTTACACTTAACCCCTTCCATGCTCATGACGGAACGATTCCGTCATGAGCATCGGTTGAGCTGTGCTCATGACGGAACCGTTCCGTCATGGCCCCGCCCGCGCTCGAACCCTTCAGCACCGCGGGGGAATCCGCGCAGCGCTGAAGGGGTTAAAGCTGCTGCACGCATTCCATAACAAAAAGGCATAAAAGGTAAAAATAAAGAAAAGAAAACAAGTAATGTTCATATCACTATTCCTCAGTGATAGAGTCCCTTCATTAGTACAAAGACAGATAGACGTTCTGAAATCAGATAATTCAATGTACTTCTCTGTTACCAGGTAGACCTCTGGTAATTTGTGTCTGTATCCTTAAATGTTCAAAAAGTAAGATTCTTTTTTTCTACACATACTGCGTGCAGAACAATCGTACAGATGGTAACAATTCCGAGCCTCTCAGCACCTCATAGTACCTAAGGAATATTCCTTCCGGTTTCCAGAATCCTTGAAGCGCGACCGAGCGCTTTATGTGTAAGTTGCCCCAGCGCGAAGGAATGGGAGCTTGGGAGGCAGCCGAGCACAGCGAGGTCTGCCTCCCGGGCAGATTGGGAGGGGGGAGGGGGGAGTGGCCGGAGCGGCCATTTTGGAGCATTTGGGCTACATTTGGGGATAGCCCAAATGTAGCCCAATTTTGTAAATATAGCCCAAGGGGTATAAATGTCATTTTCGCGCTTTCCCAACCACCATTTTAGGTTTGGTGACCTGGTGGCTGGGAGCGCTAGTAGAGGTAGAGAATTTTTGTTCCCGTCCTCCCACCCTAATGGCTAGGGGGTTTTCAGGGGCACCCTTTATTGAAGGGAATAGGAGTTCGAGTTGGTAACATTTTGGTGGGCAGCATTTGTTGGAACAGGTACATAGGGGCAGTTTTTATGTATTGTCGCTTGGAGCAGGTGCAGGCGGGGTAGTTGACAGTTGGCCGGGATTGGCTAGAGTTTGTTGTTATAGGTTTGGTAGTTTGGGAGCAGGAACAGGGAAAGGGTAACCAGGTTGGATAAGTTTAGATTAGAGGTTGGCTAGTTACAGTTGCACAAAGGCAAGTAGGGGTTACGGTCAGGGGAGTTTAGGAGTTAGAAAGGATACATGGTGTAGGATTGGGTTATATGTTGGTTATGGAATGTTATGTTGTATTTTGGGGGATGGGGGAACTGATGTGGGGATCGTAGGGTTGGGGGAAGAAACAAGGGGTCAGGAAATTTGTGTATAGTGAGGTTTAGTTTTGTAAGGCAGTGGCCAAGGAATTAAATTGTGATATGCACCTGTTTCAATAAAGCGGCCTTTTTCACACACAAGAAAGTGGTCTGGTGTCGGCTTGCCATCCCCCCTTAATCTCCCAAGTGCTGCCGTGCGCCTCCCGTATTCGGTTTCGCAAACGAAGCGCGAAGGGATATCTTACAGTTGAAAGCTCACCCGTGCGCTGTCATGAAACAAAGTTATGCGCCCCAAGCGCGAAGGAAATGCAACGTTTCAGCGCGTCCGTGCGCTTCAATGTGTGGATCCGTGTGTTCACCCAGGGCATGGCAAGAGGGAAGATCGCGTTCCGGAGGGGACTGGGAGCGCCTCTCTCCTCAGCGTGACACAGTAACTGCAGGAAAAATGCTCAAAAAGAATTTCGAACCACTCTACACTCCGATTTCAGGTGACAAGCACCGGTAGCAAAGCGGGAGGGGCTTATATAGAAGAGGAAGACAGACGTGGAGATAGGACTACAGCCTCCCTAGGCATTCTGGGAGATGTAGTTCACACATTAATTCCCCATTCATGCCTTCAGGAATCTTTCTGGACTTGCTTCCAGTATGCCCATGTTTAAACGTGACATTGTGATGCCTGAGTCAGACTGCAATTTGGTTCTCACATTCCTTCACATTTGAGCCAATTCACAACTGCCCTTTGTGTCTCTGCACTCTCAAAGCGTTCTTTCTCATTACGATTACTTCAGCTTGTCACATGAGTGAGCTTAAGGCTAGTTCAGTCCATCTGTTTTTTCCCAACAGACTGGTATTACGAATAAAAATAGTGTTCCTGATGAAGGTTGTGTGTGGTATCTTTTAATGTCGATCAATCCATTATTTTCCCATTACTCTTCGGACATTCTTCCAACATTCTTTCCTCCATCTCACCAATTGAAAGATGAAGAGGGGTTGCAAAATTTAGGCCCCAGAAGAGCATTGAGCTCTTACATCAATCGTACCAGCAAACATCGGGTGGACACTCAGGTCTTTGTGGGGTACAGGAGCAAAGAAAGGAAAGGCGGTGCAGAAGCTGACCATATCACAATGGCTAGTGCTCTGTATTAATGTTTGCTACATATTGGCTAAGATGCAGCCTCCAGAAGGTTTGAGGGCTCATTCCACCAGATCCAAGGCTGCTGCAACTGCATTGGAATGCGGAGTGCTTGTCCTGGATCTCTGTCGGGCTACTACATGGGTTATCAGTGTACAGTTTACAAAGCATTATTGCCTTGGCAGTCAGTTCTGTTGGGATAAGAACTTCGCCTGTTCAGTCCTGTAGAACTTATTAGTCTGAGCAGCCTTAAAACATTGAGAGGTACTACTTCAGTATCTGTTCACAAGGTAAACAATCTGCAGTTAGTATTCATCAGAAGAACAAGCTATTTACCTTTGCTAATGCTCTTTCTGGGGATGCTCTAACTGCAGATTTCTCACTGCCCTTCCACCTCCCCATTCTGTGGAATGTTTTTTCCACACATAAAAAGGGCCCAATCTAGAGAACTGCACACTATCACATCTTATTAGTTATTGAGTTCTGCCTCAGAGAATGTGGACATAATATAGAAGGAAACTTACATCAGTTCACAGGGGTGGCACTTCCGAGGCAGGATTAAGCTGACGTAAAGCTGCACACCTGTTGGCACCCGGGAGGAGTCCTCTCAAAAATCTCCTGATCCAGTCTAATGCACAGGTGTGTCCACAAAGTGAGTAATCTATACTTAGACAAAGTACCCACCAGAAAAAGCATTACCAAAGGTAAGTAGCTTGTTCTTTTGGGATATTATAACTCTAAGATATGTATAATGACTTACTTTTTCATGTTTTTCTGCTCCCAAATTCCAAGTAAGTGAAACCAGTTTGATAATTCTTAAACACTATCACTTTGCCCTTAGAGTTGTTCACCTTAAGAAAAAAAATGAGTCTGCATAATCATGTTAAGCATTTAACCGTGCTGCTGGGCTGTTGGAGAAAAATCCAGAACAAAGACTTAATTTGCATATAATAATATATATATAAGGAGATGCATATCAAAATTAGTGGAACTTTCCCAACCGCTTGAAAATGTTCAGGAACCCGTGGAGATACAGGGAAATTTACAGTGTCAGCAAGCAGCTTTGCTTCAAACCGTTTGTCCGGTTAAATGTGCTTAGAGTATTAGCTGAGACCATCAATGGTTTATTGTTTAGCAGTTTCTTGCTCAAGATATAATAGATACAAAAGCAATAAGGTGATGGAGTGAATGTTTGAATTTATTGTTGCCACTAGTGATCGCTTGGTGCTTCTTTTTTTTTGTTTACCCATTGCACCACTCTAGTCTAGACAGAAACAGCCATGTGCAAATCAGACTTCATCCTGCCCGGGCCAGGTCCTCCCTGAACTGAAACAATCAGGGCGTCATTTCTGGTTCAGATACATCAATTATCACCTTCCACCACAACACCTCAGTGTTGGTAATAAACTTGGCAACAAATGCACAAGCTATCCCATTGACCTTTTACCTGTGAAGGGAATAGGTCATGTTAGTCAAATACATACAGTGAATAACTACATTCCCTTTACCTGTCTTCATTCCTGGGTTTAAGAAAAAAGAACAAAAACAGGCTAGTGGCCCCACCTCAGACCCGGTTTTGCCCTAGTTAGTACTACTCAGCCAGGTATGTCTTGGTTCCATTGACACAATGTGCAGGGGACCCATGTCTAGTCATACCCGTCTCACTTAGGGCGACACACTAAAGTATTCCCAAAAAGTGATGGATGGAATGCTTGAATTAATCTTAGCCACTGGTGATTACTTGGGCCACCTCCCCGTCCATTGTTATTTTGCACGCCATGCCACCTCATTTTGGACCCAGCCATATGCAAAATGCAAATCAGTCTTGACTTTGCTCCAATGGGAACAGTCCCATAATGGTGCCCATAATCCACGCATCTTCGTAGCAGGCCCCCGTGTTGTGTCATGTTCCATAGTCTGAGGTCTCACTATTAAAGCCATAGACTTCTGCTGAGCCTTTCCGAGCCTACAGACCACTTGAGAGATTATTATTTTTTAAATATATGCAGGGGCTCCGTGAGGGTCACCCAAGGTAACCTCTGTGGTCAGGATGTGCGCACCCTTCCCCCTTATGTGGCTTTTCCCAAGAAGGACTCTAGGGCTGTGCTTCGCGTTATTTCACTGCAGGTACAAAAAATAATTTTCACCTTGCAGTCGAACAAGTGTGCGCGGGTCCACAAATTCAGAACTGACCAAATGGATGAAAGAAAAACGAAGCTATGTCGTCCTTTGAATTTAGAGGTAGTACCAAATAGACGGCTTTTTTCTCTGAGAAGGGTGGCAACCTCAAAGGGACGGTTTTGCCCAACGTGCAGATCCAGCACAGAACAGAACTTGTTAAAATGCACGAGCCTTCGGAATACGACGATTTGACGTCGGCGAAAACAGTGACAATGTTTTTGTATAAACTACTTTTTCTCAATCGTATTTATTGGACTGCTGTAGTATGATACATGTCTTACATGTCATGTATGTTTTCACACGGATAACATGACTGTATACCATAGCGACTATTACTACAGCAGTATTTAGAAACATACGAGCCTAACAGTGGCGTGGCCTTTATGATGATGTTTGACTCCCTCTTGTGGCCATATCAAGTACTACAATATGAAAAGTTTACTGTCTAAATTAAAGATGACCCCCACAACAGTAGTTTATTAATGCAGTGAGTATACATTAAAAAATATTAATACCTGCCCCCCTCCCCCCCCCCCCCCCCCCAAACCATTCTCATAGCTTCGGGGGCTTAGAATAGTCTGAATCTTCACATTATTAGAAATGTAATGGTTAATAGTTGTGTTAGTGCTGTCATTGGCAGCAGCAATTGGGGGGGGGCAAGCTGCAGTGGCCTCCTGGCTAGAGCCCTGCCACTTTTTTTTTTATTACAAAGTAAGCACTGGATATAGACGGGTAGGGGGTGTTGGATAGTGGATTAAAGAGCAATGAGGTGGATTCACGACTACGCAGCCTTAGTATGCCAGGCTTCTGAGCAGAATTTTCGGGCACAGGCACTTACTGCTGTACAAGATGAGCACTGGCTGTATAAGACAACATTGTTCTAAATTAATGCTACTCAAGTACTTTATATTTTTAACCAAATCCCTGCTATTATTAGTAAGAAAAATATCTTAGGAAAAAATACCATATCGAAATGTTACATCAAACTCCACTTAAGAAAGTTAGCCTTACTCTGAATGGTGCATGTATATAAATGAATGTATGGACTCTTTCATCGGATTGGTTGTTAGTATATCTTCATATGAATGTAAGCTGCTGTTGGTGGAGTGCTGCTTAACCAGCCCTTTCTCCTCCTGCTTACACCCATTGATTGCGTTCCGCTTCTCTAGATTGCTATACAAGAATACAGGGTTTGGAAGGGTGGGGAGAAGCTTTGTTATTGTTTTCTTTTCAAAAGAGAACATTTTAATTTGCTGAATCTGTTGTGGCTCACCTCCACATTATTATCTCCTCCACGAATGACCTTGCCCCAGCCCCTTCGCTTCAGCCATGGATGTAGGCAAGCAATGCCCAGCAAACCACAATCTCTGCATCCACCTGGCCATGCTACCTCCATTGCTTGGGTCAGAAGTTCATCAGCAGCAAAATACACCTCCGTCTTCGGTCTGGAAGATCGACAGTACCTTGCTGTGGGCATGCTTCCCATATCCACCACGAGGCTCCCAATGGGGCACTTCAGCTGTGGAGAAGCTACACTTTAGAGCCTAGACAGGGATTACAGGGTAGAGTTGTCCGTCATCTGTGTCTGTTACTCCCCAACAGCACTGAACCTAAGTAGGAGCCCAGGTACACGAGACCGCAGCGGCCTCGGTGCTTCCACAATAAGCCAGTATAAGCACAGGGCACTGCCATCTTGGACTTAAAAGGTCCAGAGACTCTTTTCCACAGCCTCACATCGCACACCTTCCAGCAGGCCCTTTGCCTGTTGAATGATGACCGACTGCTGCAGCCCATGTACTGCACCATTTCTGGGACTCCCTGCTACGCATGCAGGGTACCACCTCACCTGGAGCAGAGGTGGGCAAGCCACTGAAAGCTCGAGCCAAATGTGGCCTTACAGCCAGAGCGGTTGGCCTCAGACGTGAGTCCCGTGTTCTCCATGCCACTGGAATCAAGCTATCCTGGCTGAAGAGGGGTGAAACCCCGAAACCGTTCCTAGGGTGCTTGTTTCCAGTCCAGGGAGGACCTGGCCTGGCAGTTCGGGCTGGACTGTTCCCATGGGGCACAGGGTCAAGAATGATTTGCATATGGCTGGGTCCAAACTGGAATGGCATGGTGAGCAAAAAAACGATGGATTTAGGCCCAGATCTCTGTACTGGGGTGAATGTATGACATTGTTCTGCATTCTGTCCATCAATAGTTCGTTTTGCATTTAGTACTAAGAAACCAGGTTCGAGTCTCATCGTCGGCTCAACATCCTCTGATACTGGGTATATCACTTAATCTCCCTATGCCTATGAACAGTAACCTTTTGTAATGTAAATGGTGCTTCGGGTCGAGTAAACGCTATATAAAAATTGCAGAAAATGCAGAAAAGATAAAAACACACCCTTAACATAAGGGAAGGCAATCAGACACATTTAGTGGCTCAATGATACAAAGAGAAACCAGTAAAACCTGGATAAATAGCAGCTTTCCCAGTTTAAACTGTGTGATCTTAGGCAAGTATTTTCTTTCACCAAAACTTTTGTTCTTCATTATACCGTACTTTTAAAGTTTTGAAGAGACTTTTTCATATTTTATGTGATGTTTGCTGTATGATTTACATAGGACATTTTCAGGGGTCGCGGGTTATAGGATTTTTAGCGGTCGGCTTGTGCACGTACTTCAAGATCCGAGACAGATCATTGGCTCGGTTCTGGCTCCGCTCTCACTGATTTGTTGGCTCACTCACCTCTAACCTGGAGCAACCACTGCCTATCATGCCCATCGTAAGTGCCCATTCATAGGCAGTCTCTGTCTCTAGCTCCCTAACTTGCCCTGCAAACAGAAAGTCTGCGCTAATTGCACCCCCAAGGTCATCACTGTCCTGGCTACACCCAGGTGTACATCAGTAGACCCTGTCACCATCACAGATCTTCCCACCCCTTGCCAATGTCCCCATCCTTTGTGTATCCCTACCAATGAGTCGCTGGTCTTCAACCGCTTCTGCTTTCCCAAACGCCATCTACTCAGTAAACACATGTATTTGTTTTCATTGGTCTTATTTGTCTTCATCTAGTCAACCTGTGTATCATTACTGATGCTCAAATATGACCCTCCCCCCCCCCATTAACTCATCCCGCTATTAATATTTTCTGCTCTTTATGACCATACTGGCCCACATAGAGCCTCCCCAAGTATGGCTGGTTTATCCAAATGACAATGCGTACCGCATTCCATCCACGCGTACCTGAATCAAATCCATTTGACTTGATATTGGAACTGGAATGTTCCCTGCATGGCTTTGAGCATTCACCCCACCCAATGCTCACTTAGTTTCAAGCTGCATTAGTTCTGCAGGTTTTTGGCTTTGCACAGTGAAAACACTATCATGTGTGTTGACTGTGGGCCTTCCATGTGATGGCAAGAGACCCAGAGCATGGTTCTATGGTTGTGAGTGGCACCCCAAGTGTACCTGCGCTAGTCTTGCTCAGCCCGATGAGAGGACCCCCTTTTGACTATCACTGTTCCCAGACTGCAGAAGTTGTGTAATTCTGTTTTATCATTTGTACTGTTTCCCGTGTGGTACTGAGGTAACTGTTGGGATAAAGAAACTTCTCACAAGACAAGCATGGCTGGACGTTAATTTATTAGGTGTTATAAAGTGTGCATTGAGTTCTGAGTTCCTAGCCCACACCACCTCCCTGAGTATGGCATGGTCTGCTCTGCTTCACTACCCTAAGAGTCAATTGTTAAATGGGAGTCCTTGTCGTACAGTTTTGTATTAATTGATAAGGGGGCCCTCGGACACCAGAGGTAAATGGTACTCATTGACAATCACTGTCTAATCACCGTCTCCGCCAGTGCACCTCAGACTTCTGGAGCAGTGCGATGCAGCACAAAAACGCACAGGATCTGCTGTGCTATTAGGAGCAACTCAGCTCACAGGATTGTGATTGTGAGCTGCCCCACAGCCCAGCCATCAAAGAGCCCAAGGAGTTTAAGGAGCCCAAGAGTCACAGCGGCCAGGGTGCTTGTGCCGCAGATTGGGGTGCCATGCTGCTGTTCCATGCCCTGCTGCCATCTTGACTATCTTGACCGTTTCACCCTAGGCCTCCCTGCTAACTGCTTGCTCCTGCCACCGATTTTACGGTTAAGTCGCACCAATGTGCAGTTAGAGGATAGTGGGTGGGGGGTGTGGTGGTGACCTGAAGGTGTATGGCGCCCACGTTCGGCGGCGGGTGGCAGCTGGTTTCTTGCCGCAAGGGGGCAGTGGCCTTGGTATGGAGAGCTTGAGTCCCCAGGTTTTTAGGTCCTGGCTAGACAGCACAGGCACTGATTCGCAGAGATGCGTTGGGTTTAATCTGTTGTAATCAGTCTGCCCATCGGCTTATTTGGTCGCTTCGTCCCCATTTGTCCATGGCATGCATGCGTCATGCCTCCTCTTGTGTTTAGTCCTCCCACAGGGCATGGACCAATTACTTGTATCCATCCATTGCTCCTGTTTTTGGAGTCACTTTTTTTCTTTGTGTTTGAGCACTCCACTAGGGCTTGTGTTTTTACAAGCTCGGTCTCCTCCCACCCGGTCTTCATTTCAAACTGCTCCCTTTTTCTTCTTTGTGATCTTTCTTAAACAACGGCTGGATTTCACTACATCCAACAAAAGTAAAAGAGTCATCGCTATTTTAACAATATCGGTCCGTGGTTTGCAAAAAAACGCCATACGTGCATGAAGTGGCATAATGCATTTCATATTTGATATGTGTTTTACAGTGTGATGGGTCCTTCTAGTATCTGAAAACGGAGTATCCCACACAATATCCCATCACATGCTGTTGGCATTATACAGCACAGGCTGGATCATAGCACTTTTCTACATGACTTTAACCCGCGCTGCTATTCAGCTTGACTAAAAGACATTGACAGTGATGGCGCCAATATCTCTCGGATTGCCAAGACCTATTTGCTTTGCCAATGTGGGTTCCTGGCTGGCATCCCTGTTGCGGCTTGTGTCCACTCCAGGACAGGCTGCTCCTGGTCTTCCTAATTACTTGGTCATTAGGTCCACTCAATGCCTAGCTAATATAGCAGAAATTACTATTTGCAACTTAATCTCATGTATGACCACTTCCTCTCGATGTCTACCTAACACAGGCTGCAGCAAAACCCTTAGATACCCCCTGCCCCTTAGATGAATTATCACCCCATATTCTCCTGCTGCAACAACGGTGATCCCAACTGCTATAAGCAGGTCGAAACAGTGGACTACGAGAACTCTTAGCGCTCTACTGCCTCAGGCGCAGACGCGGGCCCAAAACCAAACTAGAAGGCTGAGAAGCAGCAGAAATCTTTCTACACTGCATAAGGAAATAAGCAGTTAGTGAAAATCCGAGCCATTGGATGGAAGAGATTATGGGTAAACAAGATATAAAAATCAATTTCCTCTCTGCCAAAGCTATGTGTAAAAAAAAGTTGACGAGGGAATTTGCCACTATTTTATGTCATTAAAGCCAGTGATGAAGTCAGAGGCTGAATGTTCAGCAACATCTGCCCGGGCGACTGACCTCAGGAATCCTTTAGCGATAGTGCAATTACCTCATCTATGATCACTCCCCTGATGGAGTCTGGGCTCCCCAATGTCTTTAATTGAAAGAGAATAACAGTTGGAAAATCACCACCTTAAGAATTCTTGAAACAGTTGCACGACATTTGGGTGAATACAATCCGGTTCTCAAGATGCTGGGGGCCGTCGGGGAGTTTAAGTGAGCTATTGCCTAGAGCATGGGTACTCACAAACTTTCTCTCGGGTTCCAAATTTACAGTGTGGTTTGTGGCCGAGGGCCGCACCGGTGGGGGCGGGGTCAGAGGGGGAGGGGCGGGGCTAAAGCAAAAAAAAATAGTAACCATGAGGTTGAACACAGGTCCCTGCAGCAGACGCCTTCGTCCACTGAGCCACCAGACCCGGCATACACACATCTCTCTCTCTCCCTCCCCATCTCTCCCTCCCTCCCTCTCTCCCCCTCCCTCTCTCTGTCTCTCTCTTCCCTGTCTCTCTCCCCCTGTCTCTCTCCCTGTCGCCCTCCCTCCATCGCCCTCCCTCCCTCTGTCTCCCTCCTCCCTCTGTCTCCCTCCTCCCTCTGTTGCCCTCCTCCCTCTCTGTCTCCCTCCCTCCATCTCCCTCCCTCCATCTCCCTCCCTCTGTCTCCCTCCCTCCGTCTCCCTCCCTCTGTCTCCCTCCCTCTGTCGTCCTTCCTGTCTCCCTACCTCTCCCTCCGTTTCCCTCCCTGTCTCTCTCCCTCCCTCCCCTCCATCTCTCTATCTCCGTCTCCCTCCCTATCTCCGTCTCCCTCCCTGTCTCCGTCTCCCTCCCTGTCTCCATCTCCCTCCCTGTCTCCATCTCCCTCTCTCCCTCTGTCTCCCTCCCTCTCTCTCTGTCTCCCTCCCTCTCCCTCTGTCTCTCTCCCTCCCTCTCCCTCTGTCTCCCTTTTCCTCCCTCTCCCTCCGTCTCCCTCCCTCTGTCTTCCTCCCTCCCTGTCTCCCTCCGTCTCCCTCCCTCCCTGTCTCCCTCCATCTCCCTCCCTCCGTCTCCCTCCATCTCCCTCCCTCCGTCTCCCTCCCTCCGTCTCCTTCCCTCCCTCTCCCTCTGTCTCCCTCCGTCTCCCTCCCTCCGTCTCCCTCCCCGTCTCTCTCCCTCTGTCTCCCTCCGTCTCCCTCTCCCTCCCTCTGTCTCCCTCCCTCCCTCTGTCACCCTCTGTCTCCCTCCCTGTCTCCCTCTCTGCCTCCCTCTCTGTCTCCCTTCCTCTCCCTCCCTCTCACTCTGTCTCCCTCCCTCTGTCTCCCCCAGACTGCGCCTCTCTGTCTCCCTCTCTCTGTCACCCTCTGTCTCCCTCCCTCTCCCTCTGTCTCCCTCTGTCTCCCTCCATCTCCCTCTGTCTCCCTCCATCTCCCTCAGTCTCCCTCCATCTCCCTCCATCTCCCTCAGTCTCCCTCCGTCTCCCTCAGTCTCCCTCCGTCTCTCTCCGTCTCCCTCCGTCTCTCTCTGTCTCCCTCCCTCCCTCTGTCTCCCTCCGTCTCCCTCCCTCCCTCCGCCTCCCTCCGTCTCCCTCCCTCCGTCTCCCTCTCTGTCTCCCTCCCTCTATCTCTCCCTGTCTCTCACCCTCCCTCCCTCCCTCCCCCTCCCTCTGTCTCCATCCCTCTGTCTCCCTCTCTGTCTCCCTCCCTCTATCTCTCCCTGTCTCTCACCCTCCCTCTGTCTCTCTCCCTCTGTCTCCCTCTCCCTCCCTCCCTCTGTCACCCTCCGTCTCTCTCCCTCTGTCTCCCTCCGTCTCCCTCCCTCTGTCTCCCTCCCTCTGCCTCCCTCTCTGCCTCCCTCTCTCTGTCTCCCTTTCTCTGTCTCCCTTCCTCCCTCTCCCTCCCTCTCCCTCCCTCTCTGCCTCCCTCTCTCTGTCTCCCTTCCTCTCCCTCCCTCTCACTCTGTCTCCCTCCCTCTGTCTCCCCCAGACTGTGCCTCTCTGTCTCCCTCTCTCTGTCACCCTCTGTCTCCCTCCCTCTCCCTCTGTCTCCCTCTCCCTCCCTCTGTCATCTCACCCCGTGTGTGTGTGTGTGTCAGCCCTCAGCCGGGGCTGAGACAGCTTCCCAGCGCGCACACACAGCCGCACTGAGACAGCTTCCCAGCGCGCACACACAGCCGCACCCGAGTACTTCACAGGTCTTTAAAAGACCATTTACATGTTAATAAAGCTTTGTTGTATTTCACCTCTTACGCCCTTGCATCTCCACTTTGACAATCACTGGAATCCCCCGGCCCCCACAGAGCAGAGTCTCAGAGTCCGGGCTGCTGCACCCGGCAGCGTTTGCTAACACTATTCCTAACACTATTTAATTATTTTTTTTTAAACACAGGTAGGATGTCTGCAAGGTCCGCGGGCCGCCAAGGAAGGCTTGCCGGGCCGCTGGCGGACCGCGGGCCGTACTGAGAGTAACCGTTGCCTAGAGTCACATGATGCTGAGCTGAACTGGCGCCGGCGATCGAACCGTGAGCCCCGTGCTCCGGAGTCAGCTGCTCTGGCCACTGCGCCACACCAGGAGCCAAAAGTGACTATCCAGCTGCTAATAAACCTGGATTTGACACTGCAGATATTGCAGATACCACAATTTTCAATAATAACCCCAAGAAGGGTGCTGAGCCGGTACTCCAGGGTGGTCCTCTCAGCTTAATAGTAAATCGACAAGGGGACCCCCCCCCCCAGTGCCCCTGCCCAAGTAAAAAAGTCTGATGTACCACATCAAAACTTGGAAGCTCCTATAATGACTCCTCCCCTCCCGAAGTCCAGGAGTTAGTCCAGATGGGGGGCGGTGGGCACGCTGAAAATGGCCACGCCCATTTTACCTGAACTAATTGACAATAACAACGCCCCTTTTTGCAGAAAAAAAAAAAGCCTAAGGAAGTTAAATTAAAAAAAGAAATTTTTCTTTAAAGGCAATGGCATGCAAGACGGATACTTGCATGTTCACCATATTTGAACCCAAAACTAAAAGCTCCGCAGGCAACATTGCAACTTCTATTTCTCATCTTCCCAGTGCATGCAACGAACAAGGCATTGCTAGTGTGATTCCCGGGCTCACTCCCTCAACAAAGCCCTGCAGATCCTGCCACAGCCTTATGGAGTCACCTGTAAAAGCCTCATTGGAATTAGAGGTTCTCCCTTCCTCAGAAAATGGCTGACAAACGTCAGTGCAGGAAAGTAACATCCGGGAGGCCTATTACACAAGTGTTGTTTTTTTTAGGGGGGGGGGGGGGGGAGTTTTATATAGCGCTAATTAGACCCGAAGGTTTCAAAGCGCTTTACATGAGCACCAGTTGGATTACAGACGGACACATTCATTTTTTTGGGTTAGGCACAGGGAGATTAAGTGATTTGCCCAGAACCGCAGGATGTTGAGCGTCCCTGCCGAGACTCGAACCCAGCTTCGAGGTTGACCGCTCTAGCCGTTAGGGCATGCCGTTGTCCACCAGTTGCGGCCCTCTGAATGTTCAGCTCGGGATTCCAACATATACACTTTGTCGGTCAGTGCTGCGACCTGTCGGGTCAGGTCCTGTTGTGCAGGGCGCAGGGTTGGATTGAGATAAAAAATCGGCCTGGGCACACCAAAAAAAGTGGCCCACATTTGCGTATTGCCTTTCCGCAAAACACTGCTTCAACGAAGTTGTATGAAAAGAAAGGGGGTGGGGGGCAAGTGAGACCACTTCTGCGCAGGCCCCCTGCCCCGCTCAATCAGAATACATTAATGGGCCGGCCCAGTGAGAGAAAGGGAGTGATACCTCCGCCAATCTGCCTCTAGAAAGACCACTTAAGCACCCACTGGGCCGCTGGCGACATCCTAACAGCACAGATAGCCCCCAGGCTGCCCAAAAAAGCAGCCCACAGCTAGAACTCGGCTACTGGCCCTTCGGCCACTTCCTGAGTGCCCACTTTACCAATCCGACCCTGGAGGGCGTAGTTCTTCAGTTGCAGACTCCACTTCCATCACCCTATCTGCTAGCTTATTATGGTCCTCTCTCAGCAGTCTCAGTCCCACCGAGACTACACTAATATCCTCTTGAAGTGTGGACTTGGTGTCTGCAATGGCCGCTAATATTTAATCAGATTGTAATTGCATGGGAAGGCCCCATGTAGTCTGATCCGCCAACCTCCCCTGGACTGCTGGCTCCGGCATGCCTGCCTGGGCACTGGATTCAAGGCCGGACTGGCCGTAGCGAGCACTGGGTGTTTCCCTGGTGGGCCGCCAGGGTGGGAGCCAGTTTTGGGACCCTGGGGGCTGTTTTTGTTACCAGGGGCCGGCAATATCTGCCCCTTGTAACAAAATCGGCTGAACAAAACAGCTCGGCGTGGGCGGCTGAGCAGTTTGCCAGGGCCGGTTTCGGTTCTCAGTCCAGCCCTGGCTGGATTGTCTGACCCTTGGCTTCCCCATGTCCATCAGGCATTACATTGGTATTGTGATATATGCAAGGAAGTTGGTTGAGAGTGAGTGAGTGGGGCTTTTAAATGAGCCGAATGGCAGTCAATGAGACCTCCCTGCCCTCAGGTAGTCCATGGCTAAGCCCCGATGTGTGTTCGGGATGGTCAGGTTCAATGTCTGGGCGCCCTTTGTCGGTTCACTCTCCTCACCTGAATCATGTCCCGCATGGGGGGTCCTCGCCTCTGGGGTGGGCTGATGGGTATTGCTCCAGCACTCCTACAAAGGTCAGCATGCCACCCCCTCCGCCCGAAGCTCTGGCATGGGCCCTCACAAGGTTTGGGTTAGCTCATCGTGAAGTTCTACTGTTATAGAGTACTACCCCTTGCCCATGAAATCCTTTCACCGTAGGGAAGCACCTGCAAAATTTACTTCACACAGTCAAGTCACTGTCAAATCTTTTACCCCAAAGCATGACATATTGATTGTCACTTGGGTTCAATTATTATTCAAAATATTTTCTTGGTTTACCATTCAGTTCTGCGTGTAATTAAATGTTCTTTACATTTATTGTAGCCCTCTGATTCTTTATTATGTAAGCTCCACTCTTCAGTAATCTCGATTCAAAGAACTTGCACTAAATGGGAGAAACAATAACGCTATTAAACCAGTGAGTGGCCAATCTCATGCGCACTAGCCCTTAATGAGCGCAGACTTCGGTTACGAAATGTTTTTAGTAGGCCTGGGCGAAAATTTCGTTCCGTTCGTGGAAATTGCGATAATTTGACATTTTCGCGTTCCGTGGAGAGCGCGAAAATGTCAAAAATTCCGGTTTCCGCAGCTTGGCGATAATTTGTTTCTTGCTCGCGCTGTAAAATAATACATTCTCGCGCGCGCGATCGCCTTACCTGAATCCCTGCGTTCGCCGACAAGTTTTCTTGATCCGGTCGCGTTCTCCATGAGATGTTGTATTGTTTTTAACCATTTGCGCTGTCTCGCGACAGTTCGCGCCCGCAGTGACGTCATGCGTCGCGCGATCACGTCTTTCTTCTCGCGATCATGCACCGCGAGAAAACTCAAAACAAGATGGCCGCGCCTGCAAGCAACCACATGGGTAAGTTGGCGACCCGCAACCATGCAGAAAATCTCGCGAACATGCCGGAAAAAAACTTCCGCATCTTCGCGATATTTCTGCTTGTTTGCGATAATTTTAAACATTTTCACGATAATTTGCGAAAGTTAATTTCGCAAATTCCGCCCACCCCTAGTTTTTAGCTAGTTCGGCACGCGCACTTCTCGTCATGCTATTATGTTTTGCTTGCAGTAGGGCGTCCACCCTTAAGCAGTGACAAGATTTATTAAATACATTCATCGTGTTGACAGGATAATAGCAAAGACAGCGAACTACTTGTTCCTTTGATTCTATGAAAGGTAACTCGACAAGCGAACGCCGTTCACAGTAAGGTTTTAATTGGGCCGGGTCTCACCGGCAGTTTTTTAAAGGAGGCCTCGAAAAGGGTCTCCATTGGACTCTGTTTTGTGCCTGGCACGGGCGGTCCGTTTTTTTCGGACTTTAGTGACAGCAGGCACATGATGTGCGCGTGCTCACACTGCTCACTTCCCACTAGTGAAGAAGTTACGGCATGACGTCATGGCAGGTGAGCGTTGTAGGGGAAGGGAAATAAAGAGAGTCATTTTCTCTCTGGATTTCCCTTTTCTTTTTGAAACTCGGGAGCAGCAACATTGTCGTGGTGTCACCAGAGTTTTAAGTGGAAGCTTTTTCAATATTATATACTAGCCATAGTTGCTGCTTATTTATCTTCAGAAAGAAGCTAACAACCAGTGCTTTAAATGGGAAAAAATAAGTGCAGGTACTCACTAAAATGAGCTAGAGTTGTAGTGAGTGGGCGGGGCTAGGGGCGGGGCTAAGGGCAAGACATGATGATACTTAACAACTTCTATATTAGTTGCAGCACATACCAAAACACATGAGAAATGTGTTTATATAAACAAAGCAGGTTATCTAATTGCACAATATGAAAGAGAAATGTGATAATATGTTAATATTTCCTTTTTTTGCAATAGTTGCACCTTCTTAATGTCATACTGTTAATTGCTGTTTGGCACAATACTATATATTTTTGAGCACGCGAGTAGGAAGAAACTGAAAATACCCCTACGTCGAACCAAAGCACTTATGTCACCAAGCAAAGGAAGCAACTCATCATGACCCTCCCCAGATGATATCTCTTGTCTCTTCCGTCGATCTATCCATTCATTCATTCATTCATCCTACCATTTACCTGCTGATGTCCACCATTTAACCTTTACTTTCTATCCTCTATTCAGTCTTTCATCCATCATTCAGTTTTTCACCATTCCGTCTATCCACCCTTCATATCCAAACCTATCCATCTCTAAACCTATCCATTCATCCTTTCACTCATTAATCTCTTTATCCACCCTTTCCCTCATCCATCAAACCTTTCACTCCATTATTCCATCCACCCTTTGACTCAATCCCTCCTTTCACTCATCCATCATCCACCCTTTCATCCATCTTCCCTTCCTTTCATTCATCCATCCAATCTTTCACTTATCCACCCATCATCCGCCCTTTTATCCAATCATCCACCCTCTTTCACCCATGCATGCTTTCACTCATCCATCCATTTATTCATCCATCCATCCATACATCCACCGTTGCTCACTCATTCATCCACTCACTCATCCACTCACTCACTCACCCACCCTCCCTTTTACATTATTAATGAATCTTTGTCGTTGAGCAGACATGTACAAAGTGCCACCCATTTTCTTTAAAATACCTCCTGAGAGTGTCTGGATTCTCTCTTTCTCTCACTTTTTTCTTGCAAAAACAGGCACACACACAAACATAAGCATACACACAAAATACTATGGTATGATTAAAGCCATGCTATACTCTTCACCTACCGTGGCTTTTTTATTTGCCACCAGGGCCGAACTGGCTGTAGCCTGGTGCCACTGCCACGGCATTGACATGATTCCTGTGCTTGCAGGAATGCACAGGATGGTGTGAATGTGATTGCCAGCACAGGGCCTGAATGGACCCCACTCTGTCAAGCACAGGGTGATGGTGAGTAGCTGGACATTATTCAAATGAGCCCTGCTGAATAGCTCAGATGGGGGGCTGCAGAAGCGGTGCCTTGGCTGCCAGAGACATGTTCCACTCCTGCTCACCAGCACAGGCAATGAGCCTTACTTTTCATGAGTACTGGTACTCTCCTCGGCAGTGGAGAAGTGCCGGTACTCCGAACGATAAATCAAAGAAGTGCCGGTACTCAGTACCAGTGAGTACCGGCCCATTTAAAGCACTGCTAACAACCATTGACAAAGCCAATAGCACTAGCTTGTTGTAGGTATGATGTTACTTGTATCGTGTATCTGGATGCATTGACAGAAACAGCAACATACAGGTCGGGCGGCACACTATGCTAAGTACAGATTTTTAGTTTACAGTGTTTTAAGCCACGCCCTTAATTACATTGACCACGCCCCGTTGAGAGACCACCCCCTAAGATTTTTCATCCCCCTATGTGCACGTGTATGTACCATTTTTAAATGACTATTATGTGATCTTAAACTCGTGATTTTGTTGTCGATGGTTTTAATTAACCAAAATAAGCTACCACTTGTTATTAAACCACCCATTAACCACTTAAAATACATTCTGAGTAATCCTACCTCCTATCCTGCGATTATTTTAATGCCGTGGCCTTAATGAGCCGAAGATTTTATTAAACCACCCATTAACCACTTAAAATACATTCTGAGTAATCCTACCTCCTATCCTGCGATTATTTTAATGCCGTGGCCTTAATGAGCCGAAGATTGACCAAAATGATTATAAGATGTTTTCTGTTTTTAGAATTTGAGCACAAGGTCCGCAATCCTGTAAAATACTTCCTGGAAGCATTATCTTGACACTGCCCTTACTCAGAAAACATTTCCAATTATTTCCTTAACCTATTTTTCTCTTTTAGGTTGCCCAACTCATGGACATGGGTTTTTCCAGAGCTGATGCACTGGCAGCACTGAGGGCTTCTAACAACGACATCAACAGGGCTTCCAACTCTCTACTGCAGCACTAATACCGAGTGAAACAGTCACTATTACTTCACTTCCGTTTGATGACGTTCAGCTACCAGACATAATGAGAACCGCAGAAGGTGTATTTGTCCATCCGGCGGATTTGCATTAGAAATTTGATTATGTGTCACATTCGGACATCTATTATTCCTCTGTTGAAAATAGATAGACCCACGAAGATGATTCTTCCTGCACATTTTCAAAATCGTACCTCCAGATGGCTGTTGCTATTTATTTTTGAAAAAAAATGTCCTTTTTAAAAAATATTTAAAATAGACATTGGGATTTGTATTCTCGTTCCTAATTGTGTGTGTGGGGAAAATAAGTTCTATTGCCAGAACAAACTGCACTGCGAAGCCAAAATGCAAATGCTGCTTTCACATATTATGAGGTTCGATACTGTTTTGATTCAGGTTTATCAATAAATATATGTTTAAAGGGAACTTAAAATGCCATTCTGAAAGTGTCTGAATGGAATTAAAAGAACCGTGTGGTTAATTTTAATAAATATTACGTAGTTTGTCATGTGTTATGTAGATTAGCACATTCAGTGGAGCACTTGGACGGCCAATCACAATCCTGAGAATAAAGTCTGCAGCGACCTGGTTTAAAGCACACATGAAGCTACAGTCCTTCCGGCAGAAGCGAAACTGAACCAGACCAATTACCATTTAAGTTGAACTGACGGCACTGGAGCTTACTGAACGGAGCATCTTGGAGGCTCTGTGCGATTTGAGAGCCACAGCACATTGTACTACTAGTGCTGGACTGTTATACATGGAATTCTTTGCGTGGGTTTTCCCTTAACTTTTTGCCTTCAACCCTCTTATTTGTTGATTTTGTTTTTGCTGGCTTTAGAATTTTGCGCACTTTACCACTGCTGTCCAGTACTAAAGTGCTTGTACTCTCTTCTTAAGACAAAGTAGAAATGGCTGATATCCAATTGGCATATTTAATTTGCTTGTAAGTCCCTAGTAAAGTGTCACTACCTGCCACAGGGCTTGAAAATTAAATGCTACTGGTGGTCCTGCAGCACTGACTGTGCTGTCCACTTAAGTAGCACTTTAAATATGTCTCAGGACTGCCATTGCAGCCTGTGTATGCAGTTTTAAACTGCCATCGAGATCTGGCAAAATAAACCTTTTTGCCAGGCCCAAATCTTCCTTTTTAATACGTATAAGTCACCCGAGGCTAGGCCCATTGCGGCTCCTCCGCTAAGGCAGAGGAGTGTCGCCTCACTGCCAGAAAGCAGCAAAAGAAAGCAATAAATTAAATGATAATAACAGAATGTTATTATCATTTTATTTTGTCCTCCTGCTGAGGCATTGATTGAGGGGGCAGGTCAGAGCTGCAGGGGAGGAGTGGTAGAATACTCCTGTGTGCAATGACCGTTTGGTCGTCCCTCTCGGTTCGCCCAAAACAGTCATGCGCTCTTTCCCCCTTTCCATGCAGGCTGCGTTACAGCCTGCATAGAGAACATGCCCACCCCTACAGCCCCTGGCTGAGCGCCATGTCACAGTGCTCAGATCAATTTACGATGCTGCATTGCAGCGTTGTGATTGGCTTAGGAGTGGGAGCCTGGCTGCCTGCTTCCTGTTCCGATTTGGAGTCGGACACAGGCGAGCAGGAGAGTAGACACAGGACCCAGTGGTGGCAAGGTTAGTGTTACTTTTTTTTTTGGCAATGCAGCCCATGCTTCCCCTGCGCTCCCCTCCCCCCTCCCCCCCCCCCCCGCCCCCCCCACCCCACCACCAGCGTCCTGTGTCATTCACCCCTGGGATAGGCCCTGGACAGACAAGAGGGCAGGGTGAAATGTATTTAAAAAGTAGCGCATGTACTTTTAAGCTTTACAAGTCCTAGTATCAAAGCTGGACTGGTCGACCGAGCATCTGGGATTTCCCTGTGTGGCTGGAAAGGTGGGGGAGGGGGAGCAGTTTTATTACCAAGAGCCATTTTTGTAGCTGTGCAGCATTTTGAAAGTATGCGCTGGAGAGTTCCTTCTATAACCAGTAGTTTTCAGGCAACAATAAAAGTGTCAAGACAACTCAGGTGATTAATGTACCTTCAAAAGAGAGATCAGAGTTTTGTCTAGTGGCAGGTTTGACTCATCAAAGGTAGCTCAGAAAATTAATATGCTTGCTGCAAAGGACATGTACTATGCAAATCACAGAACAGTATTTTATGTGCATTGCTTAATGGGTTACTTCTTTTGACACAGATACCCTTTGTTACCTTGCAGTTCATAAGTTACAATCATAATCTAACACAGGGAGCTATGAAGTGTCATCAAAGAGCTACATACAAACTACATGGTACTGGTTATATATTTTTTCGTGTCTCATTATTCTTTTCTTTGGGTAGAAATTAATTCTTATCAGGAAAGCCAAACCTAACCACTGTGTTACATTCTGAATCCTGGGTTTGTACTTCTCCATACCAAGCACTCTTTAAAATGTCATCCAGTATGGATGATGTGTGAATCCTACACCTTTCATTTCCCTTTGTAAAATTGTCTGTACTCTGATTTATACACATATTATTCATTGTCTCTATATTTGTGTGTGATGTAAAGTGCTCCAACACCTTACACTGGTATGAGAGGTGCTATAAAACAAATAAAACACATGTGAGAGAGGGGTTATGGAGAGATGAGAGGCACTGTTGGAGGGGGATAGTGAGGAAATCATTGAAGAGTCGCAACAAAGGTTGTTGAATCCTGGTGCACTTTAAGGTCATCCTTTAATATGCTTTAAAAGCTAATACAGTTGAGTAAAGTCTTGTAGAATGCACAATGTTTCCCCAGATTTTCTTGGGGGGAGAACCCCTTCACACCTTCCTTGTAGTGGTCAAGCACACTCACGATGCACCATACGAGGGCTGGCCTGACAAAATTTGCCAGGGCTCCTTTGGGTTCCCAGTCTGGCTCTACCTAGTATTGAAAACCCTTAAATTCATTTTTCACTTCTGCAAGGCCTACCTCTCCCTCTGAACAACATTGGAATTACCGTATTGCATTTAATAAGCAGTAACTTCCAAATGGAAACAGGTAACTCATTCATGTTTGGTGTCTTAGAGATAGCAATGAAAAAATCCTAACTTATGGTGAAGTTGAATTTTAAGTAACAATTTTGTAAATGCCACTTCTAGGAAATAGGCATTTTCCTGCCTTAGCCATTTGGTGCCTGCAGCCTGTCTCTGGGTCACATGACTGGGTGTAGTTGGCAAATTTCAAATTTCAAATTTTCAAATTTAAGTTTATTATGTTTTGGCTCTCAAAGAGGACCACATAAAATAAAGACACAATTATACAACAATACTTACAATAAAATCACAGACAAACAGTTGAGAAGAAGATACATCATATACACTGGTCAGACAATTGACAGATATTTCTCTATATTTCATTCAATAAATATTTAAAAAACCTTTAAAAAAGTTAAAAACTTTAAAACAGAACATTTCATTTGGAGGACAGTAAAGTGCATGAAAAAAAGTGTTTACATTTAAAATTCCTAATTGTAAACAAATAGGTTTCAACCATTTATAACGCAATGGGCGTAAAGCAGGACAGATAAACAGAACGTGATTACGATCCTGTACAGCATTATGACAAAGATTACATATAGGAGATACACCAAATCATTTAGCTAAAAGTTGATTTAATGGAAGCAAATCTTGTCTTAACAGGTACCATAACCTACGGACTCTGTGGGGGATATTCCATGTGAGGTATTGTTGTGGCAGCTTTAATGTATATGTGTTTAAAAGAAGTTGCCTTTTCGATTTTCCTTGTTGGGCAATCATATCCAATTTATAACTGAGCTCCCAAGATGCATTTTTTAATTTAGACTTTAGTTCAGAGGGAGTAAGTAGGAACAGAGTACTTACATCCAACTCTAACAGAATTACTGCTTCTCTAAAGTTTTTTACTAACAGGGAAAACTCATTGAAATTGCCCAGAAGCTCATTTTTTATGGCTTCCCGTAAGGAATCCTTTTTACCTCTAGCTATGCAAGCTACCCACCTTACCAGAGCTATCAGCCCCTGTACCCAACAACTTCGGAGTCCGAACTCCAATCTACATGAGGATACAGAACAAGCTGTATTAATGGAAGTAATTCTTCTTAATATCTTTCCTTCCATTCTATGTAAAAATCCCCAGTGTTTTAACTCTACTAATTCTAACCCATACAATAAAGTTGCAGGGATCTTTGCCCTAAATACCTCCATAAATAGTGTAAGGTGTCTCTTCCCTGTAGCCTTGTACAAGGAGCATAATCCCATACCATGGGCTAATGCTTTACGCGAGTTATGATCTGTATGGAGTTTCTCACTTAAGTTTGCCGAGATTATTTTACCCAAAAAGGTGTAGGTTTTTACCACCTCTAACTTATGTCCGCCTATGGCCCATCCATAATTTACAGACCTACATTTTTTCTTTCCAAAAATACACATGATTTTACTTTTCGAAGCATTAATCTTCATGAAATTTGCTTCTGCAAATTGATTTAATGCACATAAGCGGTTAGACAAGCCCTTCGGAGTTAAATCTAATATGAGGATATCATCTGCATACATTAAAATTGATACAGGAGATCCTCCAATTATCGGGGCTATCCCACCGCACACTGAAATGGAAGAAGGAAGGTCTGCCGTATAGAGAGAAAACAATATAGGGGCCAATATGCACCCTTGTTTCAGCCCATTAGGTGAGGGAATAGATTGAGACAAACCTCTTTCTCCACCTTGTAATACCTTACACCACGTATTCGAGTGAAGGGCTTTTACAAGTTCGAGTAAATATAACGGCATCCCTAGAATAGCGAGTTTTCTCCACAGGGTTGGTCGGTCGACCTTATCAAACGCTGTGGAGAAATCAATGAATGCCGCATATATTCCACCACCGCGAACACGTACATATTTATCGACAATCACCTGTAATGCTGTTAAGTTATCAAGTGTACCATGCTCTTTACGAAATCCAGTTTGTTCCAAAGGTAGGATGTCATTCGCTTCCATCCATTCAGAGATTAAAATCAAAAGACATTTTGCAAAAATTTTCCCTATCGAATCTAAAAGAGCAATTAAACGATAGTTCCCAGGGCTATCCCTCTCTCCTTTTTTGAATATCGGGATTAATATACTTCCCCTCCAAGAATTAGGGACTGATCTCTGTAAAAAGCATGCACGGAATACTGGAAGGAGAATCCTACTCCAGGATATAACGTCTTGCTTTATTATAGACCTGGGCAGCTCATCCGGGCCCATAGCTCCGGACGCACTCATACTCTTTATCACCGAAGCGATCGTTTTCTCAGATGGGAGCTCTATATTAGGCTGACTATTTAGGGCTGAATCCCAGCTGTCCCCCTCTACATTATTAGAAGCATACAAACTGGATATAAATGATATCCAGACATTTTCAGCAATAGAGATAGGGATAGGGGAAGTTCTTACCCCACATCCTTTCCCTATTAGGGTCCAGAATTCTCTAGATTTATTAGAGGCCGATGCCTCTCTTAACCTGATCCAGAGAGAATCTTCTTTTTCTCTTTTTAATTTGATTCTAAGTCTAGCTCTCCTTCTTCTTAATAAGGCTATCTTATACTCATTTTCCTTAGTTCTACTAATGAACTGTTGCCTTACGAGTTTATTTATTTCCTTATTTAGGGGTAATAATAAACTAGGAGGGAGATATGGCTTTTTAGGTTTACTTAATTTCCTAGCTCTCATGGTAAGGGTTTCCTTAAGAGTTTCAAAACATGAAAATTCCCTACCCTGCCAATCATCTAGTTCAAGTAAGGTTTGGGCGAGAATATTTTGTACATCTTTCATAGTGGAAGGGTCCCAGAAACACCTTCCAGACTTGCAATGAATAGAAACACCTTTATTAATTATAGACCATGATTCAGTATCTGGGGTTTGTATTGAAACTATTATATTAATCACATTATGATCGCTCAAACAAGATTGAGAGACCACCATGTCCTGAACATAAGAAAATGAATCAAAATCCGTAATTACATAGTCCAAGATAGATTCACCCCTAAAGGAATTATGTGTAAACTTAGCCGGAGTGTCAGAGGGCATCATACCATTTACAATTAACCCCTCTACATAGCTAAGTTCTTCAAGTAATATCTTTCCTCTTTTGTTAGTTTTCATTTTACTAGGAAAGATTGCTTGGGGTATATTGTATGCTTCTTCCTTAAATTTACTTCTAAACATGTCTATACTCGAAGTGGACACTTTACTATTTAGGTCACCCATAAGTAAAATATATGGGGGGTGATCGAGCTCTAGTAGTTGTTTGACATAAGAAAACATTCGCTTCAGAACGGTATTAAAAATCTCTTCAGGTGGTATATATGCATTAAGAATTACAAGAGAGGACCGTCTACCTGTGGACACTAGCTTATTAATAGTAATTGATTGAAAAAGATTACTAGTGTCCTTATAATGGGAAAATTGCCATTGTAATGTGTTTGATAAAAAACAGGCTATTCCTCCTTTCGCGTGCCCTTTTTTTGAGGGTGTGGCAGGGGCCTCAAATACAAAATAATTTTTCCCCCCATAAAGAGAATCTTTGCACCATGTTTCCTGAATACATAGCACATCTGCATTCAGAGAGAACAGATAATCAAACTTCTGGGGACAATTATGTAATCCTGCAGCATTCCAGGATATAATTTTTAATTGACTGTTAAAGATGTAAAAGCGGTCTTAGGTTGTTCGATGTGTTACTGGATAAAACTCCTGGAAGCCAATTCCAGTGTTGATTATCTTCTGTCATGGAAATAAGTAGTTGGCAGTTGAGCTTTGTGTATACCTCCTAGACCGCCACACACAGTAGAGAGCTTAGGCGTGCCTGGATGGGCCATCACTGGCAGGGTAAGAGGGAGGAACTGGGAACAGCCCTACTTATAATCGAAAGGCAGTGTTCTGCCTCCACACAAAGGACTACATACTGTAGTTAGTCTGAAGCCAGGACAAGGAAGGCGGGGCACCTCTTCAGAAGTTCCTCCCATTTCGAGGCAAAACTGGGTATAAATTGTGGACTTCAGACACCAACTTTTCTGTACACTTCTGGACCTGTGGATCCTCTGTCAGTAAGAAGGACTGCTGTGCTGTTGAAATGACTGTCACTCTGCTGGACTGCTGCTCTGAAGGACTGCTGCCCTGGTGTGCTGACCTGTTGTCACCTTGCTTGAGTGAGAAGGACTGGACCTGCATCTGGTGAACCCAGGACCTCAGTGTGACTCCTAGGGCTAGTTGGCTGGCCTCCTGACTTGAGCCTCAGGGACAGATGGCTCCAACAAACTCGACCACAGCACCTTAACTCTGCCATCTGCCTTCCCAAGTGGTGCCACCCAAGTCATGGACCCTTGGTAGAAGGCCAAAGGTGCTCTGTGAGCCTCTAGACTCGGCAGAACTGATGCATCTCCTATGCTCTGTGGTGCAACCCCAAGCAGAACGACGCATCGCCTCTGCTGTGGGGATCACCCTGTCTCAAAGACCCCCTGCTCGACACATCCTCGGTACAGGCTCTCGCATCCTTTGTCGACGGCAGGCTTGACGATGCCTGACTCCACAACGCACACTTGCACACTCACACACTCACAGCGCCTCTGATCCGACGCATCGCCTCAACTGCATGATACATCCTCGATGTTGGACTTTGCACTGCAAGCTCTCATCAATTGGATCCTCAATTATGAAGCAGACTCTTGCACCACATCTTCACCGTATCTTGTAACCAATGCATCCCTTCAGCTGCATGACACATCTTCGACGTGGACTCACGCAATGCTCTACAAACCCAGATATAAGGTACTTTCTTCAGTAGGCTTTGCTGGGTCCCTGTAGCCTGTCCGTGCTCCATTGCGAATGGCCTGCACTTGTAACTTTGTCCCAGTCCGGCACCACCATGTATCTACAATTGGCGCTTTGTACTTTTTGGCACTATTTTCACTGAAATGTTTAAACTTGCATATCTTCCGGTTCTACAGATTTGACGTTTTGGTCTTTTATTAAAAATACAAAAAATTTCTAATCTGATTTGAAATACTTTTTGTGTTGTGTTTTTCACTTTATTATTTTTTGAAGTGTTGCACAAATACTTTATACATTGCCTCTGATGGTCAGAAATTGTAATTTTTTAATGTTTAATTTGTTGACTGTAAATGACTATTGCATGTGAATTAGAACTACAGTTTTTTTCAACATAAACATACTGGGTTTGTGATAAAGAGTTATTCCATCCACGTTGTACCGAGCACAAACTTGCTGAATTATCTATCCCAGTCTGTACCTGACACTCATCAGCCATACTACTATTGATTGTGAGAGTTCTTCTCTTTGGACTTCCTAAGTATGCTTCATCGTTCCTTTTTATACAAGAACATCACTAATAGAAATCTTACTTGTGTTTGTCCTCCTATCTTAATTGTTACCCTGGTCAATACTGTTTAGTTCTGAAACTGCAAGATGATTTAGTGATTCGGATAATAGAGCCATGCGCATGTGTTGTTGCTGCTTTTCACCTGTCTGTGGTGTTAATGGTTTGAGTGTTCTTGTGACGAAATATGCTAACCTCTTTGTTTGCGGTTTCACAGAGAATGAAGTCACAACCTTGATCAGTAAGCAGATCCTTAAATGAAGGTATAATTGTGTCATATAATAAAGGTTCATTGCTGTACTTTTATTCTAGACTCAAAAATGCTGTGAGTCATGGAAGAGCGAGACAGCTCACAGTGGACCCAGCACCATGATTTCATATGTAAACACAACGCTGGGGCATCTGTGAGCTGCACCACTCCTCCATGGCTCAACAAATGCTGTTGGCCACTGAGAAGTGGGGAGACTTACAGTTGATTCAGAAGCTGGTTGCTGAATGCAAACGGGGAGCTGCTGTGTTCCTACTTTACCCTCAAGATTTTGTGGGACACAAATGGAGCAGCTCACAGCTGCCATGGTGCTGCCTGCATACATGTGGAGATGGCACTGGAGAATCTAATACCTGTGTTAAATGGTAGCGGCAGTTTCAGTCGATAACCTTTCAAGTATTTGCCCGGCGGTAATCGCCTCTCATACCACTCGATAATTTACCAATAAGAGAGGCAGGCGCCGGAGACTGGAAGGCAGGAAACAAAGTTTTATTCCGTCGGAGCAGAACACATCAGATCAGACAGCAAGGTATCGTCACGAGGTGCTCTAACTGCATCTCTGAGACCTGGTCTCTTATACACTGGTTTATTGCTTTATTACACATAGTACATTCTTGAGATTCCCTTGATGTACGGGGGGAATATCCCCTGAAGCCCCGGTTCAGATCCGATCCCACACATAGATACAGTAGGAGTTCCCACCCCACCCACAGTAGGAGATGGCTATTGCGCAGCAGGGTATTCCGCCAATTCCTGGGGGGGTGTGTGACCGGTCGGGTCTCAGGGAGTAGGGGCTTTGATCTACTGTAATCCCTTTGATGTGGGGTGTTTCCCTTACAGTAGGGGCAATAAACTGCGTCCGCAGGGCTAGGTGATGGCCTGGGACCAGTTCAGACAATGGGGCGCAGAGGAAGGGGGTTATCAAAGGAGAGGCATGACCATGTATGGGTTGTCGGTCGGAAGTGGTTCCGTAGCAGGGTCGCGCAGAAAGAGAGGGTTTATGGCCTGTATGAGAGAGCGGGGGTGGCCAGCGCGCGGGGGATGCTCGCAGCGCCAAGGGGACCGCGCTGGCGATTGACAATGAGTGGGGAGAGAGTGGGGTGCCTAAAATGGCGGCCGTGCATTCGCTGTGCGTGGCGCTGGGGAGAGGCAAGATGGCGCAGATAATGTTCAGTTTGCAAGCTAAATTTCCACAGTCCTCCCTTTTAACATATCTCGCCAGCTTGTCCGGCCAATATTCACCTTTGTTAGCCTTTCAGTTACAGTATCGTCAATGTTCGTCATACATTTAAAGATACAGAGTCTTTAGGGTAGGCAGGAGTAATCTGACACACTTGTACATTGTCTCATACAGTTTGATAAAGTAGGCGAGGGGGAAGTACATTCGAAGTTGCAGTATAGTCGTGTACATGGCTGGTGTTGTATGAATGTTACTATACAAAGTTACATTTTCTTAACTTCTCAGTGTACAGTTGGAAGTGATTGATGCAACATCATGAAAACTTGATAAGAAGATAGTTAATATAATAAGGTGGTTGGGAGAGGATTTTCAACTTTGACATGGGTTCTTCTTTCCAGTGTCCTTATTTTATAAAGAGCTATCACTGGTAAGCTCTCATTGTTGTTCTTCTTTCGTTGGCACTGTTGAGCACCGGCGGTGGAGCTAAGGTCCAGCTCAAATCCGATTTCTCACGTGGCAGGGTGTGACCACTCACTGTTCTTTGATCACAGCCCTGTTCCTTAACACAGTTCATCACAGGTACTTTGAGACAGGGTGCCGGCCTTTTGTTCTTCGGTAGTAGGTCAAAGTCATAGTCCAAATGAAAGAGGAAGAGAGAATGGGGTGGCGTGGGATCGGATCAAAAATGCGGACCAAGGAGAGCAGAATCTTTCAGCACTGGGCCCATCAATCGGGCCCGACGGGTTGAGACTTCAGGCACGCTGGTCAGTGAGCAGGGGCCTCGATGTAGCCCTTCGCGCTTATCGTTCTGATAATGGTGTCTCGTCTCACACCCTTTTTGCTTCGTCGCCTCCCCTTTGGTCGATGTCATAGATGCTTTATGATCCGCAGCCAGACTGTGCGTCACGTCCGACCCCTCTCTTCCGATGGCTGCAGGTTATCTTTGAATGGGTTATAAGAAACGAAAGTCTTAGAGATTTTGGCAGGGAAGACATTTACATACTTCATTCTCTCTCCCAACCACTGAGTAGTTGCGGAAATGCTCTTATCTGTTACTATAT
Source organism: Triturus cristatus (assembly GCF_964204655.1). NCBI lineage: Eukaryota > Metazoa > Chordata > Amphibia > Caudata > Salamandridae > Triturus > Triturus cristatus. The sequence goes on from NC_140591.1 coordinate 804,863,108, forward strand.
GATTGGTGTCTATTAACTCTGATGTTAACGTGCGTGTTACTAATCTATAAATTACAGCTGTGGTGCAGGGTTCTGTGGGTGTCCCTGTCCATCATCTGGCCTTCTAGGTGTCAGTTTCTGTGTCCTATAATACAAGGTTTGGTAATACCCGTAAGTGCGAGGTGCTACGGTCATGCGTTCACGAGTATCCTTTTCATACAGTAGGTGACCCTTTATCAGTTTAAAACAGGGCCATCAGCTGTTTCGTTCGGAATACTCTGAGACGGCTAGTATAGGGCTGGAGTTATCTTTGGGAGAACAAGGTGCTTTAGACATTCTATTTCGGGCTAATTGGTCAGGGGTAATTCTGGGCGGTGGAGATGGTGTCCTTTAAGAACAAAAACCACTGACATATAGTCCCCGTGTTGAGGGTCAGATTGGGAGACATCAGTCGTCTTACCTGTCCTTTCCTTCTCAGCCGATTAGGCTTAACGTTCGCGGAAAGGAGAGGTAGTAACGTGGTAAAGTATGGTCGTTTTTGTTTCTGTCAATTTGTTCGAACACCACCGTGTTCAGGCCAATTATACACTTACCAAAGAGGTGTATGTCGTTAATTTATTCAAGAAGAAAGAGGGCAAGAAAGAGCCTTTTGCGAGGGAGGGGGAGAGAGAGTGAGAGAGAGAGAGAGAGAGAGAGAGAGAGAGAGAGATGGGTAAGATAATAGGCCACTTGGTGCTCACGCAACATGGAGTAGCATGGGTCTGTTCCATGTAAGAAAACACAAGCGGGGAAAAGACATAAATTCGGTGGTCACGTACACACAAATGCCGGATAGGGTGTGACAGTACATGCATCAAGACGGAGACTCAGGGCTGTGTTGAGCACGGGGACCTCTCCTTTCCTGTCCTCTATTCCTATGCATGCTGCGTACCTTTAGTATTTTGTAGTTTATCTCATGGGTTGTCTGACCCTTTATTCTCCTCCCTTTGATCGGTGGACGAGCACTTCAATCATACAATGACGCTCTCTTCAAGTGACCCAAACATGAAATGCATACACATTCATATCGTATAATCGTAGTACACACGCACAATCAAGTCATACAGTTTTTCATGTTCCCAATGATGGTCTGTAATTTTACGCACTATCTCACAACGTTTGTCTATGTTTTCCCTGATGTTGAACTCGGTGTGGTCCATGTCCACTCCACTCTTCAGTCGGAACTTCGTCGTGACCTATAGAGGGGAAAATAAGAGGGGAGGGGAGGTGCAGTATTCAAAATACCCCAGCGCGCGCAGACACGAAAGGTTCTACCTACCATGTACCAGGCTAGCCGCAGGGGTGGGTAATACCACGGACCTATTTTTCTTTAGTTCGAGGCAAAGATGCTCTAGTTCATTCATCTCCTAAATTCGGGTTCCCTGGTCGTGCATGTATTTCTCAATTGGTCGTGTATTATGGTGCAAGATACCATACCTTGCGTGCGACGTATACCTTAAGTTATAGTTCATTATTGATTTGACGATTCTTGGAAAAAGGGCAGGCGTGATGGGTACAAATTCCGTTAAACAAAAAATATTTTAGGCAAATCGAGTCTGTATTATTTGTATGCTTTCGCTTAGGAGTGACAATCTTTTATTTAAAAGAGAAACCTTCAACAACCCAGATGATTAGTCATGACACTGATTCCATAATTCCTTTTTAAGAAGCCCTTTATTTAAAACAATGTCAGTGTAGAAATACGGGCCTACAGCCGCTATAGGCCGGCCACGGTGTGAGAGGCGTCGGGCAACATGAGCAACACTAGATTAACATAAAAATCGGTTCCCCCCTCTCCCCCACCATCATGTGTGAAAGCATCGCATACATATATATATATATCTCTTTTTAACACAAATGTCACGTGACTGGAACGCCACAAGGAGTTGTAGGCCACTCCTACATCAGCGCCATCTTAGGGCGGGGTCGGGCCAGTGCACAGTCTAAGTCTTTCCATGAATTAGCAGTTGAACCAGAATTCCTTTCGGTAGTTCGAGAACTTCGTTAGCGTCAACTTTGCGTCAGCATGGCGTCACTGCAACCTTGTAGCGATGTCATGGTTCGTTCTTAGGGCGGGGCGGCAGGCGGTTTCTTCCGCCGACGTTTTACTTTTTCACTGCACCAAGCGGAGGCAAGGTGGCCGTCGCTCGGGGGGGGGGGGGGGGGGCAAAAGAGCAATGGCGGTGGTTTTGTCCTTACCGGAAGTCCGCAGGAGTCGAATGTCAAATGACTCCAACCAATTCTGCAAGGCTGAGGGGAGCGTTCTGTCAAGGGTGGGGCCCATGCCCTAGCAAACAAGCTTTCGAGTCCAGAATTTTCTCACGGTGGGCCAGGCCTGGAACCGGAGGGGTCAACCGCCGGAGTTCAAGGGCAGCAGTAGCAGCAGCTCTTCGGTACGGCTATCGGAGAGGGGCCAACAGCAGCTACAGCGGCAGTTCAGATGGTATTGCCACCGGAGTGGTTCCAGTAGCAGCGACAACAGCAGTTCGGATGGTATCACCACCGGAGTGGGCCCCTGCTTACTTGGCTGCGGGGGCCCACTCCCCGCGTCGGGTGCTAGCGGCAGTCCTGGTGAACCCTGTGCTTGGGTGGTTGCCTGGCGGCCGCGTGCAGGGGTGCCGGCTCAGCCGAACGGCGAATGAAGTGGCAGGGCGCAACTCAGCTGGCTGACGTGTGAAAGATGCGGTTGGGGTGCCCTCATCTGCTGGCGAGCCTCCACCTGGGGAGGTGGGGGAGGTCCGTCCGCGTCGCCTCCCCCCGCCAGGGCATCAGCCCTTATTGAAGAAAGAAGAAAGAAGACGGGTAGGCCCGCACAGCATGGCGGGCTCCGCCTTGGTGTTGCCAGAACTTTGGCGCTTCGTATAGCCTCCGGCCTATTCGCACAATCGCCCGCCACTGATGTCAAGGGATTTTTGCATGGCTTTTATAGCCCAAAGTCAACTAAGAGGGACCGCCCAAAACAGGCCAATGTTGCAACTTCGAGGTAGGAGAGGCGAGGACGGTGTCACGTGGACGTAAATGCTTTGGGGTGCAGGTCGCAGCAGACTGTCATGTAAATAGTTGTTTAAAACATGTTCTAACCTGTTCATTTTGCCGGAATGTTGTTATACTTACAAGTTATTAAAAATGTCTGACCATACTATTTTGTTGAAGCGTTGTACGTATCAGTGATCTGGTCAGTGTATTTGAGAAAAAAAAATGGCGTTGTTCGATTGCACGTGATCCTAATCAAGTTTGGTGACGTTGATGGTGGGTATCGGCAAACTTCCGGTTGTGTCTATTGGGGTCCCTATTTTTGTTCAGTTCCAAAAGGACCGGGCACTGGGATTTCCAGTGTCCGAACCCCTTACAGAACGCACATTGATTCCCATCTAAGTCTCTCCGTCCGTTGTAGGGTGTAGGTGTATGGTCTCTAGGGGGTAGCTTTCTAGGGGCGGTCGGTTGGTAATTCTCTTTTGGGGGTTCCCTTCCTATGGTCACCCCTTGCAACTGTGCTATCATCACTCTCTCCTTTAATTCCTTTTTCTTCTTCTCCGACGCCCTATCGTTCTCGTTCTTCTGGTTTTCGTAGTATTGGGCCATCTGGAGAATTGCTGCGGGTTTGGAGGCTGCCCAACTACTCTCGCTGGTCTGTAGTTTCTGGGAAACTTCTGGCGACAGACCCTTTACGTAATTCTGGACAAAGAGGTGATGTCCGGTTGCGGTGGTCATGTCTTGGCCACTGTAATCGGAGAACACAGTCTCGAATCGGGAGAAGTATTCAGACACATCCTCCTGGGGTTTCTGGCGGCAAGCCGTCACTATCGACCAGTCTACCTTTCTTTCTGGGATTAGAGTCTTCAGCTTTTGTACAATCTTGTCTGGGAGCTCTAAGATGGCCTTCGGGGGTTTCTGTACTGGTTCTCGCTGTTTATCTATGGTATCGAGTTGTACCCAGGTATATCCGAACGGCTCAGCGTGGTCAACTTTCCGGATTTGTTTCCACACATCAGCCGGCAGGCATAGCCCAAAGAACAAGTCGATATCTGCGAACGTCATTATCGTTGAGCCTAAGGCTGTACCCAATTCAGTGTAGAAGGCAGTCGGGTTCTTTCTCAAGTCGGGTAGAGTCTTTCTAAAGGTCAAAATATCTTGCCGGTCCCACGGCTGGTAGACCCAGTTATATACAACCCTTCCCTTCGCATCTTGGTGGTTGATGTCGTCGTGTGTTCCCTGACCCCGTGGGGGGACCCAGTAGGGGGCAGCTTCTTTAATGGGCATCATGGCATCGGACCTTCCTCCCTGGGGCTTAGTTGCTATGGGGGTTTCTGTTTTGGTGGTCTGTCCATGTTCTTTAAGGTGTCGGTAGACCTCGAGTGTACGAGTGAAGAGGTTCGCTACATCGCCCTCTCTTTCTTCCCCAATGTCTACCTTCCTATATAGGGCCGCTAAGCCTTCGGGGCCTTTATCGTGGTACCTATCCTCATATGCATTCAGGGCGTGATAACAGAGCCGTACGACGAAGTGTCGTCTGCGGCTGTCGGCGTACGAGTTATACACATCTGTTATATACTCCTCACTTTCTTTTCGTTCCACCAGCGTCCCTACTATCTTGTCAATTCCTGCTCGTTCATCCTTAGTTAATCGATTCATTCTGGTGGACTCTTTCTTTCCTATCTCATGGTCGTCTAGCGTTGTAGTCGACGTTGGGTTCGGCACAAGAGGCTCAGCCGGCGCGGAGGCCGTGAGGGCCGAGGCCCCTGTACTGCTTTCGCTCGTGTTCGGGGGTTGTGGGTGTTGCACTATTGATTGGGAGGGTGCATACGGAGGGGGCATGTAAATGATCGGGGGACCTAACAGTAACTCGTCATTTGTTCGCTGCTTGGAGGACAACTCAGGGTAGAGCAAAGAAGGGGTCCTAACAGCGTACTGGCCTGAGGTTTCGGGCTCCTGTCTTAGTTTAGTTTCCCTTCTCTCCTTTATGTCTTCGTCTAACTTTCTAGCGGCAAGGTGAGCTGCCTTTCGTAATTCCTTTTCTGCTTTTACTTCTTCCCTCTTTTTCCGTTGCGTCGCTTCTTTGCGCCACATGCCGATACTGTCAAGCATAGTAGGCGTCGTCTTGTTGCTACGCAGAGCTATTTCTAGCGCTTCTATCTTATGGTCGTCGAAGGATCCCATCAGTGGCCACTGACTTTCGGGGTCCTTCTTGGTATATTTATGCCACAGTTTGCTATAAGCTACGGCAACTAGTCCATATTTAGTGAACATGTCCTTATTAGGGGTGCCTTCCAGTGGAGCCGGGTGGTTCACCTCTAATAAGCGGTCCGGGCAGAACCAACTACCAATCAGTGGGGAGAAGATAGGCATGACGGGTTTCAACGGGGACAAAAGTCAGCACTACCTATCTTTTCACTGCTTGCAAAGACTAGACAGAATATCTCTATTCTTCGTTATTTGTAAGCAGAGAATACCTCCAAAGAACCAATATCGAACAACTAGTGTTCGGACAATCAATCAATCAATCAATGGGGAGATAAAGATAGGCACGACGGGTTTCAACGGGGACAAAAGTCTGCGTTACCTACCCTTCACTATTTGCAAAGACTAGACAGAATATTCCTATTCTACGTTATTTGCAAACAGAGAATATCTCAAAAAGCACTATTCTTCAAAACAATCAATGTTCGGACAATCAATCAATGGGGAGATAAAGATAGGCACGACGGGTTTCAACGGGGACAAAAGTCTGCGTTACCTACCCTTCACTATCTGCAAAGGGAGAGAGAGAGAGAGTATTTCTACTCCTCCCCGTTTGTAGACAGCGAATATCTCAAAAAGAACAATCAATGAGCAATACTAGTATTTCCAAAGCATCAAACAATCAATCAATTATTTCTCAATTTGTCGTGTATCACGACCTTACCCGGACCGCGTGGACAGTTTCTCGTCTTCCGCCTCCAGCGCCCGATCGTCCTCTACTCTCCGTATTTGCCGCGGCACTCCTGATGGTTCCCAGTCAGGACCGTAGATCACTCGAGAGAGGTCTGCTCGGAACCAGTGAAGTTCGGATGATCGGCTGCCAGACGAGGGTCTATTGGGCAGGAGCTCTCCCGATCGTTGCAGTCGTTCACTCTGTCGTCGGGACCTCTCCCACTGGATCCACGTGTCGCTGATGGGCCCCACGTTTGGGACGCCAATTGTTAAATGGTAGCGGCAGTTTCAGTCGATAACCTTTCAAGTATTTGCCCGGCGGTAATCGCCTCTCATACCACTCGATAATTTACCAATAAGAGAGGCAGGCGCCGGAGACTGGAAGGCAGGAAACAAAGTTTTATTCCGTCGGAGCAGAACACATCAGATCAGACAGCAAGGTATCGTCACGAGGTGCTCTAACTGCATCTCTGAGACCTGGTCTCTTATACACTGGTTTATTGCTTTATTACACATAGTACATTCTTGAGATTCCCTTGATGTACGGGGGGAATATCCCCTGAAGCCCCGGTTCAGATCCGATCCCACACATAGATACAGTAGGAGTTCCCACCCCACCCACAGTAGGAGATGGCTATTGCGCAGCAGGGTATTCCGCCAATTCCTGGGGGGGTGTGTGACCGGTCGGGTCTCAGGGAGTAGGGGCTTTGATCTACTGTAATCCCTTTGATGTGGGGTGTTTCCCTTACAGTAGGGGCAATAAACTGCGTCCGCAGGGCTAGGTGATGGCCTGGGACCAGTTCAGACAGTGGGGCGCAGAGGAAGGGGGTTATCAAAGGAGAGGCATGACCATGTATGGGTTGTCGGTCGGAAGTGGTTCCGTAGCAGGGTCGCGCAGAAAGAGAGGGTTTATGGCCTGTATGAGAGAGCGGGGGTGGCCAGCGCGCGGGGGATGCTCGCAGCGCCAAGGGGACCGTGCTGGCGATTGACAATGAGTGGGGAGAGAGTGGGGTGCCTAAAATGGCGGCCGTGCATTCGCTGTGCGTGGCGCTGGGGAGAGGCAAGATGGCGCAGATAATGTTCAGTTTGCAAGCTAAATTTCCACACCTGCCCTGTAAATGCCTGAGACCTCGCTGTTCACAAGGCGGGACTGGGGTGGTCCAGCATGAACGGGACTTCCTGCACCTGTAGTAGGGAGATGTGTGGAGGGTGACACAGATCCTCTACCAAACTTGGGCAAGAGGAGAGGGGCACCCAACATTACTATCCTTGAGCAAGGGGAAGCGGTGAAAGTAACCCACATCAACTTTCAGGAAGGTCTGGAAGGCGATGTTGGGAGGAAAATGTTAATTCCGATATCCTAGAAACGTGTTGGGATCTTAATCCTGTAATAACCGCTCCACCACCCCCACTATTGTGCAAACAGAGGGGGTAAAGCAACACACTGGCGCTCTTTTTCAAGACACAGGGGCTGCGGCGGCTGGTATTTACTGGCGGTGGGGGCGCGGATCGCGGGGGGGGAGTTAAAATAAAAATGCACTTACCTGTCTGCTGCTGCCTCCTCCTTCTCTCGGTCCTCTTCGCCCGCAGGACAGGAAGCACCCGGCTCCTAGCCTCCTGATAGCCAATCACAACAATTCAATGCAGCGTTGTGATTTGGCGTGAGCGCATTGGATCGGCATTCAGCCAGAGAATGGGAGGCTGGGCATGTTCTCCAAGCAAGCTGTAATGCAGCCTGCATGGAGAACATACAAAGTGCGCATGACGGTTTGACTGGCCCAAGAGGGCCGGCTAAAGCGCCATGCGCACTAGGAATGGATAAACCACTCCTCACCTGCTCTGCTATGTGAGCAACTAGCCCGCCCCAGCTGAACAATGACGTAAAAATAAAATGGTAATAACAATGAGTTCTCATTTTGTTTTTATCTTTTTGACCTTCTCAGTTGGGCGATGCTCCTCTGCCTTAGCGGAGGAGCCGCCACTGCACAGGGGGCACATATAAGCTACCTTCCCTTGAACCTTGGCTAAGGTTGATTGAGCAACCGCAGATACTTTCACCGTTAAAAGAGCTATACAACTAAACAACACATGAATTTACCTGAAGAAACAAAAGTTAAAGAGAACTTATGGTTGACGTGTAAAACTAGCTGGAACACAAAACATTGAATTCATCTGAAACGTTATGATACGACCTTAACCCTTGTTCCCACTGTTACTTTCCACCGTGGGCCTTACCTCCCACCTCCACCAACTCAAACAAGTATATGTCCTTGAATATGAATTCAATTCACAATCTTTATTAGGCAAGATTAACATTAGCCATAAAAGAACAAAAATAAAGTACAGTAACAAGTAATTAAAAAAACTGATAAAAACAGAATACACCCATACAATACAAAACCATGCAGTAAAATCCCCCGCTACAACTACTGTACAACAAATATAATGGTCTTTCTAATTCAAATTGCTCCCAAAATACATAAGGCTAAACTGAAACATAAAAAGGAATCCACCAATACACACAGCAGTCTTAACACAAAATTTTAATCCCTGACATCATGTGCAATAAAAATAGGTTTCAAGTATTATTTTCTTAGGCCCTCATAAAATCTACAAAATAGAATAAACGTTGTGTGCTCTCTTTTGAGGTACTCTTCTCATGGACACGGTACCGAAGAACGCAACAAGAAAATGTACCAAACCCAATCACAGCCTAGTAAGAATTAAACGTGTTGGCTGATAGATACCTAGGACAAATACGGTTGATGGCTTTACTGAGAAGTAAGTGATAAATAAGAGAAAACAGTGGATTTCTTAGATTCTGTGAGGACTCTATTTTAGGACCTGTCACCTAGAAAATTGGGCCTTAACCACACTCTTCTTAAAGGTTAACACTATGTGGGTCTTGGAGCACAGGGGTACCAAATAATGATGATGTAGCCTTACGGCTAGAGCGGTCCACCTCGAAGCTGGGGAACCAGGTTCGTGTCACGGCAACGACTCTCAACATCCTGTGATTCTGGGCAAATCACGTAATCTCCCCGTGCCTAACAAAAAATGAATTTGTCCTTGTGTAATGAAACTGGTGCTCATGTAACGCGCTCTGATACCTAATATCTTTGGTTCTAGTTTGCGCAATATAAAACTCTAAAAAAGGAAAATGATTTAAAATTTAATTAATATGGGAAAGCCAGGGGATATTAAAAGCATAATCAAGTTCTAGACAATCCAATATAATGTCTTTCATAAAGGCAGTTTCGGATTTAGACCAAATTATGCGCCATAACATCATCGGCTTGTGCAAGAGTAAATCCTCAAGGTTGGTTTGCCCAACATCTTTATGGAGAATGTAAGATAGAACAGAGGCAGGAGTACATAGCAAAGGTGTATGACAGACATTCTCCTCAATCTGCGAAGGACACGCGTAAACACCAAAGGCCCCCTCCATAAAGAGCAACAGGCATTGCTTTTGCCTTGTAAATGGTAATCATTACTTTCACAGGGTGACTACCTAGTTTGTGAGATAACCTAAAGACTCCTTCGCATACACTTCTCATTTTAGATCAAACATTTTGAATATGTTGGGACCATGAAGCATTATTAGTGAAAAGGATACCCAAATAGTTTAATGAATTGACCCTCGCAATTGGGGAACCCATAATGAAAAAAGTCCTACACTTTGGGGTGTTTTTCCCACCTGCCGTCTTAAATGTCTTGGCTTTATTGAGCTTTAATTTTCCAGTCTCCATTAAATCAAACATGTCCATCAGTCTTTGCAAACCGACTGGGGTCCTCGACATCAGGACCGCTTTGTCGGCATGTAATAGCAACAGAACCAAACAACCTGCAACTAAAGGTGCATCGACTTACAGAGACCTCAGGACATCGTCCACCCCATTAATATAAAGGGAAAATAGGAATGGAGTCAGAACGCAGCCTTGTCTAATTCCCATCTTGATTCTGAATGATGGGGAACATTCCCCATCGGGTGCACAATGGACCTTGGCAGACAGGTTCCTATTCAACTGGGATACAAAAAAGCACAATGTTCTCAGGGGCCCCCAATGAGAGTGGTGTGTGGCAGAGGATTGAATGGTCCACCAAATCAAAAGTGCTACTGAGATCGGCAAAGCATAAGTAGAGAGAACCAGGCTTTGTATTTATGTATTTCCAAATTCGCACACTGCTCCACCTTCCCCAACCCCTTCTTGAATCCATATCGTGCATCCATGAGGATTGCGTTGTCAGTAACCCACTGCTCTAATCCCTGGAAGAGGGCCCTACCCATGAGTTTTGCAGAGCAATCCAAATGGGAGATAGGACAATAACACTCTGGGTCAGGTCTCTCTCCCTTCTAGGCACTATGATGGAATCCGCCCAGCTGGGAGGGATCAGGCCATCAGCTGTGGCATTGAATCGTCGTGTCCCAACTCCACCATGCACTGACTCCAACACTGGGGAGCGGTGTTTTTAAATTGCTATGTTTTTTGTATGATGTACTGTTTTTTTAAACTTTTATGGTCTATTTGCCTTGATGGAATAAAGGTAATTTGACTGACTGACTCCGACATTAAGTATATGTCCTTACATATGATGGCACTTTAATTTATGTACTATACCACAATGTACAGCTGAAATCATAAGCCACTTATCCACATACTTACTCAGTCTATGATTCACATCTCACTTCGAACTTCCAAAAGTAATGGTGCATGTGGGATTATGCTAATACCTTAACTTCTATCCCCTGCCATCCTCCCACAACCTTAACTCCCACCCCAGCACAAATTGTTGAAGATGTCATTGAGATGTGAAATTGTACTGCAGGTGATTTCACATCAGTGACAGATCCATGTGAAATATTTTTTTAAAGTTCACCTTAATTAGGATATTATACTAGAAAATGTAGCTTTTCTTAATCAGTTGCTTAAACAAAAGTGATGTATTTGCGATTAACTCTTAATGAAACATAGTCTATTTCATTATTTGTTCCGCCAATTCCTGGCTCTTGCATTGAGATATAAATACATTACAGGTTTTATTCTGTGATGTCATGGAGCAGTCCAAAGTAGATTAAAGTACTCCAGTGCTACACTCTGCGAGAAACAACATTGGGAATTCGGAGCCCTACCAGAAAGAAGCAATATATAGCTCCCTATGTCACATTCTTATTTTAGCTTTCTGTCCATGATAAACTCGGGGGAAAATTATTTCACCCATGGACATTTTTTTTGTTTAATTTAAAAAAAATATATCATACTATATATTTGTGAAAAGTTTCTTAATAATCCAACATATATGCCATATATCACATTGGAGAAGCAAAGCATGGAAATACAATTCGGTACTATTTTAATGTATTACATCATATTTAACAGCTTTAAACTCCAAATATAAAATGCAGTTGTATGTCAGAGTTACTTGGTGCTTGAAACTGAACTATGTTCAATAAAACAGCAAAATCAAATAGCGCGTACTCCATCTACCATGAATCGTTCATATTATACACATACATCAGCTTTAATTAGTACCACAAGCATTGCCACATGCATTTGTGTCACCCTTAGCTACCCGTGTCACCCTTAGCTACCCTTAGCTACCCGCTCCGTTGCGTGCAGTACGTTCTGTGAGTTCCCATGTTTGCTCTTGCTCAGAGTTGCAGACAGCCCGGTGAGGTCTAGGGCCGCAGTGTCTATAGTAGTGCCTGTTCGCCATCGCTCATGTGTCTACCGCTACCTCCAGGTTCCCCTGCCAGGCTGTACAAAACTCTGCTAGTATAGCATCCCATGACGGTGCAACCGGCTGCCTCCGCATTCCTATAGCATCTTCACACTGTCACTGTCAGTGTCACACTTTCCGCCTGTGCCCAGCACAGCAGGGATTGGGGCCAGGCTTTTGTCGCTGGGGGAGTAGGAGACTTCCAGTGACGCGTAAGCAGTCGATTAGCTACTATGAGACCCAAATCTATGTATCCGGACATCGTCTTATATTTTTTGTTCTAATGATAGAGTCCCAGTATACAGACTTCCCATTTCCAGTCTAGTGTGCGTTCCGTGCATTGGGACAGGCACCGAGTGACCACCCTCCAATACGTTTGAATAGTTGGGCACAACCACAGCATGTGTATGAGGTCTGCCCCTTCTTCGTTGCATCGTGCGCATTTGGCGTCTGCATGGGCAAAATACTTATTTATTTTCTCTGGTGTTAGGTAGGCTCTATGTATCATATACATGCGGAAGGGAGGACGGTGGCAGAGTCTCCCCGACCCGCTTTACTATCTGCTGTGATTGCAACAGCGCTCTGCGCTCCCCACTAGCCGGTACCTGTTTGTGTGCTCCTGCACAGTTTAGCTTTTAATTTGTGATTACGACATTTTAAAAACCTTTTGTGATACTTACTGCTAATATTGTGAGAATGTGCTGACTTCCTGACTCTCAGAGGGCTTGTGCTCGATTCTTCCCCTGCCCCGCCCCGGTCCGACACGGCAACCAGTGCCGATTGAGCGGAGGGCGGGACAGGAAGAGCCAGTGACCCCACCCAGACTATCGCGCTGCTAGCGCTCTAGCTGATTGCATCAGGCAGGGCATTTAAGGCGGCGAGGAGCAGCGGGAGCTTGCGGAAGGGAGGACGGTGGCAGAGTCTCCCCGACCCGCTTTACTATCTGCTGTGATTGCAACAGCGCTCTGCGCTCCCCACTAGCCGGTACCTGTTTGTGTGCTCCTGCACAGTTTAGCTTTTAATTTGTGATTACGACATTTTAAAAACCTTTTGTGATACTTACTGCTAATATTGTGAGAATGTGCTGACTTCCTGACTCTCAGAGGGCTTGTGCTCGATTCTTCCCCTGCCCCACCCCGGTCCGACACGGCAACCAGTGCCGATTGAGCGGAGGGCGGGACAGGAAGAGCCAGTGACCCCACCCAGACTATCACGCTGCTAGCGCTCTAGCTGATTGCATCAGGCAGGGCATTTAAGGCGGCGAGGAGCAGCGGGAGCTTGCGGAAGGGAGGACGGTGGCAGAGTCTCCCCGACCCGCTTTACTATCTGCTGTGATTGCAACAGCGCTCTGCGCTCCCCACTAGCCGGTACCTGTTTGTGTGCTCCTGCACAGTTTAGCTTTTAATTTGTGATTACGACATTTTAAAAACCTTTTGTGATACTTACTGCTAATATTGTGAGAATGTGCTGACTTCCTGACTCTCAGAGGGCTTGTGCTCGATTCTTCCCCTGCCCCGCCCCGGTCCGACACGGCAACCAGTGCCGATTGAGCGGAGGGCGGGACAGGAAGAGCCAGTGACCCCACCCAGACTATCGCGCTGCTAGCGCTCTAGCTGATTGCATCAGGCAGGGCATTTAAGGCGGCGAGGAGCAGCGGGAGCTTGCGGAAGGGAGGACGGTGGCAGAGTCTCCCCGACCCGCTTTACTATCTGCTGTGATTGCAACAGCGCTCTGCGCTCCCCACTAGCCGGTACCTGTTTGTGTGCTCCTGCACAGTTTAGCTTTTAATTTGTGATTACGACATTTTAAAAACCTTTTGTGATACTTACTGCTAATATTGTGAGAATGTGCTGACTTCCTGACTCTCAGAGGGCTTGTGCTCGATTCTTCCCCTGCCCCGCCCCGGTCCGACACGGCAACCAGTGCCGATTGAGCGGAGGGCGGGACAGGAAGAGCCAGTGACCCCACCCAGACTATCGCGCTGCTAGCGCTCTAGCTGATTGCATCAGGCTGGGCATTTAAGGCGGCGAGGAGCAGCGGGAGCTTGCGGAAGGGAGGACGGTGGCAGAGTCTCCCCGACCCGCTTTACTATCTGCTGTGATTGCAACAGCGCTCTGCGCTCCCCACTAGCCGGTACCTGTTTGTGTGCTCCTGCACAGTTTAGCTTTTAATTTGTGATTACGACATTTTAAAAACCTTTTGTGATACTTACTGCTAATATTGTGAGAATGTGCTGACTTCCTGACTCTCAGAGGGCTTGTGCTCGATTCTTCCCCTGCCCCGCCCCGGTCCGACACGGCAACCAGTGCCGATTGAGCGGAGGGCGGGACAGGAAGAGCCAGTGACCCCACCCAGACTATCGCGCTGCTAGCGCTCTAGCTGATTGCATCAGGCAGGGCATTTAAGCCCTCTCGTCGCCCAAGCGCGCAGCGATTGCGCGCAGGGGGCGCCTTAGTCGCGCCTGAGACGAGCCAGAGAGGAGCCCGTCTGTGCCCGTCCGTGACCGCACGGGGCCAGGGGCCATGACCCCTGTTACCGCGGCACCTCCCGCTAGCGGTTCTGACAGACTCAGGTACTCCTCCAATGACCTACGTAATTTGTGGCACCCGCCGCCGAAAGGTTGCGCTCAGGACCCTGGCTTATGTCCAGGGGGCCCGTTCTCATGTAGGCATTGCCGCTACCAGTCATACCCATGCCCTCCCCTTTCAGGCACATTGACCCCTGAGGACTCGAGCCCCAGGTCCCCTAGGGGCAACAGCATACTATGTAATATAAGATCCCTCCCGAAGCATCACTCGGAGGTTTGGGACCTAATCCACTCGACCCGCCCTGATTTCTGCTTGTGTACGGAGACCTGGCTCAAACCCCATCTGGTCCCTGCCATCACCTTGGGGATCCCTTTGGGGTACAAGATTCTTAGGCTCGACCGCCCTGTCAAAACCGGCGGCGGGGTCGCTGTAATCTATAAAGACACTCTCACTGTCACCTTTCTCGACCAATGCTGTACTAGGGACATTGAAATCCTTGTTTTCAAAATTGGTTCCTTTTCACAAGCTTGCTGGAAGGGAGCACTGGTGTACCGTCCCCCTGGCCCTTGTGGCGAGGCTTCGACCCTCCTTCTGGAGACACTAGCTCCTCATATCAGCATAGGGACTAGTTTTGTACTCCTTGGAGACTTCAATGTCCACAGTGAACTGGTTGACAATGCAGAAGCGCGCAACCTGCTGGCTGTTCTATCTGCCCTAGGTCTTAAACAGTGCAACCAAGGTCCGACCCATCGGGCCGGTCACACCCTCGACTTAATCCTGTCCAACTCGCACTCCCTGACTTGTTATCCTCCAACGCAGGTGGAATGGACCGATCACTTTGTAATTAACTTCTCCCTCCCCACCCTCATCAAAGAACGCTCCCAACCTGCTCCCCTCCCGTTATGGCGCAGGCAGTGGTACAAGGTGTCCGCTGACACTTTCAAAACTACTTTCGTACCTCCCGACTTTCTCCCCTCTGACTCCACCAGTTCAGCTCTGTCTAAATACAATGATGCCTTGATCACGGCGGTCAACCTAATTGCCCCTTTAAGACGCTGTAATCGGCGTTCTGACCGCAGGCAGGAACCATGGTACTCGGACCTACTGCGTGCGGAGAAAAAGGCCTGCAGGAAGTTGGAGAAATCCTGGAGAATCTCACGCAGTATGACCGATAAAGACCGCTATGGCTCAGCCATGAGACTCTATCATAAAAACATCAGAGCTGCCCGTAAATCCCACATTGTCTCCCAACTGTCTGAGGCTGGCAATGACTCTAAACTACTGTACCAGGTTCTCTGCACATTTACCAAGCCCGTCGCCTGTGACAGTCCAGAAATGCTGACCCAAAAACTGTGTGAGGATACCGCTGGGTTTTTTGCCAATAAAATTGATTCCATTTATCGAAACATCTCCCAAGCAAGCCCACCTATTGAGGAAATGGTCCCCTCTTCTAGCCCCCAGCCCGGAATAGTCGGCGCTGTTTCCGCTGCGCTGTCCTCTATCCCCGAGATTAGCTTGGACCAAGTCAACTCCCTGATCGGGACTATTAAATCAGGCAGCCCAGTGGACCCTGTACCTGCCCGTGTCATGCACCTCATTGGGAGTGTCCTCAGTCCCTCCATTCAGACGGTGATCAATCGCTCCCTCTCCGAGGGACTGGTCCCCCGGGAGTGGAAAGAGGCCATGGTCAAGCCTATCAGGAAAAACACCTCCATCCCCTGGTCAGATATGACTAATCTGAGGCCAATCTCCCTCTTGCCGTTCATCAGCAAATTGATGGAGAAGCATGTGAATCACCACCTTTCCAGCTTCATTGAGCAGACCGGCAGTCTGGACCACTCTCAGTCGGGGTTCAGGCCTAGGTATAGCACCGAGACGGCTCTTCTTTCCGTCACGGATGCTATACGCTTGTCCCTGGACAGAGGGATGTCAGTGGTGTTGGTGCTGCTGGACTTGTCCGCAGCATTCGACACCATATCCCACGCCATTCTCCTTACCAGATTAAAGGAGATTGGTATTGATAGATCCGCCTTGGCGTGGTTCACCAGCTTTCTCTCCGAACGTACCCAGAAGGTGAATATGGGCTCCTTCAGCTCCCCCTCGGCCAGCATCACCAGAGGAGTCCCGCAGGGCTCCTGTCTCAGCCCTACGTTGTTTAACGTATATGTCTCCTCTTTGGCTAACATTATGAGGTCTTTCGGGTTTATGCCCATCTCTTACGCTGACGATACGCAGCTGCTGTTCACTTTTAAAAACTTTACCCCGGAGATAAGACAAGCTTTCTCCAACGGCATGACTGCGATCGCCAGCTGGATGGCCCAGAACTTTCTCCAGTGTAATGTGGGAAAGTCTGAGGTCATGCTATTCGGAGAGGCAAAAATCCTGTGGACCCCTGACTGGTGGCCCTCCAGTCTGGGTCAGGCCCCTTCCCCTAAACAGGTGGTGAAAAACCTGGGGGTCCGTCTAGATCATGATCTCACCCTTGCCCATCATGCCAGCACCACGGCGGGATCCTGCTTCCACATCATTAGCCTCCTTCGGAAGGTGTTCCCCCTTCTACCAGACTATACAAGAAAGACCTTGGTCCAGGCCCTCGTTTTGAGCCGCCTGGACTATTGCAATGGCCTATTCTTAGCAGCCAATGAAGGAGTGCTTAATAAACTTCAGGTGGTTCAGAACACTGCGGCCCGCCTGGTGACCAATGCCCCCCCTAGAACTCCATCCTTGCCCCTCCTCAAGGCCCTCCATTGGCTTCCCATCCGGAAACGGGTGGAATTCAAGATTTGCTGTGTGGTGCACAGGAGTCTTCACAACCTCGGTCCACACTACCTGGCCGAGAAATTTGTATACCACCGCCCTTCCCGCATTCTTAGGTCCAGCAATCAGCTATTACTTCAGGTTCCTAGACATAACAAGACCAGACAGGGAGGTCGCGCCCTTTCCATTATGGGCCCGCGTCTGTGGAACAGTCTTCCCCTTTCCCTCAGAGATTGCCCGAGCTATCTAGCTTTCAGGAAACGCCTAAAGACAACCCTGTTCTAGTTGGAGCGCTGCCCTACCTGTTTCTTCACAGCACCGCGCGGAGATACACCTTCGGGTGTGATGCCGGCGCGTTACAAGCCCATAAATAAATAAATAAATATAGTATTGGATGAGCCGGAACGTTGCATTGCGGGGAATCTGTGTTGGGCTTTCAAGTATGTGCCCCCATTCTTTTTCTGTGGTGAGTCTTTGTAGGTCAGTGTCCCAGCGTGCTCGCAGAGCAGATAAGGGTGGCAGTGTATGTAGTCTAAGCGATTCTGCGAACCATTTAGTGAGATGGTGACCTGTGCTCAGTTTGTGCAGGTACTGAACAGTTAAATGAGTGGTGGGCTCCTGTGCTATGTTCCCCCAGAGAGTGCCCAGCGTGCTGGTAATTGCGGTGTAGAGGAGAAATTGGCCTTGGGGCAGCTCCAGTACTTTCCAGTACATCGCTGAGGTGATGGACCAAGGCGAGGACATTTTACCTACTCTGGTTCTGATGGAGCAACAGGTACGGCTCTTATCAGACATTTCTTTTGATTCCTTGGCAGCGGCTTCCTCTACTGCTTGGTCTTGTGTCGCTGCTGGGCGCCAGATGTGGTTGATATCTTGGAAGGCGAATGCAACACAGAAAGGGTTGTTGATGAAAAATCCCTTTCTCTTGGGTGAAGTTGTTTGGCCCACCTTTGGAGGATATGGTTAAAAAGTCTGCTGAGGATTGCAAGCTTCTGGCCCCTGAGAAGACACACCATCTTCTTTGATGCCAGGAGGTCTTTTGGTCCAGCTTGGCAGGGGAAATCTCACCAGCCCTTTCGTGGCAGGGGGCTTGGCCTGGGTGCTCCTTCTACTGACAAATCCTGCTTCACTGCCTCTTCTTCCTCTTCCCCCACAGTCTCCGAACCCTGACTATATGACAGTGTGCAGTGCCCAAGTTGGGGAACGCCTGTCTCTCTTTTCCGAGATGTGGCGGGTTTTCATTTCAAATCAGTGGGTTCTTCAGGAGGTAATGGAAGGGTTTCGGATTGGTTTTTCAGAGACCCCCTGACAATTTTCGTGTCACGCCTTGTCCTTAAAAAGGGTAGAGGACGAAGGCCCTTTTGGAAGGGGTTTGCAGTCTCGTGGAAAAAGGGGCCGTTGTTTCAGATCCCCCTTGGCAGGTGGGACTCGTGGTTTATTCAGTTATTGTTCTGGTCGAGAAACATACATGCGATCACCGGCCTGTGTTGAATCAGAAGTGGCTGAATACGTTCATTCCCCATGTCAAGTTCAAGATGGTCACTCTTTAGCTTATTTTACACTTGATTAATCAGGGGGATTGTCTTGCATCACTGGACCTGCAGTATGCTTCTCTCCATGTCCTGGTCCATCTGGCTTCTCAGCTCAGCTTTTTCTGTGCTTCGGTGTCCTGGGTTGCCATTACCAGCTCCAGGTATTACCTTTTTTTCTTTGTTCCTCTCCCAGCGTTTTCACTAAGGTGTTGGCTCCCCTGATTGGTGGTTTGCATGGTAGAGGGATTAACCCCTTCGCTGCTGTCGACATTCCGCTGCAGCGCTGGGGGGGGCAGGGGGGCAGCGCGGCGGGCCTGTGCTCATGACGGAGCCGCTCCGTCATGAGCCACGGTTGACCTGTGCTCATGACGGAACGGTTCCGTCATGACTCCGCCCATTTGCGTTGTCCCCCCGCACAGGCGGGGAAACAGCGCCGCGTAGGCGGAGCGGCCGCCAACGGGCGTGTCATGACGGAACCGTTCCGTCATGAGCACACGGCAACCGTGGCTCATGACGGAGCGGTTCCGTCATGAGCGGGGAAGGGGTTAAGATATTTCCATATTTGAATGATCTATTGATTTCTGCCTCTTCTTTTCCTAAGGTGGAGGGTTGTGTCCGGGAGGTTTGCCGGGAGCTGGGGTACCATGGATTTTTGGTGAATCAGAACTAATCTTGCCTTGTCCCGACTCAGGATCTGACTTTCATTGGAGCCTAGTTCATGACTCTGTTGGGGAAGGTGTTGCTGCTCCAGTCCCAGAGATTGACTCTGGTTTCTGAGATTCAAACTTTATTGTCTCTGGCCTGTCCACCTCTGAGCCACTGGTTGAGGGTGCAGGGGCTTATGCCTGCTTCACTGATGGTGCTTCCTTTGACCCGCTTGCATATGTACCCTGTGAATGTCTTTTCCCACTGGCTCCAGTGTGGTGAGGATTTTCATCAGGAGGTACCTGTGACTCCCCAGGTCAGGGAGGATCTGTTTCTCTTTGGCGTTTGCAGAAAGGGTTTTTTGTTGAGGATGTGGATCCAGTAAAAGTTCTGGATTTCTTGTAGGACGGCCATTCTATGCTTCAGGCTCAGTGGGCTGCACTCTGGGCTTTTAAGTGTCCTCTTTTTGAGGGGTTGGAGCCTCTGGTTTCTCATTTGTTGAGGTCTCTGGCATTGCAGCGGCCTCAGCCGATGTTGGCTGCCCCTCCGTGGGATCTCCAGTTGGTTTTGAAAGCATTGCAGGAGTGTCCAGTTGAAGCTCTAGAGTCTATAGACTTGAAGTTTCTGACATTGATGGTGGTCTTTTTGGTGGCCATTGCTTCAGCCCGACGGGTTGGTAAATTGGGGTCATTTTTGCGATCTGCTTCATTTTTGCATTTTCTGGATGATAAGATTGTGTTGGGAACTCACCCTACTTTTGTCCCTAAGGTGGCTTTTTTTTTGTTCACCGGTCAGCAAAGGTGGTTCTGTCTATTTTCTTTCCGGAGCCTCATTCTGAGGAGGAGTCTTGGTTGCATATCTTGAATGCCAAACTAGCGTTGTTGGTATACTTAGACCGGACTAGCCAGTTCTGTAGCGGGAACCATCCTTTTATCACATTTGGTCAGGGCCATCCTGGTTTGAAGCCCTCTAATTCTACCCTTAGTCGTTGGCTGAAGGAGGCCATTCTGTTGGCCTATGCAGGGGAGGACAGAGTGGTGGAGGCCCGGATTCAGGTCGGTCTGCCCGTTTGGTGGCAGTGTCTAGCGCCGCTTTTAAGGGTGTTTCCATGGAGGACATTTGCATGGCGGCCACGTGATCTTCCCCTCATATCTTTATTGAGCATTACAGACATTGGGGTTTGGGATCGTTTCTTTTGCTTTTTCCGTACTGGGTGTTTTTTCTCCTTAACATTCTTGTTCTTGTGCCTATGTTATGGGTACATTAAATCAGTTTTTCAATCTCTCTGGTGGTTAGTGTGTTCAGTTCTCCATGAAGCTCTCCCTTGCTTTGGTATCTACTCCTGTGTTAATTGCTGTGACGAGGAAGACGGACGAGGAGGTAATGCCCTGGTTACTTACCGGTAATTTTCATTACTCCACGTCCTAGTAATCCTCGCCACAGTATAGTTTCCCATCCCTCCCGGGCCTGTTTTAGGGTTGCCATGTGTTTCTGTGACTTTGGTTGCAGGCCTTGCTGAGGGGTGGTTGCTCCTTTTATCTGATTGGTGATTGGAGGTATGGGAGGCTAGTAAACTAACTTCGGCTTGGAGTTTCTGTGGGAAGCTGAAGCTCATGTGTTAATTACTGTGGCGAGGAAGACTAGGACTCGGAGTAATGAAGATTACCAGTAAGGCATTGGCTCCTATGTAGTTGCAATTGGTTGGAAGGGCTGTTTTTCAACCCCAAGTCATTTACATGAAAGGTTACAATGTCCCATCTCTGTTCAATGAACTCAGAGCCCTGATAGTAACTATTACCTTGGGATATTTAAGAGGTCAATGAAAAACAGTAACATTTTTAGACTTATTAAAGTGAACATGAAAATGTATCTGCTGGCGCCCTTCCCTCTCTGTCATCTGACAGTTATTGCTTGCCCCATCGCCCTGTTCATTGCCTTATCGTTCATTTTGCACTTGTTGATTCCCTGTTCATCCCCTTGTTCTCCTGTTCATCCACCCTCACTCCACATCTTAGCTCTTCTGACCCAGTTTGTTCCCACATTCGTTCCTGCCTCTCATTCTCCCTGAACGTTGCCCTACTCATCCCTCATTGTCCATCATTACTCTGCCCATCAGTCTCCAGCCTTGCCTCCCTGTCAACCTCTTACCCTGCCCTCTCCACCTCGCCTCCCTGCTCTTCTCTCCCTCAGTATATTCCCCTTTCTTACTAGTAACTGCTAATTTCCACAATCTATGACACAGCCGGGGAGCTGTTCATTTTGTAGCATAGGGCTAGCGTGCACAAACAGGTGAGTAGTAGTACCCACAGATATTTGGGTGACTTAGTCCAAACCACCCAAGAGCTGCATTCAGAGCCTCGTTATTAGCTGTTTTCATTAGAACCCTGCATTAGTCCAGCAAAAATTATAAGACTAATGAAAGTAAATATGCCAAGTTATATGTCAAAGCCACCCCCTCTCTATTATATATAATATTGCCATTTTTCTTTTCCACTTTCAACAGAAGAGGGCACTGGAGAGCATTTGTGTTTTTCATATTTCCCCTTATACTTAGATTGAGGGGTAGTGGTGGAAGCCTATATGACCTCCTGACAATACTGCAATACAATATAGAAATCTCAAGTCTCTGACTCGAGGGTCTTTTGGTAGTGGCTTCAGGTTTTGCAGCTTGCTAGAGAAAGGACTTGGGCCTGATTGACTGGCCTCTAGTGACCAGTGCTTAATTTGTACAATAATAAGTGCCAGGGCCCTGTCAGGAGGCCGCTGCAACTTGCCCCACCCAGTGCCCCTGTCATGGCTGCCAGGGAGGGTACCGAAACAATTCTCTTGAATACAAGTGTGAGAGTTGAGATTATTGGAGCTCCCCATAACTCAGTAATTGTTTCTGAATAGAACAGTCAGCGGTGCACTTACACACAGGGGAGGGTCCGTGCTATATATGACCAATGCATATGTACATGACACCGACACACAGAGCTCACTATTAACAGACACAGTCATTTTCCGGTCCCACTAATAGATAGCAGAGTTGTTACAAGTTGGTAACGGAAACAAGCCTATTGACTAAGAATAGCAGAATAACTGTCAAGATAACTTTATCCTTTTGTAACACTGCCCTAGCCCTTTGCAAACAATTTAACGAAAGATCGAACTCGAACTGCTTCTAGAATGGTGTCACGTTCTCGCTTCCAACGTATTTTATTAAAGTATAATACTTGCCAATGCAAAGGAGTAGAATACACTGAACCACGCTAGTATACAACAGCGTAAGCTTCAGGAAGTTTTTTTAAGCTGAGTATTTAAGACAGGTCTATGACTAAATTAAAGACCTGCGTTAGTGAGTGAGGAATATCAAATACAGGCAATAAGTCGCATTCTATAGGACTCGTGCTGCCCCACAATCCTTTACGATAATGTGGAAGGTTCAAATCGATGAATTAACCATGTGGTGGCTAGCAGCACGACATGAAAAACAAAATAATTAAACATGGCCTGGCAGCATGGTGGACATGGCTTGCAGCTGCAGAGCTCCTGTGAAAATGATTTTCGAAATCTTACAGTAAATCGTTGATAAGTGATAATGAAAGCCTAACGCACAGAAGAAAGATTGTTGCGTAGACTGCTATTAACATGGGGGTAACATTCAAAATCACGCTTGAAGTGGGAGCCTCCTCGACTTCCGTAAACTCACTGCGGAAGGAACTGCGGCTGACCACCAACTGCAGAGCAACCGGAAGCAGCGGTCCCGCGCACGAGGACGGGGATTGCGAACTGGGTGTTTTGCCTGATTGGGAGAAGACGAAGGCGATGTTGTGATGCAAGCAACAGAACGTGTGGCCTTGTGAGGGCATCTGACACCAGGGCACAGCATACATAACTGCCATGTATTCCAGGTCCAGGCGTTATGTGCTACACCAGTCCAGGTTTTCGTTCTTTAAATCCTTAGAGCTGCAGTCCTGTTTTATAATGAATAACCAAGACTACATGTTCCATAATTTAAAGACATTTTTTGGACTTGAGCAGCACATCACACTTGGACCTGGGAAACTTGACATGACTGAAAATAGTCTGTTGCTGAGATGGGGCAATGTGGCTGGTTTAGGGTCAACCCAGGTTATCAGGTGAGAGGGAGATAGGACCCA
Source organism: Triturus cristatus (assembly GCF_964204655.1). Lineage (NCBI taxonomy): Eukaryota > Metazoa > Chordata > Amphibia > Caudata > Salamandridae > Triturus > Triturus cristatus. Next base: position 804,886,358 of record NC_140591.1, read on the forward strand.
CTGTTGCATCTGGGCAGTGGGCTGGCCTCAGCACATTGGTGCCTGGAAAAAACCTTTGCCCAGTCCTTGGCCTAAGAAGGAGGCAGTTCCAGGGGTGTGGGAGGAAACTCCTGGACTAATCTGTGTAGCATTAGTGCCCTAAGGCTCTCCAGACCCGAGCGTCTTGCCTTGGGGCACGACTAGATCTTTGAACCTCGACTGGAAGTGGCTTACTTGTGGTCCTCGGTGCCTGTGTCTGCACTTAGGGCAGAAGGAGATTGTGCCGATTGAGACTTCAAGGATTAGGTGAACCTGAGTCCTCTGCTTCCATGGCAGATGATAGATATTGTTAAGTAGTTGAAGAATTAATGTGGAAATGGAAGAACTTCAGCACAACAGAACATTTTGTGGAGTTTTTCAGATTTACACTTATGCTTCTACAGTGCGGTAACATAAGCCTAAAGCTGCGCCAGTGCCCCTGCGCTTACCTGCAACTTTTGGTGAGGAGGTAGTTTGCCAATTGACCATGGACAGAGGCATAGTGGCGCTGGAGAACTGTAAGTGTCTGGCCTGACTGAGAGCAGTATAGCAAAGTCTGGAGACGGCTAGAGCATAATGGTGCAGCACAATTTGCGATTGTCACTGTTGGTGGAGGACAAAGGTGATATCTCCCCATATGTGACTTCAAGAGCAGAAAGCCAATGTTTTTGAACTGCACCCTAGAAACAATGCCACACAGAAAGACAAGGCCGGTAAAACAACCCAAAGTAATACAATCATCCAGTACAGCTTGATTGCGGGATAAAGTCAGTGTGGCATGGCAAATGTAGGCATTTTTTCCCACTGTGATGTGTATGATGAACCCACAGAGAATAAACTTGCTGAAGGCTAGCCAAATGTCTAGGATGGTACTGGAGAATACAATTAACATAATCTCCTTCGAAGTGACCCTAATACAAACAAGGTGCCTATAAGATCTATGGCTCTAAAAACGCTTATGGGGTGGTAAAAAGGCAATTCTTTGAAAATGAAAATTTTCTTGTAATGCAAATGCAAGTGACCTAATGAAAGAACCATCTAAACTCTTAACCCCGGAGAGGGTGGCATACTCTATAAGAAACAGACAACTTTTTAAATGGTATCTAGTAATGTTTTCTCAACTTTCTTAGCTCAGATATTTACGGCAACATTCAGGAAATATATAGGAACATCAATGTCTCGAAGTAGAAAATGAAATATTATCTACATATTTATTACTCTAAATACCTGATATGGTTATTGTCTGAAATTAGAATATATACATTACTAGTTCATTTTTACACATACATCAAAACATATATTATTTTTATTTATGTAGAAATGTTGTACATTCTTCAATACTAAAAGCTTAAAAAAATAATAATAATAATAAACCTGCTTCGGACGAAGCAGAAGAAAGTGGCTGAATTAAATCCAGCTACAGTGAAGAAGGTGGGGCATCTCATGGCAATACTGGAGAGCCTCGAGAACCCATACAAACAATTATATAATTCCCTTAGAAGCTAGAGTGGAGGAGTCTGATGGCCCTTCCCGTAGAAACAATTGATGCTTAAGCAGATTTATTGAAAGGTTAGAGGTCCCCCGCTGAACTATTTCTGGAGGAATGGATTCCTTTGGCACTGCCCTTTCCTGTAGAAAGGACCGGAGACGCTGTACTTTAAGAGGTACAATGGAAAAGCCCTCTGCCTTTGGAAGCCTTCACCACCTTCCGAATCTTCCCTCAAATACATACAATATATACAAAAAATTCAAGTATTTTGAAGCCGTTGAAAGGAAACTGTAAAGATTCACATACTCTTGATCTTGAAGTTCAGCAGAAGTTTATTAATTAACAGGTTGTAATCACAGCATCCCCAGCTGAGCACAGCTCACTTCTGTTCTTCAAACTCCGGGTTCTATCCCATGTCATCAATGACCTTATACATTCTATGTTGAACATCAAGTCCTTACATATCTTTCCCCTTTTAATATATTAACAAAATCAGAAATAACATAAGAATTACGATAAAATACATTTACATTAAGAATAATGAATAACAAGCATAACAACAATAATACAATATATTAACCCTGGATCTTGCAAACATCGCCCATACTTCTTGTGGTTCCATTTTCTAAAACCACTACGTTGCGCTTGACCTCTCTCACTTTGTAAGGAGCAGAATATTTACTCTGACCCTTACAAACAAATCCTCTTAGCTTGACAACCACCCAATCTCCAGGTTTAAGACAACATCGCTTCACACCCTTCTTCTCATTATAATACACCATGTTTTTGATTTGCGACCTTAAAACATTCCTCTGAATTCCTGCTCGATCAACTTTGACATTAGTTACCACTCCTTTCAGCCACACCAGACACTCTTTTACTCCAGGACTTCTTCCTTTTAAGGAAACGAAAGAAGAAACTCCCGTCACTGAATGAGGACTAGTTCTATGCGTCCACATCATCCTTCTCAACTCTCTCTTCCATGGAAGATGATTAGCAAGGGATAATTGTATTTTATCCATCACCAATCGATTTACTCTTTCTACCTAGCCATTGGCTTGAGGTCGGAAAAGAACCACGTTATCATGCTCTATCCCCATCCCAGACAGATAATCTTTCATTTCTCTAGATACAAATTGTACTCCATTATCTGACATAATTTTCTTGGGTATTCCTTCCTCACAAAAGCTTCCTCCAAGAACTCAATAATGTTTGAAGTCTTTACTTCACCAACATCTTTAAACACAAACCATTTCGTATGATAATCTACTAAAATTAAAATAAATTTGCTGTTCGATCCTAACTTAGATATAGGTCCTAAAAAATCGATGGCTTACTTTTCCCAAGGCTTCTCTGGAAAAGTCACAATATCCAATGGAGGTTCCCTAACTACTTTGGTTTTATCACTATGGGCACATATTGAGCAATTCTTCACCTTTTCCTCAACATCCCGATCTATTCCAGGCCACCAATATGATTGCCTGACTTTCCTTTTGACGATACCACGTCCCAAATGCCCCTCATGGACAATATTGAGAAACCTAGAGCAAATACCTTTAGGAGGCACAAGCTGATTTCTTCTAAACAACTTTCCATCAATTATACTTAACTCTTCCTTGACTTTAAAATATTCACATAATTCAGCATTCGTTTCACAACTTTCACTCCATCCATGTACAACCTTCTCCTCAACTTCATCCATTCCAACATCTTCTTCTCTCGCAGCCATCCATTCCTCAGCGATTATGGCCATCTCTCCATTGGTAAACACTTAATCTCTGGAAATTTCTCCAATTTCATCATCATCGTTGTCAGGTAATCTTGATAAAAAATCTGCAACCACATTTTTAATGCCTCTCACAAACTCAACCTCAAAGTTATAGTCCAATACTGATAGCAACCATCTAGAGATGCGTGGTGTAACATTTCCCTCCAGTCCTCTACCACCTTTAAAAATGAATCTCAACGGTTTGTGATCCGTTCTTAATTTGAAAGGAATCCCCCATACATAGAACCTGAATCTGTTGATTCCCCAATAACAAGCTAAAGCATCGGTCTCCAACCGGTCGATCGCGAGCTACCGGTAGCTCGCCGAGGTCCTGTGAGTAGCTCTCTGCAGCATTTTGATTTTGTAACCCTTTAGTTTCTTTTAACGTTTTTCGGCCTTTTTTTAATAGCTGTTGCCGCCTTTACCCAAACCAGCTGCTCTGATAGGCTTAACTGAGCTTAGCTGGGAGGGTAGAGGGTGAGCTGAAGAGGACGACGTTGTTTGTCATCTGAGTCATCACTACGCCACCTGCCTTTCGCAGCGTGGCACCATGCTTTCAATCTGCATGACATGTGCCGGTGCAGAAAAAGGCCGGAAATCTTGATCGCATGGCAGTGGCGTGGCGCAGGCAGTACTGAACTGCTAACCTACCAGTACTTGCACCACCTTCCTTTTCCAGCCTGCCACCAAATCTCTGATCTGTGTGGGAAGCAGCTGATCAATCGGTAAGCAATGTCTTGAAATAGTTGTGGTTACTTTATTAGTTGTGAGCAGTGGCAGCTGGAGGGGCAGCGCGGGGGAAAATAACAAAAGCAGTCTGCCTGGCCTCAGAGGGTATTTTCCCCTGCTTGGTGTCACCTTGTCCCGTGATTCTTACACTCATCATATGAAGTGTTAAAATTAATTTGCACCAGGTATTGACAGCAATCTAGCAGCATAAATATGTATTTACATATTAGAGAAGACCGTTATTCATGTATTCCCGGCAGCAGGGGACAGAAACTGCGTAATTAGCGCCTTCCACAAATAGTTTGGCAAATAAGTACTTTTACATTCTAGGGGTCCTTTTTATTGCATTTGGGACTTCCCTCGACCAAATGTGCTTTGGTTGTGTATTCTTCTCTAGAGGCTTGCTATGTGCCTGATCTAGTGTCAGTGTCTGCTGGTCAATGTGAAAGTAAAATGAGTTCGATAATTTTAAACATGTGTAGTGTATCGTGTGCACGGATGGGTGTGCCCCTTTTAGTTCAAGGTATATATATAGAAAAGGGAGTATCACGGAAAAAATATACATACAATTATTCATAGAGAGAGCACATTTAATTACCCTTTCAAAAATATTAAATAATCGAGATAGAATACATCTGGCATCATTTGCAGTATATCACAAGGAAACAGGCGTTTATACAAAGAAAGATACAGACACATATATCACATACCATCAATACAATATATAACAACAAACAATTAACCCAAACAAAAACATTTTTTTGAGAGTGTCCCCTTACGAGGTATCAGGCGGACCACTCGGAGGTAGTCAAACTAAACAATGGGGAACACAAGCAATGAGGGCAAATATAACCCGAACTTTGTTACATGTGTCCCGGCGACAGTCTGTAAATCACTGAAACTCAAGTGACTCCTCCATTCAATATCTGTCGACGTGACCACGTTTCAGCCAAAGTAAACTTCAGGCCTCTTCAGGACAGGGGTTAAATGGCAACTAAAAAAATATATATAAGGGGGGGGTTTCACCATTAAAATATTTACAAGGATCTGGAACTAAGGGTGGTAACCAAGTCGTGCGCACAAGCCCAGTAGCCAACAAAGGAACAGATAACACCCTGTGTGCCAACGTGATTTATAAAGAGAAGAAGGAGATAAATATTAGTCATACAACGCAAGGTGCCTGGGGATATCTAATAGCAACCCTGACCCTACTGTGAAGAGACATTAATTAAGTGGAGACAGAACTTCCGATAAAATCTCTTATATAGCCACCATCCTGGTGTGCTGTAAACATGTGCCCAATTAGAAACCTTATATCCCTACTCATACAAAACATAGATACACTCACATGTATCTTCCAAATTCAAATCCAAAATAAGCTCACTCGCAATCGATGGGAACGTTCTGTAATTGAGGAAAAAAATGGAGCAACAACGTGTCACCGGGGCTGCTGGGGAGGGGATATAATATACACAAGGCATACTATCGTCACATACATCAAAATGCACCTACCTAGTAGAAACTTAATCGCGCTTCATAATTTTGCCCTCGGCAGTGATCAGAACACCGTTTCACCAACTTAATCGCGCTTCACCACTTTGCCTTCGTCAGTGATCATAACACCGTTTCACCAACAGTTTCTAAAACAATAATGGAGACAACTATTATGTGTGCTCCGTTATTACAAAGCCTATCTAAAACGGTCTGTCCGGGGAGAAGGGGAGGCACTTACTAGGTCAAACACGGGCTGTCTCTTAACTCGAATCCTCAAAGGCACGCCAATCCAAACACACGCGGGTTCCGAAGTAACGGAGCCAAACGCGTCCGACCCGGAACTAAATACTCGCGCTCTACAGAGGTCCCTCCCTCTGCCAACGAAAACAAGGATATCGAAAGAGGACTAAAAGGCATCTAAGGCTCATAGCGATCTCGGGTCTTCGAGTTCCATAAGTTGGAAACAAACTCCTCTGACTATATACAACACGGGGCAACAGTATATACAGAAACATTCAATGAAAATATATTTAAAATAGACAACACCATAGCAAAAGGAATCTAAGGCTCATAACGATCTCGAGTCTTCGAGTTCCATACGTTGGGAACAAACTCCTCTGACTATATACAACACGGGGCAACAGTATATACAGAAACAATCAATGAAAATATATTTAAAATAACAACACCATAGCAAAAGGAATTCTCAGATACACCCATTATAGCTACTAACTCGGTCCCTCGAATAAATGGGAAAACAAAGAAAAGAAAGTTTAGAGTGGGCATTGTGAGCACAACACGGTTAACACACCAGGGACACCCCACCATTCACTAAAGTACAAAGGATCTATATAATATATACAGTTACACTAAACAATTATACTTACAAAAAATCTAAGTACATAACCACAAATGAGTGGAGAAGCGCCCTACAGGTGGCTCATCCGGCTGGTACATCGAGGTCATATAACGGTCTGTTTGTAGTCTTGGCCAAGACTATAATTGCATACAGAACCTTACGAAAGCAGGAGCCCCCTTAGACAATTATATAGCACATCCAGTCAGAAATTGCCTAGGGGAAAATCAAGTCAAATCTATGCAGGATTAATTTCCAATCAACGACCAAACCTCATCACGGTCATTGAGCCCCCTACTACTAGAGGTCTGAAATCTTTCAATAAGACGTGCTTCTAGAGTGTTAAGTTTTTTCTGTAGTAGTATTTTAGTAGGAGCCTTCACTATTGCCAGGACAGTCCACTCCAGCTCGTTTTCACCATGTTCTTTTTCCAAAAAGTGTTGGACCATGGGAGCCCCCAAGGTCTTGCACCGAATGCGGGATTTATGTTGGATAATCCGCATTTTGACTGCTTGTGTGGTCTGTCCTATGTATGAACAACCACACGGACATGTTACGCAATATACGACATTTTTCGTATTGCAATTTGAAAACATCAGCTGTCTATGTATTTTACCATGAATCGTGACTGTTTTAGAGTCCTTGGTGTGTACACATACAGCACAATTGTTACACTTGAAGTGTCCTACAATTTTAGGTAACCCCAATAGACCTCTAGTATCTGTGGGCATAGGTGCTTGCCTAGAAGCTTTAACAAGCTGGTTTCTCAAGTTCCTACCGCGCCTGAAGGCGAACAGTGGCTTAGGAATATTTAGATGGTCCAGTAATCTCAAGTTCCTCAAGATAATCTGTTTGACCTTGTTAGCTTTCGGGTTAAAGGTCAATACACATACCAATTGTTCTGTTTCCTTTTTAGTTTTAGGTGTAAGGAGATTTTCCCGGGGTGTGTACCACGCCCGTTTAAGTGCTCCCTTTACCAATCGCTTGGGGTAACCTCTATTTACCAATTTTTCTTGTAGATTTTTTCCTGAAGTAGTAGTGTTCAAGGGGCAGTCAGTTGTCCGTGGTGCTTCCTGTAATGGTTGTTTTCGATACCACATTGCTAGCCAGGCAGTTAACACTTATGTAATATGTTTCGCCTGCCGGTGTCATATATTTAGTTAACTTTATTTGAATGGTTCTTAGATGTATGTCGTGTGAAGAGAGAAAACTGCTTTTCAGCAGGTCAGCTGTCAGTACTGTGATGAGTATAGCTTCAGTGCTTGGTTGCATGGCGAGGGTGTTAAAGGGGTTTGTTTTTGAAAGGGGAATTAATTAATACATTGCACAGAATGGTCCACCATTAGTCGCCCAGGTAATATTTTGCTCTCAAAACTAATTTTCAGCTGGGCATATCAACAGTAGTGGGCTCCTGCGCAGTGCACGCTCCGGATTACTCATTGGTGGGCCGAAGTTGTTGAGGAGGATCGCAGTAGAGAACAACGGCGGGAGGCACGTGATCCAATGTGACCCCAGTGATATGTGATAAATAAATATATCATCAGGTATCAGGCTCCTTTAATTGTCTGAAAGGCTTCATCTGGCATGCAAATATGAGGCCCTTGCAATGATTTGTCGGCCGTGGCATCCAGGTCCAGTAAGTGACTGGCAGTGGAGCAGCTCTTCTCCCTGAACTCACTTGAATCTCATAGGCACAGCCATGTGCTGTGTCAGGTAGGCACTTTCATCTGTGGAGCTGAGGGGCTGTTGGGGCGCCAGCAGCAGGTTTGGGTCAACTCCGCAAAAGAGACACATGTACAGCCTCACCAACAGCCCCAGTTGCTGTGAGGCCTCTGATACCATGCACTGCCAAGTCACCAAGCAGCACTCTCAGCTAATGCAGAATCACCAGATCACCATCCCCAGGCACCACTAGCAGCAAGTTTCGATCACAAGGAATCTGCTGAGCACCTCACAGTGTGTACAAACTGTTTGGTTGAGCACTGCTTTTATGCAGCCATCATAGGTTAGCTTCATATTCTGCCACCCTTTATGTTTTTTAAAAGATACACATATTTTGGGTACCAACACAGAATTTGTCAGATCATGTAATGGAAAGAAAACAGCCACTTGTTAAAAAAAAAATTGTTTTTTCTTTTCAAGTGGCGATCAATAATTGCTGAACTGATTTTTTTCATTTTGCTCTCCACGGGGAATCAGTTCACTGCAGTGCATGTTCAAATCACAGTGTTGTCTTTAAATAAATCAGGCTTAAAGTCAATGAAGCTGGGTATGGGGGTGTCTCTCGTAAAAATGCGCGAGTTGCTTGGCATTTAGTAGCTCACAATGATTTTCACTCATCAGAAGTAGCTCTCACTACAGAAAAGGTTGGAGACCCCTGAGCTAAAGCTTCCCTTTCAATTACAGAATATGTAGATTCTGCTCCTTGCAGCCTCCTAGATGCGAAACCAATTATATTTTTAACACCATCTTTAACTTGTGTGACCACCGCACCAATTCCCACTTTACTAGCATCCGTTGTGATATATGTCCTTCCTGTAACATCAAAATGTCCTAGTGTTGGAGCATGACTAATACCCTTTTTTATACACAAAAATGCATTTTCACACTCTGTACACCAGACAAATTCAACCCCCTTTTTTAACAATTTCCTTAATGGCTCCACAATTTCAGTGAATCCCTTTACAAATTTAGCACAATATTCTGCTAAACCCAAGAACGATTTTAATTCATTCTTGGTATGTGGTCTATTCGCCTTTTCAATTGGAGTCACAATGCTTTTCTTTGGAGTTATACCTTTAGCACTTGTATGTCCTAGATAAGTTACCTCGTTCTTTCTAATTTGACACTTTTCTTTTTTTACTGTCATACCATGTTTGCGTAGTCTCAGCATCACCTCATCAAACAATGTATCATGTTCAGAAAGACTTCTTCCTATAATTAATATATCACCCGGAAAACACAACACATGAGTGAGATCTCCAAAAATATTTTTCATTATCCTCTGGAACACTGCGGATGCTGAGGCTAGGCCAAATGGCCTCGTCTTGTAACAAAACGCACCTAAGGGCGTTACAAAGCATGTCAAATGCCTTGATTGTGCATGCAAGTCCACCTGATGATAAGCGGACGACATATCCAGGACACTGAATACGACTCCACCACCATTCATTGTCAACATTTCAGATATATTAGGAAGTGGCTGTCTATCCACCCAGATGGATTTGTTTAAATCGCGGAGGTCAATACACAAACAAATTTTCCTTCAGCCTTAGGCGCTACCACAATTGGCGCCAACCATTCCGAGGCTTTGATGGGTTCAATAATTTGTTGTTCCAATAACTTGTCTAATTCTACTCCTAAGAGATCCCTCATGACATTAGGAACATTCCTCACCTTATGTACTACAGGTTTTGCTCCTTCTTTCAATATGATTTTATGTGAGAAGCCCTTTAACAGTCCCAACTTATCAGAGAATACATCTGGATATTTTTCAATGAGACTCCCACAATCGGCAATATCAACTTCTTTCACTTCTTCATACTCAGCTAGCATTACAGGTTCAGAAGCATTAGGATTGATGATTATGCCTATGTCACGTTGATGGCGCCATCCCAATAAATTGGAGCCATAATCAGTAATGTACACCCTACCATACACCTCCATACCCTTGAAATTGATAGTTAACCATTTCATTCCCAAAATCTAAATTTTCCTTCCAGCATACCCCACGGCTTTTATGTCTGATTTGAGTAAGGAATTGATATCCCAACTACTTTCAAACACTTCTTTTGATATCAAGGTAAACCAGCTTCCAGAATCTACTAAGACTCGTATAGGCACTCCTTCAAGAAGTACTTGACAATGGGGTTTCTCCAATTTGTCAGTACTCTCAACTTTCACCCCACCTTGACTATGACTTTTCACGTCCTTTCCACCTTACACTTTACCATCCACCATGGAAACAATTTCTACTGTAGAAATCAATTCTTGAGCATCATCACATGAATCATCGATTTGTGATTCAACCTGTTGAATTCGCTTGGTATTCACAAACTCCATCTTTGTTTTACACATCTTTGCAAGATGACCTCTTTTCTCACACTTCCGGCAAATTGAACTTCTTGCAGTACATCTTGTACTGGATGCAATATGCCCCGGAGCACCACAGCGAAAGCATTTTATCTCTCTCCAATCACCGCTAGTTTGTTTAAACTGAATGTCATTTTTTTATTTGGATTCTGTTTTCCCTTTCACATCACCTTTTCCTTTAGTATGTACCGTTCCCACTTCAGCAATAAGAGTTTCTTTTTTATCACTGTTTGAACTGTCAATTTCTTTTAACCATACTGCTGTATGCTCCATCCCTTTTGCAATTTTGATAGTTTCATCTAAATTTGGATCTTTCATTAACAATCTCTCTTTAATTCTTTTGTTATTTGTGCACCTGAGTATTTGATCTCTGATCAAGGAATCAGTTAACTGCTCAAAATGACATGATAATGACAAACCCCTTAAGGTAGCGACATAAGACGCTATATTTTCATCTTGCTTTTGTACTCTAGAGAAGAACTTATGTCGCTCTAATACTAAATTTGTTTTAGGAGTGAACTGAATATCAAGCATTTGCATAGACATATCATACATATTGTTTGGTTGTCCATCACCCGTACCCAAACATAGTTCAGGCAGATCCTCATATATCCTCCTCCCTTCAATCCCATAATGGTGAAGTAATATCGCTTGTTGCCTAAGAGGTCCATAACGATCACCGCCAATAGGCAACAAATAAGTTATAAAAAGTTTTTCCACGGTTTCCACGGTACAGGTGGTCCCCCAGGCGATGACAAGAAAGGTGGAGGTGAAGACATAGACTGATCTCCCATGGTGAAGTATAAAAAAATAAACTAAATTAAATACCTAAAATAACAATCAATATAACAAACTAACATAAAAAATTAAAACAAGAAATTTACTCTCTAATATTTCTTGTATAATGTTTTATGCTTTTTCTTCTTTGTTTTACAACTTGTCTTATATTCTTTTCCAAATGCTTTTGTAGAGCTTTACTTCGTCTTATTATAGAAAGAATAAGGTTCTTTCCTCTAATGCTTCCACTTCTTGATATGTTTTTTTTAAGCAGAGTTTTATATAGCGCGAACTTGACCCGAATCCAATCAGGTATCAGAGCGCTTTACATAGCACCAGTTACGTTACATGAGGACACGCATTCATTTTTTTGTTAGGCATGGGGAGATTAAGTGATTTGCCCAGAATCACAGGAGGTTTAGCGTCGTTACCGAGACTTGAACCCAGTTCCCCCTGGCCCGGGATCGAGCGCCCTAACCGTTAGGTTATTGACCTCACAGGATAAGGAAATGAAGCGAGAAGCTGTTACCAGTCCATAATGGTGAGAAATGTGCTTCAACTTAATAGTGATGCTTACGCGCGCCGATATACGCGCCGATCATGAGCTTATGAAGTACAGATCTGCTGGTACACTTTAAGGATATGCGCGCCGATATACGCGCCGACCACAATCCTTAATTACTTTCATGCGCAAGGAGACATGCGGTAAAGATTACGCCTTAAAGATGTACAGCGCCATTGTTTTACGACTCGCGCTGTGACATATGATTGGTTTCTCTACTACAGAGACTCGCGCTAAGTCACACTCGGCGCTGGAGCTCGCACCACCGCTTTACTCCATTGTTCAGACTCGCGCTATGACTCGCGCTGAGTCACACGTGCTGGAGCTCGCACCACCGCTTAATCCCTTGGATCAGACTCGCGCTAAGACTCGTGCTGATCACATGCGCATATTATAGTTAACGGCATAAATGAATACGTTTGGAAATTAACCAACCATCCAATATAAGGAAGATATTATCCCATTAAACGCTCATCCATTTTCTTTCAAATTCACTTGCCTGAGTTACAGTCATTGTATTTTCCAAGGCTGGAGATGCTGACGTCTGTCCCTTGCACAGCTTTAACTTCAGTTTCTTCTTTTTTTTTTTTAACTACAATTTCTTCTCCTGTTCACCTCTTCATCTCGTCGCCAATGTAAAGATTCACATACTCTTGATCTTACAGTTCAGGAGAAGTTTATTAATTAACAGGTTGTAATCACAGCATGCACAGCTCACTTCTGTTGTTCTTCAAACTCCAGGTTCTATCTCATGTCATCAATGACCTCATACATTCTATGTTGAATATCAAGTCCTTTCATAAACCATGTAAACAAAATGTGAAATGTACTTTACACTTCTCTTTAAAACTGGAAGTGATCAAAAATGGGAAGTCTTTCTTCACCGAGAGTTTCTGCGACTGGTTAGGACAACCCAGAGCGAGGAGGCTGGCTGTGCTACTCAGATACCTACAGCAGCTTGGCGGAAGGTGTACTTGCAGGTGGTAGCAGGTCCTTATCTTGCTAGCCTGTGTAAGTGATTTGCAAGGTTTCGCCAGGCTCTGTGGGATTCAAGTCAGCATGTGAAGTTAGCATAACGTATCTTGGTCTGTATCTCTACTTCATAAAACAGCGAGAACTGCTTTATAATATGGCCCATTCGTTCTCTGTGTCTTTCATGATAGAAAGGGCAGAAAAGCCATACTACGGCCATCTTGGATTATGACTAGTCGTGCCTCAGATCACGTGGTTCTCTCTGAACAGCATCTGTATGATTTAGCTCGTACCAGCCTAGAGACAGGGTGAATTGTATTTACGACTGAGGCCCAAGGTCACATCTGCCGTGGGGAGTATCAAGCGAAATTCCTCTGTGCCCGAGACGAAAGGGAGTCACCCTGCCGACCTTCTCTGTAGAAGATAGTAACCTTATGTGTGCAGCTGAAACTAGATATGGTATGAGCTCATTTAGGAGCCCCTGGGCTGACTGGTGTTTTTCCATTTGTAAGGCTTTGTATGTTGAATCTGTTATGTATATAAGTGTGACTTTGCCAAGGGGCCGGCAGTCTTCCTCGGCGCACCTGATGGGTGAGGATCGATGAGGCTCCTCTATGTAGAGTTCTGTTGTGGTCAATAAACGCTTGAACCTTCTACGTTGCCAACTGCTTATTATTGACTTGATATTGCGGGCCACTGGTAAGTGTGGCCCTTGGGATTACTATTAGATTACTACAGTTCCTTAATTAAATTCAGTATACCTTCTTCCCCAGCCAAGGCCTTTCCTATTTTAATACATATTTTGGTGCTGTGTGTGTAAAACACGAGCAGGGTCTCTCTTTCCCGGGAATATGGCTGAGGGTAAGTCAGCCTAAATCTTTCCCAGCGGTGTAGAATGCAACTGAGTGGAAAAGTTTCTGGATATATTCAGTGCATGTGCAGTGACAATGCAATGTATGTCCTTACTTTAGCGAGTGCCCCGACTCACACCCAAAGCAGGCATGTAGCAGCCATTATAATCCCGGAGCCGCTCCATTGTCTTCAATAGAGCTCTCAACATTCAAGAGTTATAATTTTTTGGAGAGTCAGTGCGTACTTAATTAACAAAGTTGTCTCACCTGGTTTGCATTCACTTACATAAAATACTTTATGTTTCTACTAGCTCCCTTCACTGTGGCATAAAAATGTAGTGTAAACAATGATTTTAGGGTCTTTAACAGAGCTTTCAGAAAAGGTTTTTCTTAAAATCATTTTTACTTTCCTTATACTTAAGGATTTCTTGAACATGAGCAGGGTTCATCAAAAGTAAAGAAGACAAGCATGGCTCTCCCAAAAGCTGGGTACCACTATTTCTTTCCCTCACTCTCTTGCACGGAGAGGCAAACACTAGTAAAGAAACGTCTCTCCTCCCACTCCATCTTGGGCAGGAGCAATTCGACCCTTTTTGAGCAGTGACCGTCTTCACAAGAAGTCTCCAGCACCCACACTGGACAGTACAAACTTAAACTCTCAGTCAAATGTTACTCTGTGCTGGAGCTCTTTAATATTGCCTAGCGCCACACACACACCTTTGCATCATAGTGCCAATGTGTGCACGCTGTTTAGCACAGAGGTTGTACTGTAAGAGTACCATTCTAGCATAAAGCCTATGGTTAGACAATTTTTTTCACATTCCCCACAACGGATGTGTGCTGCATTATTCAGAATACATGCAATATTTGAAATGTTAAGGAGAAATTAAAACATTTCTTGAACTTTGCTCCTACCTTCGAGAGGGCAACGGTTTGATAACTCTGCCCCCATGTGTTTTCTGGATCGGAAATGGTTCAGAACCCCCACTTGTTTCATGGGAGTGTAGGGGGAAGGGATTTTGCCTTTTTGAAAAATAAATTCAAGGAGGAAGGAAAAATAAGGTGAATTTGTGCTTAACCATAAATACGTGGATTTTCCGTCACCGGTAAACTTGCCAGTTAAAGGTTATTTACGCACACACAAATCTGCAATTTTCATACATTTGAGTGCCTACTCTTGGAGATTTCTTTGAATAACTGTGAACTCAGAAGTACTTTCAAATATCAGAGGGAAACCAACATTTCTGACTTCAGCCATATCTTTTATTTTTAAGACAATAATTTGAGAATTACATTAAACCAGTGCTTTAAATGGGACGGTACTCACCGGTACTGAGTACCGGCACTTCTTAGATTTGTCACTCTCAATACCGGCACTTCTCTACTGCCCAGGAGAGTACCGGTACTCGTGAGAGGTAGGCTCACTGGCTGAGAGTGCTAATGAGCAAGAGTGGAACTGTCTGGCAGCCAAGGCGCCGCTTCTGTAGCCCCGATCTGAGCCCCTGCTGAGCTATTCAGCCGGGCTCATTTGAATAATGTGCGGTGCTCACCGGCACCCTGTGCTTGACAGAGCAGGGTCGAAATTCATTTTACCTGCTAGTGTGCGCGTGTGATTTTCAAAGCGCAGCACTTCAGGTAGTGAAAAGTCGGTGCAGTGTAATACTTTAATCATAGAAATATTATCAGGGGCAAGGGCGGCGGATTCTTACACTTCCCGTACTTTCTCTCGATCAGGGGGTTAATGCCCAGACAATGCGATCGAAGAGGCCCCTGGAGCGCTAATCCAAGTGCTTTCTGCACTGGCACCTACCTTCCTAACGCCAAAAGCCTCAATGGCCCTGTCTGTACATAGGCTTTCATGATGAGACACTGCAGCAGGGCTCGCTGTCTCACTCTGAAGAAGAGACAGGCTAGAGAGCCCCGCGGTGCCAGCCAGCAGCTCCTCGGTGGATCGTTCTGACAGCTGTAAAGAGATTCAGCTAAGTCAGATATTAATTCAATAATTTCCTGCTGCTGACATTTAAAATGTTTGTTACGGAACTGATTAGGGGGCTCCAGCATGGCAGAGAGCCTTGCAAATGGGCAAACTAGAGTGGTCTGTCTGTGCTGAAAATGCGCTATGTTCTGTCTAAACTAGCAGTTCTGCTGATTTATTAGTAGCGCAAAGTGTTTAACATCCCTGCTCGAAAGTGCACTACGAAGCAGCACCCTTTATTTTCTCAGCACAGTTGGACTTGCCAAGTCAGAGATAAGTCATGTGATTATTGTTCCCGCTGTAGAGAGGTCAGAATGTTCTCTCCTGGCAGTTTTCACTCTCATCATTAAGTAGGGTAGTGAGTTAATATGCCTCCTTCAAAAAAGCATATTGTATTGTACTGTATTGTATGTGGATAGCTCAGTGAGTTGCTGTTTTTGTCACAGAGATCCCTTTGTTACATGTGGTTTGGCCGCACCTGAAGCTGAGGTTGGGGTGGAGGGTGCTGATTTTAAAAAAAAAATTAAATATATGATATTTGTCTATTTCCATTGACTTCATTCCATGATTTTGGTTGCAAGAAAGTGCCACTCTAAGTGTTACACATCTACTTGTTGCCTGATTCTCGTAAATCCACTGAATCTATGAAAATGTCACACATTAGCAATCTGAAACATTAGCAGCTTAACTCAAATGAGTGCCATTTCTGATATTTATATGATTCCCTCGTCTTCATTGCTTAATTTTGCTCGCAGGAAAGTGTCAATCATAGTCGCTGAAATGTCACTCATAATTACAATGAAAACATGAAAATGTCACACATAGCAATCTGAAACCTGGGCAGTTCTGGGGTCCATTCAGGCCCTCTGCTGTCAACCACATTCACAATATCCTCTGCATTTGCACAAACACAGGAATCATGGCAGTCCCCTGGCAGTGGCAATTAAAAAAGCCATGGTGAAGAGTATAACATGGCTTTTAACATATCAGTCTTTTGTGTGTCTGCTTGTGTTTGTGTGTTTGCCTGTTTTTTGTAAGAAAAAAGCAAGAGAGAGAATCAAGACACTCTCAGGAGGTATTTTAAAGAAAATGGGTGGCACTTTGTGTGTACATGTCTGCGGCGACAAAGGTTCATGAATAACGTAGTAGGGAGGATTGGTGGGTGAGTCAGTGGATGGATGAGTGAGAAAGGGTGGATGTATAGATGGATGAATGGATGGATGAGTGACTGGATGGATGAACAAATGGATGTATGGGTGAAAGAGGGTGGACGATTGGATAAAAGGGCAGATGATGGGTGGATAAGTGAAAGATTGGATGGATGAATGAAAGGGAGGGAGGATGGATGAGTGAAAGGAGGGACTGAGTGAAAGGGTGGATGGAATGAAAGGGTGGATGATATAAAGGAGTGATAGGGTTGATGGATAGATGAGCAAAAGGACTGATGGATGAGTGAAAGGGTGGATAAAGAGATGGATGAGTGAAAGGATGAATGGATAGGTTCAAAGATGGATGGATAGGTTTGAAGGGTGGACAGACGGAATGGTGAAAAACTGAATGATGGATGAAAAACTGAATAGACGACAGAATGTAAAGGGTAAATGGTGGACATCAGCAGGTAAATGGTAGGATGAAAGGATGAATAGATAGATCGATGGAAGAGATATCTTCAGGGGAGGGTAATGATGATTTGCTTCATTTGCTTGGTGCCATAAGAGCTTTGGTTCGAAGTGGGGGTATTTTCAGTTTCTTCCTACTCACGTGCTGAAAAATATAAAGTATTGTGCCAAACAACATCAATTACCAGTATGGCATTAAGAAGGTGCAACTATTGCAAAAAAAGGAAACGTTAACATATTATCGCATTTCTCTTTAATTTTGTGTAATGAGTTAACCTGCTTTGTTTATATAAACACATTTATCATGTGTTTTGGTGTGTGCTGCAACTATTATGGAAGCTGTTAAGTATCATTATGTCTTGCCCTTAGCCCCGCCCCTAGCCCCACCCACTCACTACACCTTTAGCTCATTTTAATGAGTACCTGCACTTATTTTTTCCCATTTAAAGCACTGCATTAAACCCATCAACCCAGCACCATGGCAACATTTTCACCTGGGACAATTTTTTCGTTTGTTGTGTATTTAGCTATCCATATCGAACCAGTTGAATCTGGCCGAGATCGTGTGGACTGATTCACAAAGGCCCAGATTACAGCGCAGAAAGTAATCCCATTTCAAGCGCCAAATGACATTACAAGTGGAGCACAGGAACAGGAAGTGACATCAGTAGATGTTTGTTTGCCCTGCTGTTTCTTGCCAAGTTGACCCTCCGAAAAAAATCAGGAGACTAAGTAGTCCTAAATGCTGGTTTGCGCACCTCTAAAAGATGAAAACATAAACAATTTACAGGTCAATGCAGTTCTGAGGTACCATCCCACAGAATCGACAGTTAGCAAGGGCGCAATTTGCATAAGCGTTTGCGTCTGAGCTGCAATCAGGCCCACGGTTCTAAATCGGAGCCCGCATCTTTACTACCTTGCACAGGTGCAGATTTCTAACTTTTTGGGAATTCTACAAACTTTCCCAGGCTACCCCTCGGAACTTCAGCAGTGACAGCTTTCCAGGCTTATGCGTGAAATGCATTCCATATTCTTAAGTGGAAATATAAATGAGTATATTTCTCTATAAGTAAAAAAAGAGCAAGTGCCAACGCACTTGTTCAATTATTACTATTGTTACTTCTCTGCTGTCAAATCTTTCTCGCGGTGAAGAAACATGTTCGTCTACAACGCCACCGGTGTTGTCAGTGTTCTGTTTCCCTTTCCACCCTAGACAGCGGTTTGTTGCTGCACTTGTCAGGAGTAAATCTCGGACTTTCAAGAGGGTAGGGGCTCTGAGAGGAATTATCGAACGACCACATACATATTCACCGGCGGGTGTTCTTCGACGTTCCCAACACTGCTGCCCTGGAGCACGCGCTCCTCCCCCGCTGGGGGAGATTTGCTCACAGGTGTGTGGATGTAAATCCCCGTGCGGGTGCCAAAACGACTTTGTGTCTGTAAGTCGGACTGTGCAGGTTGGTCACTCAAACATCCAGTGGGTTGCTGCAGTACTTGTTCTATTGTTCTTAATCCAGTTTAAAAAAAGATTCTGTGGCGTGACGTCACAGTTACATCCTGTTACTGGGTGAAGCAGGCACACCTATTAATTTCCTTGCCTACTGTTCTGCCGTCCAGCCGGTAATTCCGGAGCCAGAAACGCACACATATATGTTAAAAATAGACAGACTAATTGTATATAATATATGGGATACATTACGGTCGCTAGGAGGTTTGTTTTTTATTTTCTATTCGTGCGAGTCCTGACGTCTCAATGTGTTTTTGATAAGTAATGTCTTCACTACTCGCCTTTACTAGTTTATTACAGGTGACATTTTAGCTGCCACTGCAGCTCCGGTTTCCGGCTCGGAATTTCCTTTGTCTCTTACTGGCTGAAATGAGTTGACAGAATGGCATGGCCGCCTGCGTGCTTAATTCTCCATGAGACTGAGAAGGAATGGGATCCGAAACAAATGCTCAAAGAAAACAAGCATTGCCAAAGTCAAAAGGTTGTGGCTGTGAATGGCTGTGGGAACAGTATGATGGATGAATTATGATATGGATGCATAAACGACTAAATAACAAAGTGCGTGGATATTCATTTGGTGAGTGAGTGAGTGCATCAATGGATAAGAGTCAGTGCTTGGATGGTTGAATGTTTGAATGCATGGAAGAATGGATAAATTGCTATAAATGGATGATGCATGAAAGTGTGTTGGATGACCAGATGTCACTTGGTGGTCCATAGTAAAAGGGTAGTGCTTGGACAATCCTGAACACCGCATGCAATTACAACGCAGTCTTTACAACGACCGCTTTGTAGCAACGCATGCCATTACACCGCAAGTCGGAACAACAACTTGCGGAGAGGTCAGAAGGTGTTGGATTTACAATTCAACACGTCCCTACTGTTGCACAGACTGGAGTTGGAATAGTAAATTATACTACTCCAACATCCACCGCCCCCCCCCAGAGCAAGTCGTTGTTCCGACTTTCGGTGTAATGGCATGCGTTGTTACAACACGGTCGTTGTAATGACCGCGTTGTAATTGCATGCGGAAAAAAAGCATGTGTGGTAAGGTGGCATATTGTGCTTGGTCTATCTGTTGAGCAGCTATCGCATCGGGCGGGAGAGAGCACGTATTGCCTAGGAGCTGGGTTTAGCAGTTATCGTGTGGGCTTGAGGTTAGTGGTTATCACCTGGGAAATGGGAAGATCAATTGTTCTATTGGTCTGGTGTGTGTAGTAGTGGGTAGGGTTTGCTGTTATTTTATGGGGCTAGGGTGAGCAGTCATGGGAATTGTTTCTAACGGAATAAAATGTTCCGTCTAGCTGAGATAGCCAATTATCACTAACAACTCCCTCTTTCCTTCTGAAGGGGGTAAATTGACTATAAAGTCCATCAAGATCTGGGACCATGGTCGCTGAGGCGTATGCATGGCTGCAACAATCTCACTAGTTCTTTGGGAAACCTTCACATGTGCACAGCTAAGACACTGCTTTTCAAATGTCAGATGCAGAGCCTACCCCAAATAGTGTTTCCAATGGCCCAAGTCATCTGTGATTGCCAGTAGCTCTCTATCATCGATAGTGTAATTAAACTCTACAGCATTGAGAGATTGAGACGAAAATGATACAGTATGTACCGCCTCAGCCTCCGGATCTTTTTGTTATAGAATTGCTTCATCTTTAACATTGGTCTTCACGATAAAGGGCAATTTACTACAATATATGCAATTATATCCATTGACCCTTGTCAAAGTGTCAGTAGTCCAGCATGAGCAGCTGGTCGGGTCTGCTTACGACCAAAAATAGTTGTAAATTGGTGAAATGTTTGAAAGTTAGAAAGCCAGGGACTTTGGTTCAGTATTAAGGGTGAAACCCTTAATAATATATATTTGCTCAAATAGGGAAGAATAAATGCCACTTTGGTTTGATCAGTACCTAACGCTTATGGTTTGGCCAAAACATTTAGATTGCATTGAGGCATAAAAGAGTGAAAGTGCTGGGGATCTCCAGATTTTTTTTTCAGTGCAGCAATAACTGTTGTAGCAAAAGGGGGGATCAAAGAAATCTGGGTATGGAATTCCCACCAACCGCATCTGTATTACTTGCAGTACTGGTAGGCTCCATGCGTGGTGGAATTTCAGCTTTAGATGTGTTGGGCATATTTTCACCTGAAAACTCGTTGTACAAACACTCTTGACAAGCTGTTCTCAGTTCCCTTGTGCAATAACCTGTAAGGGATTAACCTCGGTATCCATATTATTGGTCTGACAGTGTCACAACCCTTGCTACTCAGACCAAAGTATAACAAGGTTAATCCCACCTTTGCCCCTTCTAGGTGGTCCTACTTCCTGTATCACACTCCAGGTAATCAGAGAACACTGGATTCTAAAACAGGAAAGAGGGGTTGTGGGTTTAGAACGAGAGAGTACACTCATTTCCATCAGGATGGTTAGTAGAAGATTTGTACTGGACTCTGAGATGTGATGTCATAGTGTCACAGAGGCACACTATGACTCACTATTAGGAAAGAAAACAAAATATGGTGAATATCAGATGAAAGAAGAAGGATTCTTATAACAGGTACATACTATAGAAGTGCTTGAGGTGTGAGGTAAAGCATCACTGAAACTCACAGGCAAACCTAAAAACTTGCCCAAGAACCAAAGACAAGTAGCACTCCGGCAATGTGGACCTCTCCACCAGAAAGCTAAATTATAGTCCCCAAACCAAAAGGGGAAATCCAAACCCTGGTCAATATCAGGTTCCTAGTCGACTAAGCAAAATTACATGGGATAACTGGAGCAAAATTTAAAAAAAAGTAGCTGAGTCAACATACCAAGATCTGTCCGAAATGGAATACAGGGGTCTGTGAAAGAACGCCGGAGAAGGGAGAGCGAGGGAACCGACAGAGAAAAAACAACAAAGGTATGGGAATGGAATTATGGGTGTGAACTGTAACATCAAGCGGCAGAGTCAAAACAGCCCAGTGTTAAGGCTAGTCAGGTGAGTGGATGTTTCATTTTTAGGCCTTTTCCTGGGAAACAATGTGGGTTGTTGTTGTGATGTTATTTCTCATCTCCTTTCTTTCTTTGACACTTCCCCACTGTTCAGCCTGGTTGAGTGTAGAATGTGTGATGATGTCATGAATGCATGGGTTGCTTGGAGATCTGGTGTGTGTCAGTTGAAGATTGCAGGCTGAGCAGCAGGGAGGCAGCTCCTGGTGGGGCTACAATACATCTACTTACCATCTTATTTACCATCTACTTGAATTGTAACTGGAACTTTATAAAGTATCATCTTGGAACCTACATCCAGTCTACATCTGGACTTCTTTACACTACGACATTTTGGCGACGATTTGAAGTAAAAAACCTGCGTGTGTTTGAACTACATTTGAACTGCTGAAGAAACCTGGACCTCTCTACAAAGAAAACTGATAATGGACTATACTAATTAAGAACTTTAAGCCTGAAGGAAACTTGCGCTCCTACCAGCACCACCAGTGTCTTTCTCCAACTTGACAGCCTGTCTGGAGCGTTTGACCTTCATTTCATCAGAGGATTTGATCAACTCATTGGAACAATTTTATTTTGTTTTCCTGTTTGCTGTGAGATACCATAATTTAATTGAGGATTGAGATACAAGGATTTGCCAAGCTTTTATTGCCTCACTGTCTTCTATCTTGAACTTCATTCTGCCAACTGTGTGTCCATCGTGGGGTATAGCGTTTATGGTGCCAGCAACAGCTTATGCTGTTAATACAGATCCCAAGAGCCGGTCGCAATTTTGCTTCGTCAGAGATTCAGTTAAAGATACCACTTAAATATTTCATGCGCGTGCCTTTACCTTGTCTTTCTTTGAGGTGCGTGGATCACTTCATTTGCGCATTGAAGAACCAGGGCCTTATGGGCCTGGCGGCGCAGGGCACGCCTTAATCTCCTGAGTTCACCTGCTTTGTTGAACAGAGACACAGGGCACTCTGTTGAGCGTAGAAGATCAGGTTTATAAGCTGCAGCTAAGTACAGTTGTCCCAGAAGTACACCCGGTATGTTCTTAGGAGACTGCCACTTTACTCCATGGCGCACAATCTTTTATAGCACATAGATTCACCAAGAACACTCCCAATGCATACATGGTTAGCCAATGGGAAGAGTTTGAAAACAAGATATAACCAATGAGAAAAGTTTGAAAACAAGATATCAAGTAACCCTAATAAACCTCTCTTACAACTGTTTTTGTCACCCCTCCCCACAAGTTAATCAGTGGTAGTGTCTACAACTCAATTTGCAGGTGGCAGGACACATTTGTATGCTTTGGAGGACAGTTGTGAAATGAGAGAATACAAGTAGAGAATAGCGAAGGCCAGAAGATAAGATAAAGTCAGGAAAGAATGGTGCAAACCAACAGATAGTTGAAACAGGGATCAGTCGGACCAGACGGGGATTAGTGGACTCAGCCAGTCCCTGACATCAGTCTCGCAAACAGAGGCAGGACGTTATTTTGACACGTCGCAGTGAGATCAGCAGAAAAACTTCGTTCATTGTGCTGCCTGAGTGAGGGCAACACAAAATGGCAGTGGGACACAAAATGGTGGCTAAATACAAGCGAGATCGAAAATCGAATTTCCTCAGCATGGATCACTTCATTTGCGCGTGGAGCTGTTGTTTAGTGCTGGTCGTCTGCGCATGCCGAAGAACCTTGCAGCGTCACAGATCCTTTTCGTTCTGCAGCCAGTTATGACGCTGTTCTTGCTAGACGGTTGAGAGCAGGGCTAGTCATGCACGCTTGTGCCGTGAGCCTTCTGGCGCAGCGTGAAGTACGTGCCGCCATCATGGGTTTGGCGGCAGCACTTGTTCCTTTCACTTCACCCTCTGCCATCCAACGTTCTTCATCATGGCGTTACTTAAGCCGCCACACAACTGGTTATTTCTTTATGCGTGACATTTGCTGGATTCATCAACCAATATTTTTTCTTGCGGGAACATTTGGCTGTTACTCTCTTTTAACATTGTGACTGTTTAAAAGCAGCATTTTCTACTTTTTGGTGAGTTCATGACTGAGAACGTGTTGAAGACTTCCTCTATGGTGGTTTCCGTGAGAGAAGAAGCATGGATGCTCTGAGAGCAATCGATGACTACGGTGACTACATTATTTATTTTAAAAAAAAAAAAAACAATTATGACTTGTTGGCTTGCAGTCCATTGTTTTTTGCTTGTGTTATATTGGTGATTGTTTCGTCAAGTCATATGATGTACTTTTCTTTCACTCATGTCTGGTTAATATTCTGTTCATCATTCTGGCACAACCTAAAAAATGTAAAGTTTCATATGTTTCTGCATTATTAGCACGTACATATTGTTATGTGCTGTACTCATTTTCTTCACTTACTGTTGAAAGTTCTGTTATTTATGCTGCCGATTGTAGCCATAGTGCTTCATACCGAGTTATAGGGTTATTTACCATTGTGCTGCGTGAAGAGTTTTCTATGTATTGTGCTGTGTGCAGAGTTTTCTACGCAATGTGTTATTTTGCTTGAGACATTTTTCTTGTTCAGGTTTACTGTACAATTTGTGAGTTATACGGTTGGCTACCCTAGAATTTATTTTCTATTTGCTGTGGTTTTCTTGAAATATTTTGCATGGTTAGGTGTACTGCGGAGTTTTTGCTTAATACGGTTTACTGCCTGAGACTTTCCATGTCCTGTCAGATGTACAGCGCTGTTTTGAGATCTACTGTTTAATGCTTTACGTACTAGTGCTTGCCTGAGATTTTTCTTGTCCTTTTAGGCGTTCTATACAGTTTTTGCGTTATTGGGTTGATTACTTACTATTTATTACCTACTACGTACGTACGCTATTTTCTACTTTCTGTGTTTTAGTTCTGTCTGGTTTACAGTGCTGGTTCGCTGTGTGCTTTACGGCTTATCCATGTCCACAATTTATTTTATGTTTTTCCAGTGATGGGATCTTATGCATAGATTGCGGGGGTGCCTGAGACGTCAGGTGTACAAGTGTTGTACGTGTGTTGCTTGCAATGCTTGTTCTTGCTTACCAAAGAGTTCTGTGGTCTTGCATTTTTGTCCACTGAAGTGTGTTTGTGCGTACCTATGTTGCCTTTTCTGGTATTTCAAGGGGTATGTACAATATTATGTGCGTTGTGCTTTTTAGCACCGTTTCTGCGTCACTCTGGTTTTTCCCAGGTATTTTGTCAGCTTGGACACTTTTCCTGGCAGTTTCTGGGTTGTGCGTGTATTTTTTTATTTATTGTTTATTTTTACAGGTGTGCTTTTTGTGGTTGACTGTTAGGGTATTTCTTGGCATATGTTTTTCTGATTTGTGCCTTTTCTTTGTGAGAATAGGGGATGGGTGTTCGTGTGTTCTAAGTTTTGCATTCTTTGGTGCCTGTTCACTTAATGCCATGTTACTCCACCCTATTTCTCAATTGTTGTATTTACACCTTTGCATTGCTTCATTTATTGTTCTTTTCCTTAGTTTTTCTCTTTTGTTGGTGTAAAGAAAGAGGATATGTTGTAATGTTATTTGTCATCTTCTTTCTTTCTTTGACACTTCTCCCACTGTTCAGCCTGGTTGAGTGTAGAATGTGTGATGATGTCATGAATGCATGGGTTGCTTGGAGATCTGGTGTGTGTCAGTTGAAGATTGCAGGCTGAGCAGCAGGGAGGCTGCTCCTATTGGGGCTACAATACATCTACTTACCATATTATTTACCATCTACTTGAATTGTAACTGGAACTTAATAAAGTATCATCTTGGAACCTACATCCGGTCTTCATCTGGACTTCTTTATACTACGACATTTGTAATAGGGGTAATTAACTGACAACACTTGTGAGGTCCAATCAATACAAGAATTATGATACTAAGACTGTATAGTACCCAGCAGGAGGATCAATAAGATCACAATTCATTGTCTCAAAATGTCCATTTGGAGTTGCTAAAAGTATCAGAACTGCTTCCCAAACAATGCCAGTAGATGTTCGGGAAATGCCTTCAAGTCATTAGACTGTTATGGAATCTGATTCTGTGTCTTTAAGGGGGGGGGAAGGGGGGTACACGATTACTTACCCGGGGAAATGGGAAGCTAGGAGGACAGGACTGTTTGGGTGTCAGACAACTGCACAAATGGCATGACAAAAAGATAAAACCAGGTTAGACATGGAAGACAGTCTATGGGGAGGAAAGTAAACAAGTACAGACAACAGGAAAGGCAAAGAGACAAAGCAGAACGAGGACTGGAAGAGGGGAAGAGAAACACCATAAGAGAGAGAAGAGGAGTGTGTGATGATGAAGAAGTGCAGAGGTGTGCAAGACTCGGAAAGGCTGTGGAAAAAGGAGCAATACTTGAGAAGGAGCCAGACAACCAAAGTGGGAAGTCAAAGACGAATCACCAGAACAGCAGGACAAGAGAGAACAGCTACGAGCACCTGACCACAGACCCTGAGAGTTTAGAGGAGAAGGCCCTAGAGTAGGACTGTTGGTAACCCAGTCTCCACCAAGACGGGCAAATCTACCCTCCACCACGAACTGAGGATGGGTCGTGGGCGGGCAAGGGATGGGGGTGGGGGGCAGACACCACACCAAAGGGTAGGGGTGGAGCAAGTACATTCACAAAGCTGAGTGGTGGAAGTAGGCAGTTTACTTTAGGGTATACAGAAAGGGCTTGGAGGAAAGAAATATGTAATGAGACAAAATGAACACAGTTTAGGAGGCATACCAGAGATCGCCTGCGAACTTCTCGGGAAGTGGCATACCCATCCCGCTGGAGTGATATGCTTTATGGGGGACATCTTGTTAATCTAGCTGGGTGAGTAACAATACATAGAATAGTTCATAAAATGGCAGAATTCACTTGAAATTTACTATAAATATGAGCAAGAATTAGCTGACCATTCTAGGCCTAACCACCATAGTTAAAGGGGCCGAAATGCATAGAGGGTTAGATCTACTTTTACAAAACCAACTGAACGGAACTCGCTTTTAGCTTAAAGAGCCACCGTCTGTGAGCACTTCATGAACATCTGCTAGTGTGACAGCTTTCAAGAATACATGGGCATTGCTCTGACCTTACCAGTTTTGACAAGCATGAGGAGACTCTGAGATACACATTGACAAACAAATGGTACCATTGAAAAGTAGTAAAAAAGAAAAGCATGAAATGACCTAAAAATAATAAGAGTGCTGTTAGGTAGAAATATACAAAATAAACTCCCTAGAGCATTATGACTTGTCTCTCTACTTTTTTCCTTCTTACCTATAGAATAAAGCAAAGTATAACAAAACATTGGAGTATGCGGACATCCATTAATTTAAAAAAAACTGGCAATCCTTGTTTGTATTTAGAAGGGGATCCAGTATCTGTGATCAAAGAGTACATTCCAAGCCAAAAAATACAATTGAGGAATCATTAATAAGTCATTACAGAGGAATGCAAATTTTAGCTATTAAAATACAGAATCATAAATCACATTAGAACCGTAACAAAGTCCTTCTAAATTCCAACTGGCAATCTCAAGAAGAGTACTGACGCTATCTTAGTGAAAATTAAATCTCAGAATAGTCAGAAAGGGTCTCGGGAGGATAATGCAAAGTCACTCCCGATCCTTTAACACCAGGGGGTTTTATACACATTCTATGCATGCTTATTAATAAAACTGCAAATTCAGCATGGTTTGATCACATGGGCAAATCACAAACAAGTTTGTAAATTTAAAAAATCCTTAACACTAACCCTTTTCTTAAGGTAAGAGAAATGTTCAGCTTGCTTTTTTAGCAACTGCACTCTGTAGATGTCCAATCCAATGTGAAATACGTTTTAAACAATAGCCCATAGAAGCATGTTCTTTTGCACACTCATATCGAAACTTCCAGCAGAAATCCTTCAAAATGATACTTTATGTGCACAATGGAAAGTTTCATTCACAATACACCCTTTCTACGCTCTCCAGTACCACAATCCTTGAAGTCATTGCCATGTTCTGCGGAAACTGTTAGGAGGGAAGACTTGCGGTGAGCTGCTGGTTGGGAGGGGAAATGAGCAGGAGCAAGACAAGCAGAACTTCATAAACTGTCTTCAAATTTGATTAAACTGTGTCGCTTATTTAAATGTGACACAACTATGCTACATTATTTTTCACACTCCTAAATAAAATAATCATCTTGTTAATTCATCAGTTACCGTCATATGCATCAGTAAAACTACTAATTCACACAGATAATTTGTCTCTCAAAATTTGCACATCTAATAAATCTTATACCTTCAACAACCTCTCCCGCTAAAATGCCATAACTTCTACTTCTTTTTCACTTGCAGACTTCCACTGGATGCCTTGGGGAATCTGGAGGCTCCTGCTTGCCGTCTCTTTTAATCATAATTGACGTAAATTATTTGAGGGCATACAGATACTGATAAAGGAAGGCAGAAACATGTGACCGTTGTATAAGCTATGAGAGAGGTGTCATAAAATCAACTGTTACCCCATTATTTTTGTTTTTTATCTTTTTATAATTAAAGCAGTTTTACTTGTAATAGCAGCTACCTGCAGTGTCGTGTGCAAAAGCAGCAAAATGGCAAGATGGCGTTTTACATCTAAAGCTCTTATGCTAACATAGCAATGTGTGTACATAAAACCCCGTCCTCACGGCAACACCATATGTTTGTAATTAACTTACAAACACATGGTGCCCCTGGCTCGCTCCCGCAAGGGAAACGCTTTGTGTGCCTCCCACTTTCCCCCACTTGTGAGCGTGAGGCGCGCTCGCTTTTTTTTCTTTAAGGCCGCGTCAGCTTGATTGGCTGTGCCAGGTCATTGCTTTTCATGGATGCTGCTGGAGCGGGTTGAAGGTATGACCAGGCCCCTCTTGCATTCGGGGTGCCGCGTCCGATGTTCAGTATTCACTCAGGCAGCAGGAGACTTACTGCAGGACTGTGGCATACCACCACACCGGCCGACCATTCACACGGACCGGGCGAGTAACCACTGGGGCAGGGACACATTTCCACACAACTGCTCCGTGTTCTTTTCCGGGCCACCACCTAATGCGGCCGCTGTAGGAGTCCATTCTTCCCCAGCTGCACTTTCATCTTCTGTTATGCTTTCCATACTTGGAGGGGATATGGGACTCCTATTCTAGATGCGCTGCCCGGCTTTTATTCACATGCACTGCTGTGGCAGCTCTCATGCTTCGCCGCTGGTGTGTGCTTATTTATTTATTTATTTTAGTAGTTTGTAGAGCGCTCAGGGAGAAGAGCCAGGTCTTGAGTTTTTTTCGGAATAGGGGCTCTGACGTCAAGAATCTTAGCTCTGTGCGAAGCTGGTTCCGGGCACTTTCTTTTTGCTCCGGTGACAGTACAGTGCTGGGCACCAGACTTTGCCCTCCTACAGCACCTCCTGCTGACTTCTTGATCGCGGCGGGCACCCACCTCATGGACAGTGTTGGTCGCCTTGTCTTGTGGCTGGTATTTCCCTGCAGAGCCAGTCATTAACACAGCAGCAGAGGGTGTCAGCATCGTGGGCTGTTGAAAAGGATCACAGGATGTGGAGCCGGCACTCAAATCTTCTTCCCCGGCCATTATACATAACTTCATCTCCTTTGCTCAGCTTCCGCCCCTCTTTATATTCCTTATCTCATCGGCATGCTTCTCTCCCCATCTCCCGCTGATCTTTTTTCATTGCACTCGAAACCAGTTTTAAAATTATTTAATTATCATTCGACTTCAGAGCTGCTGTGGTGGACATGAACAAAACCTTTCAGTTTTTCATTTAACACACAGGTTGCAAATCCGAGCACACTGGCCCTGTACATAATTGCGAGTAGGGGGATACGCTATGTACAGGAGCAGGGTGTTAACAAATTTGCTGCTTATGGGTCGCACAAACTTCCTGAGCACCACTCGTTTTTAACACCTTGGTGGTTTCTAAATCCTGTGGAGGACACGCCCCCTTATGCAAAAGATGTTAAAAAGTAAACATATGGGAAGCGTTTGTCCCTACAAAAAAGCAACATGCTAAATGCTATTTCTTTTCCACATTAAAATCAACAGAAGACATTTTCATGCGATTACATTGTCTCTTACCTCCTTGTGGTTGTATATTCATTTTCTGCACGTTCCATGTTTCTATACAGTGTCAGTTTGGCGGAGCATGTTTGCCTTTCCATGCCAACAGCATGCTATGTGTTTAGGTCTCGCCTGACCCAGCGCATTCGCTGGTCTGGCGAGACTTATTGAGAGGGCTCCAAAAAATGCTACCAGGCCAGCCTAGAGCTACAGTGTATGTGCGCGGGCGCGCGCGCCACGCTTTACCGCAATTACTTTTACTTTCGGCCGCACGGCCACTTTGATCACTTTCCCTTTTGCATAGCCAATAGGTCTCGCTTTTGGGACCTTATAAGTATTTAGTTACGCAACTGTTGCATGGCTAAACACTTATAAGGTCCCAAAGGCGAGACCTATTGGCTATGCCAATGCTTGTTTTTAAATGCGAGGGGGAATTTGGCATAGAGTGCAAATGGTGTGCCTTTGAGTAACAATATTGTTATATCTGTGTCTGCTGCTATTCGTCAACTCACATTGACATTTGTTTTCCCCATATGCTTGCACATAAAAAGAAATGACCTCAGTGCATATGCCCCACCACACTATGCCCTTCCGTTCCTGAAAAAAAGTTTGCTGTAGCTTATGTCTATGCCTTCGTAATGTTCTGTTTTGGCAAAGTTTAAACAATGCAGTTGTGCTACAACAGCGATTGCCTTTCAACCTTCTATAGAGTCTGGTGCACTGAAGCCCATCCAGTTATATCCAGTGTTCCCCACAGATTGTTTTTCAGCAACCCTCTTGATACAGTCCACACCGCTCCCAAAGGCGAGACCTGTTGGCTATGCCAATGCTTGTTGTTCTCGCTGGCATCACTGGTGACTTGCTCACTGGAGAAACTGCCGGACTGTGGTGGGAAAGAGATAACTTTAGATATTTGGGTATCCGAGTGGCCTATACTGCGCAGCAACAATAAGCGTAAACCATGGGGAGGATTATTTAGGGTTTACATGATTCCATCATATTCTGGAACACATTGCCAGTCTCCATGAATAGGGAGGGTGGCACTGGCGACTTTGATCTTTCTTTTATGATGTCTATGTACACTACAGAACTCCTTACACCCGATGCCGAGGGTCACTTTCCGGGAGCTGGATAGATTGTTGACTTTGCTGGTGTGGGAAGACAAGAGAAGTAGGGTGAAATTAACAAAACTGAAGAGGGATCAAAGAGATGGGGGATTGGGACTGCTTGATCTGGAACTCTATCATCTTGCAGCACAACTCCAGTATACACAGTGCTTTAAATGGGAAAAAAGAAGTGCAGGTACTCACTAAAATAGAGGTGT
This sequence comes from Triturus cristatus, assembly GCF_964204655.1. Taxonomy (NCBI): domain Eukaryota; kingdom Metazoa; phylum Chordata; class Amphibia; order Caudata; family Salamandridae; genus Triturus; species Triturus cristatus. The sequence goes on from NC_140591.1 coordinate 804,917,448, forward strand.
GGCAAGTGGGCGGGGCTAGGGGCGGGTCTAAGGGCAAGACATGATCATACTGAATGACTTCTGTACTATTTGCAGCACATATCAAAGCTCATGAGAAATGCGTTCATGTCACTAAAACAGATGAACTCATAACAAGCTCCTCGGAAGCAGAGCTGCATCTGCCCTGCACTGGAGGGAAAACCTAATCTGCGCCTGCCGTGCTAATCAAGGTACTGGTACTTCCTCTGGCTACAGAGAAGTGACGGTGCTGATGGCAAAAAAAATCGGAGGTGCCGGTACTCAGTACCAGTGAGTACCGGCCCATTTAAAGCACCGAGGGGCAGATTTAAAAGCCCCTGGCGCCACTTTTGCGTCATTTTTAACATGGGAAAAGTGACGTAAGGGTGGCGCAAGATGCTTGTAAATAAGCCCCTGAGTATGCAGCCACCTTGTGTAGTGAAGTGGATAATTGGGAAAAACGGCTTCCTGGGGGGATGATAACAGCATCAACACTATCTGAGTGCTCAATGTCTGGAATTAATCTATCCCAGGGACCCCATACAATGTACAGACGGTGTCGGGGGCCTGGGATACAGCAGTTGGAAGGGTGTTGACAAGGGCCCCATATTCTAGAGATCTCTCTTTAAATTGGTTGGAGCCCTATAGGAAAACCGGCCACGGTATGCCCTGGTTCGATGGGAGGAAGGGGGATGTACTCTACTAGAGGACTTGTATCCCGCTGACGAGTTTAACACGTTCAAAGAAGCCTGTGAGAAATGTAATGTGGGAAGGGGACAGTTTTTGCAGTTGGCTAAGCTTGCTAACACGGCCAGAGAAATATGGCAGAGCTTTCCAGATACCCAGACGAGTCACTCGCTGGACATCTTGTTGGGCACTGATCATACTCGGCCCTTCATGTCATTATTGTATAAGACACTTAAGACGGACACATTGAAACTCTTCTTGAAAGTTAGACCGAAGTGGGAAGGGGATTGGCCTGAACCAGTGACAGATCGAGAGTGGGAGACTGCATGCGCATTGGTGCAGACATAGCAAGTAATGCACGGTTCAAGTTGCTACATTTTCCCAGAAAAGCTTCACGAAATATATCCCAAAAGATCCCCAGCCTGTGCGAGATGTGCAATAAATTATGCCACATTCCAACAGGGTCAAGACTGATTTGCATATGGCTGGGTCTGAACTGGGGTGGCGAAGTGAGCTAAAGAATGATGATGGAGTCAACCCAGAGCTGTGACTGGGTGTGAGTGCCTGAAAAGTTTCAGCGCTCCGTCCATCATCTCCTTGTGTTTACATTCCAGCACATGGCATGGACCTTAGGCTCTGTGCCAACTTATTGGGAGGAAGTGGGGACAGATTTAAGACTGTCCTCAACATTAACATTGATGTCAAGATGGGGCATTGCCTGTTGAACCTAATCCCACAGCCAAAAAAGGGGAAAATCCGGTATAAGTTTCCTTACTGGGATTGCTGCTTGGCGAACACAGGCTGGGAATACTTTGGTTGTCGCCCAGATCCTCCACTTATGCAGTCTGGTTGAGAGACATGAAGGGAGTGGGCCTTAGCAAAGGAAAGGCGCATGAGGTAAGTGAACACTTAAGATAAAGCGGCAGAGGACTTCCTGTTGTGAGGAAATATTCTTAATATGCTTTCAGAACCAGAGAATGTGGATAGGGGAAAAGGTAAATACATCGCAGGAGGACCCTAGCGAGGGATGATAGTTGAGTAGAGAAGTACAGCTGCATTGTGAGATAAGGAGGGAGGGAGTCATGAGGGAATATACCAGGTAGGGATGATTGATGACTGTCACAGTTGAGGTGGCACCTTGGGGTTGCTCAGGTGGTTGATGCACGGGATTGGGAATCAACAGACCGGTCGTGATGGTCTTGCGGGGTTTGGCAGGAGGTGCTTCCCACACGCACTCTGGTCTTCCAAACTGACAACAGTGGGGCATAACTACGAAGACACTGGGATGCACACCACCCACAGCCTAACCACCTCACCCACAGCCTGCATACATGTACATGGATACCCAGAATCATAGCACACCCAAACCATCTTGAGCTTAATGTTAAATGACTGCATGATTGACAGCTGTTTTGGACAGCAAATGTCTCAACTATTGTTTTCCGATTGTATATTAATAAACTTCAATAAAAACGAATTGAAAAAAAACCTGTTACAGTTGACAAGATACACTGATGTAAACTTTTCAAACTGACGTGGTCACAGTTCCTATTGTAATGTGTCATGGATATCTGGGTATCATCCTCCCAAGACTGATGCCTAGCTGAAGCTCCTCAGTGGTGGTTGGATCGGGAGGTCCAGGTCTTGACGGTCCTGGACTGGCAGAGGTAAGGGCGACCCCTTCTAGAAGTAAGAATGTTGCCAGCACTATACAGCACCAAAGCAAATATTGCCTTCCAGTAAAAGCCCCTGTGGAGAAAAAAACCTCCAAGGATGGCAGAGTAGTGTAGAAACGGAGAATGAGTTCATGAAGCAGGCAAGGTATGCCGGGAACAGGCCAGCAACAAGGGGCAGGCTAAGAAGCACGCAGGAACATTGCAGAGAAGAATACAAAACAGGAACCAGGAATAATTGGAAATAAGGTGGGAGCGAAGAGGCTAAGGATTAGACAGCTGAAAAGTTGTGACATAAAGAAAAAGATTTCTAAGTTCCTATCATACCCCAGACCCCAGGAAAGGACATCAGGAAGCATGGCGCCATAATGGGTTGGGAAGACCTAATAATAGTCTGAGGGTGGCCGCCATCTTGGATTGGGAAGCTATATCCCATGAACCCTCATTAGAGGATTCTGGGAAGAAGATTGATTCTATTGACTCTAGAGGAGCCTCCTAGCCACTATGCACCAGAAAATGAGCAAAGATACAGGGTATTATACCATTGGACCGGCTGCCGCCAGGTAGGTGTCTGTAAGGAACGTTGCAGCCTGCCAACACTTCCTGTATCTTAGCGTGCCCTGCCCTCCCACAAGCTCCATGATAACTGGTGTTGGGCAAGGCAGTAGCGTAACAGTGGGGTAGGTGTAGATGAAAAGTTATTTTTTTGACTATGTAGTATTATGCTGTGCCTGGGGAGAGGGTGTAGGGCAAGTTTGTAATGTTTATGGATACTGTAATGTGTATACCACGATCTGCAATAAAGTCATACATGTTTAAAAAAACAATATAAAAAAAAGCATAGGTTTTGTACTCGAAGAGAACTCTTTCAGCACAAAAACTATGCTTTAATACATTTTCAACTTTATATGTGTGCTGTACAGTGCAGGACGCATGCCAAGTTGGAAAAATAATGAAGTTTTAAAACTTGCTACACAGTTTCCCCTGCCATGAGGAGACGTACATTTTTGGTGAAATCCCTGTCTACCAATGCTAGACGCGGGCCCGATAAATCCCAAGCGGTTGGGATCACTGTGAAATAAGATTGATAGAGTGAAAGATTTTGAACTTAGTGAAAGGAGGAGGACTGAAGGATTTCAGACAAATAATAATTGATTATTTTCAAGTGATTATCTTTTGAACATAGTGAAAAGAGGAGTATTGAAGAAATTATGAGAAATAAGAATTGATGGAATTCAAGATATCTGGTTGTGGGCTGCAAATTCATGACACAAAGTATTCGATGTTTAGAAAAAGAAGAGAATTCTTCTCTTTAAAATACAAGCCCTGATGAAGTCCTAAGGGAAGGACGAAACGCATAGGCAGAAAGGCTGTTGATCTATAGAAAATGCAACTGTGATCTACAAATCGATTTTGTATTGTCGATTGAAGCAACTCATTGAAGAATCAGCAAATTTGAAATAAGAAAAAAATAAAAGGTTACTGAAACCTGAAGGAAAGATTTCATGGACTCTATATTTTTTATGTTCCTTCCTAACTGTACTCTGATTTATCAAATGTGTCTGGTGTAATTGAAATGTTCTCGAAAATTGCCAACTTCAGAATCAATAGAGATAAAACATAGGGTATTCTACTTAACTAGCCTAAATCCACATTAACATTAGAGAAGCAACACAGTGTAACTATTAGTCAATTAGGTATTTAGGGGTAATGCTTAAGGATTAGATTTCTACCATGTATAAATAACATTTTGGAAATCTGCTGCCTAAATTGAAAAAGGTTTCCAGACTAGGTGATATGTCACACTGTCTCTTATTGGCCAGATAAGTTTAGACAAAGTGACTGCCCTACCCCACTGCTAATTTCTATTTCAACACCTTTCTTGCTGCCATAAAAAAATATTTTGACTAAACGTTACTAATTAATAACCTCTTTTATTTTACTGGGTAAAGCACATCGGTTTGCGGGACTCTAACTCTGTGCTTTTTTTTATCATAGAGGTTACTCACTCAGAGAATTCAAATGCTATTATTTGGCTGCACCAACCCAATGCATCAGAAGAATATTCTACCAGATTTGTAAAACGTGTTTCTCTTTAACATGATTTCTAAACTGCGCCACTCCTACGACCCTATCTTGTGGGGGAACGCCCACCCTGCATACATTATACCTGACGCAGGTATAATGTAGCGCAGGGGTTTATGAAGTGACGCATCGGCGTAGATGCATCACTTTGTAAATATGGGGCAACATGACGCATTATGTACGTCACCGCTGCATCAGTAAAAGTGACTCACCGCCAGTGCAAAAGTGATGCAGGCCTTCATAAATAAGGCCCTATGAATTTAGAGGCACTGTACTTTCAATATACCGGGCACCGCTGATATACTATACAATTTGGAGCTCATTTGAGGACACAGCAGACAAAAACATGTAGTAAGAGGGAGTGCCAGCAAATTATTGTGGAAAATAATGCTGCACCTTTACAGTCATTAAGTATCCATCATTCGAAATGAAAATGAATGATGAATAAAGAAAATCGATTAATGTATGAGAAATATTGGTTTATTTTGTCTTATTGGTAATGTGAATTTTCACGTATTTCCTATGCACCTTCCTATAGTAAAAATAATAAAATATACTCTTCAAAAAGATTTTACTGAGTGGCAGAAAGGGACTTTGTCTTCAACTAGATTCTCTGGTGTAGAGGGATAGGCAGTTATAAGGACCAATAAGTCAGTGCATCTCTCTCCTTAGTAATTTTGACCACCTGGATACATTGTGATGTATTGGAAAGAGGCACTCCTCCAAGCCACACTACGTTTACTACAGCATCTTCGTAGCTATTAAGGTCTTATTTTAAAAGACTGAAAATAAGAAAACGACTAGAGTTAAATTGGTAAAACGGACAACAAAATGCATATGCTTGCTGATGCGGAGGATACATTAATATTTATTTCAAATTTACCTCATGTTTACCTCAGAAAACAAAAATTCACATCTGGATTTTTCGATACCAAAATATTTAGTTGGTTTAGAGGTGGTCAAAGCTGCTTATAACTATGGGGGGTTCTGTGAAAGGACTTTTTGGAGCAGAGGAAATGCCCCCCACCACAGACATGGCTGCTGCAACATGGACGAAGCCTTCCGATCTTTGCTGTGGGCAGTGAAAGTGGCATGTTCAGGACTTTGAGGGTCATATTTATCATTATTTCCTGAAACGCCGCTGCGTGACAGGAAGATGGCAGAAATGCTCCAAATCTATCAAGCTATGGCGCATTCCTGTTCACTACCTGCGCTGGCGCACAAACAGCTGTGTTGCAGAATGCAGCACACGTAGAAAGAGGAAAAATTAGGAGAATTAAACATATTTCTTCTTCTGTCGACTCCTCTGGGAAGGTGTATCATTTTGACACATTCCCATGTTTACCACTCTTTTAAATCTGTAAATGTGCCAAAATCCATGGGTGGATGCATGGAAACACCCACGCTCCACCCATGGAATGACTCCCTAGGGCAGAGTAATGCTAGGCATCAAACTTTCATTTGAAACTTAAAGGACTGGGCTGTCCTTGCTAGAGCTTTAATATGGTCTGAATTGGAATACTGTCACTCTCTCAACAATGGTACTACTCTTGATAATATGAGTGACTCCAAGTGATCCGGGGCACTGCAGCCAAAGCAGTGACTAATATATGTACCAGAAAAAACATATAACGTGAGAACTTTGCACTGGTAATGGTATGATTTAAAACACTTGTAGGAAAGTGGAATATTATGTTGTATGGCTGTGTAGCTTTACCATGTAATATTATCACAATTACCCAAAGATGGTCCTTGGATTCACACTAATAAATCCTTAGCTCAGCCCTCGTTGAGAGGCACAGAGCAGTCAGGCTTTATTAGAGGAACGTGTTAAGCATTTCAGTGTACCAACATAGACAATAGGTAATTGACACGACTTGAGAGAAATCAGACATCAATTTATTAAAAATAGATTGTATTTTTTATCTTAATATAGACACCAAAACAAATGGAATAGCATGTATAAAACCAGAGTTATAGATTTTTGAAGCAATATTAAATCAGTGCAGAAAAATACATAGACAAAACAACATTGTGGCCAATGGCAAAATCCACTAGTGACAAACGGTCACTTGCAGGTTGGGTTCTGTGGCATCTTTACAGGGTTAGGGTTATGCGAGCCCCAGGACCAGACCATAACTGTCAGATCAATTTTACCCAGCCCATGGAATCCGGTTGCAGAGTTGCTCTGGCTGTCCTTGGTGCTGAACGGGAGCCGGGAGTGGTGCTGATTTTACAGCTTACACAGTGCTGCAAGAAACAGAATGCAAAAACACAACAGATACACAGCTTCTGGTGTCAAATGATGGTTGCACGGTGTTCTCTGTAGATGCAACGTAGAGTTTGGGGGTCAGTTACTGGATTGGTGACCAACAAACCTTGCCAGCGGAAAGCACAACAAAAAGCTTCTGGAACTTCAGTAGGTCTGGGGAAGAGACGTAGCTGCCTGAAATGTCGGGGCAGATGAGACTACAACTCCCACAATGCACTGGACCACCTGGATATAGGCAATCCTATAGAGGGCCCCATGGCCAGCGATTCTTTGGATCCAGTGAGTGTTTTTACCTGCAGTTTGCAGGGGACTAGTGCCACTAGTCCTGGGAAGACTGGGGGCGCCTCTGGCTTCCACAAGGTTTTCTCTCTTCAGGAGTGTCGAGTTTTAGCCAAGGATGAGAGTTGTTCACTCTTTTCCAAGTCTGTTGTCTCAGGGACGAAGTATCCCTCTTTTGCTTTGGTGGTATAGGCAAAGTCCTGTTTTCGGTGACATGTCTCCTCTTAGTCCTTCCTTGAAGGACGTTTTTCAGATCTCAGGGTCTGGTGTTGGGGGGGGGGGTCCCTTAAATCCTAGATGTATGGGAGTTAGGGGTGTGGGAGCCAGTAGCCAATGAGCAGCTAGCCCCTGCAGCTAATCCGCCCCTGAGGTGACCACATCCGATGGTGTAGGTCACCTTTTCTACCCAGAACCCACTATTTCTGCCCTCCTAATGATGACCGAATTCTATTTTACGTGTACAGATCAGACTGCCCACCCTAGAGGTGTGGCCATCCTTCCTGGAGCTGTACACCTCCTGCATATCTAATTTCCCGCCTTGCCCAGGTGCAAGCGTGCCTGGGGCAAGGGGAGGGCTGTGTCCTCCAAGGGTGGCAGTCCAGATGCATATCAGAGGCATTGCATCCTTTGAAACTCACTGCTCTTTTGTACCACTTCACTAGCCTGCTGAGGAGGATAGAGATGTGACCTCCTTCTTGCCCAGTCTTTGTTCCTGACTTCTGAGAGTGATCACACTGCCTGACAGGAGTTCAGAATCCTTTCTTGGTGACAGCAGGAAAGCGTGGGCCAGTCAGCAGGAGCACAGCGAATCTGGGGCAACCACGTGGGCAACCTCTCAGGTGCCAGCTGGGTGTATGCCATGTCACCCAGGGCACTAGAATCATGTCAGGGGTGAGAAGGGATGTGGCTTGATACCAAATATGACATATTTTGGTGGTACTATAATGGAGCTGCACGGTTGGCAGCCCATGTTATCCTATGGACCGCTAACACTTATAGTAGTTTCCAATGGGGAATGTCACTATAGGGACATGCAGGCTTGCAGTTGTATGTCCATACCATTAATATAATGGACCCTGCTTCTGGGCTGAGTAGGCCTTCCCTAGGGGTGCCTGACATACATTTCATGGACTGTGCAATACATGTTGAGAACACAATTGGGTTCAAGCACTGCTCCTGCAGCCTGGAATGGCAGGCCTGCTGTAGTTTGCTTGGGTCACCCAGGGTGGCACAAAACTGTGCTGTGTGCTGCAGCCCTGGGGACCCCTTTGCCACCTATGCCCTGGGTACCTCTGGTACTGTATACTAGGGACTTATAAGGGGGTAAAGTCTTTGCCAATTTAGGATCACCAAGTCTAACATAACAGTTTTGGGAGATAACACAGGCACTGGGGTCTGGGCACTTTCCTACAAAGATCACTATTTCTCAGAAAAGACTCTGTGCCAAATACAGATAGCTGAAAGATCGATTGCAGATGTGCTAATAAAACACTGCAGAAACAGATCCTTCCAATGCCAAGAAGAGATGCATCCACTTTGTCATAGAGCTACTATGCCACAAAGAAGCCATCAGGAGGTGCACTGAGATTGCGCCACAAAAAGGTGGTGCACTATCAGTGTCCCCCCTGCCCCCTGATGGCAGCCCTCTGGAGGCAGTGAAGAGGGTCCAATGGACCTCCTAGACTTCCAGGCGGTGCAGTCACTCACTACACCAGCCTGCAAGGAGATCTCTCACCCCTCTTAAAAGGGCAGGCAGGTTACCACCAGCACAGTAAAACATGGAGCGGCTGCTTCAGGGTCTCTACGTATTTTATTTGAATGCGCTGCCCCCAGGGTAGTGCGAATTCACGGCTGCCCTTGAGGCAGTGCATTCAATCTAACACAATGCCCTCTCCTTGTTTGAGCTAAATGCAACTTTTCAAAAGGTACTCTTGGCGCAGACAAGGAAAATGCGCTGCATTGTGTTTTAAGGCCCTAAGTTGTGCCCTCCGATGGCATAGAGGCGTAAAAAGGTTTTAAAGGTATTGAAAGTGCAATATATATATTATAATGAACATAAAGTCAACAATCCTCAGGAAAATGAATATGTGCAAACAATGTCATGTCAAGTACTTCCAGCTAAACTTAAGTTGTTAAACTGCTCTATCCCGTGAGGATCATGTTAGTAAAACTATGAACACTATTAAGGTTCAGGTTCTAAGCAAAAGTCTTCTGAGAGATCCAAAGTAGATGTAACACTTGCAGAAAACCTGAATGGCTGCAAGGTAATATTTAGCTTTTTTTAGAAGGCTGATTGAAACACCTTCAGAAAAGCATCTGTTAAATAGTTTTTAAATAGGCTACTTAAAAGCTGTTTAACCCCTCAAAAGCTGTTTAAAAATGCTGTTCCTAAATGTTGATGTTATGTATACTCATATACTTCATCATCATCAAAGAACTTTATTCGGCTAAAATGGGCCATAAAAGATATAGGCACAGTATAGCAATAAAATAACAGGCAATAAATAGATATATTTCACAAAATTAAATATACAAACACTACCATCCTGTGATAAAATATTTCAATGAGCCCAATAACCGAATGACAGGTTAAAAAAATATATTAAATTCTCATTAATACATCATTTTTTTTAAAACATCAAATTCAACTTGCAGGTTCATTTCTATAGGGTCCAAGTTTTTACGGTGATTAATTGCACACCAAATAAAGTGTACTGCCGTCAAGCAGGCTCATATAGAAGACAGCAATTGTATAGGGAGCATGGCTACCCTGTATAGTCTAAAAGTAGTCTCCCTCAGGAATGGTAATATAATGTGTTTCCTTATCACCTTGTAGTAGTTACAAAACAACATAGAGTGCAGAGTAGATTGTGCAGAGAGACCATCACAAGAGTGTAAGAGGCTATGCTGTAATACTGTGCTTTTGGCACTCTCAATCCAGTCTCTGTTGTTGTGTACTCCAAGCTCAGAAGCGATCCTTCAGAATGGTAAAAGAGTCTTATGAGTGGTGTAAAAATCTGGTATCCACAGACTATTACTAACACTCTTTATATATGTCTGCCAGGGGACCTTAGTCACATTATCCAGATTCATACAGCCCATAAGCACCGTGCGATTTGAGCCAGTTTCAGGCTTCGTCCAAATGGCCAGCCACAAAAGAAGTGGCTAAATTTTAATAATATCAATGGCATAGTCAAGACACAATTCCACCTGATAAATATGGGTGGCAGTGCTCTGGGGGACCGCCAACAATCTTTTATGGCACCCATTTTCAACTTTCTGAACGATCAGGTAATCATTGATCCCCCATAGCATAGAACCATAGGTTGCTATTGCTAGGCATTTATCTTTGTACACTTCCACAAGATTTCTAAGAGGTTTGAATCCTAAATTCTGTGTAAACTTGAAAAGTGCCTCCAAACCTCTAGCAAAGTTAGCAGCCGGGGCAAAATGTTACTGTTTACAGGTGCAATTTTCATCGAAAAGCTCTCCCAAGTATGGAAAACATGGGACACACATGATTTTGGTTCTATTAGCAGAAAGAGACTTGTTCCTGTACCTCCTGGAGCCTTGAATCATGATATGAATTTTGGAATGGTCCACTGTTATCTCCAAATCTTTCATAAAACTTACAAAATTATCAAGGAGCTTCTGCAGCTCAAGTTCCGTCCTAACAATAAGCACTGCGTTATCCGCATAGAGTAACAATGGAATAGGACGAGTCCCATCACACGGGATGTCCACATTAAAGTAAATAGGATGTTTTTCCAGACCTGGGCTTCAGCAGAACTCTCCATTAGATCTGATTCACGTGAGAGGGATGAAAAGTGTAATCTTATGGAAGAATGGGTAGATTATATCGCCAATTTGAAAACGTTGTTGGCCCTTGTGACTGAGGCCCTGGGATTGGCGGTACAGACTTCAGGATCCCTTGATCTTCTTTAATATAGTTATATCGCACTGAGCGTACGTGGGTGGGAGGAGACAGCAGATGATGACGGATGAGAACGACACTTGTGAGCGTGATTTGTTTTTGGTATGTTTTTTAGATTACTTGTGCAAATTGGATTTTCTCTTTCTCTCCCTTTCTTGTTCTTAGATGGTTGAAATAATGCTATTACTTTGATGGTACGTATGCTTATCAGTATCAGTGGGTTATGAGATATAAGTGCACTACTGGGTTTCATCACATGGCTCATGCTTTTGTTTTGCGCACCATGGCTGTTATTGTATTGCCTCAGTGTCCGCTGAATTATGGTTTGTATAAAAACAATAAAAAGATTTGGGGAAAAAAATATTTTTTTCCAGACCATTAATATATAATGTGAATAAAAGTGCCAAAATGCAGCCCTGTCGGACTCCCCATGAAAGAATTAAAGATGCAGTGATCTCACCCTTGAGTCATATCTCACACTGGCCTATACCTCATTAAGTAATTGCCTTAAAAAGTTTATATATTTCTCAACTCCCATGCCCTTCATTATATCCCAGTGCTTTGAGCAATTTATGTGGTCAAAAGCTGATTTTAAATCCATAAAGACAAGAAAAACTTTACCTGATTTTGCTATGGTGTGTTTGTTAATTAATAGATGTAAATGAAGGCAATGTTCAACGGCACCTAGTCCTGCCTGAAACCCAAACTGCAGATCTGATATAATTTAATTTTTTTGTGTCCAAACCTCTGGATAAACTCAGAGAATTCTGCCCATGATCTTTGCAGTAGAGTTAATCAGTGAGATAGGACGCTAACATTTTGGGTCACACCTATTGCCCTTTTTGCGGTCTAGCCTTAGCGCAGCACGCATGCGCTGCTCTAAGGATACGGTCTCTTGCAGCTGAACTCCACTTTTCACAAGCTTGTGCTTGTGTGGATTTTTCAGCATTATTTTAATTGGCGTTTGCGTGCGTCTTTAAAAAACAGACAGCACGCAATTGGGTAAAGGCGGGCGCATGTCCTGCCTTTCCAAACCAAAGTAACCGCCCACGGCCTAAGGCTTGCGGTTACGCGCACGGGCACCATCTGTTTTAAATTATCATGCCCAGACGAGGGCATGATAATTGAAAACAGATTGCCTGGTTCTCGCACGCACCACTCGCGGGCTTATTCTTGTTTGTATATGTCATTCCCAAACTTCACCTAACATAACATTTGCACCTCTTCCGATGGTGATTTATAGAACCAGTATGATTTTTTTCATGAAGATTACGTGCTTTTGTATCATATGTCACACACTAATGGCAACTCTAGGCGGTTGGGTGATCTTAGTACTTCGGAAAGGTGCCAGACTCCAACTATAGAGACCAGTGAGGAACCCACCCCCGCCCTTCCGCCCCCTCTTCCACGGTCCGTTAAGCTTCTAAAAGTGCAGCTAGAAAGCGCGACGAGCTCATCCTTCATGCTCATTCAGTCCTTGAGGTCTCTGCTGAGGCTTTTAGGAGTTCCAAAACTACCCACGGGTCAGAAGGGCGACAGCCAGTCCTCCTATACCTCATGCAGCATCACTGTCCATATCGGAGCAGTGAGATGCATGCACGTACTGGGAGTGAGTCCCTCCATGCTTAGTGCTGCTGACTGGAAAGACAGGGCTTGCACGGAGCCTCTAGTCTGACGTGGAGCCCAGGTGGCAGCTATGCTGTTTGTTTGAAGTGTAAATCAGCATGTTGTGCACACTAGTGCGGTAAAGAAAATGGTTGGATGGCTGACAAACTTGACACACAAGGGGAGGAGACGATACTGATACATTCAGGGGCTGTCACGCATATATTCAATAAAAAAGCCACATCCGATGTGTAGAGCACTGCACTGCCCCGCCCGTGCGGCTTTTAGGTGCTTTAATACATAGAAAACGAAACTAGCGGTTGCACAGAAAATGCCCAAAAGTTTGAGGGGGGTGGGGTACTTCAATTCGCCGTTCAGTAAAACAGGTGAGTGCGCAGAAATCACTAAGCGAGAACCGCGGTTACCTGTTGAAAGTTAACGAGCAGACTTGTGCTTTTCCTCTCTAGTGTTGTGGCCCCTCCTTCCTCCGTTACATGCGCCCCACCCACGCATCCAGCCGGTACTTTCAGGTAAGGGTTATCCGGAGCAGCCTTCGACAGCGCACTCCTTCCCAAGCTATGCGCGTGACTTAGCATGCTTCTTCTGGGTGTAGCATGTCCAAACAAGCACCCTTTGCCTCTCTACAAGCCCGACTTGGTTAAAACAATTACTTTCATCCAATTATGTGACCGATTTAGACCACACCCACGAAGAAACTGCTGTAAACATCGCCTCCGCAACCCAGCTTGTTGTGTGCTTCTAGCAGCACTACTTCCAGCGCTCCACCACAGCCTGAACAGCTTCTAGGCGCAAGGTGGAGCAGTATTAACCTCAACATGAACGTGCGGATCAAACGTGTCTAGAGCCCAAAATACACCTGCCCTTTTTTGTGGCCAGTAGAAAAACACAGCAGAAAAACAATCTGTGGAGGGATTTATTTACGTACGGGTAGGGTGAGCAGACTTTGAAAACCATAAACCAGGACATTTGGCAAAAATAGAAGAACTACAATTTCACAACCCAGGGGCACAGAATGACTTAGATGGCAGTGCCCATCAACAAAGAAACACAGCCTGCAAGGTACTAAGGAAATACATTAATGCAACTTTTAAACCCAGTATCGTGCATGTTAATTAAATAGCTTTTTCTGAAATCCACAAAAACATGCCTCCTGGTGTTTTTAGTCGACCTCTGGTGAAGCAAGCATTGGCATAGCCAATAGGTCTTGCCTTTGGGACCTTATAAGTGTTTAGTTATCCAGCACAATATCCTTGGTGCAACAACATCAAATGTTGCATGGCTAAACACTTATAAGGTCCCAAAGGCGAGACCTATTGGCTATGCCAACGCTTGTTAAATATAGGCACTATTATGGAATGCGACCAAGACTTGGCAGGCCCTATTTTGCAAAACGTATTCAAGACGTTGGTTAAAAGGGATGCCCATAATTCAACGTTTTCTTTAAATAAATCTGCAGGTACCCCATCGGGACCCGAGGCTTTCCCCGCAGGACACCTATTTATAGCCGCTGTGTCTTCTTAAAACTCAATTTTCATTCCTGCCGGGTGTACTATCAGTCCATCCTCTCTGGTTGTGCAAGAATTGTTTGGTAAGTCAGAATTACTATGCACCTCAATAAAATGATTGACCCAGATATCAGGTTCAATCACAGTCCCAATCTCTGTCTTTGTAGAATTGTTAAAGAATGGTTGACTAATTACCTTCCAGAAGATCCGGGGATCTTTCAGGGTACTAGCTGCTAATAAGGTCTCATAGGCCTCAGTTCTAATTTCTATTTTCCTAGTTGTGATAGCCAGTTTATAAACCCCCTGATACTTCAAAACATGGTCAGCATCTCATGGTACCATTTGAGATTTTAGCAACTCTACATGTTTTTAGAGCAAACCATCTGAAAGGATTCGAGGCCGGGAAAGTCAACAATTCCCTAATGGAGTTGCACAATGAGTTATAATATGTGGTGATTACTAATGCCCCCCCTTTACCATCCAAACACTTTGAAAACTTCTCCTTATTACACAAGACAATCATAAAATAGTTGTGGTTTGGCGACGATTTCCCATTTCTGCAGTACACCTTTATTTTTTGTGGCATCTAAGGGTTTGAGTCTAAAAAAGGGTTTCACTGCAGTAAAAGGATATTGAAAGTGGTTGTGGTGGTGCCAATGCGGTCCGACTTGGGGCGGTTGGACCACCAGTGCGGCAGTGCCCGCACTGCCACAATGGCGACTGTGGTCTGATGGACCGCCACAGTTATAATAAGGCCCTATGACAGGTACTTTCATTTACACTGGGACTAAATAGATACATTAACTGACACTGGGACTACGGGATACATTCATTGACATGGGACTGAGAGATGCTTTCACTGACACTGGGACTGAGATATACTTTCACTGACACTGGGACTGAGAGGTACATCCACTGACAATAGGACTGAGAGCTACTTTCACTGACACTGGGATTGAGAGATACATTCACTGACACCGGGACTGAGAGATACTTTCACTGACATTGAGACTGAGACATACATTCACTGACAATAGGACTAGGAGATACTTTTACTGACACTGGGACTTAGAGATACTTTCACTGACACTGGGACTGAGAGGTACATTCACTGACAATAGGACTGAGAGGTACTTTCACTGACATTGGGACTGATAGGTACTTTCACTGACACTGGGACTTAGAGATACATTCACTGACACTGGGACTAAGAGATACTTTTACTGACACTGAGACTGAGACATACATTCACTGACAGTAGGACTAGGAGATACTTTTACTGACACTGGGACTTAGAGATACTTTCACTGACACTGGGACTGAGAGGTACATTCACTGACAATAGGACTGAGAGGTACTTTCACTGACATTTGGACTGATAGGTACTTTCACTGACACTGGGACTTAGAGATACTTTCACTGACACTGGGACTTAGAGATACTTTTACTGACAATGAGACTGAGAGGCACATTCACTGACAATAGGACTGAGAGGTACTTTCACTGACACTGGGACTTCGAGATACTTTTACTGACACTGGGACTAAGAGATACATTCACTGATAATAGGACTAGAGGTACTTTCGCTGACACTGGTACTAAGAGATACTTTCACTGACACTAGGATTGAGATATACATTCACTGACAATAGGAGTGAGAGATACTTTCCCTGACATTGGAATTGAGAGATACATTCACTGACACCGGGACTGAGAGATACATTCACTGACAATAGGACTAAGAGATACTTTTACTGACACTGGGACTTAGAGATACTTTCACTGACACTGGGACTGAGAGGTACATTCACTGACAATAGGACTGAGAGGTACTTTCACTGACATTGGGACTAAGAGGTACTTTCACTGACATTGGGACTGAGAGGTACTTTCACTGACACTGGGACTGAGAGGTGCATTCACTGACAATAGGACTGAGAGGTACTTTCACTGACATTGGGACTGAGAGGTACTTTCACTGACACTGGGACTTAGAGATACATTCACTGACACTGGGACTAAGAGATACTTTTACTGAGACTGAGACATACATTCACTGACAGTAGGACTAAGAATACTTTCACTGTCACTAGGATTGAGATATACATTCACTGACAATAGGAGTGAGAGATACTTTCCCTGACATTGGAATTGAGAGATACATTCACTGACACGGGGACTGAGAGATACATTCACTGACAATAGGACTAAGAGATACTTTTACTGACACTGGGACTTAGAGATACTTTCACTGACACTGGGACTGAGAGGTACATTCACTGACAATAGGACTGAGAGGTACTTTCACTGACATTGGGACTAAGAGGTACTTTCACTGACATTGGGACTTAGAGATACTTTCACTGACACTGGGACTGAGAGGTACATTCACTGACAATAGGACTGAGAGGTACTTTCACTGACACTGGGACTGAGAGGTACTTTCACTGACACTGGGACTTCGAGATACTTTTACTGACACTGGGACTAAGAGATACATTCACTGATAATAGGACTGAGAGGTACTTTCGCTGACACTGGGATTTAGAGATACTTTCACTGACACTTGGACTTAGAGATACCTTCACTGATACTTGGACTGGGAAATACTTTCACTGACACTGGGACTGAGAGATACTTTCACTGACACTGGGGCTGATAGAGAGCCACGTTCAATGACTGTGTAAGGAGGCATAATCACTTTCACTGGTATAAGGAGACACATTATTTAATACCGGGCAAGTTAATGTTGTCCTGGAAAAACACTGACCCTCACCTAAGGCGGTGAGAAAAAACACCAGGACAGTGAGTTACTGACAATGCCATAAAATTGATATCTGGGACTGGAAGACACTGGCACTGGACAGGGAGGCTCAGTCACCAATATAGGGACCGGGAGACACCATCTGTCTCTAATCAGACACTGGCCCGGATGGAACAACACCTGTAGGAGAAGATAAGGTAAGCTAATTCCAGGTAACCCAACACACCACAACAGGAGCACGGTAAATCACTGGGTTGAATGTGTCATTGACGAGAAGACACACACGCCGTGATCCATGAGAGAGACACAAAGGGGAACACTGCACCCACAGAATAGACTCCGGCATGCAATGAATCTCTAGCAACAACCAGAAGGACACCCTCCAGACTGCTCACAGCGCTGGTAGGCCATTTCAACGACTGAAGGACATTGCTTAAAAACAAACTAGTGTAAATTAGCACAAACAGATTGAGAAAAAGAATTCCAGGCTCTTTAGACAGACATACAGACCTCTTTACAAATCTAGCCACGCCTCTAGTTTATCTGGATTCCTTTCTCTACGTCCAGCCAGACATACGCAAGGAGTGCACCACAAAACATGTAACTTATTTTTGTTGCCGGGGTGTTACCCACGCCATTTTACATGGTAAAATTACAGCCCGGGCTTTAATTGAGCTTGATTATGTCCTCATCAGATCGACAACACCCAACTAGAAATTATTTGCCACGATTTTATCGGGCCAGCCACTTCACATCTGGTTCAGCCCTCATCCTGCAAATACACCGCCAAAGAAATTAGCATCAGGCAAATGACGTAATTTCTGAAACTAGAAAAGCTAACTTCACTGCCCAATGAAATGTAGTCTTACCAGATGTTTCGTAGGACTACCTACAGTGAGAACTTTGCTCACAATAACTGTCAGGGTTAATCAAAAGTAAACCCTGCGTCTGTCTCTGAGAAAACCAAAATAGGCATGGAAGGAATGCTACACTCACATTTACGGTAGGCCGCATTCCAGGCCATAATGTTTTGCACACAGTGGGGGATATTCACAAGGAAGTGGCGGAGAGAGGCGTTAGCCTTCTTGGCTTAACGCCTCTCTCTGCCACTTCGGAAACACAAGGCTGCACCATATTTACAAAAATGTGGTGCAGCCTGGCGTTTCCCCCTGCGATGGTGCTAAGTTTAACAACTTAGCGCCAACGCAGACAACCTTGCACCGTAGTGCAAGGGTGTCTACGTGCAGGGGAGTATTGGTTAGGTGTAGGAAGGTGTCCCTTCCTGCACATTAACAAACCTAAAATGCCATTCTGTCACTTTCATGGTGTGCTGCTTCATGCAGCACACATGTAAGTTACAAAACGGCATTTTTAAAAAAGGTTTGTTTATGTACAGGAATGGGCACCTTCCTGTACATACACAAACCATGGCATTTTGCTTTTTCCATGTGTGCTGCACAAGGCAACACACATGGAAAAAGCAAAAACAATGAGAAATTAATCATTTCTACTCGTTTCGCCATCTTAAGACCAGTGTTTTCCTGGTCTTAATTTTGGCACTGCCTCCTATTTACGCCGCCCTTGTGAATAGGGGGTAGCGTCAAAATCAATGGGTGTTGCGGTGGATTGCCCACCATAACACCCACTGCACGCTCCATTCACGCTAAACACAGCGTGAAAGGGTGCCTTATTCACAAGGCAGCATTAAGCCATGTTAAGTGGCTTAACGCTGCCTTGTGAATAAGGCGAAGCCCCTGAAAGTGACGTTGTGGTGGCGATAGGGGCTTGTGAATATGCCCCAGTGTCTTTACAAACAAGGACGATTTATCAACGTTAGCCCTGCTCCAGGAGGAAAAATCCATTCAAATGATGGAATCGAACATGGCCTGAGTTATTATCAGGTTATTTTATTTTATTTTTATTTCTAACGTTTTCTAAAGCGTGAACAAGAGCAAAATGTTGGTGCCAGAGCGCTGTACAACCTAACAAATAGCATCAAATATACAAGGAGCAAAATATAGAATATACAGCATGAAAAGAAAATACAAAGAGACGTAGGCTAAGAATAATTAAAGATCCCTTTTCTTTTTAGGCTTGATGTGTAATGGTGATTGCTCCGTTCATGCCAAACATAATGAAGTTTATTCACAAAGGTAAATTTACATGTGATTAAATCTACTTGTGTAAATTTACTCTTACACTTTGAATTAAGGGTACTACTTTGGGATATTGACCATTTACACGTGTAAATTTACTACAAAGTGTATACTGACATGTCCACACCCCCTAAACCCAGGGGTGAGCCTAATTTATGAGTGTAAAGTTAAAACTTGTAACTTTACACACCTAAGTGGAGGACTCCACTACCAGGGTGGCGATCTCACTATGATAAAGTATATGGAAACTGTAAAAAGTGTATTAAACTTAAAAACAGCAATCCGATAAGTGTATGCAAAATAATAATGTAAATAATTTTATATGTTTATTTTAAATGTAGATAAAAATAAAAAAAATCCAACAGTAAAATTTACTTAACTTTGAATGAAATGTTTAATTAATTTAAATATCTAAAATTATTTTTTTAAATGCATTTGAAAAAAATAATAAAGTAAAATGTTCATATGTAGTTATTATGTGGTAAGAATTACTAGTTATGTACAAAATTAATTTAAATTAATTAATTTTGTTTGTAAAAAATAAAGGTACATTTACTTTTAAATAAAAATGGTAATTAAAATATTTCATAATAAAATACAAATTATTTGTATTAATATATGTTTTTACATTCAATTCAATGTATATGTATTTTTAAGTAGTCGAAGTAAATAATGTACTTTAACATGGAGTGTTCTTTTATGTCCCTGCCTCCATTATTTTCTATGGGCAGGTGTTTCAGTACCAGTGTTTGGCCATTTGTGGTAATGGACGTACCCCATGTAGGAGCTGGAGTACGTTTACTATTCATTTACTTTTGTTTTTAGTTATTTTTGGCTGGAATAACTTTAGAAGTTTAGTTCGTGAATACGAATAAGCTTACTCTTTTGTGGGTGGATGCATCTCCCTCCATAAACCCCTCTTAATTCTCCCTAAGCCCCTCCCATTGAATAGTAATTATTCCCAATTTTACAGCCACTTCCCCTTGACCCTCCCATATTTACTACTAAAACGTAGGCGTACGTCTTCACAGATCTCTGTAGTCGGGGCAGAGATTCATGCACATTAAAGATAGGAGAGCTTGATGCAGATACTGTCACAGGAAGATTTGTGAATAACACTCACAGTACGTGAGTACTAGTACTACACAATGCAGCTTGTGAATAGGCCCCACTGTATTGAATACATACTCTCTACCTACACAATGGGGTTTTGGGTCAGCCATTGGCTTCTTTGGCTCTAGAAGCTCAAGCCATTGGCTATAAACATTGTCAGTCACATTTGGGATAAGACCACAGGAGTGTTTTAGTCCTAGCTGTTTGGGTATCCACTTTCGCCTCCACTGCAATGCATGCAAGTCTATTTTATATCTAAAAAAATACACTCAGTCATCCCACATTCAACATGACAAGGTCATGATATTTTTAAGTGACAATATGTTTTCACTACTTTTGTGGGTAAATTCCATGGACAGTATTCCTTGGTCCACAGTGGTAATGAGAACCCTGCTGAGATTGCCCTTCAGTCTACACACTGACCTGACATTGGATTGTATATACTAATGGCCGTGATGTGGGTTGCAGATCCTAGCAATAATCTTATCTTGGTTCGTGCTTGGAAGTAAGAGTGGTCAGTTTCAGGCAAGCTCATCATTGAGGCAAAGCAGTAGCTGATTTAAACAACTCAGAAGTAAATCTGGCATTGCTAACATGTTAGCTATTTTATTTAGATACAAACATGTAAGAAAACCATAATACGCCCAAAACTATTTTTATACATTTAGATTACACCAAAAAATGTACAGAAAGGTAGCATATTGGCTTGTGACGCCAAAGGCAAACAAGCAATGGCAAAGCTGTGAGACTAGCGAAAGCCCACACATACATGCAGACATGCTCATATACATGCAGACATACAGACAGAATAATACTCCTTCCATCATACACACTCTCAAAGGCCAACATTCATACCAGCACATGCACACAGAAAGACATAGTTGTAGGCACCCATGCACACACACACCAGTTGGAATACCGCTGTACATGCACTTGTAGACAAGATAGTGGCAGGGGTCCTTGCACATAGACACCACAAAGAAACACACCTGGACAACACCCATGCAGACACACCAACATTCACTGACTTCAGGTATACATGACCATACAGGTGGACTCATTACCTCCTCTCTCATTCTATCTCCACTGCTTCTCATTCCTTCTCTTCTCCTTATTTCCTCTTCTCCTCCTCTCCTTTCTTTATCCCTATTTCCCTCCTCGACATACTTTTCCTTTTCTTCACCATTGAGAGGTCAAACCTGTTGGCTTTGCCAATTCTCACTTTGTTTTACTCACTGCATCTCTCTTTGACTTCATTCGTATAGCAGATGGTTTGTGCTAGGTGTGTGAGCGAAGGCGTGAACCGGATGTCCCTGGAGGTGAATGGCTCAATGTGGGGTAGGCAACCTAAGTTTGCCTGGGGTAAAATGGTCTGCTGAATGTGCCTGCATGGGAAGTCTGTACACGGGTGCCATCTCGGATACTGGAGTGAATGTTGTTGAGCAAGCTCCACCAGGTTGACCGATGTGGATGGGAGCGGGCACCACTCCCGGAAAATATATGGGATAAACAACCTAAAGTACCCTATACCATACATTATAAGGACATTTATTCATTTATTTAAATGTTTTAAGAAGTATGGGTAAGACTCCTGGGTGTTGGAGCACTGTACAACATTGTAGACATTAATCTGATTAATTAGGCCTACCAGAGGAAGTAAATACCAAGCAACACGTAAAAGAAGAAACGGCACTCAAGGAAAGAGTGGACGACCTAAAAGATTTACACCAAGATTTGGAATATTATATGTCAGATGTTTGGGAGCAAGAAAACATAAAGAAGGCATTCAGCAGAGGACTAGATGACCAGTTGGGTTTCTCGCCCCAGAGTAGTGGGGAGACATCATAAGGCGTTCATGTGTCATGAGTGAGCTCTGCATTGGCCTTGCCACTTGGCCAATCCCTGATAAGGAATGCATTGAGTTCATTTTTGAAACTGTTCAGAATTGGGAGCTTTCCTCATGAAGAGAGTTCTAGAATGTTGAGCAGTTACTGAGAAAGCTTCTTTGAGGGTCCTTCCTTTAGGGCTTGTGGGGTTTTCAAGCGTAATCCTTTATTGCTGATTGAAGAGTGTGTGTACCATAAGAGATTTTGATCTTCCCACTCAGGTACTATGGGGTGTTTAATTGAACCCTCTTGTAGATTAGAGTGATGAGCCTGAATTCACACCTTTTTTCCAGAAGAGGCCCTGGAGGCACTGGAGATTCTTTTGCACTGGGCGATATCATCTCAAAGGCCTAGCCCGGCTATCAATGTTGCAGGGGCATGAAATACTAATTCAAGGAATGCCAATCTGAGTTTTGGGGAGATTGACTTCCAAACAAAATCCCTAGTCAATTACATTTAGAACCAACACCTGTAATATTAATTTCGACAGTCTGGGTATCAAGCTTAATCATGTCCTGTCTTGGGGCCTCCAAAAGGTAAAAGCAGTTGGCACATTGAGCCAGACCTCAGGTGCAATGTTGAAATGCAGGTACAAATTTGGTGGTGACTCTCAAAATGCTATCCTACAGGTCCACAAAGCGAAAACTGCACCTGATGCTATTTAAGGTATGGAAATGCAGGGGTATAGCAAAACATATGAAATTCAGGGACAAGAAAATCGAGTCCTGAAAACCATCCTGAGACTGGGCCTGAGAACCCCTCTAGCACCACTGATGTTTGAACTTGGCTCGAATTGTAATTCAGACATAATAGCTGCTTTAAGACATGTCATGTTGTGTATCAGGCTACAGTTCAACCCCCTTGATGGCCCATATCGAAAGGCTTATTCTGCTGTTTCAAAATTAGAACATCACAGGAAATGCAAGTGGCTTGACCACACAAGGTGCTCATGTAAAGCGCTCTGATACCTTCGGGTCTAGTTTGCGCTATAAAAACTCGCCCCCCGGAAAAAAAGAAAACATTGTCACAGATTGGGCTTAGAGACGTATGATGAGTTAACACCCAATCTTGTAAACTTGTCTACTGCTGAGCTGGTATAAGATAGCTCTTGGCACCAGCCGCAGCTCATGCAGGTAAGAGAGGTGTGGCGGCGGGGCCGGGTGGGGCGGGGTGGAGGGAGATTTCGACAGATGACCACCAGGGAAAAATTAATTATTTATTTAATTTTCCCTCTGGGTCGTCTGTCGAATCCACCCCCCCCCCCCCCCCCAACCCGGCCCCACCGCTCTTACCTGCACAGGCCGCCCCTGTTTGGCACAATAACAAACACATCTATATCAAAATGAGAGAAAGGAGTCATTGTTGGCAGGATACATATCCTTAAAGTCAAATCTAGGATTCAGATCCTACTTAAATGAGACCACTCCAGAACTACGTCATACTTGATATGCCCACTTCAGGTTAGGCACACTCCTGCTACACAACCACAAAGCAAGTGGGACAAACACAGGAATGCAGAAGGGGTGTGCAATTGTTTTCAGAGGTCTAGTGCATTTTATACTATTTGGCTCAAGACCAGGTGTACACTGAAGGAAATTCTGGTTGCCACTGGTTAGGCAATATTAGGTAAATCATTTTAGAGACGCCATGTTTTTGTGTTATTGGACTAATGACGTGATCATCTTTTCAACTGTAGCTCTGTATATTTATACAACATGCTACAAACGAGAGGCTAATTTCACGGCTATCCCTGTCAAGTCAAAGATGTTCCAGGACAGATCATGTCCAGTGGCCACTGCCAAACTTTGAAACTCGATGCACCTCAAACTAAAATCTATAAACAGCCTACTTATCTTTCGTAAGGCTCTTAAGACATGGTTGTTTAATAATTAGTGCAGCATTCATATCTTCTTTTCTTCACGGTCTGCACTTGATGTCTGGTTAATTCCCTTTCCCTTCCCCTACTGAGAGTCTCGGCGCCTAGACACCCTTGCGTAGTAGTGCGCTTTAAAAATTACAATTTCATTTCATTTTGTGAACAGTTGCACTGTACATTTGTAAAGCTTCGTTATAAACAAGGGGCACCCATCATTGTTGGTCCCATTAATGCAAAAGCTCTAGTTAATTTGATGTCATAGCCATCTGTTTTATGGATTGCTTTTTGAAATATTAAGGGGCTTATTTACAAGAAATTGGCATAGGGCAGCGCCGCAAGGCTTCTTGCGGCACTGCCCTATGCCAATTCGAAAGGGCTGGAAGGCACCGTATTTACAAGATACGGTTCATTCCTATCCTTTCAGTCAGCGCCAGTGCACATTTTGCAGCCGTGCGCCAAAGCAGGCACCCTGGTGTCTGTGTTGTTGGCAGGATTGTTTTTGTGCAGGAAGGAGCACCTTCCTGCACAAAAACAATCCTCAGAGGTGTTTTCCGCTTTCTACGTGTGCTGCATAATGTAGTAAATAAACATGAATTAATGTTAAAAACTATCTAGAAAAATGGTACAAACTTATTATTTAATTAATAAATATTTTAATAACATTTTGAATTAAAAAAATAATGTAACACAAAATTGTATTAACTAATGAAATTCATTTGTCTAAATTCTGGACATCACATTTAATAATGGTTAATGCACATTTAAAAAAATCAGTTTTTTTCGGTAAATAGGAATCCATTTTCAATTTAAACTTCCAAAAAATAATTTTCATTTAATTTAATACATTTCCATTAAATGAAGTTTTAATGCAAAATGATTTTAATAGTCCTGTAGCATTATTTTGTTCTACATTTAAAGTGAATAAGTAGAATGAAATTACATTAATATTTAACATTAAATATTTTTCATATTTATTTTCGAGTTAAATAAATTTTTTTATTTTTCCTATACATTACCGTAGGGAGACTCTGCAGTTGGGACAGAGATCTCACCATGGTAAAGTATAAGCAAAAATACTTGAATGTTTATTTAATTCGAAAGTGACACCTCTAGTGGGATGGAATAAGGGAGAGTTGTATTTTGCTGATAGAAAATCTATTTGGCCTCTAACAGCTGGCCATCTATAGAATTCCCAGTGTTTTAGCAACTGTAAACTGAAAGCATAAGAGACAACATTGGCCTCCTGTGATTCCTTACATTTAGCAATCTATTCGCATACAGGTATTCTAAAACCCTATGCACTGCATGGATTAGAGTTGGATACACACTCCTGTTCTGTTACACTTTTAGTAGAACATTTAACCACATATTTAAAGTTCACAAAAGTGTGCTAAATAGTTCAAAGTTCTTTTTGCAAATCACCTACAGTTTTACAATGCTTCTCTGAAAATCAAAATATCCATTATCCAGTCCTTAGGGAACTAGAGGCCTTGACACTTGAAAGCCAACATCTATGCAGCAATGTCTGACAGCAGCAAGAGTGTAACACAAATTGCCTAGCAGGGATGCCAAGCACAATGAGGAAAGTTATATCTGCAAATCCAAGATCGGTGCAGTCTCTCTAAACAGGCAGAGTATGTGATCCACTGGGTAAAGTTGTTTACTGCTGATACTGTATCATGTGGTGTGCTCCTTGTGAGAAGGTGGCCTGATATATGCTGTCCACTAGTTCTAGTGGGCACCTTGTATCAGTCCAAACAACCCCTTATGGTGATAGGTTAAAGACAACCTTTATTGAAAGCTATCCTAGTGGTAGCTATGGAGAGCAGCCTTCAGGCTAAGTCTTGAAGGAATGTAAAGCAGCTTGTTTTACCAGTCTATAATCTCTTGAATGATCTAATGAAAGGACAACCACACCAGGTATATATTTAAAATATATGTATTTAGGTTAACACACACCCCTCTAGTCTCTTTATGAGACTAGAGTTCGAAGTACTTAAGTTACAAGTTAGCAATCAGCAGTAAAAGCCCAAATACACATTTGGGCCCTAGGGGCGTACCAAACCATATACCAAAAAAGTGGTATAAGAACCACGACTGGAACAGGCACTAGGCCTATTGCCTCTAGAATCGCTGGGACCCCAAAGAACCACCCAAGGTAGTGACACAGGGGACTCACGGGGACTGTATGCAGTGTGTAAACACAACCGCGGGTTCCTATTATCTTCTATGGGCAATGTCGCGGTTGAAAATTTAAAGATTAGGGACACTTCTAATCGAGTCTGGACCAAACCCTTCTGGACTTAAGAAGTTCTAGGGCTAGCACCCACGAGAGCACCGGAGTACTCGAGTTACCTCACCCAGGGAAGCCGGGTGCATAGGTGTCTTTTGGTGTCGGGTCACGTCGTCGATTTCAATGGAAGCCTGCAAAGAACTGCTGCTGCCGTGAAGAGGAGAAGTGTCCGAAGAGATCCAAGCCTGGATCTAGGATGTAAGGAACCTGAAAGCAGAGGGGACAGAGTCTGGGTCACTAGCCAGTGACCGAGGGCATGATGGACCAATGCCAACAGATGTTGGGTGCTTCAGGCGAGTTGATGAGTGTTTTGACTCTTCAGCCACTAGGTCCAGGAGGTGTCGACGAAGTCCACGAGCCAGATTCGAGCTGTCCACGAAGTCTGTCGAGTGCTGCGGTGTCGGCGACCAGAATGGACCCAACAAGCCTTGGCAACGGCAAGTCACTGGAATTTAGAGAAAGGACTGCGGTGCAGACCAGCAAGGTCTGAGGGTCTCACCCAGCGAGGGTAAGTCGGGGCACGTCTGGAGCAACCAGGTAAACCCAATCAGAAAAGGAGTCGTCTTTGTGCGGACCTGCTAGCCAACGGGCTAGTGATCGCAAAGGAGCCTCGAGCGGTTGCACTTGAAGCTGGCCCACGGGTCAGTCGTCGAGTGGAGGCCAACAATCTTCGGTGCAGGAGGTGCTCAAGGCTGGGGCTGCTCGGAGCCCAAAGCACAACTTCGAGGAGGACCAGGAAGGTAGTGTTGCTGCAAAAGTTCACGGTGTCCAGGGGTTACGGTTCCACGTCACCCACGATAGCCACGGGCCTCAGCTTTGCTGTGGACTCAGGGTAGCCTCAGGGAAGTCTGGAAATCCACCTCTAGGGATGCAGAGACTTCGGCGTCCGGCAGGAGCTTCAGAATTGCAGACCAGTCAGTTGCTTCTTTGGTGCCTGCCAAGCAGGGGAGTCACTCCTTGACCCCAAGGGAGATCTCTTCAGTCTTCTAGTCAGGATAGAACGTCAAAGATCCAGGATGTACATTACAGAGTTTCATCCAGGGTAATCTAAAGTCCTAGGGACCGGATTCCTATACTTAGATTAAGTTTAGGGGATGGACTAACTCTAAGGCCCCACCTATGGGTGGGCCAGGAAAGAGGGGTGGTTACACCCATTTCCTTTGTCCAGTTTCGCGCCAGATCAGGGGCAGGTAGCCCCTGCAACCGGTTTGAACTGGGCTATGCACAGGGACACCAAACGTTCCCCCATAGCAGGACTTCAAAGCACCAGAGAGTGCTCCCGCCCAGCCCCAATACACATCAGCCTGTCTGGGGAGGTGGGGACAGACATAGAGCTACTATGCCACAAAGAAGCCATCAGGAGGTGCACTGAGATTGCGCCACAAAAAGGTAGTGCACTATCAGTGTCCCCCCTGCCCCCTGATGGCAGCCCTCTGGAGGCAGTGAAGAGGGTCCAATGGACCTCCTAGACTTCCCCTTTCAGGCGGTGCAGTCACTCACTACACCAGCCTGCAAGGAGATCTCTTACCCCTCTTAAAAGGGCAGGCAGGTTACCACCAGCACAGTAAAACATGGAGCGGCTGCTTCAGGGTCTCTACGTATTTTACTTGAATGCGTTGCCCCCAGGGTAGTGCAAATTCACGGCTGCCCTTGAGGCAGTGCATTCAATCTAACACGATGCCCTCTCCCTGTTTGAGCTAAATGCAACTTTTCAAAAGGTGCTCTTGGTTCAGACTAGGAAAATGCGCCGCATTGTGTTTTAAGGCCCCAAGTTGTGCCCTCCGATGGCATATAGGCATAAAAAGGGTTTAAAGGTATTGAAAGTGCAATATTTATATTATTATGAACATAAAGTCAACAATCCTCAGGAAAATGAATATGTGCAAACAATGTCATGTCAAGCACTTCCAGCTAAACTTAAGTTGTTAAACTGCTATATCCCGTGAGGATCATGTTAGTAAACGTGTGAACACTAGTAAGGTTCAGGTTCTTAGCAAAAGTCTTCTGAGAGATCCAAAGTAGATGTAACACTTGCAGAAAACCTGAATGGCTGCAAGGTAATATTTAGCTTTTTTTTTTAGAAGGCTGATTGAAACACCTTGAGAAAAGCATCTGTTAGATAGTTTTAAAATAGACTACTTAAAAGCTGTTTAACCCCTCAAAAGCTGTTTAAAAATGCTATTCCTAAATGTTGATGTTATGTATACTCATATACTTCATCATCATCATCAAAGAACTTTATTCGGCTAAAATGGGCCATAAAAGACATATGCACATTATAGCAATAAAATAACAGGCAATAAATAGATACATTTCACAAAATTAAATATACAAACACTACCATCCTGTGATAAAATATTTCAATGAGCCCAATAACCGAATGACAGGTTAAAAAAATATATTAAATTCTCATTAATACATCTTTGTTTTTAAAACATCAAATTCAACTTGCAGGTTCATTTCTATAGGGTCCAAGTTTTTACGGTGATTAATTGCACACCAAATAAAGTGTACTGCCGTCAGGCAGGCTCATATAGAAGACAGCAATTGTAAAGGGAGCATAGCTACCCTGTATAGTCTAAAAGTAGTCTCCCTAAGGAATGGTAATAAAAATGTGTTTCCTTATCACCTTGTAGTAGTTACAAAACAACATAGGGGCAGATTTATGTTCCCTGGCGCATCCCTGCAAATCAGCATGGATGCGGCAGGGAAGATGCGTCACGCAAGTTTACCCTTGCGCCACAATAGATGCACCGCATTTACAATGCAGCGCATCGTGGCGCAAGGATAAACAGATGCGTGACGCATCTGATGGCGGAAGGGCGGGGCATTGCTGGAGTTGCGTCGCAAGCACGACGCAGCTCCAGCAAGGCTCGGGGGTGCTCTGTCGGTACAATGCTGTGTCAATCCTTACGCCTGCTTCAAGCAGGCGCAGGGATTTGACGCAGCATGGCCGGAAAAGTGACTGAGTGAAATCTTGTAGATTTCACTCAGCCACTTTTCGGAGTCGTTCCTGCGCCGGAACGCCCCCCCCCGTGAAGGTACGCCCACATGTGGCGCAAGCTTTACAACGTGACGCATCTCCCTAGATGCGTCACGTTGTAAATCTGCCGCAGCATGGCGCTGGCTTTGCGCCACCGCTGCATCACAAAAGTGACGCAACGGCAGCGCAAAAGTGACGCACAGAGCTTATAAATCTGCCCCATAGAGTGCAGAGTAGATTGTGCAAGAGAGACCATCACAAGAGTGTAAGAGGCTATGCTGTAATACTGTGCTTTTGGCACTCTCAATCCAGTCTCTGTTGTTGTGTACTCCAAGCTCAGAAGCAATCCTTCAGAATGGTAAAAGAGTCTTATGAGTGGTGTAAACATCTGGTATCCCCAGACTATTACTAACACTCTTTATATATGTCTGCCGGGGGACCTTAGTCACATTATCCAGATTCATACAGCCCATAAGCACCGTGCGATTTAAGCCAGTTTCAGGCTTTGTCCAAATGGCCAGCCACAAAAGAAGTGGCTACATTTTAATTAAAATCAATGGCATAGTCAAGACACAATTCCACCTGATAAATATGGGTGGCAGTGCTCTGGGGGACCGCCACCAATCTTTTATGGCACCCATTTTCAACATTCTGAACGATCAGGTAATCATTGATCCCCCATAGCATAGAACCATAGGTTGCTATTGCTAGGCATTTAGCTTTGTACACTTCCACAAGTTTTCTAAGAGGTTTGAATCCTAAATTCTGTGTAAACTTGAAAAGTGCCTCCAAACCTCTAGCAAAGTTAGCAGCCGGGGCATTATTTTACTGTTTACAGGTGCAATTTTCATCGAAAAGCTCACCCAAGTATGGAAAACATGGGACACACATGATTTTGGTTCTATTAACAGAAAAAGACCTGTTCCTGTACCTCCTGGAGCCTTGAATCATGATATGAATTTTGGAATGGTCCACTGTTATCTCCAAATCTTTCATAAAACTTACAAAATTATCAAGGAGCTTCTGCAGCTCAAGTTCCGTCCTAGCAATAAGCACTGCGTCATCCGCATAGAGTAACACTGGAATAGGACGAGTCCCATCACACGGGATGTCCACATTAAGGTCAAGAGGATGTTCTTCGAGACCTGGGCTTCAGCAGAACTCTCCATTAGATCTGATACATGTGAGAGGGATGGAAAGTGTAACCTTATGAACAATGGGTAGATTATATCGCCAATTTGAAAACGTTGTTGGCCCCTAGTGACTGAGACCCTGGGATTGGCGGTACAGACCTCAGGATCCCTCGATCTCCTTTAATATAATGATATCGCACTGAGAGTACGTGGGTGGGAGGAGACAGCGGAAGATGACGGATGAGAACGACACTTGTGAGCTTGATTTGTTTTGGTTTGTATTTTAGATTACTTGTGAAAATTGGATTTTCTCTTTCTCTCCCTTTCTTGTTCTTAGATGGCTGAAATAACGCTATTACTTTGATGTTATGTATGCTTATCAGTATCAGTGGGTTATGAGCTATAAGTGCACTACTGGGCTTCATCACATGGCTCATGCTTTGTTTTGTGCCCCATGGCTGTTATTGTATTGCCTGAGTGTCCGCTGATTTATGGTTTGTATAAAAACAATAAAAAGATTTGGGAAAAAAAATATGTTTTTCCAGACCATTAATATATAATGTGAATAAAAGTGCCAAAATGCAGCCCTGTCGGACTCCCCATGAAAGAATTAAAGATGCAGTGATCTCACCCTTTGAGTCATATCTCATGCTGGCCTATACCTCATTAAGTAATTGCCTTAAAAAGTTTATATATTTCTCAATTCCCATGCCCTTCATTATATCCCAGTGCTTTGAGCAATTTATGTGGTCGAAAGCTAATTTTAAATCCATAAAGACAAGAAAAACTTTACCTGATTTTGCTATGGTGTGTTTGTTAATTAATAGATGTAAATGAAGGCAATGTTCAACGGCACCCAGTCCTGCCCAAAACCCAAACTGCAGATCTGACATAATTACATTTTTTTGTGTCCAAACCTCTGGACAAACTCAGAGAATTCTTCCCATGATCTTTGCAGTAGAGTTAATCAGTGAGATAGGACGCTAACCTTTTGGGTCACACCAATTGCCACGGAAGGCCGCATTCCAGGCCATAATGTTTTGCACACAGTTGGGGATATTCACAAGGAAGTGGCGGAGAGAGGCGTTAGCCTTCTTGGCTTAACGCCTCTCTCTGCCACTTCGGAAACACAAGGCTGCACCATATTTACAAAAATGTGGTGCAGCCTGGCGTTTCCCCCTGCGATGGTGCTAAGTTTAACAACTTAGCGCCAACGCAGACAACTTTGCACCGTAGTGCAAGGGTGTCTACGTGCAGGGGAGGATTAGTTAGGTGTAGGAAGGTGTCCCTTCCTGCACATTAACAAACCTAAAATGCCATTCTGTCACTTTCATGGTGTGCTGCTTCATGCAGCACACATGTAAGTTACAAAACGGCATTTTAAAAAAAGGTTTGTTTATGTACAGCAATGGGCACCTTCCTGTACATACACAAACCATGGCATTTTGCTTTTTCCATGTGTGCTGCACAAGGCAACACACATGGAAAAAGCAAAAACAATGAGAAATTAAGCATTTCTACTCATTTTGCCATCTTAAGACCAGTGTTTTCCTGGTCTTAATTTTGGCGCTGCCTCCTATTTACGCCGCCCTTGTGAATAGGGGGTAGCGTCAAAATCAATGGGTGTTGCGGTGGATTGCCCACCATAACACCCACTGCACGCCCCATTCACGCTAAACACAGCGTGAAAGGGTGCCTTATTCACAAGGCAGCATTAAGCCACGTTAAGTGGCTTAACGCTGCCTTGTGAATAAGGCGAAGCCCCTGAAAGTGACGTTGTGGTGGCGATAGGGGCTTGTGAATATGCCCCAGTGTCTTTACAAACAAGGACGATTTATCAACGTTAGCCCTGCTCCAGGAGGAAAAATCCATTCAAATGATGGAATGGAACATGGCCTGAGTTATTATCAGGTTATTTTATTTTATTTTTATTTCTAACGTTTTCTAAAGCGTGAACAAGAGCAAAATGTTGGTGCCAGAGCGCTGTACAACCTAACAAATAGCATCAAATATACAAGGAGCAAAATATAGAATATACAGCATGAAAAGAAAATACAAAGAGACGTAGGCTAAGAATAATTAAAGATCCCTTTTCTTTTTAGGCTTGATGTGTAATGGTGATTGCTCCGTTCATGCCAAATATAATGAGGTTTATTCACATAGGTAAATTTACATGTGATTAAATCTACTTGTGTAAATTTACTCTTACACTTTGAATTAAGGGTACTACTTTGGGATATTGACCATTTACACGTGTAAATTTACTACAAAGTGTATACTGACATGTCCACACCCCTTAAACCCAGGGGTGAGCCTAATTTATGAGTGTAAAGTTACAACTTGTAACTTTACACACCTAAATGGAGGACTCCACTACCAGGGTGGCGATGTCACTATGATAAAGTATATGGAAACTGTAAAAAGTGTATTAAACTTAAAAACTGCAATCCGATAAGTGTATGCAAAATAATAATGTAAATAATTTTATATGTGTATTTTATATGTAGATAAAAATAAAGAAAATCCAACAGTATTATTTACTTAAATTTGAATGAAATGTTTAATTCATTTAAATATCTAAAAAAAAATGTTCAATGCATTTGAAAAAAATAATAAAGTAAAATGTTCATATGTAGTTATTATGTGGTAAGAATTACTACAGTCATGTACAAAATTAATTTAAATTAATTTATTTTATTTGTAAAAAATAAAGGCACATTTATTTTCAAATAAAAATGGTAATTAATACATTTCATAATAAAATACAAATTATTTGTATTAATATATGTTTTTACATTCAATTCAATGTATATGTATTTTTAAGTAGTCGAAGTAAATAATTTACTTTAACATGGAGTGTTCTTTTATGTCCCTGCCTCCATTATTTTCTATGGGCAGGTGTTTCAGTACCAGTGTTTGGCCATTTGTGTTAACGGACGTACCCCATGTAGGAGCTGGAGTACGTTTACTATTCATTTACTGTTGTTTTTAGTTATTTTTGGCTGGAATAACTTTAGAAGTTTAGTTCGTGAATACGAATAAGCTTACTCTTTTGTGGGTGGATGCATGTTCCTCCATAAACCCCTCTTAATTCTCCCTAAGCCCCTCCCATTTAATAGTAATTATTCCAAATTTTACAGCCACTTCCCCCTGACCCTCCCATATTTACTACTAAAACGTAGGCGTACGTCTTCACAGATCTCTGTAGTCGGGGCAGAGATCCATGCACATTAAAGATAGGAGAGCTGGATGCAGATACCGTCACATGAAGATTTGTGAATAACACTCACAGTACGTGAGTACTAGTACTACACAATGCAGCTTGTGAATAGGCCCCACTGTATTGAATACATACTCTCTACCTACTCAATGGGGTTTTGGGTCAGCCATTGGCTTCTTTGGCTCTAGAAGCACCAGCCATTGGCTATAAACATTGTCAGTCACATTTGGGATAAGACCACAGGAGTTTTTTAGTCCTAGCTGTTTGGGTATCCACTTTCGCCTCCACTGCAATGCATGCAAGTCTATTATATATCTAAAAAAATACACTCAGTCATCCCACATTCAACATGACAATGTCATGATATTTTTAAGTGACAGTATGTTTTCACTACTTTTGTGGGTAAATTCCATGGACAGTATTGCTTGGTCCACAGTGGTAATGAGAACCCTGCTGAGATTGCCCTTCAGTCTACACACTGACCTGACATTGGATTGTATATACTAATGGCCGTGATGTGGGTTGCAGATCCTAGCAATAATCTTATCTTGGTTCGTGCTTGGAAGTAAGAGTGGTCAGTTTCAGGCAAGCTCATCATTGAGGCAAAGCAGTAGCTGATTTAAACAACTCAGAAGTATATCTGGCATTGCTAACATTTTAGCCATTTTATTTAGATACACACATGTAAGAAAACCATAATACGTCCAAAACTATTTTTATACGTTTAGATTACACCAAAAAATGTACAGAAAGGCAGCATATTGGCTTGGGACGCCAAAGGCAAACAAGCAATGGCAAAGCTGTGAGACTAGCGAAAGCCCACACATACATGCAGACATGCGCATATACATGCAGACATACAGACAGAACAATACTCCTTCCATCATACACACTCTCAAAGGCCAACATTCATACCAGCACATGCACACAGAAAGACATAGTTGTAGGCACCCATGTACACACACCAGTTGGAATACCGCTGTACATGCACTAGTAGACAAGATAGTGGCAGGGGTCCTTGCACATAGACACCACAAAGAAACACACCTGGACAACACTCATGCAGACACACCAACATTCACTGACTTCAAGTATACATGACCATACAGGTGGACTCATTGCCTCCTCTCTCATTCTGTCTCCACTGCTTCTCATTCGTTCTCTTCTCCTTACTTCCTCTTCTCCTTCTCTCCTTTCTTTATCCCTATTTCCCTCCTCTATGTACTTTTCCTTTTCTTCACCATTGAGAGGTCAAACCTGTTGGCTTTGCCAATGCTCACTTTGTTTTACTCACTGCATCTCTCTTTGACTTCATTCGTATAGCAGATGGCTTGTGCTAGGTGTGTGAACCGGATGTGCCTGGAGGTGAATGGCTCAATGTGGAGTAGGCAACCTAAGTTTGCCTGGGG
Source organism: Triturus cristatus (assembly GCF_964204655.1). Lineage (NCBI taxonomy): Eukaryota > Metazoa > Chordata > Amphibia > Caudata > Salamandridae > Triturus > Triturus cristatus. The sequence goes on from NC_140591.1 coordinate 804,952,339, forward strand.
TAAAATGGTCTGCTGAATGTGCCTGCATGGGAAGTCTGTACACGGGTGCCATCTCGGATACTGGAGTGAATGTTGTTGAGCGAGCTCCACCAGGTTGACCGATGTGGCTGGGAGCGGGCACCACTCCCGGAAAATATATGGGATAAACAACCTAAAGTACCTTATGCCATACATTATAAGGACATTTATTCATTTATTTAAATGTTTTAAGAAGTATGGGTAAGACTCCTGGGTGTTGGAGCACTGTACAACATTATTGACATTAATCTGATTAATTAGGCCTATCAGAGGAAGTAAATAACAAGCAACACGGAAAAGAAGAAACGGCACTCAAGGAAAGAGTGGACGACCTAAAAGATTTACACCAAGATTTGGAATTTTATATATCAGATGACAAAATAAAGAAGGCAGTCAGCAGAGGACTAGATGACCAGTTGGGTTTCTCGTCCCAGAGTAGTGGGGAGACATCATAAGGCGTTCATGTGTCATGAGTGAGCTCTGCATTTGCCTTGCCACTTGGCCAATCCCTGATCAGGAATACATTGAGTTCATTTTTGAAACTGTTCAGAATTGGGAGCTTTCCTCATGAAGAGAGTTCTAGAATGTTTTTTTGTTGTTGTTTTTTTTTAAAACCTTTATTACAGTTTCAGAGACATACAAGTATGGGCCTACAACCAACAGGCCGGCCGCTAATGCACACTATAAGCCTAGACACAGCTTAACAACCACATCGATGAAGCAATAAGAGAGCTACTGAAGTGCTAATCAACTCCGCCGGCCGCAGCCGCAGTCCATAGACAAGCAAAGAAAGGTTTCATATTTTTGAAGAAAACGAAAAACATCACACACACGAGGCAGAGGAGGTTAATGGCAGTAACATGTGCTCCCCGTATCGAAGGAGTAAACAAACCCAGGGAGAAAGAGGGGGGGGGGCAGGCAGAAGAAACCAAATGCGGAGTTCTAGAATGTTGAGCAGTTCCTGAGAAAGTTTCTTGGAGGGTCCTTCATTTAGGGCTTGTGGGGTTTTCAAGCGTAATCCTTTATTGCTGATTGAAGAGTGTGTGTACCATAAGAGATTTTGATCTTCCCACTCAGGTACTATGGGGTGTTTAATTGAACCCTCTTGTAGATTAGAGTGATGAGCCTGAATTCACATCTTTTTTCCTGAAGAGGCCCTGGAGGCACTGGAGATTCTTTTGCACTGGGCGATATCATCTCAAAGGCCTAGCCCGGCTATCAATGTTGCAGGGGCATGAAATACTACTTCAAGAAATGCCAATCTGAGTTTTGGGGAGATTGACTTCCAAACCAAATCCCTAGTCAATTACATTTAGAACCAACACCTGTAATATTAATTTCGACTGTTTGGGTATCAAGCTTAATCATGTCCTGTCTTGGGGCCTCCAAAAGGTAAAAACAGTTGGCACATTGAGCCAGACCTCAGGTGCAATGTTGAAATGCAGGTACAAATTTGGTGGTGACTCTCAAAATGCTATCCTACAGGTCCACAAAGCGAAAACTGCACCTGATGCAAATTAGAGTATGGCAATGCAGTGGTATAGCAAAACATATGAAATTCAGGGACAAGAAAATCGAGTCCTGAAAACCATCCTCAGACTGGGCCTGAGAACCCCTCTAGCACCACTGAGGTTTGAACTTGGCTTGAATTGTAATTCAGACATAATAGTTGCTTTAAGACATGTCATTTTGTGTATCAGGCTACAGTGCAACCCCTTTGATGGCCCATATCGAAAGGCTTATTCTGCTGTTTCAAAATTAGAACATCACAGGAAATGCAAGTGGCTTGACCACACAAGGTGCTCATGTAAAGCGCTCTGATACCTTCGGGTCTAGTTCGCGCTATAAAAAACTCGCCCCCCGCCCCCCAGAAAAAAAGAAAACATTGTCACAGATTGGGCTTAGAGACGTATGATGAGTTAACACCCAATCTTGTAAACTTGTCTACTGCTGAGCTGGTATAAGAAAGCTATTGGCACCAGCAGCAGCTCATGCAGGTAAGAGAGGTGTGGCGGCGGGGCCTGGTGGGGCGGGGTGGAGGGAGATGTCGACAGATGACGACCAGCGAAAATTAATTATTTATTTAATTTACCTCTGGGTCGCCTGTCGAATCCAGCCCTCCCCCCCCCCCCCAACCCGGCCCCACCGCTCTTACCTGCACAGGCCGCACCTGTGCGGCACAATAACAAAAACATCTATATCAAAATGAGAGAAAGGAGTCATTGTTGGCAGGATACATATCCTTAAAGTCAAATCTAGGATTCAGATCCTACTTAAATGAGACCACTCCAGAACTACGTCATACTGAGTATGCCCACTTCAGGGTAGGCACACTCCTGCTACACAACCACAAAGCAAGTGGGACAAACACAGGAATGCAGAAGGGGTGTGCAATTGTTTTCAGAGGTCTAGAAAACATAGTGCATTTTATACTATTTGGTTCAGGACCAGGTGTACACTGAAGGAAATTCTGGTTGCCACTGGTTAGGCAATATTAGGTAAATCATTTTAGAGACGCCTTGTTTTTGTGTTATTGGACTAATGACGTGATCATCTTTTCAACTGTAGCTCTGTATATTTATACAACATGCTACAAAGGAGAGGCTAATTTCACGGCTATCCCTGTCAAGTCAAAGATGTTCCAGGACAGATCATGTCCAGTGGCCACTGCCAAACTTTGAAACTCGATGCACCTCAAACTAAAATCTATAAAAATCTACCTATCATTCGTAAGGCTCTTAAGACATGGTTGTTTAATAATTAGTGCAGCATTCATATCTTCTTTTTTTCACGGTCTGCACTTGATGTCTGGTTAATTCACTTTCCCTTCCCCTACTGAGAGTCTCGGCGCCTAGACACCCTTGCGTAGTAGTACGCTTTAAAAATAACAATTTCATTTCATTTTGTGAACAGTTGCACTGTACATTTGTAAAGCTTCGTTATAAACAAGGGGCACCCATCATTGTTGGGCCCATTATTGCAAAAGCTCTAGTTAATTTGATGTCATAGCCATCTGTTTTATGGATTGCTTTTTGAAATATTAAGGGGCTTATTTACAAGAAATTGGCATAGGGCAGCGCCGCAAGGCTTCTTGCGGCACTGCCCTATGCCAATTCGAAAGGGCTGGAAGGCACCATATTTACAAGATACGGTTCATTCCTATCCTTTCAGTCAGCGCCAGTGCACATTTTGCAGCCGTGCGCCGAAGCAGGCACCCTGGTGTCTGTGTTGTTGGCAGGATTGTTTTTGTGCAGGAAGGAGCACCTTCCTCCACAAAAACAATCGTCAGAGGCGTTTTCCGCTTTCTACGTGTGCTGCATAATCTAGTAAATAAACATGAATTAATGTTAAAAACTATCTAGAAAAATGGTACAAATGTATTATTTAATTAATAAATATTTTAATAATATTTTGAATTAAAAAAATAATGTAACACAAAATTGTATTAACCAATGAAATTCATTTGTCTAAATTCTGCACATCACATTTAATAATGGTTAATGCACATTTAAAAAAATCAGTTTTTTTCTGTAAATAGGAATCCATTTTCAATTTAAACTTCAAAAAAATAATTTTCATTTAATTTAATACATTTCCATTACATGAAGTTTTAATGCAAAATGATTTTAATAGTGCTGTAGCATTATTTTGTTCTACATTTAAAGTGAATAAGTAGAATGAAATTACATTAATATTTAACATTAAATATTTTTCATATTTATTTTCGAGTTAAATGCATTTTTTTATTTTTCCTATACATTACCGTAGGGAGACTCTGCAGTTGGGACAGAGATCTCACCATGGTAAAGTATAAGCAAAAATACTTAAATGTTTATTTAATTCGACAGTAACACCTCTAGTGGGATGGAAAAAGGGAGAGTTGTATTTTGCTGATAGAAAATCTATTTGGCCTCTAACAGCTGGCTATCTATGGAATTCCCAGTGTTTTAGCAACTGTAAACTGAAAGCATAAGAAACAACATTGGCCTCCTGTGATTCCTTACATTTAGCAATCTATTAGCATACAGGTATTCTAAAACCCTATGCACTGCATGGATTAGAGTTGGATACACACTCCTGTTCTGTTACACTTTTAGTAGAACATTTAACCACGTATTTAAAGTTCACAAAAGTGTGCTAAATAGTTCAAAGTTCTTTTTGCAAATCACCTACATTTCACAATGCTTCTCTGAGAATCAAAGTATCCATTATCCAGTCCTTAGGGAACTAGAGGCCTTGACACTTGAAAGCCAACATCTATGCAGCAATGTCTGACAGCAGCAAGAGTGTAACACAAATTGCCTATCAGGGATGCCAAGCACAATGAGGAAAGTTATATCTGCAAATCCAAGATCGGTGCAGTCTCTCTAAACAGGCAGAGTATGTGATTCACTGGGTAAAGTTGTTTACTGCTGATACTGTATCATGTGGTGTGCTCCTTGTGAGAAGATGGCCTGATATATGCTGTCCACTAGTTCTAGTGGGCACCTTGTATCAGTCCAAACAACCCCTTATGGTGATAGGTTAAAGACAACCTTTATTGAAAGCTATCCTAGTGGTAGCTATGGAGAGCAGCCTTCAGGCTAAGTCTTGAAGGAATGTAAAGCAGCTTGTTTTACCAGTCTATAATCTCTTGAATGATCTAATGAAAGGACAACCACACCAGGTATATATTTAAAATATATGTATTTAGGTTAACACACATCCCTCTAGTCTCTTTATGAGACTAGAGTTCGAAGTACTTAAGTTACAAGTTAGCAATCAGCAGTAAAAGCACAAATACACGTTTGGGCCCTAGGGGCGTACCAAACCATATGCCAAAAAAGTGGTATAAGAACCACGACTGGAACAGGCACTAGGCCTATTGCCTCTAGAATCGCTGGGACCCCAAAGAACCACCCAAGGTAGTGACACAGGGGACCCACGGGGACTGTATGCAGTGTGTAAACACAACCGCGGGTTCCTATTATCTTCTACGGGCAAAGTCGCGGTTGGAAATTTAAAGATTAGGGACACTTCTAATCGAGTCTGGACCAAACCCTTCTGGACTTAAGAAGTTCTAGGGCTAGCACCCACGAGAGCACCGGAGTACTCGAGTTACCTCACCCAGGGAAGCCGGGTGCATAGGTGTCTTTTGGTGTCGGGTCACGTCGTCGATTTCAATGGAAGCCTGCAAAGAACTGCTGCTGCCGTGAAGAGGAGAAGTGTCCGAAGAGATCCAAGCCTGGATCTAGGATGTAAGGAACCTGAAAGCAGAGGGGACAGAGTCTAGGTCACTAGCTAGTGACCGAGGGCAGGATGGACCAATGCCCACAGATGTCGGGTGCTTCAGGTGAGTTGATGAGTGTCTTGACTCTTCAGCCACGAAGTCCAGGAGGTGTCAACGAAGTCCACGAGCCGGATTCGAGCTGTCCCACAAAGTCTGTCGAGTGCTGCAGTGTCGGCGACCAGAATGGACCCAACAAGCCTTGGCAACGGCAAGTCACTGGAATTTAGAGAAAGGACTGCAGTGCAGACCAGCAAGGTCTGACGGACTCACCCAGTGAAGGTAAGTCGGGGCACGTCTGGAGCAACCAGGTAAACCCAATCAGAAAAGGAGTCGTCTTCGTGGTGACCTGCTAGCCAACGGGCTAGTGATCGCGAAGGAGCCTCGAGCGGTCGCACTTGAAGCTGGCTCACGGGTCACTCGTCGAGTGGAGGCCAACAATCTTCGGTGCAGGAGGTGCTCAAAGATGGGGCTGCTCGGAGCCCAAAGCACAATTTCGAGGAGGACCAGGAAGGTAGTGTTGCTGCAAAAGTTCACGGTTCCACGTCACCCACGATAGCCACGGGCCTCAGCTTTGCTGTGGACTCAGGGTAGCATCGGGGAAGTCTGGAAATCCACCTCTAGGGATGCAAAGACTTAGGCGTCCGGCAGGAGCTTCAGAATTGCAGACCGGTCAGTTGCTTCTTTGGTGCCTGCCAAGCAGGGGAGTCACTCCTTGACCCCAAGGGAGATCTCTTCAGTCTTCTAGTCAGGATAGAACGTCGAAGGTCCAGGATGTACATTACAGAGTTTCATCCAGGGTAATATAAAGTCCTAGGGACCGGATTCCTATACTTATTGTAAGTTTAGGGGATGGACTAACTCTAAGGCCCCACCTATGGGTGGGCCAGGAAAGAGGGGTGGTTACACCCATTTCCTTTGTCCAGTTTCGTGCCAGAGCAGGGGCAGGTAGCCCCTGCAACCGGTTTGAACTGGGCTATGCACAGGGACACCAAACGTGCCCCCAGGGCAGGACTTCAAAGCACCAGAGAGTGCCTCCGCCCAGCCCCAATACACATCAGCCTGTCTGGGGAGGTGGGGACATACATAGAGCTACTATGCCACAAAGAAGCCATCAGGAGGTGCACTGAGATTGCGCCACAAAAAGGTGGTGCACTATCAGTGTCCCCCCTGCCCCCTGATGGCAGCCCTCTGGAGGCAGTGAAGAGGGTCCAATGGACCTCCTAGACTTCCCCTTTCAGGCGGTGCAGTCACTCACTACACCAGCCTGCAAGGAGATCTCTCACCCCTCTTAAAAGGGCAGGCAGGCTACCACCAGCACAGTAAAACATGGAGCGACTGCTTCAGGGTCTCTACGTATTTTACTTGAATGCGCTGCCCCCAGGGTAGTGCAAATTCACGGCTGCCCTTGAGGCAGTACATTCAATCTAACACGATGCCCTCTCCTTGTTTGAGCTAAATGCTTTTCAAATGGTGCTCTTGGCTCAGACAAGGAAAATGCGCCGCATTGTGTTTTAAGGCCCTAAGTTGTGCCCTCCGATGGCATATAGGCATAAAAAGGTTTTAAAGGTATTGAAAGTGCAATATTTATATTATTATGAACATAAAGTCAACAATCCTCAGGAAAATGAATATGTGCAAACAATGTCATGTCAAGCACTTCCAACTAAACTTAAGTTGTTAAACTGCTATATCCCGTGAGGATCATGTTAGTAAAACTGTGAACACTAGTAAGGTTCAGGTTCTTAGCAAAAGTCTTCTGAGAGATCCAAAGTAGATGTAACACTTGCAGAAAACCTGAATGGCTGCAAGGTAATATTTAGCTTTTTTTAGAAGGCTGATTGAAACACCTTCAGAAAAGCATCTGTTAAATGTTTTTTAAATAGACTACTTAAAAGCTGTTTAACCCCTCAAAAGCTGTTTAAAATTGCTATTCCTAAATGTTGATGTTATGTATACTCATATACTTCATCATCATCAAAGAACTTTATTCGGCTAAAATGGGCCATAAAAGACATATGCACATTATAGCAATAAAATAACAGGCAATAAATAGATACATTTCACAAAATTAAATATACAAACACTACCATCCTGTGATAAAATATTTCAATGAGCCCAATAACCGAATGACAGGTTAAAAAAATATATTAAATTCTCATTAATACATCATTTTTTTTTAAACATCAAATTCAACTTGCAGGTTCATTTCTATAGGGTCCAAGTTTTTACGGTGATTAATTGCATACCAAATAAAGTGTACTGCCGTCAGGCAGGCTCATATAGAAGACAGCAATTGTAAAGGGAGCATGGTTACCCTGTATAGTCTAAAAGTAGTCTCCCTAAGGAATGGTAATAAAAATGTGTTTCCTTATCACCTTGTAGTAGTTACAAAACAACATAGATTGCAGAGTAGATTGTGCAGAGAGGCCATCACAAGAGTGTAAGAGGCTATGCTGTAATACTGTGCTTTTGGCACTCTCAATCCAGTCTCTGTTGTTGTGTACTCCAAGCTCAGAAGCGATCCTTCAGAATGGTAAAAGAGTCTTATGAGTGGTGTAAAAATCTGGTATCCCCAGACTATTACTAACACTCTTTATATATGTCTGCCGGGGGACCTTAGTCACATTATCCAGATTCATACAGCCCATAAGCACCGTGCGATTTAAGCCAGTTTCAGGCTTTGTCCAAATGGCCAGCCACAAAAGAAGTGGCTACATTTTAATTAAAATCAATGGCATAGTCAAGACACAATTCCACCTGATAAATATGGGTGGCAGTGCTCTGGGGGACCGCCACCAATCTTTTATGGCACCCATTTTCAACTTTCTGAATGATCAGGTAATAATTGATCCCCATAGCATAGAACCATAGGTTGCTATTGCTAGGCATTTAGCTTTGTACACTTCCACAAGTTTTCTAAGAGGTTTGAATCCTAAATTCTGTGTAAACTTGAAAAGTGCCTCCAAACCTCTAGCAAAGTTAGCAGCCGGGGCATTATTTTACTGTTTACAGGTGCAATTTTCATCGAAAAGCTCTCCGAAGTATGGAAAACATGGGACACAAATTATTTTGGTTCTATTAACAGAAAAATACCTGTTCCTGTACCTCCTGGAGCCTTGAATCATGATATGAATTTTGGAACGGTCCACTGTTATCTCCAAATCTTTCATAAAACTTACAAAATTATCAAGGAGCTTCTGCAGCTCAAGTTCCGTCCTAGCAATAAGCACTGCGTCATCTGCATAGAGTAACACTGGAATAGGACGACTCCCATCACACGGGATGTCCACATTAAGGTAAATAGGATGTTCTTCGAGACCTGGGCTTCAGCAGAACTCTCCATTAGATCTGATACATGTGAGAGGGATGGAAAGTGTAACCTTATGAACAATGGGTAGATTATATCGCCAATTTGAAAACGTTGTTGGCCCCTAGTGACTGAGGCCCTGGGATTGGCGGTACAGACCTCAGGATCCCTCGATCTCCTTTAATATAATTATATCGCACTGAGCGTACGTGGGTGGGAGGAGACAGCGGAAGATGACGGATGAGAACGACACTTGTGAGCTTGATTTGTTTTTGGTTTGTATTTTAGATTACTTGTGAAAATTGGATTTTCTCTTTCTCTCCCTTTCTTGTTCTTAGATGGTTGAAATAACGCTATTACTTTGATGTTATGTATGCTCATCAGTATCAGTGGGTTATGCGATATAAGTGCACTACTGGGCTTCATCACATGGCTCATGCTTTGTTTTGCGCACCATGGCTGTTATTGTATTGCCTGAGTGTCCGCTGATTTATGGTTTGTATAAAAACAATAAAAAGATTTGGGAAAAAAAATATCTTTTTCCAGACCATTAATATATAATGTGAATAAAAGTGCCAAAATGCAGCCCTGTCGGACTCCCCATGAAAGAATTAAAGATGCAGTTATCTCACCCTTTGAGTCATATCTCATGCTGGCCTATACCTCATTAAGTAATTGCCTTAAAAAGTTTATATATTTCTCAATTCCCATGCCCTTCATTATATCCCAGTGCTTTGAGCAATTTATGTGGTCGAAAGCTGATTTTAAATCCATAAAGACAAGAAAAACTTTACCTGATTTTGCTATGGTGTGTTTGTTAATTAATAGATGTAAATGAAGGCAATGTTCAACGGCACCTAGTCCTGCCCAAAACCCAAACTGCAGATCTGATATAATTACACTTTTTTTGTGTCAAAACCTCTGGACAAACTCAGAGAATTCTTCCCATGATCTTTGCAGTAGAGTTAATCAGTGAGATAGGATGCTAACATTTTGGGTCACACCAATTGCCCTTTTTAGGTCGAGCCTTAGCGCAGCGCGCATGCGCTGCCCTAAGGATACGGCCTCTTGCAGCTGAACTCCACTTTTCACAAGCGCCCACGGCCCAAGGCTTGCGGTTACGCGCACGGGCACCATCTGTTTTAAATTATCATGCCCAGACGCGGGCACGATAATTGAAAACAGATTGCCTAGTGCTCGTGCGCACCACTCGCGGGCTTATTCTTGTTTGTGTATGTCATTCCCAAACTTCACCCAACATAACATTTGCACCTCTTTCGATGGTGATTTATAGAACCAGTATGATTTTGTTCATGAAGATTATGTGCTTTTGTATCATATGTCACACGCTAATGGCAACTCTAGGCGATTGGGTGATCTTAGTACTTCGGAAAGGTGCCAGACTCCAACTATAGAGACCAGTGAGGAACCTACCCCCGCCCTTCCGCCCCCTCTTCCACTGCCTGTTAAGCTTCTAAAAGTGCAGCTAGAAGGCGCGACAAGCTCATCGTTCATGCTCATTCAGTCCTTGAGGTCTCTGCTGAGGCTTTTAGGAGTTCCAAAACTACCCTCGGGTCAGAAGGGCGACAGCCAGTCCTCCTATACTTCATGCAGCATCACTGTCCAGATCGGAGCAGTGAGATGCATGCACGTACTGGGAGTGAGTCCCGCCATGCTTAGTGCTGCTGACTGGAAAGACAGGGCTTGCACGGAGCCACTCGTCTGATGTGGAGCCCAGGTGGCAGCTATACTGTTTGTTTGAAGTGTAAATCAGCATGTTGTGCACACTAGTGCGGTAAAGAAAGTGGTTGGATGGCTGACAAACTTGACACACATGGGGAAGAGACGATACTGATACATTCAGGGTTTGTCATGCATATATTCAATAGAAAAGCCACATCCGATGTGTAGAGCGCTGCACTGCCCCGCCCATGCGGTTTTTAGGTGCTTTAATACATAGAAAACAAAACTAGCGGTTGCACAGAAAATCCCCGGAATTTTGAGGGGGGCCGGGGTACTTCAATTCGCCGTTCAGTAAAACACGTGAGTGCGCAGAAATCACTAAGCGAGAACCGCGGTTACCTGTTGAAAGTTAACGAGCAGACTTGTGCTTTCCCTCTCTAGTGTTGTGGCCCCTCCTTCCTCCGTTGCATCCGCCCCACCCACGCATCCAGCTGGTACTTTCAGGTAAGGGTATCCGGAGCAGCCTCCGACAGCGCGCTCCTTCCCTCGCTATGCGCGTGACTTAGCATGTTTCTTCTGGGTGTAGCATGTCCAAACAAGCACCCTTTGCCTCTCTACAAGCCCAACTTGGTTAAAACAATTACTTTCATCCAATTATGTGACCGATTTAGACTACACCCACGAAGAAACTGCTGTAAACATCGCCTCCGCAACCCAGCTTGTCGCGTGCTTCTAGCAGCACTACTTCCAGCGCTCCACCACAGCCTGAACAGCTTCTAGGCGCAAGGTGGAGCGGTATTAATAACACCTCAACATGAACGTGCGGATCAAACGTGTCTAGAGCCCAAAATACACCTGCCCTTTTTGTGGGCAGTAGAAAAACACAGCAGAAAAACAATCTGTGGAGGGATTTATTTATGTACGGGTAGGGTGAGCAGACTTTGAAAACCATAAACCAGGACATTTGGCAAAAATAGAAGAACTACAATTTCACAACCCAGGGGCACAGAATGACTTAGATGGTAGTGCCCATCAACATAGAAACACAGCCTGCAAGGTACTAAGGAAATACATTAAATGCAACTTTTAAACCCAGTATCGTGCATGTTAATTAAATAGCTTTTTCTGAAATCCACAAAAACATGCCTCCTGGTGTTTTTAGTCGTCCTCTGGTGAAGCAAGAATTGGCATAGCCAATAGGTCTTGCCTTTGGGACCTTATAAGTGTTTAGTTATCCAGCACAATATCCTTTGTGCAACAACATCAAATGTTGCATGGCTAAACACTTATAAGGTCCCAAAGGCGAGACCTATTGGCTATGCCAACGCTTGTTAAATATTGGCACTATTATGGAATGTGACCAAGACTTGGCAGGCCCTATTTTACAAAACGTATTCAAGACGTTAGTTAAAAGGGATGCCCATAATTCAACGTTTTCTTTAAATAAATCTGCAGGTACCCCATCGGGACCCAAGGCTTTCCCCGCAGGACACCTATTTATAGCCGCTGTGTCTTCTTAAAACTCAATTTTCATTCCTGCCGGGTGTACTATCAGTCCATCCTCTCTGGTTGTGCAAGAATTGTTTGGTAAGTCAGAATTACTATGCACCTCAATAAAATGATTGACCCAGATATCAGGTTCAATCACAGTCCCAATCTCTGTCTTTGTAGAATTGTTAAAGAATGGGTGACTAATCACCTTCCAGAAGATCCGGGGATCTTTCAGGGTACTATCTGCTAATAAGGTCTCATAGGCCTCAGTTCTAATTTCTATTTTCCTAGTTGTGATAGCCAGTTTATAAACCCCCTGAGATTTCAAAACATGGTCAGCATCTCATGGTACGATTTGAGATTTTAGCAACTCTACATGTTTTTAGAGCAAACCATCTGAAAGGATTCGAGGCCGGGAAAGTCAACAATTCCCTAATGGAGTTGCACAGTGAGTTATAATATGTGGTGATTACTAATGCCCCCCCTTTACCATCCAAACACTTTGAAAACTTCTCCTTATTACACAAGACAATCATAAAATAGTTGTGGTTTGGCGACGATTTCCCATTTCTGCAGTACACCTTTATTTTTTGTGGCATCTAAGGGTTTGAGTCTAAAAAAGGGTTTCACTGCAGTAAAAGGATATTGAAAGTGGTTGTGGTGGTGCCAATGCGGTCCGACTTGGGGCGGTTGGACCACCAGTGCAGCAGTGCCCGCACTGCCACAATGGCGACTGTGGTCTGATGGACCGCCACAGTTATAATAAGGCCCTATGACAGGTACTTTCATTTACACTGGGACTAAATATATACATTAACTGACACTGGGACTATGGGATACATTCATTGACATGGGACTGAGAGATACTTTCACTGACACTGGGACTGAGATATACTTTCACTGACACCGGGACTGAGAGGTACATCCACTGACAATAGGACTGAGAGCTACTTTCACTGACACTGGGATTGAGAGATACATTCACTGACACTAGGACTGGGAGAAACTTTCACTGACACTGGGACTGAGAGGTAAATTCACTGACACTGGTAATGAGCGATACTTGCACTGACACTGAGACTGAGAGGTACATTTAGTGACAATAGGACTGAGGGATACTTTTACTGACACTGGGACTAAGAGATACTTTCACTGACACTAGGATTGAGATATTGTAACGCCCTGAACGTCTCAGGATCGTTTAACAGACACGATAATGAGGACGCAACCACTTGTGAAGGGTTAGTTATTTTAATGAAGGCAAAAATAATACAAAGAATAAACAAAAGTTATAGTCACTGGAATCCTCCAGGCTAAGTACGTTACCAGCCCACCGCACGGATGGTCCTAACCGTCCTCTGCATATACGCCGATCCCGGCGTATGCCAACAGAGGGCAGAAATGAAATGGCCGACAATGCCAATCGGTAGGCTGTGAGGGGCACGAAGAGTGTTGGGGAAAATCGAGGAGTCAGGGAAACACCCAGCCGGGGTCTCTACCTGAAGGGAGCAGCCGCTCAACCTCTTCCTCAGACTGCACCGGGACGCGGAGTCACCTCCTGGTGATGCGTCACCGATACCCCAATCCAAAGCAAGAAGACTGAACCGAGAGCAGCCGCTCGATCGATCCTGTGGACTTCCGAGTCTGTAACGCGGCAAACACCTCCTGGTGTGCGTTACAGCTGGCAGTCCCTGTATCTCTGGTCGGGCTGGGAGTTACGACTCCAACCAGCAAAAGCGCCACTGCGCTTTGACTCAGCCGAGTCAAAAAGCGAAGCTCAATGGTTGACCGGTAGAGCTTCCGGGTCCTTCACAGGTGACGATGGGGCAAGACACGGCCCAGGGAGTAACGACTCGACCTACCTCCGTTCTTGCCTTACTGGAGCACCACTCCGGAACACTGCTCTTCACGAAGCAGGTACGTCGGTGTAAACACAATATCCGACAGCGTTGTACCTCCCGGTTCCTCCCTTTATAGGGCGTGTTTTCCTTGAGTTATGTAACAGCTCTCCTGTTTACATAAGGGCGTGTTTTCCTTAAATTATGTAACAGCTCTCCTGTTTACATAAGGGCGTGTTTTCCTTGAGTTATGTAACAGCTCTCCTGTTTACATAAGGGCGTGTTTTCCTTGAGTTATGTAACAGCTCTCCTGTTTACATAAACTCTCAACCGCTAAGCATCCTGGGAGATGTAGTCCGTGTTCGCTGGTTACCGTTTTCTTCCCCTCGCATGACAGGAATTCTTGACAGTACATCCTCCCTCTCAGCGGCTCCCCACGGGTCCAGCGCTGGCAGGAAAACGCCGATGGAACAAGGAGACCAAGCGCGGAGCATGAACCCCTTCAGCCGGTTCCCATGAGTGCTCCTCCGGGCCATAGCCTTTCCATGCAACCAGGTACCACAGCTTCCCCCTGCGCCATTTGGACGCCCGTATGCCCGACACTTCATACTCCACCTCCGAATCCACACATACCGGCCTAGGTGTCCCAGACGGCTTGGAGGGTGCAGGTTTGAGCAATGATACATGAAAGACAGGGTGTATCCGCAATGACTGGGGCAAGCACACCTTCACGTTCACGGGACCCATACACTTGGTAATTCGATAGGGGCCCATGTACTTGGGATGGAACACACTGTGCTTTCGAAACCTCATGTTTCTTGTGGATATCCAGACGTAGTCTCCAGTGCGGTACAGTGGCCCGGGCCTTCTCTTCCTGTCTGCCGCAGCCTTGTATCTTCTCTTGGCCTCTATTAGGACAGCCCTTGAGCGCATCAACGTGTCTTTTATGTGTGCCACCCTGTCCGCCGTGGCGGGACTCCTGTCCTCTCTGAACGGATGTAGAAACGGCAAGAACCTGGGATGTTGGCCATAGTTGCTATAGAACGGAGATGACTGTGTGGAGCTGTGAGTGGCGTTGTTATAGGCTATCTCTGCAACCCATAGCAAGTCGACCCATTCTTCCCTGCCCTGGTCCACAAAACATCGCAGATACTGTTTGAGCGTTTGGTTCAGGCGCTCGGTTTGGCTGTCCGTTTGAGGGTGGTAACTGGTGGACAGGGCGGTCTTAACATGCAGCGCAGTGCACCAAGTCTTCCAGAATTGCGCAGTAAACTGCGACCCCCGGTCCGACACGATCACCCCAGGTAATCCATGCAGTCGTACCACATTCTTTAGAAGTAGTGACGCCAATTCCCCGGCCGTAGGGACTCTCTTGCAGGGGATGAAGTGCCCCATTTTCGTCAAGTAATCCACCACCACCAGTATTGCCGTCATCCCCTGGTCTACCAGTAGGCCCACCACGAAGTCCAGTGATATGCTATCCCATGGTCTATCCGGGGTCGGAAGTGGATGTAAGAGCCCTTGGGTTCGGCCATGGTCGGCCTTCATGGTAGCACACGTAGGACACTCCTGTCCCCACCTCCTGACATCCACTCTCATGGTTGGCCACCAGAAATGCCGTCTCATGCTAGCCACCGTTTTTTCAAAGCCCAAATGACCTGCGCATGGAGAGTCATGGCACCAGATGAATGCTTGTTTCCTTAGCCTAGGCGTGGGTATCAGTAGGCACCTGCCCTTCAGGGGTATCCCGTCCTTCAGCTGCCATTCCCTGTGACTGAGGAGCCACCTCCGCCATGCGAACGACCTGATCCCTCTCTTTATTCCCCTCAGGAAAGTATCCGGTTGGATAACCCCCAATACCATCCTCGGGGAAATGATGGAACGCTCGGTCGCAGGCAATGGTTCCTTAACTGCAGTTTGACGGGACAGGGCGTCCGCCTTCCGGTTTTCCGTCCCCGGCCGATATGTGATGCGGAAGTTGAACCCCGCAAAGAAGATCATCCACCGCAGCTGCCTGGGAGAAAGGTGTCTTGTGGCCGTCATGAACTGTAGATTCCGATGGTCCGTGTACACCGATACCACATGTCTTGCCCCCATCAACCAATGCCTCCATTCGGTGAAGGCGTCCTTGATTGCGAGAAGCTCCTTCTCCGCAATATGGTAGTTGCGTTCGGCGTCGTTGAGTTTGCGGGACATGTACGCAACGGGATGAAGCACCCCTGTGTCGTGGTTGCGTTGGGACAAGATAGCCCCCAGCGCCACATCCGAAGCGTCCGCTTCCACCACGTAGGGGAGATCCGGATCGGGGTGAGCCAACACCGGCGCCTTACCAAAGGCGCTTTTCAGGGCCTCAAAGGCTGTGTTCGCTTCAGGGGACCAGACAAACTCCTTGGACTTCCTCAGTAGCTGTGCGATTGGGGCCACCAATCCTGAAAATCCATCTATAAACCGCCTGTAAAAGTTGGCGAAGCCAACGAAAATTTGGACGTCCTTCACGCTTTGGGGCACCGGCCATTCTTTCACCGCCTTGATCTTTCGTTCTGCCATCTCCTGCCCCTCTGGACTCAGCATCACTCCGAGGAATTCCACGGACGTGACGTGGAAGTCACACTTGCTGAGTTTACAAAACAGCATGTTTTCCCTCAGCTTTTGGAGCACAGCTTTGACGTGGTGTACGTGCTCCTCCACACTGGACGAGTAGATGAGGATGTCGTCGATATATACGACCACGTAGATATCCAACTCCTCTCTGAATACCTCATTCAAAAAGTACTGAAAGGCTGCCGGGGCGTTGCACAGACCGAACGGCATGACGAGGTACTCAAAAAGGCCGAACCTGGTCTTGAAGGCGGTCTTCCACTCGTCTCCGTCCCTCATGCGCACCAGATGGTATGCCCCTTTCAAATCCAACTTGGTGTAGATATGAGCTTTCTTGACCTGTTCCAGAAGTACACTGATGAGAGGCAAGGGGTACCGATTTTTTATGGTTATCGCATTCAATGCCCTAAAGTCCACACAGGCTCTCAGCTCCCCATTAGCTTTCGGGATGAAGAAGAGTGGCGAGGCGGCCGGAGACTTGGACGGGCGGATGAATCCTAGCTTGAGGAGTTTATCCAGGTACCCCCGGAGATGCACGTTTTCAGGCTCCGTCAGGGCATACAGCCTGCCGCTGGGAACGCTGGCCCCTGGCACCAGGTCGATCTGGCAGTCAAACTGTCTATGTGGTGGTAGCACTTCCGCCTTCACCTCATCAAATACATCCTCAAAACTGTGATAAGCCTGGGGGAGAGCCACATCTTTTTCTGCCGCTGTAGCCACCGTCTGACTCCCGCTCTCATCTGCGTCAAGGGATTCCGTTCTTTTTCCACAATGCAGGATGCAATACGGTGACGTCATTTCGACGCGATGTGTTGGCCAATCCACAGAGGGGTTGTGTTTCTGTAGCCATGGCAATCCCAATATGACGCCATATTGGGGCGCTCGGATGATGTTAAAATCGATTTGTTCCAAATGGTTCCTCCCATATCTCATCGGAAGGACCCCCGTGTGCTGCCCGATGGGCCCCGTCACCAATCGCCTTCCGTCTACAGCATAGACGTCTTCGGGTACAGCTTTGGGAAGAAGCACTAGCCCTAGCCTGCATGCCTCGTTGTGGTCCATAAACATGCCAGTGGCCCCTGAATCCACCATGGCCACAACGGGTATCCACTGGTCATGCACTCCCACGTGCACCGTGAGAAACAGGTGTCGGTGTCCCTTAGTGACCGAGTTGGAAAGTGAAGGGATGGATGAGTGACTCCGAGATGCCCCTTCTTTGGTCTGGGAGTCCTCTAGTTTTCCGCCGGTATGTCCACCACGGCTGTTACCGACCGGTTGGCCCGATAACGTGACGTCTTCGGTTTGGCAGGGCATTCACGTACGTAGTGGCCTTTTTTGCCACAATATAGGCACAATCCTTGTTTACGGCGTGACTCTTTCTCCGTGGCTGTGAGGCTCGCTCGTATTGCGCCGATGTCCATGGGTTCTCCCTTGGATGCGGTGGAAGTTTCATGACTTCCCACCGTCACATAGGATGGAAGGGATTTTCCTTTTCTCCCATGATCCCCCTTTCTTTCACTTAGCCTATGTTCCAGCCGTAATACCAGGTTGATAAGGCCCTCACATGTCTTGGGTTGAGGGTCAATATGAGCCACGGCGTCCTTGAGCTCATCGCACAGCCCTTGATGGAAGAGCGCCGTCTGTTTAGCAACAGGCCACTTGGTTTCCGCAACCAGCCGTCGGAACGCGTTGAGATACTGCACCAGGTCATTGGATCCCTGTCTCAACTCAAGCATTTCACGGTCCGCCGTGTACGAGTCAGCCCTTCTGTCGAATACCTTCAGGAATTCCTCGCGAAAAGCACCCCAATCACATAAGATGGGGTCGTCCCTGCTCACCAGAGGTACGGCCCATTGTGCCGCGTTTCCAGCCAAATAGGAAATAAGGAAAGCCACACGAGCCTGACTCGTGGGGAACGCCTTTGGTTTGCACGATAAATGTAGCGCCACTTGTGTGAGGAATACCTGCACTGTATTAGGATCCCCACTGTACCTCTCTGGTGTTGCCAAGGGGATGGCTACCGGCATTTCCACTACTACAGCAGGGGTCTGGTTCGTGAGGGAGGTGCTGGGCGAGAGCGTGTCCAATTGGATAGCATCCAGTCTGGCTTTTACATCGGCTGTTTCTTGCCTAGAGGCAGCCACTTCAGCTTGCACGGTCGCTAAAGCAGCCAGCACATCGTCAAGTGTTGCCATGTCTGTTATCGACCGGGAGACAGTTAGTGTTATTAAGGTCGGATATTTTGTAACGCCCTGTACGTCTCAGGATCGTTTAACAGACACGATAATGAGGACGCAACCACTTGTGAAGGGTTAGTTATTTTAATGAAGGCAAAAATAATACAAAGAATAAACAAAAGTTATAGTCACTGGAATCCTCCAGGCTAAGTACGTTACCAGCCCACCGCACGGATGGTCCTAACCGTCCTCTGCATATACGCCGATCCCGGCGTATGCCAACAGAGGGCAGAAATGAAATGGCCGACAATGCCAATCGGTAGGCTGTGAGGGGCACGAAGAGTGTTGGGGAAAATCGAGGAGTCAGGGAAACACCCAGCCGGGGTCTCTACCTGAAGGGAGCAGCCGCTCAACCTCTTCCTCAGACTGCACCGGGACGCGGAGTCACCTCCTGGTGATGCGTCACCGATACCCCAATCCAAAGCAAGAAGACTGAACCGAGAGCAGCCGCTCGATCGATCCTGTGGACTTCCGAGTCTGTAACGCGGCAAACACCTCCTGGTGTGCGTTGCAGCTGGCAGTCCCTGTATCTCTGGTCGGGCTGGGAGTTACGACTCCAACCAGCAAAAGCGCCACTGCGCTTTGACTCAGCCGAGTCAAAAAGCGAAGCTCAATGGTTGACCGGTAGAGCTTCCGGGTCCTTCACAGGTGACGATGGGGCAAGACACGGCCCAGGGAGTAACGACTCGACCTACCTCCGTTCTTGCCTTACTGGAGCACCACTCCGGAACACTGCTCTTCACGAAGCAGGTACGTCGGTGTAAACACAATATCCGACAGCGTTGTACCTCCCGGTTCCTCCCTTTATAGGGCGTGTTTTCCTTGAGTTATGTAACAGCTCTCCTGTTTACATAAGGGCGTGTTTTCCTTGAGTCATGTAACAGCTCTCCTGTTTACATAAGGGCGTGTTTTCCTTGAGTTATGTAACAGCTCTCCTGTTTACATAAGGGCGTGTTTTCCTTGAGTTATGTAACAGCTCTCCTGTTTACATGAACTCTCAACCGCTAAGCATCCTGGGAGATGTAGTCCGTGTTCGCTGGTTACCGTTTTCTTCCCCTCGCATGACAGGAATTCTTGACAGATATACATTCACTGACAATAGGACTGAGAGATACTTTCCCTGACACTGGAATTGAGAGATACATTCACTGACACCGGGACTGAGAGATACTTTCACTGACATTGAGACTGAGACATACATTCACTGACAATAGGACTAGGAGATACTTTTACTGACACTGGGACTTAGAGATACTTTCACTGACACTGGGACTGAGAGGTACATTCACTGACAATAGGACTGAGAGGTACTTTCACTGACATTGGGACTGATAGGTACTTTCACTGGTACTGGGACTTAGAGATACATTCACTGACACTGGGTCTAAGAGATACTTTTACTGACACTGAGACTGAGACATACATTCACTGACAGTAGGACTGAGAGATACTTTCACTGACACTGGGACTTAGAGATACTTTTACTGACAATGAGACTGAGAGGCACATTCACTGACAATAGGACTGAGAGGTACTTTCACTGACACTGGGACTTCGAGATACTTTTACTGACACTGGGACTAAGAGATACATTCACTGATAATAGGACTAGAGGTACTTTCGCTGACACTGGTACTAAGAGATACTTTCACTGACACTAGGATTGAGATATACATTCACTGACAATAGGAGTGAGAGATACTTTCCCTGACATTGGAATTGAGAGATACATTCACTGACACCGGGACTGAGAGATACTTTCACTAACATTGAGACTGAGACATACATTCACTGACAATAGGACTGAGAGGTACTTTCACTGACATTGGGACTAAGAGGTACTTTTACTGACACTGGGACTGAGAGGTACATTCACTGACAATAGGACTGAGAGGTACTTTCACTGACATTGGGACTGAGAGGTACTTTCACTGACACTGGGACTTAGAGATACATTCACTGACACTGGGACTAAGAGATACTTTTACTGAGACTGAGACATACATTCACTGACAGTAGGACTGAGAATACTTTCACTGACACTGGGACTTAGAGATACTTTTACTGACACTGGGACTGAGAGGTACATTCACTGACAATAGGACTGAGAGGTACTTTCACTGACACTGGGACTGAGAGGTACTTTCACTGACACTGGGACTTCGAGATACTTTTACTGACACTGGGACTAAGAGATACATTCACTGATAATAGGACTGAGAGGTACTTTCGCTGACACTGGGATTTAGAGATACTTTCACTGACACTTGGACTTAGAGATACCTTCACTGATACTTGGACTGGGAGATACTTTCACTGACACTGGGACTGAGAGATACTTTCACTGACACTGGGGCTGATAGAGAGCCACGTTCAATGACTGGGTAAGGAGTCATAATCACTTTCACTGGTATAAGGAAACACATTATCTAATACCGGGGCAAGTTAATGTTGTCCTGGAAAAACACTGACCCTCACCTAAGGCGGTGAGAAAAAACACCAGGACAGTGAGTTACTGACAATGCCATAAAATTGATATCTGGGACTGGAAGACACTGGCACTGGACAGGGAGGCTCAGTCACCAATATAGGGACCGGGAGACACCATCTGTCTCTAATCAGACACTGGCCCGGATGGAACAACACCCGTGGAAGAAGATAAGGTAAGCTAATTCCAGGTAACCCAACACACCACAACAGGAGCACGGTAAATCACTGGGTTGAATGTGTCATTGACGAGAAGACACACACACCGTGATCCATGAGAGAGACACAAAGGGGAACACTGCACCCACAGAATAGACTCCGGCATGCAATGAATCTCTAGCAACAACCAGAAGAACACCCTCCAGACTGCTCACAGCGCTGGTAGGCCATTTCAACGACTGAAGGGCTTTGCTTAAAAACAAACTAGTGTAAATTAGCACAAACAGATTGAGAAAAAGAATTCCACGCTCTTTAGCCAGACATACAGACCTCTTTACAAATCTACCCACGCCTCTAGTTTATCTGGATTCCTTTCTCTACGTCCAGCCAGACATACGCAAGGAGTGCACCAGAAAACATGTAACTTATTTTTGTTGCCGGGGTGTTACCCACGCCCTTTTACATGGTAAAATTACAGCCCGGGCTTTAATTGAGCTTGATTATGTTCTCCTCAGATTGACAACACCCAACAAGAAATTATTTGCCACGAATTTATCGGGCCAGCCACTTCACATCTGGTTCAGCCCTCATCCTGCAAATACACCGCCAAAGAAATTAGCATCAGGCAAATGACGTAATTTCTGAAACTAGAAAAGCTAACTTCACTGCCCAATGAAATGTAGTCTTACTGGATGTTTCGTAGGACTACCTACAGTGAGAACTTTGCTCACAATAACTGTCAGGGTTAATCAAAAGTAAACCCTGCGTCTGTCTCTGAGAAAACCAAAATAGGCATGGAAGGAATGCTACACTCACATTTACGGAAGGCCGCATTCCAGGCCGTAATGTTTTGCACACAGTTGGGGATATTCACAAGGGAGTGGCAGAGAGAGGCGTTAGCCTTCTTGGCTTAACGCCTCTCTCTGCCACTTCGGAAACACAAGGCTGCACCATATTTACAAAAATGTGGTGCAGCCTGGCGTTTCCCCCTGCGATGGTGCTAAGTTTAACAACTTAGCGCCAACGCAGACAACCTTGCACCGTAGTGCAAGGGTGTCTACGTGCAGGGGAGTATTGGTTAGGTGTAGGAAGGTGTCCCTTCCTGCACATTAACAAACCTAAAATGCCATTCTGTCACTTTCATGTGTGCTGCTTCATGCAGCACACATGTAAGTTACAAAACGTCATTTTTAAAAAAGGTTTGTTTATGTACAGGAATGGGCACCTTCCTGTACATACACAAACCATGGCATTTTGCTTTTTCCATGTGTGCTGCACAAGGCAACACACATGGAAAAAGCAAAAACAATGAGAAATTAAGCATTTCTACTCATTTTGCCATCTTAAGACCAGTGTTTTCCTGGTCTTAATTTTGGCGCTGCCTCCTATTTACGCCGCCCTTGTGAATAGGGGGTAGCGTCAAAATCAATGGGTGTTGCGGTGGATTGCCCACCATAACACCCACTGAACGCCCCATTCACGCTAAACACAGCGTGAAAGGGTGCCTTATTCACAAGGCAGCATTAAGCCATGTTAAGTGGCTTAACGCTGCCTTGTGAATAAGGCGAAGCCCCTGTAAGTGACGTTGTGGTGGCGATAGGGGCTTGTGAATATGCCCCAGTGTCTTTACAAACAAGGACGATTTATCAACGTTAGCCCTGCTCCAAGAGGACAAATCCATTCAAATGATGGAATGGAACATGGCCCGAGTTATTAGCAGGTTATTTTATTTTATTTTTATTTCTAACGTTTTCTAAAGCGTGAAGAAGAGCAAAATGTTGGTGCCAGAGCGCTGTACAACCTAACAAATAGCACCAAATATACAAGGAGCAAAATATAGAATATACAGCATGAAAAGAAAATACAAAGAGACGTAGACTAAGAATAATTAAAGATCCCTTTTCTTTTTAGGCTTGATGTGTAATGGTGATTGCTCCGTTCATGCCAAACATAATGAGGTTTATTCACAAAGGTAAATTTACATGTGATTAAATCTACTTGTGGAAATTTACTCTTACACTTTGAATTAAGGGTACTACTTTGGGATATTGACCATTTACACGTGTAAATTTACTACAAAGTGTAAACTGACATGTCCACACCCCCTAAACCCAGGGGTGAGCCTAATTTATGAGAGTAAAACTTGTAACTTTACACACCTAAGTGGAGGACTCCACTACCAGGGTGGCGATCTCACTGATAAAGTATATGGAAACTGTAAAAAGTGTATTAAACTTAAAAACAGCAATCCGATAAGTGTATGCAAAATAATAATGTAAATAATTTTATATGTTTATTTTAAATGTAGATAAAAATTTAAAAAGTCCAACAGTAAAATTTACTTAACTTTGAATGAAATGTTTAATTAATTTAAATATCTAAAATTATTTTTTTGAATGCATTTGAAAAAAATAATAAAGTAAAATGTTCATATGTAGTTATTATGTGGTAAGAATTACTAGTTATGTACAAAATTAATTTAAAATAATTAATTTTATTTGTAAAAAATAAAGGTACATTTATTTTTAAATAAAAATGGTAATTAAAATATTTCATAATAAAATACAAATTATTTGTATTAATATATGTTTTTACATTCAATTCAATGTATATGTATTTTTAAGTAGTCGAAGTAAATAATGTACTTTAACATGGAGTGTTCTTTTATGTCCCTGCCTCCATTATTTTCTATGGGCAGGTGTTTCAGTACCAGTGTTTGGCCATTTGTGGTAATGGACGTACCCCATGTAGGAGCTGGAGTACGTTTACTATTCATTTACTGTTGTTTTTAGTTATGTTTGGCTGGAATAACTTTAGAAGTTTAGTTCGTGAATACGAATAAGCTTACTCTTTTGTCGGTGGATGCATCTCCCTCCATAAACCCCTCTTAATTCTCCCTAAGCCCCTCCCATTTAATAGTAATTATTCCCAATTTTACAGCCACTTCCCCCTGACCCTCCCATATTTACTACTAAAACGTAGGCGTACGTCTTCACAGATCTCTGTAGTCGGGGCAGAAGTCCATGCACATTAAAGATAGGAGAGCTTGATGCAGATACTGTCACATGAAGATTTGTGAATAACACTCACAGTACGTGAGTACTAGTACTACACAATGCAGCTTGTGAATAGGCCCCACTGTATTGATTACATACTCTCTACCTACACAATGGGGTTTTGGGTCAGCCATTGGCTTCTTTGGCTCTAGAAGCACCAGCCATTGGCTATAAACATTGTCAGTAACATTTGGGATAAGACCACAGGAGTGTTTTAGTCCTAGCTGTTTGGGTATCCACTTTCGCCTCCACTGCAATGCATGCAAGTCTATTTTATATCTAAAAAAATACACTCAGTCATCCCACATTCAACATGACACGGTCATGATATTTTTAAGTGACAATATGTTTTCACTACTTTTGTGGGTAAATTCCATGGACAGTATTCCTTGGTCCACAGTGGTAATGAGAACCCTGCTGAGATTGCCCTTCAGTCTACACACTGACCTGACATTGGATTGTATATACTAATGGCCGTGATGTGGGTTGCAGATCCTAGCCATAATCTTATCTTGGTTCGTGCTTGGAAGTAAGAGTGGTCAGTTTCAGGCAAGCTCATCATTGAGGCAAAGCAGTAGCTGATTTAAACAACTCAGAAGTAAATCTGGCATTGCTAACATGTTAGCCATTTTATTTAGATACAAACATGTAAGAAAACCATAATACGTCCAAAACTATTTTTATACGTTTAGATTACACCAAAAAATGTACAGAAAGGCAGCATATTGGCTTGGGACGCCAAAGGCAAACAAGCAATGGCAAAGCTGTGAGACTAGCGAAAGCCCACACATACATGCAGACATGCTCATATACATGCAGACATACAGACAGAATAATACTCCTTCCATCATACACACTCTCAAAGGCCAACATTCATACCAGCACATGCACACAGAAAGACATAGTTGTAGGCACCCATGCACACACACACCAGTTGGAATACCGCTGTACATGCACTTGTAGACAAGATAGTGGCAGGGGTCCTTGCACATAGACACCACAAAGAAACACACCTGGACAATACCCATGCAGACACACCAACATTCACTGACTTCAGGTATACATGACCATACAGGTGGACTCATTGCCTCCTCTCTCATTCTGTCTCCA
This sequence comes from Triturus cristatus, assembly GCF_964204655.1. Taxonomy (NCBI): domain Eukaryota; kingdom Metazoa; phylum Chordata; class Amphibia; order Caudata; family Salamandridae; genus Triturus; species Triturus cristatus. The sequence continues at coordinate 804,977,592 of NC_140591.1, forward strand.
CTGCTTCTCATTCCTTCTCTTCTCCTTACTTCCTCTTCTCCTTCTCTCCTTTCTTTATCCCTATTTCCCACCTCTACGTACTTTTCCTTTTCTTCACCATTGAGAGGTCAAACCTGTTGGCTTTGCCAATGCTCACTTTGTTTTACTCACTGCATCTCTCTTTGACTTCATTCGTATAGCAGATGGTTTGTGCTAGGTGTGTGAGCGAAGGCGTGAACCGGATGTCCCTGGAGGTGAATGGCTCAATGTGGGTTAGACAATCTAAGTTTGCCTGGGGTAAAATGGTCTGATGAATGTGCCTGCATGGGAAGTCTGTACACGGGTGCCATCTCGGATACTGGAGTGAATGTTGTTGAGCGAGCTCCACCAGGTTGATCGATGTGGCTGGGAGCGGGCACCACTCCCGGAAAATATATGGGATAAACAACCTAAAGTACCCTATGCCATACATTATAAGGACATTTATTTAAATGTTTTAAGAAGTATGGGTAAGACTCCTGGGCGTTGGAGCACTGTACAACATTGTAGACATTAATCTGATTAATTAGGCCTACCAGAGGAAGTAAATAACAAGCAACACGTAAAAGAAGAAACGGCACTCAAGGAAAGAGTGGACGACCTAAAAGATTTACACCAAGATTTGAAATATTATATGCCAGATGTTTGGGAGCAAGAAAACATAAAGAAGGCAGTCAGCAGAGGACTAGATGACCAGTTGGGTTTCTCGCCCAGAGTAGTGGGGAGACATCATAAGGCGTTCATGTGTCATGAGTGAGCTCTGCATTTGCCTTGCCACTTGGCCAATCCCTGATAAGGAATGCATTGAGTTCATTTTTGAAACTGTTCAGAATTGGGAGCTTTCCTCATGAAGAGAGTTCTAGAATGTTGAACAGTTCCTGAGAAAGTTTCTTTGAGGGTCCTTCCTTTAGGGCTTGTGGGGTTTTCAAGCGTAATCCTTTATTGCTGATTGAAGAGTGTGTGTACCATAAGAGATTTTGATCTTCCCACTCAGGTACTATGGGGTGTTTAATTGAACCCTCTTGTAGATTAGAGTGATGAGCCTGAATTCACACCTTTTTTCCAGAAGAGGCCCTGGAGGCACTGGAGATTCTTTTGCACTGGGCGATATCATCTCAAAGGCCTAGCCCGGCTATCAATGTTGCAGGGGCATGAAATACTAATTCAAGGAATGCCAATCTGAGTTTTGGGGAGATTGACTTCCAAACAAAATCCCTAGTCAATTACATTTAGAACCAACACCGTAATATTAATTTCGACAGTCTGGGTATCAAGCTTAATCATGTCCTGTCTTGGGGCCTCCAAAAGGTAAAAGCAGTTGGCACATTGAGCCAGACCTCAGGTGCAATGTTGAAATGCAGGTACAAATTTGGTGGTGACTCTCAAAATGCTATCCTACAGGTCCACAAAGCGAAAACTGCACCTGATGCTATTTAAGGTATGGAAATGCAGGGGTATAGCAAAACATATGAAATTCAGGGACAAGAAAATCGAGTCCTGAAAACCATCCTGAGACTGGGCCTGAGAACCCCTCTAGCACCACTGATGTTTGAACTTGGCTCGAATTGTAATTCAGACATAATAGCTGCTTTAAGACATGTCATGTTGTGTATCAGGCTACAGTTCAACCCCCTTGATGGCCCATATCGAAAGGCTTATTCTGCTGTTTCAAAATTAGAACATCACAGGAAATGCAAGTGGCTTGACCACACAAGGTGCTCATGTAAAGCGCTCTGATACCTTCGGGTCTAGTTTGCGCTATAAAAACTCGCCCCCCGGAAAAAAAGAAAACATTGTCACAGATTGGGCTTAGAGACGTATGATGAGTTAACACCCAATCTTGTAAACTTGTCTACTGCTGAGCTGGTATAAGATAGCTCTTGGCACCAGCAGCAGCTCATGCAGGTAAGAGAGGTGTGGAGGCGGGGCCGGGTGGGGCGGGGTGGAGGGAGATTTCGACAGATGACCACCAGGGAAAAATTAATTATTTATTTAATTTTCCCTCTGGGTCGTCTGTCGAATCCACCCCCCCCCCCCCCCAACCCGGCCCCACCGCTCTTACCTGCACAGGCCGCCCCTGTTTGGCACAATAACAAACACATCTATATCAAAATGAGAGAAAGGAGTCATTGTTGGCAGGATACATATCCTTAAAGTCAAATCTAGGATTCAGATCCTACTTAAATGAGACCACTCCAGAACTACGTCATACTTGATATGCCCACTTCAGGTTAGGCACACTCCTGCTACACAACCACAAAGCAAGTGGGACAAACACAGGAATGCAGAAGGGGTGTGCAATTGTTTTCAGAGGTCTAGTGCATTTTATACTATTTGGCTCAAGACCAGGTGTACACTGAAGGAAATTCTGGTTGCCACTGGTTAGGCAATATTAGGTAAATCATTTTAGAGACGCCATGTTTTTGTGTTATTGGACTAATGACGTGATCATCTTTTCAACTGTAGCTCTGTATATTTATACAACATGCTACAAACGAGAGGCTAATTTCACGGCTATCCCTGTCAAGTCAAAGATGTTCCAGGACAGATCATGTCCAGTGGCCACTGCCAAACTTTGAAACTCGATGCACCTCAAACTAAAATCTATAAACAGCCTACTTATCTTTCGTAAGGCTCTTAAGACATGGTTGTTTAATAATTAGTGCAGCATTCATATCTTCTTTTCTTCACGGTCTGCACTTGATGTCTGGTTAATTCCCTTTCCCTTCCCCTACTGAGAGTCTCGGCGCCTAGACACCCTTGCGTAGTAGTGCGCTTTAAAAATTACAATTTCATTTCATTTTGTGAACAGTTGCACTGTACATTTGTAAAGCTTCGTTATAAACAAGGGGCACCCATCATTGTTGGTCCCATTAATGCAAAAGCTCTAGTTAATTTGATGTCATAGCCATCTGTTTTATGGATTGCTTTTTGAAATATTAAGGGGCTTATTTACAAGAAATTGGCATAGGGCAGCGCCGCAAGGCTTCTTGCGGCACTGCCCTATGCCAATTCGAAAGGGCTGGAAGGCACCGTATTTACAAGATACGGTTCATTCCTATCCTTTCAGTCAGCGCCAGTGCACATTTTGCAGCCGTGCGCCAAAGCAGGCACCCTGGTGTCTGTGTTGTTGGCAGGATTGTTTTTGTGCAGGAAGGAGCACCTTCCTGCACAAAAACAATCCTCAGAGGTGTTTTCCGCTTTCTACGTGTGCTGCATAATGTAGTAAATAAACATGAATTAATGTTAAAAACTATCTAGAAAAATGGTACAAACTTATTATTTAATTAATAAATATTTTAATAACATTTTGAATTAAAAAAATAATGTAACACAAAATTGTATTAACTAATGAAATTCATTTGTCTAAATTCTGGACATCACATTTAATAATGGTTAATGCACATTTAAAAAAATCAGTTTTTTTCGGTAAATAGGAATCCATTTTCAATTTAAACTTCCAAAAAATAATTTTCATTTAATTTAATACATTTCCATTAAATGAAGTTTTAATGCAAAATGATTTTAATAGTGCTGTAGCATTATTTTGTTCTACATTTAAAGTGAATAAGTAGAATGAAATTACATTAATATTTAACATTAAATATTTTTCATATTTATTTTCGAGTTAAATACATTTTTTTATTTTTCCTATACATTACCGTAGGGAGACTCTGCAGTTGGGACAGAGATCTCACCATGGTAAAGTATAAGCAAAAATACTTGAATGTTTATTTAATTCGACAGTGACACCTCTAGTGGGATGGAATAAGGGAGAGTTGTATTTTGCTGATAGAAAATCTATTTGGCCTCTAACAGCTGGCCATCTATAGAATTCCCAGTGTTTTAGCAACTGTAAACTGAAAGCATAAGAGACAACATTGGCCTCCTGTGATTCCTTACATTTAGCAATCTATTCGCATACAGGTATTCTAAAACCCTATGCACTGCATGGATTAGAGTTGGATACACACTCCTGTTCTGTTACACTTTTAGTAGAACATTTAACCACATATTTAAAGTTCACAAAAGTGTGCTAAATAGTTCAAAGTTCTTTTTGCAAATCACCTACAGTTTTACAATGCTTCTCTGAAAATCAAAATATCCATTATCCAGTCCTTAGGGAACTAGAGGCCTTGACACTTGAAAGCCAACATCTATGCAGCAATGTCTGACAGCAGCAAGAGTGTAACACAAATTGCCTAGCAGGGATGCCAAGCACAATGAGGAAAGTTATATCTGCAAATCCAAGATCGGTGCAGTCTCTCTAAACAGGCAGAGTATGTGATCCACTGGGTAAAGTTGTTTACTGCTGATACTGTATCATGTGGTGTGCTCCTTGTGAGAAGGTGGCCTGATATATGCTGTCCACTAGTTCTAGTGGGCACCTTGTATCAGTCCAAACAACCCCTTATGGTGATAGGTTAAAGACAACCTTTATTGAAAGCTATCCTAGTGGTAGCTATGGAGAGCAGCCTTCAGGCTAAGTCTTGAAGGAATGTAAAGCAGCTTGTTTTACCAGTCTATAATCTCTTGAATGATCTAATGAAAGGACAACCACACCAGGTATATATTTAAAATATATGTATTTAGGTTAACACACACCCCTCTAGTCTCTTTATGAGACTAGAGTTCGAAGTACTTAAGTTACAAGTTAGCAATCAGCAGTAAAAGCCCAAATACACATTTGGGCCCTAGCGGCGTACCAAACCATATACCAAAAAAGTGGTATAAGAACCACGACTGGAACAGGCACTAGGCCTATTGCCTCTAGAATCGCTGGGACCCCAAAGAACCACCCAAGGTAGTGACACAGGGGACTCACGGGGACTGTATGCAGTGTGTAAACACAACCGCGGGTTCCTATTATCTTCTATGGGCAATGTCGCGGTTGGAAATTTAAAGATTAGGGACACTTCTAATCGAGTCTGGACCAAACCCTTCTGGACTTAAGAAGTTCTAGGGCTAGCACCCACGAGAGCACCGGAGTACTCGAGTTACCTCACCCAGGGAAGCCGGGTGCATAGGTGTCTTTTGGTGTCGGGTCACGTCGTCGATTTCAATGGAAGCCTGCAAAGAACTGCTGCTGCCGTGAAGAGGAGAAGTGTCCGAAGAGATCCAAGCCTGGATCTAGGATGTAAGGAACCTGAAAGCAGAGGGGACAGAGTCTGGGTCACTAGCCAGTGACCGAGGGCAGGATGGACCAATGCCAACAGATGTTGGGTGCTTCAGGCGAGTTGATGAGTGTTTTGACTCTTCAGCCACTAGGTCCAGGAGGTGTCGACGAAGTCCACGAGCCAGATTCGAGCTGTCCACGAAGTCTGTCGAGTGCTGCGGTGTCGGCGACCAGAATGGACCCAACAAGCCTTGGCAACGGCAAGTCACTGGAATTTAGAGAAAGGACTGCGGTGCAGACCAGCAAGGTCTGAGGGTCTCACCCAGCGAGGGTAAGTCGGGGCACGTCTGGAGCAACCAGGTAAACCCAATCAGAAAAGGAGTCGTCTTTGTGCGGACCTGCTAGCCAACGGGCTAGTGATCGCAAAGGAGCCTCGAGCGGTTGCACTTGAAGCTGGCCCACGGGTCAGTCGTCGAGTGGAGGCCAACAATCTTCGGTGCAGGAGGTGCTCAAGGCTGGGGCTGCTCGGAGCCCAAAGCACAACTTCGAGGAGGACCAGGAAGGTAGTGTTGCTGCAAAAGTTCACGGTGTCCAGGGGTTACGGTTCCACATCACCCACGATAGCCACGGGCCTCAGCTTTGCTGTGGACTCAGGGTAGCCTCAGGGAAGTCTGGAAATCCACCTCTAGGGATGCAGAGACTTCGGCGTCCGGCAGGAGCTTCAGAATTGCAGACCAGTCAGTTGCTTCTTTGGTGCCTGCCAAGCAGGGGAGTCACTCCTTGACCCCAAGGGAGATCTCTTCAGTCTTCTAGTCAGGATAGAACGTCAAAGATCCAGGATGTACATTACAGAGTTTCATCCAGGGTAATCTAAAGTCCTAGGGACCGGATTCCTATACTTAGATTAAGTTTAGGGGATGGACTAACTCTAAGGCCCCACCTATGGGTGGGCCAGGAAAGAGGGGTGGTTACACCCATTTCCTTTGTCCAGTTTCGCGCCAGATCAGGGGCAGGTAGCCCCTGCAACCGGTTTGAACTGGGCTATGCACAGGGACACCAAACGTTCCCCCATAGCAGGACTTCAAAGCACCAGAGAGTGCTCCCGCCCAGCCCCAATACACATCAGCCTGTCTGGGGAGGTGGGGACAGACATAGAGCTACTATGCCACAAAGAAGCCATCAGGAGGTGCACTGAGATTGCGCCACAAAAAGGTAGTGCACTATCAGTGTCCCCCCTGCCCCCTGATGGCAGCCCTCTGGAGGCAGTGAAGAGGGTCCAATGGACCTCCTAGACTTCCCCTTTCAGGCGGTGCAGTCACTCACTACACCAGCCTGCAAGGAGATCTCTTACCCCTCTTAAAAGGGCAGGCAGGTTACCACCAGCACAGTAAAACATGGAGCGGCTGCTTCAGGGTCTCTACGTATTTTACTTGAATGCGCTGCCCCCAAGGTAGTGCAAATTCACGGCTGCCCTTGAGGCAGTGCATTCAATCTAACACGATGCCCTCTCCCTGTTTGAGCTAAATGCAACTTTTCAAAAGGTGCTCTTGGTTCAGACTAGGAAAATGCGCCGCATTGTGTTTTAAGGCCCCAAGTTGTGCCCTCCGATGGCATATAGGCATAAAAAGGGTTTAAAGGTATTGAAAGTGCAATATTTATATTATTATGAACATAAAGTCAACAATCCTCTGGAAAATGAATATGTGCAAACAATGTCATGTCAAGCACTTCCAGCTAAACTTAAGTTGTTAAACTGCTATATCCCGTGAGGATCATGTTAGTAAACGTGTGAACACTAGTAAGGTTCAGGTTCTTAGCAAAAGTCTTCTGAGAGATCCAAAGTAGATGTAACACTTGCAGAAAACCTGAATGGCTGCAAGGTAATATTTAGCTTTTTTTTTTAGAAGGCTGATTGAAACACCTTGAGAAAAGCATCTGTTAGATAGTTTTAAAATAGACTACTTAAAAGCTGTTTAACCCCTCAAAAGCTGTTTAAAAATGCTATTCCTAAATGTTGATGTTATGTATACTCATATACTTCATCATCATCATCAAAGAACTTTATTCGGCTAAAATGGGCCATAAAAGACATATGCACATTATAGCAATAAAATAACAGGCAATAAATAGATACATTTCACAAAATTAAATATACAAACACTACCATCCTGTGATAAAATATTTCAATGAGCCCAATAACCGAATGACAGGTTAAAAAAATATATTAAATTCTCATTAATACATCTTTGTTTTTAAAACATCAAATTCAACTTGCAGGTTCATTTCTATAGGGTCCAAGTTTTTACGGTGATTAATTGCACACCAAATAAAGTGTACTGCCGTCAGGCAGGCTCATATAGAAGACAGCAATTGTAAAGGGAGCATAGCTACCCTGTATAGACTAAAAGTAGTCTCCCTAAGGAATGGTAATAAAAATGTGTTTCCTTATCACCTTGTAGTAGTTACAAAACAACATAGGGGCAGATTTATGTTCCCTGGCGCATCCCTGCAAATCAGCATGGATGCGGCAGGGAAGATGCGTCACGCAAGTTTACCCTTGCGCCACAATAGATGCACCGCATTTACAATGCAGCGCATCGTGGCGCAAGGATAAACAGATGCGTGACGCATCTGATGGCGGAAGGGCGGGGCATTGCTGGAGTTGCGTCGCAAGCACGACGCAGCTCCAGCAAGGCTCGGGGGTGCTCTGTCGGTACAATGCTGTGTCAATCCTTACGCCTGCTTCAAGCAGGCGCAGGGATTTGACGCAGCATGGCCGGAAAAGTGACTGAGTGAAATCTTGTAGATTTCACTCAGCCACTTTTCGGAGTCGTTCCTGCGCCGGAACGCCCCCCCCTGTGAAGGTACGCCCACATGTGGCGCAAGCTTTACAACGTGACGCATCTCCCTAGATGCGTCACGTTGTAAATCTGCCGCAGCATGGCGCTGGCTTTGCGCCGCCGCTGCATCACAAAAGTGACGCAACGGCAGCGCAAAAGTGACGCACAGAGCTTATAAATCTGCCCCATAGAGTGCAGAGTAGATTGTGCAAGAGAGACCATCACAAGAGTGTAAGAGGCTATGCTGTAATACTGTGCTTTTGGCACTCTCAATCCAGTCTCTGTTGTTGTGTACTCCAAGCTCAGAAGCAATCCTTCAGAATGGTAAAAGAGTCTTATGAGTGGTGTAAACATCTGGTATCCCCAGACTATTACTAACACTCTTTATATATGTCTGCCGGGGGACCTTAGTCACATTATCCAGATTCATACAGCCCATAAGCACCGTGCGATTTAAGCCAGTTTCAGGCTTTGTCCAAATGGCCAGCCACAAAAGAAGTGGCTACATTTTAATTAAAATCAATGGCATAGTCAAGACACAATTCCACCTGATAAATATGGGTGGCAGTGCTCTGGGGGACCGCCACCAATCTTTTATGGCACCCATTTTCAACATTCTGAACGATCAGGTAATCATTGATCCCCCATAGCATAGAACCATAGGTTGCTATTGCTAGGCATTTAGCTTTGTACACTTCCACAAGTTTTCTAAGAGGTTTGAATCCTAAATTCTGTGTAAACTTGAAAAGTGCCTCCAAACCTCTAGCAAAGTTAGCAGCCGGGGCATTATTTTACTGTTTACAGGTGCAATTTTCATCGAAAAGCTCACCCAAGTATGGAAAACATGGGACACACATGATTTTGGTTCTATTAACAGAAAAAGACCTGTTCCTGTACCTCCTGGAGCCTTGAATTATGATATGAATTTTGGAATGGTCCACTGTTATCTCCAAATCTTTCATAAAACTTACAAAATTATCAAGGAGCTTCTGCAGCTCAAGTTCCGTCCTAGCAATAAGCACTGCGTCATCCGCATAGAGTAACACTGGAATAGGACGAGTCCCATCACACGGGATGTCCACATTAAGGTCAAGAGGATGTTCTTCGAGACCTGGGCTTCAGCAGAACTCTCCATTAGATCTGATACATGTGAGAGGGATGGAAAGTGTAACCTTATGAACAATGGGTAGATTATATCGCCAATTTGAAAACGTTGTTGGCCCCTAGTGACTGAGACCCTGGGATTGGCGGTACAGACCTCAGGATCCCTCGATCTCCTTTAATATAATTATATCGCACTGAGAGTACGTGGGTGGGAGGAGACAGCGGAAGATGACGGATGAGAACGACACTTGTGAGCTTGATTTGTTTTGGTTTGTATTTTAGATTACTTGTGAAAATTGGATTTTCTCTTTCTCTCCCTTTCTTGTTCTTAGATGGCTGAAATAACGCTATTACTTTGATGTTATGTATGCTTATCAGTATCAGTGGGTTATGAGCTATAAGTGCACTACTGGGCTTCATCACATGGCTCATGCTTTGTTTTGTGCCCCATGGCTGTTATTGTATTGCCTGAGTGTCCGCTGATTTATGGTTTGTATAAAAACAATAAAAAGATTTGGGAAAAAAAATATGTTTTTCCAGACCATTAATATATAATGTGAATAAAAGTGCCAAAATGCAGCCCTGTCGGACTCCCCATGAAAGAATTAAAGATGCAGTGATCTCACCCTTTGAGTCATATCTCATGCTGGCCTATACCTCATTAAGTAATTGCCTTAAAAAGTTTATATATTTCTCAATTCCCATGCCCTTCATTATATCCCAGTGCTTTGAGCAATTTATGTGGTCGAAAGCTAATTTTAAATCCATAAAGACAAGAAAAACTTTACCTGATTTTGCTATGGTGTGTTTGTTAATTAATAGATGTAAATGAAGGCAATGTTCTACGGCACCCAGTCCTGCCCAAAACCCAAACTGCAGATCTGACATAATTACATTTTTTTGTGTCCAAACCTCTGGACAAACTCAGAGAATTCTTCCCATGATCTTTGCAGTAGAGTTAATCAGTGAGATAGGACGCTAACCTTTTGGGTCACACCAATTGCCACGGAAGGCCGCATTCCAGGCCATAATGTTTTGCACACAGTTGGGGATATTCACAAGGAAGTGGCGGAGAGAGGCGTTAGCCTTCTTGGCTTAACGCCTCTCTCTGCCACTTCGGAAACACAAGGCTGCACCATATTTACAAAAATGTGGTGCAGCCTGGCGTTTCCCCCTGCGATGGTGCTAAGTTTAACAACTTAGCGCCAACGCAGACAACTTTGCACCGTAGTGCAAGGGTGTCTACGTGCAGGGGAGGATTAGTTAGGTGTAGGAAGGTGTCCCTTCCTGCACATTAACAAACCTAAAATGCCATTCTGTCACTTTCATGGTGTGCTGCTTCATGCAGCACACATGTAAGTTACAAAACGGCATTTTAAAAAAAGGTTTGTTTATGTACAGCAATGGGCACCTTCCTGTACATACACAAACCATGGCATTTTGCTTTTTCCATGTGTGCTGCACAAGGCAACACACATGGAAAAAGCAAAAACAATGAGAAATTAAGCATTTCTACTCATTTTGCCATCTTAAGACCAGTGTTTTCCTGGTCTTAATTTTGGCGCTGCCTCCTATTTACGCCGCCCTTGTGAATAGGGGGTAGCGTCAAAATCAATGGGTGTTGCGGTGGATTGCCCACCATAACACCCACTGCACGCCCCATTCACGCTAAACACAGCGTGAAAGGGTGCCTTATTCACAAGGCAGCATTAAGCCACGTTAAGTGGCTTAACGCTGCCTTGTGAATAAGGCGAAGCCCCTGAAAGTGACGTTGTGGTGGCGATAGGGGCTTGTGAATATGCCCCAGTGTCTTTACAAACAAGGACGATTTATCAACGTTAGCCCTGCTCCAAGAGGACAAATCCATTCAAATGATGGAACTGAACATGGCCCGAGTTATTAGCAGGTTATTTTATTGTATTTTTATTTCTAACGTTTTCTAAAGCGTGAACAAGAGCAAAATGTTGGTGCCAGAGCGCTGTACAACCTAACAAATAGCATCAAATATACAAGGAGCAAAATATAGAATATACAGCATGAAAAGAAAATACAAAGAGACGTAGGCTAAGAATAATTAAAGATCCCTTTTCTTTTTAGGCTTGATGTGTAATGGTGATTGCTCCGTTCATGCCAAATATAATGAGGTTTATTCACATAGGTAAATTTACATGTGATTAAATCTACTTGTGTAAATTTACTCTTACACTTTGAATTAAGGGTACTACTTTGGGATATTGACCATTTACACGTGTAAATTTACTACAAAGTGTATACTGACATGTCCACACCCCCTAAACCCAGGGGTGAGCCTAATTTATGAGTGTAAAGTTACAACTTGTAACTTTACACACCTAAATGGAGGACTCCACTACCAGGGTGGCGATGTCACTATGATAAAGTATATGGAAACTGTAAAAAGTGTATTAAACTTAAAAACTGCAATCCGATAAGTGTATGCAAAATAATAATGTAAATAATTTTATATGTGTATTTTATATGTAGATAAAAATAAAGAAAATCCAACAGTATTATTTACTTAAATTTGAATGAAATGTTTAATTCATTTAAATATCTAAAAAAAAATGTTCAATGCATTTGAAAAAAATAATAAAGTAAAATGTTCATATGTAGTTATTATGTGGTAAGAATTACTACAGTCATGTACAAAATTAATTTAAATTAATTTATTTTATTTGTAAAAAATAAAGGCACATTTATTTTCAAATAAAAATGGTAATTAATATATTTCATAATAAAATACAAATTATTTGTATTAATATATGTTTTTACATTCAATTCAATGTATATGTATTTTTAAGTAGTCGAAGTAAATAATTTACTTTAACATGGAGTGTTCTTTTATGTCCCTGCCTCCATTATTTTCTATGGGCAGGTGTTTCAGTACCAGTGTTTGGCCATTTGTGTTAACGGACGTACCCCATGTAGGAGCTGGAGTACGTTTACTATTCATTTACTGTTGTTTTTAGTTATTTTTGGCTGGAATAACTTTAGAAGTTTAGTTCGTGAATACGAATAAGCTTACTCTTTTGTGGGTGGATGCATGTTCCTCCATAAACCCCTCTTAATTCTCCCTAAGCCCCTCCCATTTAATAGTAATTATTCCCAATTTTACAGCCACCTCCCCCTGACCCTCCCATATTTACTACTAAAACGTAGGCGTACGTCTTCACAGATCTCTGTAGTCGGGGCAGAGATCCATGCACATTAAAGATAGGAGAGCTGGATGCAGATACCGTCACATGAAGATTTGTGAATAACACTCACAGTACGTGAGTACTAGTACTACACAATGCAGCTTGTGAATAGGCCCCACTGTATTGAATACATACTCTCTACCTACTCAATGGGGTTTTGGGTCAGCCATTGGCTTCTTTGGCTCTAGAAGCACCAGCCATTGGCTATAAACATTGTCAGTCACATTTGGGATAAGACCACAGGAGTTTTTTAGTCCTAGCTGTTTGGGTATCCACTTTCGCCTCCACTGCAATGCATGCAAGTCTATTATATATCTAAAAAAATACACTCAGTCATCCCACATTCAACATGACAATGTCATGATATTTTTAAGTGACAGTATGTTTTCACTACTTTTGTGGGTAAATTCCATGGACAGTATTGCTTGGTCCACAGTGGTAATGAGAACCCTGCTGAGATTGCCCTTCAGTCTACACACTGACCTGACATTGGATTGTATATACTAATGGCCGTGATGTGGGTTGCAGATCCTAGCAATAATCTTATCTTGGTTCGTGCTTGGAAGTAAGAGTGGTCAGTTTCAGGCAAGCTCATCATTGAGGCAAAGCAGTAGCTGATTTAAACAACTCAGAAGTATATCTGGCATTGCTAACATTTTAGCCATTTTATTTAGATACACACATGTAAGAAAACCATAATACGTCCAAAACTATTTTTATACGTTTAGATTACACCAAAAAATGTACAGAAAGGCAGCATATTGGCTTGGGACGCCAAAGGCAAACAAGCAATGGCAAAGCTGTGAGACTAGCGAAAGCCCACACATACATGCAGACATGCGCATATACATGCAGACATACAGACAGAACAATACTCCTTCCATCATACACACTCTCAAAGGCCAACATTCATACCAGCACATGCACACAGAAAGACATAGTTGTAGGCACCCATGTACACACACCAGTTGGAATACCGCTGTACATGCACTAGTAGACAAGATAGTGGCAGGGGTCCTTGCACATAGACACCACAAAGAAACACACCTGGACAACACTCATGCAGACACACCAACATTCACTGACTTCAAGTATACATGACCATACAGGTGGACTCATTGCCTCCTCTCTCATTCTGTCTCCACTGCTTCTCATTCGTTCTCTTCTCCTTACTTCCTCTTCTCCTTCTCTCCTTTCTTTATCCCTATTTCCCTCCTCTATGTACTTTTCCTTTTCTTCACCATTGAGAGGTCAAACCTGTTGGCTTTGCCAATGCTCACTTTGTTTTACTCACTGCATCTCTCTTTGACTTCATTCGTATAGCAGATGGCTTGTGCTAGGTGTGTGAACCGGATGTGCCTGGAGGTGAATGGCTCAATGTGGGGTAGGCAACCTAAGTTTGCCTGGGGTAAAATGGTCTGCTGAATGTGCCTGCATGGGAAGTCTGTACACGGGTGCCATCTCGGATACTGGAGTGAATGTTGTTGAGCGAGCTCCACCAGGTTGACCGATGTGGCTGGGAGCGGGCACCACTCCCGGAAAATATATGGGATAAACAACCTAAAGTACCTTATGCCATACATTATAAGGACATTTATTCATTTATTTAAATGTTTTAAGAAGTATGGGTAAGACTCCTGGGTGTTGGAGCACTGTACAACATTATTGACATTAATCTGATTAATTAGGCCTATCAGAGGAAGTAAATAACAAGCAACACGGAAAAGAAGAAACGGCACTCAAGGAAAGAGTGGACGACCTAAAAGATTTACACCAAGATTTGGAATTTTATATATCAGATGACAACATAAAGAAGGCAGTCAGCAGAGGACTAGATGACCAGTTGGGTTTCTCGTCCCAGAGTAGTGGGGAGACATCATAAGGCGTTCATGTGTCATGAGTGAGCTCTGCATTTGCCTTGCCACTTGGCCAATCCCTGATCAGGAATACATTGAGTTCATTTTTGAAACTGTTCAGAATTGGGAGCTTTCCTCATGAAGAGAGTTCTAGAATGTTTTTTTGTTGTTGTTTTTTTTTAAAACCTTTATTACAGTTTCAGAGACATACAAGTATGGGCCTACAACCAACAGGCCGGCCGCTAATGCACACTATAAGCCTAGACACAGCTTAACAACCACATCGATGAAGCAATAAGAGAGCTACTGGAGTGCTAATCAACTCCGCCGGCCGCAGCCGCAGTCCATAGACAAGCAAAGAAAGGTTTCATATTTTTGAAGAAAACGAAAAACATCACACACACGAGGCAGAGGAGGTTAATGGCAGTAACATGTGCTCCCCGTATCGAAGGAGTAAACAAACCCAGGGAGAAAGAGGGGGGGGGGGGCAGGCAGAAGAAACCAAATGCGGAGTTCTAGAATGTTGAGCAGTTCCTGAGAAAGTTTCTTGGAGGGTCCTTCATTTAGGGCTTGTGGGGTTTTCAAGCGTAATCCTTTATTGCTGATTGAAGAGTGTGTGTACCATAAGAGATTTTGATCTTCCCACTCAGGTACTATGGGGTGTTTAATTGAACCCTCTTGTAGATTAGAGTGATGAGCCTGAATTCACATCTTTTTTCCTGAAGAGGCCCTGGAGGCACTGGAGATTCTTTTGCACTGGGCGATATCATCTCAAAGGCCTAGCCCGGCTATCAATGTTGCAGGGGCATGAAATACTACTTCAAGAAATGCCAATCTGAGTTTTGGGGAGATTGACTTCCAAACCAAATCCCTAGTCAATTACATTTAGAACCAACACCTGTAATATTAATTTCGACAGTCTGGGTATCAAGCTTAATCATGTCCTGTCTTGGGGCCTCCAAAAGGTAAAAACAGTTGGCACATTGAGCCAGACCTCAGGTGCAATGTTGAAATGCAGGTACAAATTTGGTGGTGACTCTCAAAATGCTATCCTACAGGTCCACAAAGCGAAAACTGCACCTGATGCAAATTAGAGTATGGAAATGCAGTGGTATAGCAAAACATATGAAATTCAGGGACAAGAAAATCGAGTCCTGAAAACCATCCTGAGACTGGGCCTGAGAACCCCTCTAGCACCACTGAGGTTTGAACTTGGCTTGAATTGTAATTCAGACATAATAGTTGCTTTAAGACATGTCATTCTGTGTATCAGGCTACAGTGCAACCCCTTTGATGGCCCATATCGAAAGGCTTATTCTGCTGTTTCAAAATTAGAACATCACAGGAAATGCAAGTGGCTTGACCACACAAGGTGCTCATGTAAAGCGCTCTGATACCTTCGGGTCTAGTTCGTGCTATAAAAAACTCGTCCCCCGCCCCCCAGAAAAAAAGAAAACATTGTCACAGATTGGGCTTAGAGACGTATGATGAGTTAACACCCAATCTTGTAAACTTGTCTACTGCTGAGCTGGTATAAGATAGCTCTTGGCACCAGCCGCAGCTCATGCAGGTAAGAGAGGTGTGGCGGCGGGGCCTGGTGGGGCGGGGTGGAGGGAGGTTTCGACAGATGACGACCAGGGAAAATTAATTATTTATTTAATTTTCCCTCTGGGTCGTCTGTCGAATCCACCCCCGCCCCCCCCCCCAACCCGGCCCCACCGCTCTTACCTGCACAGGCCGCACCTGTGCGGCACAATAACAAAAACATCTATATCAAAATGAGAGAAAGGAGTTATTGTTGGCAGGATACATATCCTTAAAGTCAAATCTAGGATTCAGATCCTACTTAAATGAGACCACTCCAGAACTACGTCATACTGAGTATGCCCACTTCAGGGTAGGCACACTCCTGCTACACAACCACAAAGCAAGTGGGACAAACACAGGAATGCAGAAGGGGTGTGCAATTGTTTTCAGAGGTCTAGTGCATTTTATACTATTTGGTTCAAGACCAGGTGTACACTGAAGGAAATTCTGGTTGCCACTGGTTAGGCAATATTAGGTAAATCATTTTAGAGACGCCTTGTTTTTGTGTTATTGACTAATGACGTGATCATCTTTTCAACTGTAGCTCTGTATATTTATACAACATGCTACAAAGGAGAGGCTAATTTCACGGCTATCCCTGTCAAGTCAAAGATGTTCCAGGACAGATCATGTCCAGTGGCCACTGCCAAACTTTGAAACTCGATGCACCTCAAACTAAAATCTATAAAAATTTACCTATCATTCGTAAGGCTCTTAAGACATGGTTGTTTAATAATTAGTGCAGCATTCATATCTTCTTTTTTTCACGGTCTGCACTTGATGTCTGGTTAATTCACTTTCCCTTCCCCTACTGAGAGTCTCGGCGCCTAGGCCCCCTTGCGTAGTAGTACGCTTTAAAAATAACAATTTCATTTCATTTTGTGAACAGTTGCACTGTACATTTGTAAAGCTTCGTTATAAACAAGGGGCACCCATCATTGTTGGGCCCATTATTGCAAAAGCTCTAGTTAATTTGATGTCATAGCCATCTGTTTTATGGATTGCTTTTTGAAATATTAAGGGGCTTATTTACAAGAAATTGGCATAGGGCAGCGCCGCAAGGCTTCTTGCGGCACTGCCCTATGCCAATTCGAAAGGGCTGGAAGGCACCATATTTACAAGATACGGTTCATTCCTATCCTTTCAGTCAGCGCCAGTGCACATTTTGCAGCCGTGCGCCGAAGCAGGCACCCTGGTGTCTGTGTTGTTGGCAGGATTGTTTTTGTGCAGGAAGGAGCACCTTCCTCCACAAAAACAATCGTCAGAGGCGTTTTCCGCTTTCTACGTGTGCTGCATAATGTAGTAAATAAACATGAATTAATGTTAAAAACTATCTAGAAAAATGGTACAAATGTATTATTTAATTAATAAATATTTTAATAATATTTTGAATTAAAAAAATAATGTAACACAAAATTGTATTAACCAATGAAATTCATTTGTCTAAATTCTGCACATCACATTTAATAATGGTTAATGCACATTTAAAAAAATCAGTTTTTTTCTGTAAATAGGAATCCATTTTCAATTTAAACTTCAAAAAAATAATTTTCATTTAATTTAATACATTTCCATTACATGAAGTTTTAATGCAAAATGATTTTAATAGTGCTGTAGCATTATTTTGTTCTACATTTAAAGTGAATAAGTAGAATGAAATTACATTAATATTTAACATTAAATATTTTTCATATTTATTTTCGAGTTAAATGCATTTTTTTATTTTTCCTATACATTACCGTAGGGAGACTCTGCAGTTGGGACAGAGATCTCACCATGGTAAAGTATAAGCAAAAATACTTAAATGTTTATTTAATTCGACAGTAACACCTCTAGTGGGATGGAAAAAGGGAGAGTTGTATTTTGCTGATAGAAAATCTATTTGGCCTCTAACAGCTGGCTATCTATGGAATTCCCAGTGTTTTAGCAACTGTAAACTGAAAGCATAAGAAACAACATTGGCCTCCTGTGATTCCTTACATTTAGCAATCTATTCGCATACAGGTATTCTAAAACCCTATGCACTGCATGGATTAGAGTTGGATACACACTATTAGTAGTTACACTGTTACACTTTTAGTAGAACATTTAACCACGTATTTAAAGTTCACAAAAGTGTGCTAAATAGTTCAAAGTTCTTTTTGCAAATCACCTACAGTTTCACAATGCTTCTCTGAAAATCAAAATATCCATTATCCAGTCCTTAGAGAACTAGAGGCCTTGACACTTGAAAGCCAACATCTATGCAGCAATGTCTGACAGCAGCAAGAGTGTAACACAAATTGCCTATCAGGGATGACAAGCACAATGAAGAAAGTTATATCTGCAAATCCAAGATCGGTGCAGTCTCTCTAAACAGGCAGAGTATGTGATCCACTGGGTAAAGTTGTTTACTGCTGATACTGTATCATGTGGTGTGCTCCTTGTGAGAAGGTGGCCTGATATATGTTGTCCACTACCTCTAGTGGGCACCTTGTATCAGTCCAAACAACCCCTTATGGTGATAGGTTAAAGACAACCTTTATTGAAAGCTATCCTAGTGGTAGCTATGGAGAGCAGCCTTCAGGCTAAGTCTTGAAGGAATGTAAAGCAGCTTGTTTTACCAGTCTATAATCTCTTGAATGATCAAATGAAAGGACAACCACACCAGGTATATATTTAAAATATATGTATTTAGGTTAACACACACCCCTCTAGTCTCTTTATGAGACTAGAGTTCGAAGTACTTAAGTTACAAGTTAGCAATCAGCAGTAAAAGCACAAATACACGTTTGGGCCCTAGGGGCGTACCAAACCATATACCAAAAAAGTGGTATAAGAACCACGACTGGAACAGGCACTAGGCCTATTGCCTCTAGAATCACTGGGACCCCAAGGAACCACTCAAGGTAGTGACACAGGGGACCCACGGGGACTGTATGCAGTGTGTAAACACAACCGCGGGTTCCTATTATCTTCTATGGGCAATGTCGCGGTTGGAAATTTAAAGATTAGGGACACTTCTAATCGAGTCTGGACTAAACCCCTCTGGACTTAAGAAGTTCTAGGGCTAGCACCCACGAGATCACCGGAGTACTCGAGTTACCTCACCCAGGGAAGCCGGTGTCGGGTCACGTCGTCGATTTCAATGGAAGCCTGCAAAGAACTGCTGCTGCCGTGAAGAGAAGTGTCCGAAGAGATCCAAGCCTGGATCTAGGATGTAAGGAACCTGAAAGCAGAGAGGACAGAGTCTGGGTCACTAGCCAGTGACCAAGGGCAGGATGGACCAATGCCCACAGATGTCAGGTGCTTCAGGTGAGTTGATGAGTGTCTTGACTCTTCAGCCACGAGGTCCAGGAGGTGTCGACGAAGTCCACGAACCGGATTCGAGCTGTCCCATGAAGTCTGTCGAGTGCTGCGGTGTCGGCGACCAGAATCGATCCAACAAGCCTTGGCACCGGCAAGTCACTGGAATTTAGAGAAAGGACTGCGGTGCAGACCAGCAAGTTCTGAGGGACTCACCCAGCGAGGGTAAGTCGGGCACATCTGGAGCAACCAGGTAAACCCAATCAGAAAAGGAGTCATCTTCGTGGGGACCTGCTAGCCAACGGGCTAGTGATCGCAAAGGAGCCTCGAGCGGTTGCCCTTGAAGCTGGCCCATGGGTCACTCGTCGAGTGGAGGCCAACAATCTTCGGTGCAGAAGGTGCTCAAGGCTGGGGCTACTCGGAGCCCAAAGCACAACTTCGAGGAGGACCAGGAAGGTAGTGTTGCTGCAAAAGTTCACGGTGTCCAGGGGTCACGGTTCCACGTCACCCACGATAGCCACGGGCCTCAGCTTTGCTGTGGACTCAGGGTAGCCTCGGGGAAGTCTGGAAATCCACCTCTGGGGATGCAGAGACTTCGGTGTCCGGCAGGAGCTTCAGAATTGCAGACCGGTCAGTTGCTTCTTTGGTGCCTGCCAAGCAGGGGAGTCACTCTTTGACCCCAAGGGAGATCTCTTCAATCTTCTAGTCAGGCTAGAACGTCGAAGGTCCAGGATGTACGTTGCAGAGTTTCATCCATGGTAATCTAAAGTCCTAGGGACCGGATTCCTATACTTATAGTAAGTTTAGGGGATGGACTAACTCTAAGGCCCCACCTATGGGTGGGCCAGGAAAGAGGGTTGGTTACACCCATTTCCTTTGTCCAGTTTCGCACCAGAGCAGGGGCAGGTAGCACCTGCAACCGGTTTGAACTGGGCTATGCACAGGGACACCAAACGTGCCCCCAGAGCAGGACTTCAAAGCATCAGAGAGTGCTCCCGCCCAGCCCCAATACACATCAGCCTGTCTGGGGAGGTGGGGACACCTCCCCTCGACAGGAAATCTATTGTCCAGGCCTCCCCTGCCGGAGTTTCGGTCAGCAGCAGGAGGCCAGACCCGTGTCTGTGGCAGAGGCATCCATTTTGTGATGCCAGGGCTCAGGAAAGTCCTACCGGGTTTAGCCAGTGTGAACGTGTCTTTCCCTCTAGAAGGGTGCAATGCTACCCCCGCCGCCAGAACTGGCGGGGGGGGGGGGGTAGTATTCCAAAGCGTTTGACACCAAACACAACATGTTTTGATGCAGCCATCCCAAAGTTAGCATTTACTGCGAGGTTATAATGCACTTAAGAGTATATGGTATGGCTGTATCACAGAACATGTCTGAAATGGAGGAGTGGAGTGACCCAAACCTACATGACGCACTACACAAGACTGAAAAAGTCTATATCCTTATTTTAATATTCTTCTGAATATTTCAAACATCAAAAATTCGTAAATATTTTTACATCTGCCAACTTACTAAAACATATAATAGTCAGAACATCGTGAGTACAAACAACCGTTGTGCAAAAATCATAAGAGTATGAAAAAACATAGACATGTTCAATCCATTTACATTTCTGACTTTAGAAGCAACAAAATAATAATATTCTTTTGTTTTACAATGAAAATTCCCAATGCATTTCGGGTTGACGAAACCCTTCCTCAGGGGATACACATTGTAGCGAAGAAATCAATTTTCAACAAGGTCCATCAATCTGAGAACTACAACGAAAAAGAAAGTCTCATTCACTAAATGAGAAGTTGCAACAAGCTGTAAAATAGGATTTGCACTACTGGAGGATTCCGTGAAAGCAAACAGTTAAAACGTGCGTGGTTTTCAGGAAAGGAGGTAGTAGCCGAAAGATGCCCAAACGTGCCGAGAGTGTGCGTATGTCAGAACGCGATTAAAGCCAACCGGGGGTGTGATGCAAAACTAAGGGAAAGTGCTGCTAGGGACTGAGTGATCTTGTGCTTAAAAGGTAGTATCGCTGAGTAATATACTTACAGCAAGATATGTAGTGAAAAGATGGTCACTGGAAGATATGTCACTTTCAAAGGAAGGGAATATCTGTGGAGCAGAAATGGTAGCTGTGAGGCGTAATCTCTCTTAGGTCATGTGACCTGTGTTGCCGTTTAACGAGCACCCGAGTGTCAAAGATCTTACCTAAACATCACAGAACAGCCATAAGGAAGTATTTCCGAAAGCTGCAGAGGGGCTCAGCTCATGCTTGGGCACCCTCTCACACAATACCAAGCACTCTGCCTTCAGGATTGTCAAGGCCTGCCATAGGTTGGCTTATAGGTTTATATGTGTCTGTATAGGGTAGTGATATAGGTAGCCTATACCACAGTAAGGGGTGCAAGCACACCCTTACCCAGGCTGCAGTAGCAGACCTGTGGTGCCATTTTTGAGTGCTTCCCAGGGGTGGCATAATATATGCTGCAGCCCCTGGTAGGCCTGAGGTACCTATGCCCTAGGTACATAGCATATCATATACTAGGGGCTTATAAGGCACTCCATAATCCAATTAGATATGACCCTAATGTACATGGAAACCATTTTAGAGAGGAAGCAGCTAGGCTGTGGTCCTGATTAGCAGGGCCAAAGCCAGACTAAGGTCGAAAAACAGTGAAACACCAGCAAAAAGTGGGGGTACCCATGTGAAGCAGATCCTACTCTCCTACACTCCTAACATGGGTTCACTTAGAAACCAGTTAGTGCCCACACTCTGCAATAACCTAGAGCCTTTTCTTTGCTGCAAGGCCTTCAGTGTAGCCAACTTGACAGTAAACACCATTCCAGCCCCACATCCTGACAAGATGTTTGAGTTGAGGACATGAGAAGTGAAGACTTGTGTTCCAGGCACTGTACTGAGAACTGGGAAGGTTTCCCTCAAGGATGGTAGATTAGGTTTGTCTGCACAGAGACCAATGAGAAGGGTCAAATATCTAGGGCCTGTCATAGGAAGGTACAGTGTCTCTCAGTACTGATAGGGGTGCAGGTGAGATTTGCTTTGTGAATTAGGGCCAGACGTTGCCCCGCTTGTCCAAACTCGTCTTTTATGTGAAAAGTCTTCAGGTAACATTAGATTGACAGTGGGTTGTAAGGCTTCCTCAATCCACTTTTCTGTAAGAAATAGCAGTATAGATTTAGATTTGAGATCAAGTCATGGATTTGAGGCCAGCGGCGATGCAAGATGGCCGATAGCTAAAGAGGCTCCCGAATCCCAAACCCCTTAATTTCATACATCCGGGATATAATCTGTGCTATGTACCCAACAAGTCACCAAAATTGGACACTCACCAGAGTGCTGAGGAGAAGAAGTGGGCCCCGTGTAGGTGCAGTCGGAGGGATGCGAGGTGGGGCCTAGAAGATGGCCGACGACCAGGGACTGGAGAGGAGTGACTGCCTTATCTGAGGAGGCTAGGAGATGGAGCTCCAGTGGCAGCAAAACCTCCCAGGACTGGCCAAACATTGGTCCCTGAGCTCCCGACCGGATTAGGTGAGCTGTCATGGAGGGTCAGAGGTTCGCATTGTGAAGGACGCAGAGAAGGCGGAACTGCGGCCTGAATGAGACAGTAGATGCTGAAACTGCATGTCTGAAAGACCGAAGAGGCAGGAGAGACGCCTGCCATACTCAGGGGCTGTGAGCACACACACTGCAGAGGAGCAGAGGCGAAGATAAGGCTGCCAGAGAGGGACTGGCAGGGGGCAGGGAAGTGAGGAGCTAGCTCCCCCAACCTCTTGACTGTGGGGGAAGATGAAGTGGTTTGGTGCTGACAACAAGGCACTGCAGGATGAATAAAAGACCTTTCCCAGGAGGTGAAACTGGTAAGTAAAAATGCAGGCAGACCGCAGCCAGAGCACCAGAAACGCAGCACTAAGCCAGAAAGACAGAAGCGGGACGGGAGACAGTGCCTCCCTCACCAGGAACCCAAAGGCCGAGCCAGGAAACAACACCCCCCTGCACAAAAAAAGACACATAAGCAGGCAACCAATAATGCGACAAACCCCATGGTCAGGGGGCACAATGAGTCAAATTATGCCTTGGAACAGTGCACATCTCCAGAGCCCAGAGAAATTAAGAGGCCATAGGCGACAAACGCAACAGGATTTCCACCCTGGTTCCACCAGGAGGCATCAGACAGGCCTCATAGTCCTTAGAAGAACATAGCGTCAGGCAGCAGAAGAACCCGGAGAAGACATAATAACTGTAACCACTGTGAACTCACTGGGGGAAAATTCTTGCAACATGACAGGCGGCAAAGGAGGACGAAACAACCACCAAGCTAAACTAGATAAAGACGCTTGGACAAGGCAGCCGGAGGCAGATGAGAGTCTAAACGCAGGAGCCATTGCCAACATATCTGGACCCAAATCCAAAGAAAGCCTAACATTACAGGACATAATGATGGCTTCAAAAAGAGCGATACCAAAGAGGATGATGGACGGAGCGCTTGACCAAATCAAACACTTACCCCCAGTCAACTGATCTGGGTTTAATCCATCATCATTCTTTAGCTCACTCCACCACCCCAGTTCAGACATGGCCATATGCAAATCAGTCTGACGCTGTGCCTCATGGGAACAGTCCAGCCCGAACTGCCAAGCCATGTCTTCCCTGGACCGCAAACAAGCATACTGGGACCGGTTTCGGGTTCATAACCCTCATCAGCCAGGCTATCTTGAATCCAGTGGTAAAATGAGCAAGGGACCCACATCTGGGCATACCCTGCCCCGAAGGGGATGATGGACGGAGCGTTTGAGCAAATCAAACACTCACCCCCAGTCAACTGATCTGGGTTTAATCCATCATCATTCTTTAGCTCACTCCACCACCCCAGTTCAGACATGGCCATATGCAAATCAGTCTGACCCTGTGCCTCATGGGAACAGTCCGATACCAAAGGGGATGATGGACGGAGCGTTTGAGCAAATCAAACACTCACAGACGTGGGTCCCTTGCTCACTTTGCCACTGGATTTAAGATAGCCTGTCTGATGAGGGTTATGAACCCGAAACCGGTCCCAGGATGCTTGTTTCCGGTCCAGGGAAGACATGGCTTGGCAGTTCGGGCTGGACTGTTCCCATGAGGCACAGGGTCAAACTAATTTGCATATGGCCATGTCTGAACTGGGGTGATGGAGTGAGCTAAAGAATGATGATGGATTAAACCCAGATCAGTTGACAGGGGGTGAGTGTTTGATTTGGTCAAACGCTCCGTCCATCATCCCCTTTGGTATTGCTTTGTTCGCCCTAAGTTGGCAGGGTATGCCCAGACGTGGGTCCCTTGCTCACTTTGCCACTGGTTTCAAGATAGCATGGCTGATGAGGGTTATGAACACGAAACCCGTCCCAGGATGCTTGTTTCCGGTCCAGGGAAGACATGGCTCGGCAGTTCGGCTGGACTGTGTTCCCATGAGGCACAGGGTCAGACTGATTTGCATATGGCCATGTCTGAACTGGGGTGGTGGAGTGAGCTAAAGAATGATGATGGATTAAACCCAGATCAGTTGACTGGGGGTGAGGGTTTGATTTGCTCAAACGCTCCGTCCATCATCCCCTTTGGTATCGCTTGGCTTTAAATAGAGTGCAGATTTCACTGGAGACCAGAAGTCTCCCATGTCAGGGTGGATCTCAAGAAAATGAGTTCAAGAGTCACAGAGGTTGAGGAAAGGACAGCTGACCTACAGAGTGACACAGCCACACTCAAAAGGCAAGTCATGGAAGTTCATGAAACCTGTAAGGAAATGGAAGCCTAACTGGATGACTAAGAAGGAAGGATTATAGGTGTGCCAGAAAGGGCAGAGGGACCAGTGATGGACTTATTTGTCAAAGACCTAATCCTGAAATCTCTTCAGCCCGTGGCCTCTCCAAATATTTCTCAGTGGAACACGCTTACCAAGTTCCAGGGAGACGAAGGAGCACCCCCAAGACTGATACTGGCCCGCATCTTCAACTTTCGAGACCAGGACACAACACTGCAATCTGCACGTAGTGCACTGTGAAAACAGTGAAATCACATTCTTTCCAGCCTTGACAATAAAAGTCCACAGACGAAGGCTCAGCTTCCTGGAAGTCAAGAAAGCCCAGAGAGAAAGAAATCTAAAACACACAATGCTCTTCCCGAAGCTAAGAGTAGAAGCAGAAGAGAAAGTCTGGTTCTTCGCTACCCCAGAGGAGGCATGGGTGTGGCTGGAGGGCTGGCATAGAGTCGGAGATCCTAACCCCAAGGTGAGGAGAGACAAATGACTGGGGAAGACACCGGAAGCGGGATACGCCAACAAGATCAACACAACTCACAACAAAGGAAATCCACCTATAACTAAGCCAGCAGCCACAGAGGACCCCTGAAGACTCCCACGAACATTCTTGAAATCAAAGCAGGGGCAGGGGCAGCTCCTCCATTAGGGCAGAGGAGCGTTGCCCCACTGCTTTCTCCAGTGTGAGAAGCAGAAACATAAAATTGTATATTAAATACCATTTTATGTTTCTGCTTCTCGCACTGAGAGAAAGCAGAAGGGTATGCCTGGTTGGTGGCGGGCTGGTTGGTGTGTCGGGGAGGAGTGGCTTGCCCAATGCTGTGGGCCCTAACTGTTTGAGGGCCGACCAATCCAGTCATGCGCACTCTGACTTTTCTCTATGCAGGCTGCATGCAGCCTACATAGAGAAAATGGCCTCCCCATAGGCGCCCGGCTGGGCGCCGTCCGCCCAATCACAACACTGCCTTTGCAGCATTGTGATTGGCTTAGGGGGGAGGGAGGCTGCCTGCTTGCTGCTCAGCAGGAGAGCAGGAACACGGGATCCAGCCAGGAGCCGCGACGTCGTGGGACCCAGAAAGATAATTAATATCACCCTACCTCCCCCAGCGCGAACCCGGCCGCGACTGACCAGGGGATAAATGAACCGAGAAGAGACACTAGTAGGATGTGCAAGAAGATATTGAGGTCATGAACTCGGAACCCTAGACCCATCAGGAAGACGGAGAAAACAAACCACACCCTAAACCAGAAGCCACAAGACTCATAAGGAGAAGAACAAGCTATCCAAGTAATATTGTACCTAGCAATGTATTGAACTTAGTTGAGGGGAGGGTTAGATATGGGTGAGAGGCCGGGACACTGACCCCTAAATTAGGGTTGGGAAGGGATGACACGCACTCTGAGGAGTTAGGGCGACGGGTAGTGCTAGGCCCGAGATGCAGGGAGGCAGGGAGTGGGGATGTAGTTTAGTTCTAGCATACCAAAAAGATAGAATAGTAGTATTTCAGGTTAGTCAGCAATTGACTTTGCGAGCGGCTTCAAGAGTTTAAGCACCTAGAGATACTGCTCTGAAGCCACACAGACACACAGAGTTATCCCATGATATGAAACACTACAAGTTTGTAGCCCTGCAACGATCATATGTCCATTCCCCACATCTAGAGCAGTTAAGAAAAGGTCACACCAAAGCCACAGGGGTGATTGATAATGTTAATATGCTTCAATTGTGACTACTCTCGTGGAGTGTAAATGGCTTAGGGGATAAGCTGAAAAGCGGGCTGGTACTCCAATATATTAAGCGGCATTCACCAGATCTGGCTCTCATACAAGAAACGACTTGGTTGGAAACACCTGCATGGCACTCAACAGATGGGGATACACCCTGGCCACATACGCCTGTTTCACAACGGGGTCAAGAGTGGTTGGGATGCTAATGAGGAGACAGTTCACCTTCATGGTGTAAAAGGCCTGGACGGAGGACCAGGGCAGGTTCACTGTGCTTATGGGCCAGTGGGAGGGGAAAACAATTAACATTATTTCAGTATACATACCACCAGCACTACACAACATCGCTTTCCCAGACCTAAGTGCATTTCCCCTTAAGTTACCTGATGGTGAACTTCTATTTGGAGGTGACTTCAATATGACCTTAAATGATCTCCATGATGGACTCCCCCCAAGGCGCAACCTCGGCGTCCCTCACCACTGTCAGACTTTATGTGTGTGATGGGCCTAGCGGATGAATTGAATACTTGAAACCCGCAGGGGCAACAATTCACTTACTACTCGGGAGCACATAATAGTCACTCTTGTATAGACTTTATTATGTCACATGCAGATAAGGTCTGTGATTATAGAGAAACACATCAGTTGGTGTGAGGAATATTAGACCATTCACCCCCCTGGGCCTACTACTCAGCGGAAACTTGCTTTGCCCGACAAGGTGTATCACGACACTTGTGGAGCCTAAGGGTGCATAAGATTCGGAAAGGACTAATTCAGGCCCCCAAAGCCTAGTTCGAGGAGAATAAGAACTTGGTAACCTCAGCACTGGTTCTGTGGGAGGCTTATAAGGCAGTCATAAAGGGGGAAGGACTCTCTCTCATGGTAGGATATAAAAGAGAAAAGAGGGCGGCCATGGAGAAGTTGGAGGGAAACATACTGCAATTAGAGAATCAACTGGTCAGGGGTCATTCCGAAGAAACGGCACACACTTTGCAACTTAAGAGACAGGAATACTAAGAACTAGCTACGGAAAGAGCCAGCGCCAAATAGTACAGAACAAGAGGTAGAATATATGAGCATGGGGATAAAGCTGGGAAGCTTCTGGCCTAGTTTGAGAGATGGGAAAGGATGAATAGATGGGTACATACTATTACTACAGACTTGGGAGAAGTTTTGAGGGATCCGCAAGAGTTTGCAGATGAGTTTGCACAATATTATACCATGATATACACCGGGATTCGGACTGCCACAGCGGAAGCCTCTAGAGCCGTGTTGGCGGATTTGCCGCTCCCAGTACTCACTTCGGACAGTATGTCCAACTTGGACAGGGATATCACGGTGGAGGAAATAACTTTCGCCATCCGTGGTATTCAGTCCGGAAAGGCAATGGGTCCGATTGGCCTTCCAATTGAATTTTACAAAGTGGTGGCATCCCAAGTAGCGCCACATGTACTACAAATGTATTCAGAGAGTGTGGTGGGCGGTAAGCTGCCATCAGATCAACAGCTCGCCACAATAGTATTCATACACAAGCCTGGTAAACTAACGAGCTGCAGCTCCTCATACCGCCCTATTTCACTCCTAAATGCTGAAATAAAAATACTTTCTAAGAGTCTCCCTTCCAGACTCACACAACACATCTCTCACCTGATACACCCGGACCAATCGGGTTTCATGCCAGGAAGAAATACAGCGATTAACCTGCGCTGCCTCCAAGGGGTACTAGATAGGAAAGAGATGATCAGAGAGGAGGCTGTGGTAATGTCCCAGGACGCACACATGATGTTTGACAAGGTGGAGTGGCCATATTTATTTGCAGTGCTGGAGAAAATGGGGTTTGGCCCCAAATATCAGGGATGGATTCGACTCTTATATTCTGGCCTCAAGGCACTGGCAGTGGTGAACGGGCAAACCTCTGCCACATTTACGTTGCGGAGAGGGACTCAACAGGGCTGCCCTTTATCACCGCTTCTGTTTGCCTTGGTCCTCGAGCCATTGGCGGTGTGGATCAGGGGAGACAACCTGATACGGGGTCTGTGTGAGCAGAGGGATGGGAAGATCACATATCATTATGTGCTGATGATGTCTTACTTTATGTCGCTTTCCCACATCACTCCATAACCACAATCATGACGATCCTTACAAATTAAGGCGAGTAATCTGGGTATTTAGATAATTGGTTTAAATCCACAATATATATACTCAGCGACCCAGCCCCGGTACTACCAGAAAACTGTGAAGCAACGGTGACGAGGGAGGGATTTCGGTATCTCGGTATATTTGTGACAACAGATCCTGATCTCTTCTACGCTCAAAATATACAGGCCCCACTAACCCACCTCTGGAGCGACGTCCAGCACTGGAGCAAGCTACTGCTGTCATTGATAGGCCTAGCAGCACTCTATAAAATGATGACACTTCCTCGCTTACTATGTGCTCTATAAAATACCCCGTTCCTGATCCCCCAAATATTTTTCTGAGCAGTTGAAAGTGAGGTACGAGACTTGCTATTGGATGGAAACCACCCACAGATAGCAGCACAGAAGCTGATACCTATGATGGGGGCATTGCGCTACCACATATCGAGACATACTATTGGACAGCCTAGTTGGCAGTAATAAATCAATGGGTCCCCCAACCACATGATGAACCGGCATATAGAATGGACAGGTTACTGATGAGTAAGGCAGGATACACGAGAGCCCTATTAAAAAAAACAAGGAAGGGCCCTGACAAGACCCACTGCACACACAATTACCCTATGGCACAAGATAAACAAAAGGCTGGGTTGGTCTGACATCCTGGCGCAAAGTACCCCGTAACGGGATAGCGAGAGGGTTAGAAGGCTTCACACTAGCCAAGGTTTCGACAAGTGGTACCATATCGGTAGCTCGACGGTAGGAGACATGTGGAAACAAGGGGGAGTTATACCCTTTGTGAAGCTACTGTCCAAGTTCACAATGGCCCCAACCGAAACCTTCAGATACTTGCAAGTCAAACATGCCTTAAGGGCGGCTATCCCTTCCGGGAGTAATCCCCCTGAAGCCTCACAGTTAGAGGACAGGCTTTTCACAGATGACATGGAACGTAAAGCAATCTCTCTGACTTACCAAACGTTGCTACACAACTCCCCCGACCCCCTCCAGAAACTCCGTAGACAATGGCATAGAGGCGTTGGTGAACTCAAAGATGAGGACTGGCAGGAAGCCCTTGGCTCTCCCAGGGAAGTAGCTATCTCGGGGAGATTCAGACTTATTCAAATTAAGATCTTACACAGAGTTTATCCCCCCCAGAGCCACACTAGTCAGATTGGGAGGTGAAACCACCAAACATTGCCAGCAATCCTGTGGACAAGAGTGATTCTTCTACCATTTAGTATGGGACTGCCCATTGATTCAGCAGTACTGGAGAGAGGTGGTGAATGAAATGGCCAGAGTTTGCGGGGGCAGTTTAGAGGTACAACCAAAGCTGTGTCTTCTCAATATCTGGGAGGGGACTGACCTAAGCTGCAAAGAGCAAATATGGGTCAAGTTGGGTATGATAATAGCAAAACGTAATATATCAGGGCTCTGGGGAGCGCAGACCACACCAACATTCCTAGACTGGGGCAAAGATATGGACGCATGTATGATAACAGAAAGAGCTATGTATTCTACTAGAGGTTGCCCGGGCAAATGGGATCAGATGTGGGGCAAATGGAACTCACACAGGGGAGGAATATGGACCAGATCCTCCGATAGTCGGCGAAGGGTTGCAAGGAGGTTTAATAGTAAAGGGAACTTGAGTGAGGACATTCAAGAAACTAATTTAAATTGGGACAAATCGAAACGAAAATTGTACCATGCTGTTTGAAAGTTCTATTGTGAATTAAAAAATATTAGTCGAAATGCTGTACCTCCCTGAACAAGTTAATCTTAATAAAAATATATTCAAAAAGAGAAAGTCATGGATTTCAGTGTGATGGGTGGAGGCTGCGTGGTAGTGTATGAGGGCTGCTTGCAAGTGGTGGTTCACATTGGTATACTAGTTAGGCAGTGGGAGACTATTATTTGAATGAGGTTATCTCTGAATCCATTTTTAGGTTAGTTTGCATGTCACCAATGAGTTACATGAACATACAGAGGAACAAGAGTGAAGATCAAATTCCTTTAAAAAGTGTGCAAATCCCAGGTGACATACAATATTCTTTTAGCAAATGGAAGACAGTGTTTTTCCTTATAAAGGATGGTCACACCAATACACCTGCCCCTAAAAGTTTAAATCCTTGGTCTTGTGTGAAATGAAACATACCAATACACAGCTGGTAATTTGTGCAAAAGCATATTATATGCAGTGTAATGTAAGTCATTTTCACAAACAGTTATAGTTCATAATGTGCATGTTAGACCTGACACCCGTTGCATTGTATTTCCCCAAACCTTTTGCCTTCAACGCTCTTGTTTTGCTGTGCTGAATTTGTTTTTATTTATTGGTTTTAGGACTCTGTACACTTTACCACTGCTAACCAGAGATAAAGGGATTGTGCTCCCTCTTCCAAACACAGTGAAACTGGACTACACCTAATTGGCACATTCAATTTCCTTGTAGGTCCCTAGTAAATGGTATTACCTGTACCCTTGGCCTGTAAATTAAATGCCAGTGAGCCTGCAGCACTCTTTGTTCCATACAATAAAGTAGCCTTTTAAAACATTTCCGAGGCCTTTCAGTGCTGGCTGGAGTTCAGTTTTATGGTTCAAATCTCTTTATTCAAGGATGCTAAATAGTATAATACAGGAGCATCGCAGCACTCAGTACTATTTTAAAACATATTGTCCTTGGCATTAGATTAGAACACACAGAAATTGGCATTAGATTATAACACACAGAACAATCCCTAATCCAGTATACCCCCCTCCACCCACCCCGTACATACTCTGTGTGCTACAAATAAGTACAAACGGTCAAGATCATAATATTACACATCTTGGAAATATTTCCAGATGGGGCTGTCAGAGGAATCTCAGATAAGTGGAGCATGTGGAGATACTTAGGACAGGTAAGTTCCCGGAAGATCTTTGAGAGGAGAGCAAGATACGGACGCGTTAACTCTCCGAAGGACGCACCTTGGTTGGTACGGGATAATGTGATCTTTTCCATACCCAGTATGTACCATAAATGATGGAGCCATCCTAGATGTGTAGGCGTGTGATTTGATCCCCAGTGTGCAAGGATGTTCTGAACTGCTGCTCCCAAAATTACTCCTATCTGTTTTCCTCGTCTAGATTTTAATAGATAGGTGTGTGGGTTAGATGGGCCAAGAAGCGTGTAAGAGGGGAATCGGGGGAGTTGCATGTCAAGGTGCAAGTCAATATCATCAAATACCTGGGTCCAATAATCCGAAATTTTGGGGTAATCCCATAGTAGGTGCAATTGTGTACCCTTGGAGCCACACCCTTTTCAGGAGTTGGGGCTACGTTCCGGATTGGCCCTATTTAAGCGTACTGATGTGATGTACCAGCAGGTGACCACTTTAGTGAATGTTTCAATGGTAGCTGTGTTGCATGCCATATATCTTGCTCTATAATATATCTCTCCCCATCCCTTTGAGGCTAACTGTCTAACAAGTTCTGCTTCCCACCGGCTTTGGCTCGCATTTAGCAGAGGTCAAATGGGTCGGTTTAACAAAAAAATAATTCAGAGATAAGCCGTTTGTCGGCTGTTTTAGTGATCAGCCATTTCTCATAGGGTGTGAGGTGTCTCTGCAGTTTTCTGTGTGCAAAAGCCAGTGATGAAATTGCATGTATTGTAAATGTTCAGTCTCTGGGTGTGCATAGTCAGAACATAGCTGATTAAATAGAATCACACCTTCCTCATCAAACAAGTGGCCTGCTAAGCGACAGCTCATCTGCCGCCACTTGACTAATGTTCCAGGGCCTAGCCCCAGAGAAAAGTCTGGATTATCAAATAGCAGCGTCAGAGGAGAGGGGCCCCATTTAGTACAGGCCTGGTGCCAGAATTCCATACTTGCTTTTGTGATAGGAGACAAGTATAAGCTTTTGGGTCGTTGCGTTTTCTTTAAGAAGGCGATTTTCCATAGATGGGAGCCTGCCACAGCTCTATCTTGAAACAGCCAGTGTCGCTCCAATCCATCTCTATTCCACTCTACTAGATAGCGTAATTGGGCTGCTTGATAGTATAACTGGAGGTTTGGTATACCTAAGCCTCCGGCGCTTTGTGGGAGATAGCTACGTTCTTTACTTATACGTGGTCTCTTCCCTAACCAAACAAACTGATTCAATTCAGATTGCAGCTTGGGTATCATCCTCACATGGGGTGCCAGAGGGAGCATTTGAAAAAGGTAGAGGGCTTTAAGCAAAATAGTTATTTACGTGTAGCTATTCTTCCAAGCCATGAAATCTGGTGATGTTTCCAGAGAGATAAATCAATTCTAATTTGCCAGGATAAAGCATGATAGTTGAGCGCGGAGGTCATTTGGGTGAAAGAGGGTAAATGGATTCCCAAGTAGGGAATAGCCACCTTCGCCCATCATGTAGGGTATTATACTTTAAGCTATGTCAAAAAGGCAACAACAGATTAAGTGGCTGGGACTTAGTGACATTGGCTCGAAATCCTAACTATAACATCACTTTAACCTTTATTTATTTTAGTGAATTTCTAAGGTGTTTTTAAAAACAAAATCAGATCTTATTATCACTCCTAACTATGTCAATTTAACTATATATATATATTAATTGTTAAAATGTTGCCACCATTTGTCGAATCTCCACGAAACGTTGCAGACCTATTCTTTTTTCTACATTGGCTGATGATGCAAAGTTTTGTTGTGATTAGTTAAGGGGGCAAAGAAAGAAGAGGGCCCCAAAGCACGTTTTTCCACCAATGCATCTTCAATAAACATTTTAAACAGATGTAGTGGCTAAACGGATTTACATGAAATTTGGCAGGAATATAGATTATGGTCTGGAAAGGATTTCATGAAAATCAGTTAAATCGTTTTTTAGAAATAAGGGACAAAACTATATATAGAACTGATATAATGGCCTGCAGTATACCACAGTTTTTCACAGTTTCCTGTGGTACATAGTAATGACAAAATTTACAAAACACCATACTATTGGTTAATGCAAGCGCTAAAAAAACTTCAAAGTCAGCCATATTGTTAGAACATACTTTGGTTGTGTTCTGGATTTATATGGCAGATATGTTATTACAATGGTTTCAAACTATAGAAACATGAGACACTCTAACAAAGTCTCAGTAGGTAGGGAAAAGTATTTTTATTTTTATATATATTTTATGTTGCAGAATACTGCAATACTATCTATGAAGTACAGTGTTACCTAAGGAGATTAAAAAAAATGTAATTGATGACAATCAACACTCAAAGTTACACCACTCCAGCCTAGTCAACGACACACCACACCCCTCTTTAACATGCCAGTTCACTCTAGGGCATGCCACTCCACGCTACGACATGGCACGTCTCTCCACAGTATGACACGCCATTGCACTCTCTGACATGCCACTCCACTCTGTGACACGCCACTCCACTGTATGATATGCCACTCCACTGTACTGTACTGCACTCTACAGTCCTGAAGTTTAAGACACTGTAAGACACACCACTCTATGATACACCACAGCAGTCTACTGTATGCGACTCCACTCTACAACACACTATTACAGTATATGCCAGTCTACAACACTCTACTCCACTCTATGCAACTTCCTCTATGCCTCTACATGCCACTTTACTGCACTCTACTCTATGGCACAATACTCCACTCTATGCCATTATGCCATTACTCCACAGTACGCCAATCCACTCTATGCCACTCCACTCTACGACACTCTATGGCACTCTACTCCCACTCTATGACACTGTATTCCACGATACTCCAATCTACGACAATCCACTTTACGATGCTCCACTGTACAACACTCCACTTGATGACACTCCACACCAGTCTACTGTATGACACATCACTCCACTCTTACACTTACAATGCAGGCAGAACTATGCAGTGCCATTACAAGGCAGGCACAACAACGAACGCAACATACCATGCGTTTTATTACAGCGCATGTCATTACAACGACTTGCTTTAGGGAACGCATTGTTGGATTTTAAGTCCAACACCTTCCCTACTGTTGCACAGACTGAAGTTGGAATAGTAAAATATACTATTCCAAAGTCCAGCTGTGGTATTCCTTATAAGTATGTTCAAAGTATGGTCAAACTAATCACAGCTGTGTCCTGAGCAGGCACAGCTGTTAGGAGTCACTATGATGTCACATGCTGTTAGTTTCTATGGTGATGTAATGTGATTACTTGAATGTACCTGTCAGTTGGAAGCAGTCCTGCTGATGGATGGCTGGGATCTTCTGTTATTAAAGGATCTTCAATCTACAACTGCCTTTTGTTACTTTGTGCTACAACAACTCTTGGCAAGGAGATAACCTGAATTGCCACACCAGCGCTTCTCTAAGGCAAGTCGTTGTAACGACTTGCGTTATAATGGAACGCATAGTAACGACACGTTTGTTGTAGTGCCTGCCCTGTAATGGCACTACGTAGTTATGCCTGCATTGTAAGTATAAGAGTGGAGTGATGAATCGTGTTCGTTGTAATGCCCGCATTGTAAAAGCATGCATGAATATGTCATATATCCCTCTATGAGGGGCCACTCCACTCTATGACATGCCCTTCCTTTACACCACTCTATTTCACTGTACGACGCACCACTCCATTGTGTGACACGCTAATCCACTTTAAAACACACTACTCCACTGTGTGACACTCTGCACCACTTCACTTGACAACACCCCATTCCACTGTACAACACAGCACTCCATTCCACTTTATGCCCCTCCACTCTATGACACTCTACGACACACCACTCTATGACACACCTCTACACTCTACTCAATGACACAACACTCCACTCTATGCCACTCTACTCTATTACATGCCACTCTATGACACACCTCTTCACTCTACTCAAAGACACAACACTCCACTCTATGCCACTCTACTCTACGGCACGCCAATGTACACCACTCCACTGTACGCCACCCCACTCTGCACCATGCCACTGTATGCCACTCCAATCTACACTACTCCGCTGTATGACACAACACTGTATGACACAGTAACAGTAATAAGTTTATTGCATAGTTAATTTTAAAAAATTGCATATGAAGATAAAAAAGTACCAGCAGTTCATACAGCGTATAATATGACTTCTATTATAAAACAGAAATAGGTACATAGTACATAAGTGCATATCATCTGGTCTTACATGTGGGGCACAGCCAGTCAGTTTCTAAATCTGCGCTGCCTTTTTCTTGTTAATCTCCTGTGACATTGATTTAAAATATGTTGAATCTAAAGTTCGAAAAGTGCTAATAGTTGATGAAACATATCCTGCAAAGTACTGATGAATGAAGAAATAAAGACATCATTCATGAAGAATGAATCATAGGATCTTACAGGTAGGGTGTAGCCGTGCAGGTAGTTTTTCTTGATTCTTTATTGCTCTTAAGGTGGATGTGCTTTGTGCAAGTCTGATGTCACAGGTAGGGCTCATCTTACAGTTTTTTTTCCTTGTTATTCTTCCTCGCTCTTAAAGTGCCTGTGCTTTGTGTAAATAATCCTCACCTTTTATAGTTTGTATGGTGCTTGTCTGCCCTTTCTACTCTTTATAAATGATGCACACCTGTTGCCATTTAGTCATTGTGCATTTTTCATAATCCTAGATTTGCAAAAGAGTTTGAAGATGAGATAACCTGGTCAGTGGCCCCAGTCCCGAGTTTCACCAAGTTGCTTCTT
Source organism: Triturus cristatus (assembly GCF_964204655.1). NCBI lineage: Eukaryota > Metazoa > Chordata > Amphibia > Caudata > Salamandridae > Triturus > Triturus cristatus. The sequence continues at coordinate 805,013,972 of NC_140591.1, forward strand.
CACCAAATTTGAGAATTTTGTTCCCTGGCAGGCTAGGGGAATTGAGGCTCCACTTAGCCAGGAGGTATCAGCTTGCCTGCAGGTGTGGATATGGAGTTTAAAAAACAATAATTTTAAGTAACTTTTTCCCAGGAATGCAGGGCAGGTGCAAAAGATGTGGGTAATAGACTTTGCTTTATATCCACATAGGCGACATCTCGGATGTAATGGGCTGCACTAAGTCGGGATGACATCTTTTGTGCCCAGGTGCCCCAAGCAATATAACATGAACTGACGTTTTAACAATAGCGAAAAATGATCTGTCGAGTATGATTGGGACCTCAACCTACAGTAGGAGATAACTAGAGTCCAGGCATGTCATCTCTTTGCAAATATAATCTTATCCTGCAGCAGAGACAAAAGCTTTGTAGAAGAATTAGGGGCATATTATCAAGGCCAGGCAATAAATGTATCGCCGCTTTAGCGTCTGTTTTCGGGCGTAAAGCAGCGATAACTTTATTGCCTAATCAGCAAGGACACGCTAGCGCGTGTTTTGCTGACTTAGCTCCTGTTTCCAGCACGCCTAACTTTGCATCGCTAATGAGATGCAAAGTAGGCATGGCTGTGAAACCAACCAGGGAAAATATCGCGAAGGCAGCTTCGCAATATTATCAAGGAAGGGTAGCGATTTTTTAAATCGCGTTAAGTATGCCTTAACGCAGGAATTTAACGTCTGTGGAATTTAACGTCTGTTAAATTCCTGACTAAGGCATACTTAACATGGGGGGTGGATTGTGTGGCTAAGACCACAGGCCCCTATGATCAAGGGTATCGTCGTTTTGCTTGGAACGTCGCTGGAAAACCAGCGATGTTCCATGGAAAACATCGCTATTGCTAGGATAATTATCGCCATTGCGCTGAGCGTTGTTAGTACAGCGCTAGCATGGCGATAATTATCTGCGATAGCCGGCGTTAAACATTTTAACGCTAAGAGCGGCTGATAATATGCCCCTTAATTTTTCGAAAAAAGAGTTCTTTCCATACTGCTTGCCCATGCTTCTTTAATGCCTAGCTCATCTATTGCCAGACCTAAGTAGTCCGGATTTTTTAAATTCTTTCTTCATCTGAGCCTCGATTTCTAGCCAACATAAGTTATTCAGAAGACTGCTTGCTGAAGCATGAAATCTACAACCAAGTTTAACAAACGCACTCAAGCTGCTCAGCTTTTGTTTTTTTAGGCCAAATTCAGACCTGGGCTGGTGAAGTTGATTTTGGCAAGCTCAACACTGCTTTGTAGGTATTCGATTGTAGCAGATTCAAGGTGGCCGTTTCCTTACCATGCATGATCTCCAAGCCGTATCCTGCAGTTGGAATCAGTTTGGCTGCCATTATTGTTTGCAGATGTGCGTGTGAGGGGCAGCTTGGATTCTTTTTTATCATCATGAATGCAAATGTGAACGAATGCCCTTTCGCCCTTAGAGCAGCCATGTGCTGTTTAAAGGTCAGTTGGCGTTCCATGTTAATGTCCATGAGGAAACAGTCTCAAATTGTTTGCCCTTTATAAAGCAAGTAAATAGCTTCTGTTTTGAATCAACGAGATGGACCACTTATGTTTTTCTCAGGTTCAGCTCTAAAGCGTTTAGCTCAAAATGACAATGTCCTCAGCATATTGCAAGCACACAATGTTCTCTGTTGCCAATTTTGGTGCATGTCTTTCCACTTGTCGATAAAAAACGGGGGAATTATTCTGTTAAGGAGTACAGAGGTGGGAATCCTAATACTATATTCAAAACATGATACCTCTGACACCATTGATTCCAGTCTACTTTTCTACCAGTTGGATTTTTTATTTATCCCTGGGTTGCAAATAAATACACATCAAACGTATTTTTTGTTTTCACCAAGACATGTTGTCCCTGTGCAGGACTTGCTAGAAAAATGGCTTATTACTTAGAATGGTGTATAAAGTATGTACAAGAGAAAAATATCAATACTCAAAACATATAAACCATAATTACATAAGACTTACATCTGTACATATATCAAGAACAATGACTGTACAATTTACACAAAACAAGTAACTGTACAATTTACAAACATAAAACAGTGCAATTTTACAGGCAAATAATAGTCCTACTCCTTTCTTAAATAGTGGTACGGGGACTCCTCTCGTTAAGGTCCTCACAGTACACTAATGTTTTGTAGGCCAATAAGAGGTAGCCTCAAAGTTTGAACCCAGATTAGAGCCGTGCAGAATGAGCTCTAAGTTGTCAAAAGTTCTGGACGTGAAATTATCCTGGGTTCTTTAGGCTCGCCTCTCAAGATAATATAACCAACGCGTTTCGACCTTCTGCGTGGTGCTTCTTATACCAGAGGTCTTCATCAGGGTGGGTATTTTGACAAGGAGGACTGGTGGTACCTGTTTGTAGAAGGGGTGGGAACTGATCAAAAACTATTTTTATATGTGATATTTACAAGTGGGAGTGAGTTATCAATGAGTGCATTACATACCAATTCTGATCTTTAGATGGCGTAAAACTTCTTGGCTCTACGATGCAAAATGTTCTTTAGGTTTGTTTATGTACAGGAAGGGACACCTTCCTGTACATAAACAAACCTCCCTGCTCACAGACACCCTTGCCCTCTGGTGCAAGGGTGCCTGCATTGGCGTTAAGTCGTGAGACTTAGCTCCATCGCAGGGGGAAACGCCAGGCTGACCATATCCTTGGTAATATGATGCAGCCTGGCGCTTCCGAAGTGGCGATGAGAGGCATTAAGCCAAGGAGGCTAACGCCTCTCACCGCCACTTCCTAGATAATATGCCCCTAGGCATCTATTAATGCAGCTGCGTTCTATGATTGGGATGTAGGTGGGCATTGTGTTTCAGGGTTGCCTGCCTGATTGCTGTAATTTGCAGGTGCTTTGTTTTGCTACCTCGGTACCACCAATCGCCTCAAGCGATGTTGTTTCCAACCTTAAATTGTTATGATGGTTATTCTTTGACGGGCTGTTAGCTGGTAAGGAATCGTTGTGCAGGTGTGAGACACCCAGGCCTCCTGTGTGATCCCCACATTTTGATGTCGAGTTTGTCCCAAAACCAGTCTATTTATCACACCCCAAAACTCTTTACCGTTTGGCAGCTTGCTAGCCCGCAGGAGCTTGGTCCACAATGCTTCTTGAGGTTTCTTTTGTGCCTTCCAATATTCCTTATGGAATGACCTCATCTTCAGAAGTTGGGATTTTTCTGTTTTCTGTCCTTTTTTTGTATCCAATGCCCCTCTTCTCACTTCTCTTGTAACTTGTTTTTTAGTTCCTGCAACTCCCTTGTGAACCATTCTGCCTTTCTGGTCCCAAAGTAGCTTGATTTTTCTAAATTTTCAAGTAGGGGACTGTCTTGACTGTAAATTTTAACAACAAAAATCCTAATTAGTCTTGCCCAAGCCTTGTCGCAATTCTCTCCACCTATGTCGGTCTCTTCTTCCTTTTCTACATTGTACACAATGGCCATAATATGTTCTATGTCGAAGCCATGCCATTTTAATCCTTTTAAGTTGTAACTCGTGGATTGTGAGGATAAACTGTTCACTGTTCTTAATTTGGGGGTTTATATTCTAGTCTGAAAACTTGTAGGAAATGGTCGCTTTCTGAACGAAAAATAATTTTAAATGAATTTATACAAGTTAAATCTTCTCTGTTTATTAATGTCTAGTCTATGTGTGATCATCTCCTCCCGCTAAGGAAAGTTATTGCTGCCGGTGTGTCCTTCCTTGAGGTGTCATTCACTATCTGCAAACCTTGATCTTCCAATTGTTGGCAGTAATTGGCAGCAGTGTCTAGGCTTCTTAGATTTTTATTCTTCTGATTGAGCCTTCGGCTCTGGCCTTTAACCCCTTCTGTGCCCCGCCCTTTCCCCGCCCTGTGCTGGGCTTTTTATTAGCGGGCGGAGTTCATGACGAGATGGTCTCGTCATGGGCACAGCGCAACCGCGGCCCATGACGAGACCATCTCGTCATGGGCACTGAAGGGGTTAAAGCTGAAGCGGGCATTTAATGGCCGGTATAGCCCGCTACGGTGGGCTATAAGGCTAAATTAGAACATTTGAATGTTGAGAGCTCCATTGGAATAGCAGCAGAAAATTAACAGCGGTTCAGGCACACTTCTATCAACATTTCAATGTTATAATCCACACCCTCTGACTCGCCCTCTCTCCTGGCTGTTCAGGATATGTGGATTACACAGGGAGTTGAGAGAGGCAGATGTTGTGGAAGAGAGAAAACAGTGAGCCTTCACCCCCTACTTCTTCCCTTAGCTCACAGAGTTTCTAGAGTCTGGGAAGGCGGAAGGGTGGAATTCTACTACACTCCTGCATCTCTCTCAGTATTGCCAAACACAGAAAAGCAGATTAGCAGAGTCCGAGGAGAATCAGGGGCTGAGTGCTGACCATGTTTGCACCACCTTCGGTACGACTGACAGTTTCTGTCAGGTTCCTGCATGTGGAGAATAATTGCTAAACATTAACAGCTGTGCTGTGAAACAAAACCTGAGAAGCGTTGTAGCCATGTGAGGTTTTAAACCAACTGCATCTCCAGGGAGGATTTTGTTAGTAGTTAGAACATTCAAGATGCATGGGGTGGATCGTTCTAATAGCTTTATAGGCCACTGTAGTGGGCTATACCAGCCATTAAAGTCCTGTTCCATAGGCATCACCTTCAACTCGGGCCTATAACGCTGGAGCTGGCCGTTAGTGGCAGGCATAGCCTGCTATGGATGGCTATAAGGCCATGGTATAGATTTACTACACATAAAGCAACATGTACACTTGACAATACATGTATTTTCAAGATATGTGCGTATGGGGTTAAGAATAGTAAATGTATGCTTACTTGTGTGTATTTAGCTTTACCATATTTTGCTTCTTTTTTTTTTTTTTTGAAAACCTTTATTCAGTTTATCCGGGACACAGCTATTCAGCCGACAGCCCAGAGGTTCAGCAGCATAGATGAAGCAACATAGAAATGCATTCGCACTGAACAAACAGGAGAGTCAAATAAAAGGTTCAATTTTAAAGAAACACCAACACAAACCAAACCCTTGCAAGGCGTTAAACTTCGAGTGCACATGAGGGGTGCCCATCAGGGGAAGTCCGTCCCATTCGTCTACCAAAAACAATACTATAATGAGGGGAGGGAGGGGGAAAGCAGAGACCCACAATAGGCAATCAATCATCCACAATACGCATATAGCCGGAAAGAATGTCAAGGGGAGAGCTGCTCCTCTGGCTGATCCAGGTCAGGGGGCAGACATATGTCCCCTCTATAGTGATTCCATCGCCCCCATACTGCATGCCATTTCCGCGGGCGCCCTCTAGCACAATACACCGTCTTTTCCCTGAGCATGCACCAGTCCATATTTTCCTTCCACGCTGCCAGCGCGGGAGGCACTGCCGAGCCCCACAGGCGCGCAACATCCCGCTTGGCCACCATGTTCCCCAGGGTAACCCACTGAGTCTGTGCGTCATCGAGATCGGTAGGACCCCAGACGTTCAAGAGACAACACCGCGCCTCCGGTTGCATGACAATGCCCGTCACCTCCCCCATCACTGCATGCACTCGCTTCCAAAACTCCACAATCACGCCGCATTCCCAGATAATATGGAGGAAGGTGCCCACCATGCCACAGCCTCGCTTACATAGACCCTCCTCCGAAAAGCCCATATGGACCAGCCTAGGACCTGTCACGTAGACTCGATGAAGTATTTTGAGCTGGACCAGCCGCAGACGCGACGGAATCGCAACCTCCTTAGGAGAGGAAACTGTATATTGCCAGTCCTCATCATCCAGTTCGAGGCCGTCCCTAGTCCATTGATCCCGCAACCCACGAAGAAGGTCAGCCCGGACATTAATCAGCTTCTTATAGATGAGAGAGATCGTGCTCTCCGGCATATGGCCATCCAGAATTCGGTCCTCCAATGGAGAGGACGCAGGCACCTTCTCACCTTCTATAAGGACCGATCGCAAGGCGTGACGCACCTGGGCATAGCGGAAAAACTCAGTGTTCCCCAACTCATACTCCTTCTGCAGCACCTCAAAGGACTTCACCTCGCCCCGAGCCAGCAAGTCTCCCACCCTTGAGATGCCGATCAAATCCCATTTCTCAAACCCTTTTGTATGCCAAAGCTTCCCAAGGATATCCGAGTCAAATAGCGGGGTAGCAAGGGTAAGTCTGCCCTTCCAACCCAGGGAGTCCGTCGCCAACTTCCACACCCGCACCGCCACCCCAGTGGGCCCCGTAAGGCACGAGTCCAACGACTTCGTGTACAAAGCCCTGTGGTAATTACCGCCACGCAGCAGCCACCGATCCATAGCGAAGCCGGGGCTCGACGCCGAGCCATAGACGCCATGATTAATCGCGCACAGCTGGGTAGCCCAGTAGTATCTGCGAATGTCCGGAAGCGCAATACCACCATCGTACCACGGAAGCGTCAACTTAGCGATCGCTATATGTGGTCGCCCATCCCACAATAGCGAGCGTTGGAGGCTCTCGACCTCTCTAAAATAACTAGTCGGGACCCAGTCAAGAGTATTCTGCAATGCATAAAGAAAACGGGGAAGAGACATCATTTTAAACAGTGCGGCGCGTCCGAGGAGAGAGAGCGGCAGCCTCCGCCATCCCGCCGCATCCCGCCACAGACGCGCCAGGGGGGGGAGCAGATTCTTCTCATATCGCAGGATGGGGTCAGTGGAGATGTAAATCCCAAGATATCGGAAGCCCTGCTGGGCGATCTGGATCAAACAGTTTCGGGGGACAGGTGGAACATCGCCACACAGTACATACAGATACGACTTTCCCCAGTTGATAACAAGGCCCGACTTCCTACCAAAGGAAGTCAAGACGTCGCAAACCACTATGAGAGACTTCTGGGGCGAGGCAAGGTATAATAGGATGTCGTCGGCGTAAAGTGAGATACTATCCTCATAATCGGGCGACCATCGGAGGCCACGTATACTCGGGTGCCATCTTATCCACGCTGCAAGCGGCTCAAGAGCAAGGGCGAACAACAAAGGCGACAGGGGGCACCCCTGCCGGGTGCCTCTCCCAAGCTTGAACGGCCTGGAAGCCCTCCCATTTACCACAACACTAGCAAGGGGACCCTCATAAAGCAACCTCACCCAGCCAACAAATCCGGGTCCAAAGCCAAACTTAGCTAGTACCGCCCACAGATATGCCCACTCCACCGTGTCGAACGCCATCGTGGCGTCAAGTGACGCCACAATAGCCGGCTCCCGCAGCGTGTCCACCCTAGCGATCACACAGTGGAGGCGCCTAAGATTCAAAGCAGTGTTACGATGAGGAATGAAGCCCGATTGGTCCGGGTGGATCAAGTCCTCAAGCACTCGGACCAAGCGGTTCGCCAGGACCTTAGCGAGGATTTTCGGCTCAGCGTTAAGAAGCGATATCGGCCGATAGGAACTACATTTGTCCCGAGGCTTACCGTCCTTATGTATCGCCACTATGGTTGCCAGTCGTTGATCAAGCGGCAGATATCCGTTCCCCCGCGCCTCCACAAACATGGCGCGCAGGTGAGGGGCGATCTTATCCGGACAAAGCTTGTACAATTCGATAGGCAAACCATTTGGACCGGAGGCCTTACCCGAGTTCAACGCCCGAATGGCCCCCGCCACTTCATCAACCGTTATATCACCATCCAGGTCTTCCCTATCTACGTCAGAGAGGCAGGGCAGAGCAATATCACGCAAGAGGTCACACGAGTCCGCAGTCGGCCTGTCCGAAACCGAGGTGTACACTACGCGGAAATAATCCGAGAAACATTGGACGATACCGTCGGGGTCAGTGACAATCGCTCCCTCCTCCGTCGTTAACTCCGGCACCACTCTATTGACCCGCTCTTTTTTGTCCAACCAAGCTAGCAGTTTCCCGGCCTTGTCCCCAACATCATACAGATGGCCCTGCTGCTCCCTGCTAAGGGTCTTGGCAGCATTCTCCACCAAATCCCGGTACTCCGACTGCTTCAAACTCAGATTATGCAGCGTGTCCGCTTCCACCCCCTCCTCTAGGGTCTTTTCTAAAGCCGCAATCTCATCCTCAATCTGCACCACCTCGGCGTCCGTCCGTCGCTTGGCGTCCACCACCAGTGAGAGGGCCTCCCCTCTCAAAACGGTCTTAAACGCCTCCCATAGAGACACCGCCGAATCCACCGAATCCTGATTGTCCCGGAAATAGTGGTCAACTGCCTTCAGCAGTGCCCTGCGCGTCTTGGGGTCACGAAAGTACCAGGGGTTAATAGGAGCAACCCTACCCCCTCCCACCCGGCCAATATCAAAACAGACCCACACCGGGGAGTGGTCAGATATGCCGCGTGCCATATGTCGAGCCTCAGAAACTAGCGAGGCATTCGCAGCCAGGGTGAGCACATAATCAATCCGGGAAAGACTCCCATGCGCCCCGGAGTGAAAGGTATACTGGCACTGAGCAGGGTGCAGGAGCCTCCAGCAATCCACAAAGCCAAAAGTGTCCATGAAGTCCGGAAGCCACTTCTTAGCCCCCCCGGTATCCCTGGGCGGGTGCCTATCGAGCTGCCCAGAACCAACAGCATTGAAATCCCCTCCCACCACCAACAGTCCCTCGGGGAGTTCCAACAAGGCTCTGCCCAGATCCGCAAACGTGGAGGCCTGCAGGGCCGGAGGAACATATACAGAAACCAATACCAATTTTCTACCCTCCCACCTCCCCGCCACAGCTACAACCGCCCCCTATCGTCAACAATGGTGGAATCAACCTTCAGTGGCAGGGAGGCCCGCACAAGTATGCCCGCTCCCCTGGAGCCCGATGAGAAGCCCGAGTGGGCAATGAATTTGTAGCCCTTCCTATTGAGTGCATAGCACATATTGCCTATAAGATGTGTTTCCTGCAATAGGGCAACGTCAGGCGAGGCGCGTTTCAGGAATTGTAAGACGATCCCCAGCTTAATCCGATCACCCAAGCCATTAACGTTCTAGCTAATAATATACCCCCCATCCCCAAACACCAAGAGACCGTCACCCCCCCCGAAAAGCCACCCCCAAACCATCCTGACAACAATTACTACGCCTTGCAAGAAAAACCCCCCAACAACCACCCCAACACCCCATGTCCACCCCCCTCCCTGCACCCCTGCGTCAGCTTACAAAGCCCCCCCAACTTGCAGTGTGCCTGTCGCCCTATCAAAAACAAATCTACAAAAAGAACCCCAAGGGAGGAAAGAACTCCTAACGGCCCTCCGCCACCCCCTCATTACTGCAGTTAGCCACAAGTCATTGTCCGGGGGAAAAATAAATGGACTCAACACACGGGGCATCACTCCTGCTCAGCCCGGTCACTGTCCTTTCCCGTGTTACAGTCCCCGCTGGTCCGCCTCCGCGGCAGAGCGTCCAACCACTCTCCGGCCATTTCAGGCGAGTCGAAGAAGAAAGTCCGATCCTCATACACCACACGCAGTCTGGCAGGGAAAAGCATAGCGTATTTTAAATCCATCTCTCTAAGGCGCCTCTTTACCCCCAGGAAAGACTGCCTTTGCTTTTGCACCATCTGGGTGAAGTCAGGATAAAAGTTCACAGAGGCGTTCTGAAAAGGAACCGGGCCCGTCACCCTCGATGCTTGCAGGATAGCGTCCCGATCCCGAAAATGAAAAATTCGGGCGACAATCGGCCTTGGGGGAGCTCCCACCTTAGGCCTCCCGCCAGGTACCCTGTGAGCACGTTCTACTGCAAAAAACTTTCCAAGGCCCTTAGGCCCAAGATGGTTCACAACCAAGTCTTCGACGAGGAGGTCCACTGAGAGCTCCTCCGAGGATTCCGGGACTCCAGTAATGCGCACGTTGTTGCGCCTGGCCCGGCCTTCAAATTCCTCCAGCCGACGGGCAGAGAGATCACTAGCAGCCCGCAGCTTCTCGACCTCCGCTTGCAGTCCCAATACATCATCCGCAAGGCCCGTAGTCTTGAGATCCAGGGACTTGACCCACTCATTGGTTTTTGCCAAATCCGCACGGATCAAGTTAACATCGACCAAAATAGTATCCACTTTTTGTGCCAAGGCATCAAACTGTCGCCCGATCGATGTTTGCATCCCCTCTATAGCCCCCATAACATCCTGCAACGACAGCTCCGTGGCCGGGTCAGCTTTCTGTACTTCCAACGATTGTCCCGATCCACCAGGGGACCCCTTCTGCTGGGCATAGCGATCCATATTGTTGGATTGGGTATACCCTCCCCGCCTGGTTGTCTTGAGTTTCGGCTTGTCAGCCTCCGCTTTGGCCGACATTGCAGGCTCGAGAGAGACAATTCCGGAGAAAAGTCCCTCCCCCAGTTAGCCGAGACAGGCCGGACCGTCACACAACGACCAAGGCCGGCACGAGTCCTCCAGGTATCCGTGGAGCCTCCGGATGCGCTGGATCCAGCACAAGGCTAGAAAGTGAAAGTGAAAGTGCGACGGTCACCATCCGCTCGTTCACACCCCGCTGGCCCGCTGTTGTTCAATTAGAGGCCGGGCATCTTGCCAACGCGAGCCCCTGGCATCCCTCGGATGTAGGCCTCAATCCGCCATCGTCCACAACTCCGGTCCCCGACGGGCGATTTTGGCCCGGACAGCGTCAATCGTCCCCTCGATGACTCATCTACAAGATACCGTGCATAGATGACAGGATGAAGAACAGGATAATTGACGGAGGGCGCGAGGGTCTCGGGAGCTCAAAGCTCACGCAGCCATCTTGGTCACGCGCTAGGCTCCTCCCATATTTTGCTTCTTGATGTTGGGGCCTCGATGTTTGTGTGGGACGATATTTCTGTCCTCAATATTGAGACATTCAAGCTTCCAAAATATCATGGGGCATATTTACCAAAGGTTCACGCAATGAAGGGCAGCAAGCAAAGTTGCGGCATGATGTTGAGTGAATGAGAGAGAGCAGAGCAGCGCCATATCTTTTTTTAAATTTAATCTGTTTATTGAACTTAAACAACAGAGTCATGCGTTACAGAGACATGTATCGTACATTATAGTAGCTGCCGTTCTTTAAAGGCATTAGTACATTGCTGTCGTTATAGCGTGCAAATTTACCAGTCATGCAGTGAGATTTACACCATACAATGATCCTCGGGTGATGGGAGAGATGGGGGTTCGCACAGTCCCCCCCGATACACATTCCATTTAGACCATATTTCAATCCATTTTTGGGGCACCCCCGAGCCACATAGACTGTTTTCTCTCTCACCATACACCAGTCCATGTCCTCTTTCCAATTCTTCAGTTTCGGTGGCCCGGCGGCTCCCCATGACTGCGCTATATTACGCTTAGCGATCATCTGCCCCAGTGTGGCCCATATCCTCCCCTTCACATTTAGGTCTGTGGGCTCCCAGATGTTCAACAGGCATCTCTTGGCCTCAGGCATAAGAGGGACTTTCCAAATTGTACTCATACATTTCAGGATTTTTGCCAGAAGTCTTGAAGAGCAGCGCCATATCTACTTAAATATGGTGCTCTTCAGCTCTCTACCTGCGTGGGTGCACTTGAGGCTGCCTAACATAAACGCACGCACTCTTGTGCTATTCTACAAGCCTGCCTGCGTTACAGGCAGGATATTGTTTTTGTGCAGGAAGGACTCCCTTCCTGCACAAAAATAATCCTAAGAGACAATTTCCTTTTTCTATACGTGATTCCTAAAGCATCACGCATAGAAGGAGGAAGTAACGAGGAGAAATAAACATATTTCTCCTCATTGCGCCTCTCTGTAGTAGGCACACCATTATGGCGGAATCCCATGTTTACTACATTTACTAAATCTCGCATCAGATTCAATGGGTGGATGCATGGGAACATCCCAGCTCCACCTATGGTACACCTGCCACCAGGAAATGTAATGTAATGCAGCGGCATGCGCTGTGTTTCGTTATATTTCTTTATACAGTCACTCAAGGTGGTACAAATAGACCCTTGTGTGACTTTGTAAATCCCATTTAAGGACTTGTGTTGCATGTTGGCGACTTGCGTCACACAAGGACAGCACAAGTCCTTAATAAATGTGGGCCAATGTAGGGATCACATGTTGGTGTGGCATCAACAGCCAATGTACCACAGAGTGAACAACTACAATTGTCATTGATTTTCTGTAAAGCACACGGTGAAGCGACCTCCGAATACATTAGTTACAGAGCCTTTAAGTCCCCCGTTTAATCTGTGCACAAACTACAGTTTCTATACCCTTCCCACTCTTCTCAAGTGAGTTAATCACAGGAATAGTGGCAGCAGAACTTATACGCTTCCCATTTGAGTGGGGAATGGCATAGACTTTGCAGAATGTCTACTAGCCTCATTGGGGTTGGTCAGATTCTCAAAAGCCATGCTGGCATTGCATGTCTTCATGAGATTTTCGTAGCTTGTTTCTCGCAAAGTCAACTTGTCTAAGCTTCAATCCAATGAGTCCCGCTTGGACTGCTGGGAATTGTGGTTTGTAGTGGAAACTAGTGAGCAAGCCTGCTTTTGCCTAAGGCTACTGCTCTTCACAGCAGTGTTTGTTAAGTTCTCAAATGTAAAGAACTTCCTTGCAAAAAAACTAAAACAACTTTTTCGTTGTAACACCCTTCTTTGTCTCATGTTCCAGTGCAACACAATGATACGTTCCATGTGAAGCACAACGCATATCTATGGCGCTATGGGGTAGAAATATGAGAGTGTTTCACTCTTACAATGTTACAAGGTTAAGCTTACCTGAGCCCTTGATCAGTCAGACTTGAAGATGAAGACAAAATATAAAATAGCCAGAAATGTAGATTCTTGTTAGAAGACTGAAATCACTTAGAATTACTATAATCAAACAGTCATTGAAACCCCTGTCGAGCAAACTATGTGCCTGATAGGCAACACACACAGAGATGTCCTCCATACTTTTTAAATGTACAATTTCATAGTCAGCCAGAGAAACACAGTCCACAACATGGACAATGGGTGTTAAACATTCTATTTATATGTTAAATTAACTGTGCACAATGTAATGAGTTGCCTATCTTAGCGATTATTCCTAATGACCAACCACAGCACAATCCCTTACCAGGCATATCTGATCCACAAATATAAAGAGAGCTATTCCAACTGGATCAGTAATCAGGTCGGTATCCCCCAGAATTACCAGTATGGAGTAGCTCTAATCCTGGGGGAAATTACCTCTGATTATTATAAGAAGTGTTGAATAGCGTGCAGGAATTGATGTTTCTTCATTGAGTCTAGCAAGCTTTTCTCCATTTGCGGCCACATTATCACCTGGACATTTCGCCAGCTTTCAACAGGTAAAATATCTGGGTGACAAACTCCAGACGTTCAATATCATCTCACAATTTGCGACTATTTAATAATGATATAATTTGTGACTACTAATCTGGAACGTAATATCCATTGCCAGCCCATTGTGAATTATGGGCCACTTGTAATGAGACCTATAATATACAATGAGGAAGTGTGTACTATTCACAGCTCTTTGGTGTCAGTGCTGGTTAATATCACAGTCTGTATGCGGAGGACACAGAGTTGCAAAGGACGTGAAGCCGGCACGTAAGGATGGCAGGCAGGGGGGCGAAACCTTTGATAGGGAGAAATATGCAGTTGTCCACCCCCGCAACAAATGAATCCCTTCAGCCCAATTCCATGACTGTGGAAAATCAGCAAAAGCACCTTGATCCTCGAGGGGCTAAAAATAAGAGTAAGGAACAGCTTGAAAAAGAAGAAATTACTGACAAGAATAATAGGACAAATGTACAAAAAAAAACACAACTGAAAAATCTTAGAGATGTAGATGACAGCCAAGGCCCTCACACGGGTCAACCACTCATATCTAATATGTTTGGCCCGAGTGAGTGAAAAGCACACATGCACCAGATGTCTGGAACAGCTGCTGAAGGGGACCAACATGAGCAAACTAAGGTTATTAATGCTGCTGCCCCCGTAGATGTACTGGAGGCAGCAGATGCCCCTATTTTACAGTCAACACCAGCCCCTAACTCCGAATGGGTTCCTGAAGAGACCAGCATTCAAAGCTCCACTTCTTGCTCCCAAGATCACCTACAAAAACTCAACACTAGCGCCGGAGGAAACTCAGGAGCATTGGGCAAAGATACCGCCCTCATTAAGCTCAAAGAATCTGAAAAGGCCCATCGCCATCTGCCTAAAACGCCTGACAATATCGAAAAATTCTACTCATTAACGGAAGAGTCTGAACTTTCAGACGTAAGTGTATCCAACTTCAGCGAGGGGCATAAATGGAACAGTAGCACGATTGCAGAACTCTCCCTGAAAGTCCACACACAGAAAAAATCTCTGAAGAAAAGGGGTAATCGGCACAAGAGGAGTGAGACCTCCGATAGAGGAAGTGGCACAGACCTCAGATGGGACTATTCCACCTCACAATTATCAACTTTAACAGACCCAAATTTATGCTCAGGGGCCAACCGCACAATCACAGGCAACAAAGAGGATGGAGACTTTTTTTTTTTTTTTTTTTTTTTTTGAAACCGTTTATTACATGTTAAAAAGGGTTACAAGTATGGGCCTACAACCATCCGGCCGGCCGCTAGAGTGGCAGAAGCATATGACATACCTACAGTAAGAGTCTCTTGGCGGTGCAGATCGGTAAATCAGGAGATATCAATAGCGCAGGCCCCATAACTCCAAGCCCACAATACGGTTTCCTTTTTCCAAACAGAACAACACAAAAAACCACACCCGCAAGGCAACCCGCCATCCAAAGTGACGGCACGTGCTCCTTAAGTGGGGGATCCCAACCAGCAGCCAAACTCTGAAGAGGGGAATGGGAATAGATCAGGGACAGGGGAACCACATGCCCGCGGCTGGGGGAGGGGGTCGGCTAAGGGGACGGCGCCGGTGAGGCGGCCGGTAGCAGTGGCGGCTCACAAATACCCCCGCGATAGGCGTTCCAGGGGCCCCAGATTTTCACCCACGCCCCAGGCTTACCCCTCGCAACATACACCACCTTTTCACGAAACATACACCAATCCATGTGTTCTTTCCAGGCCGACACCGCCGGGGGTCTCTGGGATCCCCACAATTGAGCAATGTCACGCTTAGCTATCATGTATCCCAGAGTCACCCACCGCGTCTGCGGGACCGAATAGTCATTTGGTTCCCACACATTCAGCAAGCATCTCCTCGCTTCAGGCAACAGCGCAACACGCGTCACCACACGCATGACCTCATGCACACCACGCCAGAATCGCTCCACCTGTGGGCATTCCCACAGAATATGCATGAAAGTTGCCAAGGCACCACAGCCACGCTTACACAATCCGTCACCAACAAAGCCCATACGTAGAAGCCTTGGCCCCGTCACGTAAACCCGGTGGAGGATCTTAAGCTGGACGAAGCGAAGGCGAGCCGGGATGGCCACCTCCTTCGGAGAGGCCACCGCGGAAATCCAGTCCTCGTCGTCCAGTTCCAGCCCGTCGGCGACCCAGGCCTCGCGGAGACTAGTCAGCAGGCACGATCTGTCGTTGATCAGTTTTTTATATATAAGGGAGATCGTGCTGTCTGGGACCTGGCCATCCAGCACTCTGTCCTCCAGGGGGGAAGACTCCGGAATGGACGCGACATCAGGGAAGACGGAGCCCAGCGCGTGGCGGACTTGTAAGTACCGAAAGTACTCACTGCCTTGCAGCTGAAATTCCGTCCGCAGCGTCTCAAAAGTTTTAAATCCACCCCTTGTCCAGAGGTCTCTCACTGTACTGATTCCGATCGTGTCCCACTTCTCGAAGCCCTTCGATGTCCACAGGGAGCCCAACCTCTCAGACGCATATAGCGGTGTCGCCCGGGTCAAACGGTCCTTCCACCCCATCGCTGCATTAGCCGCGTGCCAGACACGCACCATGACACGCGTCGGTCCCGTCAGACGGGAGTCGGGCGCGCCAGAATAGAGCGCTCGATTGTAGTCGACACCGGGCAGGAGCATCTTGTCCATTTCAAATGCCGGGTTCAGGGCGGGCCCGTAAAGGCCATGATTAATCGCGGCTAGCTGGGAGGCCCAGTAATACCGTTTAATGTCCGGGAGGGCAACCCCCCCATCGTACCACGGGAGCGTCAATTTAGCCAGAGCAATACGCGGTCTCCCGTCCCAGAACAGGCGCCGCTGCAGGCTCTCCACCTCATGGAAATAGCACGCCGGAACCAAGTCCATAGTGTTCTGAAGCGCATACAGGAAGCGCGGCAAGGACATCATCTTAAACAAGGCCGCTCGGCCAAGCGGCGAAAGCGGAAGACGCCGCCAGCGCGCAACGTCCTCCCGCAAGCGCTGGAGGGGGGGCAGCAAGTTCCGCTCGTAGCGGGCCTCCGGGTCTAGAGTAATATATATACCCAGGTACCGGAACCCCTGGGAGGCAATCTGGATCGGGCAGTCCCGTGGTAGGGCCGGAGCCTCCCCAGAGAGCACATACACGCAGGATTTCGCCCAGTTGATGACAAGGCCTGAGTTACGACCGAAGGAGCGCAAAACATCAACCAGGACAATCAGCGAGTTACGCGGGGAGGCGAGATACAAAAGGATATCATCGGCGTAGAGGGACACGCGGTCCTCATGCTCGGGGGTCCAGCGGAGACCACGGATGGAGGGGTGCCACCGCAGCCACTCCGCCAAGGGCTCCAAGGCCAATGCAAACAGGAGCGGTGACAAGGGGCAACCCTGACGCGTGCCCCGCCCCAGCGCAAAGGGGGCCGAGACTCGCCCATTCACCACCACCTGCGCCAATGGGCCCGAATACAACAATTTGACCCAGCTAATGAATCCCGGTCCAAATCCAAATTTCGCCAGCATCGCCCAGATGTATGGCCATTCAAGCGTGTCAAACGCCATGGTGGCGTCCAAGGACGCCAAGATGGCCGGCTCCCGCACAAACGGGACACGCGCAAGCACCCCATGCAAGCGTCGCAGATTAAGAGCCGTGTTGCGATGGGGTATAAAGCCAGATTGGTCTTGGTGGACCAAATCCCCTACCACGCCAACCAGCCGGTTGGCCAGTACCTTGGCGAGGATTTTGGGTTCCGCGTTCAAGAGCGAGATAGGCCTATAGGATGTAACCCGCTCACGGGGTCTCCCCTCCTTGTGGATCACCACGATTGTAGCCAGACGCTGGTCCGGCGGGAGGGATCCCTGCGAGTGGGCCGCCAGGAACATGGCGCGCAGGTGGGGCGCCAGTACATCCGGTCGCAGCTTGTAAAGCTCGATGGGGATACCATTGGGGCCCATGGCCTTGCCGGATGCGACCGAGCGAATAGCCAGGGCAATTTCGTCCGAGGTGGGAGGAGCGTCCAACAAATCCCTGTCCTCCACCGTAAGGGAGGGCAGCGCGATGTCCCGAAGCAGGGCATGGGAATCTTCCTCCGAGCAGGGAGAAACCGGGGAGTACACCTCGCGGAAGTAATCCGCGAAGCAGGAGACAATGGCTTCCGGCTCGGTGACAGGCACACCATCCATCCCCTCAATCAAAGGAACCACACGACTCGCTCTCTCCCTCTTGTCCAACCACGCAATCAATTTACCAGCCTTATCACCCACATCATACAGTCGCCCCTGTTGCTCTCTACTGAGGCCCCTGGCCGCCTCCGTGACGAGGGCCCCATAGGCCGCCTGCTTGAGGTGCAGAACATGCAACTTGGCGTCTGTTACCCCGCTCCCCAGGTCACCCTCCAGCTCCGCAATCTCGGCCTCCACCCGGGTTACCTCCTCCCGCTCGCGCCTCCGGGCATGGGAGATAGAGGAGAGGGCCTCCCCTCTGAGAACTACCTTAAAAGCCTCCCACAGGGAGATGGCCGAAGGGACAGACCCCACATTCTCATCAAAATATCGCTGTAAGGATTTGATCAAGTCGGCACGAATAGTGGGGTCACGCAAGTACCAAGCATTGATTGGAGCCACCCTGCCCTCCCCCCTAGGGAAGACATCGAAGTGTAACAGTACTGGGGAGTGATCTGAAATGCCCCGCGCCAGATGGCACACCTCTCCCACCCTCCCAGCATAGGCCGCCGGGACAAGGATATAATCAAGCCGCGAGAGGCTACCATGGGCACCCGAGTGGAAGGTGTATTGCCGCTGTGCGGGATGCTTTAGTCGCCAGCAATCCACCAGGCCCAAAGTATCTAAAAGGCCGGACAGCCAGGCCTGTGCCCGGGGGAGGTCCCTAGGGGGATGGCGATCCATAGACCCAGAAACTACCGCGTTAAAGTCCCCCCCAACCACCAGCAGGCCACCCGGGAGGTCCAGGAGGAGGCGCCCCAAATCCGCAAATGTAGTAGATTGTAACCCAGGCGGGACGTACACTGATATAAAAACAAACACTCTACCCTCCATTCTACCCACCAGAACAGTGTAGCGTCCCCTCTCATCATGGCGCACCTCATCAATCTCCAACGGGAGCGAGTTCTTAATCATGATACCCACCCCCCGCGAGCCCGAGGTGAAGCCCGAGTGGGCCACCAAACGATAGCCTCGCCGATTCATGGCATGGAAGGAGTTACCTATAAGGTGTGTCTCCTGCAGGAAGATAACATCTGGTGAGATACGTTTCAGGTACTGCAGGACCACACCACGCTTAATCCTGTCCCCCAGGCCGTTAACATTCCATGACAACACAGTCAAATCCCTACCCCCCATCATACGTAGAAGCAATCAGTCGTCCCCCACAGAGCCTCTCGGGAGCAACAATACAGTAAAGGGCTTGCCTTGCGGTGCAAACAAACAACACACCCCCCCCACCCCCCCATCCCAACAGAACTCCCCCCTCCCTGCACCCCTGCATGAGCCCAGACAGCCCCCCCAAAGTGCAGTGTGCCTGTCGCCCCATAGATGAAAACTAACTAGTCCCCCAGAGGAGGAGGGAAGCCCCCAACAGACCCCACACGACCTCCATCGGAGGGGAACCTAAACGATCAGTGAATGGTACAGGAATGTTGTCCAGAGCAAGGCCTATCCTTCACCCCTCAGTTCTGATCCGGCGGGCCCTCCCCGCCAACCGCACCCCCCCCACCCCCTCGGCCCCGATCTCCAGGTAAAGTGTCCAACCAGTCCCCAGCCGCCTCGGGTTGGTCAAAAAAGTGCGTGCGTCCATCCACCTCCACCCTTAGCTTAGCTGGAAAAAGCATTGAATACTTAAGGTTCAGGTCCCGTAGGCGACGTTTAACTCCGAGAAAACTCAATCTCAGTTTTTGGACCGCCGGAGTAAAGTCTGGGTAGAAATGCACATCCATGTTATCAAGCTTGACCGGTCCCTGTTGCCTGGAGGTCTGCAGGATAGCGTCTCTGTCCCGAAAATTAAAAATCCGGGCAATGAGAGGCCGCGGCGGGGCACCGGCCCTAGGTCTGCCCCCAGGGACCCGGTGAGCACGTTCCACCGCAAAAAGCTTACTCAGCCCCCGGGGCTGGAGATGGGTAAGGATCAATTCCTCCACAAAAAGATCTGCCGCCTCCGCCTCTCGTCCCTCCGGCACTCCCACAATGCAAACGTTATTCCTCCGGGCCCGACCCTCGGAATCCTCCAGTCGCCGGTCCATCAGGGCGCTCGCCTGGCCAAGCCGGCGCACCTCCTTTTGGAGGGCCACCACGTCCGTCGTGAGGCTCGTTGTGGTGTGGGCCAGGGAATCGACCCGGTCGTTGGTTTTGGACAAGTCAGCCCTCACAAGGCTAACATCCACCAGGACCGAGTCTATCTTTTGCGCTAGGGTGTCGAAGCGCTGGTCCACCGAGGCCTTCATCTCTGCGATGGCGCCCATGACGTCCCGGAGGGTCAGATCCACCGGTTGAGCAGATGCCTCCGTCGGGCCCGCCGGGGATGTGCGCGATGTCTCCGGAGATCCCTTCTGGAGGGTGTAGCGGTCCATACTATTGGATTGAGGCGCCGGGCCGCGGCGGGTCGTCTTCACCTTCGCCCGGTCGCCATCTTGTTTGGTGGACATGCCTGCTCTCCCACCGTCGTGCCAATCTCCTCAAAAGGGCCGATAAACCAGTTCACGGGTTCCGGGGGGGGGGGAGGGCGACCACTGGGCCGCGGGACGACTCGCGGAGCGGGGTGCGGCGGTGACAAGGCCACACCACCGCACCCCGCTCCGCAACCCTACCTCGCTTGAGGGCAAGGAGAGCGCAAAAGCGAAAGTGAAAGCACGGGGTACGCGAGTCGCCCAGCCCTGCCCGCCGCTGTTGTTCGCTTTGTCCCCGGATCGCCCCACTACTCCAATCCGGGGGGCCAGCGCGGAGAAGGCCGCAACCTTCAATCGGTGCTCCCACCGGTGTCCGGGGTCCGATTCGAAAAGAAAAAACGGATGGCGCCTCAGCTCGGGTTCACCGATGCAGTCCCCTCAACAAGGACAGGATATAGCCAGGATTAATTCAGGAGGTCGTGGTGGTCCTCGGGAGCCTCGCACCTACGCGGCCATCTTGGTTGCGCGCTAGGCTCCTCCCCCCGGATGGAGACTTTTGAGCTAAGGACGAGCCTGCCCTTGCAGTAGTGCTACATTCCATTAAGAGTTTCCATGAGGAGGTCAAATTAGACAACCGAATATCACGCCTCGCTACGCAAAAACTACAAGGCGCTGTAAGGAAAGTGGGCAGAACGTGTGTCGAAATTGTGGACAGAATGGCCTCAGTAGAAGCATGAACCGAAAATCTCGAGAATGATTTTGGCATCTTGAAGACACAAGGAGAGGAACATGATGGTATAGTCAAAGACTTAATGTTGAAAGTTGAGGAGCAGGAGAATAGACTACGGCGCAATAACCTACCCGTTCTTGGCATCCCGGAGGGAGTCGAAGGGAACGACCCCAGGGCTTTTATGATCACGCTCCTTAAGGGAGCCTTCCCAGATCTACTCACCTGGGACTGGGACAAGGAGATACAGCGTGCACATCGGTTTCCACTAACATTATCCAAGCGCCCTTCGTCCAATCCTCAATACCCACAAGCAATGCTCCTATACTTTGGAAACTTTCTTCTTCGCCAGATACTCTACGATCTGGCTAGGCCAACATCCAAGAAAGAATTTAATGGAATCACCTTCTTTACAAGACCCGACTTCGCACATGCCACTGTCAAGCGCAGATGGAGGTTGAGACAGCTGTTCACGCTCTTTCAACAACTTGGTGCCACTGCCTATCTACAGAACCCAGCCCGGTAAAAGGTTGTGTTTAAGGGAACCACGCTAACTTTATACCTGAAATCCAGGCTCAGGCTTACTTGCAAGAGATCACGGGTCGAAAATGAGACAAAAACTAAGACCTGAAGACTCACAAACTGTGTCTTAATATGGACTCTAGAACCCTTGGCTTATGTCAACCTGTTTCTTCCCTCTTCTCTCTGCTCTATAGTTACAGGTCAACCTGATCAAAAATCTCAAAATAGTTTGAACTGAATTTGTCCATTAGTAATGGCAGCTAAAAGGCCTTACGTAAGAAAAATTTAGATGATTTGGGTTTTCTTTTTCTGTTTTGCTTTTTTGTAATTGAGGGGGTTGGACTGGTGAGGTAAGTAGGTTCACGACTGCTCAGATGCCCTCACCCTGGCTCGCGTAGCGCCAGGTAACCTCAGCGATAGGTGGTGGGTGGCGGGAGGGCGAGAACGGGGTGGGGGGCAGGTTCACGGGGGTAAGGGGTTGGCATATCAGGATCTAGATTTATTTATATTTTTTTATCTTTTAGGCAAAATGACTTACCCACCCTAAATGAGTAAACTGCGCATAGCTACAATTAACATTTGCGGCCTCGATGATCTAAAAAAAAGGCGAAACACCGCAGCTGGGCTCCGCTTACTGAAGGCCGATGTTATCTGTATGCAGGAAACACACATTGAAAGAGCTCAGATACATTTACAGGAAACACTTGGGTACACTCTAGTGGGGGCTACAACACAAAATTCACGGACACTCGGGGTAGCAATTTTAACATCTAATTGCTCTCTACAGTTCACGCGAACGTCAGTGGATCAGCATGGGAGGTGGGTAATCAGTGAATGCCGTAGAAGTAATGGAGACCTACTCACTATATTCACGATTTACGGAAGCACCCTAGATGACCAAGCAGTATTTCACTGTATAAATAATGAATTAGCTGCATGGCCTTTTCCCATAATTATGGTTGGGGATTTTAATTTAAATCTGCCTGCCGACCAAAATATAAGCCGGGATAATGACTGGATATATAGTGTAGTGAATCAGCCACTTTTGTGGTCTGACACCCTATGATGACCCTCAACCACCACCATTCTGTACTGACTTAAGTGTGTTCTGCCTTTTAGTGGAATAGTCTTTCCAAGAATAGAAGGTATGGTATGTTGAGGTGCAGTCTTGTGGGTGGTGGTGCACACATGTGCTCAATGTTGTATACTGAGGGATTTAGCGTATAATGTTATTTGTGTTAGGTGAATTATGACTTTGACCTATTGGCTTTGACGTGGTCTAATGTCATTCTGCCTTCTGACTTTACCTTGCTTCAAACTTTTCTGTGTGCACAGTGGTGCTTGTAAGTTGTGTGGATGAGAATTATAGGTGCTCCTTGCTTTTTTGATTTTGATTCCATCTTGCTTTGGGCCTTTGTGTGCATGGCTTAACTAACTCTGAAGCCCTTTTCTGTGAAGAAGAGGGCATGTTTTGCTTTCCTGCTGTTTTTCGCATTTTACTGACTAGAGAGAACTGGTTCTTATCAGAGGAATGTACATGGTTTGACTTTTAGTCATAACAGGGGCCTGATCAACCCTTGGTCTGACCTTGAAGCAGGCTGGTACTGGCTCTCATGAGAACTAGGGGGGCGTGGCTTGCTAGAAGCTTCGCTGTGTTTTGAATGTGTATTAAAAAGGGGAGTCTACACTGGCTCGGTGGAAGTTCATCCGTGGAACAGACGTGTTGCCACGGAAGAGTAGAGGCTGGTGTCACCTCTGAGCTTTCGCCCGGTTCAAGCAATGGACTCCCCTTGAACAAAGTTGGGTGAAATGGAGCATTAGGTGAGGTGTCTCTGCTAATGTCTCTTGATTCTTTTCTGAATTCTTTCCTTTCCTTCTTATTTTCTGATTCTTATATCCATACATATATATTTCTAAATATATATTTGTCTTGATTGATATTTGCAATCATACTATTGATATGTTAGAGTCTGCTATGTTAGGTGCATTTGGCTTACTGTGTGATGCTATTTACTAATAAATACATCCCAGATATACCAATTCGTCTTTTCCTTGTAGCAGGAGGTGTGGACTCTTCTTGGCCAAGTATTCTGTTGTAGAAGGATGGGTGAATTCCCTTCTAGCAGGTAATTGTGTTATAGGAAGTTGGCGCTACTCCTCACAAGTGATGCGCAAATTATTGTTTTCTTGCCTTGCCTTTGGGGGAGTTTTGAAAGTTTGCCTACCTTAGGAAGTGCTGTGTATATGTTATATTCCATAAGTTTGGAACTGATATTCTCGCCCTGGGAAAGTGACGGTACATTCCTTGGTCCAGGGGAGATCTAAGGTTTGTCATTACATTTTTGGCGTAGTCGGTTGCAGGATCTGAACATTGATTTTAAAAGGGGAAGAAATATGGCTTTTTTTTTAGAAATTGAAAGCAGACTCTTAGATATCAATTGATTTATTTGCATGGGGGTAGCCCATATGATGTGCTGGCTCGTGAAGTGAGCTAATTGTGCTGAGTTAGAATTGGTGTGTGTGTGTGTTTAAGTGTGTTTTGTAAAAAGTGCTTATAAATAGCTTGCTACGTGAGGCAGAAAGGGCTGGATCCCTTTCAAGTGTTGGTTAAGGAATGCATATCAAATGTTTTCAGTTGCAAAGTGAATGTAAGATATCAGAGCATAACTCTGAAACGTGGGACTCCCTTGAGATTCCAGACTCCGGAGTTGCAATGAAGGGTGTTAATCAGCAGGAGATTAATGACATTTTAGACAGAGACAGCGGTGTTATTTTAAATGTGTTGGTTAATATGCATCAAACATGTGGGCATTTGCAAAAAGAACGTAGTGAGTTGAAAACAGAGCTAGTTGATGCCCAGTTTGAAAATATATCTTTGAAGACAGAATTAAACGTGTACCAGGCTGTGAAGTTGTTTACTTTGACCAGCCAGAATGATTCAGATGTGATAAGTGTAACAGAGAATGCAGTCAGGCTACGAGCTACACAGACGGTTTTAATTAATTCTTCTGAGGAGCTTTCTCAGCCAGAAAGGAATGTGCATGAAAGTAAACAGACTAATGTTTTAGGCTTAATGATCACCGGTTGCGGACATAAATTAGACATGACAGTGAATGATACATTTTGCTTCGCAAGAGAAATGCAACAATATGATTTTGAATGTGAACAGCAGATTGTGTACAATAAGTCTGATATGTGGTCACTTCATAAACATGAACATTTATTTGGTGAGTTAATTCAAGAGCAATGTGCCCTTTTTAGTTACAGGAAAGTGCAGGGAAATAACAGGTCACTTTTAAATTCAGATGCTGGACAAATGTTGTGCTTTTGCGCACCAACAGATACTGGACAGAACAGAGTTAGAGAAAATGTGGTTTGCGCATGGGAGATTGCAATGGTTATTAAGTGGCATGTACAGACAGAAAAACAGTTTGCACAGGATTTGATAGAAAGTCCTGAAGTGGAGTTTGAAACACAAGATTTCCCAGTGAAGGTGCCCTATGTTACAAAGGAAATTAATTTGAAACAGTACAGAATGCCTGATGGGCGTGAAGGGATCAGTGAGATCATGCAGGGCTTGACAGACTGAGGTGGTGACCCTAGCCTGTGTGAAAATATACCTTCTTTGACTGATACTGTCCCAGATATTGTTACAGAAGTAGCATGGGACTGGATATGTGACTTTTGATATTGCCAATGCTTTTTTCTTTTTGATATGTCAAGAGCAGTTTAGTTTTTTTTTCTCATGAGGTGATAGACTAATGTCAGTTAAGAATTTGCTAGAATTAGTTGGACAGAATGGGAGAGCATTTTCAGATTAAAGAATGTGAAGTCTTGCTGGAGGTAAGGAGTGGTTAAAGCTGTTTTTCCTCTCAGACATGTAAAGAGTTGTTCTGGAAGTGGGTCATTTGAAAGCGTCTTTCAGATTGATGTTTGGGAGGCTTGCAGTGAGATCATCCAGCAACGCTGAGCAGAGCTC
The DNA here is from genome assembly GCF_964204655.1 of Triturus cristatus. NCBI lineage: Eukaryota > Metazoa > Chordata > Amphibia > Caudata > Salamandridae > Triturus > Triturus cristatus. Next base: position 805,039,132 of record NC_140591.1, read on the forward strand.
AGGCTTTCTATGAAGTCCGAGGAGGAATTCCTACGGGAGGGGTCATCCCATCTCAGCTCCTCTCCTCAGTAGGCAGGGACAGCTTCATGGAGATAGATGTCTGGGAGGCTTGCAAAGGCGCAGGCCCCCCCCATGAGGAGAGTCGCAGATAGTCCAAGAAAGTTGGCAGGAGTGCAGATCACTCCGACCTTGAAGGAGATAAGGTGCGAGCTAGAGACAGCCGGAGAAGTCTCTGCTTGTTATGTTTGGCAAGGGGCCATTTAGTGTCCGCAGAGATTTGTGAAGGGGGGCAGCACCTGTGAGGGGTGCAGTGAGAGAAGTGAGAGAAGGAGACTGCCCCAGCCCTTCTTGCTGTGTATAGAAAAAGAGGGATTTTATCAAGACTTCAGAGGCTAAAGCGTTAGTAGTATTCTTACACAATTCCCCAGAGCTGGAGGAGACCTATGTAGACAGAAATTAAAATATTGTATTTTTAGAAATGCAAGACGGAAGAAGTGTACTTTTGAAAAATGTTTTTTGCAAGAAGAGTGATGCTTGTTTCTTTTTCAGATTCGCCCAGTTCTCCGCGTGTGAGTGGGACTCCCTTCTCCCGTGTGAGTGGGGCCCTCCCTCTCCCCCCCTCCCCCTTCCCTTCCCTCCCCTCCCCCCCCAAGCCTGGAGTGATCGCCAGACCAGACTGTGGCGGCTGATGCCTGTGGCTATCCAGACTGGATGGGGTCCTCCCTTGTCAAGGAGATACAGCTGCTGATATATACCAGAGAGCATGATGGACTGCTTCTTTCCAAGCAAAATGGTATCAGCAAAGTGTGGAACTGTTTCCTTCACGTGAGGCCAACTTTATATGCATGAAGGCTGTGCGCCTTTCACACAGGGTGACTGCATGTGTGACGGTGAAAACAAACGACAAAAGAGGGAACTACAGGATGTGCTTTGCCAGAACTGTTTTATCAACGTGAAGTTCAGATGCGATGGAAAACGGCTGTGTGTTTTTCCACACTGAAGGACTGTTTTTGTTTTTAGGGATGGAGACCAATAGAGACGCTTTGCAGCGATCAGAGTAGATATTTTCTAAGTTAGTGAACAGTAATAACCTGTAGCTGTTGCTACAATATATGAGTTTGGCAGTGGAGTTTCCAGTTTAACCATTAGAGGTATTAGGAGCATTCAAAAGCTTGATTCATTTATTTTGTGTATCCATTCAACATGTATCCAGATATCTATGAGCTATTTCTAGATGCACCTGAGTTATTGCTACTACATGTGTTTAGAGAATGCAGACTTTATTTGCTCTAAAGTGATTATCATATACTTTTGAGGAGTTTTTCAGGTTTGCAATGGAGCATTTCGATCATAGTTGCTTTTTAGTCATGATTTGTTTTGAATTATGTATTTTTGTGTAGCCACTTCAACACATGAGTTGCTGTTTCAACATGTGCTTTTTAGTAGTTGTGACTTTTAATTTAGACATGTGGTTTTAAATGGTTTTGCTTTCAATTGAGATATGCAGTACTTTAATGATAGTTTTGTTTTTCAGTTATGTAATACAGTTGCTATTTGCTAGACTTTGTTTTTGACATATGTGAATGGTGATGATCAAGGGTCATGGGGTGCAATGTAGTGAATCAGCCACTTTTGTGGTCTGACACCCTATGATGACCCTCAACCACCACCATTCTATACTGACTTAAGTGTGTTCTGCCTTTTAGTGGAATAGTCTTTCCAAGAATAGAAGGTATGGTATGTTGAGGTGCAGTCTTGTGGGTGGTGGTGCACACATGTGCTCAATGTTGTATACTGAGGGATTTAGCGTATAATGTTATTTGTGTTAGGTGAATTATGACTTTGACCTATTGGCTTTGACGTGGTCTAATGTCATTCTGCCTTCTGACTTTACCTTGCTTCAAACTTTTCTGTGTGCACAGTGGTGCTTGTAAGTTGTGTGGATGAGAATTATAGGTGCTCCTTGCTTTTTTGATTCCATCTTGCTTTGGGCCTTTGTGTGCATGGCTTAACTAACTCTGAAGCCATTTTCTGTGAAGAAGAGGGCATGTTTTGCTTTCCTGCTGTTTTTCACATTTTACTGACTAGAGAGAACTGGTTCTTATCAGAGGAATGTACATGGTTTGACTTTTAGTCATAACATGGGCCTGATCAACCCTTGGTCTGACCTTGAAGCAGGCTGGTACTGGCTCTCATGAGAACTAGGGGGGCATGGCTTGCTAGAAGCTTCGCTGTGTTTTGAATGTGTATTAAAAAGGGGAGTCTACACTGGCTCGGTGGAAGTTCATCCGTGGAACAGACGTGTTGCCACGGAAGAGTAGAGGCTGGTGTCACCTCTGAGCTTTCGCCCGGTTCAAGCAATGGACTCCCCTTGAACAAAGTGGGGTGAAATGGAGCATTAGGTGAGGTGTCTCTGCTAATGTCTCTTGATTCTTTTCTGAATTCTTTCCTTTCCTTCTTATTTTCTGATTCTTATATCCATACATATATATTTCTAAATATATATTTGTCTTGATTGATATTTGCAATCATACTATTGATATGTTAGAGTCTGCTATGTTAGGTGCATTTGGCTTACTGTGTGATGCTATTTACTAATAAATACATCCCAGATATACCAATTCGTCTTTTCCTTGTAGCAGGAGGTGTGGACTCTTCTTGGCCAAGTATTCTGTTGTAGAAGGATGGGTGAATTCCCTTCTAGCAGGTAATTGTGTTATAGGAAGTTGGCGCTACTCCTCACAAGTGATGCGCAAATTATTGTTTTCTTGCCTTGCCTTTGGGGGAGTGTTGAAAGTTTGCCCACCTTAGGAAGTGCTGTGTATATGTTATATTCCATAAGTTTGGAACTGATATTCTCGCCCTGGGAAAGTGACGGTACATGCCTTGGTCCAGGGGAGATCTAAGGTTTGTCATTACATTTTTGGCGTAGTCGGTTGCAGGATCTGAACATTGATTTTAAAAGGGGAAGAAATATGTTTTTTTTTTTTAGAAATTGAAAGCAGACTCTTAGATATCAATTGATTTATTTGCATGGGGGTAGCCCATATGATGTGCTGGCTCGTGAAGTGAGCTAATTGTGCTGAGTTAGAATTGGTGTGTGTGTGTGTGTTTAAGTGTGTTTTGTAAAAAGTGCTTATAAATAGCTTGCTACGTGAGGCAGAAAGGGCTGGATCCCTTTCAAGTGTTGGTTAAGGAATGCATATCAAATGTTTTCAGTTGCAAAGTGAATGTAAGATATCAGAGCATAACTCTGAAACGTGGGACTCCCTTGAGATTCCAGACTCCGGAGTTGCGATGAGGGGTGTTAATCAGCAGGAGATTAATGACATTTTAGACAGAGACAGCGGTGTTATTTTAAATGTGTTGGTTAATATGCATCAAACATGTGGGCATTTGCAAAAAGAACGTAGTGAGTTGAAAACAGAGCTAGTTGATGCCCAGTTTGAAAATATATCTTTGAAGACAGAATTAAACGTGTACCAGGCTGTGAAGTTGTTTACTTTGACCAGCCAGAATGATTCAGATGTGATAAGTGTAACAGAGAATGCAGTCAGGCTACGAGCTACACAGACGGTTTTAATTAATTCTTCTGAGGAGCTTTCTCAGCCAGAAAGGAATGTGCATGAAAGTAAACAGACTAATGTTTTAGGCTTAACGATCACCGGTTGCGGACATAAATTAGACATGACAGTGAATGATACATTTTGCTTCGAAAGAGAAATGCAACAATATGATTTTGAATGTGAACAGCAGATTGTGTACAATAAGTCTGATATGTGGTCACTTCATAAACATGAACATTTATTTGGTGAGTTAATTCAAGAGCAATGTGCCCTTTTTAGTTACAGGAAAGTGCAGGGAAATAACAGGTCACTTTTAAATTCAGATGCTGGACAAATGTTGTGCTTTTGCGCACCAACAGATACTGGACAGAACAGAGTTAGAGAAAATGTGGTTTGCCTATGGGAGATTGCAATGGTTATTAAGTGGCATGTACAGACAGAAAAACAGTTTGCACAGGATTTGATAGAAAGTCCTGAAGTGGAGTTTGAAACACAAGACTTCCCAGTGAAGGTGCCCTATGTTACAAAGGAAATTAATTTGAAACAGTACAGAATGCCTGATGGGCGTGAAGGGATCAGTGAGATCATGCAGGGCTTGACAGACTGAGGTGGTGACCCTAATTGTGTAGCCTGTGTGCAAATATACCTTCTTTGACTGATGCTGTCCCAGATATTGTTACAGAAGTAGCATGGGACTTGATATGTGACTTTTGATATTGCCAATGCTTTTTTCTTTTTGATATGTCAAGAGCAGTTTAGTTTTTTTTTCTCATGAGGTGATAGACTAATGTCAGTTAAGAATTTGCTAGAATTAGTTGGACAGAATGGGAGAGCATTTTCAGATTAAAGAATGTGAAGTCTTGCTGGAGGTAAGGAGTGGTTAAAGCTGTTTTTCCTCTCAGACATGTAAAGAGTTGTTCTGGAAGTGGGTCATTTGAAAGCGTCTTTCAGATTGATGTTTGGGAGACTTGCAGTGAGATCATCCAGCAACGCTGAGCAGAGCTCAGGCTTTCTGTGAAGTCCGAGGAGGAATTCCTACGGGAGGGGTCATCCCATCTCAGCTCCTCTCCTCAGTAGGCAGTGACAGCTTCATAGAGATAGATGTCTGGGAGGCTTGCAAAGGCGCAGCCCCCCCCCCCCATGAGGAGAGTCGCAGATAGTCCACGAAAGTTGGCAGGAGTGCAGATCACTCCGACCTTGAAGGAGATAAGGTGCGAGCTAGAGACAGCCGGAGAAGTCTCTGCTTGTTATGTTTGGCAAGGGGCCATTTAGTGTCCGCAGAGATTTGTGAAGGGGGGCAGCACCTGTGAGGGGTGCAGTGAGAGAAGTGAGAGAAGGAGACTGCCCCAGCCCTTCTTGCTGTGTATAGAAAAAGAGGGATTTTATCAAGACTTCAGAGGCTAAAGCGTTAGTAGTATTCTTACACAATTCCCCAGAGCTGGAGGAGACCTATGTAGACAGAAATTAAAATATTGTATTTTTAGAAATGCAAGACGGAAGAAGTGTACTTTTGAAAAATGTTTTTTGCAAGAAGAGTGATGCTTGTTTCTTTTTCAGATTCGCCCAGTTCTCCGCGTGTGAGTGGGACTCCCTTCTCCCGTGTGAGTGGGGCCCTCCCTCTCCCCCCTCCCCCTTCCCTTCCCTTCCCTCCCCTCCCCCCCCCCCCCCAAGCCTGGAGTGATCGCCAGACCAGACGGTGGCGGCTGATGCCTGTGGCTATCCAGACTGGATGGGGTCCTCCCTTGTCAAGGAGATACAGCTGCTGATATATACCAGAGAGCATGATGGACTGCTTCTTTCCAAGCAAAATGGGATCAGCAAAGTGTGGAACTGTTTCCTTCACGTGAGGCCAACTTTATATGCATGAAGGCTGTGCGCCTTTCACACAGGGTGACTGCTTGTGTGACGGTGAAAACAAACGACAAAAGAGGGAATTACAGGATGTGCTTTGCCAGAACTGTTTTATCAACGTGAAGTTCAGATGTGATGGAAGACGGCTGTGTGTTTTTTCACACTGAAGGACTGTTTTTGTTTTTAGGGATGGAGACCAATAGAGACGCTTTGCAGCGATCAGAGTAGATATTTTCTAAGTTAGTGAACAGTAATAACCTGTAGCTGTTGCTACAATATATGAGTTTGGCAGTGGAGTTTCCAGTTTAACCATTAGAGGCATTAGGAGCATTCAAAAGCTTGATTCATTTATTTTGTGTATCCATTCAACATGTATCCAGATATCTATGAGCTATTTCTAGATGAACCTGAGTTATTGCTACTACATGTGTTTAGAGAATGCAGACTTTATTTGCTCTAAAGTGATTATCATATACTTTTGATGAGTTTTTCAGGTTTGCAATGGAGCATTTCGATCATAGTTGCTTTTTAGTCATGATTTGTTTTGAATTATGTATTTTTGTGTAGCCACTTCAACACATGAGTTGCTGTTTCAACGTGTGTTTTTTAGTAGTTGTGACTTTTAATTTAGACATGTGGTTTTAAATGGTTTTGCTTTCAATTGAGATATGCAGTACTTTAATGATAGTTTTGTTTTTCAGTTATGTAATACAGTTGCTATTTGCTAGATTTTGTTTTTGACATATGTGAATGGTGATGATCAAGGGTCATGGGGTGCAATGTAGTGAATCAGCCACTTTTGTGGTCTGACACCCTATGATGACCCTCAACCACCACCATTCTGTACTGACTTAAGTGTGTTCTGCCTTTTAGTGGAATAGTCTTTCCGAGAATAGAAGGTATGGTATGTTGAGGTGCAGTCTTGTGGGTGGTGGTGCACACATGTGCTCAATGTTGTATACTGAGGGATTTAGCGTATAATGTTATTTGGGTTAGGTGAATTATGACTTTGACCTATTGGCTTTGACGCGGTCTAATGTCATTCTGCCTTCTGACTTTACCTTGCTTCAAACTTTTCTGTGTGCACAGTGGTGCTTGTAAGTTGTGTGGATGAGAATTATAGGTGCTCCTTGCTTTTTTGATTCCATCTTGCTTTGGGCCTTTGTGTGCATGGCTTAACTAACTCTGAAGCCATTTTCTGTGAAGAAGAGGGCATGTTTTGCTTTCCTGCTGTTTTTCGCATTTTACTGACTAGAGAGAACTGGTTCTTATCAGAGGAATGTACATGGTTTGACTTTTAGTCATAACAGGGGCCTGATCAACCCTTGGTCTGACCTTGAAGCAGGCTGGTACTGGCTCTCATGAGAACTAGGGGGGCGTGGCTTGCTAGAAGCTTCGCTGTGTTTTGAATGTGTATTAAAAAGGGGAGTCTACACTGGCTCGGTGGAAGTTCATCCGTGGAACAGACGTGTTGCCACGGAAGAGTAGAGGCTGGTGTCACCTCTGAGCTTTCGCCCGGTTCAAGCAATGGACACCCTTTGAACAAAGTGGGGTGAAATGGAGCATTAGGTGAGGTGTCTCTGCTAATGTCTCTTGATTCTTTTCTGAATTCTTTCCTTTCCTTCTTATTTTCTGATTCTTATATCCATACATATATATTTCTAAATATATATTTGTCTTGATTGATATTTGCAATCATACTATTGATATGTTAGAGTCTGCTATGTTAGGTGCATTTGGCATACTGTGTGATGCTATTTACTAATAAATACATCCCAGATATATCAATTCGTCTTTTCCTTGTAGCAGGAGGTGTGGACTCTTCTTGGCCAAGTATTCTGTTGTAGAAGGATGGGTGAATTCCCTTCTAGCAGGTAATTGTGTTATAGGAAGTTGGCGCTATTCCTCACAAGTGATGCGCAAATTATTGTTTTCTTGCCTTGCCTTTGGGGGAGTGTTGAAAGTTTGCCCACCTTAGGAAGTGCTGTGTATATGTTATATTCCATAAGTTTGGAACTGATATTCTCGCCCTGGGAAAGTGACGGTACATTCCTTGGTCCAGGGGAGATCTAAGGTTTGTCATTACATATAGTGGCTGGAAATCAAAGGTATATAGAGCATTGAAAACACTATGCCGCGAGCAGGCTCTCTCAAATATTTGGAATTGGCAGAATCCCTTGGATCCCGGGTACACATATTTTTCTTACCCGCACTATAAGCATGCAAGATTAGATTTTATATTAGTATCTCACACTCTTCTGCATAATAGCTCAATTGAGAAAGCGCCACATATACTGGCAGATCATAAGCCCCTTATATTAGAGCTTAAAGGGAATGTGTCAAAAACATTTTTTAAAGATCTCTTCTCACTAATGAAGAATACTGTGAACATACGAGGATTTGGATTTCCCCATTTCTCAAGGAGAACAAAGGGAGCGCAGAGATTGAAGTGGTGTGGGATACACTGAAAGCAGGAATACGTGGTGAGACACTTACAGGCACATGCATCAAGGTAAGGAATTGCGATTCCTTAATAGCGATTTTTAAGGAATCGCTATTAAGGACTTGCAATTGCTTTTGCATGTAGGAATCACTAAATAAATTGCGATTCCTACACATTCCCTATTAGCGAATCGCAAATTGTGATTCGCTAATAGGTAATGCCTTCCCATTCATTCCTATGGGCCTAGAGACCCATAGGAATGAATGGGAAACTATTCGCATTTTGCGATTACCAAATAGGTAATCGCAAATTGTGAATGCTATTTCAAGGGTGATAGGGGGCCAAAAGGCTGCCCTGATTCACCCCCAAAACTGGCATGTGTGCACAAGTGGCACACACACATGCCCTAAGGGCATGTGTGTACACCACATGGCACTTAGAAAAATGCAATTTGTTGCATTTTTCTAAAGAATTGCAAATTATCACCAACATGAAGTTGGTGGTAATTCGCGATTCCTTAATGCTAAGTAGCAATCTCAGATTGCTTCTTGCATTGCATTTAAGGAAACGCAAATTGCGATTCCCTAAATGCATTCGCAAAATAGGTAATCGCGAATTTTGCATTTACCTATTCTGCGAATGGGTTTGGGCTTGATGCATCCCAAATGGCTAAATACCACTCGCAAAGGGGCCGATTCTGCGAATCGGCCCGTTTGCGACCGGTATTTTGCTTGATGCATGCGCCCCTTAGCTTCTCACTATCCCTGAACAAAAAAAATCACTCCTTATTATATGATTTGCAAGCCAGATTGGCTGCTGCCGAAGAAGAACTGATCACTGTGCTTCAGAACGGGGGTGACTCTGCAAAACACTGGCAAAAATGATGGTAGCCAAATCAGCAATATTGGAGACAATGGCAAAAAGGGCCGCAGATAGACTGGCAGCATGGAGGCAGGAAGCATACAAGTGTAGCGAGCAGAGTGGACATCATTTCGCAACTAGAGCTCGGCACGAAGCCACTAGAAATACAATAGCAGAAATCAACTATCCTATGCGAGGGAGAACCACAGACCCAGAGAGAATTCGTAATGTGTTTTATACATACTACCAAGATCTGTACCACGAGGCTACACCAGGCCATTTGGGAGATGTTATTACATAGCTTAATCAGATTCCAACTGAATAATTTTCCCAGGAGGATCAGCAACAATTGGAAGAACAGCCCCAATGGGCCGATATACTGCTATGTCTTAACAGTCTCCCAAGCGGTAAGGCCATTGGCCTAGACAACATACCTTTAGAATTTTACAAAAAGTTCTCGACCCAACTGAAAGATTGTATGTTGCAATTAATTATTCATGTATTTAAGGGGGGAAGACCGCCTGAATCCTGGACACAGGCCAAAATATAGTCTTTCTCAAAAAACATAAAACACCATTGGAACCTGGTTCCTATCGCCCTTTAACCCTGATAAACTCCGAAAATAAGATCTATTCTAAAGTCCTCGCCACGTGCTTAGGTAGTCTCTATACGACAACATGGATTCATACCAGGGTGCGGGACGACGGACCATATTAGAAGGGTCATTTCACTTTTTGATGCTCTAAGCATATCTAAGGACCCAATGGCATAAATTCTGCTAGTTGCAGAAAAAGCCTTTGACAGGGTCTCGTGGACTTTCTTATGGGAGACCCTGTCAAGGTTCAGAATAGGCAAGGGACTTCTACAGGCTTTTAAAATGCTTTATTTTCAGCCTAGCGCAAGACTCTTTCTTAATGGTGTATTAACAGACACTTTTAAAATCACTAGAGGTACCCGAGAGGGCTGCCCAAGCTTGCCGCTTCTCATCGCAATTTATATAGATTTGTTGGATAGTAATAAGGTTATTAGGCCTATTGTAACTAACGGTTGGGAAACCAAAGTCTTGGTATATGCCGATGACATTGCCCTAGTGACTCCAAATCCCTCAATGGCTATAGGCGAGATTGAAGTAGAAGCGGTGAGATTTGGGTCACTCTCAGGATATTCTCTCAATCGCAGCAAAACCCAAATTGTGTGTAATGATAATGCAACGATTAATGACACAAGAGTGGTAGAAAAGGCAATATATCTCGGAGTTGAGATTACTGCTAAAATCGACAACATTGTGAGTGTTAACATTGATCCCTTAATATCCAAATTGAAACCCGAACTGGAGAGATTACATAATCTACATTTATCGATTATTGGCAGATGTAACATTATTAAAATGCTATTCTTCCCTAAGTTTTTATATTTTCTACGGGCAATCCTGCTAGAATTTACCTCTAGCTGCTTAAAAAAAATAGAAAATGTATTTTCCCGCTTTATCTGGGCATATGAGAAACCCAGAAGGGCATTTAAATACTTATCTTTACCAAGCGAACGGGGAGGACTGGCCTTACCAAACATAAGACTGTACTATTGGGCTACTACTTTACTATCTAATCTAGCCCTCATAAGAGAAAAACCAAGGCTCAGCACTATTGAGGAAGTACCAACCCCAATAGAACTCATTATGGGGGTAGACGCATGGGGCTGGGTTTAGCGATTCTTGAATGACAGCCATTACAAGAAAGTCTGCTTCAAAACTCTACAAGGGGGGCACGGCATCATAAGCTCAGTCCGGAAACTGATAGGTCTTGGTTGCAGTAACCCCAATTTACCTGAAATATTTAAAGATCCAATTGTTAAAAGGTGGTACGATGCGGGTTTGTCTAAGCTTGGTGATTTTTATTCTCCAACAGGCATAGCATCTTCTGAAAATCTTATAGAGCAGTATGAATTAGATCGGAGAGATTTCTATAAATATGTGCAAATCCGGGATTTTTTAACTAAGAAGGGTGGAGGTCCAATCGGTTTTATCAACAATAATATAATAGATAATCTAAGAAAGAATAAAACCTTATCTAGTGGAGATGTGTATAACCTTTTCAATGCATTAATGCCAGATGATATGGAGGCTCGAGCTTTAAAGTGGTAAGCCGAGATAGGAACTCCGGAAAACCTTTTCTGTGACTCAGCTGAATTAGCACAGAACATCTTAATTCCGGCCCGTCTCCGAGCTCAATATTATAAAACTTGCTTTTCGCTATATTACACCCCAAAAAAGATCGCCAAATGGGGGACGGGGAGAGGAACACTTTGCCCCAGGTGTGCATAATTTCAGGCAGACCTAAGCCATATCTTTGCCTCCTGCGATGGTCTAAATAACTTAAAACAAGAGATCTCTAACTTTCTCAAGGAGGTACTAGAGGCTGACTGTCTCCTTTCTCCGACCTTGAATGTACTGGGGTCGGACCAGGAAATAAAGGGGAAGCCAGGAGAAGAACTTGTGTTTCTTGCTCTGCGATACTTCGCTTACGCCTCGCCTCCGCATGGTTGGATACGAACCCCCCCGGGTTTCACCAGTGGGTGTCTCGTCTATCAGCAAATTACAATTTCTAAAAAGCCATCTATGCAAAAAGGGGATTGCGCTCACGAACTAAAGGCTTAAAAATCTAGGCACCGTTGACAAGATGGATTGAGAAGAATAAATAAGCCACAAAACCCATCTTTATTTTTTCCTTTTTTTCTTTTTTCTCCTTTAAATCAAAAACAAAAAACAATAGAGTGTACCCAATTCCTTGTGGGTGGGGTGGGAGGGAAGGTGGGTTCTTTTGGGTAGCTTAAATTGAAAAACAGGGGAAAAAACGTAGTGCATAACTTTTTTCTTTGCATTGTTTTCTATTTTTGCCCAACTTTCTGGTGATAATGAATTGTAATTATGACATACTATTGTTAAATTATGCATTAATAAAAATATATCTTTTTTTTTTAACAAACGTGACTGATATCCTTCCTGCTGTATTAAATGTGGATTATATCTAGGGCTCCCACTTTTCCGTGTTTACTGATTTTTACAGACAGATAGAGACAGAAAACTATTTATTTTCCTGTCTGTGTCTATTTTTAAATACAGAAAATAGGTCTTCTTTGGATATTTTTTCTACTGTCAATCATGAGTGCCAGGTCAGTAGGTGTATAGATTGATAGGTAGGGGCGATTAAAAAAGACAATATATTTCCCAATTAAGCTTAATTAAGTGCAGATCTACAGTTGTGTATGCTGTTGTGCAAAGCAAGGGTTCTCAGATAATGCTATTGCACTGTATACTGCTATCCGTCAAGTGTGTGATGGAGTAACCCATCCTCCAACCTCTAAACCAGGCCCTTATTTCTTCTCGGGAAATCATAAAATATTTAACTCATTGCAATCACAGATCTCTGAATGTACTGGTCTCCAGCCTAGGCTTTCTGAATGGTTGTCTTCTTATTAGACCCACAGACCAAGGTCACCTTTCAAACAATAGTCCTAAAAGGCTGCTCTGTGTTGAGCTACTGTGGTCCTTAATAACATATATTGTTATATTAAAACTCTTAACTAGATTCCTAAAGTCTCTTCCTTAGGTAGACCTATAAGTAGCTTTGGCCAAGCTGTGCCGGATGTTCATTTTAAACCTTCTGCTGAGATCTTGCCTGGATACATGTTCTATTTTACCTCTATTTGTAATCAATATGTTCCCTAGATGAGAAAGGAAGTGGTTTCAAACATTCAAGACTAGTTGGCTCTCTCTACTATGATCACCTCAGAAAGGCTCTCAGTTGCTGTATTCATTCATTATTCATTATTGTGAGTTACAACTGTGCATGCATGTCTTTATTACACCTTCCCATCAGGGATGTAATAACGGAGCGAACTAAAATCTCCGACTAAGCCTAACTTTGGTATGAGTAGCTCTCACAAGGAATAAACCTTCACCCTCACATGTGCTTCACACTTGCTCAGGCATAGCTGCTTGGTTAAATCTGCCACACTTGTGGGCTAAACTTCCAATCAATGGTGCTTACTTCGATAACTTGGCGGGTCACCGGTAATCCTGTGGTTACAGGCTCCACCTCACACCACCACTGTAATGTAAGACTGTGGTTCATCTGAATTCAGTCGAAAGATTGCATGAAGTATGCAGCAGAGGAGTTTGAGACTTCATAATAGCAATACACTACATTACAGAAACTAATGTTTGCACTTTCTTACACAACGGAGAACAGTTCAGGAAGAGCATGAAGGTGAAGAGAAGGTACAGATAGTAGTGTTACGCGGAATACATTCACATATTTCAAATGCATGGGCAATCATTGAGCCAAGCAGAAGGCATATCATATAAGAGCCTGTGTAAGACCCAAGTGCAAGGATGTGCCTCTTATGAGTTCTTGCATTTCAGAGTGGGTGCCTCAGTTGTCCTGTTAGCTCCATCTGCCTGTTTCTCTCCTGCAAGTCTCCTGGCTCCTAACTGTACCCGGGGAGGCCAATTCTCAATATCTAAAGTGCTCCCAGGTCCTGTGACATTCAGTGGGAAGATGGGACAGATGAAAGAAATTTACTCCTGCCTGACATGGGCATAAGCCAAGAGGAATTTAGAGATTAAACCACACATTTGTTGAGAAGGAAACCATTTCTCCAATGCATCTCTAGTTACCTTCCACACAGGTTCTGTCAGGGCTCATGTCAGGAGGGTCCAAGGAACACTGACGACCCGCGTGAGAGCGCTGCCAAAGATACAGAAACTACAATCCCCAAGAGCCTTTGCGGGCTGCAGACGGCAGTGACGTCATGACGCACGGTAGCGGAAGCAGACATAGGGCTTCCGGGACACCTTCACGGTGCCGATTACTCCATGCCGGGAGCTGAATCAAGAGCGAGTAGAAGGCGGGTAAGGGTGCTTGTGGCACCGCGCTTCCTAATCCGAGGACTTCTTCAGCTCAGGTATTGTGGCCATACCTTCGTGGTATTCTCCGTTGCTTCGTTGGAGGTTTCCCAGGAGGGTTACATGCGAAGCAACCATTGGTAGCCTTTGAGGTTCCTTTTTTCCCCGTGATCTCTGTGCGCCTTTCTCCCGCGTTGGCGAACCGATATTTCCTCGGTTCTTGCGGGGAGAAAAAGGCGTAGTACATTTATCCTATTTCGTTTCCGTGAGGTTACGTTTCCCAGTACTCCCTGTGCGCCTTTCTCCCGCGTTGGCGAACCGATATTTCCTCGGTTCTTGCGGGGAGAAAAAGGCGTAGTACATTTATCCTATTTCGTTTCCGTGAGGTTACGTTTCCCAGCACTCCCTGTGCGCCTTTCTCCCGCGTTGGCGAACCGGTTCTTGCGGGGAGAAAGGACGTAGTTCATTTGACCTGCATTACGAGAGGAATTCCGTTCTAGCAGGAAACTTTGTTATTGAGGCTGAAATCTCTGTCATTGCAACGCTGGGTATGCTCCAACATGTTCTCATGAAGTAATGCTAATATGTATGCAATCAACCAGTGTGTGATTCCGGAGACAGAGATTAGGCATTAGGCCAGAAGGCTAACTGTTTTCTTTTCTTGTCTTTGTAGCAGGGGTTTGAGAGTGAGCTGGAGGTCCGCTCATCCGCTCCCCTGTATTGCCAGAAGCCTCTAGTGTATGGTACGTTGCCGCCCCCTCTGCCATTGTCAGTTTAGTGCGAGTGAGGCCCTTGGGTGGGTGACAACTCTCATACCACTTTATATCTTTCTTCCAGATCTCAGAGAAGGCTTCCCTACGTCTTGTAGGTGCAAACCAGCGCAGCGCATTCTTTTCCTTTACAGGTAGGGCCAGGGCGCTAGGAGTGGGAAGGGGCAGGGACTGAGCAAGAAGGAGTTGTAGGGAGGGGAGTACTGATATTTCTCTTCTTTCTCGTTTCAGGTCTCCCTCCCTGCTGTCCCCATCCTTTCCTTCCCCCACTGGACCACCTCACTGAGTCTGTGAATATCTAATCAGACCTTGAGGGTGTCGAGAGGTGGACCCCTTTTGAGCAACGCACGATCCTGAGGATTCCGGGTCACGACAGAGTAATCGGCCTACGATTTCTTATCCTCCCGGTTGTGCGTTGGTTGATAGGTACAATGGCGACGTTGGAAAACGTCCTCGTTGCCTTACAGTTAGTCCAAACAGAGTTAGCTGCCTCCCGAGCGGAAACCGCGGCATTACAGGCCACGGTAGACCGAATTCAAAGAAACCCTTTTAGTATCGGGAGCCCTGGAGCCTCTCATTCGGCTCCTTTAGTAGTAGAGATCCCCACCCCAGTCCCCTTAGCCACCCCGGAAAGATTCCATGGAGAAGGGAGTAAGGTTCAAGTGTTCCTTACGCAGATAATGTTGCACTTTTCTTGCAAACCTAAGGCCTTTTCCTCCAATCATGCGAGAGTAGCATTTTTGATCTCTTACTTGGCAGGGGACGCAGCATAATGGGCAGTTCCTTTGGTGAAACGCGATGATCCCTTATTATATGATTGGGACCAGTTTATCAGGGATTTCGAGAAAACCTTTAACCGCCGGGCGGCCACTCTGTCGGCGGATAAAGATCTTCTAGAACTGAGGCAAGGGAATCGCGATCTTATCGCATATCTGAACGATTTCCGGAGTTTAGTCGCAGAAACTGATTGGCCAGAAGTAAAGCAGTTGGCAGTATTCCATCGAGGGCTCAGGGAGGAGATGAAGGACATCTTAGCTCAAATTGACCCCCAGCCAACTATTTGCGAAGAGCTGATATCTTTGGTCCTCCGCTTGGATCATAGACTCAGCGAAAGAAAGGTGGACACTAGAAGAAAGGACCGTGGGTCGTGGAGGGCGGATGTTCCCCGTAGTAAAGAGATAACACCAACTACTAGAGCGGAACCTATGGAGGTAGGCGCGGTCCGTTCTGCCCTCACGAGTGAAGAGAGGGACTACAGGAGGAAGAAAGGCCTGTGTATATACTGTGGGAAGAAAGGGCATTTTATAAGGGAATGCAGCCTAAGAAGCAAAAATCCCCGCGCAGAGCCCCGCAAACAGCTCGCGGCTACTTCCGAAGAACCCCAGGGAAACGAGCGTGCTTAAGGAAGGAAGAAGGGAATTCTTTAAGCCAGTGGTACATCCCTTCCTTATGTGCGAAGACACCGATCCCTACTTCTCACTTCACTTTGGTCCTCTCACTATTTGTAAAAGGAAAGTCCTACCACGAGACGGCCATGTTGGATTCTGGAGCCACGGGTTGTTTCATTGATCAGACCGTGGTATCTCGTTTAGGCATAACCCTTGATACTAAGAAGACACCAGAAAACGTCTATGCAGTAGATGGAAAACTGTTAGAGGCTGGACCAATTCGGTTTCAGACGGAAGCCTTGGAAATACGCCTAGGAGAGGCACACGTCGAAACACTGATTTTTAATGTCATCCAGACGCCACAATACGGACTGATATTGGGGTTGCCCTGGTTACAACAACACAATCCGCTCGTGGATTGGGTGAACCAAGAACTGCGGTTTACATCAGACTATTGTAGGATGCATTGCTTCCCCCAAGACCTCCGCCCGGCGAAGACGCTGGCAGTCGTCCACCATGTAGCCACCGCTGCGGAACACCCGGTTACGTTACCCCAGGCGTATCATATGTACGAAGATGTGTTCAACGAAGACAAGGCTGAAAGGTTACCTCCACATAGGCAATACGACTGCCAGATTGACTTAATCCCGGGAGCCGTGGTACCCACAGGGAGAGTATATGCCTTGACAGAGCCGGAGAACACCTTTCTGAAACAATACTTGGACAAGTACCTCACCCTAGGCTTTATCCGGAATTCTATGTCTCCTGCAGCCTCTCCGTTGTTCTTTATTCCCAAGGCTAACGGAGAACTAAGAGCGTGCATAGACTTCAGGGCGTTAAACGCCATTACCGTCAAGAACCGGTATCCTCTCCCGTTAATACCGGTGCTCCTGGAACAAGTACAGAAGGCCGTCATTTACACCCGACTGGATCTGAAAGGGGCCTACCATTTGGTGCGAATGCGCAAAGGCGACGAGTGGAAAACCGCGTTTAAAACACGGTACGGTTTATACGAATATCTCGTCATGCCCTTTGGGTTGTGTAACGCGCCCGCGGCCTTTCAGTTCTTTTTAAACGACGTCCTTCGCAAATATCTTGATCGTATCGTCGTGGTATACATTGACGACCTTCTCATATATTCCCCCTCTGTGGAGAGCCATGTACATCACGTGCGCGCCATCTTGCAAACCCTTCAGGAGAATCACCTCTATTGCAAGATTAGCAAATGTGAATTCAGTGTTTCCACTGTCGAATTCCTTGGGGTGATGCTCACTCCCCACGGCCAGGAGATGTCAGAAAGAAAGATAGCGGCAGTAAAAGATTGGCCCATCCCCAAGACCGTTCGGGATATCCAATGTTTCCAAGGATTTGCCAACTTCTACCGGAGGTTCATTGGGCATTTCTCTGGCTTGGCAACCTCGTTAACACGATTGTTGCGAAAGAAGGTACCCTTTCAATGGACAGAAGAAACCCAGAGAGGGTTTGAGGAACTCAAAAAGGCGTTCGTGTCGGCTCCAGTGTTGGTCCATGCGGACCCGGACCAACCATATATTGTAGAGGCGGATGCCTCTGACTATGCGGTGGGCGCGGTATTGTCACAACGCCACCCCTCGACGGGTCAGTTACACCCTGTGGCCTATCGGTCCCGCAAGCTGAACTCTGCAGAAAGCAACTACACTATTGCGGAGAAAGAACTTCTAGCCATTAAAGACGCCTTTGAGGAGTGGCGACATTACCTCCTAGGAGCCAAACACGTGGTAACGGTGTTCACGGATCACCGCAATCTCCAATTCATGAAGGCAGCTAGACATCTCTCACCCCGTCAGTTGCGGTGGACACTATTCTTCGCAGAGTACAACTTCCTGGTCACCTATCGTCCCGGAAAGGACAACAAAAAAGCAGACGCCCTAACGCGACAATCCGGCTCCGAGATCATGGAAGAACCGCTCAAACAAACCATTATTGACCCAAGCAAGGTCATATGTACTACAGTTACCGAACCTTTCTTACAAAGCGTAGCAAAAACGATGACAACGGACAAGTGGAAGTCATGGTTGTCCCAACATTCAGATTGGGGAATGAAAGACGGGCTACCTCTTCGGGGAAGACAGCTGTTGGTTCCTGTCAACACCCTCCGGAAACAAGTGTTTCGCTGGTGTCACTCTCTCCCAAGCGCTGGTCATACCGGGGTTGAAAAGACCACTAAACGTATTCTTCGCCAGTTTTGGTGGCCTTCGATTCATGCCGACATACGGCAATGGGTCCAGGAGTGTGTGATCTGTGAACAAATGAAGGCCTCTCACGCCCGTCCGGCAGGACTGTTACAACCCCTGCCCACTCCAGAAGGTCCTTGGCAGAACATCTCCCTGGATTTCATCGTTGGCATGCCCAGTGATCAGGGGCACACGGTGATTCTGGTAGTAGTTGACTACCTGACCAAGATGGCACATTTTGTAGCATGTAAAAAACTCCCCACCGCCAGTCAGTTAGCACAGTTATTACTGACACATATAGTCAGGTTACACGGGTTGCCTCGGAGGGTGGTTTCGGACAGGGGGCCCCAATTTACTGCAAAATTTTGGAAAGAATGGTGTGCTACTCTACAAATCTCTCCGGACCTTTCCACCAGTTTCCACCCCCAGACCGACGGTCAGACGGAGAGGGTAAACCAAACACTCAAACAGTATTTACGGTGTTACGTCGATCGCACAACAGAAAGATGGGTAGACTCTTTATGGTTAGCAGAGGTTGCATATAATGGGGCAACACACAGTTCCACTCAGGTTTCCCCTTTTTTCTGCACATACGGGTTTCATCCGCGGTTTATCCCCTTTTTGCACCCTGGGAAAGCGGGAAACATCCCGGGAGTACAGGAACGAGTTAGACACATTCAGAAAACTCTAGAGTTCGTGAAGAACAGGTTGAGAAAAGCAAAAGGGAGATATAAAGCATATGCGGACAAACACAGACGCCCAGGGCCAGTATACAAAATAGGAGACCACGTTTGGCTTTCCACCAAAAACATCCGCTTTAAAAAGTACAGCATCTTCAACCCCAAATATATTGGTCCATATCGCATTGTAAAACTCATCAATCCCGTAGTGGTCAAACTACATCTACCCTCTTCTTTACGAATCTATCCTGCTTTCCATACCTCTTTGCTAAAACCAGCGCGTTCAGCTAGGAAGCAGGGGGCTCCCCCGGGGGTGGTAAACGAGGAAGAAGAATACGAGGTCAGGGGTATTCTTGATTCCAAGATCCACCGCTCTAAGTTGTGGTATCTCATAGCTTGGAAGGGGTATGGTGATGAGGAGAACTCCTGGGAACCAGCGGAAGGGGTTCATGCCCCACGGTGTGTAAGGTTGTTTCATCTACGTTATCCCAGGAAACCCTGCCTCTGTCAGTGTTCTTCGGGAAGGGGATGTACTGTCAGGGCTCATGTCAGGAGGGTCCAAGGAACACTGACGACCCGCGCGAGAGCGCTGCCAAAGATACAGAAACTACAATCCCCAAGAGCCTTTGCGGGCTGCAGACGGCGGTGACGTCATGACGCACGGTAGCGGAAGCAGACATAGGGCTTCCGGGACACCTTCACGGTGCCGATTACTCCATGCCGGGAGCTGAATCAAGAGCGAGTAGAAGGCGGGTAAGGGTGCTTGTGGCACCGCGCTTCCTAATCCGAGGACTTCTTCAGCTCAGGTATTGTGGCCATACCTTCGTGGTATTCTCCGTTGCTTCGTTGGAGGTTTCCCAGGAGGGTTACATGCGAAGCAACCATTGGTAGCCTTTGAGGTTCCTTTTTTCCCCGTGATCTCTGTGCGCCTTTCTCCCGCGTTGGCGAACCGATATTTCCTCGGTTCTTGCGGGGAGAAAAAGGCGTAGTACATTTATCCTATTTCGTTTCCGTGAGGTTACGTTTCCCAGTACTCCCTGTGCGCCTTTCTCCCGCGTTGGCGAACCGATATTTCCTCGGTTCTTGCGGGGAGAAAAAGGCGTAGTACATTTATCCTATTTCGTTTCCGTGAGGTTACGTTTCCCAGCACTCCCTGTGCGCCTTTCTCCCGCGTTGGCGAACCGGTTCATGACAAATAAATATCGTGATGCAGAAATATTGTTGACAATAACATTTTTTTTAGGTAAGTAATATTTTCAAGAACAATTGTGTTTTTGATATCGTATTCAATAATATAGTTGCAAAAAATATAGTTTAAAAAAATTATCTTTATGTGTTTTATTTCATATATTAATGTTTTACATTAAATATTGTTTGTATAATTGCTGACAATATTTTTAAATATAGTTTACAATTTTAAACATTTATAATTTTTTATTTAATTGTTAATAGTAATTTATAGTGTCATAGTTGTCTGTGAGGTTTCTAAGGGTGCAGGGTGGGAAGTGAATGTATTATCAATTATTTAATTGATAATTATGTAAACTGTGTCATTATTATATAGGATTTTAGGGGTATTGGATGGGAAGTTAATTAAGTAATAATTGATTAATAATTAATACATTATTAAATTGAATTGATTGTTCATTATGCAAATTGAGTAATCAATATTTGTTTTATTTTTTCAGGTATATTTTCGGTACAGTTGTTGAGTGTGTAAGGGTATAGGGTGGGAAGTTAATTAAGTAATTATTGTTACATAATTCATTATTAATTATTTCATTGATTGTTAATTAGGTAAATTGTGTAATTTTATATATTTTCAGTTATGTTTTAGATGTGGGTTGTTGGATTTGTAAGGGTATAGGGTGAGAAGTTAATAAGTAGTAATAAATTAACAATGAATTATTAATGTATTATTAATTATTTAATTGATTATTATGTAAATTGTTAGATAATTATATTTTTTAAATTATATATTAGGTGCGGCTGTTGTGTTTGTTGGGGCAAAGGGTGGGATAGTAAGTGATAAAAAAAATTAACAATTAAAATATTATTTTTTAATAATTATTTAATTAATTATTAAATATGATTATTTTGTTATACTTCTTTATTTTAGTTATATTTCAAGTGTAGGTTGCTAGGTTTGTGAGAGTACAGTGTGGGAAATTATTTAAACAATACATTACTAAAAAAAATGAATTCAAAATTATTTATTAATCAGTTTAATAATTATGTAAATTGTTTCATTGTTTTTAATGTTATATTTATAATTTTTATATTGACTTGTATATCTTTTGTTAAGTAATAGGGTTATTAAAATATGTTATGTGTTTGAAGTGAAGTACTATTCCTACTGCTGCACAGACTGGAGTGGGGATAGTACATTTTATCTCTCTGAAGTCCAACGTTTTCTCTACTGTTGCACACAGTGGAATGGAAATAGTAAATGTAACTTCTCCGAGGTCCAACGCTTTCCCTACTGTTGCACAGACTGGAGTGGGAATAGTACATTTTACCTCTCCAAAGTCCAACGCTTTCCCTACTGTTGCACACAGTGGAATGGAAATAGTAAATGTAACTTCTCCGAGGTCCAACGCTTTCCCTACTGTTGCACAGACTGGAGTTAGAATAGTACATTTGACCGCTCTGAAGTTCAATGCTTTCTCTACTGTTGCACACACTGGAGTGGAAATAGTTAATGTAATCCCTCCGAAGTCCAACTCTTTCCCTACTGTTGCACAGACTGGAGTGGGAAGAGTACATTTTACCCCTCCAAAGTCCAACACTTTCCTTACTGTTGTACACAGTGGAATGGAAATAGTAAATGTAACCCCTCTGGAGTCCAACGCTTTCCCTAGTGTTGCAAAGACTGGAGTTAGAATGGTAAATTTTACCTCTCCGAAGTCCAACGCTTTCCTTATTGTTGCACAGAATGGAGTAGGAATAGTCAATTTAACCCCTTTGAACTCCAATGTTACCCTACTATTGCACAGACTGGAGTGGGAATAGAATGTCCTTTATTTTTTTATTTAAACACTTATTTAAAAAAAAAAATATATATATATATATATTAGTATTATTTGTTTGTTTGTTAAATCTTATATTATTTGTTTATATATTGATATATTTTTTAGTTTTTGTGATCTTTTTATTAATTTGTTTTACTTTATAGTTTTTATATTTAATTAATTGGTTAATTCAGTTACATTTTTTTGTACTTGTGTTCTAATATTTTTAATATTATTATTTTTATATTACCTACTGGCGGTCGCCAGTAGGTAGTTATAGTTAGGACCTATTTTCCATAGGAAATCCGCAACATTCTATTCCCAATAACTTTGGCGCCAGTTGACGAATCTTCGCGAAATTTTCAAAACTTTTGGCCAGCTCCGGTCCGCTCCTATCCTGAAAGTCTCAGGGTGATTCGTAAAGCGGGGGCCAAGAAAAAAGGGGGGTCCAAAAACGTGTTTTCCCCATGCAATTTTCCATAGGAACCTTTAGTCGCAGCTACAGCCCGAACTGCTGAACGGAATTACACCACATTTGGAAAAAAGGTAGCCCTTGGTTCAGAGTCGTGCCTTTTGGTTAAATGGTGTAAATCCGTTCAGTAGTTCCTGAGAAAATCAAAAGTAAAATCACATATATATCTGGGCGGAGCCTAACCACACATCTCATCGTGAGATCTGATTGGCTGTCAGCACTTCATCCAAGAAGTGTTGGCAGCCATCTTGGGAGCAATATACATGATAGCACCTCATTAAAAAGCATTGCAGTTAATAGAAGGTTTTAAGACTTTGGTTACATTATAAATCATTTGTTGATGGTACCATACTCATTTTAGGAATTGTGGTGTGTGCTAAGGTGATTTTACCATGTGAAAAGCCTTCTGCTGGGATATCATGAATCATGTTTTAGAGAAAACTATTTTCTCATGCTTTTCCCACAGAGGTTTGGAAGGTGATCTATAAGCTAAACTGAGAGCATATTTTCTGTAAATTCACATTATCTTTCTCATTCATGTGAGAATGAAGTCTGACATTCTCAGTAAAACATGTACATCCAACAAGGGCAGAGACTATCAGTTGATTCCTTTGTGTTCTACTGCAGCTTCCCAGAGTGTTCTAAAGAACAATTAGAGCGCTAAGAGTCCTACTTATGACAAACGTATTGCACACCTGAAGCCATCTTGATTGGAATAAAGTGGTAACTCTTAAAACATTTAATTTAAAAAGGAACAAAATGAGGGGGTTTATTTTGCCATAGAAAGTATGATTAGTGCTGCAGAAAGAAAAATTAGGGCACTTTTTGAGTGACTTCTCAAATCCTCTTCTATTTCATTAAAAAATTCTGACATGCAGACTGAAACATGTACTTTCAATACCAGCAGCAGACTTCCCTGGTGAGCAGTAGCTTTACTACAGTGATCTAATGAGTAACTAGAGTGCTAACATTCTGAATTTATGGCAAATTTGTGACACATCTGAATGCCTTCTTGATGGAATCAAAGTAAAAAACTGAAAGTATTTCCTACTGAGGAGACTGTAGTAAATGAGGAAATTAGGAAACTTCATAGCAAATAAGTCTCCCAAGATGGCCACCAGAGACAAAAGATCCCAAATGTAGCACAAATATCACCCAGATGTAGCCCAAGTATAGCCCAATGACAGAATGTCCCAGAGTGTTCTTAAGAACAACTAGAGAGCTTACTGTCTTACTTATGACAAAAGTATGGCACACCTGAAGCCATCTTGATTGGAATAAACTGGTAACACTTAAAACATTTAATTTAAAAAGGAACACAATGAAATTATGATTAGTGCTGAAAAAATAAAAATTAGGGCACATTTTGAGTGACTTCTCAAATCCTCTTCTATTTCATTAAAACATTCTGACATGCAGACTGAAACATGCACTTTTAATACCAGCAGCAGACTTCCGTGGTGAGCAGTAGCTTTACTACAGTGACCTAATGAGCAACTTGAGTGCTAACATTCAGAATTTATGGCAAATGTGTGACATATCTGAATACCTTCTTGATGGAATCAAAGTAAAAAACTGAAAGCATTTCCTACTGAGGAGACTGCAATAAATGAGGAAATTAGGAAACTTCATAACAAATAAATCTCCCAAGATGGCCACCAGAGACAAAAGAGCCCAAATGCAGCACAAATATCACCCAGATGTAGCCCACATGTAGCCCAATGACAGAAGTGTGCAAAACACTTTTTATTTTTTGTGTTTTTGCAGTTCTATATAGTGCAGACTTGTCAGGTATTGGAGTGCTTTACATGAGCATTGGTTACATCACACAAGAACAAATTCATTTTGGTTGTAGACATGGGGAGATTAAGTGATTTGACCAGAATCACAGAAAGTCTGCAGCCCTGGAAGTAACACCACATCCTCTCCCCTAAGTGCAAAATGTAATCAAGTGGTCAACTGGATAAAAAAACATAAAGATAACAAATAATTTAAAAGTGCTTTGTCGCTATTTGAAAACTCCGAAAATATGTCCTCATTTTAGTTTTTTAGAGCACTAACCATAATTTTGATGCAAATAAGACCCTCTCATATATGTAATTTCTAAAGGAAATGCTCTAGGTATTACAGTTTTGATTACATCAAGATGACGTCAGGCGTTCCACACTTTTGTAATAAATATAGAATGTTAGCAATCTAGTTGTTCATTAGGATACTGTTGAGAGGCAGAGGCCAGGGGCACAGACTCTGAAAATTGAAGGCAGGTAGGAGGGTGCAGAGGCAACAATTTGACCACACTGTGCAGGCAGGAAGGGCAGTGACAGCACACCAGACTATGGAGGGCAGTGGAAAGGGGGGCAGGGAAACAAACCAACAATACAGGACTGGCAAGAGAGGCTGTGGTAATATAATAGACCATTGTGGGCAGAAGGAAGAGGCAGTGGTAGTACAACCATACATGCCAACAGACCCGATTCAGCCAGGAAACGTCCAATGTTTTTAAGCTCAAATGGGCTTTATTTGATCTGTCTCCTGTCTACAATCTCCTCTTTTTCAATGTAACTCAAAGGGGAAAATCAATACCCCAGTTTTTTTTCAAAAGCTCCCTCTTACCAAGTTCAAAATGTTCGCAAGTATGGTACATTGGATCATGGAAGGCAGGAGGAATTGGGGTAGGGACATGGACTCGGATAACAGAGGACAGGAGGGACATGGAGAGGTGCACCGAACTGACCCTTCAGGGCAGGCATCAGGGTTTGCAGTAGCACAATACACCACACAGGGCATGCGGGATGGGAGTGCAGCACCACAGTCCATAGAAAGCAATAGGGAGGGGACAGGACCATGCACATGGACAACAGAGAACAGAGGGGAAAGAGGCAATGGTAGCTAGCTGACCATAATGGACAGACAGGAGAGAAAACAGCATGCATAACAGACCATAAAGGGCAGGAGGGACGGATCAGGGGCATTACAATGGAACAGACAAGCCAGGAGGGAGAGAATAGGGGTCTGCACATGGAAACAGAGGGCTGGGGTCAAGGGGGCAGGGCAGGAGCAGCAAGATGACCTTGGAGGTCAGGCAGGATAGGCACTAGAAGCAAGACACACCATGGAGAGCAACAGTGAGACTATGATGGCATACACTCAGACCATGGAGGGAAGGTGGGAGGGGGCAGGGGCCGCTAGCTGACCACACAGGCAAGGTGGGAGGGGCCGTAGCAGCACAGAAGACCATGCATGGCAAGCGGGAGGGTTAGCGGCAGCACAGTGGCTATGATGGGCAAGAAGGAGGGTGCAGGGGCATGCACAAAGGACCATGGAGGATAGAAGGGAGGGTCAGGACCTGGGCACAGACAAGAGAGTTCAGGGGAAGGGGCCTCACAACAGACCACGCGGGGCAGGCAGGAGGAGCAGTTGCATCACAACAGACCAGGGAGGGCAGATGGGTGTGGCAGTAAAATGGACCATGGAGGACAGGAGGAAGGGGATAGGAGCATGGAATGTGGACAGGCAGGGTGGAGGTGGCAGGGACAGGTTACAGTCATCTGACAGTGCTAGGCAGGTGGGAGGGGAGTGGCAGGTCAATAGAACACTCATAGTAGATAGGAGTGGCAGGTCCATGGAAGATGGTGGGCATAAAGGATGGAGCAGGGGCATGCACAAAGACATCGTAGGGCAGGGGGAAGGAGAATAGGGGCAGCAAGCTCAGCACAGAGGCTAAGCAGGAGGTCAATGATGGGGCATAGAATTGGGCAAAGGAGGGCAGGAGGAGTGAACTGGTACATCATGCTAAATGGAGGGCAGTGGCAGCACATCAGACCATGCGTGGCAGGAGGGAGGAGGCTAGTCCATGGATTCAGACAACAGAGGATAGGGAGGAGGTGGATGTGGCAGCAAGCTAACTGTTCAGAGAAGGTGGGAAGGCCAGTGGCAGAACAACGGCCACACAGGGCTGTAATAAGGGAGCAGGGACATGAACTTGGACAATGGATGGCTAGGAGGAGGGAAGGCAGGAGCAGCAAACTTGGGTGGGGGCAGCACAAGGCC
Organism: Triturus cristatus; assembly: GCF_964204655.1. NCBI lineage: Eukaryota > Metazoa > Chordata > Amphibia > Caudata > Salamandridae > Triturus > Triturus cristatus. Next base: position 805,065,340 of record NC_140591.1, read on the forward strand.
AGGCCCTGCTTCCAACCCCCACCATCCATTGTGATATGCATCTTACTTCACGTTAACAAAAAACTAGAAATTTGCTGGAAAAAACAAAGATTATAGGGACGGTATAGTTAGACTCAGATTTCCCTCATACACAACCAGTGAAATTCAGCAGTTATAGTTACCTGAGCTAACTATAACTTACGCCCCCGCAATGTACTGCTAATGACCCCAGACATTACATCATTCATGACATGGTCAGTTACATCACTCATGACATCCCTCATGACATCTCAAATGAGCTGTGAATGGAATGGAACTATAATCGCTAGAACTTTATTTAGGGATAGTCTGTGTATATTAACACCCCTTTTTTTCCTTTTCTTTCGTGTAAGAACCATTATAATACGCAACGTTCCCAGATTAATATGGACGATAGCCTTTCACTTTAAAGTAATGTGTAGTCCATTGTTTATGTTGATGTATGCAATTCTAAGTATGTTTATTATGAATAAGTCACGTTGGCAAACATACAGGTATGGCGGTCACGGGGCAAGATATGCTGAAATGACATTGTGTGCATATTAACACTTGTTTTCTTTTCTTATTGTATCAATTCCTGAATTTTCACATTTTGACCAGGCCAATATGGCCGCCAGCTTTTTGGATTAAAGTAATGCACTGCTGATAACATCACATATTACATCACTCATGACATGGTCAGTGACATCACTGATGACATCTCAAATGACATCACTGATGACATCATCTACGTGATCATCTGATGCACCTCCTCACACCCTAAAATACAGACTACCATTCTCGAAACCATAGACACACCAATACTAGTACAGCTACAATATTCTGTGCACTATGCATGCAGACCTCTAATGAGCTACATAGCTTTGATACAGTCTTTTAAATATTCAGTTAGTACCTATGCAGTCTAGGAATCCTTCTGTCTGTCCCATGCACTTCTCCATTCAACCATCCATCACTATCTACGTATCCTATCACTCTGCCAATACCTAAGCACTAATAAATTTAGCACGCACTTTCTTTGCAACACTGAAATTACTCCAGTTATCAGTCGTATACTTAAGGAATGGAGTAGTCAAACACACAAGTGCAGGAACAATATTTTGTACACTATGCATGCACACCTCTAACTAGCTACAAACTATTGATACGCTCTTTTAAATACCCAGTTAGTACCTATGCAGTGTAGGAATCCTCCTGTCTGTCCCATGTACTTCTCCATTCACCCATCCAGCACTATCTACTTATCCTATTACTCCACCAATACCTAAGCACTTATAAATTCACTATACACTCTGTTTGTAATACTGTAATTATTCTAGTTACTAGTCATAAACTTATGGAATGGCCTAGCTACTAACACAAGTACATCTATAATATTTTGTGCACTATCCAAGCAGACCTCTAACTAGCTACATACTATTGATACACTCTTCTAAATACCCATACTCATGCAGTGTAGGAATCGTCCAATCTGTCCCATGCACTTCTTTAATCACTTATCTACCACTATCTACTTCTCCTATCACTCCACCAATACGTAAGCACTTATAAATTAAGTGTTCACTCTTTTTGCAGCACTGTTATCATTCCAGTTACTAGTGGTATTCCTACAAAATGACCTAGGCACCAACACAAGTACACATAAAATATTCTGTGCATAATCCCTACAAATCTCTAAGCAGATACATACTATTGTGGTCCACTCCATTAAATACTGAAGTAGTACCCATGCAGCTCAGGATACCTCCTGTCAGTCTCATGCAATTCTTCAATCACCCATCCAGCACTATATTCTTATTGTATCAGTCTGCCAATACCTAAGCACTTATGGGCAGATTTACAAGCACCCTGCGCCACCAGTACGTCACTTTTTGTAACGTAGTGATGGCGCCAGGCACTCCTTCGTATTTACAAGGAGAGGAAAAGCCACCCTGCGTGGTTTTTCCTCTCCTTGTAAATTCGACCCCTTCATACACAGAACTTTGCATTGAAGGGGCTTCCCATAGGTGTTGTTGTGGGTGTTCCCATGCAACACCCATAGAACAAGACACATCTCCAGATTTACGATTTCTCATAAATCTGGAGATGTGTCTTGTTCTATGGGTGTTGCGTGGGAACTAAATCTGGAGATGTGTGTGAATGCTGCGCCATCCTAGAGTTGGTGTAGCAAGGCGCAACGAGGAGAATTGTTTTCATTTCTCTTCAGTTTTTCCTCTTTCAATGCATGCTGCATTCCATAGCATACATTGAAAGATGAAAATGCCTTTACTGATTGTTTTTGTGCAGGAAGGTGTCCCTTCCTGCACAAAAACAATCTCCACCCGACACAGACATCCTTGCACCATGGTGCAAGTGTGCCTGTGTCATCAAATGGCTGCAGTTTTTGCAGCAGTGCAGAGGGAAGCACAGAGTTGCAACATATTCATGTACATATGTCACATCCCTGTGCTTCAGAAGTGCCACAGTGCAGTGCAGCTAAAGAGCTTGCAGTGTCACGCTGCAGTACTTCCTCATAAATCTTCACCTATAAATTCACCATACACTACTAATTCATTCTTTCAGTCAATCATGCTGTATACATATACATATATTCAACCAAACTTTCACACATTACCTTGCAATTATAGTTCTTTCTTTAACCATATAAGGTTGTTCTGATAAGAACTTTTTTCCTTCTTTTTTCTTTTGTATTTTTTTTTTTTGTTTAATTTTTTTTTTTTTCGTGGTTTGTTCAAAAAATGAACAAAAACGAATACAACAGGAAACATTTGGAATTACTTATCATTCCAAAAGCAAAAAAACAAAAAAATTAACAACGATGGTTGCGTTGCGCAGCACAAACTGCATCCACCGACTGCTCACCGAAGCATATAAGTTACTTCACGCAGTGTTGCTCGAGAAAGGCGAATTCTGGCCTAATGTCCATTGCAGGTGTTCCTGAGGATGCTCCATATGTACTTGCCACAGCAGGTGAGGGGTTCAAAGCAGCTCGCCTCATTTCCTCCCGAGCAAGATTGAGAGGATGTGTGGTCCGGAGATGCTTGTACATAGAAGCAGTGCCACAAGAGTATTTTTTTTCACTGCCTCTTGACAGGACTTGGTCACAAATTGTGCACGTCACCTTTCTCGCATTTACTTTCTTCTCTCCAGGTGGAAAAGTGAAGAATTTCCACATGACAGATTCCGGCCTCTGTGGACGTGGTGCCTCCTGCAAGAATTCTTCTTCAGAAGATACTTCCTCCTGCTGCTGCTGGTGTCCAGATGCCATTTTGTTTGATATTTTTTGAAAAACACCAAAAAAAAACAAGCAAAAAGGGTTCTTGTAGGAAAAGAGATGTCTATCTAAAGATGCTCCAACAAGAATGATTAAAATGGGTGGGGTCCTTCAATAGTTACAGTGGGAAATGTTATGAACCAATGAAATCTTTATTTTTTTAGGTCACATGAGATCCGCGCACTCTGCGCTCACGAATCACGCACCCGACGCAACTTCGCGAAAATATATTTAAAAATAATATACGTTTATTATAAGTACAAATATATTATTTTTATGATATCTTAGATAGTCTTTCACCCTAATATGTATGTTAAACACACATACATATCATTTTAGTACATAAAAAGAATTTGCGGGAGTCGCGCATCCTGCGAGCCCCTGCACGTATATGACGTCACGCGGGACCCACCACCGCGCAAGCGTCACGTACCGTAATGCGCATGTGTCAGTAATGCGCGGGAGCAGGAGTCGCGGACTGGTCGCATACCAATCGCACACATCACGTGATATTAAATGTATATGATGTAACTGAAAAACACGCAGCTGTCGCACACCGTACGCGGATCCTTCATGGCATTTCTAAAATGGCGGCTAGAATCCGTGCACCCACCGTGATGTGTACGCTTTAGGTGCGCGACTTTTTTTTAAAGAAAATAATTTAAATATATTAAATTAAAAAAATAAAACAAAAAATAAACAATAGTTCTGTTTTAATTTTTTTTTAAATTTGTTTTTTGCAATTTTCAGAAAAATATATATTGTTATTTAATGAATAAAATATTTATAAATAAACAATTAAAAAACTGTAGAAAATCAGTACAAAAAAAATAGGTATAACAACTATTGCACTTAAAAATGAGCATTTAAAAAACCTTTGAAATTCACTGAAAAAACCATAGGTTTCAGAGACGTTATAGTTAGAAATTATCATTTAAAAAAGCTTTGAAATTCACTGAAAAAAACATAGGTTTCAGTGACGTTATAGTTAGAAATTAGCTTTTAAAAAACCTTAGAAATTCACAGAAAAAAACATAAGTTTCAGGGGTGTTATAGTTAGCTGGACATTTCACTCGTACAAAACCATAGACATTCCTCCGTAATAGTTAGTTCTGCTAACTATAACTCGCACTCCCGCAATGCACTGCTGATGATGTCACATATTACATCATTCATGACATAGTCAGTGACATCACTGATGACATCACTGATGACATCATCCACGTGACAATCTGATACACCTCATCATACACTAGTATAACCTTTCATCACTCACTGTAAAATACAGAGTACCATATTTGAAACCATTGACACACCAATACCAGTTACTACGTACCCACTCACTGATTCCTAAGTCTACACACACAACTACCCATTCAACAACAGAATCACTTATACATGCAGTCACTAATTAATAGAACACTATCAAATGCACTTATACACATATATAGACATTGACACATCAGCAGTCATCTTAGTCGGTTATGCAGTCATCCTACTCACTCATGAAAAAAATTAATCACACTTACATGTACTCACTTACACAATTATACACACAACACCTCATTTATTCAAACACATAGTAACTCGTAGTTAATATGTTAAAAAATCATCATTACAATTATACACTCATTCATATAGTTACTCTCACAATCATTGACTCTTATATATACTTATTTATATACACCAACTCTCACATACAATGCCTTTTAGTTTTTACTTTGTTGAAGATGTACAACTAAAACATATATTCGCTCACCAACACACAAATAAATACACTCAGTCACCCAAACAACTGTTTCCACATGCACTCTTAAACCTATACACCTAGTCAATCAACCATTCACACATCTATGCATCTATGCATTACACACACCCCATCCAAACACACACAAACTCAGTGTCCTATACAAATACTCACCCAACTAATCAATAACTAATATATACACTCATGTAGTTAGTGACCAACTGATGCAGCATGTTATACAACAACAGAGACACTGATGCACACATTCACATAGTTTAGTTACAAATCCATGTATTAAGTGAGACACTTTTAATTACTCACTTAAACAGACAGCTACTAAATCCTCCATCCAGACAGTTATATATCCACTCAATCTTCAATACAGATTGGTATATATATATAATACATATTTAAATTTCAAACTAAACCACATTCACCGGATGATATCATCAGTGATGTCATTTGAGATGCCATCAGTGATGTCACTGACCATGTCATGAATGATGCAATATGTGACATCATCAGCAGTGCAGTGCGGGCGCGCAAGTTATAGTTAGCAGAACTAACTATAACGGAGGAATTGCTATGGTTTTGTATGAGTGAAATGTCCAGCTAACTATAACACCCCTGAAACCTATGGTTTTTTCTGTGAATTTCTAAGGTTTTTTAAATGCTAATTTCTAACTATAACGTCTCTGAAACCTATGGTTTTTTCAGTGAATATATATATATATATATATATTTATATATATATTTATATATATATTATCTACTGGCGGTCGCCAGTAGATAGTTATAGTTAGGACCTATTTTCCATAGGAAATCCGCAACATTCTATTTGGAATAACGTTGGCGCCGGTTGACGAATCCTCGCAACATTTTCCAAACTTTTGGCCAGCCCCGCTCCGCTCCTACCCTGAAAGTTTTGCGGTGATCCGTCAAGCGGGGGCCGAGAAAAAAGGGGGTCCCAAAACACGTTTTCCCCATGCAATTTCCCATAGGATCTGTTGTCGCAGCTACAGCCCGAACCGCTGAACGGAATGGCACCAAGGATCCGCGGACCGTACCCGCACCGTAAGCGCACCCTCCCCGAACCGAGCGTGCACCCTCCCGATCGCGCGCTGAATGCTAATTGGCTGTCGAGTGTCTCTGTACATTCGAAACCAGGAACTGTTGGCGGCCATTTTCTGCCTCGGTAGAAGCGAGGCTGAAGATGCAAGTGTAATAAGTGTGTAAAACATATAAAGTGGGCAGAGTGGAAATACTCTGACCCTCTAGGGGTGCTTAGAGGGTCCCAGAAGGACCCCCTGGGGCCCCCCTTTTTTAAAAACAATAAAAAACGGGGAAATGCGCGCACGGTGCGCACATCCCATCGCGTTGGATGCACGGATTCTCTCGCGATGGGTGCGCGGATCCACGGCAACGTTTTTTGAAAAACGACAAGAAATCATTGGTTATATGACAACTTTCTACACTGAAAGGTAGGGTGTATATTTCTGTTTTTTAAAGGTATGATTGTTATTGGTTAACAAAAACACATTGTAAGGAACATTATATATGATAAGCTGATATGTTGAAAAGTCAAGCACACTTCCTGTCTTGTGTAGGAACATTGTGTGCTGAACTTGTGACCTGTGAGCTCAGTGCAGTGTTCCATGACCTGTTTCTGTGGTAACAGGCAGAAGGCAGATTGGGGGAAGGGTTGAAATGTATTTCAGTTGGAAAGGGTTGAAATGTTTAACCAATAGAAATGTGTGTTTGCTTTTGAGTTTATGTGCGAATGATTGTGATTTGATGTTTACATGTATATGTGTGGAAAATGAAAGGGAAACTTTTCCATTCTTTGCTTTTGCTGAGAGGTGCACAGTGCAGAGATTCTGTAAAAGAAAATATGGTGAGTGATTGATATACTTCTTAATCTACAAAAGAACTTGAAAGATGAGTTATTTAATTGTGAGGGGATGTATGTAGACTATTTTGATTTTAATCAGACTAATGTATTTTTCGTGCTAAAGTGTAGGGAGTACTTTTTTTCTCTACAATGTGTGTGCATGTAGAAACCATTCTGTGATAAGCATTTGTGTTTTTCATGTGTTTGTAGACAGATAACTGTGCTGTTTTTATATTTTGGTAGAACTAGAAACCAGTCATTGTTTATGAGTTTGTGAAATGAGTTATGTTATGTTTCTATACTAAAATGTAGTACTACTTCTAGATGAAGAAATGTGTTTTGGTATAGTGCAAGGGATAGTGTTGTTTGTCTAGAATCACACAGTGAGTCTGTGTGCATTTGGGAACCACTGTGAGAGAAGCATTTGGTAACATCGTGTATTTGCTGACAGATAACTGTTTTAACTTGTCATGTTGTGAAGTTTTAGTAGCATTAGAAGACAGTTATTGCTTATGATTTGATTAAATGAGTCAGGCTTTGACAGAAAAGTGCAGTCCTGAAATATGTAGATTTATGTTTTCTCTCTCTTTTTCTCAATTTCTTTTGAGCCTGTCTAAACTGTCTGTGAAATAGCCATGAGACATTTCATTGGCTATTCAGTAATACTGTTTTAAACATTATTAGCATTAATAAAATGAATAAATACATTTGCTATGTTACTGCCCATCCTGTCTGATGAAATTATGAAAGGATGAGTAGTCTAGATTGCTGTTTCCTTATTTGATCTTTAAGGGGAACTAGCTGTGGGTAGTTTTTGTTCTAAAATTCTCAGGTGATAACACCACTATTGTTTGTTATTCTCATGCTACACACAGTGTTGCTAGGGCATTGCTAGTTTTTATTAGCTAGTCTGTGTAAATAAACTGACAGTCCTTACTAGAGCTGATGTTGCATAGTTTGGATTGTGAAAAATAGAATGCAGGGAAGATGCCCATGTGATCCATTTTTGATGAAAATATTGTTTTATAGGAGTCTGTCACAAGATGTTCTGCTGGAGAAAATGTACCCATTATGTTGAAGTTTTTAGTTCTTTATGTAATAGGAATCTCTGCTAAATTAGCAGTTTTAGATTTTCCTGTTGCTCTTATAACATGAGAGCATGGTCCTAAGCATACAATGTAGGTGCTTTTATTAAGAGAAATCATTTTAGAAGTGTCTGCAGTCCTGTACAAGTAATGCAAAGTCTATGAGTAAAAGTGTAGAACATTTCCTTTTTTCTTGAGGGTATTTAGATGATTGAGATAGGAATATACAGATGTAAGGATCTGGAGTATGTCTGTATTGTTTTTCTCTTTTCCTCAGAATTTAGTAAATGAACACAGACTTCCTTGGCTGCTTGGGATTGGGTGACGTATTACTCTTGTCAGTTCACCAAAGAGTTCCTTTTATACTTGCCAATAGGTCGAGGCTGTTGTTTTTTTTACTCTCACATAGATGAAAGTGGTTCTTGGGTGCCTTGCTAATATATGGGGCATCCCTAGACTAGGAAGTATTTTGAGACTAACCTCTCTGTTGATAGATTATTTCTGTGCCTTGTCTAAAGACCTTTTGTTCTGTCCACCAATAGATATTTGCTGCCTTACAACCATTGCCAGAGGGGCGTGGACGTCAGGTCTAGCTTGGGGAGTTAGAACCAGTCCAGCTTGAAGTCAAAGTGAAGGTAACCAGCACAGGCATTGCTGGCAACCAGGACCTCAGTGAAGGTAGAAGGCCGGAAGCACTGGGATGTGAAGTGTGTACCCCTGCCACTGTCTTGGGCGAAAGACGGGGTCACAAATCAGAAAAGAGAAATCGTGGATCAAGTTTTTGATGCCCAGCCGAGAGTCACAGACCGACCAGGAAGGCGAGAAAGTTTTTGCTTGAGGTAACCCCCTTTGAAACAAGGGTTGCTTCAGAGATCCTAGCATCAGGCCTCTGAATCCTGGTCCCAAAGTGGCTGTAAAGTGTTCACCTTTGTTGGTTAAAAGATACCTGGGCACACTGAATGCAATCTATGGCCCCACTGAAAGAGCAGTGTGCCAGCAGAGCAATACAGGAGTTAGGGAAGGACTTGAGTTCAGGGTACAGGTGCTGTGTCTCTGGTGCCTGTTAGATTGAAATGAAGAAAACTGGTGCACTGCCTGAGACACTGGATAGGATCGCTAAGAGCATTTGCCCTGGTGGGTGATTGCCCTATCCTGATAGAAGAAACTTTTCCCTTGAAACTGGGCTGTGATTCCTGAGTTGCGAGTTGTGCAGCTCCACCGTGGGAACAACAAGAGCCTGCCTGTGAGGCTCAAACGGACACAGGGAGAAGACTCCCCTCTGGTTGGTTGTACAGCGGCTTTAATTTTCCAAGGACTTCTTTTTCTTTTTTGTTGAAAATGTACCCCATTGGTCGTCCCATTTGTGAGGAGGAGCAGCCCTTTGCAGCTCTTCGTCCTAATTCTCATGGTCCTGTGTGGTCCTCCTGGTCCTCTGGATCCAGGATCATTTTTGTAATAATATGTCTGACTGCTTTCATAATTGTATTAGGAATAATGTTTATTCTACGAGAGAAAAGTTCATCTGAGCAGTTGACAAATGTTACTTTACCCTTTCCTTGATTGATACTCTAGCCCTGATAAAGGAAACACTGGAAAAGTCTAGCGAAAATGTTTTTATTAGATATGTGCTGTTGGCTATTTTGAAGTTGAAATTGATGGTCACTGAAATGCATAGGAGCCTTGAAAATGTTTTTACTGGATGGTTCTAGGATTCGCTTAGGACTAGAAAGCTAATAGTTCTGTTTCTGATAATAGTAATTACTCTCTCCTGCTATCTGTATGACCCAATTCTCTGTTCCCTTTGCACTCCTGCTTATACCTTATACATACCCGCTTAACAATATTTAGAATGAGAAATGCCCACCAAGCAATGAATTAGGATATTGATAAATGTATGAAAAAAATTAATATGCATATTTCCTACTGGATTATAGGAATGTCTTTAGCTCATGCTAAAAGGACCATCTGTTGAAGATTGCATTAATCGCTTAGCATGAGCTGAAAGCCATTTTGTAATTGGCAGCCATTTTAGTTAGCTATGTGCTGGCCATTTGCTGTTTCCCTCTCCCAGAGTCTTGCACATGCTCAGATGTGCTTAGCTAGTAGAGTGCACCTGTTCCTAGTATAGAACTGTCAGGCTGTTCTAACTGATGTCAGCAACTTATTACTCCTCCTACTTGTTGACTGTGCAGTTTCTGTATGACCATCTATGTGTATAACTCTTCTCGTGTGTACTTGTACCACCTTTTCTCAGCCCCTGTGTGGGTATATAATGCCCCTGTTCTCTGTACTCCTTAGAAAATGTCTCATACAGTGATTTCAGAATGCTGTGTGACACATTTTTTCCCTCTTTAGAGGTTAAATAAAAAGATGTCTTTTATATTACAGCTTCTGTGCCAATCTCTTCTTTGTTGGTTTAAAATGACCAGTTGTATCAGTGAAGCCCCTGAGAAGGTTTTGATTTCTACACATTGTAGGAAGCTTTAGCAGTTTAGTGGTTAATGTCAGCTTTATATAAAAAATGCATAAATCAATTAATAACATAACTACATAGTCCGCCCTCTACATCCGTCTTGGTGTTCTTTATTTGGGCGAACCGCCACGCGCCTTCTCCCAGGATGATTTCGCTGTGGCCCCGTCTCACTTCCTACAGTGAGTTCTGTCCTGGAGAGGAGCTTACATGTAACTGCCGCTAGTGCTAGTCTGGTGGGTGCTTGAGCTCTCTGCCCTGGCTCATTTTAAACTTTCCCCTGCTCTTATATTTTTGTCTTTGAAACCAAACATGGTAGTGCTGCTGCTGACATTTCTGTGTGAAACAGTGGGAGAAAAATTTCAGTTTGACCCTAGTACTATGGCTGCTGAAATATTAATGGCATTAAATGCAAGTGACGGAGAAACATGTGCCCAGGCCACAGATCCCCGCAGACGTTGTTTCTGAGCACTCGGCTAGCTGCCTCCACCCGCTGCTACCAGAGTGGGATCTCATCTAAGCTTAGGGTGACCAGAATTTTAAAGCCAAAAACCAGGACATTTTCCAAAAATTGAAGAACGACTACAATTTGACTTCAACCCAGCGCACAGAAAGACACTGCTCATTAGCAGAAAAGGCCATTTTAAAGCCAGTAGCATGCCTGTTAATTAAATTGCTTTCTTATAACAGCTGCTAACTATCCCTGCTTTGCAAAACATAAAAAGATACATCCCACCGTTTTCAGCCAACCCTCTCTAAAAACTAGGACACAAGCTAAATTTCCTGAAATCTGGCAGCACAGCTGGCGAAAAACCGGGACTGTACCGGCAATCCGGGATGCCTGGTCATCCTATCTAAGCTGCCTTAGTCAAACTCGGAGTGACTGGAGCACAGTATATTGCAGAGAGTGCAGTCACATTTCTTTTACGGCAAAGGCAGGCGTGTGTGTCAGTGTGTTTTTCTTTTTTCTCAGACCTTCGTTATGAGTAACTCTTAATCAGTGGTCAGAGTTGGGGGAAAAAAAGCAGGGGAACTGTGGGTGGAGAATCAGAGAGTGGGAATAACTCAAAGATTGGGTCAGTGGGCGGAGTCAGAGGTGTGGCAGAAAGAGCAAAACATTCCAGTTTTTAGTATTTGTTTCCCATTTCACCAACCGGTTACAGATTAATACGTTATTTAATTGAACCAATAGATACACATGTTTATTTAAGGTTTAATATGAGTTATTGACATTAAAATACATTCACAAAGTGGTATACATTTCCAAATACGCTTAAAAGTGAAATCACAAGCCATTTGTCTACGAGCCATAGAGTTTCTGTCATTAGCACTTCTCCTCCCTTTTTCCACAAGAGCAGTTCAAACATGAATGGCAAAATATCCTAGTTTGCAAACATTTTCCACATAATTATGGCTCTGCCATATTTGCCATATAATACATCATCTGCTGCATAGTCTGACGATTTCAACTAATAAATTATAGCTCAAACGGATCAAAAGTTAATAAAAAATGTGACTTGTGCTGCTGTGAAGTGGACGACCCATTGCAAACTGATCACCTTTATCAATGCTGCAGTTGTATGTTCCACTGGTACTAATAAGACAAAATAAGACAAAATCTTTGTAAAGACTGTTAGCATGTGTAAAAATGTCAAAATAATAAAGTATCAGAAAATTTACAGCGCCACTGATACCAGTGTAGGGTGTCAAAGCACTTTGCATCACAGAAACAATCAATCATACATGTGTAAATCACTGTATAGGAAATGTTACATAAGACAAAGGACTACAAGGTGTAGGAGTCACATGACAACCATACTAGTAGGCAGCATAGTTTAATAGTGATTGGTCTGGAGAAACACAAACTCAGAATTTAAAATGTAATACCATAGTTCGGGGTTCTCTCTTTTTTTTTTTTGAGTTTTATATAGCGCAAGACCAGAGAAATCGGGTATCAGAGCGTTTTACAAAAGTACTAGTTTTGTTACAGAAGGACACATTCATTTTTTTTTGTTAGGCACAGGAAGACTAAATGATTTGCCCAGAATCACAGCATGTTGAGCGTCGTCGCCGAGACTCAAACCCGGTTCCCCCAGGTGTGAGGTCGACCGCTCTAGCCGTAAGACTACATCCTCTCCCCACACCTCTTCAATAATCCCAATTGATTTCTATCCAAATGAACCCTTTTTTACAACATTAGGATAATCAAAGACTGGGGGGAAAAACATGCAGTTTGCATGCAGCTCTTGCATGACAGTTAATAGCTCACTGTTCTATGTTAGGATTTTAACGTATTAACAGCAAGCAAAAATAGGATCTCTGTGACAAAAGCAGTAACCCACTGACCTATTTTCATTATGTGCACTTTGTGATCTGGTACATGTTCTTAGCAGCAGCCACATTAACCATCTGTGCTTCTTTTCCATGAGTAAAAACTTCGACTAGTCAAGACACCATCTCTCTTTACTAAGCACACTAATCACCAGAGTTATCATGACATTTTTATTCTTGTCGAAAATTGCTGGCGGCCAGGAAGGATGCAGCAAGTACTTTTAAAACCATATTATACTTGCAAACACGACGCCCGCACCCAAAGTCAGCCACCCTGCTAAAGGGTGCTGTGACCTCAGTGACAGAGTCACTGTCACTCTAGGGTGTGCTACTTCATAGGCCTGCCTGCAAGACTGGAGGTGAACTTCAGAATTAATTGTGGTGGACAGACCTTCAAGGTTAATCCACACTTGCCTTCTAAGGTCTAGCATGGGAATGTGTTCCCTCAGAAGAGTGGTCTGGTGGACTGGTCCTGAAGGCTGAACCTGGTTCCCCAGTTCCAAATTCAACAGCTCTGACTATAGTGCCACATCCTATCCTCCACTAAACACCATACTGCCCACTGAGATAAATGTGCACTGCCTTCAAATACAAAGAAACACTCACATCTCTCCAAACCTTAGAGCCCTCAATTGGCTACCGTTCAAAGCTAGAATTGATCTGAAAATCGCATGTATGACGCACAAGGCCTTACATCACAACACTCCGAGCTATCTAGCTCAGGAACTGGTGCTCTCTGTTGGTAATAGAGCCTCCAGGAGCTCCAGGAATCTTCTACTGAAACCACAACAATTTGCCAAGAAGAAAACTTACAACCGGACCTTCTCTGGAATGGCTCCTAGGATCTGGAATGCTTTGCCTACAGAAACAAGACTGAACCCTTCTACTGCCTACTTCAAAAAAGAAGTGAAAGCGATTCTCATGGCTAAGTTTACTTGAATGACTTACTTATTACTGTAATATAATTACTAGTCTATATTAATGATCACCTTGTATCGGAATCACCTATATTAAAAATTTTCTATGCATGTACCTGTTTCCAACATCTTCCATGTAAAGCGCTCTGATACCCGCAGGGTCTTGTTCGCGCTATATAAAATCTTCAAATAAATAAATAAACCCAATTTTGCCCTGCTATAAATACCTGGATGGGACTCAATTCAAATTACGTATTAGACAAGAGCAATATGCAGCCTAAAGAAAATTAACAACATCCTAGGAAAAGCAAACACTCATAGGGAATGCAAGATTAGTTAAAGCATGTGAAATGTAAGCAGGAACAACATGGTTACTTTAACACTTTTGCACTCACTATTCAGAAATCAGTGAGTGCTTATGCCTGAAAAGTTAAGGCCATGACTACAGGGCCTGGAATGGACCCGTTTCAATGCCCATTGCTTATATCCTTACAAAACGTAGGCAGTATGGTTTAAAAAGACCACATTCGAGAACACAGATTTGCGGTACACATTTTATTTTCGTCCTCACCATCATTAACTTTATATCGATCAGAAAGATCAAAAAAGTACACAGCACATAATAGATAAAATGCGGAGTTTTGATAATTGGTTTTAGATAACATAATTACCATAAAATAGTTTCTAAACAGGAAAGTTAAAAACAGGTCAAATGTTCAGTTTGTCATATAATGCATTTGGAGTGCTTAATCCACAGGGCATGCCAGTATCAGGAAAGGCCTTAGACTACTACTCTGCGTGTATCGGTTGTCAAAATTCTCAACACCTCAAGGTAGCGGCCAAGGCCGACCAGTCTACATAGCGGAATTATCAATTTGTTTCTCAAGGATTTGTAATATGGGCAGAAAAAAGCAAATGCACAATGGATTCTGGACTAACGTCGCACACGGGACAGAAATCATCACTAAAAGCATCGCTGCGCCACTTCATGTGAACCAGTTTTGTGGGTAAGGTCTTGTAGCGAAACTGAAAAAATAAGTTACGTGCCAGAGGGGGGACAATTTCATCAATAGTATCCTCCAAGCGGGGGGTTTACCAAAACCTGTTCTGATATAGCTTCACAAAACATCACTTTCAGCCTCGCCCTTGGTGTGATGGCCAGACTTTCCAGATTTGACCAAAATCCCTCCATCCCAAGCCTCCCCAGTAGATCCTTCAAAGATCTGAACCAAGGGATCGAAATTACCTGGGGAGACTTCAAGAGGCCAATGAATGGCTCACGATAGGACACGAGCTCGTCCAGGGATCACAGCCTGTGCCAGAACATAAGAAGTTTATAGTTCAATTCATGAACCAGCTGTCTGTGGGCAAGGTCCAGATATAGGGGCATCAGGGAGGTACTAGAAGGTAAGTCTACCAAGGATCTAAGAAAATGATTTTCAGTGGTAGACAAGCAATTAGTGTTGCCTGTGCCCCAAAGTTCTGCTCCATGTAAGACCCTCCCTAGAACATTGATATTGTAGATGTCTAAAGCTGGTGCTAGCTGCCTTGATAGGGTTTTCCTATGAATTTTAGTAATGTGGGCAGTCTGATGAATTAATCGTAGTTTCGTTTTCTCAATGTGGGCAGCCCAGTGTGTTGTCGAGGTCAGGCGAATACCTAAGTAATCGAAAGCGTCAACTCGCTCCAATTTGCTACTGCCAGCTAACACAGGTCTTTTGGAAGGTTTGGCCATTCCTCTCTAGAAAATCATGTATTTGGTTTTAGCCTCATTTAACACCAAGCCCCGCTCGTCAAAAAACTTGATAAAATCATTCAAAAGCTGATGTAGACCCTGCTGGGATTTAGAAATTAGGAGTGTGTTGTCGGCGAAAAGAAGGGCAGGAACTCTTCTTACACCGATTTTTGGAGCATAACACCCATCTCTGTCTAAAAAATCAACTACCCCGTTAATAAAAAGAGAAAAAAGTGTGGGGGCTAACACACATCCCTGCCTCACTTCACGCTGAACTGGAAAGGTTTCTGTAACTTTATTGTTCTCCCCCACCTCACCTGTGCTGTGTTTGATGAATGCAATCTGATTAGAAAATCTAAAAGGTTTCTCAGTATGCCAAGCTCTTTTAAAACTCTCCATAGGCTAGCTCACGGGACTAGGTCAAACGCAGACCGTAGATTGACAAAGGCCACGTAAGGCTTTCCTCCTTTGACTGCCACTTCCTTACAATAGATACAAAGGAGGCAGAAAGCTTGGTCCAAAGTACTTATTTTTGCGCGGAAACCAGCTTGAAAATCACTCAGGATTCGAGACTCTAGGATCCAATCCTGGATCCGTCCTAAGATTTGCTTACAGAAAATTTTCTGGAGAGTGTCAATGAGGCATATAGGCCTATAACTAGCCGGCTTTGCTCTGTCCCCTTTTTTATAGATGAGGGCTATTTCTGCAATTTTACAGGAGGGGCAATAGGAATACCAGGCAAGATTGAGTTGGTAAGGAGACTTATATAAGAGCCCCAGAGGATTATATCCTCTTTATATAAGTCGTTAGGGATTCTATCGGCCAGGGGCGCGGGCTGGGACGCATGAGCGAATTGCTGCTTGGGTTCCTTCTGTAGTGAAGTGAAGAGCACCACCCTCATCACAGGGCACCTCCCTGCACCACTCAATCGCTTCCTCGACTACCATGTTGTTTGATTCATAAAGGAAGCTATAATGCGCTACCCACTCCTCGGGGTGAACTGTGAATTCCAGGGCTCTCTTGTTCCCCTTAGACCAGTACGCAGCTTTACTCCAGAAACTCTTTGAATCTTAGGCTAACAGTGCCCTCCGTAGGGAGGACCACAGGGAGCCCTCCCACTTCTTTTTTGCTGTCTCGATTGCCTGCCTATGCTTGGGTCTACATACCACAACCTAGGGGCGTACTTTCTGCTTTACTGCACATACATGCGCCTCCTTTGCAGTCTTGCAGTCTTGGTTGTACCAGGCGACATTGGAAGCTGATCTCTGGTGGATACAACTTCCTACCTTTTTTTGAGAATTGCGCAGTTGGCTTAACATTTCCCTGATCTCAATGTATAATGTCTCATGACGGGATCCCAAAATCTCCACAACATTATTAGAAGGGTATTTTGCTAGCTCCTCTAATACCAGGCAAACTTTACCCTTAGCTGCGCCTAAGGCCCCCAGATGTTCCTCCACCCAGTCCCATCTGATCGCCCTCTGGTTGTTCGTTATTGAAAGGACACCCAGGTCAGGGCTACTCCTTATATCAGGTTCAAGAGTGCCCTGCCTGATGAAAGTAAGGGCTAGGGCGTTATGGTCACAATCAGCTCTTTTGACCACTGCCATGTCTTTGACTAGATGCCAGATTTAAAGAGAGACTAGACAGTAGTCTATTCTGCTTTTGTGACCAGGTCTATTAAAAGTAAAGTCCCCTTTTGGGTCAGAATTAGTTCTCCCATTGGTGGCTCTCAGATCATGCTGCAGGGTGAGAGCCAGCACCTGGGCTCCTCTTTTAGTCCACCTGACTGTAGGGAGGTCTAACTGTGGGATCTGCCACTCACAATCCCACTCCTCAGTCAGATCTGACGAGATCGGGCGAGTGGTTCAAATGTACAATTAAAATCGCCCCCCACTAATGCGGGGACATTATCTGAGTAATGGGACAGGTCTACACTGTAAATCGTGTTAGTTTCCTCCGAGCCCCGCACCACTCTATTGTATATGTAAAATACTAATTTTCCGTCCACTATAAAAGGTAAGCTCAAATGCTAATATGTCTTGAGATTCGACATGGAGGAGCTTGACTTTAATCCCAAGTTCGATTTTAACCCATACTGATAGCCCTCCCAAAGGTCTACCCAACTCCTTCCTGCTGGCATTAATGGCATAGGCGGAGAAGCCACTTCTGTATGAGGTATGCAAACTCCAGGTTTCCTGGAATAAGATTACATCATAGGAGTCTACAAAAGAACACCATTCTGGGTCTACTAATAGCTTAGAGGTCCCTGCCACTTCCAGACAAGAAACCTTAGAGAGTGATCAGCAGAGTCCCCTTGTCACAGTCCCATGGGTGGAGGCAACCACATCCCTACTTTCATCCACAACAGTTAATCTCACAATTAGTCTCAGAGGTGGAAATCAGGTCCAAGGGTGGGGGGCTTTTGATAGAGGAGGGCTTAATAATGACCTTAGGGGGCCTAAAGGTCCTCTGTTATTAGCTGGTTTCATCTGGTCCTCATGCGGGAGTCAGATTTTTGCCCTCTCCATTCATCCATATTGAGTGTGGGGAATCCTGGTGGGGCAGGCCCGAGAGGCATCGACATTGGCCTAATGGGGGGTCTAGCAGGAGGTCTATATCTGATGGAAATAGGGGAGTTTGCAGGGGGGGTTGTTCGGGAGTCGATCGACAGTAGACCAGTGATCATACCCTCGTCAAAAAAGCTGACTTCGATCATGTCCCAAAGTGACCCTAGGAGAGAAAGTCTTTCTATAGACTTGATGTTGTCTCTAATGATTGAATAACAGTGTCGGTAGACCTAAACCAGTGGATGACCTTGTTCTTAAGTGAATCCTGGTCTTCATATCTAGCCAAGGAAATTTTGGAGACCTCTGTGAGGTAGACCACAGGTCGATTGCCTCATTCCCTGGATCTAGTATAGGCACCATCCCCTTGCCTACAACCCCCCCATGGACTAACTTGGGAGTGTTCCCTTCATCCAGTGTAACGTCGCCTCTTATCTGTAATCCTATGCCCACCGCTGCCTTGTCCAGCATCTAGCGTGCTTCCTGAAATTAAATTAGGTATGTCTCTAGGGCTGTGATCTCTGGTTCTACAGGGTGGTAAGTGAGTGCGCCTAGTTGTAGTAGCATCATGTGGTGGATTTGCGCTACCTGAGCTACAGACTTCAACCCCCTTTATAGCCTTGATCGGGAGGGAACCCAGAGCAGCTTTTATGCGCCTCTTGGCACAAAACAACGCGTCGGCGCCTCCTGGCGCTGAGGATGCTGGGGGATGGATTCTCTTTGGGTTAAAGTGCCACGTGCGGTGCAATGAAGGGCTCCCGCGCCGCGGGATCCAGGAGCAGCTTTTATGCTTCTCCTGGCATAAAACAATGCGTCGGCACCTCCTGGCGCTGAGGATGCTGGGGGATGCAGTCCCCTTGGGTTAAAGTGCCAAGTGCAGTGCAATGATGGGCTCCAGTGCTGCGGGAGCCCGGAGCAGCTTTTATACGCCTCCTGGCACAAAACAACATGTCGGCGCCTCCTGGCGCTGAGGATGCTGGGGGATGGAGTCCTTTTGGGTTAAAGTGCCAAGTGCAGTGCAATGATGGACTCCCGTGCCATGGGAGCCCTGAGCAGCTTTTATGCGCCTCCTGGCACAAAACAATGCGTTGGCACCTCTTGGCGCTGAGGATGCTGGGGGATGGAGTCCCCTTGGGTGAAAGTGCCAAGTGCGGTGCAATGATAGGCTATTTTCCAATCCACCCATCAACCAGGTAATTCAGTACATCCAATAATGGTGCACTTTCCCACCCAGGGAAAACAATGTTGTTCAAAGAAAGACAAGAAAACAAAAGTAGCGCTTCACTGGCAAATACTGTAAAGTGGCGCTAATATGTTTGGGTATGAATAAAATCAATCTGGCCACCTTTGCGCCCACTCTGTCTTGCTTTAGTTAGTTATTTTTCATATTTTTAATGTTTTATGTCTCTCCATCCCGAGGCTGTACTTTGAAATTGTAAAATGTCAGAAAAAGAGGACGTTTCCAGCAAAAGTGTTTTACTTTTTTGGATCCATTTCACATAGGAACAAATAAACGAAAGGTGGGAAGAAAGGGTGAAAACCGTTTCTTGAAGGCACTGTTTTCAGTAAGTGAGGAGGTGCTAGACAGAAAGAGAAGAAATAAGAGGAAGATAGAGAGGGGGGGCAGCTGCCTGTGGCAGAGCAGAAGAAGTGGACACTGTCCTTGTATTCTCTAGGCAAGAAGGAAAAGACAGGCTCCTTTTCCTTATCTGCCCACCCATCTGTCCCCGAACGCCGAGCCTTATCTATAGGCCTTGGCGATATCTGCCGTCCTGGGGCGCATGTTTAAAATGAGAAAGTAGGGGAACGGAATCTATGAAATTAAAGATGTAGAGGCATGCTGTGCCCTGCCGATCCCGCCAACTTCAACCCCTGCTCTTAATACCCTTTTGTGAAGAAATACCTAATATCTGCTGCCACCTGGATGTTAGAAGTTTGAATCCTGGCTGGTCTTCTCGGACGTTATATAAAGGGTTTCACCCAAGGCTCTTTCCATGCCCCCGCCACCATCTTCCTTCAGCCTCCTCCGATCCACTTTTCCCCTTCCTGCAAATCTGACAGGAAACTGTGAACCACTTGGTCTGGACGTGACCTTAAAAAATTAATTTGCATCATTAAAAATTCAGAAGAATGAAATTTTGTGAGCAGACTGGCACATGCGAAATTAGTAGGTGTTGAAATGTAGTCTGCGCAACCCACAGCATGAACTTTGAAAACGCGGGTCTCCTGAGGGCTGCTGGAACTCCCTCTCACACGTGGGCTCACTGGTCCTATTTGATATTTCTTTTTCCGCTAAATCAAACAAGTCATTTTAGGGAAACCTGAATAGTACATTATGTTTGAGAAAATGCGTCTTTTACAAAACTCAGGCCCAGCAGCCTTGTTAATTGTGCCCTGGCAGACCAAAGATTTTGATAAGCAATAAGGTAGTATGGTACAAACAACATCATAATTTTGTTTTATGCATCACCTAACGCCTTAATGATGGCAAAGAGATGCTCAGTGGTGTAGCAAAGATGCCATGGGGCCTCATACACACAAAGAAAAGGGGACCCCCGTCCGCAGTTTGATAGTAAACAACAGACATATTTGGAGGCTGGGAGGTGCCTCACACCCGATGGCTCCAATGCCACTATTGATAACTACGCCCCTTGGGTTGTTAACCAACACATAAGCTGGTTATTTGTAAGAATCTCACCTGTGTTTCCACATGAACATCACGGAACATGTAGTAAGGTCCACAACTTCCCTCAATCACCTATTGCGCCTGACCACGTCTAGGCGACAATGGTAACCCGGGGAAGAAGGGAGACAAAACAATGAAAGAAGGGTAAGAGATCCCTCGTCGCCACTCAATAGCCACAGGATTTCGTCAGAGGAAAACAAAAGGCTGTAGATGAGAGGGAATCAATAAACACATTAGGTGATACAATGGCACCCTTCTATTGTATTAATCTTGTATGTCTCTTCCTCTACCTTAATGTTCCCTTCTTCAGTAACAGGGGTAGATAGGTATATTCAAAATAACAGTAAACATAAAAGGACAGCGCAACCGCGCTGTTACCTTGACCACGATAATGCAGGTTTGGTCTTTCTCTTTTCTTTGCAGGAACCAGGAAAGAATCACGAGGGGGAGCCGAGGAGAAGACGACCCGTCCGGAACGCTTGCCATGCCAACGCAGACGAAGAAGTGAGGGACGCGACGAACTGGAAGTGAACCGATGAAAACGTAAATGAGTCCATGAGCTGGAACGCGAAGCGCTGCTGCAGAGGAAGGCTGGGCTTTAGCTTGCCTGACCCATCCTCACGCATGCGCGTCACCAGCTGGCAGCCATGTTTGCAGTCCCGTGAGCCCGGCCCGGCAGTCATGACATTATTGCCAACATAAGGGCCAGGCTAAATGCAAGGAATGAGTCAATATTCATATATTTTCTTTCTACACTGAAACCTAATGGACATGCACTCTGGCAGCTCCACACACAACATTATATGACCCATCAATTAGACTGTGGCCTATCACAATTCCGATCCACATCGCAAGGCGCGATGAACTAACCTGAAATTCTAAAATGCCATAGTAGCTACAGATGCTAACATATTGCATAACATATAACTAGGGCTCTGAGTTTATTTTATTTAATTTTTTCACATTTTCATCTGTATTTATCCATATTTATTTTTTTACCTATTTTATCTGTATTTATCCATATTTATCTTGTACTTAGTGTAAAAAATGAAGCTGCAATTGGTATATTTCCACATTTAGTTAACCAACAAATGTTTGCTCGTGTTTGGATGTGCAATGGATTTTACAGTACACTACCGTCCACTGGAAGCATTTGCATTGTAAAACAGCTTAAACAGCTATACTGCTGCAGACAAATAAGCTTCATAAGCAAATCTTTTTTCTTTTTTAACTCCCCTGCCTGTCCACCTGTACAGCTATTTACCTAACACTCATGAGTACCAGTAGTGAGAAACTTCCAAAAGAAATCCCTTTTTCCATATTTAACAAGCATTGGCATAGCCAATAGGTCTTGCCTTTGGGACCTTATAAGTGTTAAGCCATGCAACACTTGATGTTGTTGCACCAAGGATATTGTGCTGGATAACTGAACACTTATAAGGTCCCAAAGGCGAGACCTATTGGCTATGCCAATGCTTGTTGTGTTTAGCAGCCTGCGTGTGTTTATCTGTGTGCTGGGGAATGCATGAGTATGTCTGTATGACTGTCTTTGTGTGCGTGCCTGCGACTGTGTGTGTGTGTATGTATGTTAGCTTGCATGCCTGGGCTCGTGTTTAAGGGTATGTGCTCACGGATGATTTGAAAGCCTGTGACGGTATACGGCCCAGGGGTTGGCAAAGCCTGAAGCTGCTTTATAAGCTCTGCAATTTGTTGGGTCTGACAAATGATTATTTTAAATGCTAATTTAGATGTTCCTACTTTTGAAAAATTAGTGGTTGTGCCAGTTATCAAATTAAAATTATTATACTGCAGCCCAAAATATTAAGCAGTTGATTCTTTAAAAATGGTTATGTGGTGTCACTTCCTGTGACGTCATTGGCATGGCATTACTTTTAAATGCTATGTGACTTCGATGAAAGGACGCCACTGATCAAGTGAAATAAAGACTAAAACCAGCTCTGTTTATAACTGCAGTTTGTTGGAATGGTCATTAAAATGGACAATTACATTATTATTTAATATTTTATATTTGAATTGGAATCTCAGTATGAAACGCTATTGCCAGATACATTTTGGAGACGTTCAAATAAGTCACCAAAACTCGCACCACGTGCAAAATAACAAGAGGCTGAAAGAAATATTAACCTGGGGAGGAGGGTTGGGGTGACGTAGAGGGACATCGGCAACTGAACGAAAAGATTTCTAAAAGCTGAGTTAAGAATGGGTGAAACTCAGCTGCTCCTGCGCAATGTCACAATAGGTGGCACTAATTATGTGAGAAAGAAACAACAGCAATTAAAGAGGCACCCGTAGCAGCAGGAGAAAGGGGATGGAAACGCTGAAGTACCTACTCGGCATGGGCCAGTGTTGGAAAATAAAGCAGGAAGTGGAAATCACAAACTGCTCTGCGCACAAGGCACTCCTCTGGTAGCACTTTCAAAAAGCCACTCACTAAATTTCTCGCAGGGCAGCACATGCGCTGGCTCAGCGAGACCTAAAAATGAATACAGCCCTTAACGAGAGCTACATGAGTCTACTGCTGGCAAGTGCCGTAACCGCCAGATGCTGTCAGTTGGGTTATATTGTTTAGGTTAACTCATAGGGAAAACAAAATGACAAGAGAGAAGAAAATATAACTAGAACACACCAAGAATTCAAAAAGACAAAACATTTGTGTTCACAGAACAGCACACGGGCCATGCTTCGCATTGATATAGGTGAGTTCTCAACCCACTAACGTGTGGAGGGAGGATGGATAAAGTAGGGTTTATCCCACCCCCATAGGCATGTCAGAATTGTTGTGTGAAGACAGGGGGGATAGAAAATAAATGTTATGTGTACATCATAAATCTAACCTCGCCAAAACATAACTGTAATGGTCATGAACACATTGGCATTGCAGGGCAAACATATTGTAAAGTGTATTATGGATGTGTATGCATAGTGGTCCTATATTCCAAATGTCAATAATTTTTTTTTTAAAAGATCGTTTTCTGTCTGTGTTTATCTGTAAAAGTATGTAAAAAGAGGAAATTGGAAGCCTTACATATGTCATAACATATACTGTAACTTATAACATACCAGAGTATATAATGTAGCATATAACATAGGAGTTTACAACTTATAACAAATGTTCTTTATACATCCTCCCGTCGCTGTTATAGGAAAGAGAGAATTATAAGTGTTAATAATTTAATGCTATTCTTCACAAGCATTTGTTGACAGGATCAGAGCACGAAACGTATCCCTATTGTCATTCTAATACACAAAAACAGTACAAATCCATGTTTAAAGCTCAGTACAAACTGACGTGGCTGAAGTTACCACCTCGGTCAGTGTTGGAAGGAGGCCATGATCCCGCCCCTTTTATTTGACGGCTATTGCCTTGTGGGAGTTGAAGTCTGTGTGCTTCCATTGAAGCAATTGCATGTTTCCACTGCCTAAAAAAATATGGTTTTGTCCTACATTTTTTAATTTACCAAAACAGCTCGGATAGGGAAATTTAAAAAAAACAAAGCCATTGCGAGACCTATTGGCTTTGCCAACGCTTGTTGGTTTCTTGTATTAACCCATTGGCAGCTCACCTCTATTTTTATGTTTCAGTCGTATTTATTGATTTTGAATGAGTGTAACTCCACACCAGAAATTTTTAATAAAAATATTAAAACAAAAACAGTCCAAGACCCTAATTACAGGTTAAGGGCTATATTCTTGTTTGCACTTTGCACTGGGATCAGAATTCAGAGTTGTGTGATAAGTTGACCTCTGAGGCAAACCTGACGAATTTTTTATAGGGAAAATGCCTGGGATAAAAAAGCAATAGACGCAGAATTTGCTGTATTTTAAAACCCGATTCTGCAAGTTATGCCTTGTTTTCCTATTGAAAACTCGGAATTGGAGTAATGGCATTTTGCCCACATTTGCTAAATACCGCACCTTATTCCGCCCAAATTGTAACGTAACGAGTACCTCTATATTTTTTTTAGTTTCAATGCCTTTACTGGCCATCAAACAATTACAAACTGACGCGTTGGCATCAATCCTTCTGAGCAAACGCAGAAAACGGAAACGCACCAAACAACGCTGTGTCTGTCCTGTTCTGAAAGGAAAGCTGTTAGTTCAAAAAACAGGAGCGTCCTGTCAGGCGGGTTTAACTGCTAGAGTTCAGAAAGAAACAAAGGCGGGTGGGGACTCTGCAGAGTTGTCAAGCCGCGTGCTGACAAGTTAATTAAGTTAAAGGTAAAGGCACACTGAAGAGGAAGTTCATTCTGAAAAATTATCTTCTGGTGACCTTTGAGCTCGAAGAAAGTAACACCAGCGCCATTTTCGCCTACTCACGCATGGAATTTGTGAATTTATGAGTTCTCTATCTATCTGTGAGCGTGTACAGGCGCTCAAAGCCTATAGGGCTGAATGGGGTTCAACGCCCCCCTCCCACCTCCCCCTCGCCGCGTGTGTCTCACCTCAGCCTGGGCTGCTGCAGCTCGAGCTGCTGTGGGCTCGGTTGGGCAGTGTCTGGAATCATATCTCCGGCACGCAGGAGTTATTCACAGGCCTTTAAAGACCATTTGCATATTTACATACCTTTATAAACTGGTTACCGAGGCTTAGTTTATTTTTCTAGTTCCAGCTCCCCCCCCCCCCCACCCCCCTTGGGCCCCCACTCTACCTACTCCTTACATTTGTATTTTACTTTCACTGCCTTAGTGTGAGAATGCATTATTTAATGAAAAGGAATATAAAGGAGGGCTGCCAACAGAAGAATGCCAGCAAAGTGTTTTCTAAAGAGCCTGCAGAGACCTCCTCTTAACTCTAAATAGGGTTATAAATAAAAAAAAAAGTATGTATTCATTTGTGATGTGACTTTTCTCTCTTTGTTCCCTTTAATTATCAATCATGGATCATTCAGACAGCCCTAGAACACAATTACAAGTGCTTTCTATTTATATTTGCTGTTCGAAGTATGCACAGATAAGTGCTGAAAATAAGGCTTTAGGTGACTGCTTATTTTTGTACCGTCTGGGACATCAAAATAATAAGCTGGCAACCCTGATCATAAGACCTGAGGTTTGTTGCAGGATCAGCACATTATTTATTTCCTCCACCCTCAATCGCTGATTAATGCCATTATAGAAATAGATTAAATTATATCTGAAACCCTACGCCACCCTCAATAACAAGCTGAGTTACTTCAAGTGTCTGGGAATGCACCCTGCATTCAGACAACTCACTCCTTATTCTCGCCCTTTACTTTCACGTATACCCTGCGCTCACAGCAATCACAATGCACTCACACTGATCACTATGCACTCACACCATTCACCCGCTCACAGTGATCACTCTGCACTCACAATGCACTTGCACTGTACACCCTGTACCTCACCCTGCAGTCACATGGGCACACTACTCACCCTGCACTCATGTGACACTTCACTCACCTGTTCCCCTCCCTGCTCACTCTGCAATCTCACTCAAACAAGACCATCATTAATCTTACATTCATTCGTCCCAATCTTCACTTAGATCCGCACCCAAATTCATATAGTCACCTCCTTCACCCTGCAGCCACTCCTCTTACCTTACTCTCACACTGTTGCATCCCTCACCGTGCACTCACATGGGCACTTCTGCCATCCACACAGCGCAGAGGGTTAATGTGCCTGCTACAAAGAACGTGTACCATGCAGATCACATAACTGAGTGTGAATAAACTATGAGTAGCACTATAAAAAAATTAAATATTTGTCATAAAGGTGCTTGTAGGAGGCTGGCTTAGTGTATGGCTTAGTGTTTGGTGCTCACTTATGCAAGTGTAGCACCCTGCACTAATCCAGACAACCCTTATGGTGATTTTAGTGGTCTTAGACAACCTTAGAAAGCGCTCTAAGTGGTAGCTGTGGAGAGCAGCCTTCAGGCTTAGTCCAAAAGGAGTGTAAAGAAGCTTGTTTTGCCAGTATGTAATCTTATGGTATAGGTTAAGTGAAAAAGAATCACACAGTGCATTTATAAAAACATGTATTTTATTACCAACACTCACTAACACATTGAATTATCTCCTACCTGGAGATACAAACACAATACTTAGGCTACAGAGCACGTAAGTAGCACAAATACATAATGGTCTCCAGGGCGAGATCGAACCATATACTAAAATAGTAGAATGTGAACCACGACTCAAGACCAGAGTGGACCCACAAGACGTAGAAGAGCCAGGGACCCAAGGAACCACCCAAGGTGAGTATCTAGGAACTCCACGGAGGTCGTGTGCAGAGTGGGAACACGACCACATGCTCAATGTTACTCAATAGGTAAGTCGCGGTTGCCGTTTTAAAGAAAAAGGATCCTCCCCAGTGGAACCTGAAGACACCCCGTGGAAGATGGAAGTTTGGAGTCACCCAACCCGAAGATACACCAGGAACCCGGATGCATACACCAGGGAAGCCGGGTGCAAAGGTGTGAAGTGACGTCGGAAACCTCCTTAGACCACAATGGAGTACTTCAGTAAAAATACTCTGGCAAAGAAGGTGAAAGAGTCCGGTGGAACCTAAAGGTGGATTCAAGGTGAGAAGAACCTGCAATCAGAGGGGACAGCGTCTATGCCACTCAGAAGTGACCAGGCAGCACAAAAGTTGAATGCCCACCGATGTAGATAGATACAGGAGACTTGAAGGTTCCCTTGAAGTTGCAGTGGTGCGGACCAGGCGACGCTGAGGATGACTGGGAGGCAGTTACAAACTGGCACACTTCAGGTGTCGAGAGCCATGAGGTCAGTGTCTGCCGGGGGCACCAAGAAGCCTTGGCAGCAGCAACAGGTGCAGTATTCAAAAAAGGTGCAATGCCGGGACCAGCAAGGTCCAAGTGACTCACCACGATCAGGTAAGTCAGAGCAGGCCTGAGCAAGCAGGAGAGCCCACTGGAGCCAAAGAAGACCCTCAAGAGGACCCACAGACCTGAGGCACATTAGTCGCAAAGTGGACCTTGAACAGCTCGCCAGGGATGAAGGGCCACGGTGTAGAGGATGCAGTGAGGACAAAGATCTTGGCTGCAGGAGATGCTTGAGGAGCTTCTTGGAGTCCGAAGATCTCTGGAGGAGAGAGTCAACAAGCCTTGGCAATGGCACTTCTACACTGTGCACAATGGTACTGCTACAGCGGTTCTGACGAGGGATACTGGCTTCAAACCTGCTTTGATGACAGGACACGTTACAAATAGGGTAAATACAAAGGTACTGGGACCTGGGTATTTAAGCAGTACAGTAAAAATGGTTCCCAGCAAACAATACTCTTAAACAGAAGACGTTACATAGATGGTTACAATACATAAAAGGAATCACAACACTAAATGACTGAGTGATGTTATTTAATCACACCCTCATCTTTGCAATCATATGAAAAAACTTTCAGGCTTATATTGACAAGTGCCCAGAAGAGGGGAAGTGGGGTAAAGGTAAAGTGAGTGTTTTTTTTGTGAAGGATGGAGTGATATAGACAGGAAAGGTAATTGGTACAATCAAACAATTCACATTTGGCATCCAATATGCTTGTTATTTT
Source organism: Triturus cristatus (assembly GCF_964204655.1). Taxonomy (NCBI): domain Eukaryota; kingdom Metazoa; phylum Chordata; class Amphibia; order Caudata; family Salamandridae; genus Triturus; species Triturus cristatus. The sequence continues at coordinate 805,093,611 of NC_140591.1, forward strand.
GCCACATGAAATATTACAGTAATTATTGGCCAAGCCTATGTAGTGAAACACAGTAAAAATAGTCTGTTGTTAATAGGCTGGTTAACATAAAGATGTCGACGTTTCGACCCCAGAAAGTACGTAGGTAACTGGCAACCTTACAGCGGGGTCTTCCTCAGGACTGTGATAGTGGTAAAGGGGGCACCTACGATTAAATAAAGAGTATTTGTTTTAAAAAAGGGGGGGGGGAATAAAAATACTTCAAACAGTTACTATGGGCCAAAGCTCAAAATAGTTACCAAAAGAAAGCCCTACACAAAGGGCTGAAGTACAGAGAGGTCGGGCGCGTGGGCTCCACGAGGAAAACAGCGTGATAACAACACCTGCAAAAGTAAGGTGTACTTTGAACGGCCAACCTTCAAAAGTGAATGAATGAAAGGCTGGGAATCAGCATCTAATGTTGACCCACACATCGCAAGCAAATAATGAAAGCAGGGACACTTACCTGTGACGGAAAAAATGCGGTATACTTCTTAGAAGCCGGCCGTATTCATCAGCTTGCGGCCACTAGTTAAAGAATCTAAACAAACGGAGGAGTAATTATAGTCTGTTGACCAGAAGCAACGTGAAAAATCTAAAAATAGTTAAAAGGTTAGGGAGATGTAATCGATGTCAACATTAGATGCTGATTAGATCAATATAAACCTGAAAGTTTTTTCATATGATTGCAAAGATGAGGATGTGATTAAATAACATCACTCAGTCATTTAGTGTTGTGATTCCCTTTATGTATTGTAACCATCTATGTAACATCTTCTGTTTAAGAGTATTGTTTGCTGGGACCCATCTTTACTGTATTGATGACAGGACAGGCCTCGAGACCAGGAGCAGCAGAAGTCTTCCCAGTTGCAGTCTCGGTTCCCAACTCGAAGTCGAGAGTGCCCAAAAAAGTCGAAGATGAAGTGGAGTTGGATCTGAATCTTGTCCCAAGATATATCTAGGGACACACCCACAAGTAGGCACTTAAGTACCCTAATGAAAGGATTGGAACAATTCAGGGGTCCCTCCCAGAGGAGGGGCTGGACAGTGGGATACTCCCATGTCCTTTGTTTAGTTCCACGCCAGAGCAAGAGCCACCGGCTCCCTGAGCTTTTTTTGAATTGGAGTATACAAGGAGGGCACCAAATGTGCCCTTCAAGCAGACTCAGTGGCGCTGGCAAGCGCCCCCCACCCTGTTCCAATACACTAAATCCTGTCTGGGAGGTGGTTACACCTCCTTGTGACAGGCAACCTATTGTCCTGCCTTCCCCTGCCCGAGCCTGGCTCAGCAGCAGGGAGCAGAATTGTGAATCTGGTCGTCAGCAGCCATGGCTTGCTGTCCGAGTCTAGAAGACTGGTACCGGGAGCACTGAGGAGCTCTACAGTGCATGGAATCATACCCCAACACCGTAAATGGTGTTGGGGTATGATTCCAACATATTTGATACCAAACACAACAGGGTTCGTTGCAGGCAGTTTAGAGATGGCCATCGCATAATGATACATGGCCACTGTATGTATCATAATGGCTGATGAACTCACAACCCAAGAGAATGGACTCCAAATGTTGTAGGGGTGCCCTGCTCGTGCAGGGGCACCTAAACACTTAGATTCGAGCACCCTGCTTTCAGGATTAAAAGGGGTGCCTTAGGGGTGACTTATAGGTTTTAAGTGCAGTGACCTCAGATGCTTAAGCCCATGGGGGACCCCTGGTGTATCTATGCCCTGTGTGCCTTAGTACCATATACTAGGGACTTACAAGGGTACATCAGTAGCCAATCTGGGGGGTATCTAAGTACTCACCATGTCCAATTTAGGGAGGAAGCACAGAGACTCGGGTAATGATTAGCAGGATCCCAGTCAGACTAGTAAGAAAAACATAATGACACCAGCAAAAAGTGGGGGTGACCATGAAAGCAGATCCTACTTTCCTACAGTGCTTTAGACAGATGATGTGCATTGTTGGTGAGGGGTAGTGAGGGACTTCATGAGAAGGAGGACATTGGGGAGGGGGGCGTCAAAAAAGACTTTTGCACCGTGTGCGACCAGTGCTAGGGCCAGCCCTGGCTGGGAGTGTTAGCTCCCCTCGAAGTTCAGGTCTAGTTACGTCCCTGGGCATGTATATGTCACAGCCGTGCAGCCATGCCAAGGGGTGTGTCAAAAGAAATGGGCAATGTTCAATGGTAAAAGGGCATGAAAGTAACTCTTGCAGAAACTTTTTCACTGGCACAGCTCCCCACCTGCCCACACCCTCGTAGCACCCAACCCACACACAAACAGACTTGGAGAAGACACAGTCCCAGCACACAGTAACACAGGCAACAAACACTGCTGGCTGGCGCTTACTTACAGCACCCCTTCCTCCCCCTCAGCCAACAAAGTGCACTCAGTCCAATTCAAAATGCCCTGACTTTTTAAACTTGGAAATGTGCTCCCGTAGCATTACTCCTAGATTTGTAGCACATTAGAATTTTGTATGAGACTCACTTGGAATCCCACCATTACACCTGTCAATCAATCTACACAAACTGTGCATTTGCAGGTGTACTTGCACATATAAAATTATGGTGTATAGTATTTCCACCTGGTAGACAATTCTATGTGCATGAATTTAACGCAATTATTAATTTGCATATTAACTTTTTTCACCTTGCTGAAAACCCTTTTCCTACAGCCCCTTCAAATATGGGGGTGGGCAGACAGAGCTTGCCATGCACCCCCCAACAGATATCCTTGCTTAGCTTGGGCACAGCTCCCACTCTATCAGAGCCAGCCTTTGCTAAGAAGGCGCCATGGGCGTGGGCAGAGAGAAATTTGGCACCGAGTTGATGGTAGTGAATTAAATGAGGCAGGAGAGACCCCCATTTGTGTTCACTAGTCAGTACCTGGATGAGCAAGGACTGGCCCCTGAACACAAACATCCCCAGACCTCCCCAGCTCACCTAAATCATTGATAGCTTAGTTGCCTCACGCAGAGGATGGTTTTGTTGATGTGTGCCAGAGGGTGAAGGGAGGGCAAGGAAGGGGGCTAAAGGGGTGTTAAAAACATTGCTGCTGTATGATAATGAAGGACTAACACCACTTTTAACTGGAAAATCAGACAGAAACGAAAAGGCAGGGACAAAAGACAAGGCTGGAGCTAGATGAGGCTGGTGCTGCTGTTGGCATAACCTCAGAAAAGGGGCACCCTGGGCCCAGCTTGACCATGCTAAAGGCCGACCCTACACGCTCAGCACATGGAGAGAAGGGAGCCCAAAATTTGAAGATAATCAGGACAGAACTCCTAAGACACGTAATAATCGGGCTTGGATAAACTGAGATGACCCAGGAGGCCAAAAATCCCAAAGTGGCGGAATCTCTCCCCTTCGCGTCTTTTCCAACAAAACAGTCCAAGTTTGGCAGGCCAAGTGGCGGCCTGGTTATTTATGTGTCAACCAAACTATCTATGCGTACCAAGCTGCTAAAATTTAAGGAAGATTGGCTCAGTGAAATACTCTTGGCAAGTCGACAGATCGATAGCCAGCTGCTTCTTCTCAATGTTTATATATCTCCGCGCACCACTGAGAAAAAGTCCAAACTGGATAGCCTAACCAACATCGTGTGCAACCTGCTCTGTGAGTACGGCAGTATACCAAGTATAATCACAGGAGATTTTAACACCAACCTTCACTGCAACCCTTTTGAGGATACAGAGACTACTTCCCTAACGGTTCCATCGCACCTCGCCATACAGTCAATCCCCATAGGTAACAGACCATCTAAACTGGGGAATACGCAGTCACCCAGCTTAGCAGCGTAGGTTATACAGTACTGAATGGTTGTTTCCACACGGATACTCCACCAGCCTGGACACGATCCGACAGTCGAACGTTCTCTTTTCTGGATTTTTCCCTAGGGAGCACAGAAATTCTCCCTTTGATTGAGAATTAATATATTGCATCACAAGGCAAGAGCGACCATCGGCCTCAAATAATAACAATTTTCACGAAAATCCCGTGCTACCAGGAGTTCGCCCACACCCACGCTGGCAGCCACACCGAGAATTTAAAATGAATTAAATGGTCCGACGACGTGGCCCCTCTCCTGATGGAAAAATGCAGAGCATTGTTCAATCAATCAATCAATCAAGAATTTATATAGCGCGCTACTCACCCCGGAGGGTCTCAAGGCGCTTGGGGGAGGGCGTCCACTACTGCTCGAACAGCCAGGTTGCTTCCTGAAGGAGAGGTGGTCTTGGGTCAGACGGAGGTGGATGGGCAGGGAGTTCCAAGTCTTGGCTGCCAGGTAGGAGAAGGATCTTCCTCCCATGGTGGCTCTTCGAATGCGTGGAACGGCGGCGAGGGCGTGGCTGGTCGATCGTAGCTGGCGGGTGGGAGTGTAGAAGGTCAGGCGGTTGTTGAGGTACCTGGTGCCCAGGTTGTGGAGGGCCTTGTGTGCGTGGGTGAGTAGCCGGAACGTGATTCTCTTGCTGACGGGGAGCCAGTGGAGGTCTCTCAGGTGTCCGGAGATGTGGCTGTGTCGGGGGATGTCCAGGATGAGTCGTGCGGAGGCATTCGGGATGCGCTGGAGTCTTTTCTGTAGTTTGGCTGTGGTTCCGGTGTAGAGGGTTGTAGGAGAGTGGAATCTGACTAATGGTTGCCCCCAACTTTTTGCCTGGTATTTAAGTGGTTTTTGACTAGTCTGGCTGGGATCCTGCTATTCAGGACCCCAGCCTATCTGCTTTCTCCCTAAAACTGTTGTGAGTACTCTAGGTACAAACATAATTGGATGCTGGGCATGCCCTACCAGTCCCTTGTAGATGGTACCCTAGGTACCCAGGGCATGGGTCCCCCAGTAGGCCTACCAGGGCTGCAGCACTTATTGTGCCACCCTGGGACAGCCACCCAAACTGACACCACCAGGCCACTACTGTAGCCTGGGTAAGGTGGTGCTAGCACCCCTTACAGGGATGTAGGTACCCTATGTCCCATACCATACAACACATATACTCTCATAGGTCACCCCTATGGCAGGCCCTGGTAATCCTACAGGGCTGGGTGCTGAGGTATGTGTGAGGGGGGACCCCTACGTGAGTAGGACCTCTCTGCAACCTTCGTAAAATCGTTACTGGGTTGTTTGTAGTGTAGCCATACCATATACTCCTAACCGCATTATAAGTTATTGCGTCATCGCTGTAACTTAGGAATGGCTACACAGAACCATATCGTGTTTGGTGTCAAACATGAAGGAATCATACCCCCAGTCCAGCCATGGGCATGGGGGCACGATTCCCCCTTGCTAGGAGGGTGATATGGGAAAAGCGGTAGAATTTGGACACCAATTTAAAAGTGCACATGTACCACAAAATGGCTACTGTTCGCCACCTACACGACTCTGGCTGGCTGTTGCTGGGGAAAACCCCAGCCTCGCCATCTGGACAATAGGGCTCCTGTGGCAGGGAGGTGCCAGCACCTCCCCAGACAGGATATGTGGATTGGAACAGGGTGGGTGCACCAAATGTCCTTTCAGAGTTGCACGTAGGCAGCTGCAGAGCCCCAATTCTGCATACACCGCCTGGAACCGGTTCAGGGGCGTCCTGCCCCTCGCCCAGGCGGGAAACACACAAAGGGGAGTGGGTGTAGCCACCCTTTCCCGCCTCTACTCTGATTGGTAGGCTCTCTTTTGGACCATCCCCTAATCTTGGGGATATATGGGAATAACTTTGCCCTAGAGCCTTAGATTCGTACAGGACTTCACAGAACTGACCTTCGACGAGCTGCTGCCCAGCTGACTGAAGAAATCTCCCTTGGGATAAAGGAGTTATCCCCCTGCTTGGCAGGCACCTAAAAGACTACAATATACCCGGTTGGAACTTCGTTGCTCTCACGACCTTCGACGCCTTCCAGCAACCTCGAGGTGGGTCTCCAGTGCATCCCAGCGCCCTGTGAGTGTGCCCAGCAAGTCTGAGCACCCTGGACCACGTGGGTGTCGAGATCCCTGCATACCCCGAGACACTGGCCACCTCTTGTCCAGCACACGACCCCGACCAGTGGGGAAGTTGTGCTTTGGCCCATTCTTGAGCCAACCTTCAAGCAGCATTTGTGCCGACTCTCAGCTCCCTGGCCCGCTCCGGTGGCCCGTGGGAGCCCTTTTACGCACTCCATTTTGCTGCCTTCCGCGGTCCCTTGTCTCTCGACTTGTGGGCCCTGACGGAGGACAATCTTCTTTTCTAAGAGTTCCCCTGGTTGCTCCAGGCCTGCTCTACGCTCCCTGCAAAGGAGAGCACCCTCAGACCTCGTGGGTCTGCACCAGCAGCTGCTTTGTTCATCTTGCGTGGGTTGCGGTTGCCAATGCTTAGTGGATCCAATCGGGACACTAACACCGCAGCGACCCTCAGCCGACGTGGGACAGTCGCCCTCCAGAAGCTGGCCTTCCTTGAAGCCTCCCGGAGCCCGTGACTGCAGAGCCCAGCTGTACCTTCCACACCTGAAGCACCCGACATCCACGAGCTCCTTCCTGTGAGCTCCCTGGTCACTGTGCTGTGACCCAGACTCTGTCCCCTCTGCTTTCAGGTTCATCTTTGTCTTTTCTTCAACTGTAATCTTCACGACTTCAACGACACTTCCAGCTAGCAGCAGTTTGGACTCCTTTTCCATAGAAAATCAGCCCGCGACCCGACACCAGAATCGACCTATGCACCCGGCTTCCCTGGGGCAGGTAACAGTGGTACTTCGGTACTTCCGTGGTGGTGGGCTCTCCAAAGCCTTAAGTCTCAAGCCTTAACTTTGTACTGTTGTTAGAAGTGTCCTTAAACCTTAATTATTCAACCGCGACATTCTCCATAGGCTAACATTGCGATCCTGATAGCAACTTCTCGCACTGCACACGCCTCCCGTGGGTCCCCTTCCTCTTAACTGTGGGTGGATTCTTAAGGGGCCAGCGATCCTGAATGCCCTAGGCATTGCCTGTAGAATTGTCGTGGTTCTTATACCACTATTTTAGTATATGGTTTGGTCCCCCCCCCTGGGGCCCATTGATTTCTGTGCTATTTATTGTGTTTATAAATGCTTGTTTGAAGTGTAACTTTGCCACTAGCCACATAAAGTGACTGTGGGATTCTGTCTAGAATAAATACATATATTTTATATATATACCTGTGTGGGCTACTCTTTCATTTGGTTATTCAAGAGGTTATTATGGTAAAACAATAAGCTTAACACTCCTTCAAGACTTAGCCTGAAGGCTGCTCTCCACAGCTACCACTAGGATAGCTTTCTTTAAAGGTTGTCTTAAACCTATCATCAATAGGAGTCGAATTGGACTGGTGCAAGGTGTCCCTATAACTAGGAACAGCATATGCCAGGCCAACTTCTCACATTGGTGTGCAGCGGTTGGATTCAAGCTTGCCATTGTTTTACCAGATAACAAATTGAATTTCTAAAGTGAAAGCCACAAGGTACCAAAGGTACATATAAATTCAAGCTAGAATACAATAAGTTCTACTGAACTTGGAGTTGTGTGTAGAGGGTTTAGCACACCTTGACTACAACTCAAGAGAGGGTTCAGTAGGCCACACTTAATGCAGGTAGATACATCACTACACTAAACATGTCTTCAGGTGGCACTAAGGCTATGGAAGGACCCCAGAGGGTCCCAGTAGATAAGTATGATAATTTCACCTTTGCAGAGCTCAGGGAAATGTGCGCCCTTAGAAAACTGAAGACAAACAAAGGTGCCAACACAAAACGTCTCAGGGAAATCCTGCTCATAGCAGACTTTATGGAGTCCATAGGGTCCAGAGGGACGGACAGAGTGGGTGGGCACCCTTCAGAAGAGGACACTCCCAGAGTGGACTCTGATGAGGAACAGGAAGAGGATGAAAATCCTGACCTGGAAGAAACAGACCACTCACAGCATGGAGGTGATGGCTCAAGAGGCACTCCCTCCACCCTTAAAAGGAGAGTGGTGGATCCAAGAAGGAACAGATCCCCCTCAGTGGGATCCAACCATTCTAGGAGATCCAAAGGGTCCTCTGCCTCTTCTCAGAGAAGAGAATCCTCCCATGAGAGGAAATGCAGACTGATGAAATTTGAGCAGGCTAAGCTTGAGCTTAAAAGAGAACAGTTAGCATTGGACAGGGAAACCCTGGAGCTTCAGAAAGCTTCAAAGAAGTGGGGTCTAGAGATCCCTGGTGGCAGTGATGAAACCCCTAGAGTTAGAGAGAAAGTCCCTGACAATAGGAACCTCCACAAGATTGTGCCCCCCTATCAGAATGGGGATGATATCCACAAATGGATATCTGCTCTTGAAAGGGCCTGTAGAGTACAGAGGGTCCCTGTAGAGCAGTGGGCAGCAATCCTGTGGCTCTCCTTTTCAGATAAAGGTAGAGACAAGCTCCTCTCTGTAAGAGAAGAGGATGCTGATGATTATTACATCTTGAAAGCTGCTTTAATAGATGGGTTTGGCTTAACCACTGATCAATACAGACTTAAGTTCAGAGACACCCAGAAAGCACAGAATCAGGATTGGGTAGACTTTGTGGATTGTGCAACCAAGGCACTGGAAGGTTGGTTAAATGGCAGTAAAGTTAATGATTATCAAGGATTGTATAATCTCATTATGAGGGAGCAGATTCTTAATAATTGTCAGAACCAACTTTTACACCAGCACCTGGTGGACTCTGATCTGACCTCTCCCCAAGAATTGGGAAAGAAGGCAGACAAATGGGTCAGAACCAGGATTAGGCCTAAGAACCAAGTTGGTGACCAGAAGAAGGATTCCACTAAGCCCAAGAGAAAGGTGGGGATGATAAACAAGAAAAGTCCTCTGAAGGGCCCCAACAACCCAGTGCTGGGGGTGGGTCCCAAAATACTTCCTCTAATAACAAGAAACCATATTGCCATGTGTGTAAGAAACCTGGCCACTGGAAAACTGACTCCAGCTGTCCAAAGAATGGCAATAAAGAGAATGTTCCTCCAAAACCAGCTCCAACACCTCCTGTTACTACTAGTAGTAATCCCCCAGGTGGTGGGAGTGCACCCAGAAACTTAGTTGTGATTTCTTGGGGAACTCAGGGGGACTCTGGCCTATCCAGGTCCCCTACTCAAGCAACGATGGTCTGTGATGGTGGCATGGGGTTTGCCAACTTTACCATGAGCCCCAGTATTCTGGGCAGGTACAGACAAGAACCAATAATCAATGGTCAGAAGGCTGTGGCCTATAAGGACACAGGGGCCAGTGTCACCATGGTGACCAAGAGGCTAGTGCCCCTAGATCAGCTTTTACCTGGGTTTAGCTACCAGGTGACCAACATAGATGGAATCAGGACAGATCATCCCATGGCAGTGATAAATCTCAGCTGGGGAGGGGTCACTGGCCCCAAGAGAGTGGCAGTGTCCCCAAACTTGCCTGTAGATTGTCTACTGGGGAATGATCTAGAGATCTCAGCCTGGGCTGAGGTTGACCACAAGGCCCATTTGAAAATGGTAGGAATCCCTGAGAAAGTGGATGAGACCCTGAGGGCCTCACCTCCACCCCAGGAGAAAATAGAAAGAGTGAAGCCTGAAACTATGGATCACTCTACCCAAACAGAGAGCATAGGGGAAGAGGAACAGTCCTCCCCCCACCAGACTACAGGTAAGGGTCAAGTTTCTCAGGGAACTGATCCTGCCCCTTGTGAAGTAACTGCCCCAGAAGTGGACAGGCCTGACCTGCCCACCTCTCTGATGGTAGGGGATCCTTCCAAGGTGGTACCCAGTCTGGAGCAGGTATCCTGCCCCTCTCTACCCTGCCTCAGTCAGCCCAGGGCTGCAGAGGTCAGGGAGGTCAGTGGACCCTTATTGGGCCCCTGCCCAGAGGAACCCCCTCATCAACAGATTAGGGACACCCAGCAGAGTAGTTTCAGCCAGGTGAATATTCCTCTACAACCTGAGGGATCCTCCTTACCCCTAGGTATAGGCACCCCTCAAATGGATGTTGTTGAGCACAGGGAAACCTGGGACCTAGCTGCCCCAAACCTTCCAGTGCCCTCCACTATTCCAGCCAAAGGGATCCAACCCCCAGCTGTAGGCAGCCAGAGGTTGACCCTTAGGGCCAGATATGACACAGTCATGGGCAGAAAGGCTTCCATAGTGGCCAGTGATCTGAGGAGGTTGAGACCAACCCAAGTAGGGTCTCACTTCCAGACTCAGAGACCCCACCAGCCCACCTCTGACCCAAAAACCAATACAGGTAATTTCCCTAGACTTTGGAGAAACTCTAGAACCCCTTGGGGTAGGATTTGCCAAGTGGACCATGACACAGGGAGCAACCATGTTAGTACAGGTTCTTCCTTATATGGCCACTCAGGAAATAAAGGCTTATCTGGACAAGGTTAGCCTTATCTCCTTTCGTTTGGGGGGGGGGGGGGGGTTATGTAGGAGAGTGGAATCTGACTAATGGTTGCCCCCAACTTTTTGCCTGGTATTTAAGTGGTTTTTGACTAGTCTGGCTGGGATCCTGCTATTCAGGACCCCAGCCTATCTGCTTTCTCCCTAAAACTGTTGTGAGTACTCTAGGTACAAACATAATTGGATGCTGGGCATGCCCTACCAGTCCCTTGTAGATGGTACCCTAGGTACCCAGGGCATGGGTCCCCCAGTAGGCCTACCAGGGCTGCAGCACTTATTGTGCCACCCTGGGACAGCCACCCAAACTGACACCACCAGGCCACTACTGTAGCCTGGGTAAGGTGGTGCTAGCACCCCTTACAGGGATGTAGGTACCCTATGTCCCATACCATACAACACATATACTCTCATAGGTCACCCCTATGGCAGGCCCTGGTAATCCTACAGGGCTGGGTGCTGAGGTATGTGTGAGGGGGGACCCCTACGTGAGTAGGACCTCTCTGCAACCTTCGTAAAATCGTTACTGGGTTGTTTGTAGTGTAGCCATACCATATACTCCTAACCGCATTATAAGTTATTGCGTCATCGCTGTAACTTAGGAATGGCTACACAGAACCATATCGTGTTTGGTGTCAAACATGAAGGAATCATACCCCCAGTCCAGCCATGGGCATGGGGGCACGATTCCCCCTTGCTAGGAGGGTGATATGGGAAAAGCGGTAGAATTTGGACACCAATTTAAAAGTGCACATGTACCACAAAATGGCTACTGTTCGCCACCTACACGACTCTGGCTGGCTGTTGCTGGGGAAAACCCCAGCCTCGCCATCTGGACAATAGGGCTCCTGTGGCAGGGAGGTGCCAGCACCTCCCCAGACAGGATATGTGGATTGGAACAGGGTGGGTGCACCAAATGTCCTTTCAGAGTTGCACGTAGGCAGCTGCAGAGCCCCAATTCTGCATACACCGCCTGGAACCGGTTCAGGGGCGTCCTGCCCCTTGCCCAGGCGGGAAACACACAAAGGGGAGTGGGTGTAGCCACCCTTTCCCGCCTCTACTCTGATTGGTAGGCTCTCTTTTGGACCATCCCCTAATCTTGGGGATATATGGGAATAACTTTGCCCTAGAGCCTTAGATTCGTACAGGACTTCACAGAACTGACCTTCGACGAGCTGCTGCCCAGCTGACTGAAGAAATCTCCCTTGGGATAAAGGAGTTATCCCCCTGCTTGGCAGGCACCTAAAAGACTACAAGATACCCGGTTGGAACTTCGTTGCTCTCACGACCTTCGACGCCTTCCAGCAACCTCGAGGTGGGTCTCCAGTGCATCCCAGCGCCCTGTGAGTGTGCCCAGCAAGTCTGAGCACCCTGGACCACGTGGGTGTCGAGATCCCCGCATACCGTGAGACACCGGCCACCTCTTGTCCAGCACACGACCCCGACCAGTGGGGAAGTTGTGCTTTGGCCCATTCTTGAGCCAACCTTCAAGCAGCATTTGTGCCGACTCTCAGCTCCCTGGCCCGCTCCGGTGGCCCGTGGGAGCCCTTTTACGCACTCCATTTTGCTGCCTTCCGCGGTCCCTTGTCTCTCGACTTGTGGGCCCTGACGGAGGACAATCTTCTTTTCTAAGAGTTCCCCTGGTTGCTCCAGGCCTGCTCTACGCTCCCTGCAAAGGAGAGCACCCTCAGACCTCGTGGGTCTGCACCAGCAGCTGCTTTGTTCATCTTGCGTGGGTTGCGGTTGCCAATGCTTAGTGGATCCAATCGGGACACTAACACCGCAGCGACCCTCAGCCGACGTGGGACAGTCGCCCTCCAGAAGCTGGCCTTCCTTGAAGCCTCCCGGAGCCCGTGACTGCAGAGCCCAGCTGTACCTTCCACACCTGAAGCACCCGACATCCACGAGCTCCTTCCTGTGAGCTCCCTGGTCACTGTGCTGTGACCCAGACTCTGTCCCCTCTGCTTTCAGGTTCATCTTTGTCTTTTCTTCAACTGTAATCTTCACGACTTCAACGACACTTCCAGCTAGCAGCAGTTTGGACTCCTTTTCCATAGAAAATCAGCCCGCGACCCGACACCAGAATCGACCTATGCACCCGGCTTCCCTGGGGCAGGTAACAGTGGTACTTCGGTACTTCCGTGGTGGTGGGCTCTCCAAAGCCTTAAGTCTCAAGCCTTAACTTTGTACTGTTGTTAGAAGTGTCCTTAAACCTTAATTATTCAACCGCGACATTCTCCATAGGCTAACATTGCGATCCTGATAGCAACTTCTCGCACTGCACACGCCTCCCGTGGGTCCCCTTCCTCTTAACTGTGGGTGGATTCTTAAGGGGCCAGCGATCCTGAATGCCCTAGGCATTGCCTGTAGAATTGTCGTGGTTCTTATACCACTATTTTAGTATATGGTTTGGTCCCCCCCGGGGCCCATTGATTTCTGTGCTATTTATTGTGTTTATAAATGCTTGTTTGAAGTGTAACTTTGCCACTAGCCACATAAAGTGACTGTGGGATTCTGTCTAGAATAAATACATATATTTTATATATATACCTGTGTGGGCTACTCTTTCATTTGGTTATTCAAGAGGTTATTATGATAAAACAATAAGCTTAACACTCCTTCAAGACTTAGCCTGAAGGCTGCTCTCCACAGCTACCACTAGGATAGCTTTCTTTAAAGGTTGTCTTAAACCTATCATCAATAGGAGTCGAATTGGACTGGTGCAAGGTGTCCCTATAACTAGGAACAGCATATGCCAGGCCAACTTCTCACAAGGGTGATACCGTAGTCTAGTCGGCTGGTGACGAGTGCCTGTGTGACCGTTTTCCTGGTTTCGGTGGGGATCCATCGAAAGATCTTTCGGAGCATGCGTAGGATGTTGAAACAAGATGATGAGACGGCGTTGACTTGTCTGGTCATTGAGAGGGAGGAGTCCAGGATGAAGCCCAGGTTGCGTGCGTGGTCCGTTGGTTTGGGAGCGCTGCCCAGGGCAGGGGGCCACCAGGAGTCGTCCCAGGCAGAGGGTGATGATCCAAGGATGAGGACTTCCATCTTGTCTGAGTTCAGTTTCAGGCGGCTGTTCATCATCCACTCGGCTACGTCTTTCATCCCTTCGTGTAGGTTGGTTCTGGCGGTGGCTGGGTCGTTGGTGAGGGAGAGGATCAACTGTGTGTCGTCGGCGTAGGAGATGATGTTGAGGTTGTGTTGGCGTGCGATGGCTGCGAGGGGGCTCATGTAGACGTTGAAGAGGGTGGGGCTGAGTGATGATCCTTGCGGTACGCCGCAGATGACTTCGGTGGCCTCGGATCTGAACGGGGGGAGGCGGACTCTCTGGGTTCTTCCGGCGAGGAACGAGATGATCCACTCCAGTGCCTTCTCTTGGATTCCGATGTTGCTGAGGCGCTGCACTAGGGTGCGGTGGCAGACCATATCGAACGCTGCGGAGAGGTCCAGGAGGATGAGGGCCGCTGTTTCCCCGTTGTCAAGCAGGGCTCGGATGTCATCAGTGGCTGCGATGAGGGCGGTCTCGGTGCTGTGGTTGGCTCGGAAGCCGGACTGCGAGTGGTCGAGGGATCCATTCGTCTCGAGGAAGGCGGCCAGCTGTCTGTTGGCGGTCTTCTCGATGACTTTGGCAGGAAAAGGGAGGAGCGAGATGGGGCGGTAGTTCTTGAGGTCGGTGGGGTCAGCTGATAGTTTCTTCAGGAGGGCGCTGAGTTCGGCGTGCTTCCAGCTCTCGGGGAAGGTGGCGGTGTTGAAGGAGCAGTTGATGATGTTCCGGAGTTGGGGTGCGATGACGGAGTAGGCCTTGTTGAAGACGTGGTGGGGGCATGGGTCGGTTGGTGATCCGGAGTGGATGGTGTTCATCGTGTGGATGGTGTCTTCGGTGCTGACCGGGGTCCAGGCACGGAGGGTGGTGGTGGGGGGCATTGGTTCGGTGGTTGGGTGCGTGGTCTGTGCGCTGAAGCTGTTGTGTATGTCGGCGGTCTTGCTGTGGAAGAACGAGGCGAGTGAGTCGCAGAGGTCTTGTGAGGGAGTGATGTCGTTGTTTCCGGCGCTGGGGTTGGAGAGCTCTTTGACGATGCTGAAGATTTCCTTGCTGTTGTGTGCGTTGTTGTCTAGTCGTTCCTTGAATGCTGTCTTCTTGGCGGTGTGGATCAGATGGTGGTGTTTGCGGGAGGCGTGCTTGAGGGCTGTCATGTTGTCTGTGGTCGGGTTTTTTCGTCAGGCTTTCTCGAGGGCACGGCAGTTCTTCTTGGAGTTCTTGAGGTCGTTGTTGAACCAGGAGGTTCTTAATCCAACAACCAGATCCTCTGCTATTAGCTGCAGGGCAAGCTTTATCAACCAACTTTCAGACGCAGCTCCACCTAAGAGGAGAACTGGGCAGCAGGTATTTCGACCACACATTTCATCTGCAACAAAAAAATTAAAGCTTTACAGAAATCGAGCCCTTCGGCAATCAAGGAAGAGCCCAGACAACAAAATTAAATTTCTCAACTAGAAACAAGCTCAAGCAGCCCTCAAGTCCGCCGTACGCAGGGAAAAACGAGAGGCCTCTGATCAATTTTGGCTGAAGCTCTTCTACGAAAGTAAGAAATCAAATTCAAAGCAATTCTGGTCCCTGGTAAACAGGGGCCTGCGAGGTGGAAATGGCCATGGCATCGCAAATATCAGTGTTGATGAATGGACCACTTCTTATCTTCCCATTTTAAGATTGCCAACAACAAAGATAACTGCTCCATCCTCCCAAGCATAAATAATGCAACGATATTATTACCGGAGGCCACGAATTCAACATGGTTGTGCCCCAGCACCTTATCCATTAGCACACTCGAAGAGCCCGTACACATGGCCAGTGGGAACAACATCGACTCACTTCCTGTGACAATAGTGTCACCTGAAGAACTTAAACACAAGATCCTATGCTCCATAAAGAAAACTAGGGCTGATGGTGCACCCGGGACAAACAGTCTCCCCCAGGCAATGTTTAAATCAGAAGCTGAATTTTGGACAGATCATCTGACCCCCCTGTTTTTCCAATGCCGGTTAAACAACGTAGTTCCTGAGTCCTGGAGAGGTGCTATCATCCATCCTATTTATAAAAGTGGGAAGAGAAATGACCCCAGCAACTATCGAATGATAGCACTCCTTGATATAGAGTCCAAATACTATGCCAGCACTCTATTGGAAGACCTGCTGACCTGGGCCAACGAAACAAAGCGCCTCCCATTCAACCAGACAGGTTTCGTGGCCTATTCTGGTACCACAACTAATCTATTAACAGTATCTGTTTTGATAGAGAAAGCAACAGTCAAACAAACTCAATTGCACTGTTGCTTTGTGGATTTTAAAGCTGCCTTCGGCCGTGTGCCCCGGGGCCTATTGTGGCAAAAATTAAAGGGCTGGGGCGTCCCCCAATCCTTGCTACTTGCAATAGTTTAACTCCACTCCAAAACCTGGATAAGAATCAAGCTGGGTGAAGGCTCCCATCGAGGCCAGAAGTGGAGTAAAACAAGGTTGCGTGCTGGCTCCACTCCTTTTTAACTTGTTTATATCGGATCTTTTGCCAATTCTTAATAGCGTCAATTGCCATCCCCCAATTATATGGAGTACGTATCAGCAACTTCCTATACGCCGACGACCTGGTGCTGCTTAGTCACACGAAGGTGGGCTTACAGAGGCTACTTGATGAACTGCTCCCCTATACCAAAAGCAATCTCTTAGAGCTGAACCTATCAAAAACAAAAACAATTACCTTAGGGAAGCCTAAGAAGATGCGTGGAGGGTGGCATTTTAATAATGGGAAAATCGATCCAACATCTCACTACAAATACTTGGGAATATTCCTTGACACCAGAAGCTCATTTGCCAAGCAAAAAGAAGTACTGAGGACCAAAGCCCTGGCTTTAGAGATTGAAGCAACAAAACTGTCTAAAAAACTACTTGGCCCCAATTTAATCCCAATGTTGAAAGTGATGAAGGCAAAGATAACTAACTCATTGACATATGGCCATGAGATCATGAAGGGAACCACAAATACTCTTTTAAACAAACTAACAACCAAAATGTTTAAACGTGCATTCCACCTGCCAAATTCAGCATCGCCGACACAAGTACGCCTCGAACTCGGTCTACTTGACCACCATGGGGTAGAGGCTGGAGCATTTATAAAGTTTTGTAACAGACTGCATCACGCCCGGGAGGATTCCCTGGAGGCCAGACTTTGGCAAGAAATCCAGAAAAGCCATGCCAGTCACAAATATCGACTCTACCTGGACCATAGTTTACAACTACTTGGTATTAAGGAATTCTGGGGAACAAATCCCTCCCAGTTGGCATTAAAAGCAGTTACCAAGAAGAGTGTTAGGTTGTGGTCCTTTCACTCAGATAGGGCAATACTGTCAAAAAGGAAACATGCCTGGGCAGTGATCACCATTTTAACCCAGGAGTCGTACCCCTTCATTTATCAAGCACGTTTGCACTTTATTTGAAATAAAAGTTCCTGGCGCTGATGTTGGGTGAATGGCCTTTTCTAAAGAATTTTTCAGAATGGCGCCGCAAAGACAATCACACCCAATGTAAGTTGTGCGGCTACCACACCGAAGGAATGGAACATATAGTTTGCCTATGCCCCGCAATGCTCACTTTTAGACGTTTGTTACTGCGAGAAGAATGGATAAGACTCGGAATTCGATCATGCCGTCAAGCCATAATAGCAGCCCTCTACCCGGACAACACAAAGTTGAATATCGGGTTAACAAAATTTGTTATCAAGGCATTAAACCTGTTGGAAGTCATCGGAGCTGCAAACCACGCCCCATCACAGCAGCGCGATATCCCATTATTGGACACAGTAACAGCTTCTTGACCATCAATAAACTGTTGACTAGAACCCGGTCCTCGAGTCATACAATAGCAGCTGTGAAGCCAAGCAGAGTTTTAATCAAAATGTTCATTGTCACTTCACCAATTTTAATGAATGTCTCTTTTAAGAAAATGATGCTAGTGTTTTTATATTGTAAGGGTTTTAATTAACCAACAATAAAGTTCTTATTACTCTCCCCTTGCTGCATTTTGGAGACCAGGATAATGAAGAACGATGCCCTAGTGGATTGATTGCTGGACCACCCAGTGATTGCTAAGAGGGTGCTGTAACTCTGAAAGCATGACTGTACCAAAAGCAGTGAATGAAGACCCGCCATTGGTGACTTAAAAAACCCTCTTGGTAAATCAGAATGGACAGTGGCTGCTGCCATCGAGTGTGGCAAACGTGTGTGCAAAAAGAGTTGCATGGGTACATCCCTGGAGGCATGGCCTTGGTCCGAATGGTCCCATTGTTGCTGCCCTATTACATGACATGCTGCAAAGGCCTGCAGACTCTGAGTATGTTGGAATGTGAACACATAATAATTCCCTCAAGGAGTGGAAGTTTGGTGTCCACGATGCACACCTGCAACCACTATGCTTCCCAAACAAATTAATGAAAGAGCCCAAGACACAAAGTTGTTCTGCCTTTCACACTAGGTGCCTTCCAGTGCCCCAGAAATACAGAAGAAGCACATGATCCTCCACTGTCAAACCTGTCCCTGGAGAAGCTTCTTCTACTAAAGGACATGTGAGTAACCGCACAATACATGGACCAGATAGTGTTAGCCAAAGAGCAAAAAGAACTATTGATAGACGGAATGCAGAACAATGTCATACATTCACCCCAGTACAGAGATCTAGGCCTAAAGCCATCGTTTTTTTGCTCACCATGCCATTCCAGTTTGGACCCAGCCATATGCAAATCAGTCTTGACCCTGTGCCCAATGGGAACAGTCCAGCCCGAACTGCCAGGCCAGGTCCTCCCTGGACTGGAAACAAGCATCCTAGGACAGGTTTCGGGGTTTCACCCCTCTTCAGCCAGGCTAGCTTGATTCCAGTGGCATGGAGAGCACGGGACTCACGTCTGAGCATACCCGCGCAACTCGGGGTGACAAATGCAAACAGAACTATTGATGGACAGAATGCAGAACAATGTCATACATTCACCCCAGTACAGAGATCTGGGCCTAGATCCATCGTTTTTTTGCTCACCATGCCATTCCAGTTTGGACCCATCCATATGCAAATCAGTCTTGACCCTGTGCCCAATGGGAGCAGTCCAGCCCGAACTGCCAGGCCAGGTCCTCCCTGGACTGGAAACAAGCGTCCTAGGACCGGTTTCGGGGTTTCACCCCTCTTCAGCCAGGCTAGCTTGATTCCAGTGGCATGGGGAGCACGGGACTCACTTCTGAGCATACCCGCCCCACTCGGGGTGACAAATGCAAAAAGAACTATTGATGGACAGAATGCAGAACAATGTCATACATTCACCCCAGTACAGAGATCAGGGCCTAAATCCATTGTTTTTTTGCTCACCATGCCATTCCAGTTTGGACCCAGCCATATGCAAATCAGTCTTGACCCTGTGCCCAATGGGAGCAGTCCAGCCCGAACTGCCAGGCCAGGTCCTCCCTGGACTGGACTGGAAACAAGCATCCTAGGACCGGTTTCGGGGTTTCACCCCTCTTCAGCCAGGCTAGCTTGATTCCAGTGTGCAACATTCCGTCCATCATCTTGTGCGTTTTGCTGTTCACCCTATGTGGGAAGGGTATGCCCAGACGTGGGTCCCGTGCTCAAGACATGGCTTGGCAGTTCGGCTGGACTGTTCACATGAGGCACCGGGTCAAGACTGATTTGCATATGGCCATGTCTGAACTGGGGTGGCGTGGTGAGCAAAATAACCATGGATTAAACCCAGATCTGTGACTGGGGGTGTTTGTTTTGCCAATGTGCAACATTCCGTCCATCATCTTGTGAGTTTTGCTGTTCACCCTATGTGGGAAGGGTATGCCCAGATGTAACCCATGCTCACTACGCCACTGGAGTCAAGCTATCCTGGCTGAAGAGGGGTGAAACCCCAAAACCGGTCCTAGGATGCTTGATTCCGGTCCAGGGAAGACATGGCTTGGCAGTTCGGGCTGAACTGTTCCCATGAGGCATAGGGTCAAGACTGATTTGCATATGGCCATGTCTGAACTGGGGTAGCGTGGTGAGCAAAATAACGATGGATTAAACCCAGATCTGTGACTGGGGTTGAATGTTTTGCCAATGTGCAACATTCCGTCCATCATCTTGTGTGTTTTGCTGTTCACCCTATGTGGGAAGGGTATGCCCAGACGTGGATCCCGTGCTCACTACGCCACTGGAGTCAAGCTATCCTGGCTGAAGAGGGGTGAAACCCCGAAACCGGTCCTAGGATGCTTGATTCCAGTCCAGGGAAGACATGGCTTGGCAGTTCAGGCTGGACTGTTCCCATGAGGCACAGGGTCAAGACTGATTTGCATATGGCCATGCCTGAACTGGGGTGGCGTGGTGAGCAAAATAACGATGGATTAAACCCAGATCTGTGACTGGGGGTGAATGTTTTGCCAATGTGCAACATTCCGTCCATCAGCTTGTGTGTTTTGCTGTTCACCCTATGTGGGAAGGGTATGCCCAGACGTGGATCCCGTGCTCACTACGCCACTGGAGTCAAGCTATCCTAGCTGAAGAGGGGTGAAACCCCGAAACCGGTCCTAGGATGCTTGATTCCAGTCCAGGGAAGACATGGCTTGGCAGTTCGGGCTGGACTGTTCCCATGAGGCACAGGGTCAAGACTGATTTGCATATGGCCATGCCTGAACTGGGGTGGCGTGGTGAGCAAAATAACAATGGATTAAACCCAGATCTGTGACTGGGGGTGAATGTTTTGCCAATGTGCAACATTCCGTCCATCATCTTGTGTGTTTTGCTGTTAGCCAAAGAGTGCAGTATTGAGGAGCTGAAAGAGTAATCTGGCTAGATAGAGAAGAAGGTTGAAGGGCTAGCTCAAAGGATGGTGCAGTTAGAAGCACAAATACTTCAGCATGAAGACAAGTTACACGGGCACAAGGCTTTCACGCATCGAGTTGCGTTTTCCATCATTTGCCTAAAAGAGGAGGCTAAGCACCTGGAAAATACAGCGAGAGCCATGAGATTGAGAATCCTCGAATCCTACAGGTTCTATAGCTAGAAGATGCCAGGACGTTGCTACTCTGTTTTCCCCAATAGAAGTTATGGTGTTGATGATTCGCTAAATTCTTTAAAATATGCTGACTCACGTCAGTGAGACAATATGCCACTGAACAGCATGGATGCTGATTTAAGTAGGTTTGCACATATAATCAAAGATCGTGGCATTGACGGCCTCCAAGAAAAGATTTGATATTAAAAGAGTCTCTGATTCTGATTTTCCCTGATGTAGGCCACTCTATCCACACAGTACCCATGCACAGACAGAAGAGAGACACACCTGCATGCAGACACAGCACAGCAAACACAAAATCTATGACCAGGTGCTGCTACCGTTCTGGTGCAGTGGACATCGTGCCTGCCTTTAATGAGATAAAACACTGTATTTATGATACTGTTTTTAGGTCGAGCCTGGACTGCGCATTCCTTGCTCTGCCACATGCTGTAGTTGAGTATAGACTAGAAGCCCTGCCCACTCTCCGCCCATATTTGTAATTGGCTTGTGTCATTGCTCTTCATAAATGCTGGCATCTGATTCATTAAAAGGCTTGTTAGTCCCTCCTTTGTACCGCCTTGTCTTCATTCGTAACCTCCCATGGCGACTGGTCTTATTAGTCCGGTTGTTACAGGGTACGTCTTATTTAGTCTGGAAGCTCTATTTTCTATGAGTTTCTCCTACTGCAGGCACAACGTGCTTTCCTTACATTAAGCACGCCATGTGCTCTGTCACTTTCCAAGCAGCCAATGCGAGACAGATTGCATAGAAAATGCTTGTTTCACCATGGCAGGGGTATAAAGAGAGTGGTTTACTTATTTTCTGAAAGACAGATCAGAATGGGTGAATTAGGGGTCATTAAATAGTTTGGTTGCATTGTTTCAATTATATCAGTTACGCTAAAGAGGATTACCTCAAATATTTATGTCTTTCCTTTTTTTGGTTATTTGTAGTGTTGGGTAATAACTTTCTAGGCCCACTAGTCTACTTCCTATGTTTACAAACCATTTGCCAGTCCTAGAAAACCCATCTCTACTTGCTTCCCAAGCACCTATAATTTCTAATTCCTTCAAATCCCCTTTCAGATCAGTAATGTTTTTAATGTATTTCTTTAAGTCCTCACTCTTGTCAGGTATATAGATACAGCATTGGTAGACCTTTAACATCTTGCAGACACAGCCCTCTTTCGCGAAAAGGATATCTAACACTAGACAATTCTACAAAACCGTGGCTCCCATAGCTACCATTTCAGGATCTACAGCCAAAAAAGAACTTGCTGTACTTGTGGATAATTTAGACACTGTGGTGTCCAACTTTCTGATCTTGAGATAATGCAAGATTACAACTACAAATGGAATCACTGCACCAAAAATGTCTCCCACAATTTCAGCACCACGACTGCCCAGTTTAGTTCAAGTTTTTGTTTCCGACACCTGGTCATTCAAATGTTCTACATGATAAATCTTTGGAAAACTACACCTTAATAACATGTACCATACCATCCCCTGCGCAATTTGAAGTATGCATGCTCCCCACACATATAATAAACTCCAGGAATAACTGGTCCTTGTCCTCCCAAGAACAAAAGCCAAGTTCCCACATATTGAAAAATATGGTCACAATCACTTTTACTCATGAACTTAATGTTTAGGGATGATTTATCTTTACTCACATATAACTTCCCTTTGTGTTGCCAATCTAGAAGTAGTGCAGGGACAACTCCTAAGTCCTAATGTTTTGCTTCTTCCTTAACCCACGGTTATTTATACTTCTCATCTCATCCTAGTTTCTTCCTTGCATCTATTGCTCTCTTCCTGTCTTCGGGTAAATCCATACATTTCTTCTCAACCCCAGAACAGGTCAAATTGTTTCTATGAGCGTAAGTCATGTCCAGTGGTGAATTCGGTCAAAGGAAACAGTAAACTGTATCCATTGTCTTAGCACTGTTTTTGGTTTCATCTTGACTATATTTCTGCTATTATTGTTACACTGTTTTTTGGTTCTGTCTTGATTGTGTCCCCCTAAGTTAATTTTGACAGAGATTAGCTCCTTTGACCTCCGCTTCCCGCCCACGCCGCTCCCGCCTCCCAGCTGCTCCTCACTCCCCCGCCCCTACTTGATGGAGACCCCTGCACGGTGCGCGCGCAGCGGCCTCGCTGCTGGTGCGCCGAAGGCACGTTTAAGGCAAGCCCGTCTGTGCCCATCCGTGCCCGGACCGCGCCCAGCGCCAGACCCCCTGGCCCCTGCGAGCACCACAACACCCGATGCCGATACGATGCCAACACCCTCCACGCACTCAACGCCGGCCGAAACTCCACCTGCTTCCAGGCCGCCCGAAGCTCACCCATGGACCCTTCACCTGCTGAAACTGCAGCTACACCAGCCAGCGCACTCCAGTGCGTCCTGCCCATCCCAACAAAGCAGGCCACACCAATCTCAGATGCATACTACTCAACACCCGCTCAGTACACAAGCACGCCGTCGAACTCTGGGACCTTCTCGACTCTTCCTCCCCGGACATCGCCTTCCTGACAGAGACCTGGTTGAACGCCTCCTCGGCGCCAGACATAGCCAAAGCCATCCCAGACAGCTACAAGATCACC
This sequence comes from Triturus cristatus, assembly GCF_964204655.1. Taxonomy (NCBI): domain Eukaryota; kingdom Metazoa; phylum Chordata; class Amphibia; order Caudata; family Salamandridae; genus Triturus; species Triturus cristatus. The sequence goes on from NC_140591.1 coordinate 805,116,665, forward strand.
CGCAGTGACCGAAACAACAACAAACCGGGAGGAGGAATCGCCATCGTCCACAGGAACACCATCAGAATTTCAACCAACACCGAAGACTCCCTCAGCATGGCCGAACACCTGAACTTCCAGACCCACGTTGATCACAACTTCACCCTTAGAGGAACACTTGTCTACAGACCCCTGGGCCCCCGTCCACAGCTCAGCGACTCCATCGCTGACCTCATCAGCACGCACGCCCTCACCTCCACAGACTAGATCCTCCTCGGAGACCTGAACTTCCACCTCGATAACGCCAACAACAGCAACTCCACAACCCTGATCGACAACCTCGCCAACCTTGGACTCAAACAGCTTGTCACAACTCCCACCCACTCTGCCGGACACACGCTCGACCCCATCTTCTCCGCCAGCAATCACTTCACCTTCAGCCACACCACGGAACTCCACTGGACCGACCACCACTGCATCCACTTCTCCTTCGAGAAACACACCGCACACAGCCAACCGCAACGAATCCCACACCGCAGCTGGACCAAAGTCACCGAAGACCAGCTACTCACCACCCTCGCCCGAGACCCTCCATCCGAGCACACAGACACCAAAGCAGCGGCCCACAACTTCAGACAATGGATCAACAACTGCGCCAACACCCTCGCCCCGTTCAGGAAACCATCAAACAGGCGCACCAACACAAGAGCCATCTGGTTCAACGCCGACCTCCAGACTTCCAAGCAAACTTGCCGAAGACTCGAGAAGCAGTGGCGCCGAGACCAGACACCAGACAACCATGCGGCCCTCAAGGACGCAAGACGCAAACACCACCAACCGATCCGAACCGCCAAAAGGACCTTCTTCAAGGAACGCACCGACAACAACGCACACAACAGCAAAGAGCTCTTCAGCATCGTGAAAGAACTCGCCTCTCCAACTCCAGCTCCAATGACATCCCACCGTCGCAAGAACTCTGCAACTCCCTGGCCACCTTCTTCCACCGCAAGATCGCAGACATCCACGACAGCTTCGACACCCAGACACCGACGACAGTCGCCGACACCACCGACTCAAAGCCCTCCGAAAACACCAACCTCCTGCTCTCCTGAAACAACGTCAACGACGAAGACACCATCAAAATCATGAACACCATCCATTCTGGCTCACCCTTCGACCCCTGCCCCCACCACATCTTCAACAAAGCAAGCTCCATCATCGCACCCCAACTCCGAAAGATCATCAACAGCTCCTTCGAAACCACCACCCTCCCCGAGATCTGGAAACACGCCGAAATCAACGCCCTACTCAAAAAGCCTAAAGCGGACCCAAGGCACCTCAAGTACTTTCGACCCATCTTCCTGCACCCGTTCCCGGCGAAAGTCATTGAGAAGACCGCAAACCGACAACTGACCCTCTTCCCGGAGGAGAACAACATCCTGGACTCCTCCCAATCCGGTTTCCGCAGCAACCACTGCACCGAAACCGCCATCATCGCTGCCACCGACGACATCAGGAACCTGCTAGACAACGGCGAAACAGCGGTCCTCATCCTCCTGGACCTCGCGGCCGCCTTTGACACCGTCTGCCATCACACCCTGCCCACACGGCTCCACGATGCAGGGATCAGTGACAAAACTGGATCACCTCCTTCCTCACCGGCAGAACCCAGAGAGTCCGCCTCCACCCATTCCGATTGGAAGCCACCACGATCACCTGCGGCGTACCCCAAGGATGATCCCTCAGCCCGACCCTTTTCAACATCTACATGGCACCGCTTGCCGACATTGTCCGAGCGCACTACCTCAACATCATCTCATTCGCCGACGACACCCAGCTGATCCTCTCCCTCACCAAGGACCCAGCCACCGCCAAATCCAACCTTCATGAGGAAATGAAGGCCGTCGCAGAATGGATGAAGACCAGCTGTCTGAAACTGAACTCTGACAAAACGGAGGTCCTCATCCTCAGCTCCACCCCCTGCGCTTGGGATGACTCCTGGTGGCCGACCACGTTGGGAGCTGCCCCGACAGCCACCAACCACGCACGCAACCTGGGGTTCTTCCTTGACTCAGCGCTCTCTATGACCCAGCAAGTCAACGCTGTCTCCTCCTCCTGCTTCAACACCCTCCGCATGCTCTGCAAGATCTACAGATGGATCCCCACCGAAACCAGAAAGACGGTCACCCAAGCCCTCGTCAGCAGCAGGTTGGACTACGGCAACCTAATACAAAACGGTTGGGCACCGGAGGGTCAGAGGGAACAAGTTTAGAGACCGCACAGGATTGATTCCCCCATGGAAGTACATATAACACAAAAGAAATCCTGGGGTCTAATGGTAAAGAGAAATAGGTGGTATGTAGGGTGAGGAGGGAAAACCTAATGTACGTAGTGAAACTGGAGAAAGCTCCAAAACCATGGTCATACAATCACCGTGGGTAGCTAACCCCATCACATGGGATTTTCATCCCAAAGAAAATCTCAAAATCTCAAGGGGCGACAGCGCCCTTGTGTGAGACGTGAGTACTTTGTGCTATGATTATTATGCACCAAGAAAGTGGAATAAATCCACAAATGAGCCTGAAGTGAGTGGGGATTGCAGTGCTGGTAGTAGTGAAAAGGGGAGTGTATTAAAACTAGTGACGGGACGGCCAGAGGACTTCTGTTAAACAATGCCGTACCGATATTAGATTAAAAAGAAGAGGGGGCAACACTAATCTGGTGTGATCAATGAAGCAACGTGAGAGAATGTGGTCGACATGTTTCAGCCATAGCGCCTATCTAGGCTAGGCTTTTATCAGGACCTTGAAGCTACTGCAAGGAAAAAACAACGTGACAAAGGATATGATGGGCACCCTCAACTTGATTGTAGAGTGCAAGTCTCCTCAGAGATACATACAGCACCTAGATAACAAAAGAAGGGGAGACAGTGTAAAAATGTGTGGAACTAATATGCTCAGTCATGACTAATAGGAAAAATATAAACTTGAAGCATGGTCCACTCACCCGTACAAACTGGGTGGTAAGAGGACCTCCACCTGGCAACCGCTCAGGAAGGAACACCGCTCTGAAAGGAAAATGTAAGGCTGCTGATGGGGGCTTACATATCAAGAGCAAGTGTAAAAGAAGTGGGAAAATCAACTGAAAACGAGGGAGAACTGCCGGAGGCAGTGTCTGCACACGAAAATGAGCTCGGTGAGATCATCGTGAAGATTAAAACGTGGCTAAATGCTGAGCAGATAGTCAGAGTAATGTGAGGTAATACAAGTCCGTACAGAGGCGAACCAAAGTTGAGGCAAAAAAGGGCAACGCTCGAGGGTAGGCGCCTTCAAATTCAAGTAATCAAGTGAAACCCAGAGAGCGAAAAAGCCTACCTATCCGTCGGGGAACCAGGCTGAAATGAGCCTGCAGCCGAAGGTCCCGTATGGTTGGACGGAGGCGAAAGAAATGAAAAACTGCCGGCGGATGGAGGGCCAATCGCGCGACAGGTAATGTATGCGTGCAAGAGTAGGAGCCAATACGAGGCGCTGTCTCAACTAACTGGCTGTAACCTGGGAGATGGGAATGACAGGGCAAGAATGACGCTGTCAAAATCGCTGGCTCGAGCGTCATGAAGAGTCAGGGAGATGACGCGGGAGCGTAAAGAATGCGGAAGCCGCCGTCAGGTTAGAAGGTAGGCTGTCAAGGCACGTGTTGCTCTGGAATGCGCGAGGCATCATGGAGAGTACGGGCAGATGTGTAAAACACCTACTTTCGCATGGGTGGTGTGGGATGTCCCGGGGAGGCCACGGATTATTGGGCAGACGGTTAGGGAACAAAATATATATGTATATATACAACGGCCAGAGGTGTTTAAGCCAGTGTATACAGAGGGTAGGCAAGGCAATGATGTGGTGCGGGCTGGATCACGAGTGCCCCTCTCAGAAATGTGAAACAAGGTCAAAAGGACAGGCTAAGTGTGTTTATAACGATAGCCAAGGGATATCGTCGTTGAGACCCCGAACATGTGTTTGTAGTTTGTACACCCACCTCTGCTCCCGTTTAAAAAGAAAAGCGGAGCTGTCTGTAAGGTGTGGTGGTATGCGGGGTTTGTCAATGACGGTCCAGTGTAAATCATCGGGAGCATGATTCACCTCCAAAAAGTGGTTTGTGAGTTTGGTGGAGGTGCGGCCACACCGTATCGTGCTCTTGTGTTCCAAGATACGGGTTTTAATACGGCGGGTGGTCATGCCAATGTATCTCAGCTCGCAAGGGCAGGTGATCAAATAAATCAGATGAGAGCTATTGCAGTTCGTATGGCTCCTCAGAGTCCAAGGTCGGCCAGTGCCAATGTCAATTTCCTTGGTCACGGAGGTAAGACTGCATGCAGCACAAGAACCGCATGGGTAATGGCCCACAACTGGAGGGAGACCCCACAGGGTAGGTTGGGTGCATCTCTGGTTAGTGCGTGGGCGGGTATGTATCAGTTGGTCCCTGATATTGCTGCTGCGTTTAAACGCAAAGAGGGGTTTAGGTAGCCCACCCTCACCTATATTGAGAATCTTCCAATTGGTTAGAATGATTTTCTTGAATTTATTGGAAAATTGGCAATAGGTGTGAACACACGTGAGTCTGTTTCCGGATGCCTTAGGAATCTTAGGTTCTAACAGAGCCTCTCGGTTGTTGTTAGCTGCTCGTTTCGAAGCCCTGCGAATGAGATGTTTAGGATAGTCTCTAGCCTTCAATTGTTTGGAGAGATTGTTGGCGTGTTCCTTGTATTTGTCACTAGAGGAACAGTTTCGTTTTAGGCGCAGGAATTGGCCAAAGGGCAGATTATCACGCAGAGCTCGTGGGTGAAAGCTATCATATTTTAAAAGAGCATTCACCGCCATGGGTTTTCTGTATAGCTCAGTGCCCAAACGCCCTTCCGAGGGGGTGATGAGAATGTCAAGGAATGGTAAATGAGTCTTGGAGTACTCGCAAGTAAATTTCAAAAAGGGATCACAGTCGTTGAGCCAGTCTTTGAAAGCCAAGAGAGAGGACAGAGATCCCTGCCACAGTACAAACACATCATCTATATACCTCTTCCATATCGTGATGTGATCCCTATATGGATTGGTGGTACTGAGGACATGTTGTTCTTCAAAGACATGAACGTACAGGTTCGCCAGGCTGTATATAGATGATGTGTTTGTACTGTGGCAGGGATCTCTGTCCTCTCTCTTGGCTTTCAAAGACTGGCTCAACGACTGTGATCCCTTTTTGAAATTTACTTGCGAGTACTCCAAGACTCATTTACCATTCCTTGACATTCTCATCACCCCCTCGGAAGGGCGTTTGGGCACTGAGCTATACAGAAAACCCATGGCGGTGAATGCTCTTTTAAAATATGATAGCTTTCACCCACGAGCTCTGCGTGATAATCTGCCCTTTGGCCAATTCCTGCGCCTAAAACGAAACTGTTCCTCTAGTGACAAATACAAGGAACACGCCAACAATCTCTCCAAACAATTGAAGGCTAGAGACTATCCTAAACATCTCATTCGCAGGGCTTCGAAACGAGCAGCTAACAACAACCGAGAGGCTCTGTTAGAACCTAAGATTCCTAAGGCATCCGGAAACAGACTCACGTGTGTTCACACCTATTGCCAATTTTCCAATAAATTCAAGAAAATCATTCTAACCAATTGGAAGATTCTCAATATAGGTGAGGGTGGGCTACCTAAACCCCTCTTTGCGTTTAAACGCAGCAGCAATATCAGGGACCAACTGATACATACCCGCCCACGCACTAACCAGAGATGCACCCAACCTACCCTGTGGGGTCTCCCTCCAGTTGTGGGCCATTACCCATGCGGTTCTTGTGCTGCATGCAGTCTTACCTCCGTGACCAAGGAAATTGACATTGGCACTGGCCGACCTTGGACTCTGAGGAGCCATACGAACTGCAATAGCTCTCATCTGATTTATTTGATCACCTGCCCTTGCGAGCTGAGATACATTGGCATGACCACCCGCCGTATTAAAACCCGTATCTTGGAACACAAGAGCACGATACGGTGTGGCCGCACCTCCACCAAACTCACAAACCACTTTTTGGAGGTGAATCATGCTCCCGATGATTTACACTGGACCGTCATTGACAAACCCCGCATACCACCACACCTTACAGACAGCTCCGCTTTTCTTTTTAAACGGGAGCAGAGGTGGGTGTACAAACTACAAACACATGTTCGGGGTCTCAACGACGATATCCCTTGGCTATCGTTATAAACACACTTAGCCTGTCCTTTTGACCTTGTTTCACATTTCTGAGAGGGGCACTCGTGATCCAGCCCGCACCACATCATTGCCTTGCCTACCCTCTGTATACACTGGCTTAAACACCTCTGGCCGTTGTATATATACATATATATTTTGTTCCCTAACCGTCTGCCCAATAATCCGTGGCCTCCCCGGGACATCCCACACCACCCATGCGAAAGTAGGTGTTTTACACATCTGCCCGTACTCTCCATGATGCCTCGCGCATTCCAGAGCAACACGTGCCTTGACAGCCTACCTTCTAACCTGACGGCGGCTTCCGCATTCTTTACGCTCCCGCGTCATCTCCCTGACTCTTCATGACGCTCGAGCCAGCGATTTTGACAGCGTCATTCTTGCCCTGTCATTCCCATCTCCCAGGTTACAGCCAGTTAGTTGAGACAGCGCCTCGTATTGGCTCCTACTCTTGCACGCATACATTACCTGTCGCGCGATTGGCCCTCCATCCGCCGGCAGTTTTTCATTTCTTTCGCCTCCGTCCAACCATACGGGACCTTCGGCTGCAGGCTCATTTCAGCCTGGTTCCCCGACGGATAGGTAGGCTTTTTCGCTCTCTGGGTTTCACTTGATTACTTGAATTTGAAGGCGCCTACCCTCGAGCGTTGCCCTTTTTTGCCTCAACTTTGGTTCGCCTCTGTACGGACTTGTATTACCTCACATTACTCTGACTATCTGCTCAGCATTTAGCCACGTTTTAATCTTCACGATGATCTCACCGAGCTCATTTTCGTGTGCAGACACTGCCTCCGGCAGTTCTCCCTCGTTTTCAGTTGATTTTCCCACTTCTTTTACACTTGCTCTTGATATGTAAGCCCCCATCAGCAGCCTTACATTTTCCTTTCAGAGCGGTGTTCCTTCCTGAGCGGTTGCCAGGTGGAGGTCCTCTTACCACCCAGTTTGTACGGGTGAGTGGACCATGCTTCAAGTTTATATTTTTCCTATTAGTCATGACTGAGCATATTAGTTCCACACATTTTTACACTGTCTCCCCTTCTTTTGTTATCTAGGTGCTGTATGTATCTCTGAGGAGACTTGCACTCTACAATCAAGTTGAGGGTGCCCATCATATCCTTTGTCACGTTGTTTTTTCCTTGCAGTAGCTTCAAGGTCCTGATGAAAGCCTAGCCTAGATAGGCGCTATGGCTGAAACATGTCGACCACATTCTCTCACGTTGCTTCATTGATCACACCAGATTAGTGTTGCCCCCTCTTCTTTTTAATCTAATATCGGTACGGCATTGTTTAACAGAAGTCCTCTGGCCGTCCCGTCACTAGTTTTAATACACTCCCCTTTTCACTACTACCAGCACTGCAATCCCCACTCACTTCAGGCTCATTTGTGGATTTATTCCACTTTCTTGGTGCATAATAATCATAGCACAAAGTACTCACGTCTCACACAAGGGCGCTGTCGCCCCTTGAGATTTTGAGATTTTCTTTGGGATGAAAATCCCATGTGATGGGGTTAGCTACCCACGGTGATTGTATGACCATGGTTTTGGAGCTTTCTCCAGTTTCACTACGTACATTAGGTTTTCCCTCCTCACCCTACATACCACCTATTTCTCTTTACCATTAGACCCCAGGATTTCTTTTGTGTTATATGGACTACGGCAACACCCTCTACGCAGGAACCACGTCCAAACTCCCGAAACAACTCCAACGCATACAAAACACCTCCGCACACCTCATCCTCGGAATCCCTCACCACAGCCACATTGTTACACGATCATCCACGTGTGCCTTAATCACGATCCCCTCACAATCACTACAACTCCCATAAGGCATCTTTAAGGAATTAGGGTTGTGTACCGTCCCAAGTCCTCCTCGAACGAGCTCATTGGCCCAGAAGGATGTTTAAACTAAGCCCCTCCTTGAGTTCGTTGCTTGGCTTCCAAAGCTCTTGTGAACCTCGTTGGAACCCTGCCTTGCCCTCCATCCTGACGCTGTATTTTCTGCCTACAGCAGGACCTTGCCGACCTGAAGAATCCTGAAGCGCACTACTTGTGGATACGTTGGTGCACTTCTAGCCTCCCCTGGTATCATTGTTTACCTTGAGCCGTGGACCTGTAAAGATACTTTGTTTCTGCTTTCCTGTCACAGACCCCCAAGCCGATCTTCGGAGCTCGCTTGACATCCACCGGGCTCATTCCTTCTTCCCCGCTAAGCAGAAGGGTTTTGGGGATACATCACGCTCGTGCTGCCTACTGTTGATATCTGGATTTTGCCATCTACGAACGGAGTCACCGACTGCAAGCGGAGACACCCTCTACTCACATAGACGCTCCATAAATCAAAAACTTTTCTGGTACGTTACACGCGCTGCTCGCGTGCTCCTTTTGTTTTTTATATATTCGTTTGGCCACTCGAAAACCATTAATCCTTCCCGCTTGTCTGTTGATTGTGGGAAAACAATACTGCCAAGACTTCGCTCAGCATTTAAGTTTACAGGAAAGGAATCTCACGTTATCCGGGAGGAATATTGTTTGTATTTAAAGCCACAACCAGAGACTCACGAACTGAGTGTTTTTCTTTCATTTTTTACAACAAAACTTTATTGCTACTTCGATACCCACTGCTTGTGATCAACTCCTCTTTTGATGTTGGGAGCCACGTTCTTTTCCTGAAAATTAGACTTACCTCATATCCCTGTTGGGAAGAATACCAATTGAAAAAAGAAAGTCTTCGTTGTGTGAGAAAAGGAGTTTGTGAAGGTACACAACCTTTCTTTATTAGATAGAGATCCTACACTGTGGGGGGGAGGCTTTTGTTTCTTAGTATTGCCTGACCAGAAATAATTCTCCCCTTCCCTTCTCTCCCTCTTTGTTATTTTTTCTTTACTGCAGTCTTCAGTCTCCTTACCTTACGCATTTCTCCTGAGAGACTTCAGCCTCCCTGGTGGGCTACCCTGAGATCCTTTTCTTCTCCCGGCTCTTCCAAGGCGTATAAATCATTTCTCAGTTAGTTTATTCTCTGAAGATGACTATACCCTAGGGGAGATTTGTGATTCTGGTCTTCGCTCCCGTGGATGCTGGCGGTCACCCTAGGCCTATACAAGTAAGTCAAGTATCAAGAGTGACACACATCACCAACTCATCTTCTATTCCCCGAAACCGCCAGCTTCGCTCCACTGACCTCGCCCTTGCCACCGTCCCACGCATCCGCCGAACGAACACAGGCGGCAGGTCATTCTCCCACCTTGCCGCCAAGACATGGAACACCCTCCCCATCCACCTGCGACAGACCCAGAACCTGCTGACCTTCAGGAGACTTCTAAAAACCTGGCTGTTCGATCAGTAGCTGCGTCATCGCCCACCCCCTCTAGCGCCTTGAGACCCTCACGGGTATGTAGCGCGCTATACAAATACTCTGATTGACTGATTGAATACTTGAACAAAGGAACTTCAGAAAGTATTAAATCATAATTCAGTAAGAATATTGGAAATGTCCCTTTCCATAAAATAGACTTAACAGAAGGCTACACCTAACACCATATGTAAGAGGAATACGGTGGTAGGTAATTCGCTCTGCTGCTGACCCAGGTAACTGCGTACAGACATAACACTCCCTTGCCATGTCCGGACCGTTAGTTACTGCTAACAGCTCGCCCTACCTCGTCAGGAGTTTTCTCCCTATGACCGATTTGTACGATGTGCATGTTATCCTTTTCATTCGGCAACCATTCTACGTAACAGTTGGGGGACACTTTTAGTCCCCCATACCTCTCTTTAGAGTTTCTGTATCAGCTCTCATGTACCTGAACTCTATGTTTTTTAATACCATCACTCTGAGTAGTGTGTTCCGTGGAACCTCTTACAAGATCTGCCCTAGGAGCCCTTTACACCTAGGCCGTTTTTCTCTTATCTTTGTCCCTCATTGAAAACGTCAATACTCCTTGACCTTGAATATGGTCCACACAAACAAAAATCTTTTTGTTGGACTCCAAGACCCTCTGATCCTCATATATGTTTTTTAGCGCCCTGAGGAAGGTGCAACCTAATTATTGGGTTATTACCTAAACGCTTGTCGGCACAATGTGTGGAGACCACCAAGTAACAGAACTTATATACAGAATGTCTGCAGCAGTGATGTATCTACCTCTACTTTGAATATCACTCACTTAGGATACTGATAAAACTTAATTGTCATTGTACAACACTGTGCACAAAAGAGTTTCATAAAACACTGAGACCTATTGATTTGTGTATAGGCAAACATCCCAGTCTGTTCATTGAATATATTTGAGGGATGGTTTTCCCAGCTCTCTCTATTCCTGTTTTTATAATGTGTAGACTGTTTGTGATATGACTGTTGTATGTATGGAAGTGTGGGATCAGACATAGCTGTTGGTCATTTTGTGTCTTGGTGTTGTTGTTCATTAATTGCATTATTTATTATGTTGTGATTATACAATACCGAGAATAGATTGTACGGATATTCATAATAAAACTAAGAATGTATATCTTCACTGTGGAATTATTGTGATCCTCAAATGTATATTATGTGATCGATTATTAACTTTCTCTATTTATATGTCCATATAGTACCTTTTTCTCGTTTGGCTCATGTGTGACTCTGTTTGAGCACTATCTATATGCGAGTTTTCTTCCGTCAACCTAAAATGTTTTCTGGCAGGATAACAATTATTGCAGTGCCATAACAGTCCCTTGCATCCATAGTGTCAACGTATTCATAAAGCAATTTAAAATAGGCTTTTGAAGAATAATCTCCTGCCATTGCATCTCCATGCAAAGCTTTATAATGTAGTGTGTGTAAACTATTCTCAGTAGGACTTGGGATCTTAATGTGAATTTTTTTTGTATTAAGTTTTTATTGATAATTGTAAAACAAATACATATAGTGACTATTAGCAGTTACAGTGTGTATACGTCATAGCCAATGAGAGTGCAATCCCATCTTCTTTGATACAAACGTATGACATTTCCAACAGGACATAGCCTCATAATCATTCCAAAGGTCAGCATCAAGCAGTACCCTCCCATCATGACATGAAGCAGCTCAAACCTTGTCTTACGTAACACTTCCACATGCGCAAACAAGACCATCATTATTTCACAGTATATCCACCATCTTTTCTTTTGCTCCCTCCACCTCCACCGTTTCCTTTCCCACCAAGTACTGCTGGTACAGTCCCCAAAAGCTCTTAGGACATCTCTGAGGTGGCAGCAAATCACTATACAATTCAGATTGTGTGTTGAAATATATCATATCTTTGGTCCATTCTGTAATGGTAGGTACAGGTCCCCCGCACCCACCGCATAGTGATTCTACGTTTAGCATGCAATAATCCCATACCAATAAGTTTTCGCACCTCTTTCGGCATCTTCCCAGTGTACCCCAACAGCGCCACCAGTGGGTTTAGTGTAAGTTCCAAACCAGTGTTTTTGTTTAATATTTGGAAGATCTGTTCCCAGAACCTCGCTATCCACAGGCATGTCCAGGCTGATGGCAGAAACCCCGCCGAGTCTGCCCCACACCTCTCACAATCTGCCGTCTCGCAAGCCATACCTAAATAGCCATTCTGGTGTATAGTAGACCCTTTGTAGGAATTTAAAGTGGATCAAACAATGCCTACCATTCAGGGAAACTTGCTGTGTAGTCTAACAACAATATCGCCAGACAGTATCCTCCAGTGTCACCACTAAATCTGTTTGCCATTCTAGTCTGGCCTTCGTATAGTGATGTCTTCTATAATCCTGCATTATATCATAAATAATGGAAACAATCCTTCTGGGGTCATGCAGTGTAATATGTGGTAGAGTGCCCTCAGCTCAGGAGGTTCTAATATCTCATCAACTTGCAGCTCACGCAGCGCATGTCTCACTCTATGAAACTGGAAGCGAACAAGCGGTGTAGAATCCCCCACTTCAGATCGCCCATCTTGGTGACACCAAGTGTCTCAAGATTCTGTACCACTCCCTAACATAACATAAAATGGGTATTTGTAAAGCGCACGTTCATCCGAGCAGCGGGGCATCTTGGCGCTGCTAACCGATGTATATTGTTACCCAACTCAATGGTACTCATTTTATCAAACTCAAATGGATGAAAGGCTGAGTGGACCCGCTGGGATTTGAACCTGTGACCATGAGGTCAAACACAGGCCCCTGCAGTGGATGCATTAGTCCACTGAGCCACCAGACCCAGCTCAATGGCAGCCACTCACACCATGCAATGGGGGTCTAGGGGTAATAGAGAATCGTGCCCGCCTACCATTTCAGCAGATTGTGCCACGCATGCACCACTGAATTAAGAGAGTCCAGGACCCCAATCCTTCTGAGAGGGGCCCGAAACAGCACTAGTGGCAATGATTCAGGCACTGCCGCCACTTTTTCAAATATTAAATGTGGAGGGCGCAGTTCCTTGTGGAGCCAGTGGAAAGCGTGGGATCCCTGAGCCACTCTATAGTATAGCTCCAGATCTGGAGCCCCTAGCCCTCCAGGTCTCGGGATCTTAGAGGTGACACTAGACTTTAGCTCACTACTGTTGAAAATGCAGGTGAAGATAATCCTACAAGGAGAACAATTAATACTACAACAAAGGCAAACATCACCCCTACTAATATATGTCTTTGTCTATTTGTGGTATTAGTTTCCATGACTTCTCTAGAATCAGGCCGTTGAGTAGAAACTAGCAGCATCAGGGTCTTCTCTGTGCATTTCCACTTGTGCAAATGGCAATACAAAATTCAAATGATGTGCAATTTAATTATTTAGTCTTAGTGGGACTTCCCTAGCCCTACTCCGTCTTCTTCTAAATTACCCCCTTGCGCTCCTTATGCTGCCTCAGACCTGGGGAATCTTCTTAATTCTTTAAACAATGTCAAAGTTCAGCAAAATGATTATATGAACAGTATTTCAAATCAGTTCATTCAATAAGAGTGCAAGTTTAAACTCAGTTTAGATTGGAGCTCGAGATCACAGAGGTTCAACTGTAATCTCACTTTTATCCTCCAAATCACATACTCCCCTCTCATCATTATTTGCAGAAAAATATGTCCATTCAGGGGACGAGTACCCCCAACATGGCACTCTAGCTCTGTTAGGTCTCCTGAATACAGGTTGTTCACTTTCACTGTCACTCTGGCCAGAATCCTCAATATCCTTCCGGGACAATACTCAGTCCTCGTTCTGTAGGTAATCTTAATGCCTCTCTTTCTTGCCTTCTCAGACTATGGTCTTCAGTATCTACTTGGCATGACAAAACACTAGGCCTTTTATTAGGGTCTGAGTCTGGCTCAGGTAGCGGTGCAGGCCATGACTCAATTGGCAGTTCATAAAGAACCCCCCTCAGGCTGAGGATGTGCTGTCACAGGCTCCTGCAGAGTTTAAGTACTCTGTGTACCCTCTTCTCGCTGTCTCTCAGTTGTGGGTTGCACTTCAGGAAGAGGTACTGTCACATCATCAAGAGGACACTCCATTCTGCGAGTGTGGGCTGCATGAATCTAGTTGGGAAGACCGCCACACTTAACAGCAGTATTCGTCACAAGAATGACCTAGGCTTAGAATTGACCTGATCAGGAGGATTCTTCCTGCCCCCTTCCTTTTTGGGACACACAGCAACATCGGGTCAGATCCGGCTTGAGGGCTTTATCGCTCAACAGGGATTCTAGGACCTACTCTGACTGGCCTTAAAGCAGGCCTCTGCAGGCAAAAAAACTAAAGGAATCTGGGAAATACCATATGCCATATTGACTGAATTGCCTTGGCACACTGGTGTGTTGTAAATTGAAACCACGATGTGATTAAGCATTTACTAAAGACATGAATTCTCCTGCCTTACACATGTCTCTTTCGTTATGTTGACTGAAGTTTGGACTCCATTTTGTATTGTCATGTCTCCACGTGCTCAACACGAGAAGAGTCCTATCTTCGTGTTAGTTGCTCTTGTAATCTGCCTAGTAACAGTCTATAAATAGTTCCTTTGTCCGCCTGGCGCATGCCCAGGCTTGACCACATCTGTTATCAGTTAGTCCTTGCTTGACCATGTTTTCGCGGGCTCAAGGAGTATGTCAGCTCCGCCCACATATTGATCTTGTATCGAAAATGTCCATAAAAGGTAACATTCCTTGCCTCATGTTGTATCCTCCCACTTATGAGCCCCTCTGTTGTGTATAAAAGGGGACTGTGTACGCAAGTTCTTTGTGCTACTCTATGCAATACTGAAGGGTATTGTATGGATTGTAGGACCACCCTTAAGGGTTAATAAACCTTGTCTTTGTACTTTTCAGTTTCCGTGCCAACTTCCTTAAGATTCCATTGCAGGAGAGCGAACCCTTGTGTCCTGCGGGCCTAGCTGGGGCCTGTATTCATCAATTGGCGCCCAACGTGGGGCTCATCGGCGACTCGGATGCTCGAAGGATTGGTCGCGACGAAGGTGAGGAATTTGGCCGGGGATGTGATCACTGCCAGAGGCACTTTAGTCCTGGCATCCCGAGGTTTTTCTTCCTTCCCTTCCGAGCTGACCATCTGGGTGGCGCCGGTCGTCGACTGAGACCTCTTCTGTCGGTTCTGCCGTGACAGCCGTTTGGGCGAATTTCGGAGCTTGGCAGTTGGAATCTGGACTCTTGATTGGTAAGAACCGTTGTACGGTACTTGCTCCGAGTTCTTGAAGCCTGGGTTGGCTATTTGAGTTTGATTTGTGATGACCGGTCATATCTTGTATTGATTATTGTGAGAATATATGCGTTGCAACACATATAGGCAGGTAATGTGGAGATATTTCTCCGGAACTGTGTAACTTTGACCAGCACAACGTTTAAGTGCCATTTTTTTGATAATACTGCATATTCTGCATTATTTTTGAGCATGCCTGCTTTTAGCGCACTCCGTAAGTGGTGCTGCTGCTTTGGAAACCGGTTAAACCTCGAGGAATCTGCTCCAGCTCCCCCAGAGGGGACTCCTAATAGGGATATGTATGTGAAGCATGGTCTTTCCTCCATAATGTACAGCACAGTATGGAGGAAATATACCAGAAAGGATCCTGAGTTACGGTGGCCGTTGTATGGGTCGTTTGATATGCGTAAGATTGAGTATGTGGAACAGTGTATGTGTAAACGGCGTGCTCGTCAAGACATGGTTGAATGTGTGCGATTATGGGTGAAGGAAGTGCGTGAGCGAGAGAAACGTGAGAAAGCGCTGTTTGATAAAGAGCAACGAAAGAATGATCATGTGAGAGCGCAGGAAGCAAAGCGTCGGGAGGAAAGAGAACAGACGGAGAGGCAAGAGAAAGAGCGTAGGTTACAAGTCTCGGGTCAATATGCTGTTCGTCAGTCACTCTATCCTGTCCTTAATAATCATGACGATGATTTTTATTTATTAGATCGTTCTCCGCCTCCTTATGTCGGCGCGTCTGCCCCGAGGCCACAAGATTCTGGATCGGGGTCGGGTAAGGTAGACACGCGGTCCATGTTATCGGCTGAGCGAATGGGTGAGCTTCGGCAAGTTTCCTATCGTGCACTTAAGGGCAAGTTATCCCTTGCTGAGTTGTTGGATTCTTGGGAGTTGTGGCAGGATAGAGAAAGGTTGTATTTTTTGGGCCATTTTTCTGAGGAAGTGATTGCTACTTTCCGGAAATATTCCAGTGTCTTTGAACCTGACGATGTGGTATTAGATGCTAAAGCGACTGTTTGCGTTGCGGGATGCGGCGAGGGACCTTAAAGAGAAAGCACGCCAACAAGTTGAGGAGGAGAAGCGGTCGGATTCGCGTACCGGAGATGGCCATTCATCCACCTCTCAGTCAGATAAGAGCGACCTAGTGCATGCTAAACCAATGCGAGAGGCGGCGCCTTTGTATGTTCCTCCTAAAGGAGCGGGGACTAGCTCGGATACTACCTCCGCCGATGCTAAGGGATATTTTGTGTATAATTGGGTTTATACTCCCTGGCACAGGGCTGACGTCATGGCGTTAAAAAATGCGTTGCCTGATCCCCGCAAGAATCCAGCGGCCTTTTACGAAGAAGTCGAGGGGGCCTTGAATTCTTGTACTATGACCTTAGCAGATATAGATTTGTTCTTTGGGCTTATTTTACCACCGGATATGTGGCGATCTGTGCGGAAGGTGGATGATGCTGCCGCTTTTAAGGCTCGATGGTCTGAGCTTGAGGATGAGGATAGGGAGAGGAAGCCCGCGCAGAAACCACCTCAGATTATCTTAGATCTCCCTGCTGCTATTCTGGCTAAGTTGAAGACAATCATTCCCCCTAAAAAGATTGACTGGAATATGCTAGCCTCGTGCAAGCAGAAAGTCGATGAATCAGTTGCAGATTTCTTTACGCGCTTTGAGGAGATGTTTCATGATTTTAGTGGTCAGTCACTTACGGACGATACGGGTCGACACCTCTTTGCTGATAAATATGTGGCGAATTTATTACCGGCGATCGCAGCCCGCCTAAAAGCGAGTGAAAGTTCTTGGTCCACTGCGACCCCGACAGCCCTCCTGACTATAGCTCAGTACTATGAGCGCCAGGAGCAAGAAGCGAAGGGGCAGGAGGAGAAGAAATCGAGGGATTTGAAAACGAAGGTGATGTTAGCACAAGTATATGGTCCGCCCCGACGGGGTGTAAATAGAGGTAGGGGAGGATTTTATGGTCCTCCCTCGGGCCGATCTGATTTGAACAGGAATCAATGTGCGTATTGTAAGCAATCGGGACACTGGGCCAGAGATTGCCCGGCGTTGCATGTTTCGCGTCAGGGACACAATCAGGGTGGCCCGAGAGGTAGAGGGGGTTTCTCGAATTTTAGAGGGAATTCTAACAATCACGCTCGTTTTGACCCTGCCGGGCAGCAACGAGATAGGCCTAATGTTTTTGATCGACAAAACCAGTATCAAGTGTCGGGGATTGTCCGTTCTGGGTACCATGATTCTCAGCATGCATAGGAATGCGTTGGATGGGGGTTAGAATCAGTTGAGGTGCCGGTTGATCAGAAGGGTCCTTACGTATCAGCTGAGGTTTTGGGTTCTACTGATCAGTTCCTAGTGGATACAGGAGCGACTCGTAGTGCGCTGTCTAAACAATTGGTTCCGAGGGCTCCCCCATCTGGCTTAATGGTTACATCGGTAGGGTTTGATGGAACACTCTCCCGAAGCCCTCTTTCACGGCCCCTCACATTTCAGGTTGATTCCTTTTCTGCACCCTGTCCGTTTTTGCTTGCCCCGAACACGCCGGACAATATTATGGGCCTTGATATGCTGAAGCACTTCAGAGCTACGATCCGCTGTTCCCCTGCTGGAGTGCGGGTGATATTGAATGACAATTACCCCCTGTCTGAACGGATGTGTGTGGTTGCAGAAGATGCTGTGTTAGCTACCCTCCCTTGTGCTCTGTGGGCCACCTCGGATACTGATGTGGGACAGATGGTGATTCCGCCTGTTCACATTAGTGTCCAAGAGGGGGCGGTGTTACCACGCCTTCCACAGTATCGTATTTCGCAGGAGGGGGAAGAGGCTCTTATACAGATAGTGCAAGATTTGATTAAGGTGGGAGTAGTGGAAGAAGTTCCCTATAACGTCTGTAATAGCCCGATTTTACCCATTCTGAAAAAGGATACGGATGCCAAAGTTTATCGGTTTATAATTGACTTAAGAGAAGTGAACAAGATCGTGATACCTCAGTACCCAGTGGTTTCTGATATCACGACGTTGCTTACTTTGGTCCCGCCTACGGCGACCACGTTTTCAGTTATTGATTTGAAAAATGCCTTATTTTCAATTCCTATTCATCCCGATAGTCGATACCTCTTTGGTTTCACTCTAAATAATAGGTCTTACCGATTTTGTAGAATCCCTCAGGGTTACACGGAAAGCCCTAGCATTTACAGTCAAGCTTTGAAAAGACAATTGGACTCCTTTGTTCTGCCCGAGGGCGTCGCCCTCATTCAATATGTCGATGACATCTTGCTGGCGGCCGACACTCCGGAGTTGTGTGAAACGAGTACGTTGTCTTTGCTTTCCTTTTTGGCATCCCACAATCACAAAGTATCTCGGAAAAAGTTGCAATTCTGTAGACCAAAGGTGACTTATCTGGGTCACCTTTTGTCTAAGGAGGGGCGTGCACTCACACCAGATCGTGTCCAAGTAATTCTGGACACGCCGACGCCGTCCACGCAGAAGGACGTGCGTGCATTTTTGGGTCTCGTTTCGTTTTGTAGGCAATGGATACTAGGGTTTTCACACATAGCTAAGCCATTGTTAGCCCTTTTGACAAAAGACACACCTATTCCGCTTCCTTGGACGAATGAGTGTGACACTGCCTTTCAGAAATTGCGACAGGCTCTCTGTTCAGCACCAGTGTTAGGGACTCCTGATTATACCAAACCTTTTTCGCTGTATGTGCATGAGAAAGATGGATGTGCATTATCAGTTTTAGTGCAGATGCACGGCGACAAGCAGCGCCCTTGTGCATATTTTTCGGCTGTACTTGATCCTGTTGCCCGAGCATTGCCTGGTTGTTTTCGCTCGGTTGCGGCGACAGCTGTGTCAATACGCCAAAGCGAGGGAGTTGTGTTATCTCATAAGCTGTTGGTATTAGTTCCCCATGCTGTTGATGCCCTGCTTAATCAGACAAAGACGCAGCATTTGACCAGTGCCCGTTTAACGGGATATGAGCTGACGCTTTTGGCTCCTCATATTACGTTAAAGAGGTGCGTGACGTTAAATCCGGCCACATTGTTGCCATACCTCGAGACTCAGTCTGAAGCACGGAAAGCACATGATTGTATTCTTGTTACTGAGGAACAAACAAAGGGTCGTATTGATCTCCAGGATACGCCCTTTCCAGATGTAGATGGAGAACTGTGGGTGGACGGGTCCTGCCTGAAGCTACCAGATGGTACGACTTCAGCAGCGTATGCAATTACCACATTGCAAACAATAGTGGAGGCAGCACGCATACCACAGAAATCAGCTCAAGCAGCGGAACTGATAGCATTAACACGAGCATGTGAGCTCAGTACAGGATTGTGTGTGAATATTTATACAGATAGCCGGTATGCCTTCGGAGTAGCGCACGATTTCGGCCTGCTCTGGAAGGAGAGAGGGTTTTTAACGTCACATGGAGTACAAATAATGCATGGGGAGTTAGTTCATAATCTTTTAACTGCATTGACATATCCGAAGAAAATTGCCATCATTAAATGTAGCGCCCATAGGAAAGTAGTCGATAAAGTTGGAGAAGGGAATGCGTTAGCAGACCGGGTGGCACGGGAGACTGCGATGCAGCCTGGTGCTATTGCCATGTATGTAGTGAAGTCGCAAGTAGAAAGATGGCATGATGCGAAGGAAGAAGTGCGAGAAATACAGAGGACCGCTTCTGATAAGGAACGGGAGCAATGGTCCAGTGAGGGAGAATTGGATGATGAGGGTTGCTGGAGAAATAAGCAGATGGATAGATGGAAATTACCCACGGCTTTTGTACAACCTATGGTTCAGATGGCACATGGGCTAGCACATGTTGGAGCTTCCGCAATTGTAAAATTGCTTACCCAAGTCTGGGAGCATCAAGAGATTGCTAGCACGGCAAAGAGGGTGGTGCAGACCTGTATGATCTGCCTGAGGTACAACCCAGGAAAGGGTACTCGAACCCCAGCAGGAGGATTTGTAACACCTACTGCACCCTTTGAGGTTCTGCAGATGGATTACATCCAGCTTGAGCGCTGTAACAATTTGAAGTATGTTCTAGTAGTGGTTTGTGCCTTTAGCAAATGGGTTGAGGCATACCCTACGAAAGACAATACTGCAATGACTACCGCCAAGATGCTGTTGAAGGAGTTCTTCCCTCGATATGGCGTTTGTAGACTTCTGTGGAGTGATAACGGACCCCACTTTATAGCGGATGTTATAAAGTATGTTTTGAAGGGTCTGGGCATCACCCAGAAGTTCCACGCAGTATTTCACCCTCAATCTGCAGGACTAGTCGAGAAGTATAATGGTACACTGAAGCTCAAGATCGCTAAAATCCAAGCTTCAACGTCTTTGACTTGGCCAGATGCTTTACCACTGGCGTTATTGTCAATTAGGTCGGTACCGCACTCTCGAACCGGTCTTACACCGTACGAGATTGTCTTTGGACGCCCAATGAATATTTGGGGTCCACCAAAACCTAAGACTGTGTATGATGTACCTTGTGTAATGATGAATGATTATCTGGCGCAGTTAACGGATAACTTGGTTTCTATTCATCAACAGGTCCGGGAGGCGCTCCCTGATCGGTCCACCGGTGAAGGACATAGTCTCCGGCCTGGCGACCATGTCATGATAAAAATCTTTGACAGGACGAACAGCCTGGAGCCGAGATGGGTTGGTCCTGAGCAAGTCTTACTTGCAACGAGGACGGCTGTGCGAGTTTCCAACAGAAAGAATTGGATCCATTCCCTGCACTGCCGCAAAGTACCGCCCGGATTGGTGGAGCCTGCTGTATTGACCGATCAACGAGAGATTCTGACCACAGAGAGAGGCCGTGCTGTGGAATCGAACGACGCTGAGGAGCTCTTTCTGGACCACGCGACTCCTGGAGGAAAGCGATATCATCTGAGGCCAAGAAAGTGAATCCTTCAAGTATCGGGACATGTTGTCAGAACGGCCCTTGGGTTAGTGAAACGGAGAGCCAATGAGGCAAGGGGGGGGGATCAGCCCTGCATTAGTGTAGCGACACCCGTCTTGGCCCGTTGGTGAAGAAATCGACCGCTGCCTAAGGGGAAGAGTTCTGACAAACCTTTTTAGTTTCAGGAAGATCTTGATTCTTTATCTTGACATGGAGAAAAAGAAGATCCTTTGTGCAACAGGTTTTATGCTCACAGTAGCTATTGTTGGGATAACCACATGGTTTGTGGAGGATGTGACTCCTGCTCGAGAGTTACTTGTGTTGACCACTCCAGTGCCTGAGGAGCACTACTTCTATACCCTTCCGTATCAAGAATTGAAGCATCGTCAGTCTTATTTGAATAACACTTTCATCCAGATGTTGCATCATACCCACGTTGCCACGAATGCTACGAACTGTTGGATATGTGGTATGATGCCAGCTCATCAGAAGAAAGGAGGAACGCCATTCATACCTCTTCCTTTCTCTCATAATGGCTCTTGTAGAGCATGGTACACTTTGCTTTTTGCCACCCGGAAACCCACAGTGGGACGATTACTCTTCAGACTCAATAAAGAATGTCATCAGGATAAAGATGGATATCCGCAAGCGAATGGGACAATTTGGGAATGGGAAGAGTATCGACCAGACAATGAATCGATTCCTTATATTTTCACGAACACCAGAGACACTGTGGGAAAAGACAAATTTGTGATTCAAGTGGCACAAGCTCAAGCGGACCTGTGTGTCCAGAGTGTGGGTTATATTCCTGTTGGTGTTAGTGATTGTATTACCATATTAAACATCGACGGGTTGAATAACAGTACCTTCTTAGCATCCCATAATACATACTTCGTATGCGGGAATAAAGGTTATTACCGTTTGCCAGCCGGTTGGTCCGGAGTATGTTATGTAGCATTTCTATTGCCTCCTGTATTTTTGGCACCTGCATCCTATCATAAGGATTTGAAGTTGTTAAATAATGTGACTGTAAATAGGTATAAGCGTACTCTATCAATTGATGACGTGGATCAGACTGACATCAGTCTGCAGCAGTACATTGATTTTAATTTAGGATTGTTTTTCTTCGTTGGAGCTGCTCTAAATAGTAGGAAAGTTCGAAGATTAACAAGAGTGGTAGAGGCTGTGACAAACCAAACCGCTGCTGCTCTTGGGAATCTTACGGAAGAATTGCAGATTACCAGAATTGTTGCATTGTAGAATCATATGGTGTTAGATGTTATGTTAGCTGATCGAGGTGGAGCTTGTAAAATTATCGGGAGTAGTTGCTGTGTGTTTATCCCTGACCACACACCGTCAGTCTATAATGCAATTAACAGGTTGCATAAAATTGCAGCTGAAATCCATACAGAAAACGGCACCTGGTCCTTTTCTGGATGGTTTTGGGCATTGATCACTGCTTGGGGTTGGAAGGTTTTAACTGGTCTCTGTATAATTATAGCAGTTCTGTTTTCTTGCTGCATCTGTGTCCAATGTGGTCCTTTGCTCTGTTCCTTATGTGTATCATTCTGTATTCCCGATAAGAAAGCTATTGCCAATGTCACTTATCAGAAACGTTTAGCTAAAGAAGTAGAAGAAATGATGACAATTGACATATACGATGATTATCCTAACAAACCGGATGTCTTCAGTAAATGCTGAAAGGGTCGTCTGTTGTAAATTGAAACCACGATGTGATTAAGCATTTACTAAAGACATGAATTCTCCTGCCTTACACATGTCTCTTTCGTTATGTTGACTGAAGTTTGGACTCCATTTTGTATTGTCATGTCTCCACGTGCTCAACACGAGAAGAGTCCTATCTTCGTGTTAGTTGCTCTTGTAATCTGCCTAGTAACAGTCTATAAATAGTTCCTTTGTCCGCCTGGCGCATGCCCAGGCTTGACCACATCTGTTATCAGTTAGTCCTTGCTTGACCATGTTTTCGCGGGCTCAAGGAGTATGTCAGCTCCGCCCACATATTGATCTTATATCGAAAATTTCCATAAAAGGTAACATTCCTTGCCTCATGTTGTATCCTCCCACTTATGAGCCCCTCTGTTGTGTATAAAAGGGGACTGTGTACGCAAGTTCTTTGTGCTACTCTATGCAATACTGAAGGGTATTGTATGGATTGTAGGACCACCCTTAAGGGTTAATAAACCTTGTCTTTGTACTTTGCAGTTTCCGTGCCAACTTCCTTAAGATTCCATTGCAGGAGAGCGAACCCTTGTGTCCTGCGGGCCTAGCTGGGGCCTGTATTCATCAGGTGCTCCCCCCTCTGCTTCTCCCAGCCTGATGTCTGTTCCATCATTGACCACAAAGTGTTGTCTTCATCTAGGTGGGGCTAATCCCCTGCATAGTGAGGGTCCATACCCTTGGACACAAAGACTTACAACCTGTTAAACAGTATATGAAGACCTTACTCTTGACAGATTGATTCAATGATGAAGGGCCTGTCAGGTAACATGTCCAACTAGGGCAAGCTGGATGGGTTTATAAGAGTGCTGTTGATGATGACTTCCGAGAAGGCCGAAGTAGCTGCATGGCTCTCCCCTGGAGAAAGAAGCGGCATGTCTCTCTCTTGCACACAGGTTACATTGCAGGCCACCCAGATTTCCAAAGCTGTGTTGGAGACCAATATTAGATAAGTGGGGCAAATATCAGATTACTACCCTGGGATTTTGATAGCTCTGAGGACAGGGTGAGGGAGCCATAGTGCATGATATCCAAACAAGACCCCATGAAAGAACTGAAGTCCAAAGTCTATCGTCTGTCTGTGACCATTCAGGCCCTAGAGAATGGTGGATGCTCAGGGCCAGGTAAGAAGTACCAACCTCTGCTTTGCTCCAGAAAATGTCTAGAAGAATTGGTGCACACATTGGTGCAACTGAAAAACTCCCCTACTGTTTCATTATTGCAAGTGTCCATCAGGCCCTTGCCCATTAGCCTCTCCTCAGAGCACCACTAAGGACAGTCATCGCAGTCTTCTCATCTATAGAGATTGTGGTGAAACTCTCTGAACTGTGGGACAAATGAATCAAGTGCCATTTTACTAATCACATATCCTCAAATGTTTCAACAACAGCTAAAAACCTTTGAAGGAGTCAAATAGAAAATACCTCTTACACACTGTTATATCGTATGGTATTGTACAACTCCAAATAATACTTATTCAGTACGCCTAAAGCGCATTTCAACTGATGCATCCAAAAACATGTACCCTTTCCCGCTATTAAGCCTGAGTAGTGACCATCCGTGGGCTAGACACAAGATTAGAAGAAACAGATGCAGGACAAGGAGGTGGTCAGACCTCAAATCTCCAGATCAACCTGAAGAAAAAGGGCAATTTTATGACTCAGATTCTTGAGAGGACGCCTCCAGCCTTTAATCTCCACTGACCTCAGCAACATGACCATGCTGATCCAGAAAGTATAACTTTATTAGTTTGATTGTGTTGCCGCCCATCCTTTTCTGCAGGGTACAGAGTTGTTTACTTCACGACCTAAAGACACATGGCAACCATTTTACCCTCCTTGACATTTGGCTAATCTGATGGGATCTATGAGTGTCTTTCTTTGCTGCATCATGTGCATTGCACAGTGCAGGTCTAGAATTACAACTTCATTGTTAGACCTCAGATGATTATCCTGCTGTATGATCACCCACTAAAAGCCAGTATTCCATCTGTTTAAGCTCACCAAATATCAAAGTTCCACAGCCATGTATGACACTATATTTCACGCATGTACACTGACATCTATGTGTTTTCTCCAAATATTTGAGGACTGGAGTCTCCTTAAATATTATGGAATATATCTTTGCATGGTCTCAGAGTTTCATGGATGCAGAGAAATGAAGGAACTTAAGAGAAGCATAGACAGAAGTGGGGGCTTGGAAGATTAGACTACCTGCACCGCTTGCCTGCACAAGCCACAGAGATTGCCCCTTTCCACGCTCCTTTGTGCCATAACCAGGCATGAATTCCATGGCTCCTCCTTTGCTCCATTTAGGCTCAGGAACCTCTGATGCTCCCTTCACCTTTGCATCAGTTTTTCTGCACTGCATGGTGCTCACAACAAGAGTCCCCAGGTATGAGAGCCTCTGTGTTGGAACTGCCAGTTTGGATCCATGAAAAACAGTGAGCAGGAGCAACAACTGTGGGTCCTGGTGAGTTCCAACACTTGCTCAGGGTTGGAAATCCCTTGCTGAGTGCCCTGACAGTATGACACCTGGGACCACCACACTCTAGTCCAACCACCACCCTCTAACCTCTTCCTCCGGCACCAATAATGTAGACGCACTGGGATATTCCATCAAAAGGTGATCATGATGGAGCCTTTTTTCTTCTGTTTTAATGATATATTTTTCAGCGTACAGTAATTGCAATGATTATGTCATATCTGCATGAAGTAATTTCATCTTATTGAACTATTTTTGAACAAATATTAGATATGTAATGTTTTACATATGTGACATCAAATATTGTAGGGAAGTGTTAATCTTCAACTGTGGCACTGAAGTTGTGTGTTTGGTGTATGATTAGGGCCCTTATTGTGAGTTAGGTGGTGAATTTTGATATGTGTGGAAACTTCTGTAAATGCATGTTTTGGAATTCCCAATAGCACAGTAATTACCTCACCTCCTGAAATATTCCTCTCGTAAATTTCCGCAAGTCAAACCTGCCAAAATTTACCAGTGAAAATGTGTTGTAAATGCACTGATGATGGCTCAGATACTTTTGCTTGCTCACCTTATATGGACTCGTATGCAGGAGCTGGCAATCTCAATTTGTTTCAGTCTCAGAAGTTTTTTTCAAAAAAGACTGTCAAATTTGAACAATGAGAATGTTTCCTACTGTACTTCCAACATTTTGGATGGAACCAATGATCCTATTGTTTGAATGTCTCTGTCCTCTAATTTTAGAGCAGGTATTGGCTTCACCAGTCATTGAATAGAGACTAATGGCTATTTCTCCTAAAGACATAAAGCAGGGCATAGATAGAGCCTGTTTCTCCATGAAAGGATAAATTGTTTAACATCATGGGTCTGGTGTTTACATTTTTTTCATGGCTGAGGAGGCAAAGGAGGGCATAATTTCCATTCATCTAGACAAATTATCTAGCTGTATACAGCGAGTAATCTGTGTAATTGGCAATGTCAATGCTGCTATACCCCTTGAATGTTGCAAAAGGGTATTGATCAAGCAGATCTAAAACTAAGAAAACTGGTGTCTTCAGAACTGGGCCCGTCAGCCCAAGGACAGTTACTTGGTGACCATTTTATAAAAGAAATTTCCAAATGTGTTAATATCTTCACATCTATTGATAAGACCCGATCTTCCATCAGAAGAGTATTTAGAATCTGTGTTTCTGGCAAAACCATTAGAAGAGTAGCCTGTTCTACTGGTCATTTCATGTTTGATAACACAGGTCAATATTTCAACCAAAGAGGTCACTTTCAATTTCAAGCTAGGCCTACCTTCTTCCTCCAAGGAAGAAGAGGTTACTACCAGGACAAACCAGAGGCAATGCTAATTCCGGCAAGTGTTCCATCTACACCTTCTCGCAAAGATTGTTGAGTACAGTATTTTCTGCAAAACTGGGTTTCTATTTGGGGCCAATTTAAATGTTGAAAGAGTGGGAACACATTCGCAATGGCGACAGAGTCCCCTCCCTGCCAACACAGTTGTCTGCCCATCCGGTTTATGTGTGGGCGGACCATAGGCTTGGCTACTGCAGTGAATACTTCACCACAGCTGTAGCCAAAATTCTCCGACAGTCCATCAATTAAATAGTTGCTTTTTTACTGTCTATTACCACCAGGCAAACCCTGGTGGTCAGGGACAGTAAAACACAAAAAATGCTCCCCTCGCCATGTGAGATAACTCTCATGGCGACAGGGGCATTATCTTTTTTATTTTCAAAAAAATAAAGAGCTTTGAGGTTTTCTTTCTGAAAATAAAGCAATTTGGTTCAAGGTTCTATCATGTTGACGGAACCCTGCACTAAAGTCATTTATAAATGAGGCGGGTGGAATCTCCATCAGGGCAACAGAGTAATTTACTCCATCGCCCTGGCAAATAAACGGGCCGTACGCCTATAATTAAATCGAGCCCCTTGTTTCCAAACTCCTTTCATCTTTCCCTCACAGACCAGTTGCAGGTCCAAAAGGAGATTCAAGATGTGTCAGTAAAAGGAGCTATTGAACAGGATTCACTAATTCCTTCTGGGCTTCTCAGCAACATCTTCCTAGTGAAAAAATTGGGCCCAGTCCTTGATTTAAGACATCTTAATTCTTTTGTTATATACTGTCAGTTCAAAATGGAAACTATCCTTCATTTAAGAGATTGCCTACAACTGCAGCACTGGATGGCCCATTTGGACTTCAAAGATGCATGTACTCTGGTAGTTCCAACACACATTCAACATAGGGAATTTCTTCAGTTCTCTTAGGAGGATCGAACATTTTGTTTTTCCTTCCATCTTTTTTTCGCCTTATAGTCAGCTCCATGGTGTTCACCAAGTTACTCAAACTGGCAGTAGCTTATCTCAGGTCTGGAAGTATTTGCCTTCTTCAATCAATCCTTTATTTCACATTGTTTTCAATGCATAAAAGTACAATACATCACAGAATATCATACATATAGATCACAATAAAATCATAAATACTAATTTTAAAACAGTTATTTAAAATATTTAATTGGACAGATATCATCTCAATTCACCAATGCACATGTATGTTAAAAAAGATTGATATTATGCAAATAAGCTATTTCCCCTTTAGCCATCGGTACTCACATTATTATAGCACACAACCTTCCCTGTTCTTCATCTTAAATCTCTAACCACACCACAAAACAATTTTGGATAGCTAATCATGACAGGCTAGCCACACCAATGTGTTCAAACCATTGCCTCAATCACAATTCTTGTTGCAACCGTCTACGTCTTGATACTGCCCACAAAAAGGAAGCAAGAGAGTAGCACACATATGGATCATCCAACTTTTGAATAAAAGCTAGGGCCAGGCGATATCGCCTAAAATGATATTTCTGTGAAAAAGATACTATAAAATGATTTCTTGGAGAGCAAGAAAAGGGGCAGAAAATTGAAATATGTGAGTTTGATTGTGCAGCCCTCCCATTGCATGGATAAGGGGGTAACTCTTTCATAGAATATATATTGGAGGGAAAACCAAACATGAGCGGAATATAGTTTAGGCAAAATCTTGTCAATATATATCTATGCTGGGAATTCCGTACAAAAATCAGGTAGGCTTAAGTTCCCGTATTCGAAAAGGGCAACGTCTGGTACATGGCTACAGTACTTTTATCTTTATTTTTCACCGATCTATCCTCTGCAGCCTTTTTCACAAAAATCTGTTTTAGCTTAGCTTCCGGGAAACTAGCTCAGTTCCTTTAGGAGGATCAAACATTTTGTTTTTCCTCCCATCCTTTTTTCCCCTTATAATCAGCTCCATGGTGTTCACCAAGTTACTCAAACTGGCAGTAGATTATCTCAGGTCTTGAAGTATGTCTTCTCATTTATTTAGACAATATCTTAATCACGGATCAGGATAAAGTTACTCTTCTTCAAAATCTCCAGTTGTTAATTTCCTTATTGGAAAATTTGGGGTTTTTAATAAACAAGGACATATCTCGATATCTTCCTGTTCAGTCATTAGAGTTTCTAGGTTTTCAGGTGTATTCTCTTTTCTCCACCCAAAGTTACCAGAATCAAAATTGTTAACAATCCAGAAAAAGTTATCTCAGTTTTTAACATTATTTCACATTTCATTATGTCAACTAGCCAGGATCGTAGGACTCTTGGCTCCTTCGATTCAAGCTGTATTCCTGGATACTCTCCATTACTGGGCTGTTCAACGCCTACAAAATTCTCAACTGAGACAAGGTCTCTTGTACAGAGACACAATGCCTTTGAATTTTAGAAATAAAAAAAAGGCAGCGTGGTGTCTGGAACATCTCCTCACCTCTAGAATGGCAGAGCCATCCTCAATTCCACCCAGATCTTCTCTAAGAATCCGATGCAAGAGTGTCTTGTTGGGGGGCTGACTGTAGGCAATATTTGAAAGGAAGTGTGTGGTGTCAGAAGCAGTCAACCAAGTATAGCTCCTTTACGGTTTGAACATTTACAAAACACAGCGTATAATGCTTGATTCCGCTTCAAATGGACAATCTTACTGCTGTAAGATCTATACATCATATAGGTGGCACTGAATCTAAAATTCTGTTGGAACTTGCAAAACAGTTTTTGAATAATGCTTGCAACACCACATATCAGTGACAGCAGAGTATATTCTAGGCTCTCTGAATTATGAGACAGATTGTTTCTCTTGCCATCTGAGGGATGCCAGTGATTGGCACCTCAAAAGTTCTGGTTTTCCAAGCACTTCAGAATCTGTGGGCCTCACTCTCAAGGGATCTTTCTGCATCTATGAGTCACCCAGCTTAGTCTTTTCTTCAGTTGGAGACCATATCTTTCATCCTTGGAATCAGGGCCTACCGGATGCGTTTCCTCCCTTCATAATCATCTCCCACTTCTTATCTATACTCAGGAGAGAGTTGGGATTTCTGGTCATCACAGCCCCCTCTGTCCATCATCTCATGCATGCTTTCCAGATTCCCTCCAAATGGCCATACATCTTCCTGTCCCCAGAGTGTGACTTTCACAATCTTATCTTGTTGGACAACCGCAGAGTAGTATCTGGAAATGTTTTAGACCTTCCTGGAATGTTCCAGGATTTTTGACTGAACCAATCAAATTCTTTGAGGGTTCTGGGGCCCCTAGCACCAAAAGATTTAATACATTTGCATGGGCATCCTAGGATCACTGACATGTAGAATCAAGTATCAATCCCATTTTGACACATTTCTTTTATCACAAATTTCCTAAACTCTTTACCCTCCCCAACTAGGTGCTACAGGACAGAGAATACTCTTAGATCTGCCAACTTTTACAACAAGATTTCATAAATGGAGGCCCAGTAGATGAAAATCTTCTAATTCAACACCTTCTAATGGGATTAATGGTGAGTACCCCTCCTCTACCTAAATATAGAATTTCATGGAATGACAATTTAGTTTTGAAAATATTGGCTGATTTGTCTAATAATGCTTCTCTCTAAATTCAGTTTTTATTCGCAAAATGTATGTATATGTATGTGAGTTCTTATATAGTGCTCGACTTACCCTTGGGCATCTCGGCACTTGCATTGGGAACCCGTCCTGGTTTTTTCCCCATGAGATAACCCGTACTGGGCATCCCCAAGGTGAAAGCCAGGCATCCCGCCGCGGGGGGGGGGGCGTAGTGGAGATTAAGCAAGCTATTGCCCAGAGTTGCAGAGTCTGAACTCATGATTTGAGTAGGCACCGAAGTGAGAATTATCGAGTCCGTGGTGGACACTTGGGCTCAGACCCTGCCGCGTCGGGAATTGAACCCTGGTCCCGGGTCTGACCTCTGCTTCAGGGTATGCCTTCTCTAACCAGTGAGCAACACTTCTCCACAGCTATGCTCTTGTATTTCATTTCTTTCAAACAAGTGTCTGATGTTAAGGTTCTAGATTTGTCTGCCAGGCAGTTTACTCTCTTGGGAGTTCTTTTTTCAGTGTCCAGAAGAACAAAGACTATCATCTCTTTTATTTAATACCGCAACTTTCCAGATTAACCAAACAATTGCTCAGTCCACTGTCTTATGGAATGTGAGGATCATACATCAGCTCTCAAATCGTCTACTTAGCAATTGCTAATTTCTTTTAGTAAGCCCCATTTACCTGTTTCTTCTGCAACTCTTACCGGATGGGTTAAATGGTCCATGCAACAGCCTGGTATTGACATTTCAGTTTTTGGGGCTCCCTCATCGAGAGGAGCAAAGACTTCTAAAGCTTTTCATCTCAGTTCAAAACTAGAAGATATTCTGAGAGCAGCCGATTATCTTGTAGCCTCAACTAAACTAACATTTTATTTACAGGCATCTTCTTTGGTTATAAATACACTTTAAACAAGCATAATATGAACCTTTGGTCTTGTAATAAAATCTGGATTTTCCAAATTTTTCATGGTAGGCAAGTCCCAATTGTTTTCTAGACACAGAGCAGAATATTATCCACCTCTATAATATTGTTGAAATTTGGAACCGTTTGAATATATTTATTTCCCTCCTATTATAGTCCATATTTTACTTTAACCCTATTTTCCAGGTTCCACAGTCTACCTGAAATATTTGATCAAGAAAGAGAATTTTTGGTAGCTTTAGTTTTGTGCTTCATTTGTTTTTTATACATTTGCTTCCATTCTTCAACAGCATGTCCTGAGCTGAGCTGCTCTGCAGCAAGAAAGAGGAGGAGATGCTATGTTGGAGCCCAGATAGGGACTAATTGCTCAGCGGCATGGCTACTTGTAATTCATGCCTCCAGAGAATTGGCTATTGTAGTTTTAATTCAGTTAAGGGCAGATTTCTTCTTTGTCCTTTTGTTATTTTGTAGTTTTCTCTAGCTGCTATTTTTCAATAAAGCACGAAAGTGATGCATAATACTTGCCTCTGTGTCTTTAATAAATTTGTGTCTTTCCTACAGTTAGATATTTGGAAAATCTGGGATCTTCCTTGGTGCTCATGAAAATTGTTCTTCACCAAATTAAAAATTCAGGGGATCCTTTTTTTCCCCACTCTGTTTTGTGCACATTTGTAGGATTCTATAGGATGACATTTCAAAACCTTTATTCGTCAACTTAAAAGTGAAGCTTTGAATGTAATGTTATTAACATTTATTTTCAATTCTTTCTGTCAATGAATCCACATAAATAATAGATGTTAACACTGTATGAAGAATTCCACTGTAATTTAAATTTGAGGTGGGCAATGAATAAGGATCAATTAATGCACCCAGTTACAGACCATTACTCCTCCCACACATCAGCACTGCTACAGTTGGCAAACAAAAAAAATCCCAGTGCGCATTGCTCAAGTTAGGAGTGCCCCTCTCAGCATCAGCTGACTGGACACGTTAACAAGTCTATACATACCAAGCTGTGTGGCCTCTGCCATCAACCAGAAGAGGTAGTGAAGCTCCCCCGCAGATATAAGGGTAACACTCCGATGATGCATGGGTCCCAATGCCAGGCAAGCTGAAGGATATGAATAAATGGGCGTCTGTCCATTTGGGGTCTGAGGCCATGCAGTATCCATAGGGCATGGCACTCCTTATCCATGCGGCAACTGGGGCCCTTCATGGCCTGACCTGAGGCAATCTTACACTGGTGAAGAAGAGGTCAAATTTGCATGCATGCTCCAACGTTATGCGCCTCCCTATTCCCAGATGCTGCATGATCGGACCGACAAAGGAATTCAATTTCTTTTTGCCTGCTGAACAGTAGGCAACAGGCCCCACAGCTGTGCCTGCATAGACTGAGGAGGCCTTAACCAAATCTGGGCCTACCTGCTGAGGGTGACTGAAGCAAACACACTCTCCAGTTCACGGCTATGCTATGTCACACGCGAAAGGAACAGTAGTTGAGCGGCTCTGCGGAGAGTCATTTACAGTATGACAGTGCCATCTTGCAGCAAGTTGCCACCATGGATTTAACCCAGATCTCTTGACTGGGGGTGAATGTCTTGATTTGTTCTGCATTCCGTCCATCAATTGTGTGTCTTTTGCTTTCTCGCCCTAAGTGTGCCCCAGACGTGGGTCCTGGGCTCACTGTGCCACTGGGTTCAAGCTATCCAGGCTGATGAGGGGTGAAACCCCGAAACCGGCCCTAGGATGCTTGTTTCCAGTCCAGGGAGGACCTGGCTTGGCAGTTCGGGCTGGACTGTCACCATGAGGCACAGGGTCAAGACTGATTTGCATATGGCTAGGTCAAAACTGGGGTGGCATGGTGAGAAAAGAATGATGGATTTAACCCAGATCTCTTGACTGGGGTGAATTTTTTGATTTGTTCTACATTCCATCCATCAATTGTGTGTCTTTTGCTTTCTTGTCCAAAGTGTGCCGGGTATGCCCAGACGTGAGTCCCAGGCTCACTGTGCCACTGGGTTCAAGCTATCCAGGCTGATGAGGGGTGAAACCCCGAAACCGGCCCAAGGATGCTTGTTTCCAGTCCAGGGAGGACCTGGCTTGGCAGTTCGGGGTGGACTGTCCCCATGAGGCACAGGGTCAAGACTGATTTGCATACGGCCAGGTCAAAACTGGGGTGGCATGGTGAGAAAAGAATGATGGATTTAACCTAGATCTCTTGACTGGGGGTGAATGTTTTGATTTGTTCTGCATCCCGTCCATCAATTGTGTGTCTTTTGCCACCTCAGACCAGGGCACAATACAGAAAAAGAAAATACAACAGCACACCTGAAGTGTTAACAAGCATGAAATCAGCCAGCAGGCTTTGATGTCC
Organism: Triturus cristatus; assembly: GCF_964204655.1. Classification (NCBI taxonomy): domain Eukaryota; kingdom Metazoa; phylum Chordata; class Amphibia; order Caudata; family Salamandridae; genus Triturus; species Triturus cristatus. Next base: position 805,149,952 of record NC_140591.1, read on the forward strand.
GCGTGGAAAGGTCCAGCATGAGAGCAGCCTGCTACAATCAATTAAGGATATGATGAGTGTGTGATCCAGCGCAATGGGCAAAATTTACATATTCTCAGATCCTGACAATAAATCTAGGTGGGCAAAAGGACGTAGCCTTAATAAACTTTTATAACAACATCCCCAAAACATTGACGACAAATGTCCTCACTAACTTATGTAAATCTTTGAAAACCCTTGAGGGAAAAATGTTGGAGGACATGTTCATTGTCTGGGTGGGAGATTTTAATAGTCCTTTGTGTCAATTCAGTGATCAGGGCATATGTGGCCTGGGGAAGGATAATGAAGATACACCCTCACACTTCTCGCTTACAAGCCTAGGTGAACTGTTAAATGACTTGGGGCCATATGTACGAAGCCAAATTGCGATCGCAAATGCTGAAATTCACCGAATTTCAGCGTTTGCGATCGCAATTTGGGCAGTGTGCTGTGTAGCACACAAAAACCCACGCGCAAAATAAGGAATCGCAAAATTTGCGATTCCTTATTTTGCAATGTAGGAAGCACCCAAGTTGTGCGATTTTGGCTTAAGGAATCGCATATTACCACCAACTTCAGGTTGGTGGTAATTTGCGATTTCTTTGAAAAATTCACTTTTTTGCATTTTTCAAAGTGCCATGTGGCGCACATACATGCCCTTAGCGCATGTATGTGCGCCACATGTGCACACATGTTTATTTCAGGGGTGCAAAAGGGTGTCCTATTGACACCCTTGCAACCTTGAAATTGCATTCTCAATTTGCGATTCTCTAATTGAGAATCGTAAATTGAGAATGTCTTCCTATTCATTCCTATGGGCCTTCTAGCCCATAGGAATGAATGGCAAGGTATTCCTTATTTGCGAATCTCAATTTGGGATTCGCAAATAAGGAATAGGTGGGAATCGCAAAATATTTTGCTAATCCTACCTACATTGCGTTTCGCAATTCTCTAATTGCGATTCCCTAAAAATTGCAATTAGAGAATCGCAAAACACGTTTTACCTACATATGGCCCATAATCTTTCAGTTTGACCTGGGCTATGCTAATGAATTGTGCTCACCTCCCATGTCGTTCCAACCAACCTTTAATGGGAGGGGATGTAACTCTATGATTTTGCCCTGATTTCTAAGAGATACTCTTGCAATGTACTCACTTGTAAGACTCTTGATATCTTAATGAGTGACCCAATATGCCTAGATCTCACTATAAGAGGGCTGGCGAGTAGAACTGATAGGAACTTATTATATAACTCTGACATCCATCTTGCCAGCACAAATGGGTATACTCTAAATTGGGCAAAAGTGGATCCTGTGGAATTCCTCCAACGCCTGATTAATAACACAGGATAGGGATGACAAAGAAATGTTTAATGCCTTCCTTAAGATATCAGCTGAGGCCCGGAAACTACTAATGCGAGAAAAACGACACAGCCAGCAATCCACACAGGGCTGGTTTGATAAAGAATGCACAAAGGCCCATACCCATTTAAAAAACGCCCTGCATAAAGAATCGAGGTGTAAGGAAAGAATAAGGCAGGCTAGAACCTCGTATCGATTAGCATTAAAAAATCGCAGGGCACAACGAAAAAGGGAAGCATGGGAGGCTCTACACGAGGCCTGCATAAAGAAAGATAACACTGGGTTTTGGAGAGTGGTTAATGCCCCTTTTTTAAATAATAACAGAGAGACTGACACTATAGATATGGCTATAAGTGGAGACAAGTGGGTAGAATATTTTTCAGGTCTCTATACCGATGAGCCCCAGATGATAATATATCAGTCACATTAGTGTCAGGGCCAGAACATTTAACTGATCATGGACCATTCCCCATAGAGATTGATATTTCCATTGAGGAGTAACTAGAGCTATAAATGAGAGTGCCTCAAGGAAAGCTCCAGGGCCGGATGGCATACCGGTGGATGCCTATAAATCTAATATAGGGCTATGGGCCCCACTTTTAATGAATGTATTAATCAGTTGTAACCGCCACAGGCTGATTCCCACATGGGACGATGCTATTGTGATACCCATATTTAAAAAGGGGAACAGAAACTAACCTAGTTGTTACCGCCCGATTTCCTTATTGGATGCTTTTATGAAAATAACGGGAAGGGTCATTTTAAATAAGCTCCAGACATGGGCGGAAGAGATAGGAGTTTTATCAACATTTCAATATGGCTTTCGTTCAGGCTTAGGCACCATTGAACAGGGACTTAATCTGCCATTGATCATAAATAAATATACTAAAGCAAAGCAGGGTAAACTTTTTCTTACGTTTGTGGACCTAAGCTCCGCTTTTGATTGTGTCAAACATGATAAATTATGGAACATTCTTAAAGATTTAAAGGTTGATCCATCACTGCTGATGTTTATAAAAGAATTATATAGGGGGGCAAGTGCTAGGGTACGTTATGGGAAGAAGGGGGAATGCTCGGCAAAGTTTTCCATAAAAAGAGGGGTGAGGCAGGGGTGCATCCTTGCCCCCCCTGCTTTTCTCTCTATATATAAATAGTTTAGGACAGCACTAGAGCGAGCAACAATATGATTATCCAACTATTAGGGATACCCCGTCCCCATTTTATTATACACGGATGACGCTGTTATAATGTCGCGGACACAGCTGGGGTTGCAAAGGTCTGTCTCTAAATTTGCTACTTATATGACAGACAGGGGTCTAAAGGTAAACATCGCTAAGACACTCACAATGAGTTGCGGGACCAAAACGAGAAAAACATGTGACATCTTCATTGATAATAAGAAAGTTGAAAGCACAGATAGATTTTCTTATTTAGGAATAGCTTTTGACAGAAAGGGATCCTGGAAAGCGGCCATGAATGCTAGGAAGCTGACCCTCTCGAGAGCCATAGGAGCAGTTATCAACATCCCAAAGTAACTAGGTGGAAGACCCGTTCCAGAGTTGCTGGCCATCTATAAGTCCAAATGTATTTCAACAGGGACATATGGGGCTGGCATATGGGGAATTGAATGTATAGATCAGGTTCAATATTGCGAAAATACCTTTATTCGCTATCTGCTGGAAGTCCCCACTTCTACCGCCACTTTTAGCTGCCACAGGGAACTTGGTCTTTCATACATTTCTGATATTATAAAGATCAATCCTCTTCTTTTATGGCACAATTTATGGACATCTATGGAGACGGGTTTTAACAGAGATGTAATCATGGATTGCCTCAAGCTGGATAGGGTGGCGAATATGCCATGGATTAGCTATATAAAAAGTATGGCGCATGACATAGGCCACCCGGAATATTTTGATAACTCTAGTAGTCTGGAAAAGGTATCCAGAAAAGCTCTAAAGGCACACTGCCTGAACCATCTAGAGAGCAAACGCTGGCTCGTCGAAAGAGAAAAGAAATCAGTCATGGAAAATCATTTGATGACCACATGTATAGGCCTACAACGCTATCTGGCTTTAGTACAGAGCAGCTTTTCTCGTATGCTTCTGGCTCGTTTTCGTTGTGGGTCTTTTTTTAGACTGGTCACATTTCCCGAAACAAATGATTGGACAAAACACTCTCCAACTTGTCCATGTGATGATATTTCCATATTAACAACTATCCACTGCACTTTATTCTGTAAATATTATGTAATCCCGAGGAAAAAGTTTTTAATGCCAATTCTTAGAAGATGGGACCGAAGACAATGTAGAACCGCCTTTTTAAGATTACAAATGCTGGAAAATGATTATACTATTATGGCCATTTCCTCTTTCTTATCAGATTCAGGAACATTATGTGACTCCATTGTGTAAAATAGTAAACGTGCACCTTTTTGTGTGTATATATGGATTTTATCTTGTTCCCTTTTTAAATTACGCTTTTTAAACTGTGAACATATGGATTGCACTGCTTATCTCTCCTGTATCGTGTAACATAATTATGGAAAAAAGGACTCCTTCCATTTTAACTGTTTTTTAACATTGTGCTTTTATGATTTTCAATGAACTGAAAATCGAATAAAGCTTATTTGATTGATTGACATATTCTCCCTACGTCACAGATTCGTATTCACAAATTCATTCATACATTCATTGGTGGGGCCCATAACACCAACACACTCTTCTTTCAAACAATCTCACTCAAATCTGTACACAGGAGAATGGGGCTGCTGGACATGTGGGTACCTTATTACCTATCAGGATTAATTTGCTTATTACTTATATACACATCTTATATACAATTTTCAGAATCCTGACTTAAACATCAAGGCACTCCACTGTTTGGTCGGTGGACCAACTAGTTGGACTGGTTGATGGTGAATTAGAACCAGCTAAAACACAAATAAAGTCTAGAAATCATTTAATCTCTTCACAAATTTAAAGAATCGCAAAAACTCATTCTTATTATTTCAATTGTTGTTTATCTACTATTAATACATTTCTCTCATTTTCATTTATTAACTACAGCTCATAATATATATTTTTTTATTAAAGAGAAATCAAACATTTAGAAATTAGACATGAATTGGAAAAATGCAGTTAATCAATTACCAATTGGCAAACAACGATGGTTTCAGAGCAAACAGAGAGTTATCCGCATTCTCAAGTACAACACCCTTTACAGGCCATCTGACCCACACCGAGGGATCAAACCATCAGGCAGAAATATAGGATGCACTGCAATCTCTTCTCCCAAACACCAATAAACCCAAAGCAAATCAACGAATCAACACCAGCTCAGTGCAACCCAATGCCACGAACAAACCAAATATTATATCCAATGGCGGATGAGGGCCTTTTTTTATACCCTTTTCCGTCTTACTTCATACTAGATATGGCAACTTTAGGGGCAGAGAAAATGTTCTGATTGGACAGTTCAGGGTTATCCATTGTTCATTTTACTTTTTTCCCGGTGCAGACTGGTTCTTCATGATGACTTGGCATAGGAAGGCACAAATTGTTAGTATTCCTCAGACAATCAGGCGAGAGCAGGGAATGTATCTTCTTAAGGTGAAAAAGTCGTATTTAACAGGTTCTTTATTGTCCTTTCCGCTGTTCCCACATAACCATCTATTGGCTTGTGGTCAAGTCCCTAAATGTCTGTCCTTGGCAGGGAACATGATGTCAGGAGTTCATGTCACTTTGTGATCTCCGGAGCTATCTGGGCATGCGCAGAAATCATCGCGCTCACATGGTGGCATCTGCTTCAGAGAACGCCATCTTGGGTACTGCGGCCTAGTAGGCCCGAATGTCAACTTAAGAAAAAATAGATATAACAGCAATTAAGATATAGAAATGAAGATTCTAATGTTTAAACCCACACTAATCCCAATGAATATTAGTGTTTTCCTGGCTATAGCAACATTTAAAGCGATAATACTTACCATTTCATAATTTTAAGCCACAATACAATCACAAAGCAATATAAACCATGTAATTTCACTATTTTTCACACACTCTAAGGTTAGTTTATGTACCATTGTTAATCAGTTAATTATTCTGCCATGCAATTAGCAATTTTGTCCCATGTGTATTTTGTGTTTACCAAGATGCAAAGGTTGCTTAGTATAATTTCCACTCCAAACATATTATGTAAATTATTTTTAGAATGATTACGTAATTAATTACATGCAAATTAGAGGAGGTATACAAAATTTTGTTTTACCTGCTCCATCAATCCCCCCTTTGGTGATTTTTAATCTCCACTACTCACCAATTTCACTAAATTCATCTACGGAAATGGTTTTATTCAGATCCACTTGCATTTGTTAGTTTAAACAATAGTTTTCTCCACACTTTTCTCTTTTGTTTTCTTCTACATATTTTCTTTAAACTCTTCTAATTCTATTTCTTCTAATTCTCTTTCTCTTATTTCTTTCTCTTTATTTTTCTTGTTTTCTATTTTTATTTTATTTCGTAGTTTTCTTCTTTTTATGCACAGACATCCTAATCTCAATATTAACACTAAAACAATCACAAAGGTCACAGGTATCAGTATTTTCCCCACAAAGGAGCTACCTAATTTTGTTAATACATTTTTAATAGAGGAAAAACTCTTACCAAGTTTCTCCCATACACCTTCAACCTCCATTGGAACAATTTCTTCATGCAATTCAGTTATATTCTGAACATATTTCTTTATATTTACAGGAATGTAAGCACAGCAATGTACTTTCAGCATTCCACAGACTCCTCCCTCTTTTGCCAAAATAATATCAAGGGCAAGTTGATTTTGCATAACTATAGCTCTCATGGCAACCATTTCGGTATTTACCATTAAGAACCCTCCAGCTGTGTTTGTTGATAAACGATCCACAACTGTAGACAATTTTCTAAGTTTATGTGCATTCAGAGATATTCCAACTGCTGGTATCAGTGCTCCAAAAATATCACCAATAATTTCTGAAAAACTCTCTCTTCTTCTACGTGTTAGCTGTCTACCTATTTCATGCAATCCACCTTCTCCCCTTTCCATATGAAATATTTTTGGAAAGACCAGGCCTAAATAGCAGGTTCCGTACCAATGGTCCGGTAACCTATAATAAGCTCTGTTCCCACAAATGTAATATATTCCAGGGAATACCGGATCTTTTCCTCCTTTAAATCGCCAACCCCCCAAGAGTTTGTTTGACTCCTTGCATTCACTTGCACCTACAAAATAGTTATCATATACAGTATTATCTCTTAGTATACACAATTTCCCTCTCTGGGGCCAAACTAAAGCCATTGCCGGGTTTTTTTCTCCCTTGAAATGGTTTTCCTTCCCAACATCCCAAAATGTTGTTTCCTCCTTTTCCCCGTCACTTTCTTTTGCATTTTAATTCTCCTCTCTTCCACCATATTCAGGAAAGTTTTCTCTTCTTTTCTTAAACTACAAGTAAGGTTATTTTTAAACACTTCTTCTAGGGTTAGTTTTCTTGTTTCGAGGAAAAATTCACCAAGAGTTTTACCAGGAATCACCTTTTTTAATTAAGAAACTACAGGAATCTGCGAGAAAATATTATCTATATCAGTGTAATAGTATTCTCATTTACCTGTTTTATAAAACAAACTAGCTAGGACACTACAGGTTATCCCATATGTTAAAGGAAGGTGATGATAAGTGACACCTTCAGACACAGATGCAGGCAGCTGCATACAGACATGACAATCCCTAACATTCATTGTTTTCATGTACTCATATAATAACTTTGTGAAAACATTCTTAGAAAAATCATTAATGGATTTATCTTTGTGAAGTTCTGTTCCATCTACCAGTTTTGTGATATGACTGTCATCAGAGTTTTTGGCTAGTAGTTCCATTCATTGTGTGTCTGTCTACGTTTTCAAATGTTATTCTAAATGAAATAGTTATTGCCAATACAATCCAAACAAGCATTAATAATCCTGTACAACAAAAACACATTCTACACCATTTTCGGAAAAATCCACATGTTGGATTTCTATTCTCGGTGTTTGCCATATTGTCAATGATCAGTGTCTTTTGACTTAACCTCTTTCTTTAAATATTTTCTTTGTCTAAACCTAAGGCTTTAGTTGACTTCTTGGTTTTCTCTGGTCATTTGTCTTATCCGGGCTTTCAATTCCTTTTCCAAATCTTTGTCTCTTAATTCATGTGTGATTCTTCCTTATCCATAGGTTCACAGTCTTTATTCAGAATTTCCTGATCATCCATTTCTTCTCTGATGTCAGACAAGATAACTCTCAGGATTTCCGAATATTCTTCTTCCTTGTCCACCTCCTGTACAGTCACTCTCAGTCTTTCTTGACTATCAGCTTCCTCTTGTATATCAGGAAGTGCCAAATATGTCCATTCCGGTGACTTGTACTTCGGATTAGGCCTCTTTATCCTCTTTGTGCGTTGCAAGTGCTTCTGATCCATGTCCTCTGGTTTTTCTTGACTGGACACTTCATTCACTTGTTCAGCATTATTGTGCTTTATTCTGGTCAGTCGGTATCTCAATTTCTTGATTTTGTTGGGTCAAGTATCTTCTTTCAAAGGCCTTTTCAATTTAGATCCTTTCTCTTCTCATTCGGTTTTCCAAGCCCTTTTTCTCAAAATTCTTCCACCTTTTCTCTCTGCTTCACTTTCTTCCAATTCTGTCTCCGTCTGGACTTCACCTTCTTTTTATCTTCAGTATTTCAGGTTCACTGTCTGTATCTATCCCGCCTCGTGTTTCTTCCACACAATCTTCCTGCTGACTATCTGACCCTTTTTCTACCTGTGTGTTTTGTGTCCCTAAACCTCCTCGGGGTTCTTCCGCAATTACTTCACCCTCACTCTCTGTATCTAATTCCTCACCTTCTATCTCTATAACCTCTGGAGGAATTTCTCTTGTGCTTGTACTCGGGATTTCTTTACCAAAGATTTCTTGTTCAGTTTCTTCAGCTTCACGATTTGTTCTTTCTCGTATTCCTGCTTGTTCTGTCTTAGAGTCAGGGTTAGTATCAGAAATGTCAAGGCGTCTTCTTAGTGGTACATTTTCTTGTCCAATAATTTGTCTTAAATCTTGTTCACCTGATTCTGGTTCTCGTCTTATTCTTGTTTCTTCTGATTCTGATTCTGAACTGGTATCCGATACTTACCGATGTTCTCCTTCAGACAGATCTTCCGGATTTGGGACTCGAAGAGTATGACTGGCATGAATCCAGTTCTTCACCCCTGCACACTTCACAGCAGTTGGCGTTGTCAGAATCACTTGACGTGGTCTTCCCCAGCGTGGAACCAGACAATTTCTTCTTCAGTGTACTTTTGTGCGGACCCAATCTCCAGGACTCAAATCATGAGCTGGCTTCTTTTCAAGAGTGGTCGCATCTGGTCCAACCTGATGAAACACAGAATGTACCATATCAGCCAATCCTTTGCAATAATCCAAGACAAAGTCATCAGATATAGGCAGCAGTTTGTTGACAGGAATGAAAACATGTCTCATCGCTCTGCCCATGATAATCGCATGGGGGCTTAGACCAGTTTTCCTATCAGGAGTTGATCTAATGCTCATCAAAACAAGAGGCAGGACATCTGGACATTTTAGACCTATGGCCAAACATATTTTTCCCAATCTGTTCTTTATGGTGCCATTCATTTGTTCCACCACTCCAAAAGCCTCTGGTCGGTGGGCACAATGCAATTTTTATTTATATATAAAATCTGTTTATTGGCATTTCTTTTAACAAGATTCACAGTACACTTTGAGACCAGAGTGACTTACATAAGTAATAGAATCATTGGTATGTATCTAGTCAGGTGTATATTAGTTAATAGGAGCGGGTACATCACCTAATCTCTTATCAGCATTGAGGGCCTCTCAACTGAAACTGTGACCACAAAGTCCCCTTTGATATCATGTCACTGAGAAGCCTCCCCAAGGAAAGGCACTAGTATTTCACCCACTCACCCCAAGTGTGTTTCCATAAACGGTTAACAAACCATGGAATAATGAGGCAGAACATCAAATGCCCAGGTAAAACAACAACAGCAAAGTCCGGCTTATGATCTAGTAACCCCTTATTCTGTCCCCTGTTCTGCCCCCCCCCCATCCCGGTGTCCCTTGTACAGACTGTTTGATCATCATTGTCCCCTTTACTTTGCGCCCCACCTGAACAGCTATGCCCTCAGTACAATACTTCATGCCTCACCCCTAGGCTGGCTGGTGCCTGGCCCCTCTCGGGGGGCGTCCCCATCGCGCTCCCGACAGATCACTGCGGCATCCCCGTCGAGTCGCACCATGGCCTGTAAGAGTGCCTCCCACTGACTCGCTATTGGCGTCTTCCTGAGGCCTAGTGTTTCTACCCTCAAGAGGGCCGTGCCCTCCGCCTTTGCCCACACTAGTAGTGAACCCCGCCATGCCCGTGTGTGGGGCAGATCAGCTGCCTTCCAACGTTTAGTGAGCAGTCGCTTTGCCACCACTAGCCCCAGGTCGATAAACCGAGAGGTGACTTTCGTGGAGGGAGCTCTGTGAAAGAGGTGCAACAAATAGACCGGCCATTCAAATGGGAGCTGACGGCCCGTACATGCGCGGAGCGCCCCATGCACTATCCGCCAATACGGACCCAGTGCGGGACAGCTCCACAGCATGTGGACCAGTCCGGCATCCAGCTCCCCACAGCGGGGGCAGCCCGCATCCGCACGATGGAAATATCTGTTGACGGAATCGAGCGTGAGATACGCTCTGTGTAGAATAAAGAATTGTATTTGGCGAAAGCGCATATTCCGGGGAATCTTCGTCGGGCCCTGCAGTGCTCTGTCCCACTCCTTGTCGGCCATGGGCCGGGCCAAGTCCGCTTCCCACTTACGAAGCAGCTGGGCCAAACTAATCGCTGTATGTGTACGCAGGGAGGCTGCGAACCACCGAATCATGTGTCTCCCACGTCCCATTACATGGAGGTATTGCATCGTGAGATGTTGTTCCGGTTCCTCTCTGAGATCACCCCATCGACTCGTCAGCGTCGTTATCAGTGACCGGTGACGAAGAAAGTGGCCGGGCGGTAACCCCGTCTCCTCCTCCAAGGAGGCGAACGGGAGGAGGACACCGTCCCGGTAAAGATCCCCCAGTGTGTGGATATCTGCCGTACGCCAGTCTGCGAGTTCAGCAGAACACAGCACCCTCCGCCCACTAGGAGAACCCTCTATCGGTATAGCCGGGGCATAAGGGGTTCGGGCCCTAGTGAGATAGAGAGAACGGCGATAGCATTTGTAGGCCACCATCATGAGGAGGGGTACCGGCTTCATCACCTTCGCGGCCGGGTGGAACAGTTTGATGATGTCAGCCAAGGGGGAGGGAGGCGCTGTAGTCGCCGTGTCATCTCGCCCTCTATCCGCCAACCACCAGGCTACCCACTGCAACTGCGCCGCTAGGTAATAATGTGCAAAGCACGGCACTGCAAGTCCCCCCTGGTCAGTAGGGAGGTATAGCTTGGGTAGCGCAACTCTGTGGCGTGCATTACCCCATATAAAGTCCCAAAGTGATCGCTCAAGGGCTGCAAAAAAGGATGCCGGTATATAAATGGGCAAATTAGCGAAATAGTACAAAAGCCGGGGTAAAATCACCATTTTGATTAAGGTGATTCGCCCCGTGACCGTGAGGGGCAGGGTGCCCCAAAACCGCATCTGAGTCCTGATCGCTGTCACCGCTTTGCTCAGATTGCCCTCCACGAGATCCGCCGGTTGCCGATATATCTGGATACCCAGCTAACGGAAGGTATCTGGCTGCCATTTGACCGGCACGCCCCCAAGATGGTAGTGCGGGTCCCGGGTTTCGGCCTGGAACGCATAGAGGCAAGACTTAGCAGCATTCACACGGAGAACTGAAAGAGCGGCAAAGTCGGACAAGGTGCGCTCCAATTCTATCGGGATGTGCGTCACGTCTCTGACAAAGACCAGAAGGTCGTCCGCATAAAGCGATACCCGGTATGCCGCATCACCCAGGGGGATGCTATTCCGTCAGTACCCTGCGAAGCGTGGCAGCCAGAGGCTCTATTGCGAGCGCGAACAGGAGGGGTGAGAGTGGACACCCCTGCCTGGTACCACGGCCGATCGGGATGGCGTCGGAGATGCATGGCCCGGTTCTCACCCTCACCACAGGGTTCTTGTAGAGGAGGGCCGCCATCTGAAGGAACCCAAGGCCCAACCCATAGTGTGACAGCGTCGCCACCAGGTACCCCCACTCTAGGCAGTCAAAGGCCTTTTCAAGATCTAGGACCAAACAGCCCGCCCTAGGCCAGTGCTGCACCCCATCAGTGGCCACCCGGAAAAACCGCCGCAAATTAAGAGAGGTGCTACGCTTAGGCACAAAACCATTTTGGTCTCCGTGCACCAACACGGATACCGTTGGAGCCAGCCGTTCCGCCAACACCTTGGCCAGGATTTTATAGTCCGCGTTAAGCAGGGCAAGGGGGCGGTATGACCCTAAACTGGTAGGGTCTCGTCCAGGCTTAAGCAGGGAGACCAAGTAGGCCTCTCGCATGGAAGCGGGCAAGGTGCACTCTTCAAGGGCCGCAAGATAGAGAGCATGCAGCTTGGGCACTAGTGACTCCCGATAGCCCTTATAGTACTCCGCCGGGAGCCCGTCCGGTCCCGGCACCTTTCCAGAAGCCAAAGAGGCCACCGCGTCTCCTATCTCCTCCACTGTGAGGGGGCATTCGAGTGACTCCTGGTGCTAGTCTGGGACTGTGGGTAGAAGGGCAGCCTCCAGAAACCGATCCAGATCCTGCGCCTGCCGGCGCCCAGTCGAACGGTACAGGGCCGCATAGTGTGCCGTCAGTACCTGATGGATCTCCCACTGCGTGTATACTAGCACCCCGTTGGGCCCACGAATAGAGTCTAGCGGGGCTTGCGCCGTCTCCTGCCTAAGCAACCAGGCCAGTAACCGCCCTGCCCTGTCGGACGTGGCATGAACCCGGGCCGAATGAGCCGCATAGTTGTGACATCGCAATCGTTCAAGTAGCTCAGCATGGCGTGCCCGGAGCCGCTAGCCGGACCGAGTCCCGGCCCCCACCCTCGCCATGGCGTTCGCACGAGAGGAGGCGAGACTCCAGGCCAGCGAGTGACAGTGCAAGCCGCCTACGGATATTCCACGATGCGCCCAAACAATGTCCCCTAATGGTGGATTTATGCGCGTCCCACTCCGTCAGCTCGCTACCCGCCGTCCCCTCATTCAGTTCAAAGAACTGCTCAATCGCCGTGCCTAGGGAGGCGCGAAATTCAGCATCCTCCAGGGCTGCCGACTGAAGTCGCCACGTAGGGACGGGGGGCCGACCGGGGTCCCATCGAAGACGCAATCTAAGAGGGCTATGATCCGAGTGGGTCCGGCCCAAATATTCTGCCTGGTCTATCAGGGAAGTCAGAGAGTGAGAGCCCACCACCCTGTCAAGTCGGACGTGAAGGTCTTGCACCACCGAATAGTACGAATAGATGCGGTCATCGGGATGCAGGCTGCGCCACATATCAAATAATGCCCAGCGCGACAGCCAGTCGGTAAGGCTCCTCGCATTCGAAACCGCCTGCATGCTTCGGATGGGCGGATAGGACCTATCTAGGTGTGTATCAAGGACTGAGTTAAAGTCCCCACCCAGTAGCCAGGGAAGGCCCGCATATGGTGCCAGTACCGCGGACAGATTATCCAAGAACGACGGCTGCTCAACGTTTGGGGCATACAGAGAGCCTAGTAGTATGTGCTGGCCATTAAGCCTCCCACGGACCAAAGTGTATCGCCCCGCGGGGTCAACCACTGCTTCTGTGCATGTAAACGGCGTGCCCGCCCTCACCAAAATCAGTGTGCCGCGGGCGTGTGCGGAGTCTGTGGTCCCAAAGAGCTGGCCCCTCCAACGAGTGCGCAGCCGATCGAGCTCAGGCTGTGTCATATGGGTCTCTTGAAGGAGGGCGATGGCTGCCTTATGCCGCTGCAGATAGGCAAAAACAGAATAACGACGCGCTGGCGTGTGCATACCCCATACGTTCCATGTGATTACGTCAGTATTAGCCATCTAGAGCAAGCAAGGACTGTATGGGCCTCGGGGCCAGGGTCGGGTCGGTCAAAAGGGAGGACCCAGGTTTTGAGTGTCATGCCGGTATGTTGCAATGAAAAGTCTAACAAAAGAACTTTGGTGTGCTGCTGGGCGCACCTAATAAAAATCAAGAACTGTGTAACTGTCAGGGCAAACCCCCAAATGGGAATTCGTCCAAACTACAAGCCAAACGCTTATGGAGTAAACTAAGCCAGGTGATGGCTAACGGGTGCGCGGTGTGGCTGTAACTGATGCAAACTGCTGTGTCACTGCGTTACCCCTACATTCGCCATTTGTGCCTCCTATGATGCGAATAGTGCTGAGCATGTGCGAGCGGTAGAACTGTGCCTACCTACACTGCCCGCCGCTGACCTCGCATAACTTGTGAGCCCCCCCTGAGCTGCGCTGCCCGCCACCCCACTCACCTGAGGCATCCCAGCTGACTTGTGTGTGTGCCAACACGCGGCACTACACCACGTCAAACAGAGGAATAAGAGGACCAACAGACACCACTGCACACAGTCCCACTTATGTCACCCCACGCGCCAGCACACGCCGCCACCCCAACGCACTAAGCTCACACAATGTGATCAGCAGTTTGGGGTGTCACCACTGGCAGTATTTGATCGTCCGAGAGCATGGTAGACGGGGAAGATGATCTACTAGTCTCAGGTTTGCTATACTCGCGAACTGCCACGTCCCCTTGGCTGCTCACAGACCCCAAGGTTGCCACTGCCTCCAGGGCTTCCTGACGCTCCAGGCACATCTTCTCCTGACTGGGTGCCACAGCAGGGCCCGACCCCACATCCCTGTGGGTCTCCTTCCGCCGCTGCGGCCTTCTCTCCTGCTGTCCACCAGCTCCCGGGTCCGGGGGCCTCTGGCCTCTGTGCAGCCCTGTTTCCTCCAGCCAGTCCCAAATGTCTGACGGGGCGTCGAAGAATCGGGTCCCCTCCTTCGTGACCACCCTGAGGCGCGACGGGAACAGCAGTGAATATGGAATCTTCAGTTCGTGCAGCTGGCGCTTCACTGCCAGATAGTTGCTCCTCCGCTTCTGGACAGTCGCCATGTAGTCCGGGAAAAACATCACTTGACCACCGCCCACCGCGATGGCGTCCAGCTTCCGGGCCTCATGGAGCACCACGTCCCTGTCTCGATAATTGAGGAGTCTGAAAAGGGAGGGACGCGGCCGAGCCCCGGGAATAGGTCTCCGCGCCGGGAACCTGTGCGCCCGCTCCACTACAAACTGTGGGGAGAGCACCCCCGGAGGAAGAATGTCCCGCAGCCATCCCTCGACAAACTGTTCCGGGTTCTGCCCCTCCTCGCCTTCCGGAAGGCCCACCACTCGAACATTGTGGCGGCGAGAGCGGCCTTCCGCGTCCTCGGCCCGATCCTCCAGGGTATGGACACGGTCGATCAGGTCCTGTAAGGTTATAGTGTGGTTGCGCACCACAGGCTGGACATCCTGGAGCGCTTGGCGTTGTTGAGCGACGGAGTCCACTAACTTGCGGTGGTCCGATGGAGAAGGGTGAAATCAACTGTAACTTTATCGATTCGAGACTCCAAGGAGGCCCTAGTCTGCTCCAGGGTGGTGCCCAGCCGGTCCACTGCCGCCAGCATGGCGTCCATTTTGGCCTCAAGTGTTGTCGGCGGTGGCTCCACGCCTCCGCCAGGGCATCCCGACGCACGGACCGGGGCCCTCCGCAAGCGGCCGACCCTCATTCGGCTTGTTCTGCAGCCGACCCATAGCCAACTGGTGTGCTGACGGTATTCGCTGTCCACCCCGGCACTTGTCAGGCAATCTCAACCCCCGGCCCCGTCTCGCCAAGGTATAGGAGAGTCAACACCACCCTCCCACCACCAGTGCGGTGGAGGGGGAGTGAGGAGGGAGGGGGTCAAGGAATCCCCTCAATAGCTGCCGCTGCCACCGTCTAACAAATGTCTTCTGTCCGATGCCTCCAGGCGCCCGAGGCCACTAAGACCGCCTCGTATTGTTCTCACAATATGTCAGTGCCCCCCGCCAGGCGTCTCTCCTCAGCCCTGACACTTCCGCGTCCTCGGCCCGATCCTCCAGGGTATGGACACGGTCGATCAGGTCCTGTAAGGTTATAGTGTGGTTGCGCACCACAGGCTGGACATCCTGGAGCGCTTGGCGTTGTTGAGCGACGGAGTCCACTAACTTGCGGTGGTCCGATGGAGAAGGGTGAAATCAACTGTAACTTTATCGATTCGAGACTCCAAGGAGGCCCTAGTCTGCTCCAGGGTGGTGCCCAGCCGGTCCACTGCCGCCAGCATGGCGTCCATTTTGGCCTCAAGTGTTGTCGGCGGTGGCTCCACGCCTCCGCCAGGGCATCCTGACGCTGGACCGGGGCCCTCCGCCCGCGGCCGACCCTCATTCGGCTTGTTCTGCAGCCGACCCATAGCCAACTGGTGTGCTGACGGCATTCGCTGTCCACCCCGGCACTTGTCAGGCAATCTCAACCCCCGGCCCCATCTCGCCAAGGTATAGGAGAGTCAACACCACCCTCCCACCAACAGTGCGGTGGAGGGGGAGTGAGGAGGGAGGGGGTCAAGGAATCCCCTCAATAGCTGCCGCTGCCACCGTCTAACAAATGTCTTCTGTCCGATGCCTCCAGGCACCCGAGGCCACTAAGACCGCCTCGTATTGTTCTCACAATATGTCAGTGCCCCCCGCCAGGCGTCTCTCCTCAGCCCTGACACTTGTGCATCGCATCAACCAGGTCCGACAATGATCCACCTCCGCTACCGGCGTTCACCGCTCCTGGGCTGCTAGCAAGTGGGGTCACTACCAGCTTGGCAGCAACCACATCGCAGCCCGAGCGGCTCCACAGTTTCGGCTATGCCTGGGCCCACCACTCCGCCACCATCAGTCGGGACGTCTCCTGTGCACGGAGCTCCCACCGACCTGTCGCTGCCAGCTCCCACCGGCCAACACTCAGTTCTCTCACCTCCTCCGATTCGTGCCAAGAATACGGAGACTGGAGCCCCACCACATCCAGTCGAAACCCCAGGGGCACTCGTCAGCTCCAGGTGCTCTCCCCACTCTCCTCTGGACCAAAGTATCCTGCCACTCCCTGGGGAGGTCACCACAGGCTCTCTTCTCAGCAGTGTCGCTCCGACCCGTGGTCCGCAGCACCTCCCGTTGGACAACGGTCACCACAGCGCTAGCCACGTACCCAGTGCTTCTCCCGTTCAGCGCTTCAGACCGGCCGGTCACCGGCTCCGCCTCTCCTCGCCGCCACTGTTGCCAACCTCCGTATCTCAGTGGTTAGCCGCCAGCCCGCCTCCACCGCGGGAGTCGCGGCCCGTGCGGCCTAGTCGCCTCGTGGTGAGCCGCGGGCTGGAGTGCCCCTCGCGCCCGGCCGTGGCGCGCAGCCCGCTTCTCGCTCCTCACCGGTTCCAGCTACAGAGGGCCCTATCCGAAGCAGCGGGCTGTCTCCAGTCCCGAATTTCTCCGTGGGGCCGCGGGAAGCGTTTATGCAGCGGCTGGCGGTGTCTGCGACTTCAGCTCGCACTGCAGCCAGGAGAATTCCCAGGATGATGGCACCAAGCGGCAGGAGTCTCACGCACTGGCGACCATCTTGCCAGCGCGCCACCTAGCGCCCCCTGGGCACAATGCAATTTTTGTTGTACGTTCACAAATCAATTTTATAATTTCATTCTGAAAATGTGTCCCTCTATATGTTTCAATCGTTACTGGGAAACCAAACCTAGGAATGAACTCTCTCAGTAGGAGTTTTGCTACAGTAGCTCCATCATTCCTTCTGGTCGGGTAAGTCTCAACCCAACGAGAAAACAGACAGACAATCACCAGTACATATCTTAGCCTGTTGCATGAGGGCATTTCAATTAAATCAAGCAGCATACGAGTGAAAGGACCTCCCTCCTGTCCTATGGTTCCCAAGCTCACCACAGTTTTCCTTCCTGGATTACATTGCTGGCATATGAGACATTTCTGGCAGAGGCTCTCAGCTATAAGCCGAAACTTTGCATTATACCAGATTTGATTGAAAAGTCTAATCATGGCATCCCTACCGATGTGGGCCTGTCCATGGTACATTTTTTTATTTTTTTTTATTTTAGAAGATAGTTCCATGAATGCCTCTCGGGTACCACCAAGAAGTGCAATTTGCACCCGTATGAGGTAATATCGAGATTATCGTTACAATGTGGGTTAGGATGTTTATGTATGATGTCTGTTACACTCTGAGCAGTACGTGACCATTACACGCGTATAGACACGAGGGGCACTGCCTGCTAAACGTATTCGCAGACTTCAATATTTACTTTCTTTCTGCACCGCGTCACGCACAGCTTAACTCGCTTGTTTTACAAACATACTTGAAGTTCATAAGAGCATAATATCTAGCACTCTAATAGATGCGCCTTCTACAGGCAACCACGCGTCACCACAACCAAAAGATGTTATTTTAACCTATTTACTATTCTGAATAGCCGCCCTTCTCGCTACTTGCCCGAAATCTTTTAATGGTTCACTTAGCCACTAACCTCTCCTTTCCAAACAGGACAGTAGCTGTCCACAAAACTATTGCAATACAATACGATTTCTATTTTGTATCCCTAGCAATACCCAATGCTGTTGCCTTTCCTTTTTTCTATTAGGTACAGATACTATGGATCTGACCCCTGTTACTTGTAATCAGTGAATAATATTCACTACCCAAGGAGCCACAACGCGCCTTCCTTCTGATTGGTCCTGACGAAAGCCTTTAGACTTTTACAGAAGGCTGAAACATGTTGACCCTGATCCTTGACACTTGAAAGTACGGCAGACCAGTAACTCGGTCTACACCCTTACTTCACCTTTTTATTTTTCTCTTTTTCAACATTCTCTCAATAAAGCCCTATTAGAAAAAGTGATTAAGAGAATTTATCTCACTTTATCAAGAGCACTTCTCACACCTTCCCTCCCTCATATTCATGTCTGGACGCTACTGTTTTACCAGTTGGTCTTCCTCCTGGCGGAGGACAGCATACATACTAAAAAAGACCCTATGATGATGCTGTACTAGTACACATTAGCGGTGACCCAGTATATACCGCCTTCGCGCCTGTGTACAGTTGTGAGGGTTCTTTTTTGACGGAACCAAGAGCAAATAGACCCTGGCTACACAGGACAAGTGGTCCACTCTCTATTGATTCTTTGCATCTATGAATGGAAGCCGAATGGACCACAGCTTCTCCTTCCCTCCCCATTGATTTTTTTCATGGTACATCCGTGCCATGGTAGAGATCATGCTATCAGGCATTACTGGTCTTCCATCTCTGTAAACCCAAACTCTGTCTATCTCCCGATGTGTACATCCTGATTTTATCCAATGTTTTTTCTCCTCTTCCTCTGCTGCTTCCTGCAATTGCCTCACCTCCTCCCATGTAATCACTGTGTTAGTAAAAAGCAAGGGACATAAATCCATTTCCTTTTCCTTGTTACTATTCAATGAAGTTTGATATCAAGCACAGTATTGGGCGGGGGACGTGGCTTGCGGGCTGCGGAATGGCTGCTCTTTGAGCTAGCTCCGCTGGCCGAGAACAAATCCTTCATGCATCCGCACTGAATACGGGGACGAATCTTTGGTCCTGTCGTAACCCTATCGTCGGAACATCCGTGGCGCGAAGCGGTGGTAATTGCAGCCCAGCAGGCTGGCCCGAAGAAGACTTTCAGGACCCAGAAGGCAGCGGGCGATCCTCGCGCGACGAGCTGTGGAGCTGGGTTGCGGACACAGCGGACACCCGAGGCCGTGGTTCGAGATCGGGCCTCGGGGCGGAGGCGAAGTGGGCATGCACGGAGGAGGCTTCCCTAGGTTACCGGCGCGCTGTGGACATGGCTGGCGGGGTGTGCGGCTGCCGTAAGAGGCCCTGAGGCCCTAGTGAGTTCCGGGGCTGAGAGGAAGAACCAGGCGGCGTAACCTGCCGACGCAGACGCCATCTTGGCTGCGGGCGAGATCGGACTGAATAGAACCGAGGAGCGATCCTGCATCCGAGGTGAGGTGCGCTGCTGTGAAGGGAGCCTGAACACTGCACAATTCTAGAGACATTCAGGTAGTTGCACTTCGCCTGGGAGACTGGCTGGGGAGGCCTTCACGTGGGTGACTGCGCAGATCCTCACTAACCTGCATAGGAGAAATTCGAGAGCCACTGAGGGCGCAATAGGAGCAGGAGCCCGGCGGACTTTTGTCCTTTTGGCAACAAGGGTGAGCCGTTGTGTGTATCGATCTGGTCGCAGTTGCCCAGCCCCGAAAGCACTCGAGGCGAGGAGCGAGCGGGTGCGAAGGACACGCTAGAGCTGTGCAGCCCGACCCCGCGCCGCACTGGGAGGCGGGGGAGCACTTTGCGCGTGAACTGCAGAGGCTGTGGCCCAAAAGGGTGAGCCAGGTACATTCTGTGACCTGTAGGTTCCGGAGTTGTCGTGCAGCATGGGCAAGCAGGATGCAAAACAGCCCAAGCTTAGCTTTGAGCAACGCAAATCGTCCAGGCAACCGGAGCAGGGCGCTGACTCAGCAAATGAGGGAGCAACGGAGGGACGGCAAATAGAGCAAGGTGAGGATATGCGCACCCTCATGCTGGAGATGCGAACTAGCTTGCGCAACATCGACGCAAAACTGGACACCTTGACATCCCAGATGGAATCTGTAAAGACACAGGTGGGAGTGCACGAACACAGACTGGATGCTCTTGAAAATAAGCAGACCGGCTTTCATG
This sequence comes from Triturus cristatus, assembly GCF_964204655.1. Lineage (NCBI taxonomy): Eukaryota > Metazoa > Chordata > Amphibia > Caudata > Salamandridae > Triturus > Triturus cristatus. Next base: position 805,170,176 of record NC_140591.1, read on the forward strand.
ACTTCCAGGTGGAGACCAAGGATCAGCTGTCGCAAATGGACAGATTACTAGGTGTGATCCGGGTGAAGAATGAGGATTTGGAGGCCAGATCGCGTCGGAATAACGTACGCATTACTGGCGTTCCGGAAACGACAGCGATCACGAAGATGGAAACGTACGTAACGGACCTTCTACGAGACTTGTTTGCCACGCACCTTTCGCCTCAATTTGCTGTGGAGCGGGCACATCGCACGCTGGGACCCAGGCCGCCGGTGGGGGCTCCGCCACGTCCCATTTTGGCAAGACTCTTAAATTACCAGGACCGAGATGCGGTGTTGCGCCAGGCTCGCACGATGGGGTCCATACAGCATCATGGGAACCAAGTCGCCTTCTTCCCAGATTTCACCCCGGCGGTACAGGCGGCCAGAAGGGAGTTCTTGCCGGCGAAACGGATTCTCATGCAGTCGCAGATCCCTTACTCCTTGCTCTATCCAGCCAAACTAAAAGTGTCATATGAGGGTTCTGCTCATTTTTTTACTGACGCCAAGTCTGCTCTGAAATTTGCCGAACATGTAGGCGGCAAATCGAAAAAACCCAGCCCTCGTCCTGGTGATACTACTGCAAATCAGCTAAGTGACAATGACTGATATGTGTACTGTGGTTCTTATATGTTGCTCTCCTCTGGAATGGGCCCGTATTCAGAGATCTTAATGTTGGTTTGAAGGGTTGAGGGAAGGCACAAAGACTCAGGACTGCCATGTATCTTGTTGCTTTTACAATTCACATTTGCAAAATTAGTCTGATTTTAGTTCATGGCATACTATGTCGCTCTGATTATCTGCGATTCTGTTAAGGTAGCGTACATATACTATGGTCGTGCCAATGGCGGTAGTGGGGAGGTATCTGATTGTAACCGCAAGTGGAGGTGGGTCGAGTTGATGGTAGCGGCGCCACCGGAATGTTTCTGCTGTGATACTTTGTAAATTCTATCCCCTGCATTTCTTGGCCACCTCACGTAGGTGGGGGTTGTCGCTTGGCACTCACACGTCCCCATGGGAAGTTTCCCTGGTGTATTCTATTGGTTGTGTTATGTGGGGGGGATTTGCTTCAACCTAGTTAGGGCGTTGATGTGGGTGGGGGGGAATGGGGTTAGTTTCATATTGGGTCAGTGGTGTATAGATATGTCATGGTTGGTGTGGCGCACGACACAAAGAAACATTGCATCTGTACGAAATGAGTCGTGATGTCACATATTTGACTGATGCAACATACACGAAATGACAGTAAATTGTCTGACTTGGAACATACGCGGCCTTAACGATAGTAGGAAGTATGGTGCATGCCTATCTTGCTAGACATAATATTGACATATGCATGCTACAAGAAACGCATCTTAGCACCCCAACATCTGCAAAGCTGCGGCACACGAGATGGGGGGCCACATACGCCTCGGTATACTCCAATTATTCCAGAGGGGTGGCTGTTCTGATAAAACGTGGTTTGGATTGGAGGGAGAGGGAGGTGTACACGGATGATGACGGGAGGTACATTATATTGATGGGCTACCTGGAAGGCACGTTGCTGACACTGGTCGCAGTATATGGTCCGAATGTAGACTCGCCTGGGTTCTTCCAGGAAGTGTGGGCCAAGGTCAAAACTACTGGATGTGACACGATCCTTTGGGGAGGAGATTTTAATGCCATTCTGCATGACGATTTAGATAGACAGGGTACAGCGAGGACGCATCACCCCGCGGCCGGTAGGGTCCTTAATGTTATGTTGGAGGATGGGGATATGGTGGATATCTGGCAAATCCGTAATCCACTGACTAGGGAGGGCACATGCTTTTCGGAACATCGCCGAGCTTGGTCTCGCCTAGATTATTGGCTTCTGACGAGGGATATGGCCAATTGGGTGATTGAGGTGAAGCATTTATCGAGAACATGGTCGGATCATTCCCCTTGTTTGCTCACGATCTCCTTACCCAACACTACACGCAGGGAATTTACCTGGAGGTTTCACCCGAGGGTGCTTCTGGATGATTCATTTAAGGAAGACATACGTGATGTGAAGATTCTGGCCAAATTGATCGCAAACAGGCTGCAGCCTATGCTTCCCATGATTGCCCTACCGGACCAGTCGGGCTTCATTCCCGGCAGATCCACCTCCCATAACCTCCGTACAGTGTTATATAGTTAGACTAACTAAACCCCCTAGAGGAGGAGGGAGAACCCCCAATAGACCCAACACAACCTCCATTGGAGGGGAACTTACAAAAACTGACGCAGAATCAAAAGTGGCATCATTTTCGTCCAGAGTGAGGCCCAATATTAGACCCTCAGTCCTGATCCAGCGTGCCGTCTCCCCCCGCCGCCCTCCCCCCGCCCCCCCGAGCACGATCCCCGGGCAGAGTATCCAGCCAGTCCCCGGCCGCTTCGGGACGATCAAAGAAGTGCGTGCGACCATCCACCTCCACACGCAGCTTGGCCGGGAAAAGCATGGCGTATTTGAGGTTTAGGTCCCGAAGACGGCGTTTGACGCCTAGGAAGCTCAGTCTCTGCTTCTGGACCGCTGGGGTGAAATCAGGATAAAAATTAACCTCCATATTGTCAAGCTTGACCGGTCCATGCAGTCTGGAGGTTTGCAGGATAGCGTCTCTATCCCGAAAATTGAAAATCCGGGCGATGAGAGGTCTCGGAGGGGCTCCGACCTTCGGCCTTCCCCCGGGAACCCTGTGGGCCCTCTCCACAGCGAAGAATTTGCTCAGCCCCCGTGGCTGGAGATGGGTAGCAATCAGGTCCTCCACAAGGAGATCCGCCGCCGCCTCCTCGCGTCCCTCGGGCACCCCGATAATGCGGATGTTGTTCCTCCGTGCCCGACTCTCGGAGTCCTCCAGGCGTCGATCCATAAGCGCAGTCGCCTGACTAAGCCGGCGCACCTCTGTTTGCAAGGCCGCCACATCTGTCGTTAGGCCCGATGCGGTGTGGGCCAAAGACTCTACTCGGTCGTTGGTTTTGGAAAGATCGGCCCTCACCAGGCCAACATCCACGACGACCGAGTCAATCTTCTGCGCCAGTGTATCAAACCGCTGGCCCACCGAGGCCTTCATCTCGGCAATGGCGCCCATAACATCTCGCAGAGTCAGATCTGCGGGCAGGTCTGGGGCATCAGGAGGGCTCTCAGGGGACTTGCGCGGTCCATCGGGAGATCCCTTCTGGAGGGTATAGCGGTCCATACTGTTGGCCTGATGGACGGCGTCACGCCGGGTCGATTTGGTCTTTGCCCGGTCTCCATCTTGTTTCGTGGCCATGGCCACCAGTCTCCCAGTCGCACCAGCCACGTCGTGTAGGGCAGGAAAGCAGGGCCACGAGCTCCGGGGGGGCCCCCTCAGAGCAGCGGGGTGGATCACAGCCTGCAGGCAGGCAGGGTCTCCCAGCAAGGCCACACCACACCAACACCAAGGGCTCCGCGACCCAACCTCGCAGAGACGACAAGGTGGTGCGAAAGCGAAAGCGAAAGTGCGGGGTACGCGAGTCGCCAGGCCCTGCCTGCCGCTGTTGTTCACTTTGTCACTGGATCACCCCACAGCGCAAATCCGGGGTCCGGCGAGGGGAAGGCCGCACACCTCAATCGGTGCTCACTCCGGTGTCCGAGGTCCGATTCGGAAGCGGGAAACGGGTGCCACCTCAGCTCAGGTTCAGCAACATAGTCCCCTCATCCAGGGCAGGATAATTTCAGGATAATCGTAGGAGGTTGCGGAGGTCCTCGGGAGCCTCGCACCTACGCGGCCATCTTGGTTGCGCGCTCTGTCAGGGGAACTATTGACATTACCGACCAAACAGGGAGGGCTGGGAAGTTATATGCGCTTTGTGCGCAGGCGCAGTTCCTACAATATTGGGTTCATCAGACGCCATTCCAGCCGCATGTCGATGTTGAGGAGGATGTGGTTGCTCCGGTACCTTTGCGTGTAGCCATATATCAGAGCTATAAACGCCCCACGGATGGGTTGGACACCACGGAAACGCTGCGGTGGGCGTGGGAGGGACTGCGGAGGAGAGCAAAAATGCCAATATTGAACGCTCCCTCAATCCCCATAGTACAGAATCCCCTCCTGCCTAACGTGCGGGATGAGATCACCGGGAAAATTGCTCGGGGGATGAAGCTTAATACCTTTGCAGACTTGTACCCGGGTGGGGTGTTCAGGGACTATCCGACGGCAGAGGAGGGAGAGGGGGTACCCTTTGGGGAGATATTCTTGCACCACAAACTTCGGGCGGCTTGTCATGAGCTGCACGCCACTTTCCCATCCCAGCCACCCACACTGAACACTCTAGAAAACGTGCTGACTACACCGTCCTCACACAAATTAATTACCAGACTTTACACTCATATGCAGACGGATGCCCCTGTGGTTGTGTCCGGCGCACGTGCTAAATGGGACGCCGAGCTGCCCGTGCCCTTGGCGGACACCGAATGGGCCTACTGTTGCACCCAAATGAGTGATCTCACACCTAATTACAAACTTCGACTGATTCATTTTAAATTTTTACACCGTTATTACAGGACACCCATTGGCTTACATAAAATGGGATTACGAGACGATGACTGTTGTTGGCGTTGTGGAGCAGCGGCCGCCTCGTTCTTTCATATGGCCTGGGACTGTCCGAGCATTACTCTATTCTGGGTAAAATTTTTCGAAACCATCAACCAGATCCTGGGCATCCAGGTGCCTCCCTCCCCGGTGCTGGGCCTATTGGGATATGTTAAACATACGCACATTAAAAAGCGCAGGTTGCATGCACTGTTTTTGTTATTTGCTAGACGACAGATAGCTATTGTTTGGGGGAGGCGAAGGAAACCCACAATTAAAGATTGGTTGAGGGAAGTCACGTATGGCCAAACTCAGTTGGCAGTGTACTGGGAGCTTATGCCGCCCACCTCCAGGCCGAGGGAGATTTGGGAGCCGTTTCTCGAGTGGGCCAGGGCGCACTCTGGGAATTCCGATGCAGCCGGGGGGGATGGTGCTGCGGCAGTATAGTGGGGGCCTCCCACATGAGTCATAAACCTGAGGAACCTACTGAGGCTCACGGTAGTTAACGATTGCATAAGGTGTCCTTCTTGGTGGCTTGCCGAGTCGAGTGGGGCCGTCTTATGCAACACTGTTGAGGCGATTGGGGTCTCTGGTCAGCCATCGGGCGTCACCGCTATCACTGTATAGATGTTTCAAATAAGTGTATATGTTTCACATATCTGCTCTGTATTTGGCTGCTGCACACCACTGTAATGTCATGAGCTTTGCATCGTATTGTACCACTTTTTGGATACCCAAATAAAATGTAATTAAAAAAAAAGCACAGTATTGGGCTATGTCATTTGCGAACTCATTTCCTGCTGACACATCTTTTCCTTTCTTGTGTGCTGTACATTTTATGACAGCTATTTGTTTAGGCAGCTGTATCGCCTCACGTAATTTGCCAACTATTTCTGCATTTCTAATTGGAGTTTCACTCGATGTCAAGAAACCTCTTTGGGACCAGATTTGCCCAAAGTCATGCACCACTCCAAATCCATACTGGTTGTCTGTAACCACAGTGACTCGCAAACTCTTTCCCAACTTACATGCTGTAATTAGTACAAACAACTTAGCAACTTGAGCAGATCGTACTCCTTTCAAACAAGATGCTTCCAAGACGGTTGCAACTGTACACACAGCATAGGCAGCACTCAAAACTCCTTCTTCAGTTCTCAGGCAAGACCCATCTACAAACATCACATAGTCGGACTCTTTCAAAGGCATGTCCTTTATATCAGGAAGTGGTTTGGTGCAAAAATCAAGCACTTCCAGACAATCATGATCAACATCGTCCCTCACTTCTGCTTTCACAGCATCAGGCAGTAATGTTGATGGGTTCACATTGATGCATCTTACAAGACTCACATTTGTAGCACCCAAAATCACCTTTTCATATTTAGTCAGACGACTATGCATCATGAACTGTGTTTTACCTCTCGTCAAAAGGATTGCCACATCATGTGGGACAAACACTCTCACAGGATATCCCATTACAATTCCTTCACTTTGTTCCAAGCTCTTACATGTGGCACCTACTGCTTTCAGACATCCAGGTAATGCTACAGCTACTGGGTCTAGTACAGCTGAAAAATAGGCAATTCGTCATCTCAATCTCCCATGTCTCTGTATTAACACTGAAAGAGCACATCCTTCTCTCTCACTGCAATAGAGCTCAAATTCTTTTTCATAATCAGGCATTCCAAGAGCCGGTGCTTCACACAAGCTGTCTCTCAATTATTTAAAAGATTTAATCTCTTCTTTATTCAGTTCAAGTGGATCTCTCACATCACTCTTTGTCAAACGTACCCATGGTTTTGCAATCAACGAGAAATTGCTGATCCACTGACGACAGTATCCCACCATTCCAAGAAACATTCTGACTTCTCTCTATGTCATTGGGGCTCTCATTCCTTTATTGATTTTAATTCTGCCCATTGTTACTTTTCTCAAGCCCTTTTCAATCTGATGACCTAAGTATTGTACCTCTTTCTGACAAAACTGCAATTTTGATGGGGATACTTTAAGTCCTCCATCTGCCAAATGATTTAACAGTGCAACTGTGTCAACCACACATGCTTCTCGCGTCTTCGATGCCACTAATAGGTCATCGATATATTGGACAAGCACTGAACTTTCTGGCATCTTTAAATCCTCCAGTGATTTCTTTTAAAAAAATCTGATTAAATATTGAAAGACTTTCTGTATACCCTTGAGGAACGCAAACATTTGTTGGCTATCAGGGTGCAATGGAATAGAAAAGAAAGCATGACACAAATCAATGACTGTGTATCATTCTGCATCATGGGGAATCTGATATAGAATTACTGAAGGGTTTGGCACAATGGGACAGCAAGGAACAACAATTTTATTCACTTTTCTCAAATCCTGCACTATTCTTAAAGTCCCATTTGGCTTTTTCAAACCCATGATTGGTAAATTACATGGAATGCTCATAATCTCTCTTAGAATTCCATGTTCAATCATTCTGTCTATTACAGGCGTTACTCCTGCAACTATCTCTGGTGTCAACTTGTACTGAGGAGTATTCGGGTAATTTTCTCTTTCTTTTACAGTTATTTTCACAGGATCTACTCTTTCATTAATCCAACATCTTCTCCTGTGAAATCCCACACTTCTGTTTTCACTGTTTCGTTTAATTCCTGAGGTATTCCCTCTGGATCAAATACAGCATATGCATCAGGAATCTCTGGTTCTTGGTTAGCCATTGTCATTCTATAGAGAACATCACCGTCTGGGGTTTCAAAAGCTATACCATCAGGTGTTCAAAAGATGGTGCAATTCATCTTACAAAGTAAGTCCCTTCCTAACAGATTTACAGGACTAGTGTCACACACTACAAAGCGATGCATATCAGCAAATTTCCCTATTCTAACCTTTACAGGATCAGTTAGATAAGCTTTTATCTGTTTATTAGAAACTCCAACCACTTGGATTGTCTCACCAGAGAGAGGGAGGTTTTTCACTTCAGCTGATCTAACAGTTGAACGAGTAGCACCAGTATCCACTAGGAAAGTAACATTTACTTCATTCACCTTTACATCCACAAAAGGTCCCGTCTGTTCTACTTCTAGAGTTGCGCCAAGTATGCACTCCTCTTCCTCTCCTAGGCACCGTCAGTAACTCTCCTCTGACTCATTTTCATCGCGTTGCCGCCAATACTGCGAAATGACACCAGCGCACGGTAGCTTTGTTACCTGTTCTTCCTTGTAGAATCCTGTCTCATTACTGTATCTCTGTGGATTTAAGTTCTGTGGAAAAGGTGGCTTTGACACCTGACACTGTTGGGTAACAACCTGTTGCTGTCGCGGCAGTTGGCAACTCACCTCACTCTGCACCTGTGGATTTAATGATGATTTATCACCAGTAGCTTTCGGTGGCAATTTACACTCGGATTTCCAATGCCCTAATTTTCTGCAATTATGACATGGCCACTTCTTTTTAGCTTCATCTATGCTAATCTGTCCTTTTCCCTTTCCAATATTAGGTTTTTGTTTTACTTGCCCTGTTCCACTGGCTTGTTCAATTAACTGGGCTTCTTGTCGCTCCGCTACTTTAACCTGTGCCCACATTGCTTTTCCTTTAACTTACGTTGTTTGGCTTCAATTTCATTACAAAAATATTTTGCATGTCGTAACACTTCATCAATTTTCTTATTCTGCCAATCTACTGTATGTTGTTTAATCATTTCACTAACTTCAGGTCTTAAACCATAAACAAAGCTGTAAACAAAATGGCTCAAATCCTTTTCACTTAGCTTCTCATCTCCACTGTATTGCTTAAAAGCTAACAGTAACCTCTCATAATATGCATGCACTGATTCTTTTACCTCTTGATGAGTTCTGTCAATTTTTACCCAATCAGTTTCTTTCGAAGGCACTTTATTTTTCAGAAACGTAATTACCTGATCATATTTCTTCATTACTTCTGGATCTGGGGCTCCTGTCTTAGAATCCCTAGGATACTCTTGTGTTGGCCAATCTATAGTAATCTTACATTCTGGCCATAAATCTGCAGGCACAATTATGTCAAAAAGACCATTCAGATCTATCCATAATACCTTTGAAAGTTTAACAAACCTGTCTACCTGTCTATACCATTCGACTGGTTTTTCTCTCAATCTGGGAAAATCATTCGTAAATGATAAAATATCCTGTCTAGTCCAAAGAACATGTACATATCCTCCTTCAGGAATTTCTCTCATGGGACATTCTGTTACCAGTGGTTCTTATTCGCTCATCGGGAAAGCTAGAGAGGCTTTGTCTGTAGTTTCCTCTCTCTTTCTAAACCATCTACTTTTCCATCGATCCACATCACCCTATTTTCTTAATAATGCAATTAATTCTTTAATTTGTGTTAACCTTCCTGTAGTATTCAGGTTTTCAATGTCCTTTTCAGTAAAATCTACTCTGTATGGTTACTGAAACGACCTTATTTTCTCAAAATCTATTCCCATGTTACTTGCTGTCTCTTCTAACTTTTCATGCAAAGTTCTTGCTCTCCATGTAATGCTTTTACATAAAAACATTAATTCCTCATCTTGGTATGCTTTTAATTTTTCAGTTGGGATGGTTCCTACAATTAATTCTTCTAAAGTTATTTTTAATTTCGCCACATCCAGAGGTTGTTGTTCTTTATCCTTTTTCTGCAAACGCTTTAACCAATCACTTAATTCTTCAGATGTTGGTCCTACAGGGGTTGTCGTTATCTACCACTTTTTCTGGGGTTTCTGTTGCTGATTCTGTTGCCATAAGTGTCTTACTTGCTGGACTCTGGTTTACAGTCAAATTTTCAGGTGTGCTTAATCCTGATATTCCTGCAGTAACCTTCCATTCATATTCTCCTGAACTACTCCTTTCTTTCTCCTTTTGCATACCACCATTATACGGGACTGTTAAATAGTGCTCATTATCTTTTTGTTTTTCAAAAACTGGTATTACTGGTCCTATTGTTACAGGCACAGTAAATGCTTCCATATTCTTTGTTAATTCCCTAATCTTTTCAGTTAATTCCAGTGTTGTTCTAGCTAATTCAGCAGACTTTTCATTTTCAGATCTTAGCATCTGTGACATTTCTGAATCATTAAATGGATTATTTTTCCCAAAATTATGCGACATTTGTTCAAAATGTTTATTCATTACAGTCTCCTTTGGTGGTGCACTTGGCGTCACCAGCGCAGAATCCTGTTGATATGGTGGTTGTTTTTTTATAAAACATGTCCTCCAGCACTTCATCCTATGATTCACTCACTCCATATCTGTAACCTTCTGACTCTGTATTATTTCTTTTTTCCGTACATTTCCTACCACCTGTATCTCCAGTACTTCTCAAAGGAAACATACCTTCAGCCATGCTTGCATTTTGCCATCTCCTCATTCTATCATCATGGTTTTCTTGACCATAATGTCTACCAAAAAAATAATTATACCTTCTTCCACTCCAGTGCCTTTCTCTTTCATACATTTGTTCTTCCCATTCAGTCAGAGCCTCAAATTGGGTAGGTCTGGGTTTCGGTTCCAATCTCATCATTTTATCCCTCAAATTTTGTAGTACCGCTAGACTAAATGAACCAGTTTCCGGAAAGGCTAGTACTCCATCATCTTTAGTATATTTTAGCCAATTTTCCAACTGAACACATGTATGATAACCATATTTCGCCACCATAAAAGATGCAGGCGTTTTCAGTGGAGGAAGTATCTGTCCTTCTCTAGTTACAATCGGCTTATCTTTCTTAACCCCTTCTGTGCCACGCCCTTTCCCCCTCCTGTGCCGGGCGTTGTATTAGTGGGTGGGGTTCATGACGAGATAGTCTCGTCATGGGCACAGCTCGACCGTGCTCCATGACGAGACTATCTCGTCATGGGCACTGAAGAGGTTAAATAGGTTCTTGATTTTCCCAAACCATGACTTTTTCTCTTTTTCAGGTGGATCGTAATACATCATTTTTATTTTTCAAAGCTCTTAATCAACTAAGCTCCGCAATTCACCTTTTCACGGCTTTGCCGTTTTCTGACCAATCCTAGCACGACTCACACTAACGCACCAATCCGGAGCGTCTACGTCACTCTTGTAGTTCTCCAGTCCTAGCGCGACTCACACTAACGCACCAATCCGTGAAAGCTTCGTCTTTCTACAGCTGACCAATCCCAGCGCGGTCTTTCTGACGTCAGCCTTTCCACTACTCCTGCTCTTGCTGACCCCTCCTTTACAAAATTTATCGGCAAACGTTTCTTACGTTTTCTTTAATCAAAATCTGTTACTAACAACATAAACACATCTCCATTGCCTGTTTAATTAAACCAAAGAGATAGCTTTATTCATTTTCACAAGAATTCTGTCTTTCCAGTAGGCAGCACTTACCTTTACCCTACCACAGAATGTTTTCACGTCTCATCAATAAAGTAGCACTTCACTCTACCTTACCCTTCTAACAAGCAAAAGGCAAACCTGTTTCTCTGGGGATAAAACACATGTGGAGACTATAATGCTCCTGAGAATTAAGGCCAGAGTTTCACAAGAAAACCTATTGCTATTCCACTCACTCACATTCATACAGGAATTTCCCAAACATAACACAATTCCGTGTTATCACAAATCTTAAAACCAGACAATGTTCAATTCTATGTGACTTCTCATGCCACATAAATCCACTCCCTACTTACCAGAAGCTTCAAATTTCAAACTACACTTAACGTAAACAGTACTCAACATAAAGTGTTAAATCAATAATCACCAAACCAATACAATAGAAACCATCACCTCTGCTACCAAGAAATACTGATCCAGCGCAAGGGGCAAAATGTACATATTCTCCCTACGTCACAGATTCTTATTCACAAATTCATTCATAAATTCATTGGTGGGGCCCATAACACCAACACACTCTTCTTTCAAACAATCTCACTCGAATCTGTACACAGGAGAATGGGGCTGCTGGACATGTGGGTACCTTATTACCTATCAGGATTAATTTGCTTATTACTTATATACACATCTTATATACAATTTTCAGAATCCTGACTTTAACATCAAGGAACTCCACTGTTTGGTCGGTGGACCAACTAGTTGGACTGGTTGATGGTGAATTAGAACCAGCTAAAACACAAATAAAGTCTAGAAATCATTAAATCTCTTCACAAATTTAAAGAATCACAAAAACTAATTCTTATTATTTCAATTGTTGTTTATCTACTATTAATACATTTGTCTCATTTTCAGTTATTAACTACAGCTCATAATATAATTTTTTTTTTATTAAAGAGAAATCAAACATTTAGAAATTAGACATGAATATGAAAAATGCAGTTAATCAATTACTAAATGGCTAACGACGATGGCTTCAGATCAAACAGAGAGTTATCCGCATTCTCAAGTACAACTCCCTTTACAGGCCGTCTGACCCACACCGAGGGATCAAACTGTCAGGCAGAAATATAGGATGCACTGCAATCTCTTCTCCCAAACACCAATACACCCAAGGCAAATCAACAAATCAACACCAGCTCAGTGCAACCCAACGCCACGAATGAACCAATTATTATATCCAATGGCGGATAAGGGCCTTTTTTTATACCCTTTTCCTTCTTACTTCATACTAGATATGGCAACTTTAGGGGCAGAGAAAATGTTCTGATTGGACAGTTCAGGGTTATCCATAGTTCATCTGACTTTTTTCCCGGTGCAGACTGGTTTTTCATGATGACTTGGCATAGGAAGGCACAAATTGTTAGTATTCCTCAGACTCTCAGGCGAGAGCAGTGAATGTATCTTCTCAAGGTGAAAATGTCGTATTTAACAGGTTCTTTATTGTCCTTTCCGCTGTTCCCACATAGACATCTATTGGCTTGCGCTCAAGTACCTAAATTTCTGTCCTTGGCAGGGAACACGATGCCAGGAGTTCATGTCACTTTGTGACCTCCAGAGCCATCTGGGCATGCGCAGAAATCATCGCGCTCACATGGTGGCATCTGCTTCAGAGAACGCCATCTTGGGTACTGCGGCCTAGTAGGCCCGAATGTCAACTTAAGCAAAAATAGATATAACAGCAATTAAGATATAGAAATGAAGATTCTAATGTTTAAACCCACACTAATCCCAATGTATATTAGCATTTTCCTGGCTATAGCAACATTTAAAGCGATAATACTTACCATTTCATAATTTTAAGCCACAATACAATCACAAAGCAATATAAACCATGCAATTTTACTATTTTTCACATACTCTAAGGTTAGTTTGCGTACAATTGTTAATCAGTTAATTATTCTGCCATGCAATTTGCAATTTAGTCCCACGTGTATTTTGTGTTTACCAAGATGCAAAGGTTGATTAGTATAATTTCCATTCCAAACATATTATGTAAATTATTTTTAGAATGATTACGTAATTAATTACATGCAAATTAGAGGAGGTATACATAATTTTGTTTTACCTGCTCCATCATGTGTAATGACCTAGGTGCAGCGGCATGGGTGCATCACCCAACTAGAGACGCAAGGGGAACACTGCTGACCAACCATTATGGTATTTCCTGCAAGGGATAACATGTCTATAATAGTCGTCATACCAAGTAATCATGGCAGATGAACAAAGGTACAACAATGCCCAAGCACCAGACCTGAAAAACAAGGGGACTGGCATAGCCCTGGCAGCTTCCACAATGCAAGGAGGACTGGTAGTACACCGCCTGCTAACAATAAGGAAAACGTGGTCGTTTTATGAGGAGGAATTGCGATTCTCTTAATAACATGACAAGAGAATCTGGATTTAATTAAAGACACAGAGGCTAACATTATAAATATTTCTTTTAATGCTAACTCCAAGCAGCCACTTAGAAGCAATACATCATAAAGTAAAACAGATCTAGAATAGAATCTTACATATGTACAATAGCCATGCACATAGGATAGTCTGTCTGTTTTAAATGCGAAGTAATAAGGTATGTCTTCTTCTGTGTAACATTTTCTTTATTTTTCATCTTTCTTCTCTTTTTTATGTGCATTCCAAACGGAAAGCAACAATGAAGGTTGAATGAAGGGGACACAGAGTTCATTCTTTTTGAACATCTTCCTTGCGGAAACAGCAGTATAGATTGATCAGTTATTTGGAGTTGTCTGGAGTAAAAAAGAGTATAAGTGCTCTATCGTCATGTAACTGAGAAAGGTGTAATATCAAAGCAGGCAAGTTATATGACATTTTTAACAATCCATTGAAAAAAATGTTGTATGAAACTTTCAACAATACATTGAATAAAGGCTGCATGATATTTTCAACAATACATTGAATAAAGGTTGTATCATAAATTATGCATATATTGTTCAGTAATTTATTCATCCACCCACGGGAGGGGAAGGGTGGGATAATGTTAGCCTCAGTGTCTTTAATGAAATCCAGATTCTCTTTTCTTATTATTACGAGAAACGCAATTTCATTACAAGACCGGAGGCTACCATTATGAATGTTGGTAGTTTAGTAACAGTGGGCCCGATGCACAGAACTAACTTAAGACAAAATCCTAAACTTACTACTTTTGGTATTCACAGAAGGCATTTAGTAATAGTAAAGTTAGGGTTTTGTCTTAAGTCTGTCTTAAGTCTGTCTTAGGACAGACTTAGGACAGAGTTAAGACAGACTTAAGACAAACTTAGGACCTGCCTCCACTGCCGTCAGACCCTCACTGCCACCCCGGCCTCCAACACCGTCGACGCCAGCACCGGCGATACCCTAAAATGCATCATCCTCAACGTACGCTCCTTACACAAACACGCCATGGAATTCTGGAACCTACTCGTCTCTCTCTCACCCGACATCGCCTTCTTCACAGAGACCTGGACCAACGCATCCTCCGCCCCCGACATCGGCACCGCCATCCCAGACGGATACAAGATCCAGAAGAAAGACCGCCCCAACCACCCAGGAGGGGGCCTCGCCATTGCCCACAAGAGCACCCTCCGCCTCACCACCTCCAGCAAAACCTTCCCCTCCGCCCAACACCTGCACTTCCAGATCCAGACCAAAGCCACACTCCGAGTAACCCCCGTCCTCAGACCCCTCCGGCCCCCGAACACCCTTTGCCACCACCATCACCGACTTCATAGCACCCCACGCCATCGCCTCAACAAACTACATACTCATTGGAGACCTGAACTTCCACCTCGACAACCCCAGCGACCCTAACTCCACTATCCTTCATGACAGCCTCGTCAGCATCGGACTTAAACAACTCGTCAACACACCGACCCACAGGCCAGGACACACCCTCGACCCCATCTTTGCGACTGGACACAGCGTCCAATTCAGCCACACAATGCAGCCGCCATAGACCGACCACCACTGCGTACACTTCGCCATCAACAAACCCAAGGCACCCAAACCAGCCCCACGCCCACCACGAAGGAACTGTAGCAAGGTTACCGATGAGCAACTTAACTCCACTCTCACCCGAGACAACCACACCTGGGCACCCGACGCAAACGACGGAGCCAGAGAACTTCACACCTGGATCTCCAACTGCGCAGACGAGCTTGCCTGGTACGGAACCCCGACAGACAACGCCCCAGGAAAGCCGCCTGGTTCACCACCGCTCTCCAAGAAGCCAGACGCACCTGCAGACGCCTGGAGAAGAACTGGAGAAACACAAAGACAACCGAAAACCACACCACCTACAAGGAAGCCATGACAAACTACCACAACCAGATCAGAGCCAGAAAGAGGAACTTCATCCACAACAAAATTCTGGCCAACTTTTCAGTGTCATTCAAGAATTTGCCAACCCACGCAGCGAAGTCACTGACATCACCCCATCCCAAGACCTCTGCGACAAGCTATTTCCACCTCAAGATCAAAAACCTCTACGACAACTTCATCGACCATCCACCAGGCACCACAGATGGCCCCCTGCCCCCCAGAAACACCAGCCAGCCCACCATCTCCAACTGGACAGCGATCACGGCCAAAGACACTGCCTCGACCGTGAAATACATCCACTCTGGGGCCCCCACCGACCCCTGTCCCCCTCACATCTACCACAGAGCTGCGGCCACCATCGCACCCGAACTACAACGCACCATCAACACCACCTTCAAAACAGGCACCTTCCCAGATGACTGGAAACACGCAGAAGTCAGACCCCTGCTCAAGTAGCCCACAGCTGACCCCACTGACCTCAAGAACTATTGGCCCATCTCACTCCTCCCCTTCGCAGCCAGAATTGCAGAGAAAACAGTCAACAGGAAACTGACACAATTCATTGAAGAGAACACCTTCCTCGACCCGTCCCAATCTGGATTCTGAAGCAACCACAGCACAGAGACTGCACTACTTGTCACCACAGATGACATCCGCACCCTCCTGGGCCAAGGCCACTCCGCAGCCCTCATCTTACTTGAACTATCAGCAGCCTTCGACACCGTACACTAGTCGCCAGACTACACAACGTAGGCATATAGGAACAGCCTTGGACTGGATCCGATCATTCCTCACCGGAAGAAGCCAAAGGATCAGACTCCCACCCTTCCTCTCCGACTCCATGAAAATCACTTGCGGAGTCCCACAGAGTTCATCACTGAGCCCCACCCTCTTCAACATCTACATGGCCCCCCTCGCAGCCATCGTCCGACAACACGGCCTCATCATCGTATCCTACGCCGACGACACCCAGCTCATCCTCTCCCTCACCAAAGACCCCACCACTGCCAAGCTCAACTTCCAGAAAGGAATGCAGTCTGGATGACCAACAGCTGCCTGAAGCTCAACGCCGAGAAGACAGAAGTCCTCGCCCTCGGTATCACCCCATCTGCATGGGGCAGCACCTGGTGGCCGAAAACCCTCGGAAGCCCACCTACCCCCTCATACCACGCCAAGAACCTCGACATCGTACTTGACTCATCACTCACCATGACCCAACAGGTCAACGTTGTCACCTCCAGCTGCTTCAACACCCTCCGCATCATCTGCAAGTCCTTCAAGTGGATGCCCCCTGAGTCAAGGAAGACAGTCACCCATGCACTCATCACCAGCAGACTGGACTATGGAAACGCACTCTACGCCGGCATCAACAAGTCCCTACTCCGCAAACTCCAGACAATACAGTACACCGCCGCCAGACTCGTCCTCGGCATCCCCCAACACGAACACATCAGCCAACACCTACGAAGTCTCCACTGTCTCCCTGTGGAGAAAAGTCACTTTCAAAATCCTCACTCTAGCCTACAAATGCCTACAACAAAGGACCCAAAAACCTCAACGACAGAATCAACTTCCACGTACCCAAAAGAAACCTCCGATTTTCCAACCTCGCACTGGCCAAAAACCCTGCGCATCCACAGAGCCAGAGCAGGCGGAAGATCCATCTCTCACATTGCAGCCAAGACCTGGAACGAGCTACCGGCAAACATCAGACGTGCCCCCTCCCTGAACACCTTCAGGAAGACCCTCAAGACCTGGCTCTTCGGCTAAACAGATCTGCGGACCACCCCTCAGCACCTTGAGACCCTCACTGGTGAGTCGCGTGCTTACAATTCCCTGATTGATTGATTGAGACCTTCTAAATTATTTGAGGCGCTTAGACCTCTGAATGTGTTCATGGGGCTTGTTCTTTCAATGCTGTTGCTTTTCGTTAATCTTTTGCCCCCTTTTTATTGTATTCCCCATTTTGGACTCTCTGGGTTTCAATAATGCCATCTTCTCCCTCAATTAAGGGTGTTTTGGTTGACATGACCTGGTTGAGTGTTTCATGCATGCAGAACAGATCTCTTGTTTTTTTTTTTTTATTAATCTTTTTATTGAACATTGTCAACAAAATTCACAATTGTATGTCACAACCAAGGGCATTACCAATTCCGCACAGTTAATCTGTCACACAATAAATCAAATAGCATTCCACAGTACAATACAAATCAAGGGGCATCAAGAGTCTCCGGGTCCTGCAGGGGAGTCGGGGCGTACAGATATCGCCTCTGTAGTGATTCCATGGCCCCCACACTTTATTCCATTTCCCAGGGCACCCTCTTGTGACATAGACCGCCTTCTCCTGAAACATACACCAGTCTAAGTCTTCCTCCCACTTTCCTCGTGTTGCCTTTTGGGGGCCCCCAGAGCTGTGCAATATTCCTTTTGGTGTGGGAGGTGAGATCCGTAGGTTCCCAAATGTTCAGAAGGCACCTACGGGCTTCAGGTCGGACGTCAATATTGAGTACCTCCCGTAAAGTGCGATGTATTGCTTGCCAATAAGTCTGTACGTGCTCACAGGACCACAAGATATGGATAAATGTTACGCGCTCCCTGCACCCACGTCTGCATTCCCCACTTTCTGCCTTCCCATCCGTACCAGGCCCGGCCCAGTGATATAGACCCTGTGTAAAATTTTGAGTTTTATCAAGCGTAACCTTGCCTGGACTGCAGCTACTCTCTGGGAGGAGACCGCCTCTCGCCAGTCTTCCTCGTCCAGTTCTAAGCCATCCCCGACCCACTTCTCCCTCAATGATAGCAGTGGATCCTCCATGTTATTAATCAATTTCCTGTAGACCAGTGAGATGGCCCTCTCGGGGAGATGGCCATCTAGTAATCTGTCCTCCAGGGGAGAGGCCTCCTGTAGTGTGAAGTTGCTGGTGACATGTGTGAGCAAGGCATGCAGTATTTGAAGATACCGATAGTAGTCAGTATCCGCCAAGCTGTACTGCTGTTGTAGGGAGGCAAAGGGGAGGATAGACTCCTTACCCCAGATGTCTTTGATTTGTGAGATTCCAATAAGGTCCCATTTGTCAAAGCCTTTGCATCGCCACAGACTTCCCAGCTTCTCAGAATTCCATAATGGCGTTGCCCTGATGAGTCTGCGGTCCCAACACAGCTGCTTGTTGGCAACGTGCCACACATGGACCGAATGAGCCGTAGGTCCTGTCAGTGGATACCTGCGAAGCCCAGCATATAGCACCCTGCTGTACCCCCCCCCCCCCCCCCACCCACCCGGCAGCAACCACCTATCCATGGCATATCCGGGGTCATCCGGTAGAACGTAGATTACCTGATTAATAGCTGCCAGATGGGAGGCAAAATAATATTTCCTAATGTCTGGGAGGCTGATTCCTCCGTCATGCCAATTGATGGTTAGTTTGGTAAGGGCGATTCGGGGCTTACCATCCCATAGGAGTTCTCTTTGAAGGGTCTCTATCTCCTTGAAATAAGACGATGGAACTGGGTCCATTGAGTTCTGGAGGGCGTATAGAAAGCGGGGCAGCATCATCATCTTGAACAGGACCGCCCCACAAACACATCTCTTGTTAAATAATCTTTTCAATTTCCTCATTATTAATGTTAGGGGCAGGTACCTCAAGATCATATGATTCTACATCAAACATGTAAGATTTTACACTCGTTTATGGGTTGTAGTACTTAGTAATATATATAGATGGCTTAGAAAGCAGGCAAACAGACTTATTAGTAAGGTTCAGAGGAGCTTATGTAAATGAAGGCTTTGTTAGAAGAGCTTATGTAAATTAAGGCATTGTTACATCAGGTCTTTTAAATGTCATGCTCCTTTACTGTAAAGTGAGATTTTTGGTGTATAAATAGCTTTTGGGTACTTGCGGTCACAGTCAGCAGCTAATCACGGGAGCGTCCAACTGCCAGACTTCCTGACATCAGATATGATCGCGAGCGATCAGCTGTTGATTTATTACGTTGCCCAGGCAGCCCATCAATTACAATTAGAGCGTTGCTGAGGGTCATTTCTCAGCTTCTGGAGGTGTTGGTTGTATTGGATTTGACTGCAGCATTCTCCGTGTGCTGCGAATGCAGCTGTTGCTAAGGTGCGTTACCTCCTGATGCATCATTGCTGAAGCGCCAGGAAGAGACCTGATTAAATGCTGTTTGCTGAACCAGAGCAAGAGGGTTAAAGGTTTTTTGTTTATCTTCTTTTTTTCTTATTGATCGTCGTTATTGGAGTTCCCGACTTGTCTGTATTTTGGGGTAGCCCGTGATAGGGTGGAAATCCAGGGTGATGTCTGGTGTGAGGGCGGTGGGGGAGGGAGGAGGAGAGGGGGGAGGAGCACAATTTCCGTAAATCTGGAAGTCTATTCAGAAAGGTATACTAACTAATTTGAAAAGGGCACGTCTATTCAGGGAGGTATACAAATTAAGTTGAGAAAACATGCATACACATGTAGTTGCCTATTCTAGAAGATGCAGGTCATACATGAAAGTGAAGAGAAAATGTACTTAGATGCCTGGAGCCGCATTTAAAAGAGGCAGACTATCCTACATGCATGGCTATTGTACATCTGGAAGATTCTATTCTAGATCTGTTTCCCTTTATAATGTATTGTTTCTAACTGGCTGCTTGGAGTTAGCATTAAAAACAATATGCATAATGGTAGCCTCCGGTCTTGTAATGAAATTCGAGACAGACTGTCCCCACACCTATGGGCACACCACCATCAATGCTAGCCATTTCAACCAATGCCACATTGCCGGCCATTGGCCACCCAAGCCAGTAATGCCTCCACCTACAAGATGACAGAGAAGAAGAAGACATACTCCTGATATCATTGACAGGCAATCGTACAAAACCAAGGCGACCCAAACCCATTTGTGACGTAGAATTTACGGGTTTGCGCATTTCGGAATTGATCCAAGCAGGGGAATCTGTAAACAAGATAGACTATCCAAAATTGCAAGCTCTCTGAGCCCAACTGCCAGATAGAACTGCAACTTAGAGACGTCGAGCACATCTTCTCGGGTTAGGGGTGCCGAAAAGACTAGCAAGTCAAGCTACATATTGATAAAACAATCAAACTAATCACTCTGCGATATTGGCGAGTGCTTTTCCACAAAAAGAACTGGAGTGGCTAGAAGTGATCTATGTCATACAGAATGTGTCTGGCAACATGGGTATCTCCCACGGTGATTGTACCCAAACCTGGGCTCAGTTCACCTATGTTTTGATATGAGCCTCCAAAGTCAGGCCATCAAGCTAGAATGGCACCTTTCCCAACAATGGATTTTGTAATGTTGATCTCACCGAAGAACAGTCATTTTCCAATGTTGAATTAAATACTAGTAATAACCACCAGCTACTCCTTGGACCTGCCACCTGGTACATTACCACATTTTCTAATCACATGAAGTTGAGGTGTTAAAGACTCATCTTTGGGATATGTTCTGCGGCGGAAGTGTTCCAGAACGCTGTACTAGAAACTCTGTCTAGTCTAGCAAGAGTCGGGGCGTGGCCGACTGCAGAACATGGCGGCTGCCTTTTAGTGAAGCTCCGGACACGGGCTCCAAAAATCCTGGTTAAATACTGCCACACGCTGTATCTGGCCGATCCTTGCAGTGTGCCGTGATGGAGAAGAGCGGTGCCGTTGTCCGGTCCACGCCTTAGCCCAGCGATAGGTTGTGATCGGAGACTACAGCGACCCGGATTTTGTCCGCTGCAAGGAAGGGCGAAGCGAGCCCTGAGTCGCAAACCTGCTGATGTGCGTTGCGGACCGAAGGCGATAACTGAGGGGGTCTGAGTGGCGTCGGAGCTCCTGCGGGAAGAGCCTGAGATGTGCAACGCACGATCCCGTGGGCGGTGACCCTGGCGGACCGGCCCAGACAGAGACGTCCTACACAACCGCGCCTGGGGATGGTTCCCGGGACCAGAGCTACACGAGCCCAGGGGTTGTGCTGGTGCAGATTGGAGCTTCCGAATCCCCTCTACTTCCACGGACGGAGTGATTTCACAGTCACACGCGCACACACACATCACACGCTGGTGGGGCCCATAACACCAACATTCATCCTACCACTCTATCCGTGACATGTATAAGGGAAACACTTTTCTGTACCTTAACCAATCTGCATATACCTTGAGGTCAATGGCATCAACTAGTTGCTATAGATTTGGTGAAACATCATTTTACTAAATATTCAATAAACATGACAATAAAATAACCACCCGACACAGTAATTCAAACAGAATATTGTTTATCTAAATTGTAAGAAAAGCCAATTAAATGCAAGTTCATTTCTCTCATATTTACCTATTCTGGCTAAAAGTTGTTTTCTAAGTCAGAACTGGTCCTCAGCAAAATAGTTAAAGTTTCTAGCCGTCATGTAGAGTCACCGTCCTCTCCGTCAGCATCGGGACCTCTGATCATTGGTTCGGGAAGAAGTGGCGCTAGACCTCTCTAGTCTACTAATATTTATACCAAATTTACATTCCAAATGTTGCAATCATATCTTACAAAAACAGTCGAATGGCGGAAATTATGTCGTCTTGGTACATTGGGATACAACGATAGTTTTTCTCACGCATTGATAGTCTCAAATAATGAATAGAAATTAGGAGTAGATAACTAATTCGTTACATCTACGGATGTCTCTTTAGGATAAAATGTATCTCATTCGTGGGACCATTATAAGTTCATCAGGTCGGTATTCGGATTTGGCAACAAATCTTCATGTTCAGGGGCATTTGGCATCTCTCCCAGATTTGTCGTCATGATCATGGCTTTTCAGTTCAATGGGAGGGCAAGGTCGCAGTCAGCGCGATGCCTCCTTTCAATTTTCATCTACTCAAATGCAGGCTGCGGGTGGTAGCCATTTTCTAGCAGGCCACAATGGCCAACTTAAGTAAAAAGAAACACAAAACATAATTACTGCATAGAAATGATTATACAATGTTATTCCCCTGCTAATACCCTTATGTGTATGTATTTATCTAGCCGTTTGCGACATCAAAAGCCATTAATGCATGTTAATTATAAGCGCAAAACACAATAACATCACATAAGCAACATCTATTCTGTCAGTTTGCTCACTAACTTAGTTCACTTATTATTTTAGCCATGCAATAGCATTCCCACGTGTAATTCTTCTGTTAATAAGGTTGGTTAGACAAGACTCGACAAATCTTTAGTAATTACTAATTAATCAGTAGTACTTTTAATAATAACATACGAAAATGAAACAGGTATTTGGTTTTAAAGTAAAAACCCTGCTCCATCAATCCCCCCTTTGGTGATATCTTATCACCACAAAAATCAAAACCCAAAAAAAAAAATCAATTTAATTTCCCCTTTTGAAGAAATTCAAAATGTCTTCTTGTTCATTTTTAAACCCTTGTTTCCATATCATCTTCTCTTTTAGTTTCTATATACATGCTTTCTCTCAATTCTTCTAATTCTATTTCTTGTGGATCTCTTTCTGGTTTCTTTTGTCTCTTTTTAACATTTTCTCTTGTTATTTTCTTTTTATTTCTTCTATATCTACAACACATACACCCTAATCTAAGAATCAATAATGCAACAATTACACACGTTAATGGAAATAATATCTTACCAAAAATGGTACTACCTATTTTAGCTACAAAATTCTTAATAGCAATCATCTTATTAGCCATTTTATTCCAGATACTTTCAGCTTCCAGTGGTACTAATTCTTCATGCAAATCAGTAATATTTTTGATATAGACCTTTAGATCTTTGCTTTCGTCAGGAATGTAAGTGCAACAATGTTGAACTTTCAGCATTCCACAGACTCCACCCTCTTTTGCCAAAAGAATGTCAAGGGCAAGTCGATTTTGCATCGCCATAGCGTGTAAAGCAACCATTTCAGTATTTACCAAAATAAAGCCTCCAGCGGTGCTTGTTGACAAGCGATCCACCACTGTTGACAGCTTCCGAATGCCATATGCATTCAATGAAATTCCCACTGCTGGTATTAAAGCTCCAAAAATATCTCCTACAATTTCTGTCCATGTTTCTCTTCTATAGCGTGTTAATGGATTAGTATGTTCAGCATTGTCTACTCTATCCATATGAAAAATCTTTGGAAAGACCAGGCCAACATAACATGTGCCAAACCAATGGTCAGGCAAACGGTAATAAGCCTTGTTCCCACAAATATAATACACTCCCGGAAAAACTGGATCTTCTCCTCCTCTAAATCCCCATCCGGTTGCAATAAAGTATGTATCATGGCACTCACTAGTCCCTATAAAATAATAATCATACTGGGCTCTCTTCCTGGTAATGCATAGTTTGCCTTTCTGTGGTGCATCTATAGCCATTGTTGGACTGGCTCAATTTTTCAATTCTTTTTCTTTCTCAATATCCCACATTGTTTCACTCATTTTATGCCCTTCTGCTTTCTTATGCATGTTCAACCTTCTTCTCTCAACCATGTCTAGAAAAGTTTTCTTTTTTTTTTTTTGTCTTTTTTTTTTTTTTGTCCTCATCTGCCATACAAGTTTCAATATGCGATCTTGCTGATGTACAGACCATGCGCTGCCTCAGTTACTAGAACTGGTTGGAGCAGTAATGGAACGTAGGGCTCACCCCTCAGCAACAATGTTTTCAACCAGCAGTGATCACTAATTTATAACTATACAGGCAATTGCCAAATTCACGTCACGGCACTAAACTTAGTACCATGAAAGAAGAAACCCCCAGAATGAGGATAATGGCATAATCATTGGACCTGGGGAAAAAAAAAAAAATTAAAAAAAAAACCCAGGTATTCAATGAGACCAATTCAATGAGACCAATTCAGGAGATGCCAGAAAGATCTTGTATCTGGATTACCGGATCTAGCCAAGTCCAACTGAGAAACCATCAGAGCAGAAGCATACCAGTCATTAATAGAAGGAGATGAAGAGTCTTTCCATTTCATACATATTTCCCTCCTTGCTAGCAGAATGGTATAAAAAATAAGCTTTTTTGCCAAGGAGGGAACCCCTTGGTAGCAACCAAAAATTACTGATGTTAAATCCAAGGAAATGTTGACTCCAAGAGATAGTGAAAGAGTCTTACTGATAGCTTCCCAGAATTGGGCCAAATGAGGGCACTCAAAAAACATATGAATGTCAGAAGCAGCCACCAAACCGCACTTCGCACAGGCCACACTACTCCCCTCAGCAAATTTAGATAGACGAAGGGGTGAGTAGTATGCTCGATGGATCGTGAAAAGATGATTCCTGCGCAACCATGCAGGTTTAACAATATCCCACATCATCATGCAAGATGACTTCCAAAGATGTTGCAAATCGGAATTGATGACATGTAGGGACCAAAGGTCGTCTGGGAGTGAAAAAATTCCGTCCATTTCCTCTAAGATTAAATAATACCATAATGAAATTTCCTTCTTGGCAGACGGCTTATCTAGCAAAAGTGTTATAAGATAACTATATACACCCAAGGGAAATTTAGAACTATATGGTGGTTGAACAGAATATTCCCGAGCCCAGCTTGACATTTGAAAATACTTAAGCCTAGAGAAGTGTGGGCCAATCTTTGTGCAGAGATACTCCCAGGGTAACAAATCCCCGTCAACAAATAGGTTACCCCACTCCTCCAAGCCAGCCTCTCTCATAGGTATAGCTAATGCATCTCCCAACCATGATGGCCCATCAGGTAGGTCCCACAGCGGTGTCCTGCTTCCATAGTACCCCACTTTAATTACTTTAGACATCTGAGCCCATATTCTTGCCATACCCTTTAGGATTTTCAGTTTAAATTTTTTGAAGAACTTGGGGTTCCCAAACTTAAAAAGGAACCCTGACTGACTTACACCTTCCACATCCAATAACTTTGAATAAAGAGACCACACTCCCTGCCCCACTGGCCTCTTTAATAGGATCCTGGCATGTGATAGCTGGAAAGCCCAGGCATAAGCCTGAAGATCAGGTGCAGCAAGCCCTCCTTTTTCCCTCCGCCTCCTGATTTTTTTCCAGGAGATTCTTGGGAGATGTTTATTCCAAATAAAGGTACTGATATCAGACTGCAATTTCCTAATAGAGGTGGGATCAAAATATAAAGGTATCGTATTAAATAAAAAAGTAACCTTAGGCAAAATAGACATTTTAACCAGGCTGATCCTACCCAATAGAGAAAGTGGGAGATGGGCCCAGGTCTGGAACAACTTACGACACTCCTTTGCAACCCTTGCAAAGTTAATAGTAGTAGTCTGATCAAGATCAGCTACAATATCCATACCTAAATATCTCATACGATTTGCTGGCCGGGTTTCAGAAACAAAGATGCTTTGATCAATATTCCAGGTCATCATCTCAGTTTTTAAGGTATTAATTTCGTATCCGGAGACCATTCCAAATTCTGAAGCCAACTCGAATATTACTGGGAGAGCCTCATGAGGATCAGAGGTGAATATAAGAATATCGTCGGCGTAAAGGGCCACCTTTCTCTCCCAGCCCTCGCACTCAAACGCCTTGATGTTAACACTATCCCTCAAGTTCTGAGCAAAAGGTTCAGCATATAAGTCGAACAAGAGCAGGGAGAGAGGGCAGCCCTGTCTGGTACCCCTCGAGATTTCAAATGGGTCAGCGAGTATACCATTAACCAAAACTCGAGCACTCGGGTTACAATAGAGAAGACTAATCACCCGACGAAATCTAGCCCCCACGCCAAATTTTGCCAAGGCCTCCGACAGGTACAACCAATTAACTCTGTCGAAGGCCTTGGTGGCATCCAGCGTGAGAACCGCCAAGGGTAAAGACCTCAAACATGCCATGTCAATTGACCCAAACAAGTCATACGTCGTCTACGCACACACAATGGTTGGGGAGAACATGGCGGCAGACGGCTGATCTGCCGTGGCGCTCCGCAAGGCAGGCTCCCGTTTTCCCTGTCCGATTTACTGATGACGGATGCTAACTTAGTTTCCTCGGTCCTTACCTCTGTTTTCTTCCCCTGACCCCTCGATTTTCTGACGGCAGGTTGGATTTGTGTGGCTTGCCTGGGTCCTCGGTCCTTGGTTCTCTCGCTGCTGGCTGCAGACCTGCGGGCTGTTTGTCGTTCGAACGGCGGGTCCTCTTTCCCTGTCTACTAGTTTTGGTCCATTTTTTTTTCCTCCATGTTTCACGGGCTCAGCGGTGACGGCAGCGGTGTTCTTGCTGGAGACGCTTTCGGAGTTTCTCGAGGTGTGGCTGGTGTCCCGGTTCGCCTTAATTGTTCTGCCTCCATCAGTTCACCGACTCAGTGGTTTTGGTTCTCAGCCGCCCTGGAGCTGCGGCGGGGTAGGAAGGCGCGCAGTTTGGTGCGTGCTGTCGGAGTTGGAGACGCCCTTACCCACCATCTGGGAGAACCTATTCAGGCCATAGCTATAGTCGAGAACACAGAGACTGCCACTACGAAACTAGACAGTTACAATCACAACGGAAGCGGACATAACAGCACGAAGGCACACGAGTCACTCCCGGAATTACTTCATTGCGGGGTTCTACAGGATCTAGAAGGTTTGCACCAATACCAACATTATAAAGTGCCCAAAGGTAAGGGGAGAGGTGGTAAATCCATTCGTGGACGAGGTAAGGTACAAACTAAAGTGCCTACAAGGGCTTTTGTCATTGGTCATAATCCATCTGCTGTAGATACTCCATCCCAAACAGATAAATCAGATAAAAGAACTTCCTCCTATTTATCTAAGGAAGTGAAATCTAAGGGAGCTAGAGGGAAAACACAACGTAACATCGTCGGTGCTGAGTCTGCATCTAAAATTACTCCATCTCTTCGGACATACTTTAAAGTCGTCCCCCAGGTTTTGCGCCTTGTAGATTCTAAGGCAATGGCCACATTAGAGGATTCTGTTCAACTGATTCCCCCTTCTCTAAGTTCGTCTCTTACAATCCCTCCTTCTTTGGCTGTCATACCTGTCCTTACACCCCTTGCCGATCCTGGGATGTCTGCATCAGCCGTTTCAGTTGCTTCTGTAGATTCAGTTCCATCCCCATGTTCGATTTTACCCAAGATTGGAGTTTCTTCTGGGGTTGAGGCAGGAGGGGGGTTAATACATACTAGTTCTGATGAGAGGATCGATCTAGCAGAAGCAAGCGAGGGTGGCGCTGGTTATTCTGATGCCTGTGTCCATGACTGCACCACGCAGGATGTAGGGGTGGCTAGTATTATGGATTCATCAGGCGACCAAACTATGGCAGTGCCTGTCCCTGTTCCTATACCTTCCGTTCCATCCTGCGAAGAGGTATCTTCGGGAAATATCTCGTCAGCTACCTTACTAGCGATGCTTACTTCCCTATCTCAAGACATAAAAAAAGGGTTCGAGCAATCTTCAGGTATGCAGAAGGAGATTCGTGACTACTGCCAGTTATTGGATAATAAGATCGATGGGCTGTCAACAAGGACAGAAGTCCTGGAGGGAAAATTAACTATAATGTCAGAACATCTAGATAAGGTAGAGGAGGACATTACCAAACTTAAAAGAGACGACCAGGTCCTGTTAGATAGGATGGAGGTATTGGAAAACAATGCAAGAAGATGTAATATTCGCATTCTCAATGTTCCAGAGGGATCTGAAGGTGGGGATGTTAAGCAATTTGTTGTTCGCCTGTTGAAGGAGGGATTGTGTTTGGAACATTCCTTGGACCAACTATCATCTGATATTCAGAGGGTCCATAGGGAACCCTTTAGACAGAATCCACGAAGGCAAAAACCACGCAAAATTCTTGTTAATTTTCTTACCTATACTATCAAAGAGCAGATTTTGAATGCAGATCTCAAACAGAAGTCCCTACTTGGTAAGGGCTTTACCTTCCTCGTCAGGTCTGATCTATCTAGGGTTACACTGGAGAGGCAATGGGAGTTTGGAAGGCGGCTGGAGGCTTTCAAGAAGTTGGGCGCTTCCGCTCAATTGGTGTTCCCAGCCTCTCTGAGGGTTATGTACAATAATAAGATGGTTAACATTAGAACAGTCCAAGCTGCTGATGAATTTCTTTCGAATATAGGCAACAAGTCATCAGATAATAGCACTTAAATTTTTTTTTTTTGTTTGGAGTTTTAGGTTTTATGGCCACATACAGCTATTGTAACACATTAAAATCTATTATTCTAGTGTTCTATAAAAAAGAAGGAAGGGAAAAAAAAAAAAAAAAAAGGGGGGTAGAGAATAATGGGGAGGGTTAATTTCTCTTTTCAGCATTGGGTAGTGCGGTACTACTTTTTACCTCTATACTGTTTAGTTGTTGGTTTTGGGCGGGAGAATAACGGGAGCCTGAGGTTGGGGTGCCATTACTGGACTTGATCCGGTTAGGTACATCGTGGGTTCTCTATGGGGGAGTGAGGGTGGGGGCGGGTGGGGTTCACGTGCAAACTTAAAAAATTCCTCATCAGTCATTCTGTTGTATTTTTTTTTGCTTGCTGATTTTGTTGTTTTTTTATTTATTTTTTGCTGCGAGTTTCTTTTCCTTGTGGAGGTGGGTCAATTTTTGATTGGTTCTGTTATAAAGATAGGGCTGACAGTGTTTTGGTTTAGTGGAGATGGCTAGTTTAAAAATTATGTCTTGGAACATTAATGGGCTCCGAACCAAACCTCGGGCTAAGACATTGATGCAATATCTCCGGGATTCCGATGCCCAGGTCATCATTCTTCAGGAGACACATTTGATACAGTCTGAAATCGATACCCTGGTAAAAGGGAATAAATGGATTGATTTTATATTATCTACATCTCAGTCTATGACCTCCCGTGGTGTGTCTTTGATTTTTAAAAAGCAGCTTAGAGCCAGGGTATTAGATTTTAAAGCTGACCCTGCGGGAAGATGGGTTATTGCCTCTATGATAATTTTGGGTGCTTCGTTCACTGTGGTTGGATACTATGGCCCTAATGTGGATGACCCTACATCTTTGGAAGTGGTTTTTTCTCATCTTTTGTCCTTCCCGGAACCAGTTATATTAGCTGGAGATTTTAACATCGTTCTAGATCCAGTCCTGGATAAATCTAATAATAGTAGATCCCGTGTTCCTTCTAAATCAAGATCTTTTCTGTTGAATGAAATGAAACAATATGGATATGTCGACATCTGGAGATTAAGGGCTGGGCAGCAACAGGGGGTGTCCTTTAGAAATTATAAATACAATCATCAATCTAGGATAGATTTTATATTAATTAGCCAGTTTATCCGACGTAGTTAAGGATATTCACTATCTCCCGCTACATCTATCCGATCATTCTGCTGTGTTTTTGGAACTTATGGTTCCTACCTCTGATGTAGTAAGGTCTTGGTCTTTTGACCGTTCTTTGCTCTCTCACCCTGCAGATGTTACTTTTTTAAAAACTGAAGTGGGATCTTTTTTAGAGGTGAATGTGGGTTCAGCAGAGTCTGGTGTGGTTTGGGACTCACTTAAAGCCTTTCTGAGGGGTCTCATCACAACTAAGACCTCATACAGACAGAGGGAATACAGAGAGGCTATTGCCTTAGTTGAGGCAAATCTGATTAAAACGCAGGCTGAAATCGATGACAACTCGGATTCCACAGATGATATCTTAACACCTATACGGGCTAAATTAATGAGCCTAAGGGGTGAATTAACCTCGATCCTTAACCAGCGGCTTCAGGAAAGATGGGAGGCCAGTAAAATCGCACACTTTCAGTATGGAGAGTGTGCTGGTAAGTTATTGGCATGGAAAGTAAAAACTGATCAGGTTCGTAACAACATTAGCCAGATCCATGTCAATAACGTTCCTCTCTCCTCTGATGCAGACATTAGAGCAGCATTCAAAGATTACTATCAAGACATCTATCATGAAGATAAGAATGTGGATATTATTAAGATCAATGACTGGCTTGGGAAAGTAGATCTACCAAAACTTTCAGTTGACCAGTCAGGATCATTAGATAGTAAAATTTCGGAAGAGGAGGTAAGGGAAGCCATCCAGGATGCCAGGAAGGGCAAGGCGTCTGGGCCTGATGGGCTGCCTGCTGAAATATACAAATCATTGGAGCAGGAACTTGTTCCCTTTCTGGCTGTATTGTTTAATCAGATCTTGATGGACGGAGTTCGACCACCAACATCATGGGATAACGCATCCATAACCGTTATCTTGAAACCAGGGAAGTCTACAACTGCTTGTGGTTCTTATAGACCAATTTCTGTATTGAATGGAGACTATAAGATTTTTGCCTCCATTCTTGCAAAGAGACTGTCCTTGGTTGCTCCCTCCATCCTACATACTGACCAGAAGGGATTTATTAAGGGACGACAGCTCTTTGAATTGACGTAGAAAAGTTTTCTCTTCTTCTTTCAAACTGCAGGTTAAATTATTTCTAAAAACGTATTCTAATGTTAATTCTCTGGTTTCTAAAAAAATCTCACCTAAAGTGTTAGCTTCTTTAGCAGGATTCAGTTCCTTATTCATAGGCAGTTGCCCAAGATTCTTATCTATGTTAGACATAATATAATCTAATTTCCCTAATTGATAAAATATACTAATCGACACACTACATGAAATTCCATACGTAGCCGGAAGATTATGATAAGTCACTCCTTCCGAAACAGAAGCAGGTAATTGCATACAGACGTAGCAATCCCTTACATCCATTGTCTTTACGTATTCATACAGCAATTTTGAAAACACATTGCTAGAAAAATCATTAATTGACCTATCCTTATGTATATATACATTGCTAGTTCTAGTTGGAACTATCTTCTGTGAACTCTTCCCTATGTTAGTCCTGTTCTCAGTATGTCCTTCTAAAGTGTCTATTGTTACTCTAAAAGAGATCAGTAGAGCAAGCACGCTCCAAAGCAGCATTAATAATCCTGTACAGCAGCAGCACATCTTGCACCATCTTTTCAAGAAGGTACATCTACTTTGATTATTCTCAGTGTTAGCCATCTTGTTAATTTGACCGTGTCTTTTGACTTAGCCTCTTCTACTCCACTACCGAACTTTTCAGGGCAGCAAGTACCCACCAGATTATTACAATCTATTAGTTCTTAATTTTACTTCTTCACTTTCTTCTTCAAGTGACTTCTTTGGATTTACTCAATTTGGATTTTCATCACTTTTTATTGTTTCCTCATCATCATCAAACTGTATTAGGTCCTGAACATCCGTCTCTTCTCCAATGTCGGACAAGATAACTCTCAGGATTCCCACTGCTTCTTCTTCATCAACCACTTTCAGTAAAGCCTACTCTGGACTTCCTTGACTGTCTGCCTCTTCTCCTTGTTCAGGCAGTGCCACATACGTCCATTCTGGTGACTTATACTTCTGGTTTGGTTTTCTGATTCTTTTAGTTCCTTCAGATATCTTTGTTTCCTCTTCTTTCGTTGGGTTTTGACTTGACACTTCGTTCACTTGTTCAGCTTTCGAAGAATTAACTCGTGTCAGTTGATACCTCAGTCTCTTTATCTTGTTGGGCCACAGATCTCCTTTAGCGTTTCTCTTTTGTCTTCCTTCTTTATTGTTTCTTTCTCCAATCCAAGTTCTCTTTCTCAGAACTCGTCCTCCATGTATCTCATTTTCACTTTCATCAGATTCTGTCTCAGTTGCTTCTTGTTCATCAACAGTTTTCTCTTTTCCAACAATTTCCTTTTCTCCAACAGTCTCTTTTTCCACCAATTGAGATTTCCCTACTTCTGTCCCTCCTCGGGTCTCCGACACGCAATCTTCTTGCTGTCTACTTGTCCCTTCACCTAGCTTGTTGTTGATGTTCCCTACACCTCCTCGGGGTTTTTACGCAATCTGTCCCTCTCTTTCTTTTTCTGTCCCTTCTTCTTCAAAAATTATCTCAGGTGGAACTTGTCCAATTATCTCATTTGATTCAGGTGTCACCTCTGTTGGAATGTTCTTTTCCTTTCTTTCTTTCTTTTTGTGCTCGTCACTGTTAGTTGGAATTTCAGGCACTTCTTCAGAATCTGGACTCGTCTCAGAAGTTTGCAATGTTCTTTTTCGAACTTCTTCTGGTGGGATGAAAATCTCTCTTGACTCACTTTCCCCCCTTTCAGGATTCTTTTTCCTTTTTACTGCCTCACTGTCTGCATCATCACTGGAATCTGATTCTTCAAAGTATTCTTTTCCAGTGCCGTCACTTGGGTTTGGAACTCTCAGAGTGTGACTTGCATGTATCCAATTTTTCACTCCAGCACACTTCACAGCAGTCGTTGTGGTCAGAATGACTTGTCTTGGCCTTCCCCACCTTGGAACCAGGCAATTCCTCCTTCTGTGGACTTTTATTCTTACCCAGTCCCCTGGGCTCAGATCATGGGCTGGTTTCTTTTCAAGTGTGGTGGCGTCTTCTCCAACCTGGTGAAACACAGAATGAACTGCGTCAGCCAGGCCCTTACAGTAATCCAAAATCATGTCATCAGTTATAGTCATCAGCTTGTTGACTGGTACAAAGGCATGTCTCATAGCACGTCCCATGATAATTTCATGTGGACTCAAACCTGTTGTTCTGTCTGGAGTAGACCTAATTGTCATCAGGACTAGAGGCAAGACATCGGGCCATTTCATTCCTGTGGCCAGGCACATTTTGCCAATTCTGTTTTTGATGGTACCATTCATTTGTTCAACCACACCAGAAGCCTCTGGTCGGTAAGCACAATGTAGCTTCTGCTGCACACTCAATGCTTCACAGATCAAACCCATGATTTTGTTATAAAAATGTCCTCCTCTGTCTGATTCAATGGTCACTGGGAACCCATACCTTGGGATGAATTCTCTTAACAGTAGCTTGGCCACTGTTATCCCATCATTTCTTCTTGTTGGATATGCCTCCACCCACCTGGAGAACAAACAGACCACCACCAGGACATACCTTAATCTATTGACTTGGGGCATTTCGATGAAGTCTATCTGCATTCTTGTGAAGGGTCCTCCCTCCCTGCCTATGGTTCCTAGGCTCACCACTGTTCTCTTTCCAGGATTGAATTGCTGACATATCAGACATCTCTGACAGAGACTCTCTGCTATCAGCCTGAATTTTGGACTATACCAGGTCTGATTAAAGGCCCTTATCATAGCATCCCTCCCCTAGTGTCCTTGGCCATGATACATCCTTGCCATTGTTGACAACATGCTATTGGGCATGACTGGTCTTCCATCCCTATAGACCCACACATGGTCTTTTTCCCTTGGTGCACAACCTGCTTTCACCCAATCTTTCATTTCCTCATCTCCTGCCTCATCCTGCAACTGCTTCACTTCCTCTCATGTTCCCACCGCATTAGTAAACATTAAGGAACAAGAAGACATTTCTCTTTCTTTACTCCGATTAATGGAATGATTATTCCTTGCACAGTATTGTGCTATGTCATTGGCAAATTTGTTCCCAACGGTGACGAAATCATCACCTTGACCATGAGCAGCACATTTTACAACTGCTAGTTCTTTAGGCAGCTGTATCGCCTCTAGCAATTTTCCAACCACTTCAGCATTCTTTATGGGAGTTCCACTTGAGGTCAGGAAACCTCTTTGTAGCGATAGCTGGCCAAAATCATGGACAACTCCGAAGCCATACTGGCTGTCAGTCATTACAGTCACTCTCACATTTCTTCCAATCTTGCAAGCCTTTGTTAGTGCCACCAATTCTGCCACCTGAGCGGATTTAACTCCTTTCAAAGGTGATGCTTCCACAACTCCTGAAACTGTACACACAGCATCTGCGGCACTCAGTGTTCCTTCATCCGTTCTCAAACAAGATCCATCCACAAACAACACATGATCACTTTCAGACAGTGGCAGATCTCTTATGTCTGGTCTTGGTTTTGTACAGTAATCAAGCACATCCAGGCAATCATGATCAACATCATCTCTCACTCCCACACTTTCAGCATCAGGCAACAGTGTTGCTGGATTCACATTCACACATCTCTCAAGGCTCACATTTGTTACACCAAGAATGACTTTCTCATATTTAGTCAGCCGACTATGAGACATGAACTGTGTCCGGCTCCTTGTTAAAAGGATTGCCACATCATGAGGTACGAATACCCGTACAGGATATCCCATTATAATTCCCTCACTTTGTTCCAGACTTCTGCATGTAGCAGCTACTGCTTTCAGGCAACCTGGTAAACCCACAGCTACTGGGTCAAGTGTTGATGAGAAGTATGCAATTGGCCTCCTCAGACGTCCATGTTTCTGGATTAACACTGAAAGTGCACATCCATTTCTCTCACTACAGTACAGCTCAAATTCTTTTTCGTAATCTGGCATTCCTAGGGCAGGAGCTTCACATAGCCTGTTCTTTAACTCTTTAAATGCTGCCATTTCTTCTGGGTTTAATTCCAATGGGTCTTTCACTTCACTTTTGGTCAATTTAATCAGTGGCTTGGCAATCAGGGAAAAGTTACTTATCCACTGACGACAATAACCAACCATTCCTAGGAACATTCTCACTTCTCTTTGTGTCATTGGGGCTCTCATCCCTCTGATGATTTTAATCCTGTCAATGGTCACTTTCCTCAGGCCTTTCTCAATATTATGTCCCAGATACTGGACTTCTCTTTTGCAGAATTGCAATTTGGCTGGAGATACTTTTAATCCTCCATCTGCCAAGTGATTCAGTAAAGCAATGGTGTCTACTTCACAGGCTTCACGTGTTTTTGATGCCACAAGCAGGTCATCAATGTATTGGACCAAAACCGAATTTTCAGGCATTGTTGAACTCTCCAGAGATTTCTTCAGCAATTGATTAAATATCGAAGGGCTCTCCGTATACCCCTGTGGAATTCGGCACCATGCCAAAATTCGCTCTCCAAATCTAAATGCAAAAATCGGCTGGCTGTCGTGATGCAACGGGATTGAAAAGAAAGCATGGCACAAATCAATTACTGTGTACCATTCTGCATCATGGGGAATCTGATACAAAATCACTGATGGATTTGGCACAATGGGACAGCATGGCACAACAATCTTGTTAATTTTTCTCAAATCCTGTACTATTCTGAACTTCCCATTGGGTTTCTTCAATCCCATTATTGGTGAATTACATGGGCTGCTCAATATTTCTCTTAACACCCCCTGCTGGATCATTTTCTCAATTATGGGTGTTATTCCTTCAATTATTTCAGGTGTCAGTCTGTATTGTGGGATGTTTGGGTAAACCACTCCATCTTTTACAGTAATTTTTACTGGATCTACATTTCTCATCAGGCCCACATCTTCTCCAGTAAAATCCCAAACTGCTGCTTTTACTGTCTGTTTTAATTCTGGGGGTAATGGATCCGGATTAAACACAGCATATGTTCCCATAGCCTCACTTTCCCTGTTATCCAGGGTCATTCTGTATAGGACATCCTCATCAGGTGTTTCAAAGGTTATTCCATCTGGAGTACAGAAAATAGTGCAATTCATCTTGCACAGCAGATCCCTGCCTAGCAAGTTCACAGGACTAGTGTCACACACCACGAATCGGTGCATGTCTGAGAATTTCCCTATTCTAACCCTTACTGGTTCAGTAAAATGAGTTTTGATCTGTGTGTTGGACACACCAACTACTTGGATTGCTTCATCCGAGAGAGGAAGATTCTTTATATCAGCTGACCTGACAGTTGATCTCGTAGCTCCTGTGTCAACTAGAAAAGTAACACTTTCACCATTGATTTTTCCATCTACAAAAGGTCCTGCCTGATCTATTTCTAGAGTTGCGCCAAGTACGCACTCTTCCTCCTCTCTTCGGCACCGTCAGAAGTCTCCCTCAGAATCACTTCCCTCATTCCTTAGCCAATATTGTGACACAGCGCTTGCACGTTTTGGCTTGTTTACCTGTTCTTCGTCGTAGAACCCCGAATCCTGGCTGTACTTCTGGCATCCTCTTCTATGTGGCAAAGTTGGTTTCGGCGCCTGATTCTGTTGCTTAACAGCCTTCTGCTGTTGCTGATGCTGATCACACCCCTCACTCTGCACCTGTGAATTCAAT
The DNA here is from genome assembly GCF_964204655.1 of Triturus cristatus. Taxonomy (NCBI): domain Eukaryota; kingdom Metazoa; phylum Chordata; class Amphibia; order Caudata; family Salamandridae; genus Triturus; species Triturus cristatus. The sequence goes on from NC_140591.1 coordinate 805,206,403, forward strand.
GATGGATTGTCATCATTAGTAGGCGGTGGATTCTTACACTCGGATTTCCAGTGCCCTAATTTTCCATAGTTGTGGCAGGGAAACCTTTTCTTTGCTTCCTCAATATTGCCTTTCCCTTTTCCTGGGCCAAATCTGGGTTTATTTCCTGGGTTATTTGCTTGTTCAACCAACTGAGCTTCCTGTCTTTCTGCAACTTTCACCTGTGCCCACATTGCCTTTTCCTTCAGTTTCCTTTGCTTTGCCTCAATCTAATCACTGAAGTATTTTGCATGTCTCAGGATCTCATCAATATTTTTGTTCTGCCAGTCTATGGTATACTGCCTTATCATTTCACTGATTTCAGGTCGCAAGCCATACACAAATCTATATACAAAATGGCTCAGATCCTTGTCACCCAGATGTTCATCTCCACTGAACTGTTTGAAAGCCAGTATTAGCCTTTCATAGTAAGCATGGACTGATTCCTTCACTTCTTGATGTGTTCCATCTATTTTAACCCAGTCTGTTTCCTTGGGGGGTACCTTATTTTTCAGGAAAGCCATAACCTGCTCATACTTTTTCATGACCTCCGGGTCTGGAGCTTCTGTCTTTGGATCTCTCGGGTATTCTTTAGTGGGCCAATCTTTGACTATCTTACATTCTGTCCACAAGTCTGCTGGTACAATTATATCAAACAGACTATTCAGGTTGATCCACAGCACTTTTGACAACTTCACAAATCTGTAAACCTGTCTATACCACTCGACGGGCTTCTCTCTTAGTCGAGGGAAATCATTTGTAAATGACAAAATATCTTGTCTGGTCCATGGGACATGTACGTACCCTCCTCCTGGAATCTCCCTCATGGGATAAGCTGTCACTGCTTTCTCCTTTTCTTTCATAGGGAATGTTGAGTATGTTCTGTCTGCTGCATCCTCTCGCTTTCTATACCATCTATCTTTCCATCTCTCCACATCTCCCCATTTTCTCAGCAAAGCAATCATCTCCTTAATCTGCCCTGTTCGGCCTGCATTATTCAGATTCTCAATGTTCTTATCTGTAAAATCCACTCGGTAAGGCTTTTGTAAAGCTTTTACCTTCTCCATGTCGATCCCCATTTCACTGGCTATTCCTTTCAACCTGTCATGTATGTTCTTTGCTGTCCATGTGATACTCTTACATAGGAATAGTATTTCCCCCTCCTGATAATTTTTCAGCGTTTCTGTAGGGATTGTTCCTACAATCAGCTCCTCCATTTCCATACGTATCCTAGCCACATCAATTCCCTGGGATTCTTTTTCTTTCCTCTGCAAAGCTTTCAGCCAATCATTCAAATCTTCAGCAGTTATCCCTGTGGATTTTTCTGAACCCACTGGTTCTGTCACTCTTTGTGGTTCTAAGATCGATCCTCCAATCATTCTGTTCCCTTCCACACAGCCGGAATTAAAACCTGTGTTAGTCTGCACATTCAACTCTCCTCCACATATGGTATGTCTCCACTGATTTTCTCCTGATCTCTACTGATTTTCTCCCGTTCTCATTTCTGTCTGCTCTGGAGGAACAATCAATCTGTTGGCTACATATGGAACTGTCAAACCACTTTCACCAACCCTCTGCTTTTCGAACACAGGCATAACCGGACCTATTGTTACAGGCACCGTAACTGCTTCAAGATTTTTGGTCAATTCTCTGATTTTCTCTGTCAATTCAAATATGGTTCTTGCTAGATCTCTGGTCTTTTCATCCTCAATATCATTCTCCCTTTCTCTTTCTCTTTCTCTCTCTCTTTCCCTCTCTCTTTCTCTCTCTCTCTCTCTTTCCGCAAGAGAACTACTGCTTTTCAACTCAGGGGTCATAACTTCTGTCTTTATAATCCACAGGGTGTCTCTCATTGGGGTAACTGCTGTTCCTACCTCTGGTTCTCGTCTATACGGGGGTGGTCTTTTGTAGAACATGTCATCTAAGACATCGTCATCAGACTCATTCACCCCATACCTCCTTGTTTCTACATTATGTTCTTTTTCTGTACACTTTCTCCCTTCTGTCTCCTCTGCAGTTCTCACAGGATATAATCCCTCAGTCATGCTGGCATCTCGCCATCTTCTCATCCGATCATGATGAGTTTCGCGATCATACTTTCGCCCGAACATATACCTGTAATTTCCTCCACTCCTCTGCTTTTCTCGCTCATGCACTTCATCTTCCCATTCAGTCAATGCCTCAAACTGCGTTGGCCTAGGCCGAGGCTCTAGGCTCATCATCCTCTCCCGTAAATTCCTCATTATGGCCAGATTAAATGAGCCATGCTCTGGGAAAGCTAAAACTCCATCCTCTTTAGTATACTTTACCCAGTTGTCTAACCAAATACAGGTATGATACCCATATTTCGCAACCATGAAGGATGCGGGGGTTCTTATCGGAGGAAGTAACTGTCCTTCCCTAGTCACAATATCCTTATCCTTGTCAAACCAGTTCTTAACCTTACTAAACAAGGATTTCTTTTTCTTTTCCTCAGCATGGTAATACATTTTCTGATTTTCCGCAACCCTTTTGTCTTTACTACTACTGTACGATCTCCTGTCCAATTGCAGCACGACTCACACTAACGCACCAATCCTGGAGCGTCTACGTCACTGACTCAGTCCACGAATCCCAGCGCGACTCACACCAACGCACCAATCCTGGAGCGTCTACGTCACCCTGTATGTCTCCCAATCCTTGCGCGGCGTACACTAGCACACCAATTACCGTGCTTCCACCGTTCTAACCCACTGTCCAATCACAGCGCGGTCTTCCTGACGTCAGCAGTCGCTGCAGCAGCTTCTGCTCCTGTCTCCTGTCTCTCTCGTCTACCCCTCCTTTACAAAACTATTCGGTAGACTTTGTTTCAACTTCTACGAGTCTGTTAGTTACAACATACAAACATCTCCATTGTCTGCTTCGCTAGCCACAGAACAGCAAAAAGACCTTTCCCACGAGAATTCCGCCTTTCCCGAGAGCAGCGCTTACCTCTGCCCTACTACAGAATCGTTACTTCCGTTGATAAAGTAGCACATCCCTCTACTCTACCCTTCTAACAAGCATCAATTAACTGTCTTCTCCGGAATACTCCTAAGAGTTTCGCAATTAACCAGAATGCCTTCTCATTCACGCACTTCCTCACCAGAAAATGTAGTACATTCACCCAGAATTCTGTCTTTCCCGAGAACAGAGAACAGTCTGTCCTACTACAGAATTATATCACACGTCAACAAAACAGCGCTTACCTCTGCTCTGTCCTTCTAACGAGCTCAGAGAATACCTATTACCTTTCTAGTGATAAGCGTTATCGGAATGCCATAAGGATCCCTGATACCTAAGACCAGAACTTCACAGATAACCTTCGCTATCATATACACTTCTCTCACACAGAAAATACGTTTCTAATGGTAACACACGGCGATGCTACCTCGTCGAACCCAGACAATGCGACGCGCAACTTCAATTGTCACACGTTTTCCCCTGTCTACATACAGGGCTAACAATCCCGCCTTTTTCCGAGAGCAGCACTCCCTCTGCCCTACTACGGAACTGTCACCGACTTCCTACGTCCCGGAAGCCGTACATACTACACAAAACTCAATACGACTTCAACATACAGTGTTAGTACAAACATCAATATTAATCAATAATCAATAAGCTTATATACACGCAAATTCACCAGATCAAGACAATAGTTAACCATCATTCTGCTACCAAGAAACTGGTGCAGATTGGAGCTTCCGAATCCCCTCTACTTCCACGGACGGAGTGATTTCACAGTCACACACGCACACACACATCACTCGCTGGTGGGGCCCATAACACCAGCATTCATCCTACCACTCTATCCGTGACATGTATAAGGGAAACACTTTTCTGTACCTTAACCAATCTGCATATACCTTGAGGTCAATGGCATCAACTAGTTGCTATAGATTTGGTGAAACATCATTTTACTAAATATTCAATAAACATGACAATAAAATAACCACCCGACACAGTAATTCAAACAGAATATTGTTTATCTAAAATTGTAAGAAAAGCCAATTAAATGCAAGTTCATTTCTCTCATATTTACCTATTCTGGCTAAAAGTCGTTTTCTAAGTCAGAACTGGTCCTCAGCAAAATAGTTAAAGTTTCTAGCCGTCATGTAGAGTCACCGTCCTCTCCGTCAGCATCGGGACCTCTGATCATTGGTTCGGGAAGAAGTGGCGCTAGACCTCTCTAGTCTACTAATATTTATACCAAATTTACATTCCAAATGTTGCAATCATATCTTACAAAAACAGTCGAATGGCGGAAATTATGTCGTCTTGGTACATTGGGATACAACGATAGTTTTTCTCACGCATTGATAGTCTCAAATAATGAATAGAAATTAGGAGTCCATAATTAATTCGTTACTTCTACAGATGTCTCTTTAGGATAAAATGTATCTCATTCGTGGGACCATTATAAGTTCATCAGGTCGGTATTCGGATTGGCAACAAATCTTCATGTTCAGGGGCATTTGGCATCTCTCCCAGATTTGTCGTCATGATCATGGCTTTTCAGTTCAATGGGAGGGCAAGGTCGCAGTCAGCGCGAAGCCTCCTTTCAATTTTCATCTACTCAAATGCAGGCTGCGGGTGGTAGCCATTTTCTAGCAGGCCACAATGGTCAACTTAAGTAAAAAGAAACACAAAACATAATTACTGCATAGAAATGATTATACAATGTTATTCCCCTGCTAAAACCCTTATGTGTATGTATTTATCTAGCCGCTTGCGACATCAAAAGCCATTAATGCGTGTTAATTATAAGCGCAAAACACAATAACATCACATAAGCAACATCTATTCTGTCAGTTTGCTCACTAACTTAGTTCACTTATTATTTTAGCCATGCAATAGCATTCCCACGTGTAATTCTTCTGTTAATAAGGTTGGTTAGACAAGACTCGACAAATCTTTAGTAATTACTAATTAATCAGTAGTACTTTTAATAATAACATACGAAAATGAAACAGGTATTTGGTTTTAAAGTAAAAACCCTGCTCCATCAGTGCTGCGGCCTACAGTCGAGGCCTCAAACCTGACGGCTGCCTCAACGGACCCAGATGCCAAGCTGCGCCTGCTACTGCCAAGTGGACGCCAGAGACTATCGGTGAGGAGCCATATATAACTACATTGGGCCCCGAGTGTATAGAACCTGCGTCATTATCGCAGCGGGGGGCCTACTCGCCACCTAACGGACGGCGCCATATTGTGGAGCCCTGGGAGCCCTTACCACACCCGGGGAGGTAGAGGACGATGTGCGGAACCCGGGTTGGGTGACAGGTTATGAAACTGGGGGCCGGATGCATGCCTGCTTGACCCCACTAACAGGACACTAGAGGCACAACAGCCTGTGTATATACGGCCCTGAGAGGGATCCCTGCACTGTGGTTTCTCTGGGTGCACTGTGTTGCTGAGTGAGGTGCTGGAGTTTGCGAAGGGATCCCCGACACTTACAGTTGCGGCGCGCCACGACCAGTACTGTCCCCACGGTATTTGCAACATCCACCTGGGGACTACGCCTCTAAGACTGCGAGCCTATCGATAGGACACCCTGTCATTACAGTTCACTGTTTGCATTACGGTACGACAACACCCCGTCAGGCTCACATACTCTGATTGGCGATGATGGGCCGCAACAAGGGAAAACACCAGGACACTGACCCTACTGTGCACCCCATGATGTCACAGGCAGACCCTAGCGGTCAATCGCAACTGCCCAGCTGCATTCCGCCTACAGCTGAAACGGACCACGTGGATAAACTGGACCTAATACTACAAGAAGTGCGGGACTCTAGGAAGGCTATTGAACAACAAATAGGCGCCCTCACGTCTGGTTTTACACTGCTAAAGGCGGACCATGCCAAATTAGCGGACAAGGTCAAGGAGAACACCGTGGCCATAGCTGATATAGCCCCTCAACAAGCCCAGAATACAGCCCACATACAGCAACTCCAGAAACAAGTCAATACCCTATTAGACCGTGTGGAAGACGCGGAAGGAAGGACACGGCGGAACAACGTACGCGTCATTGGGCTGCCAGAAAGAAGTGAAGGGACGGACCCAGCTAATTACATGGAGCAATGGTTCCGCGACCATGTTACCTCAGAGGGCCTCTCTGCTCAATAGTGTGTGGAAAGGGCACATAGAATACCTACCGGTCAGCCTAAACCGGGTGCCCCGCCGCGGCCTCTCATTGTCCGACTGCTGAACTATAGGGACAGGGATGCACTGTTGCAGAAAGCGCGGATACTGGACCGCATAAACTTTGAGAACAGCAGAATATCCCTGTACCCGGACTACACGCTTATAGTGCAGAGAAAGCGCTCCTCCTTTTTGGCCGTTAAATGAAAACTGAGGGACTTGAACCTAAAATGCGCATTACTCTTCCCGGCCCGACTAAAAATTATCTACGAGCGCAAGACACATTTTTTCGAAAGCCCGGAAGATGCTGAAGAATGGCTAGAGGTAATGGACCCTAAAGAGATCGGGGATAATGCCTCCCAAAGTACGCAGCATAGCTCTGGTAGAACGGAACAAAATGGCGTCCGTCGAAGCAGACGAATACGCAGAAACTCTCGGAGACCTAATCCGACGACACATCAACAGCAACAGAGTAAGGAGCAGGCATTCATCGCGGCCGCTACTTTCCGCCAGACCACGCTCATTGAGGATTCAGTATCCTCGGAAGAAGAATTAAACAGATCGGACTCGGAAGGCAGTGTGGCTCTGTTTCCCACCGTGACCCTTCAGACGGCGGATGGACTGTTTGGCTGACTACCATCAAGTGATGCTGCCTAAGGACTCGATTCTGTCACTGCTTTAATATCCTTTTATACTAAACCTATGTTACAGCATTGTGGGTCTTTATTTGCTTGAGCCCGGGGTTCCGTGAGACGGAGCTTGAGTGTAAAATGAAGCACGGCTTGCGCACAGAGTGCGGTGTTGGCAATGTCCCCCGATTTGCAAATGCTGTGGTAGCACAAGGCACTGTTCTGTTTGCCATGTTTTGTTGCATGGTCCGGTATAGTTGTTTGACCGGACCGAGTATTGGGTATTTTGGGGGGGGATGCAGTCCTTTTTAGGTCTCGGCTCGAAGGCTGCGCTTGCGCAGTCTCGCTCCGAGATTTAATGTTTAGGAGTGGGGCTTTAACCTGCCCCTTTTTTTTACCTCTTCTCCATTGGCTGGCCTCTTAAATGCTGGTCAGCCATTGGAGAAGAGGTTTGTCTCTCCAAACAAGCCCCGTCCTTTTCGGATTCGGGGGCGTGTTTTTTTGATTCTTTCTCTCCTCTGGAATGTAAACATTCCAGCCAATGGCAAGAGGAGAGAAAGAAAAACACGCCCCCGATTCCGAAAACGACACTGCGTTTCTCCGAGGCATTTCTGCTTGACCTCGGAGAAAGGCAGTGGTGTGCTCGTCCTCCTCTCCCCCTGCTCTCGGCTCCCTCGGTGCTCCCGTGTCCGGCTGCTGCTCTGGTCTCCTCCCCCTGTCCTCTCAGGCTGTGCACGTAGGGGAGGAATTCTGAAAAGCCAACCCAAAAAATCAATTAACGAAATTGTTAACAGGTTTGTGAAGAGCCAATATTCATTAGCCTGTTTCTTAAACAGTAAAACATTAATTAGCCGGATCAGCAACACGGGAAGGGGACTCTGGGAAGTTGCCGCCCCTTCGTTTCCTCATCAGTGGCCATCGGCGCGAGGCCAGTTCCCAGCCCATCCGTTCGTTTCCTTAGGCTGGAAGAGCCCACGACCCCCTGCACAACACCTCCCCCTGAACTCGACCAAGGCCTCCGGTCCCTTGACCTTCTCATATTTCCCTGAGCCGAAAAAGCCTGGGACACGGCAGCCCTGCGCATACCAACCAGTAAATCGAGGACCCCCGCCCCATACAATCTCGCCATCATGACGTGGAGCCTTTCCGGATTGGGACCACGTGACCCCTGCACATTCTCGCCCGGGACCCCCCGGCCCTGCACATTCCAAAGAGACAAGACAACTTGCGACGGGACCCCCACCCCCTACGACATATTCCCTGCATACACACGCGAGCACGGGATCCCCAGCCCTACAGTCCCATCCCTACTTCATGAAGAGTGGAGAGACAGACATAGGGGCGGTAGAGAGAGCCATAGAACAAGTAAGCAAAGTCAATATCCTGGCGTGCACCTGAGCCCCCTCCCGCACCCGCCTCGCGTCCAGTATTTTCAAGACAATGGTGGCAGCCAGTCACCATCCGGACACGTCACCGACGACAGAACGTGGTATTTTCATGAACAAGTTAATTATTAAATGAGTCACTAGCCTCTGCAGGGGAGGGGATGCTGGGGGACGCCAGCGGCTTCTCCTCAACTCCCACTGACAATGTAGCTTGAACATGTTTACATTTTTCTCAAAAGAAAAGTGGGTATATCACTGTTGGGAGAAATGTTGCTAAGTGGCGGGACACCACGCACGGGGCATCAATTGCTATTTAAGACAGCAATAAATAGCTTCTCTGACCATTTTCAAAAACATATGTATTCACTCTGTCGTTAATCATCAAATGTAGTGTTTGTACGACTTTAAGGACAAAGGAAAGTCGTGCTAATGTGCTGTCTATTTATTTTTATTGTAGTAGTTTTATATAGCGCGAATTCGACCCGAAGGTATTGAAACGGTTTATATGAGCATCAATTACCTTACATAAAGTCACGCTCATTTTTTTAGGCACGGAAAAATTAAAGTGATTTGCCCAGGATCACAGGATGTGGTGCTGACGCCGATGTCATGTTCCCCAAGTCCAAAGTCTGCAGCTCTGCCTATTACGTCACATCCGCTCTCAGATTCAGATGAATGCATTATGGGAATGTTTCTTATGATCGTTGCTGCTTTATAGAAGGCTGTATTGAGTAGTGCTCGCTCACCCCCCAAGTTGGAACAGTTTTGCTCGTCCATTAAAAGTCTCAAAAACTATTAGACGTTGCACGATCTTCCCCGGAGCAGAGTTTTGCACACTGGCCAGTTTACTTTTGCCCTGGAAAGAGCGTGTCCTGCTGGGCAGTCAGTGCAGAACTAAAAATAAAAATGAGTGCCGATGAGTGCCACCTGCAACCACCGGTTCACATTTACCGGTGTGTGTGTGGTGTCAGTGTTATGCCGTTATGTGTGCTGCGAAATGCACGCATGCGTTGTGGTTGTGTTAACTATTGTGTTAGGATGATTTTGGATATAGAAATGCGTTTAAGCGTTGAGCGTGGTTCCTTATGCCAACGAAGGTGCACTCATATGCACAAATGTGTGTTTGTTGAAGTTTGTGTCCCTTTCTTCTGCGTGCTTGTGAGGCTGTAAGAAAATAAAACTTTATTAAAGATAATAAAACCCCAATGTGTATCCGTGCTTTGCGGCGAATGGCTATACCGGTTGTGTTTGTGTATTTAGAGCAGACGATTGTCACGCCATCATAAACACCTTTTAATAACTGTGTGTGTGTGTGTGTGTGTGTGTGTGTGTGTGCGTGTGTGTGTATGTGTGTGTAGGTGGCTCTGCGGGTGGCTCTATTTGTGTGTGGGTTGCTCTATGTGAGTGGCTCTCTGTGGGTGGCTCTGTGTGTGCGGGTGGCTCTATTTGTGTGTGTGGCTCTGTGTGTGGGTGCAAATGCAATAGGTCTCGCATTTGAGAGTGATTAAGCTATTGACAGTGTAAATAACAATGCCGTTTCTTTAAATGTTTTAAAAACAAAAACATAAACAAAAATAATGTCATGAGCAATGCCAATAGCTCTACCTTTAACAATGCCGAGACCATTGCATTGTAAATGCTTGTTATTTGTTAGGTATGAGGCAGCTTGTCACTGCTGGGTACAGGCTATGGACTGACCATGGGTATGAATTGCTATTCCAATGCACGCACTCAGTCAGTATAACATTGTAACGTGGAATGTTAGGGGATTGGGCTCGGTGCAGAACGCCATAGAATACATGCACAACTACTTAGGAGGAAGGCACAAATAGTGTTTTTAAAAGAATCCCATATGCTGGATCAGGAGGCTGTGAAGCTCCGTAAGAAGTGGAGAGGGCAGGTTTTTACTACTAGCTACTCTGGGTATGGGCGCAGTGTCACCATATGGATACGACATGGGGTACCATTTACATCTATGGAACAGCGACTTGACAAGCAGGGGTGATACATTTTTTTACGAGGGTCCCTCGATGGTCAGCAAATTGTACTGGGTAGCATATACGGACCGAATACTGAGCAGGAACGTTTTTTCACCACTTTGAATCTAGTATTAGCAGGCTGGGAGGCACACCCCTGGATTATAGGGGGTGATTGTAACACAATTATGGACATCACACTAGATAGATCTTACCCCCCTGCATGGCGCAGGATTGATTAAACAAGCAAAGGCGCTCTGCAGTTGGGCGGATGGCTGGGCCTTAAGCGATGCATGGAGAATGCGACACCCAACGCACAGGGAATACTCGTTTTACTCCCCGGTGCACATGCTACACACAAGGATAGATAGGATTTATTGCTCGAACACGATTGCGATGCAGGTCACACACACTACATATCTTGCAAAGACCTTTTCAGATCACAACCCACTCGAGTTAACGATTACGTGGGGCAGGATAGCTACTCCGGTACCAACATGGAGATTATGGCCACAATTGCTCGAAGACACAGTATTCCGTACCGCCATGGCTGACACCATTACACATTACTTCCCCGAAAATACTCACACAGCTTCTAATGGTCTAATTGAGTGGGCTACTTTTAAGGCGGTAATACGAGGGAGGGCTATCAGCACGACAGTGGAAGCTAGACAGGAGATCCATAAGTCCCTCATAGACACGGAACGGAAAATGGATAGACTAGAGAAGGAGGCAGCACATGACAGGGGGAAGCAGGAGGCACTTCAGGAAATACTTATCCAACACGCGGAGCTATTAGAATCCCTTTGCACCATAGGTTACCAGCGTTACACACAGAGATGCCACACTGAAGCGGATAAATCAGGAGCGCTTTTGGCTAAATTGCTGCGAGATGACCCCCCTGCCATTATGATTAGGGAAATTAACACCCCGGAGGGCGATACGGTTTACACCCAAGATGACATTAATACAGCCTTTTGCAAATACTACGCTACATTATACAGTAAACCTGCACATAGTGCGGACACGCGAATAGATGATTTACTACATGAGTTGCCGTACCCACGACCGACCGCAGAAGCTCTGAAAGACCTCTCAGGCCCAGTCACCAAGGCTGAAATCAAGGCAGCAATTAAAGGACTTCCCCGTAACAAAACCCCGGGGCTAGATGGGTTGCTGGCAGAATTCTATGACACCTACATGGACTCACTCCTGCCCCATTTAGAGCTTTTGTATAACACGGCGCTGGAAAAGGGGACACTGCCACTCACGACGGCCCAAGCACTGGTGGTCACCCTCCCAAAGCCAGGTAGGGAACCCACTGACATGGCGAGCTACCGTCCCCTATCTCTCTTAGCAACGGAATACAAAATTCTTAGCAAGATCCTAGAAAACAGACTCCTGCCCTCCTGAATAAACTGATACACATAGACCAAACAGGTTTTCTGCCAGCCCGGAACACGTCTCTGAATGCCAGGAGACTGCACTACCTCATGTCGGCCGCCTCACCACATCACACTCATGCTGGCTGCTTATCCCTAGACCTCCGCCAAGCGTTCGACACGCTGAACTGGGAATACATGTTCAAGGCACTTGCAAAATTTGGACTGCCGGAGAATTATGTTAAATGGCTCCGCCTGCTATATCACGCCCCCACTGCCCGTGTCCGCACTGGAGGCCATATCTCGGCTGAATATTCGATATTCTGCGGGACGAGGCAGGGGTGACCAATCTCACCACTCTTGTTTATACTAGCGTTAGAACCCTTGGCGATTAAAATACGAGTAGATGCACAGGAGATGGGCATTCCGATTGGGCCTACCACCCACCTCTTCTCGGCATATGCAGACGACATTATTCTATACATTAGGACCTGAGGTCGGATTTGGCACCTCTGGCTGAGATATTTGCTGCATTTGAACGTATATCGGGTCTGGCCATAAACCCGATGAAGTCTCACGCCTTTTTCTTTCGAGAACAGGCGCTACCCACGGATATCTAATTCGAGCCCATGACAATAATGGTCACTCCACACACCTTTAAATATTTGGGCATACATGTCTTATCGGACGCCCACTGATCTGCAAGATGGCAACCTACATAGAGCAATCAGAGCCCTAAGGTCTAGCATTGCCTTCTGGACCACATTGGCGCTGTCAGTAATGGGAAGAGTGGCTAGAACAAAAATGGTGATCTTTCCGCGACGGATTTACTATTTTACGAATTTACCGGTGTTGCTCCCACAACGTACTTTTAAACTCTTAAACACCATGATGGTGGATCTCATCTGGGGCTCTGGCAGACGAGGGATAAGCCTCCAAAAGCTTAAACTGGGCACGGATAAAGGAGGCCTCGGAGTACCAGACCTCAGGGCATATTACTATGCTTGCCAACTGCAATGGCTGTCCTATTGGACGGCCGGATGCAACCTCCAAGAAATAGGGTACACTGACTGAGATGTTGCAGGAGGCGCCTTACATACACTCCTACTGCCGCGATGCAAACTCCCACAGCAACTTTCTACCCTGTTGCTCACGGCACTACAATGCTGGAAAGCAGCCCTCCATTACACGTGTACACATCCAGCTTATGCCGGCAACATCCCCCTAGTGGGTATACCACTAACAGCTGGGCGTATCACAAAACGCGCCATTGCGCCACGGACCGACGCAGGAGTTCACACAGTGTCAGACTTGTTCCACGAGGGACAGTTACTGGACTATGGCAACTTCGTTAGGGAGACGGGAGTGCCCGACCATATGTACATATTACATGCAGCAGTAACACACTTTGTCAAGACACATTGGGACCCGCAACGGCAGGAGCCAGCCACAAACAAATTGGTTAAGATGCTATACTACATGGGGAGGGGCAGGCACTTGGTAAAATGGCTATACGTTGGGATCCGAGCTCACGCGGGGATAGCCCTCATTACGCTGCGAGCCATATGGTCGGAAGATATAGGGCGGGTCCTCAATGATAAGGAATGGGAGAAAATCATAGCACACCCTAGGAAAATTACAAGAAATGCAAAATTCAAATTTATTCAAAGCATGATATTGCATAGGGCCTACCTCACGCCCCATAGGTTAGACAAAATGTTCCAGCAAATGCAACACCACTGCCCCAGATGTTACGAAGTGGGAGCCGATTTAGCTCACATGGTATGGTCCTGTCCACACTTGGGGAGGCTTTGGGACTCGGTCAGACGACACGTAGCTGCTGCCACGCAAAGGGACGTAACCAGCACCATGGAGGAATGTATATTGGGCCTCCATAAGTCCCCCTCAAAACACAAAGTGCAATATAGGTTTATAAACCTGCCATCACTCCTCGCAATACGGGCCATCACCATGCGGTGGAAGTCCAAGAAACCGCCCTCCACACATGCAAGGCATAGCAAAATGGTCAGGTGGGGTAGCGCTAAAAGTGCGGCCCTGCGACGGCAGGAGACCAAGGGACTACGGAAAACCCCGATAGCATTGGAGTGGGATGTAATGTTAGAAACCTTTAAAATGCAGGAAGTGGATGTCGTGGAACTACACAATAGCTCGCAATGATGACTGTGGGTCCTGGAGCCGGTCCTCGGACACAACACAACACTTACAATGACAGGAATATGAATCATTGGTTAGCAATAGATAGTAATGTATCTCGCACTAGGAATGTTATTGATTTGATAGTGACAATACCTGCTGGAATCTGAGGATTAAGGTTCCCTTAGGGAAGACTGCAACAAGATGAAGGACTGTAGGAAGGGGGAGGGGAAACAAGTTGGGGACATTGGGTAAAGACTGTTACTGACAAATTATTATGATGCACAGTGGACTTTTTGTTCTCTTTCTTGTCCTTTACTAATACGGCCAATGATGCAGCACTGTTGCAGTATGTACCATTTCAATGCTTAGAGTAACGTGCTAGTGGTACCAGCCTACCTGAACAGCAGACTCAGCTTCTACACACCCACCCGCCAGCTCCGCTCCACCAATCTCGCCCTCGCCGCGGTCCCCCACATCCAAAGAACAACCTCCGGCGGCAGATCCTTTTCCTACCTCGCCGCCAAGACCTGGAACACCCCTCCCTACCCACCAATGGCAGACGGCAGACCCAAGACCCACTCGCCTTCAGGAGACTCCTCAAGACCTGGCTATTCGAGCAGTAGCGCCCCCCCCCCCCCCCCCCCCAGCGCCTTGAGACACTCACGGGTAAGTAGCGCGCGTTACAAATTCTCTGATTGATTGATTGATTGAGTGGTATGTTGTATGTTGAAAAAACTACTAATAAAATTTGTTTAAAAAAAATAGTCTAGCTAGAGTCCTAATTATAAGCATATAAGCAACAACATACTGATGTATTCGAACACCACAGTAGAACACTATCAGCATGTAAAAGCCACCCTGAAGAGGCTCTCAGATTATGGCCTCATGTTGCACTGTGCAAGTTCTTTGAGAGCCAGGTATGGTTATTTAGGTACATTGTCTCTATGGAAGTCATCTAAAATATTCCCAAGTCAGAAAACATTAAAAAGAAATTGCTGGCACCCACCTCGACAACAGAAGTTCGGAGCTTTTAAAGGATTGCCAGCAATTGTGGCTGCTTCATCCATAGTCTAAGCCTCTAAGGCCTCTAACAAAGGCACACGCAAAGTGCAAGTGGAGTGAACCTCAAAACAGTTTGTTTAAAAGAGTCATAGCAGAATTACTCCACGATACAACGATGACTCACTGACATCAAAACTCCCTATGCCTACATTGAAAGATTGGCATTGGCAATTAATTGGTGGTGCATTCACTTCCACTTATACTTCCATGGAGGAACCCCTTGAAAATTTGTTTCACTGTACATCGCAGGACTCCCCACCAAGGATCGAACAATGTGTAGTGCAGTTGCAAGCATACTAGGTTGACGTCACCTATCGGCCAGGTGCTGACAACCCTGCAGTCCTTCTCTCCCAAAAGCAGCATGAAAGCAGAATCATGACAAGGGGAAAATACCAAGGTGCATGCGAGGCAAGTCACCAAGCTGTATGTCCTCAAGCCTTAGAACTGGGTGGCTTTGCTCTAGAAACTGAAAAGGACAAATGTCTGCAGAAAGCAGTGGCATAGCAAGGGGGGGTGTCCGCCCCAGGCAGCACATGTTTTGGGGGTGGAGGCGGCTGCCCCCCTCCTCCTACATGTGGCTGTTGCAGGGCAGCGGCTGCAGGAATTGCCAGCACCCCCCTCTTACATTTGGCCGCCGCAGCTGGCAAATGCAAGGCACGACAGGGGCGGCCTAACGCCTAGCTACGCCACACAAAGAAAGTGATGAAGCTTTCAAGCTGAACAAGTGGAAGACATCTGTGAACTAAATGCAACAATACAATGAGAAATCCAGATAATTAGTTAAACAACTGTGCAAAGCTAAGGTGGACCTCAGTGGAATGGCCGAAGAGCTTGTCTTGAGGGGCTGAAGGATTGTTGTCCCCTGACGAAGCAAGACACAGTTGTCACACTCACTCACGAAGGGCATCAAGGTATCGCGGAACCAATATGCACACACACTTCTCTACACCAATCTACACTAACGGCCCTACACCCACATTTCACATACGGCAATGGAATAAAAGATCTCTGATAAAGAGCCCCTTTGTGGGTACCCAACGGCCATTGCAGCGCCAGCCTGTAGGAGAGTTGGATCTCCTTCACATGGGTACCGTAATGATCAAAGATGTCTCGTAGACAGGCCGCTTAGAGCAGATTGTAGGTTTATTGGTTAGCCATAAAGTCCATGTAGATCTCATGTAAGGCCTCAGCTAGGCCCCAGTAAAGCCCCTGTAAAGCCCCACCAGGAGCAGCCTCCCTGCTGCTCAGCCCCATCTCTCCAACTGCCAACTCCTCCAGTCCCACACACCAACATTCCAAGTGACATCACTCATGGCTGAGCAGCAAGGGACAGGACAGTAATGAGAAAGATGTACAACAACAACAATAGATTATAGCACATCTCCCTTCCTTAGAAAAACAAGCAAAAGATACATTGAATCAAGATAGCACAAAATCAAAAAGGAAAAACATAAAGCAAGTAATTATACACCAAATCAGCAAATAGTCGCAAGAAAATAACAATAACAAAAGAATGATGAACACCATCCCCCTCCCCAGAGAAACAAATTAGATGGTACACACTAGAACATATAACATTGAAATAGGGAAACGCACCTCCCTATGAACTCCAACACTGTAATAGGGGAAAACACCTCCCTATAGGGGAAAACACCTCCCTTAGACACATATAACATTGAAATAGGGAAACGCACCTCCCTATGAAACTCCGATACCGTAATAGGGGAAAACACCTCCCTATAGGGGAAAACACCTCCCTTAGACACAAAGAACATTGAAATAGGGAAACGCACCTCCCTATGAACTCCAATTACTGCAATAGGGGAAAACACCTCCCTATAGGGGAAAAACACCTCCCTTAGACACAAAGAACATTGAAATAGGGAAACGCACCTCCCTATGAACTCCAATTACTGCAATAGGGGAAAACACCTCCCTATAGGGGAAAAACACCTCCCTTAGACACAAAGAACATTGAAATAGGGAAACGCACCTCCCTATGAACTCCAATTACTGCAATAGGGGAAAACACCTCCCAAAGATTCTGCGAACACCGTAATAGGGAAAACTTCCCCTATGATACTCCAAGATATCAAAACTTGTAATAGGGGAACACCTCCCTATAGGGGAAAAACACCTCCCTTATGAAAAGGAACACAAGTCCCTGTGAACAGAATTAGCACCCAAAACGTCTCAAACTGAACTAGAACACACAGTTCCTCAACACCATGAAAACCAGAAATGGAGGATCACTCACTAGTAACCTCACCATAAAATTGTACACAGCACCTTTAAACTAGGACTGAGGCACACACTACCCTACAGCCTCAACATAAAGGACACATTTAGGAAGCTAAAACGGAACACACACCACCCCCACAGGAAAGAGACACACACACACACCCCCACAAAACAAAATTGCAGGAATAAAACTAACGAAGGTGCAGCATGTAATAAACAAGACCTATAAGCACCAAACATCAAGAAGAAACAACACTATTACTAGAGATTCTGACTTCCAGCATTATAACTATTTGACTTGTAAAACTTGAAACGAAGGATGCCACCCATGTCCAAACGATGATAAAACACCGTTACCCAAAAACTCCAGGAGGCCACAGTGCAGACCAGTCAGCGTGAATAGCTTCGTCCCGCGACGGCAGTTCAGTCAGCATGACTCCATGAACAAACGTTTATAATAAGTCCTCAAAGACGTGGTTGGCGTTGGTTGGCAAATAGAAAAGGTTCGTGTCTTAAGATGGCGGCACGCTTTTCCACGCCGCACCGGGTGGCTCACGGCACGCTCTGTGTGCCAAACGTCTAATAACCAGAAGTGAAGACACCAGAAGACGTCATAGAAGAGACAGCGCAATCTCCCAGATGTCGGTAAGTGTTCACGCGCTGATAGAAGCATGCGCCCCAGCTTTTTAAATGAGGAGTTAAACCAACAAACCGTACCAACAGTAAACGCTGATCGCGCTATATTAGCATAAGAATGAAAGGGGTATACGTGCTCGTAATGGCCAAAGTCTCGCACAGGCTCAACACAAACCCCAAATAAAGATGCGAAAAATGCTTGGTCTCAAACTTGTGCTCAGATTAACGTCAAACACCCCATCAATCCTCAGGGATGCGTAGGCAGGCAACAGGACATGCGGTCCTCCAGGCAAATGTATTAATCAAACCCCAACTTTTGAAATATGAAAGACATCGATGTACGCGCTGGCTGCAGATTTCGAGGCACGACTAGCCTCAGATCATTACTGTGACACACCTCATCAATCCTCAGGGTTCTCTTAGGCAGGCAATGCACTTCGATTTCTCCATGCCACACAGCATCACACCCTTCTTAAGGACTCGGCCAGCATAGCGTGAACAAGTAAAATTTCAAGTAGCAATGACAAATGTCAAAATTCAAACAGAGTTTCGGGAAGCACAGTTCCAAACAGGAACAGCAGGTTCAGACAAGAGCTTGTCAATGTTGCGCTGGCCACAGACGCTCTTCCACATGAAAGGTTTAAATTACAAGTCACAGCACATTTCCAGGCTTCTTTTCAGTCAGTCAGATTCTTGTACATCCAAGTGGAACTGGCACTTACGTATTAGGGCGACCGATGGAGTGGTCACTGGTGGGGCTTGAGCGTCAGTTTCCTCACAATACACAATTACTCTTGAAGTTACTTGAAGTCCTTTTACTAGAATTAATCATGGAGTTCCTTTCCCTTGAAAATCCTTTAAGCTTCATAAAGCATAATCCAGCACACGCGTTAGTTCCTCCCATCCTCGTCGCCAGTGTAATGATCAAAGATGTCTCGTAGACAGGCCGCTTAGAGCAGATTGTAGGTTTATTGGTTAGCCATAAAGTCCATGTAGATCTCATGTAAGGCCTCAGCTAGGCCCCAGTAAAGCCCCTGTAAAGCCCCACCAGGAGCAGCCTCCCTGCTGCTCAGCCCCATCTCTCCAACTGCCAACTCCTCCAGTCCCACACACCAACATTCCAAGTGACATCACTCATGGCTGAGCAGCAAGGGACAGGACAGTAATGAGAAAGATGTACAACAACAACAATAGATTATAGCAGTACCCCCACATTTTGCGGGTGTTTCACTGTTTTTCGACCTTAGTCTGGCTGTGGCCCTGCTAATCAGGACCCCAGCCTAGCTGCTTCCTCTCTAAAATGGTTTCCATGTACATTAGGTACATCTCTAATTGGATTCTGGAGTGCCTTATAAGTCCCTAGTACATGGTATACTATGTACCCAGGGCATAGGTACCTCAGAGGCCTACCAGGGGCTGAAGCATGTATTATGCCACCCCTGGGAAGCACTCCAAAATGACACCACAGGTCTGCTACTGCAGCCTGGGTAAGGTGGTGCATGCACCGCTTACTGTGGTATAGGCTACCTATATCACTACCAATGCACACACATATAAAACTATAAGTCACTCCTAGGGCAGGCCTTAACAATCCTGAAGGCAGAGTGCTTGTTTTTTTTTTTTGTGATAGGGTGCCCCTGCATGAGAAGAGCCCCTCTGCAGCGTTCGGAGTACCTCCTCTGATGCTGTTTGTGGTGCAGCCTGACCATATACTCTTAAGTGCGTTATAACCTTGTGGTAAATGCTAACTTTGGACTGGCTGCACGGAAACATGTTGTGTTTGGTGTCAAACACTTTGGAATACTACCTACCCCGCCAGTTCTGGCGGCGGGGGTAGCATTCCACCCTTCTAGAGGGAGAGACATGTTCACACTGGTCTACCCGGTAAAGACTTTCTAAAGCCCTGGCATCACAAAATGGATGCCACTGCCACAGACACGGGTCTGGCCTCCTGCTGCTGGCCGAAACTCCGGCAGGGGAGGCCTAGACAATAGGTTTCCTGTCCCAGGGAGGTGTAACCAACTCCCCAGACAGGCAGATGTGTATTGGGGCTGGGCGGGAGCACTCTCTGGTGCTTTGAAGTCCTGCACTGGGGGCACACTTGGTGTCCCTGTGCATAGTCCAGTTCAATCTAGTTGCAGGGGCTACCTGCCCCTGCTCTGGTGCGAAACTGGACAAAGGAAATGGGTGTAACCACCCGTCTTTCCAAACCCTCCCATAGGTGGGTCCCTAGAGTATGTCCAACCCCCAAACTTAGTATAAGTATGGGAACCCAGTCCTTGAGACTTTAGATTACCCTGGACGAAACTCTGCAACATATATCCTGAACCTTCGACTTTCTATTTTTGCTAGAAGACTGAAGAAATCTCCCTTGGGGTCAAGGAGTGACTCCCCTGCTTGGCAGGCACCAAAGAAGCAACTGTCCGTTCTGCAACTCTGAAGCTCCTGCCGGACGCCGAAGTCTTTGCATCACCAGAGGTGGATTTTCAGACTTCCCCGAGGCTACCCTGAGTCCACAGCAAAGCTGAGGCCCATGGCTATCATGGGTGACGTGGAACCGTGACCCCTGGACACAGTGATCTTTTGCCAATCCATCATCTTTCTGGTCTTCCTCAAAGTTGTGCTTTGGGCTCCGAGAAGTCCCAGCCTTGAGCACCTCCTGCACCGAAGATCTCTGGCCTCCACTCCACGAGTGACCTGAGGGCCAGTTTCAAGTGTGACCGCTCGAGGCTCCTTTGCGATCGCTAGCCCATTGGCTAGTGGGTCCCCATGAAGGCAACTCCTCTTCTGATTTGGCTTTCCTGGTTGCTCCAGACGTGCCCCAACTTACCCTTGCTGGGTGAGTCCCCCAGACCTTGCTGGTCTGCACCGACGTCTTTCTTCTATTTCCACTTGACTTGCCGTTGCCAAGGCTTGTTGGGTCCATCCTGGTCACCAACACCGCAGCACTCGACAGACTTTGTGGGACAGCTCGAATCCAGCTCCTGGTTGTCATCGATGCCTTCTGGACCTCGTGGCTGAAGACTCCCGTCAACTCACCTGAAGCACCCGACATCTGTGGGCATTGGACTATCGTGCCCCTGGTCACTGGTATGTGACCCAGACTCTGTCCCCTCTGCTTTCAGGTTCCTTCCATCCTTGATCCAGGCTTGGATCTCTTCGGACACTTCTCCTCTTCACGGCAGCAGCACTTCTTTGTCAGCTTCCATTGAAAACAGCGACGCGACCCGACACCAAAAGACACCTATGCACCCGGCTTCCCTGGGTGAGGTAACTCGAGTACTCTTGTGCTCCCGTGGGTGTTGGCCCTAGACACCTCTAAGACCAAAAGGGTTCGCTTGTAGTTATCCTCTAAGTGTCCTTATACTCTTAATTTCCAACCGTGACTTTCCCCATAGAAATTAACAGCGATTTGCGGCTGTGTTCTCACACTGCACGCGTCCCCCGTGGGTCCCGTGTGTCACTACCTTGGGTGGTTCCTTGTGGTCCAAGCGCTTCTACAGGCTTTAGGCCTTGTGTCTAGTTCAGTCGTGGTTCTTATACCACTTTATTGGTATATGGTTTGGTACGCCCCTAGGGCCCAAACGTGTATTTGTGCTTTTACTGTTGAATACTGACTTGTAACTTAAGTACTTCACACTCCAGCCTCATAAAGAGACTAGAGGGGTGTGTTTTATCTTAAATACATATATTTTAAATATATACCTGGTGTGGTTGTCCTGTCATTTGGTCATTCAAGAGATTATAGACTGGTAAAACAAGCTGCTTTACATTCCTTCAAGACTTAGCCTGAAGGCTGCTCTCCATAGCTACCACTAGGATAGCTTTCAATAAAGGTTGTCTTTAACCTATCACCATAAGGGGTTTGTTTGGACTGGTACAAGGTGCCCACTTTAATTAGTGGACAGCACATACAAGGCCAACTTCTCACACAGCCAAATGAAGAGCATGCCCTATAATGAAGCATGACACCCATCTGGGTCTGTGAGTGCTCGTGTTCCTAAGGGAACGGACCACCCAGTCTGCTTCCTTAGATACTGACCAACTGCATACACTCCTGTCCTTTGCCCTAAGGAGCTGCATACCCTTGTTGACAGACTACATTGAAAAATTGCCTTTGACAATCTTCTAGCCACACCAGGGCAAAATCATCAATATATGTCTCAATAGAGTCCAAATCTCTCTGACCCAGGAAGTGTACAACCAGTCATACTATCTTTGCAACTCCTAGAGTATGTCTTCACTAGCAAAAACTGGTGCTCTACCATCGCCCACCACCTGCAATATGCGGCTACTGTGTATGTCATCACTGATGCCCAGCATCCAGACCAGAATACTATCAGACAGTTCATCCTGACCAAAATGTCTAGCCAATGCATGATGCTCCAAAAAGGTCTCCTTTCAAACAACCTGTTGCCAACACTTCTGCAACAAGCCATTCATTTCAGCTAAATAGCCATTTGTTGTCATGACTTGTGACTTTCCCTCCAGGGTCTTAATAGTTAGCTCACTGTACTCTAGTTCTGTCTGAATATTTTTAATGATAGCTGCAAGTTTGATAATGACTATGCCGCGTAAATAAACTTTAAAGGCCTCCCATACTGTAGCCCAATTGGGGACTGTTTCCACCTTGAATTGAACAAAATATCAGTAATGGCAGTTCAGAATTCGACCCTGAGCATCACATCTGACAGTGGCCCTGAAAGGGATATCCTTCGGGTGGTTTAAGTGCTAAATGATTAGAAAATCTGTGCTGGCCCAACTTTCTAGCAAAGCTAGCAGTACATCGAGGATCCAAATGTGTCTCTTGTAACATTGCTGTATCCACGCCATGCCCGTCAAGATATGCCAGAACCCTCTGGCCTTTTGAGGAATATTTAGGTCATTGATATTTCATGACAGTAATGTCATTATTTTTCTAGACAAGATAACACATTGACCTGTCTACAGAAATAACACTGTTGATGTGCAATGTACTCGTACATAAGCATCCTGATCCAAGCAATAAAATAGCAAACCGAACATGTCAAACTATTCCCAATTTCCCCTTTCACGCCTCTCCCACATTGAGAACTCCAATTGGCAGTGCCAGTTCCCTCTAACTCCCAATGTACTCACCTGTTAAACCAGTACCATGATGGTACAGACCAGGGAGCATTCAAGTAGTGATCCCTACTATTGGTGGAGGAAGAGGAATGCCCCGTTGTTGCTGGTGTCTTTTCAACATTTATCACAGAAAAAAGAACCCTCGGGTCTCAAAAATAGGACGAGAGCAGGTGGTTTTGCAAGGAGGTGACTCACCAAACCCTGGGATATCCCTTTTATAGGACGAAATTCCTCACCCACAAAAGGTGGCATTCTTCATCATTGGGATTCTCCTTGTACCAGGATGCCTAGTCCAAGCACAGGCTACAACCCCCTCACTGAGAGGGAGGAGCTCAGGTATGTTTTAGTTATTACTCAGACGTATACTAAATACCACAATGATGAGTTTCTAATCAGGTCAGGTGAGAGGTGCAGAACAAGAAAAGAGTGATAGTAAAAAAGTAAAAATAGCTCCCAGGTACGAAATGTACCTTTATTGACACGTCCTGGGGCTAGGGTTAAAAACAGGGCACTAGCAGCAAAAACATATACCTGCAGTTAGTGACAATAGTGGTCTACGTGTTTCAGCCTATTGGCCCTAAGAAAAAGGTGTTGCGGCTTTCGTCAGAACCAACTTGTGCTGCTGTATAAGGTAGTGAATGTTAAAATTCCAATATAGTATGGAGTGACAAGAGTGATAACTAATACTCAAAAAAAAGTTCTGAGTAACTCAAAGAGAAGTAAAAGATATGTTAGATACACAATACAAAACCAGTGATCCTTATTCCATCTATGGTATGGTTTCCGGGGGATTCACTAGTGACACCTATACAGAGGCATAACTATATTGGAATTTTGACATTCACTACCTTTTACAGCAGCACAATTTGGTGTAGGGGAAGCAAAGCATGTGTATCTAGTGGCTGAACTCAATTGCCCAATGTGAAACCAAAAAACCTGGGATGAAACCCCGGCTTCTCCACTGGCCCAAATTGTGTGACTGTGGGCAATTGTTTTATTTCAATTTCCCTCCTTTTTCTTCATTATCACATAGAAGAGGAACTCAAAATACTTGACTTCAGGATGCGTGCTGCACAAAACCATCTCCTGTGCTTGGGTATAGTCACTAATAGCATTGTTGTCAGGGTGGGGGGGGGGGGGGCCATGAACGTTTCTAAATTCATGTTTGAAAACCATTACTTTAAAAAAAAAACACTTCTGAAGGCACTGCTATAATTTGATTTACTAAGATGAAATGGTTTTACAGGTCAATGAAATATACATTTTGAATTTTTAAAACACTGTCTTTAAAAATGAAGGTGTTCCTAAAGTTAAGGGCCTAGTTACTTCCTTTCCCAAATGGCAATTAAACTTTAAATAAGTGCTTGCTACACATTTAAATTTTTTTTAATGTTAGTGCTGACTCAAGTAAACAGCAGCCCAATGCTGCTGCTGCCCGGGGGCCCCATGTAAAGGTCAGGAGGGCCATATGCGGCCCGGGCCGTACTTTGAGTATCACTGCTCTAGTGGCTATGGCCACTCTGAATAAATGATACCCGATAAGAGAGATGTCAATGCCTGCCTCTAATACGATGCATCTTACCCACCTTACTAGTGCAGGAGTGGAAACAGGAGAGTAAGAACTGTCTAGAAAGATAAGGAGTAGATCTGATTGGGAAGGTCTAATGTTTCTTGTGCTAATTTCATAGGAGAAAAGGACTTTTACAGTGCACAGATTGGGTTCTCTTGGAAAGGAGGGAATAGGCATTGGTTTGGAAAAAGATTGTATAAAAACTATAGTTTATAACAAGCATTTGCAATGCAATAGGTCTCGCATTTATACGAGTTTGAGCTATTGGCATTGTAAATGACAATGCTTTTTATTTAAGTTTGTTTTTTTTAAAACATAAATAAAAGGCACTGTCATTTACAATGCCAATAGCTCAAACTCGTATAAATGCGAGACCTATTGCATTGCAAATGCTTGTTGTCCCTTGGCAACCACCGTACCTCGGAAGCATCACATGTCGCAGTCTGTGGTTTTCAGACAAGATAAGCAGGACATAGTAACGATCGTCAACAGAAATCCTCAGACGCCCTCTTTAAGCTGTGACTTTATGAATTCTTATGCCAGTACCACATCGAAATGAACCCCCCCCCATACTTGCCTGTATATTGTTTAGGCGCATGGCTTTCACAAGAATAAAAACATTAGCGGACATGTTGACACGGTAATTATACGATTACACGGAGGAAACGCCCAGGTCTGCCGTCCAAGGAGTTAAACTGCATTCCTGTACAGTGATCAGGGCTGCTCTTTCATGGAGGGAAGAGTGAGTTCGGAATGAGGAAATCAGAGGTGGTTGGGAAAATGGGGAACCTCGCTTAAATAAATAGAGTGCCACGGCGATTGCTGCTTATTGCTGTTTAGGAGGTGGGAGGGGAGCCACGGCGATCCCTGCTTGATGCTGTTAGGGAGGTTGGCTGGGTGTTCTTTTGAGGCTAGCATTACGGGCGCTCTATTACATAAATAAAAAGCCATGGTGAATGCTGCTGGATGCTGTTTGGCAGGTGGGAGGGGTAAATAAAAGGCCACAGTGATTAAACAAAGAAAGTGAAACCAGCCATGGCATCGTTGCTGGATGATGTTTGGGAGACAGAGAACAAGAGCGCACTGAAGCTGACGAGGAGGGAGTGGGAGGGGGGAGTGGGGGCGGGCCGCAGTTGTAAAAGGCAGGGAGAGGGTGAGATTGAGGAAGGGAAAGATAGGGATCAAAGGAAACAAGGGGGTGGCAAATGGTGTGCACTTTGATGTCCTCAGTGGCCGCGCGGCTCACTGAGGACATCAAAGCAAGTGATCAGGCAGTGCTTTTGTAAAGGTCACGATGTGGCCTTAGCAAATTGGTGTTAGATTTTCTGGCATTCATGGAGGGAGGAAGGGAGGCGGGCGTGCGGCTGCGAATGTGAACGATCGCGAAAGTGAAAGAAAACGAGTGCTTTCAGGCTGCTAAATGGTGCGCGCGCCCGGAGCACATGCACTGTAGTTGGCGGCCTGAAATGCACTCGTTTCCACTTCCAAAACTCGCTTACTACAAGTCTCGCCAGAGCAGCGCTAAAGCGCTGTCTCAGGCGAGACCTAAAAACGACATGCTAGGTTCAAGGCTTCACACCTGAAACCCCCTGATAGGATGTCAGACAAAGAAAAGGGTCAGTTTTGCTAACAATTGCATGTATAATAATAGAATAAATACCTCCCCAGGACTTCATACCTGGGTCTAGGGAGAGCTATAACTCATATTTAATGGAGTGCCTTGGACTGTAAAGGGTGTTCCCCAATGTGATGGTCCGCCACAGGAAAGTGACCTAGGGAAATGGCGGAAAGGTATGAATTTGTTCAGTAGGAGAGAACCTCTGCCGCCTGACAGTACAGAAATTGACTAAATCAGCCCCTATGGGATCCAGATCCCGTTCAATGCACCTGCGTGTCTACCTATCCCAAAATGTTCTATAACTTTTATGGGAAGAGTTTGATCAGGCTTTACCGATGAAGAAGAGAGCTTTGCTCGAAAGGCCTTGCACTTGCCAACGAGCAGAGAAAGATTCCCTGACACCAGTTGCAGCTGGTTGTGGATGACCAGTGGATGTGGTTGGCATGTTGGATCTAGGAGAATGTTTCTAAAAGGATGGAAGCAAGGGAGGTGCTTGATAGGAGAGCTCTAGCAGTATAGAGGACCAAGGCTACGTCCTCCACAAAGGAGTGATCCGAGTCACCTCAGTTGAATGTCTGACAAACTGACCCTGAAGATCATCGCAAAGTAAGGAAAGCATAATTCTTTCCCTTCCAATTCTTGAAGAAAGGTGTCTGCCGCTCCTGCTAACGGATCCAGTCTCCAGCTGTAGAAGAAGGATTGTCCAATCTTTGCCAATTGGGCAGAGGGCACCAAGAAAGGTCCACCTCCTCATCAGAGGCCTCGGATTCTACCTCATCTTGGGGGTCCAGTTCAGACAGTACTTCAGGTGACCATACTTCCTCATGAATATCTTGAGAGCCTATGGGAAGGGTATCCAAAACAGGCTGATTTTAGGTTTTCTAATCAGGCCCTCAATACAATAAGGAGCTGTAGAGGGTAAGTGCCAAACCGCCCTCCACTCACTAATCAATAAATCAAATAGGGTTAGGCACTAAGGAGGGAAATGATTTCTACCAGTGTTAAGGCCCCACAGAAATTCGAGACAATACTTATGTGTCTTCTACTACTGGTATTGTATCCAGAAAATTGTGGTCCTGTTCCCCTCAAACGTTAGAAGCAACAGCAACCCTCCAGCAACCAACACCGTCACAAAGAAAAATCATAAGTACTTACAGAAGAGTGAAGGTGAAAATAGTGAGTAGGCCCCTCACGTACGCACCACCAGGGAGGCTGCTAGCCGGTTCTCGCTAGTATGCCCACGTTTCTCATCATCGGATGCTCACTCACAGGAAACAAGAATTTGGAAACCAGTGAGGAGAAAAGAGAGGGAACAGACCCTTGAAGAATGCTGTTTTACTGTTCCCATCAAAAGAAAGAGAAGAAAAAGCAGAAACCCGTGTATTGCAAGGAACAAATGTTCGAAGCAATATTTAAAATTGAGTTAAAGACTCCCGTTATAGTTGCCCTCTTTATTCAAATCGGTGAGCCTACTCAAACTAAAAACACTCAATGTTGTAAACCTTTGTGAAGAAGGCCAACATGTTTCATTGCCACTTAGCTTCGTTCTGGCAAATTCGTCAGGGCAAGGGTTTCAATCACCTCACTGGAAGTATGTTTGTATGTTTCGGGAGGGCTGTTAAAGAATAAAAACCAGAAACAGAATCAAACATGTCCTGTTTCATTATCAATTGGCATACACCAACCAGCTGTGATTATAGTTACAGATTAATGTACAGTGCTTACTCATGTTACCACACTAATGGAATATTTACCATAGGGAGGCGGAGGGCATTCGTACCTGCCTCCACTAAGCCACTGGGGGTTCAATTGAAAACTTTACCCCCGCTTTTTACGGCAGCACTCTTGTCAGCTCATAAAGCACCTGCGGAAAAAGAGACGTATATCAGAATACACATCCCCCAATATTACACTCTGTGTAATGTATCTGCGCCGCATTCCATTCATTATACGGTCCTTGCTCTTAACATCAGAGCTTTCCACAATCCTTTATAGGGACTCGCTCCTAGCACACGAGATCGCGATACCCCGGGCAATCTACTGTAATTAATCCAAAAGCCCAGGTCTCTGCGCAAACTCCCTGCATTGTTTTTAAAAAAAAACCAAGGTGATCCGTATTTAAAGTAGTGTCCCGGGGAAACTCTATCTGTCTGCAAACTGCCCCGTTCAGACCCTGCCGCTTCAGATGGGCAAAAAACCACTCTTTATATAGGATTTAGGATGAATAAAGCTACCTCGTATCCAACTCACCGCAAACATCAACTAGACAAGCCGTGTCTCATCCCTGCTTCACTCTTCTCGTGTCGGACGGCATCTGATATTCACCGCGCTATGACCCGCCCCTCACCCGGCCCACGCCTCACACTGCAAGGCTCAGCAGTCCTACGTGCTGTAGTGCTACAATGGCGGCCATATTGGAATGTATAGAGGGGAAGCCGGAAAGCTCAAAAACGGCATCCACAAAGATGAAAAACATCGGTAGAAAGGTGTCGAGGGAGCTTAAGCCTCATCTAACAAGCCTCATCTAACAAGTGCTCGCAGACCAATATTCCCAAAATTATTAAAAAAATTATTAAAAAAGGCAGTATGGTATGCAGGACGCCTTCGGTGCACCGTGACAACAGACATTTGCATATAACAATCATGAAGACTACAGGGGCACCAAAGTCGTGTGCGGGCATTCCCCACGCGCACTACGTCTCCCAGGTTACCTCACAAAAAATTGCCTCAGTGAAGCCACATGGTGTCCCACCCGCCCAGCCATATGTATCTTTACTGATGAGGACACAAAGTGTATCTGTGAACCCTGGAATTCTGTACTACAACTCAATTTGCTTTTCACAAGTGTTTTACAGGTGCTACTATCTGCTGATCTTGTTCCATTCAATACGGTCATTAAGCCCCATTTGGTCAACTTTCTCGGAAAAAATCCAGCGTGCTTCTTTAACTGCTAGGACCTGTTCAATGCAATCACTGTGGGCCATTACCCTTTCCAGGACTACCCATTTTAAGGCTTGTGTGTCATGTTTAGTATCACAGAAATGTTGTACCAAGCGGGTGGTTAATTTCCCAGCTTTGATCGTACTGAGATGCTCCTGTACCCGAATTTTGATTTTCCTTGTCGTGAGGCCCACATACTGTAGTCCACATTGACATGTAAGTCTGTAGATGACGTTGGTAGTGTTGCAGTTCGAAAACTTATTTAAGTACCAAATTTTTCCACTATTAAGGGTTACAGATTTAGTTTTATCCGTCAGACTACAGACCGAACAACTGCCACACGGGTAGTGTCCGACCGGGATTGAGGAGCTCCCTGGTATCACTTGTGGGCGTGAATGTACCAGCTTGTCTTTTAAATTGGTAGCACGTTTAAATGCAAATCGCGGTTGGGGCATTTTGAAATCAGAGGTGGACAACAATGGCCAATGTCTCCTGATCAGTTGTCGTATTTTAGTGGCCAGGGGATCATATGTCATAACCACTGTCAGACATTCGTCCGACTCCTTTTGACTTCTTTCTAAAAGAGCCTCCCGTGGTGTATTCAAGGCCCTTTTACGTGCCCTATTGATGATCTTCTTAGGATAGGCTCTCTGAGTAAGTCTACTCGTGAGCTCCTCTGCTTGATGGGCAAAACTCTCCACAGTAGAGCAGTTCCGGCGGTATCTAAAAAATTGGCCCACCGGAAGATTATCCCGTAGAGCTCGGGGATGATAGGATTGATAATGGAGCAAGGAGTTCCTATCAGATCCTTTTTGGTGGACAGTCGTTGACAACTTATTCCCTTGTACCTTAATATCGAGGTCTAGGTATACAGCTTGTTCGTTACTCACTGTCCAGGTGAATTTAAGACAGGGGTCGAGATTATTAAGCCAATGCAAAAATTGCAACAGGGCTTCTTCAGTGCCCTCCCAGATGCAGATAACATCGTCAATATATCTCTTCCAGAGACATACATGTCTCTGGAAGGGATTAGACGCCTGGTACAGAAAATGCTCCTCAAACTGGCCCACATAAATGCAGGCCAGGCTCAGTGCAAAAGTAGCGCCCATAGATGTACCGGACACCTGAAGGAATAGCTCATCCTTGTAGCAGAAGAAATGTCTGGTAAGTGCAAGTTCAATGCACTGTAGCACAAACGTTTGGGGCGTGTCAACCTGTTTCCCCAGGGCCCTCGCTGCTGCCACCAGCGTGGCTTCCTGGGGAATGTTGGTGTACAGGGATTCGATGTCAATGGTGAGTAAGAATTGCTGCGTGGCATCAAACTCTAGACTACTCAGAATATTTAGTATATCTGTAGTGTCCTGCACATACGATTGCTGTTTAAGAACTGACTCACGCAGAAAAAAGTCTGCGAAATGGTAAAGGGGCTCGAGAATGGAAGAAATGCCCGACACTATCGGGCGGCCCGGAGGCGGCCGTTGGGCTTTATGTACTTTAGGAAGTACATAAAACGCCGGTATTCTAGGTTTGGTATTTACAAGGAATTCAGCCTCCTTGCTCGTAATCCACTTCTTACTTCTAGCATCTGCCACCATAGTGGTGATTATATTCATTAGTTCAGGAGTGGGATCTCTGGTGAGGGGGTGGTAGTTCTTCCGTTCACCCAAAAGTCTATATACTTCAAGGTCGTAGTCCGAAGTATTCATCACCACAATGGCCCCACCTTTATCGGCACTCTTTATGGTTAGCGCGGTGTTATTCTGTAGTGACCTCAGCGCAGCCCAATCATCCTGGTTCATATTACTGAAGGCACGTCCTTGCTGATCAAGTTGTTCCAGGGTGGAGATTTCCTCCAACACCTTCTGTTCAAAGACTATAATCTCCGGGCCAGTTGACGAACCTGGGGGGCAAAACTGGGAAGGACGTCTAAGATTAGTAGAGAACAAGGATTGGGGTTCAGATTCTCTGTTGGCAAAAAACTTTTTAAGTTTAATCTTTCTCATTGTCTCATTAAACTCTGTTCTACACTTAAAAGCGTCATGGCGAGGAGTGGGCACATAACCAAGCCCTTTGTTAAGAACAACCAATTCATTGGGTGTTAGTACGTAATTCGACAAATTCATCACTATGTTGTTCATACCGGGTTCCTGCCCCGGCTGCGAGTTATTCGAGGAGAGGCCATGGGCCATTGTTGTCCTTTTAAAAACAATGCAGGGAGTTTGCGCAGAGACCTGGGCTTTTGGATTAATTACAGTAGATTGCCCGGGGTATCGCGATCTCGTGTGCTAGGAGCGAGTCCCTATAAAGGATTGTGGAAAGCTCTGATGTTAAGAGCAAGGACCGTATAATGAATGGAATGCGGCGCAGATACATTACACAGAGTGTAATATTGGGGGATGTGTATTCTGATATACGTCTCTTTTTCCGCAGGTGCTTTATGAGCTGACAAGAGTGCTGCCGTAAAAAGCGGGGGTAAAGTTTTCAATTGAACCCCCAGTGGCTTAGTGGAGGCAGGTACGAATGCCCTCCGCCTCCCTATGGTAAATATTCCATTAGTGTGGTAACATGAGTAAGCACTGTACATTAATCTGTAACTATAATCACAGCTGGTTGGTGTATGCCAATTGGTAATGAAACAGGACATGTTTGATTCTGTTTCTGGTTTTTATTCTTTAACAGCCCTCCCGCAACATACAAACATACTTCCAGTGAGGTGATTGAAACCCTTGCCCTGACGAATTTGCCAGAACGAAGCTAAGTGGCAATGAAACATGTTGGCCTTCTTCACAAAGGTTTACAACATTGAGTGTTTTTAGTTTGAGTAGGCTCACCGATTTGAATAAAGAGGGCAACTATAACGGGAGTCTTTAACTCAATTTTAAATATTGCTTCGAACATTTGTTCCTTGCAATACACGGGTTTCTGCTTTTTCTTCTCTTTCTTTTGATGGGAACAGTAAAACAGCATTCTTCAAGGGTCTGTTCCCTCTCTTTTCTCCTCACTGGTTTCCAAATTCTTGTTTCCTGTGAGTGGGCATCCGATGATGAGAAACGTGGGCATACTAGCGAGAACCGGCTAGCAGCCTCCCTGGTGGTGCGTACGTGAGGGGCCTACTCACTATTTTCACCTTCACTCTTCTGTAAGTACTTATGATTTTTCTTTGTGACGGTGTTGGTTGCTGAAGGGTTGCTGTTGCTTCTAACGTTTGAGGGGAACAGGACCACAATTTTCTGGATACAATACCAGTAGTAGAAGACACATAAGTATTGTCTCGAAGTTCTGTGGGGCCTTAACACTGGTAGAAATCATTTCCCTCCTTAGTGCCTAACCCTATTTGATTTATTTTCTAATCAGGCCGCCTTGAAAAGTATTTTCTTTGTATCTTGAGATCAGAAAGCTGGCTGAAAGCCCTCCAAGTAAGTGTATTATACATATATAATTGTAATAAAATCAAAAAGTCTTGGATAATGCCAGATCTAAAAAGACACAAGTAATGCCTATTGTCAGAAATAACCATTTTTTGTGTGACATTCCTCCAGATTTTTACCAAAACGTTTTGGTTGGCCATAGGACTCTGCGCACTTTACTCCTGCCAACCAATAGTAAAGTGTTTGTGCTTTGCCTTTAAACATAGTAAAATTGACATATTCAAATTGGTAACTTTAATTTACATATAAGTCCCTAGTATACAGTACTATGTATACCCAGGGCCTGTAAATTAAATACTGCTAGTGGGCTGCAGCACTCATTGTGCCATCCACTAAAGTAGTACTACAAAACCAATCTCCAAACCAGCACCTGCATCCTGGGTAGGCAGTTTTGAACTGCCATTCTTACCTGCCAAACTAAACCTTTTACCATTCCTTTTTAATACATACAAGTCACCCTCTAAGGTCAGCCCTAAATTTCCATAGAGCAGGGTGCACAGTATTTCAAAAGCAGGACATGTATATTTAATGTTTTATATACCCTGGTAGTGAAAAACCTGCAAAGTCCTTTTCACTGTGGCAAGACCAGCTTTCCCACAAAAAAACACTATGGGCCAGATTTAGGTGGCCAAATACCGAGCGGTAACGCAGAAATTCGCAGAATGTCTGCGTTACTGACTGGTATTTGGCTGAGTGCAATGTAGGTGAGTTGAAACCTACTTGCAAAATAAGGAATCGCAAAATAGCGATTCCTTATTTTGCTCTTGCATTTCAGGAATCGGAAATACCGATTCCTTAAATGCAATGTACATAGCACTAAAAATAGTGCACTTCAGCCTTAAGGAATCGCTAATTACCACCAACTTCAAGTTGGTGGTAAGTAGCGATTTCCTTTGAAAAAGCACTTTTTTACTTTTTTAAATGTGCCATGTGGCACACATCCATGCCCTTAGGGCATGTATGTGCGCCACATTTGTACACATCCACATTTCAGGGGTGCAACAGGGTGTCCTTTAGACACCCTGGCACCCTTGAAATAGCTCCCGCTATTAGCGATTCAGTAATACCGAATCGCTAATAGTGAATATCTTCCCATTCATTCCTATGGGCCTCCTAGCCCATAAGAATGAATGGGTAGGTATTCCTTAATAACGAATCTCAATTACAGATTTGTTATTAAGGAATTTTAAGGAATCGCTAATATTTTAGCGATTCCTACCTACATTCCATTTAGCGAGTCCTTAATAGCGATTCGGTAAAAATCGCTATTAAGGACTCACTAAATTGAAGTTACCTACATCTGCCCCTATGTTACTCTATAACAACTTATAATGCTCAATTTCAGTTTGGGGGTTGCTAGAAACATAATTGAAGGACTCATTTAAAGGTAATTTAAAAACTTCATTTATTGGTAAAATTGGATTTTATATTCCTATTTTGAAACTACACTTTTAGAAAGTTGTAATTTTCCTGTCATGCCCAAATGTGCCTTTTCGCCAGTGTCAAGTGTAACTTGACTGTTAATGGCTCACCTGTGGTGTTTTGAGTATTGCTCACAGACAGTGACCAAAAGCCTTAGGTTTGGAGATGTGTTTTTCTTCCTTGAGCAGGGTTGCCTGCGTGAGGCTGTGTACAAGCACTCCCTCAACTTCAAAGGATGCCTACGCTGTCACTGGCAGATGTAGCTCACACCTAGGCATGCCTATATTTTGTATTGCTATCCAGTGTGGCTCCAAACATTGGGAAGAGAAGCCACCCCATAACTGGTTTGAAATGACGACAAGGGAGGGTTTGCCCATTTCAATGGCCACATCTCTGGGTGGGCACAGGGAGCTCTGACCAGGAGAAGAAGTGTTCTGCCATGTTGGTTTTATGGAAAGAAGGGTACTGTGGGAGAGCTAACACTAAAACATACAGGTAGTGCTGTAAAAGTGGATAGGCTCACCCATGGAAACTTTTACTACACTCTTTGGGGGTGGTCAAGTGTTTCCCACACCCACAGGCTCACAATGGACATACATGTGACATCCCCAGTATCCTCCTCAGACCCCTCCTGGACCTGTGAAGATCAGATGAACTGCACTCCTGGCTAAAGATCCTGAAGGAAGACTAGACTTGCTTGTCTTGAACCCGGGCCCCCAGAAGTGACTCCAAGTGTCAGGTGGCTGCCCTCCTGTTTGAACTACAGGGACACTACAAGCATCCTGTTCTCTCTCTGCAACTGACCAATTCTAACTGGACCTGCCCTGGACTCTGCCTCTGGCCTCTGTTGGAGTGAGTCCTAAACCCCAAGTGCTGCCCCCCACATACTGGTTCCTTGGATTGGTGTTAGAGCGTACTCTTCTGGCCTAACCCTAAAAGCGTGAACTGAGAAACTTTTCTACAAATTTCTGCTCTGAGATCCGGTGTGGGACATGGGCAGTCGATCTGCCAAGAGTGCATTACCAGTGGGATTGACTTTGCCACACTTCCTGATACATTCTTCTTTTCAGCGAATTCAGTTCAGTGGTACCTCCTGATGACAGTATTCAGCCTTGTGGCGCCCTCTTCAGCTAGAGCCTGCAGCCATCGATGACAACAACGTCCTCGGGCAATCTCTTCTAAGTCAGAAGGTAACTCTTGGCTTGGGACAAAACTGGTCCTTGTATCCGACCCGCGTTCCACCAGGTTCGGCATTTTAACTTTTGACTTTGACCCAGTCTCACGCGGCCAGCTAACCATGGTTGGAGCTTTGTGCTTTTTGGAGCTACTGTTCTTTGTATTTTTGCCATTTTCTATTTTAAAATGTACTCTATTTTTCTAAATTGGTTTGGGTTTTTGATTGTGTTGCGTTTTTGATTTATTACTGTTTTAACACTACATACATTCTTTACACCAAGTTAAACCTGACTGCTTTTGTGCCAAGCTACCTGAGGGTTACGCACATGTTTATTTAGTTTCCTTAGTGGTTCACTCTGACAAGGATTATGATTATTATTTGAGGTGGGTTCTCACCACCTTCAATTAATACTCCAACAAGTTACACCAATATTCCATTAAGCCAAGAAAATATATTTTTCACAATTGCTAAGTAGCAAGCAAGAGGAGCAAAGCCACAGTTGTTTGATACTTGTACTATTATCCGTCATGCTATTAGTTAATAGTCTTTCATGGGACTTGTGGGTTTTTTCAGCATAGAACACGAGTCTTTGTAGTTTTTCTTTGCCCTGTCGTGAAATGTTTACTGTTGTTACATGGCTGCTTTTTAATTAAAACGAGAAAAAGAATGCATAATACCAGCCTCTCAATACCCATTGGGCTAAAAGGGCCGTATCCCCTCCCCCCCAGTCATATTCTGTTGCTCGGACAGCTGCAGCCTCCAGGACAGACAGGATTCTTATAGCAGATGTGCACGCTGGGCTACTGTACTTCACAGGTCATCCAAACGGCTTTGAAAAGTGGAGGAGGCTTTGTGGTATTTTAGGTCTTGCCTATGCAGATCGCAAGCGCTGCATAGGAGGGGACCTCTTGGAATCGATCAGCTTTTTTGCCCAAAAACGTGCACGCTTTGCATTGCTTTCAATTGACACGCGTGCACGTTTGGCGTTTCCCTTGCAGGTGCGAGCTTTGGTGACATCTGTTTGTAATTATCTTGCAAACAGATGGTGCCCCTGCTCGCTCCCGCAAGGGAAACGCTGTGTGTGTCTGGCAGGCCTTGTCAGTTTCCTTTCAATTTTAGGCCACGCCGCACGCTCCCTGGAAGAGTAATACCTTTTTTCTCAGCAAGAATGGAATGCCTTTAGAAACCAATACTTTGTTTTGTTATAGCCCTACCCTTCATTGGCTTTTTTCACGCTCCGTACTGGCTCGGTTAACTTTGTAAAACATAATGTACAACAGATAGCCCTTGAACGCGAGGCCACACTGCACGCCGCACTTTTACCCCCTTCTGCTCTTTTGCTCAAATTGCATAACCATTCCACTCCATCTGTTTATAAAACCCCCTTCTGTTGTCCCTCCTCCAGTTCATAACCTACTACGCACTTTAAAATGTCAGCCGTGTGCATGTAACTTGCCGATATATATATAATAACTGCATACAATAAGCGCTTTGGTTGTGGAGGGCTCTATTGTATGGGTAATGGCAATAATAGCTAAATGCATCAGAGGGAGAATAGTTGTGAGCCTTTTTGTCATTGGTGATGGGCGTGATATCATCGCACTCTTTAACGCTCCTAAAATGTGCTCACACACCCTACCCAAAATTTCTAGATTGTAACTTAGCATTTTTTGTGTACTCTGTGCAGTGGCATTAAAAATAAGTCTTGTATATATGCCACATACCACTGCACTGCAGGGCATTGTTTCTCATGGGCCCCACTGACTTGAACTCAAAGCCAGGGCCTCACACCACATACACAAGCCAGGCATATTCTTTGCGAACGCTGGTCTAGAGCATCAACGAGAATTGCGTTTTCTATAGAATATGGGTAATAAGGAATCGATTGTAACAAAAGTGTGATGATGGAAAGCAATTTTCAGATTTAAAATAGTCCCTCATGCATGAGCCTCCATATCTATTTGTGGAAGCTTTTAACTTGCTGCTTGGTTTCTGCATATAGGCGCTATCTTTCTGCCCTCTGTCTCTATTTGATTAGAAGAAAGTGGCTTCATGTAGTTGGCAGAATAATTGGCCTAATGCTGGAGAGCCAACCTGTTCAATCTGCTGTTCAGAAACACTACAGCCATCTGCCCACCCATAGTCAGCAATCCTAGCTAATAAACTGCTTTGCGCACACCCAAAAGAGCACAACAATTCGGAAAGATGGGCTACGAGAGCATAGGGAAGGCGCATATAATGCAATTCCGTAAGCACCGTGTTTATTCTTTTAAACAAATAGAGGCTTCCGCCAAGGCATAACTTGCGACCCGTTCACCTAAATGTCTTCCAAATATTAAGGGCCTTTGTTAATCCGATTTTTTGTAACATCTTTGGCTTCCTCTGCAAGAGTGTGTGCATGATTAATTATTCATGCCAGGAAATAGTTCCAGTGCCACTTACTAAAATATTAAAAATGTCGTGTAAATTAATACACACCCATATGGTGCAAGCTGTGTGGGCTGCTGTGTTATTGGGTGAGGGGCGGCTGCGTTCTCGCCCCTCGTAGCGCTGCAGAAGTTTGCACTCCTGGCCTTGTTTCTACTGACTACTTTCACCAGGAGAGAAAAGTGGCTGTAGCCCTCAGAGCCACTTACAGCAAACTCCCGCACCCATTCGCCAGGTTCAGAAACACTTCTGCGGATGGCGCGCTTCTCTGATCTAAAGGGAAGTACTGAGTGGATCGGTGCAAGGCAACGCAAGACTTCTTGAGCCCCCTCCCCCGCCTCAAATAAAGTACTCCTCTTCCCTGTCTGTCCAGTAGTCTAACATTGCATGGGTTGTCGCTTCAAAAGTGAAGTGTTCTCTGCTTGAATCTAATATCTGAATTAGAGACTGTCGGTTGCTTCTCTGAGTAACATTTCTGTATAATTGGCGATGCGGGCTTGTGCTGTTTACCTCTGCAAGTGAAAAGGGAGGTCCCTCCACAGGGTTTAATGAGGAGTGAAGTCATCTTTAGGCACAAAGAAGGAACACGGACTAATTACGCATTCTGGGCAAATCACTTAATCTCCCCGTGCCTACCAAACAAGCATTGGCATAGCCAAGAGGTCTCGCCTTTGGGACCTTATAACTTTTTAGTTATCCAGCACAATATCCTTGGTGCAACAACATCAAGTGTTGCATGACTAAACACTTATATGGTCCCAAAGGCGAGACCTATTGGGTGTGCCAATGCTTGTTTTATGTCTTCTTGTGCCCTCTGCGGTCGAGCACTCTTCAGCCCATTTGCAAGGTGTCAAAGACTTGGTGGGGATAGATCAAAGGCCCTCTTAGCATAGCTCTCCCCATAGACAAACATACTGCAGTGGTACCTTGCCACAGCTTAACCTCTAAAAAAGAGAGATAACATACATACCTTTGCTTCAAAATGTAATTGAGCTAGACACTTATATTGTGCTATATTGCCATTTTTATAGCACTTAAGAAGGATTTTACATTCCAATTTAAAGTAAAATGTTTATGACATTAGAATATGAATGTTAATGATTTTTTTCTTTTTTCTTAGTGCCTTGAAACCATTTCTAACATAAGGTACTATTTAAACAGAATCTAAAATGAAAAATGTTGCATTCTGTCATGAGGTTCTATCATTGATTTTAATTAATTGGGCAGCCCTCCGTGTCCATCCGCTCTTCTCATTTCAGGAAATTGCTGCTTTTATCATGCAGTAGGTTCAGTTGTACTGGGGAGCGCGTCTGGTATTTTCCTTCCACAGAGGCTGCTTTGGAGGTAATTGAGTAAACGTTTGTGCTCTTTAACTGCTTGAATCACTATCTTTGCTCCTGTGAAGGACAGAACCCTTCAATTCAATTAAATTCAAAAGACCTTTATACGAATTACTTAAAATTCATAAAAGTACACACATAAAAACAGTTCATTATTACAATGTTTCAAAATACAATTTCATAAAGATTAAAAAAGAACTAATACAGCAGAACCCTTCATCTCATACAAAAATATTCCAAACATAGGCCGCCGTGCACTCACCCACTTCTATCCATCCATACATTAGAATTGGTCGAGAGCACCTATCTCTCATCCCTTTTCAATTCAAATTCATGCATAACAGCAGTGACAACTAGAGGTGGGCAAGCCACTGAATGCTCGAGCAAGACTTGAGCCTGACGCCTGCCTCTGGTTCAGCTCGTGGTCCTGGTGTTACCTCGGGCCCATACTGAGCATTCATGTGGCTTCTGCCTGCCTCCCTTCCTCTCGCCAGGATGTGGCATTGTGGCCAATGCTGCTGACTTTGGAACTCGAGAACCAAGTTTGAGCATGGGCATAGGCTCAAAATCCTGTGATTCGGGGCAAATCGCTTAATCGCCCCCATGTCCATAAGCAATAAATGTGAACCTGCGTAATGTAACTGGTGCTGATCTAAAGTACTCCAATTTGGCCTTTGGGTGGAGTTCAGGCTATATAAAAACTGCAAAAAATGGACTTGGATGTAAAAACAAAGCCTTAACATAAGAAAAGACAAAAAGATACCCATTTATAGGCTGATTTGTATAAAGTGAAACCAGAAAACCTGGATAAATTGCAGCTTCACTACTTAAATTGTGTGATCTTAGGCAAATATTTTATTTCACCAAAACTCTTTTTTCTTCATTACTTTTAATAAGTACTTGTCAGTGCAGAACTATAATGTGACGTATGAATGTCAAAGCGTCACATGTTAAAGAAATACACTTTTTTGAATTTGAAACAACTTTATCATATTTAACTTGATATTTGCTGTGTGATGTACATAGCAAACATTTTCAGGGCTCGGCTCATGCACGGGCTCTAAGATTCGATCCGGGCCTGGGCTCGGCTCTCCCTGTAAATGTATTGGCCCGTCTACCTCTAGCAACAACACATGGCAAGAGCACAACTCTGAACATCATGCACAACATATACATAACCTTTATAGGTTGCTTGACAAACACACTCTATTCATAGCACTATTACAGAGTGGCAAGCTTCAGAGTCTCGTAAGGAGTATGAGGCTTACAGCACTACTAGGCCATAATAGCAACACAGACACAGTTAATTCTCTGATAACATAGCCTATCCCTACCTTATATAACTTTACAGATTTTACTCAGGCCTTGATTCCAAGTTGTGTTTTTAATTTCGATCAGAGCACAAATAGATGTTTGGGCACTGATCGGAATTTGATTTTTTTTTATATCTATAACTATACTGCACAATTTCCCCTTGACAGATCTTGCCATGCAAAATCAGGTAAAATATATCAGGGGAAAATGCTCCCAAATAAATGCAAAAAATTGAGCACTCGGTGCAGTAAATGCCGCATGCACATGTTAGACCTCATTCTGAAGTGTAGAACTCAGAAACGTAGGTAATTACACTATCCACTAAATAAGCCACACCAGGGTAGCAGTAATTACAGGGTGCTGTAATTGTTACCCAAATTCTGCAAGACTCAGAATCTATGTTAAAATCCTTAAATCTGTCTTTATTTTTGCATTATGGTGATATCTTTAAGGTACATACCTGTAGGCTTATATATATATATAACTATATATATATATATCCAACAAAGAGAACGCCCCTGTGAAAAAGCCACACAAAGAGAGCTTTACTCCGTCTGTATTGCAGGCTACAGGCAGAACCAGCTCTCTCCTTCAGTACATGAAAACTTGCCAAACGCGTTTCGGCACACTTTGCCCTTGATAACTGATGCAAAGTCTCGGCTGCCATGAGTAACTTTAAATATTACCAAGTCCCGCCCCAGTGGGCGTGTGCAAACTGCCTCATGGTCCTTGTAGTTCATCATTATTTTCCTCTATGGGTGCTGTCGGTTATTGCACAATGAAACAAATCTTGCCCAAGTGAGTTAACCAAAGGTGAGAAAACACAGTTTATGTATATATATATATGTTAGACCTGGCACCATTGGCGTGGGTCTCCCTTCCATTTTTCGCTGTTGTCTCCTCTGTTTTTGCTGGTAATAGATGCTCTGGGCGCCACAGCGCGAATGCTCCCTGTGTAAAGATGACATGTGAATTGGTATATCCATGATTGGCTTATTTGGTTTGCCTGTTCGTCCCTAGTAGCGTGGCCTGTGTGTGCCCAGGGCTGGTAAACCAAATGCTGCCAGTGGGCCTGCAGCGCTGGTTTGTGCCACCCACAGAAGCAGCTTGTAAAGTGTGTCTCAGACCTGCCACTGCAGTGTCTGCGTACAGTCTAGAACTGCCATCTTGGCTGTGAAGTGCACCCACTTCCCAGCCGCTGAACCTTCCCTTGGCATCATGTAAGCTACCCCTATAGTAGGGTGCATTGTATGTGTAAGGTAGGACATGCTCTGATGTGTGTAGCATGGCCTGGTAGTGAATTACACCCAATTTCGTTTTTCACTACTGTAAGGCTACCTGTTCTCCATAGGCCAGAATGGGAGGTTTGGCAATTACATTCTATAGTCCTAACTGACCCACAGAACATGGTAGAAAAACGAATTTAGTATGCCTGAGCTCAGAATATTAAAAAACATCTTTTAGTGAAGTTTATTTTTATATTCTGTGTTTGAAAATACCACTTTTAGAAAGTAGGTATTTTCTTGCCTAAGCCTTCCAGTGTGCTCTGCTGTTATGTGTATTGGCTGTCTGGTTTTGGAGGGACAGGGCAGGCTAAGTCAGGCCTGGGTTGAATAGAGAGATCTGCATTGGAGTATGGGGAGGGGTAGCTCCTGGACCTGAATAGGGCTGTGCCTGGCAAGGTGAATGCTGGCTCCACCTCCCACTGTGCGTCTGATGGCAGACCCCCTCTTTCTGAAAGGAAGGATGCAGCCTGGTAAACAAAGTGCTCCAGGGCTAGGCAGAACTGGTTCTGGCTGGGTTCAGTGACTTGTAGCTTCTGAGAACAAAGACTTTTGGGGTATAAATATCTGTGCTGAAACTCCTACAATTTGTATTGCTCCTGGACAACAAGAGGAACCTCTGTCCGTGTAACTGAAGGAATCTGCAGAAGAGGACTGTCCTTGTGCTTGTGTGCTGTTTCTTGGACTGGCCTGCAGTGGTTACTACTAGACTTGGAAGAAGAGGAAAAGGACTTTGAAGGAACTTTTATTTTATCTTGCTACAGCAATCACCCAAGGGTTAGAAGAGAGCTAGCCTCCTGCTGGTGTCTCAGGCACATAAGACTCCACCACCAGCCTCTTGTTTCCTCCCAGCGAGGATTTCTATCTGCAGGTGAGGCTCCTATGAGTTCCAGGGCCTCTAGTTCTACTGTGGAGAAGAGAGTGCTGAAAATCGTCGCTAACGCCCGTTAGCGAGCCGCCACAGCTGAAGAGCATAAGGAAAATCATCGCGCTGCTGCCGCTGAGTGCTCGCTACCGGAGATCATCGCATCACACGTTTGCGGGCTGCCAAATGCTCGCTAACCCGAAGATTATCGCATCGCATGTTTGAGGGCCTCCAAGTGCTCCCTAACCAAATATCATCACATCGAGTATATCGCTTCACGACATCGCAGTGCGGACGCCAATTGTTCGCCATTTTCATTGCATCGCATCAGGATCGTCCACCTCGCGGGGCGCCATTTCTTTTCATCGCAACAAGATCACACACACAACAGGCTCAGTGCATCATCCTCCCTTCGCGGAAAGGATTTCATTGCATCGCCGGCTTAGCGTGTACAAGATTGTCGCTTTGTCCTGCACACAGATCAGCGCATCATCCTCCCTTGCGGCAAGGATTCAACGCATCGCTGGTCACGCGTGAGGAAAATCATCGCTACAACTCCTTAGCAACATTTTGGTTGCTTTGCTACAGAAACCAGGTAGTTTGTGAGTAAAAGGGTCGCAGAGACCACTGCCTTGAACTGAACTCCTCTTTGCACACTTTGAACTATTTTTGCAGCATTTTAAGAGTAACTCTATTT
Organism: Triturus cristatus; assembly: GCF_964204655.1. Classification (NCBI taxonomy): domain Eukaryota; kingdom Metazoa; phylum Chordata; class Amphibia; order Caudata; family Salamandridae; genus Triturus; species Triturus cristatus. Next base: position 805,249,238 of record NC_140591.1, read on the forward strand.
TCTAGTACTGTAGCTTTTTACTGTTATTGGTCTTGTGTTAAGTCTATAAATAAAGATACTTATTTTTTATAACTACTTGCGTGGTGTCCCTTTGTAGTGTTCTTCACTTTATTACTGTGTATGGTCATAAATGCTTCACACACTGCCTCTGAGATAAGCCTAACTGCTCGTGCTACGTTACCACAGGGTTGAGCAGGGGTTATCAAAGGGTGTAGCCCGCTAAATCTGTCTTAGGAAGAAGGGTCCCTACTTGGACAGTGGCCAGCCATTGCCAACTAGAGACCCCCATTTCTAACAATATATAAATTCACTGAAAAAAACATAGGTTTCAGGCACGTTATAGTTAGGAATTAGCATTTAAAAAACCTTAAAAATTCACTGAAAAAACCATAGGTTTCAGGGGCGTTATAGTTAGCTGGACTTTTCACTCGTACAAGACCATTGAAATTCCCCCGTTATAGTTAGTTCAGCTAACTATAACTCGCACGCCCGCAATGCACTGCTGATGACGTCACATATTACATCACTCATGACATGGTCAGTGACATCACTCATGACATCACTGATGACATCTCAAATGATATAATTCCTAACTATAACGTGACTGAAACCTATGGTTTTTTCAGTGAATTTGAAAGGTTTTTTAAATGCTAATTTCTAACTATGCCTACAGAGATAGGACATGTGAAGAAAGAAGAAAAAACGCACAGAAAGAAAAAAAAGAAATGCAGAAAGAAGCAACAGAAGTCCTCAAAGACGACGAAAAGTGCAGGAAAAAGGATAACGTGCAGAAAGAACAAACAGAAGAGCAGAAAGAAGCCTTGTTGCAAAATCATCCTGTACTCTCAACTTTTTCAGACGGATACTGGTGGTAACTGAGTCTGTCTAACCAGTCCTAGAGCCAGTGCTATGTTAAAAGACACTCAGAATACAGTGAAAACACCCACATACACTAGGGAACACTATGCGTTGGGGTCCCCCTGTGATTAGCATGACCTCCTCTGTAAGCCCCTAGTATATAATAGGGCAGGGGATTAAAACGGCCTCTTAAAACGCGCCACAGGGCGTGTTTGCACACGTCACCTCAGGCCCCGTCCCCTATTATATACTAGGGGCTTGGCCGCCCTCCCAAGGCCTTAACCCAGGGACCCCATCCCCCGGGGCCGGCCTTTGTTTTTTATTATTTAAAAAAAATATATATTTATAGAAACACCTAGGACATGCTGGACAAACCGTATGTACCTATCACCATGACAATTTGCGTGATATTCATTAAAAGGCGACTATGCATACAATGAATCCACATGGAATGTATTTACACCGCTAGTGAAGCTCTGACGTGTCTGATACCCTACCGTGCCTAATCCCGGCGCCCCCGCCGGTGGGTACTCTCCAAGTAGACACCCTTGTCGTTTATTTATACAAACATGGGTAGCTATTGACGGGCACATTTAATACACACGCACACCAAGCCATTCAAAGGTGATTCGACAAAAATTTGACCAAACTATGCAAGAAACCCCCTTCACGGTTAATAAAACACACATCCACCGCCGGATGTGTAATACTTTTTATTTTACTCTCTGGAAAGGAGACGGACCTCACTTGAGAGTCACAGCGTGCTCCTGGCTGAGCCCAATGCTGTGTAACACCCACCAGTGCCCGCTGAGTGCCACACACCTCTGTGTTGTATTCCACCAGCTAGTGCGTTTGCAATGACACTCTCTAGCCCATGTGCACTGTAACACCACCCCGTGAATATGTCATGCCACACTTGCCTTCGCATGGGTTATACTGCCCCATCTAACGTGCCTTCCTCGATGCCTATGTTATAACGCACATCAAGCAAACAACAGGGTTATACCCAATTGACCCTTTATATACCTGGGTATGGGACGTAGTTATATACAAAAAAAGAATGGTATAAAGGAATTAATACACACATTATTTTTGCTCTTTTAAAAAATTATGTGTGTATTAATTCCTTTATACCATTCTTTTTTTGTATATATATATGTTATAACACACAGCGCTATGCCATACATATTACAATCTGGGATCCATATCTTTGTCACAGTGCATATGCAACGTTACACTCGCCAGCACATATTTTATATTACAACTTTAGAGACTAGTTAGGTCACACACTGCCCTGTGCATATTACACTCCAAGGCACATATCGCATAGCACGCGCTAGTGCCTGTGCTATCTCGCGCTCTCCAATGAATCTGTCATTGCGCACAATGTATTGCATATTATATTTCACGCCCCGGTTCATCTTATATCACACTTTTTGGTGCATAGTTTATACCATATACTATATCTAGTTTTCATTTTCAATCGTGCTCTCAGGACTATGTTCTATACAACACTGCGTCCACCTACCCTTTTCACGGGCATTACATTTTGCGATGGGGGGTGGAGGGTCAGGGGGTGTTTCTGCCAAGTGAGCCCGGAGTCACAGTCACACACGTCCTCTTCTTCCTGAATAAAAGTGAGATTATGCTGCATACTTGTTCATATTTTAAGTAGTTCGCACAGACACACATTTTAAAAACAATAAAGTTCCTAATACCCACCTTCTCTGAACAGTTAGCTTGCTACCCCATCCACCTCCTCCCTATCCTCTGTTATCTGAATCCATGGACTAGCCTCCTCCCTCCTGCCATGCATGGTCTGATGTGCTGCCACTGCCCTCCATTTAGCATGATGTACCAGTCCACTCCTCCTGCCCTCCATTGCCCAATTCTATGGCCCATCATTGACCTCCTGCTTAGCCTCTGTGCTTAGCTTGCTGCCCCTATTCTCCTTCCCCCTGCCCTCCGATGTCTTTGTGCATGCCCCTGCTCCACCCTTTATGCCCACCATGTTCCATGGACCTGCCACTCCTATCTACTCTGAGTGTTCTGTTGAGCTGCCACTCCCCTCCCACCTGCCTAGCCTTGTCAGATGACTGTAACCTGTCCCTGCCACCTCCACCCTGCCTGTCCACATGCCATGCCCCTATCCCCTTCCTCCTGTCCTCCATGGTCCATTTTACTGCCACACCATTCTGCCCTCCCTGGTCTGTTGTGCTGCAACTGCTCCTCCTGCCTGCCCCACGCGGTCTGTTGTGAGGCTCCTTCCCCTGAACTCTGTTGTCTGTGCCCAGGTCCTGACCCTCCCTTCTATCCTCCATGGTCCTTTGTGCATGCCCCTGCACCCTCCTTCTTGCCCATCATAGCCATTGTGCTGCCACTAACCCTCCCGCTTGCCATGCATGGTCTTCTGTGCTGCCATGGCCCCTCCCACCTTCCCTGTGTGGTCAGCTAGCTGCCCCTGACCCCCTCCCACCTTCCCTCCATGGTCTGTGTGTATGCCATCATAGTCTCACTGTTGCTCTCCATGGTGTGTCTTGTTTCTAGTGCCCATCCTGCCTGACCTCCATGGACATCTTGCTGCTCCTGCCCTGCCCTCTTGCTCCCAGTTCCATTGTAATGCCCCTGATCCGTCCCTCCTGCCCTTAATGGTCTGTTATGCTGCAGCTTTCTCTCCTGTCTGTCCATTATGGTCAGCTAGCTACCATTGCCTCTTTCCCCTCTGTTCTCTGTTGTCCATGTGCATGGTCCTGTCCCCTCCCTATTGCTTTCTATGGATTGTTGTGCTGCACTCCCGTCCCACATGCCCTGTGTGGTGTATTGTGCTGCTGCAAACCCTGATGCCTGCCCTGTACGGTCAGTTTGGTACACCTCTCTATGTCCCTCCTGTCCTCTGTTATCCGAGTCCATGTCCCTACCCCAATTCCTCCTGCCTACCATGGTCCAATGTACCATACTTGCGAACATTTTGAACTTGGTAAGAGGGAGCTTTTGAAAAAAAACTGGGGTATTGATTTTCCCCTTTGAGTTACATTGAAAAAGAGGAGATTGTAGACAGGAGACAGATCAAATAAAGCCCATTTGAGCTTAAAAACATTGGATGTTTCCTGGCTGAAACAGGTCCGTTGGCATGTATGGTTGTACTACCACTGCCTCTTCCTTCTGCCCACAATGGTCTATTATATTGCCACAGCCTCTCTTGCCAGTCCTGTATTGTTGGTTTTTTGCCCCTGCCCCCTTTCCACTGCCCTCCATGGTCTGTTGTGCTGCCACTGCCCTTCCTGCCTGCCCAGTGTGGTCAAATTGTTGCCTCTGCACTCTCCTACCTGCCTTCAATTTTCAGCGTCCGTGCCCCTGGCCTCTGCCTCTCAACAGTATCCCAATGAACAACTAGATTGCTAACATTCCATATTTATTACAAAAGTGTGGAACGCCTGTCGTCATCTTGATGTAATCAAAACTGTAATACCTAGAGCATTTCCTTTAGAAATTACATATATGAGAGGGTCTTATTTGCATCAAAATTATGGTTAGTGCTCTAAAAAACTAAAATGAGGACATATTTTCTGAGTTTTCAAATAGCGACAAAGAACTTTTAAATTATTTGTAATCTTTATGATTTTTATCCAGTTGACCACTTGATTAAATGTTGCACTTAGGGGAGAGGATGTGGTGTTACTTCCAGAGCTGCAGACTTTGCAACTGGGGAACCAGGTTGGAGTTTCTGCTTCAGCTCAACATTCTGTGATTATGGTCAAATCACTTAATCTCCCCATGTCTACAACCAAAATGAATTTGATCTTGTGTGATGTAACCAATGCTCATGTAAAGCACTCCAATACCTGACATGTCTGCACTATATAAAACTGCAAATACACAAAACATAAGTGTTTTGTACACTTCTGTCATTGGGCTATACTTGGGCTACATCTGGGTGATATTTGGGCTACATTTGGGCTCTTTTGTCTCTGGTGGCCATCTTGGGAGATTTATTTGTTATGAAGTTTCCTAATTTCCTCATTTACTGCAGTCTCCTCAGTAGAAAATGCTTTCAGTTTTTTACTTTGATTCCATCAAGAAGGTATTCAGATATGTCACACATTTGCCATAAATTCTGAATGTTAGCACTCTAGTTGCTCATTAGATCACTGTAGTAAAGCTACTGCTCATCACGGAAGTCTGCTGCTGGTATTAAAAGTGCATGTTTCAGTCTGCATATCAGAATTTTTTAATGAAATAGAAGAGGATTTGAGAAGTCACTCAAAATGTGCCCTCATTTTTCTTTCTTCAGCACTAATCATAATTTCTATGGCAAAATGAGCCCCTTCATTGTGTTCCTTTTTAAATTAACTGTTTTAAGTGTTACCAGTTTATTCCAATCAAGATGGCTTCAGGTGTGCCATACTTTTGTCATAAGTAAGACAGTGAGCGCTCTAGTTGTTCTTAAGAACACTCTGGGACATTCTGTCATTGGGCTATACTTGGGCTACATCTGGGTGATATTTGGGCTACATTTGGGCTCTTTTGTCTCTGGTGGCCATCTTGTGAGATTTATTTGTTATGAAGTTTCCTAATTTCCTCATTTACTGCAGTCTCCTCAGTAGGAAATACTTTCAGTTTTTTACTTTGATTCCATCAAGAAGGCATTCAGATGTGTCACACATTTGCCATAAATGTAGATTTTCCTAGTATTCTATGACGGAAAGTCTTAATTTTATTAAAGACACGGAGGAGAGTATTATGCTTTCTAATCTTGCGTTTATTTTTACAGCAGCAAGATAAGTGCTAGAAACTACAGTTCCCAGAGGACCCAGGAGAACGCAGGCCAATAGGAACCAACAAAACATCCATCTTTTTAACCAATGGGAACAACGCTAGGTAATAACGTCACTTCTGACCACGAGCAGTCCTCTTTTCGCTTGTGAGCAGATCAGATAGAGTCCATGAACAGAGGAGCAATTGAGAAAATAATAGAAATAGCCAAAGACCAAGAAAAACACATTCGACCAAAGTTGAGCCAAGTCTCTCTAGCCACAGAAGTTCCAGCGGAAGAAGAGCAGGGAGGATCCAGAATGCCAGGCTTCGGAAGGAGAAACAGAGCACTGTCGTCATCAGGAAGACGCTGGAGGTAATGCTGGAGTCGCTGTAGGGAGGGAAAAAATTACACACCAGTTAGTAGTGTAGTGGCGGGATAATACTCGCCTCCGTGTCTTTAATAAAATTAAGACTTTCCGTCATAGAATACTAGGAAAATCTACATTTTATGGCAAGACCGGAGGCTCCTATTATGCTTGTTTAAAGCATATCAATAACTAAAGAAGAAGTAGTAACAACCATTTTGCAATAAAACATGCGAAAAACATTATCATTTGACCAGTCTGCGGATCTCAGGATATCCTCCAAACGAGAGCCAGCCCAAAAGGCCTTGGAGGCCATGGCCCCCCTAGAGGAATGGGCTCCGAAAACGGAGGTATCAATGCAGGCCAAGGACATAACCCAGCGCACCCAACGGGCTAAGGTAGCAGAGGAAACGGGAAGATGAGGTTTGCGGAAGGAAATGAGGAGTTGAGGATTGGAGGGCGTCCTGAGAGCTCGAGTTCTTTGCTCATAGATTTTTAGGCATTGTCCTACACATAGTTTAGGATGGGAAGGGAAATAAGGATAAAAAACTGTATTAAGATTTGTCTTTGTTCGTCTATTTAAGTGAAACAAAACTCCAGTAGGGGAAAACTGACGAGAAGAAACATCCAAGGCCTTGACATCTGAAACTCATTTAATTGAAATTAAACACAAAAGCATGGTAAGTTTGGCAGACAACATTTTGAGAGAAAGGCTAGAATTATCAGGCCAATCAGAGAACAAATTTAGAACAACATTAATATCCCATAAAGTAGAATACTTAGCCAACGGAGGTTTAGAGAAACGAACTCCTCGTAGAAGTCTACAAACCAGGGAGTGCATGCCAACGGATTTGCCATCAATTGGGAAATGATTTAGGGAAATGGCTGAACGATACAGATTGATTGTCCTATATGACTTACCTGCACTGGCCTCTGAGGCCAAAAAATTAACCACATAGTTTACAGGGGGTGAAAAGGGATCGAGATGCCTCTCCAGACACCAGCATGACCATAAAGACCAAGTGGATTTGTAAGCCTTGCAAGTACCGGGGGCCCAGGCTTTACTGATAAAGAGAGAAGCCTCCTACGAAATGAGGAGGTCAGGAGGGAGAGGCTGGAGACTTTCCAAGCCGACAGAACCAGAGAACCGTCCAGAATGAGGCTGTGCGGGAGGCCCAGAGGATTCTGGAGTAAGTCCGCGCGTGTTGGGAGAAGGACCGGAAAATCCACCGTCATTTCCAGAAGAGAAGGGAACCAAACTTGGGCTTGCCAAAAGGGAACCACCAGAACCAGAGAGGTCAATTGGCGAAGGACCTGAGATAACGCTCTGTTGATCATGGGGAAAGGAGGGAAGGCATAGTTGAGATGGAGGGACCAATCCTGCAGGAACGCATCCGTAGCTAGGGCGGAAGGATCCGGACGCCAACTGAAGAAACGGAGCAATTGGGTATTGAGGCGAGAGGCAATAAGATCAATGTGAAAAGGGCCCCATCTTTGAGAGAGAGATTGGAAGACGGATGGAAGCAGCTTCCAATCGCTGGAATACCGTAGATAGCGGGAATGCCAATCTGCAGTTGAGTTGAGATCTCCCGGTAGATACTCTGCCGTGAGAGATAGTTTGTGGGAAAGGCAATATTCCCAAAGACTCTTTGCTAACTCTGCTAGAGGTTTGGATTTTGTGCCACCGAGATGGTTCACGTAACGAACCGCAGAAACATTGTCCATGCGAAGGAGAATGGAACATTGAACCCTGTCCTTTGTGAGGCTTCTGATTGCAAAGGAGCCGGCAAGCATCTCTAAACAGTTGATGTGCAATTTCGACTCCTCACGAGACCATGAACCTCCAGTCGATATCGACCCACAACGGGCGCCCCAAACCGACAGGCTTGCATCGGATTCTAACACAAGATTTGGGGCCGACGCGAAGATGGTCCGCCCGTTCCACGCATCTAAATGGTCTAACCACCAATGAAGTTCGCTGCGGGATTCTGTGTCTAAAGAAATGAGGTCGGAATAAGTGAGCCCTTGACAAAGGTGACGGATTTTTAGACGCTGCAAGGCTCGATAGTGTAACGGGCCTGGAAAGATGGCTTGAATGGAAGCGGATAACAGACCGACGATTCTTGCCAGGGAACGAAGAGAGAGGAGTGAGGCGCGAAGCACTTGGGTAATTTCTGACTTGATGGTCGCCACTTTGGACTGAGGAAGAAGAAGCGATGCCGTGGAAGAATCCACGAGAAAACCCAGAAATTCCATCTTTTGGGAAGGAAGAAGCATAGACTTTTCCATGTTGATTAGGAAACCTAGATTCAAGAGAAGAGACTGAGTGGAGGTCAAATCCGCCAGAAGATCCTGCTCGGTCGAATTCATGAGAAGAATGTTGTCCAGATAGATGATCAGGCGTATACCCAACGAACGAAGATAAGAGACTACGGGTTTCATGAGTTTGGTAAAGCACCAAGGTGCTGAGGAAAGGCCGAAGGGAAGGGAAGTGAAGCGATAGGTGACTCCTGACCATTGAAACTGAAGGAATTTGGAATGAGAGGGGTGGATCGGAACCGTGAGATAGGCGTCTTGTACATCTAACCGCACCATCCAGTCGTTGGGACGGAGGGTATCTCTTAAGTGTATGACCGTTTCCATTTTGAAGTGGCGGTAGACCACAAACTGATTGAACCACCTTAGATTGATAACTGGACGCATCTTTTTGTTCTTCTTTTGAACGAGAAAAAGAGAACTGAGGAAACCTGTAGGATCTAAGGGAGCCGCTATAATAGCCCGCTTTTGGAGAAGGGATTGAATCTCCAGCGTGACGAGTTGAGAAACTTCTGCGGAAAACACCAGAGGCGGAGGGAACCCATGTTGGAAAGGCAGAGCGAAGAGCTCTATAAGATAACCCTGTACCGTATCTAGAACCCACGGGTCTGCGCTGATAATGTGCCAATTTGGTAGGAAGAACTTTAAACGACCCCCTACTGGGGAAGAAAACTGGAGACCTACCTTGTTGAGTGTTGTAGTTGCGGAAATTCTTTTGACCTCTGCCACGGAACCCACGACCTCTTTGGGGGTAGAACTGCGGCTTGTACTCTTGAGCACTGGACAAGAAGGAACCTCTGGAGCCTTGATTTGCGTACGGGCGGCCGGAAGAGCGGCCCCTGCCTCTGCCGGCCCGGCCAAAAACCAGAGAGGGAAAAACTTTCTTAATAGACTGTTGGGCTCTGTCTAGAGAAGCGAAAGTTGTGACAAATTTGCCCAGGTCTTTGACCAATGAATCACCAAAAAGGTGACCCTCCGCTTTAACACCAGGATCCTGGGTAGCCAAATTAGCTAATTTGAGGTCAAGCTTGATTAAGAGCCCTTTACGGCGCTCATGGATAATGGAAGCGTTGGCATTGCCCAACAAACAAAAAGCCCGTTGCACCCACAAGGAAATATCTTCTGCATTTAAATCCGCACCCTCCAGGCGAGCAGACTCCGCCAGATCAAAAATGCGGGCCAAACCACTGGCAGCTTGGATCCGTAAAGATGTTAGCATTCAAGGGCTGCAGTGGTCGGTAGGCTGGGAGGATCGAATCTCCCTATATGCAGATGATATTCTTCTTTACCTTGCCTCTCTCAATCGGTCACTGATTGTTGTATTCGACATCTTAGAAGTTTTCGGAAGATACTCTGGGTTCCGAGTCAATTGGCAGAAATCACTTATATATGTTTGCATGGGAAATCTCCGCGACTGCCTCGAAATTGCCCGATCTCAATTGTTATTGAGGGATTTAAATACCTCGATATATTTGTCTCTCTTGACCCCACACTTAGACATGACCGCAATCTGGGCCCGCCCATGCAACGGCTTAAAAGTGACATCGTACATTGGAAGTCGCTACCGATCTCTTTATTAGGCAAGGCTGCCTTGTTTAAAATGATGTCCTTGCCCCGTTTCCTTTATGCATTACAAAATGCCGCAGACCCAGTCCCCAACACGTATTTTAAAGAAATAGAAGGACTTCAGAGGGATCTCTTATGGTGTGGAAAACCTTGCCAAAACTTACGCTTAGTTGGTATGATGGTGGAATTGGGCTACCGGATATCAGAAAATATTACTGGGCTGCTCACCTTGCAGCCATAAACCACGGCATCTATGGCCCCCCTGACGCTCCAGGGTTCCCGATGGACCGCTGGATCCTCCTTAATGGGGCCTATGCCCGAGCTCTGTATTCCAAGCCTGACAAATACACACTTACAGGGCCCACCAAACACACAGTTAAGATCTGGCACGCTGCGACGCAGTCACTAGGTTGGAGCAATAGACTAACGCTCGCCACCCCGCTTTGGGACTCGCAAAAACTAGGTTACTTGGGAAACACCAAAGGTTTTAACAAATGGGATTTGATCGGCATTTCCAATATTGGAGATCTGTGGGGTGCAGAGGGAGTGAAATCGTTCAGCGACCTTAAGAGCCAATACTCATTGGCGGATTCTGAGTTGTTTAGGTATCTTCAAGTTCAACACGCACTGCAGTCTGCAATCACTAGTGACGCCCCCTTACCGGACAGCTCCCCATTAGAGGACAGACTTTTGGACGGGCACATGCCTGAGCGGGCTATCTCCCTGACCTACAGGAAGCTTATTAACAATATGAGCGACCCCCTGGCCTTGTTGCGAGAGAAATGGACAGAAGACGGTATTGAGTTGGACGATGAAGGATGGCAGGAGGCGGTCTCGTCCCCTAAAACGGTTGCAATATCAGCGCGGCTCCGGTTGGTGCAATTGAAAATTTTACACAGAATTTACATAACGGGGACCCAACTGGTACACATGGGGGGCCAAAAGGATGGGTCTTGCAGGCGGGGGTGCACACAACCGGGCATTTTTATGCACACTTTATGGCACTGTAGGCTAATTCAGGACTACTGGCGTAAGATACACGAAATTATGAGTGAAACTCTAGAAATTGAGATCCAACCAGAAGCCCCCAGATGCCTCCTTAATATTTGGGAACCAACCGACCTTAACAATTACGCCATGCAATGGGTCACACTCGGATGCATGGTAGCCAAAAGAAATATTGCGCAGCTCTGGGGGGCCTCACACACACCCACAATTGCGGACTGGGAAAAAGACCTCGATTGGTGCATGCAATGGGAGAAGTCTGTCTACATTGCTTGCGGCTGCCCTCGCAAGTGGTCCAAAGTATGGGCCCCCTGGAACACATACCGTGGTAATATATGTTCCCCCCCCCCAATTGTTAGAGGAAGATGTCTCCCTCACCGTGTAATTCCTCCTGCATGAAGTCAATGTATTCTGATGAACCTCTGTTTTGCTACCCCCTTTGCTATGATTCTGTGATACTATGCCATGTTGTCGAATCAGTTTTAATAAAAAGATTTACAAAAAAAAATGCGGGCCAACGGACCTACAACATCCAAGAGTTTGTCCTGGCAGGAAGACCAGGCTTTATCAACCCCCTTACGGGGATCCTTGCCAAATTTGGAGAAAAAAGTCAAAAGGGGCTGATCAACAACAGGGACTGCAGTAATATTGGCTGGCAAAGAGGGCTTGGGGCACTCGGACTTCAACTTAGCCCTGACGGACTTGTCAAGAGGCAAACGTAATCTGGAGGAAATATATTCGCCCACATGCTGGGCCGGGAACCATTCAGTCGAGTTTGGATGACGGATGGAAGCAGGCTCGAATATAGGAATCCCCTCGGAATCCATCACCGGGGAAGAATCAAAGGAGTCCAGTTTGCGCTTTTTGGAAGGAGGAGAGGAAGGGTCAGGAATATCAAAAACATTATCCAGGTCGGTAGCATCACCCATGTCATCGTCTGTGTCATAAATGGTGGAAATGAGAAGTCTCTGGGGAACTTCTACATGTTTAGTCTTGCCCTTACGCTTGCCTTCAGAGGAAAGTAACCCCTCCTTAGTAGGAGGCCTGGGAGGAACAGAGTCCTCAGTCAAGAGCGAGGGAACCTCGCTAACCAAACGAGAGGGAGGCTTAGGCATAGGTAGAGAGGCAGAGGACACCACCTTACGTTTTCTGCTATCCCCCGCAGAATGGGCCATTGCTTTTGACAGCAGACTGACCATTGAATTCTCCATGCCTTTGGACAGGCGTTTCATAGACGCCTCCACCGCTGACTCAACAGAATCAGTAATAAATTTATTCAAATCTGATTTAAAAACCTCATTATCATCCATGTGGTGGTCAGAGGCAGGGGAGCTGTCCAACTCCATCAGGAATTTTTTTTTTTAGAGGAACAGGCAGGAAGGGGTTAACTGGCAGTCACACAGAGGAAGGAGGGGATGAAACCGGTAGAAAACCACTCCCCTAGGGGCGGGAAACAGGTTATAGCACCAAAGAGCCGGCTGCGAGGGAAGCGCGATAATGCGAGGGCACACGCGGGACAGCTGAGGAGAAAACCGTCACCGCACAACGCGCTAAATAAACAAAGGGCGCGCGCACGCGCGCTGTTACACGGACAAAAAACCAAGGGAAACGAATCGGGAAGCCGAGCGGTAAGCTCGTTTACTTAAGCGAACGCATGCAAGTCATAAAACAGCATAAACCACCTAAGGAAATACGTTATAACCAATAAACATGAAGAGCAAGTAAGATAAAGCACTTATCTAACTGCGAGAAAAGAGGGCTGCTCGCGGTCAGAAGTGACGTTATTACCTAGCGTTGTTCCCATTGGTTAAAAAGATGGATGTTTTGTTGGTTCCTATTGGCCTGCGTTCTCCTGGGCCCTCTGGGAACTGTAGTTTCTAGCGCTTATCTTGCTGCTGTAAAAATAAACGCAAAATTAGAAAGCATAATAGGAGCCTCTGGTCTTGCCATAAAATTCAGAATGTTAGCATTCTAGTTGCTTATTAGATCACTGTAGTAAAGCTACTGCTCACCAGGGAAGTCTGCTGCTGGTATTGAAAGTGCATGTTTCAGTCTGCATGTCAGAATTTTTTAATGAAATGAAACATTCAGAATTTATGGCAAATGTGTGACACATCTGAATGCCTTCTTGATGGAACCAAAGTAAAAAACTGAAAGTATTTCCTACTGAAGTTCATAACAAATAAATCTCCCAAGATGGCCACCAGAGACAAAAGAGCCCAAATGCAGCACAAATATCACCCAGATGTAGCCCACAGTTAGCCCAATGACAGAAGTGTGCAAAACACTTATTTTTTTGTGTATTTGCAGTTTTATATAGTGCAGACTTGTCAGGTATTGGAGTGCTTTCCATGAGCATTGGTTACATCACACAAGATCAGATTCATTTTGGTTATAGACATTGGGAGATTAAGTGATTTGACCAGAATCACAGAATGTTGAGCTGAGGCAGAAACTCCAACCTGGTTGCCCAGTTGCAAAGTCTGCAGCTCTGGAAGTAACACCACATCCTCTCCCCTAAGTGCAACATTTAATCAAGTGGTCAACTGGATACAAAAACATAAAGATTACAAATAATTTAAAAGTTCTTTGTCGCTATTTGAAAACTCAGAAAATATGTCCTCATTTTAGTTTTTTAGAGCACTAACCATAATTTTGATGCAAATAAGACCCTCTCATGTATGTAATTTTTAAAGGAAATGCTCTAGGTATTACAGTTTTGATTACATCAAGATGACGTCAGGCGTTCCACACTTTTGTAATAAATATGGAATGTTAGCAATCTAGTTGTTCATTGGGATACTGTTGAGAAGCAGAGGCCAGGGGCACGGACTCTGAAAATTGAAGGCAGGTAGGAGAGTGCAGAGGCAACAATTTGACCACACTGGGCAGGCAGGAAGGGCAATGGCAGCACAACAGACTATGGAGGGAAGTGGAAAGGGGGGCAGGGGCAACAAACCAACAATACAGGACTGGCAAGAGAGGCTGTGGCAATATAATAGACCATTGTGGGCAGAAGGAAGAGGCAGTGGTAGTACAACCATACATGCCAACAGACCCGTTTCAGCCAGGAAACGTCCAATGTTTTAAGCTCAAATGGGCTTTATTTGATCTGTCTCCTGTCTACAATCTCCTCTTTTTCAATGTAACTCAAAGGGGAAAATCAATACCCCAGTTTTTTTTCAAAAGCTCCCTCTTACCAAGTTCAAAATGTTCGCAAGTATGGTACATTGGATCATGGTAGGCAGGAGGAATTGGGGTAGGGACATGGACTCGGATAACAGAGGACAGGAGGGACATAGAGAGGTGCACCAAACTGACCCTACAGGGCAGGCATCAGGGTTTGCAGCAGCACAATACACCACACAGGGCATGCGGGGCGGGAGTGCAGCACAACAATCCATAGAAAGCAATAGGGAGGGGACAGGACCATGCACATGGACAACAGAGAACAGAGGGGAAAGAGGCAATGGTAGCTAGCTGACCATAATGGACAGACAGGAGAGAAAGCTGCAGCATAACAGACCATAAAGGGCAGGAGGGATGGATCAGGGGCATTACAATGGAACATACAAGCCAGGAGGGAGTGAATAGGGATCTGCACATGGAAACAGAGGTCTGGGGGCAAGGGGGCAGGGCAAGAGCAGCAAGATGACCATGGAGGTGAGGCAGGATGGGCACTAGAAACAAGACACACCATGGAGAGCAACAGTGAGACTATGATGGCATACACACAGACCATGGAGGGAAGGTGGGAGGGGTCAGGGGCAGCTAGCTGACCACACAGGGAAGGTTGGAGGGGCCATGGCAGCACAGAAGACCATGCATGGCAAGCGGGAGGGTTAGTGGCAGCACAATGGCTATGATGGCCAAGAAGGAGGGTGCAGGGGCATGCACAAAGGACCATGGAGGATAGAAGGGAGGGTCAGGACCTGGGCACAGACAAGAGAGTTCAGGGGAAGGGGTCTCACAACAGACCGCGTGGGGCAGGCAGGAGGAGCAGTTGCAGCACAACAGACCAGGGAGGGCAGAAGGGTGTGGCAGTAAAATAGGCCATGGAGGACAGGAGGAAGGGGATAGGGGCATGGCATGTGGACAGGCAGGGTGGAGGTGGCAGGGACAGGTTACAGTCATCTGACAATGCTAGGCAGGTGGGAGGGGAGTGGCAGCTCAACAGAACACTCAGAGTAGATAGGAGTGGCAGGTCCATGGAACATGGTGGGCATAAAGGATGGAGCAGGGGCATGCACAAAGACATCGGAGGGCAGGGGGAAGGAGAATAGGGGTAACAAGCTAAGCACAGAGGCTAAGCAGGAGGTCAATGATGGGCCATAGAATTGGGCAATGGAGGGCAGGAGGAGTGGACTGGTACATCATGCTAAATGGAGGGCAGTGGCAGCACATCAGACCATGCATGGCAGGAGGGAGGAGGCTAGTCCATGGATTCAGACAACAGAGGATAGGGAGGAAGTGGATGGGGCAGCAAGCTAACTGTTCAGAGAAGGTGGGTATTAGGAACTTTATTGTTTTTAAAATGTGTGTCTGTGCGAACTACTTAAAATATGAACAAGTATGCAGCATAATCTCACTTTTATTCAGGAAGAAGAGTTCGTTTGTGACTGTGAGTCCGGGCTCACTTGGCAGAAACACCCCCTGACCCTCCACCCCCCCACCGCAAAACGTAATGCCTGTGAAAAGGGTAGGTGGACGCAGTGTTATATAGAACATAGTCCTGAGAGCACGATTGAAAATGAAAACTAGATATAGTATATGGTATAAATTATGCACCAAAGAGTGTGATATAAGATGAACCGGGGCGTGAAATATAAAATGCAATACATTATGCGCAATGCAAGATTCATTGGAGAGCGCGAGATAGCACAGGCACTAGCGCGTGCTATGCGATATGCGCCTTGGAGAGTAATATGCAGAGGGCAGTGTTGTGTAACCTAACTAGTCTCTAAAGTTGTAATATAAAATATGTGCTGGGGAGTGTAACGTTGCATATGCACTGTTACAAAGATATGGATCTCAGATTGTAATATGTATGGCATAGCGCTGTGCGTTATAACATAGGCATCGAGGAAGTCACGTTAGACGGGGCAATATAACCCGTGCGAAGACAAGTGTGGCATGACATATTCACAGGGTGGTGTTACAGTGCACATGGGCTAGAGAGTGTCATAGCATACGCACTAGCTGGTGGAATACAACACAGGGGTGTGTGGCACTCGGTGGGCACTGGTGGGTGTAACACCGCATTGGGCTCAGCCAGGAGCATGCTGTGACTCTCAAGTGAGGTTTGTCTCCTTTCCAGAGAGTAAAATAAAAAGTATTACACATCCGGCGGTGGATGTGTGTTTTCTTAACCGTGAGGGGGGTTTCTTTCATAGTTTGGGCGAATTTTTGTCGAATCCCCTTTGAATGGCTTGGTGTGCGTGTGTATTAAATGTGCCCGTCAATAGCTACCCATGTTTGTATAAATAAACGACAAGGGTGTCTACATGGAGAGTACCCACTGGCGGGGGCGCCGGGATTAGGCACGGTAGGGTGTCAGACACGTCAGAGCTTCACTAGCGGTGTAAATACATTCCACGTGGATTCATTGTATGCATAGTCGCCTTTTAATGAATATCATGCAAATCGTCATGGTGATAGGTACATACGGTTTGTCCAGCATGTCCTAGGTGTTTCTATAAATATATATTTTTTAAAAATAATAAAAAACAAAGGCCGGCCCCGGGGGATGGGGTCCCCGAGGCCATAAGTGGCCTGAGGAGGGGGGCAACGCAGCCCCCCTCCTAAATATTTTTTTTTTTTAAAAGGCCATGACCCAGGGGGTTGGGGTCCCCGGGGCCGATAAAGGCCTTGGGAGGGGGGCCACGTGGCCCCCTTCCAAATGTATTTAATCTCCCAACTTAAAATGGCCACAGGGCGTGTTTACACAGTGGGGAAGGGAGGGGACGGGGCCTGAGGTGACGTGCGCAAACACGCCCTATGGAGCGTTTTAAGTTGGGGAAATAATTCCCCTTCAATCCTGAGGGCCCCTGGGGGCTAACTAGCCCACCAGATGCTTCCAGTAAGCGCCACTGAGCTGCGTTGCAGAGAGGTGGTCCAGGCCGTGCCACATTTTACACCTCTCTGCAACGCAGCTCTGTGGCGCTTACTGGAGGTACCTAGTGGGCTAATTGGACCCTAGGGACCCTCAGGATTCAAATAAACTTAATCTCCCAACTAAAAACGGCCACTGGGCATGTTTACACAGTGGTGAAGGGAGGGGACGGGGCCTGAGTTACCGTGTGCAAACACGCCCTGTGGCACGTTTTAAGTTGGGAAAATAATTCCCCTTCAATCCTGAGGGACCCTAGGGGCCAACTAGCCCACCAGGTGCTTCCAGTAAGCACCACTGCGCTGCGTTGCAGAGAGGTGGTCTAGGCGTGCCCCTTTTTACATCTCTCTGCAACGCAGCTCTGTGGCGCTTACTGAAGGTACCTAGTGGTCTAGTTGGACCCTAGGGACCCTCAGGATTCAAGGGGACTTAATCTCCCAACTTAAAACGGCCACAGGGCGTGTTTACACAGTGGGGAAGGGAGGGGACGGGGCCTGAGGTGACGTGTGCCAACACGCCCTGTGGCGCATTTTAAGAGGTAGTTTTAATCCCCTGCCCTATTATATACTAGGGGCTTACAGAGGAGGTCATGTTAATCACAGGGGGACCCCAACGCGTAGTGTTCTCTAGTGTATGTAGGTGTTTTCACTGTATTCTGAGTGTCTTTTAACGTAGCACTGGCTCTAGGACTGGTTAGTCAGACTCAGTTACCACCAGTATCCGTCTGAAAAAGTTGAGGGTACAGGATGATTTTGCAACAAGGCTTCTCTCTGCTCTTCTGTTTGTTCTTTCTGCACGTTATCCTTCTTCCTGCACTTTTCTTCGTCTTTGAGGACTTCTGTTGCTTCTTTCTGCATTTCTTTTTCTCTTTCTGTGCGTTTTTTCTTTTTTCTTCTCATGTCCTATCTCTGTAGGCATAGTTAGAAATTAGCATTTAAAAGAACCTTTGAAATTCACTAAAAAAACCATAGGTTTCAGGCATGTTATATTTAGGAATTAGCATTTAAAAAACCTTAGAAATTCACTGAAAAAAACATAGGTTTCAGGGGCGTTATAATTAGCTGGACTTTTCACTCGTACAAAACCATTGAAATTCCCCCGTTATAGTTAGTTCAGCTAACTATAACTCGCGCGCCCGCAATGCACTGCTGATGACGTCACATATTACATCACTCATGACATGGTCAGTGACATCACTGATGACATCACTGATGACATCTCAAATGACATCACTGATGACATCACTGATGACATCATCCTTGTGATAGATTGGCAGACCTCCTCTCCCCCTAATATAACCTTTGATACACACATTCAAAAATAGAAACTAAAATGTTCAAAACAATGGACATACCAATACCAGTTACAACAACCTATTCAGTAATTCTAAGATCCACATACACATCCACTCATTCACCAACAGTCCTATACAGTCACTCATACATGTACTCACTCATCATATGTACTCATACACCTATACATCCTGTTACACAACGCCACTCATCCATAGAGTTACTCACACACATAGTCACTCATGCTAATATAGAATCAAACATCCATTTACTTGCATATACAGTTATACACACACCACCACACTTACTTCTACAGAAACTTACACATACTTAGTCTTTTAATCAATCACTTATAGAAACACATACTTATTCATACAGGAACTCTTCCAATCTCTCATTCTCACATATACTCACTTATATACACCAATAGTCACATATACAAGTTTAAAACATCATCAGCAGTGAATTGTGGGCGCGCAAGTTATAGTTAGCTGAACTAACTATAACGGGGGAATTTCAATGGTTTTGTACGAGTGAAAAGTCCAGCTAACTATAACGCCCCTGAAACTAGGGTTTTTCAGTGAATTTTTAAGGTTTTTTAAATGCTAATTCCTAACTATAACGTGCCTGAAACCTATGGTTTTTCTGTGAATATATATATTGTTAGAAATGGGGGTCTCTAGTTGGCAATGGCTGGCCACTGTCCAAGTAGGGACCCTTCTTCCTAAGTCAGAGTTAGCGGGCTACACCCTTTGCTAACCCCTGCTCAACCCTGTGGTAACATAGCACGAGCAGTTAGGCTTATCTCAGAGGGAGTGTGTGAAGCATTTATGACCATACACAGTAATAAAGTGAAGAACACTACAAAGGGACACCTTATTTTTTTGCCATTTCCGTCTGTATTTATCCATATTTATTGTTTGCAATTTATTTCTGTATTTATCCATATTTATTTTGGGTTTTGTGGAAAAAGTAAGCTGAAATTAGTATATTTCCACATTTATTTACCGAATAAATATGCAGTCATGCTTGAATGTATGCCAGATTTTCAGTGCTGTGAACACCCGCAGAAGATAAATCAGTTCACTTACATGAAAATATGTCCAATTTCAGTATCAACCTTGTGCATATCTACCGCTGTTAAAGCCTCTTTAATAAGAACCTTTCTTTTTTAACTTCTTATCTATCAATCCACACATCTATTGGCCAGGCAGTCATGGCAGACAGTATTTAGAATTACTCAAAAATCAACCAATTTCCGTTTTTATCCATATTTAAAAATAAATACGGACAAGAAAATGAATGTTTTCTGTCTGTATTTTTCTGTAAAAATCAGTAAAAACAGAAAACAGGGAGCCTTATTCATAACTTGTAAAACAGACGTGCAAACCATAATTTGCACACCAAGGGGACGCAAGGGTGAAGCAAAACCTAAGTGAGATTTATCAACCCACGCAAGGCCACCTTGCATGGTGCTGCAGGCTAGATAAATCTAGAGAAATGCAAGGCAGCCGGTGTTCCATGGGTGGAGTGTGGGTGTTCCAACGCATCCACCCATGGATTTTGCCACATTCCCAGGTTTATCATTAGTGGTAGACCTGGGAATGCATCAAAATGCTACACCTCCCCAGGTGAGGCGTTGCGAGGAGAAATATCTTTATTTCTCTTCATTTTTCCCTCTTTCTATGTGTTCTGGATTCTTGAGCACACATAGAAAGATTAAAATGCCTCTCAGGATTGTTTTTATGCAGAAAAGTTTCCCTTCCTGCGCAAAAATAATCCTGCCTACAATGCAGGCACCATTGCAACATGACACAAGGGTGCCTGCATTGGCGCTAGTCAGCCAAAAGTGTTGCCAGTGCTAGGAAAGGACAGGAATGTGCTGTATAATGTTAAGTATGGCGCATTGCTGCCCTTTCTCTTTCATACAGCGTAGTACAGCAAGTTGGCTTGCTGCGTTGCGCTGCATGAAAGATTGATAAATTGGCCCCCAAATGTCAAAAAAGGGTGATGAGCTCACGCTAAGTGTTGGGGGTAGTTCTGAGGATGACTGCAAACCCAGTCTCATGGTCTGCAAATCTTATGACAACATTGTAATTTAAAGAAAATAAATAACATGGGGAGTTCCCATTGGGGTCCTCTACCGGAGCCAGCAGCCCCTTATACATACGCCTTCATTTTTTCAGGATGCCAGGACTGAGTTCTCATGTCCTGTACTGACAGCTCCAATATTTTTATTTCATTTGCAGCCAGCAGCTCAGAGAGTGGTGGTTCAGTGAACACAGCTTTAGGGTTGCAGACCCAAAATAGGCAACAAGAGAAAAAACTGCTTGGCCAATTGGAATTGTTTTTTTTTTTTTTTTTTTGGATCTTTCAGATGTTATGCGAACCCAGGTTCATAGACCATCCAGAACTAATGGTCCATATAAGTCTACCCTCCAAAACTTAATTAACAGCGTGGTTCAATTTGAGGTTTATAAAACCACTTTTCTAATGCTAATTTCTCAAAAACGACTAAACAGATTTACACCAAACTAAGCAAAGGTTTTTCTTTAAGTAAAGTTCTGCTTTCATGCCAGTTTTGGTGTAATTCCGTTCAGCTGTTTTTTTTAATCCCAGCCAACAGCTTCCTGTAAGAGCTAACGTGAGAAACTTGACTATTTTTTGGACCCCCACCCCATTTAATTTACTCGACCTCACTGTAACGTATTAGAACCCGTGAACTGGTCTCAAATTGAATAATCCTTGGCACATATTTTGTCTTAATCACTTTTCTCACTTTTCATAAATATATTACCAAAGCATGATGTGGTAGTGCATTGTCATGTCCAGATAGCATATTTTCCATTGAAATGTCCATAAAACGTTCCCACTAACATGTAGTTTTACTGATAATAGTGCATAAACAATTTTTGGAAATTAGGTTTCAGCAAAAATTGTTAAAATTTGCACATCACCAAGTAAAGTGCTCTAATTTGTATTGATCCTATAAAAATATTTTTTTTACCATAGAATTACAAAAATGGGTTATAGGAAAATAGGGTCTGCTTCTTATGGTTACCCCCACTTTTTGCTTGATTTTGCACTGGTTTCTGACTAGTCTGCTAATAAGGACCCCAGTCTATCTGCTTTCTCCTTTAAATTGACATGCATGTACTTTGATACACTCCAGATTGGATACTGGGGTACCCTTATAAGTCACTAGTATATGGTACCCATGTACCCAGGGCATAGGTACCCCAGAGGTTTCCCATGAGCTGAAGCATGTATTATGCCACCCATGAGAGGCCATGCAAAATGGAACTACAGATCTGCTACTGCAGCCTGTGTAAGCTGGTGCTTGCACCACTTACTTTAGATATAGGTTCACTATACATATAGGCCACTACACTTAAAACTTATAAGTCACCCCTATAGCAGGCCTTATCAATCCTGAAGAGGGTGCCCCTGCATGAGCAGGGCCCCTCTGCAGCTTTCGGAGAACATTCTCTTGGGTTGTTTGTGACTCAGCAGGACATATAGGTAGAGGTGCAGTCTAACCTCGCGATAAATGCTATCTCGAAAATGGCTGCATAGAAACATATTGTGTTTGATATCAAATACCTTGGAATCATACCTCCACACCGGTAACCGGTGTAGGAGGTATGATTCCACCCATCTGAAGTGAGCTTTGTGGGGTCACTGGTCTATCTGGTGCCAGCCTTCTCGACCCAGACAGCACAAAATGGATGCTGCCGACCAGAGACACATTTCTGCCCTCTTGCTGCTGAGCCAAGCTTGAGCAGAGGAAGGCAGCGCAATAGGCATCCTGTCACAGGGAGGTCTGACCACCTCCCAGACAGGATTTAGTGTATTGGGGCTGGGTGGGTGTACTCTGAGAGTGCCTTAAAGTCTGCACATGGGGCACATTTGGTGTCCCTGTGCATAGTCCAGCTCAAACCAGTTCTCGGAGCCATTGGCTCCTGCTCTGGTGCAAAACTGGACAAAGGACATGGTAGTAACCTCCCCTCTGTCCTGCTCCTCCAATCTGTCCAACCCTCTCCCATGGGTACAAAAGGGATTACCTGGCTGTATGACTTTAGATTTTACGTGGACACAATTCTACAAGAAGAAACCACTGACCTTCGACCGTCTGGACACTCTGGACTTTGCTGGACTTCGACTGGGCTCAACTTCGTCCCCCCCTCTGTCTAAAGCTTTGTCTGTACCCTTGCTCCATACAGGTTCCGTGCAGGACCTGTGGTGCACTAAGGACAACCAAAGAATCTCCCTTGGGGTGAAGGGGTCACTCCCCTGCATTTTCAGGCACCTCAACGCAACTGACTGGTCTGCTGCTCCTGAGCTCCTGCAGACTCTGAAGATTTCAGCAACACAGGAGGTTAGTTACGAAGTTCCCTGAGGTTGCTCTGCCCTCTCAGCAAGTTTTCGGCCAGTATCCCTCGTGGGGACTGCATAACTGGAACCCCTGTGCAATGAGTCTATTTGCAGTTGCATATGCTTGTTGGTGATTCCCAAACTTGTGCATTGGACTCCATGTAGTCCTGACCCTGAGCAGTATTTGCACCAAAAAACTCCTGCCTCCTTGCACCGAGTGCTCCGTGGGCTGGTACTTTGCAATCTTGCTCGAGGTCCCCTTGCGACTCCTGGTCATTCGGCCTGTGGGTTCTTGTAAGGGCCATCTTAATTTCTGTTGGGCTTTCCTGCTTGCTCCAGATGTGTCCTGACTCCCCATTGTTTGGTGAGTCCCCTGGACCTTGCTGGTCCACACCGTAACCTGCTTGACCTTCCAGCGTGGGTTGCTTTTGCCAAGGCTTGTAGGTGCTCCAGCCGGACACCGACCCATCAGCACTCGACATCCTTTGTGGGACATCTCGCATCTGGCTCCTGGTTGTCGTCGATGTCTCCTGGTCCTTGTGGCTGCAGAGTCAAGCATCTCTTCTTCGCACCTGAAGCACCCGACATCGGTGGGCATTCGTCTACCTAGCCCCTGGTCACTCTGAAGAGACCCAGACTCTGTTCCCTCTTCTTTCATGCTCCTACCTTCCAGAATCCAGGCTTGGACTCCACTGGACCCTTTTCACCTTCACGGCAGCAGTACTTCTTCACAGCCCTCCATTAAGAACGACGGCGGTTTCTGACACTATTCCAGACCTATGCACCCAGCTCCTCTGGGATAGGTATCTCGTGTACTACGGTTTCCACGTGTGGGGTGGCTCTTCAACCTCTTAAGTTTCAAAGGGTTTGCTCTAAGCCCTCCTTGAAGGGTCCTTAAAATTGCGACCGTGACTTCCCCATAGAATTGTACGGAGCCCGCTTTCCTGTTAGCACACTGCACCTATCCTCCGTGGGGTCCCTATCTACTCACCTTGGGTGGTCCCTTGGGATCCCAGTGATTCTACTTGCTCCAGACCTTGTCTTGACCCAAGTCATAATTGTTATACCACTATTTTAGTATATGGTTTGGTCTCCCCCCTGGAGCCCACTGTGTATTGTGCTACTTACAACTGTTCTATTGGTCTTGTAGGGTGTGCTTTGTGTTCTATCCTCGTGTAGAGGATAGTAGAGAGTGTTATATTAATAAATACATATTTTTATATAACTACTGTGTGGTTCTCCTTCATTTAATTAATTCAGGAGGTGATATTCTGGTAAAACAATCTGCTCTACATTCCTTCAAGATTAAGCCTGAAGGTTGCTCTCCACAGCTAGCACTTGGATAGCTTTCTAAAGGTTATCTTTGACCTCATACATCACAAGAGTATTTGAACTGGTGCAAGGTGCCCACTTTAATTAGTTTACATCATATACCAGGCCAACTTCTCACATTGGTGTGCAGCGGTTGGGATTCAAGCCTGCATTGTTTTACCAGATAAATCTCTTTGGATTGACTAACTGAATACCCCTTAAGTATTAGGCACATATACTTAAATATTAGAATAAGTAAGGTCTACTGAACTTAGGGTCGGGTAAGTTAAGGGTCTAGCCCACCCTTTCTCCAACCTAAGAGAGTTTAGTTCCCACTAGGTTAGGTAGGTGCATACACCACACCACACTAGAGCCAGGGGCACTCTGCATTCTAGGTACAATGGTTTTGGATTCCAGGAATTAAAAGCCATCTGTGTTGCTAGGAAGCTGAACTGCTACAAGTATGTGAACTTGATAGTGTTGTCCACACTTCACTGGGTACTAGAACCCACGTCTCGTGTGAGACTACCTTTCAAAACATAAATAATTTGCAACCTTTGGTTAACCACAATTTATATCAAGATTAAATGATAAAAAAATGGAAATACATTAGACTTGACAATTCGTACAGCAATACAGTTTGTACAATGTTCAACAAATAAATGAAAATATATGCGCAATCCTCATTTCAGTTGCTGAGTACTGCAAAAATCAGTCCGTGAAATAATACACAATGGCTCATAAATGCCCGATGCATTTCGGGACGTAACTGTCCCTTCGTCAGGGGCCAACCTAAAACAAAGAACAATTTGTTATACTCGAATAGCAATCTGGTCGTATTTTAAATACATCAGGGATAACATTACCCAACATGCCTCAAGTGAAAGGGTGTCTGATCATTGCCTTATTTAATATGAACTGGTTGCCTAGTGTGACTTTATGTCTGAACTCCCAATCGTTCACCAAAATACAGAGGAAGGAGTGGAAAAGCTTGTTAAATTACTCCTGTGTGCAGCATTCAGTCCAAGGTGAAAAGTGAAAGTCACCGTGTGCAAAGCCATAGAACAGTCCAGAAGAGATACTAGCATATCCAGAAAAGCAACCCAAATCAAATAAACACAGTGTTTAATGTGTGATGTTAACCGCTCACAACCTTACGGAAACGCGGGTGGAAAGAAAAAACGTGTGCTGTCTTATGCTCACCAAATGATAGCCCGTGTAACCCGGCCACGATTATGACGGCTAAAAAACTGTAAAAGATCATGACAATCACTAACGTTAATACTTAAGGAGCCTGCACGTTTATATATACCCAACTTACCGGCACTTCAATGGGCTTTTCTGGAGCCCCGGCATATGCAAATATATTCATGGCCCAATTTGAAGAAGAGCATATTGTTTCCAACATGGCTTGGTGGAGCAAGATTAAATTATACTGCTGGAATATAGACGACATATTTATTGTCTGGAAAGGCAGCAAAACAGAATTAGAGCTGATGATTACAACTCTGAACACCATCAACACACGCATCCAGTTTACTTCGAGTATTGCTACGTCACAAATTCATTTTCTGGATGTCTTGATCAGTTACACCAGATCAAACTCACATTTTGAGACGCAAGTTTATAGTAAACCCACGGACAAGAACAACGCCTTGGCTTTCACGAGTTTTCACCCCAGACCTCTTATTAAGAATTTGCCATATTCACAATTCATTAGAATTAGACAAATTTGTTCTAATCATGATGTGAGCAATCAAAAACTGGCAGAATTCAAAGAAAGATATGCTTCCCGAGGTTATCCACAAGATATTCTAGACAACTGTCTTAATCGAGCTTTGGTCCACAAACGCGAGGCGTTACTAACTCCATCAGTTAAATCTCACCACAACAGGATTGTATTCATCTCTAAATACTCCACGATTTCCCCATCGGTGAAAAAAATCATCAATCAGAGATGGGAATTATTGCAACAAGAGAAAGACTTTAACGACATTTTTGGAAATAAACCCATTTTCGCCTACACCAGAGGAAAAAACATACGATCTATATTGTCATCTCCCAAGCCTGCAAGTCAACAGATTCTACATCGGGGCACCATTAAGTGCAATAATTGCATACACTGCAGCAATGTAATTACCGGCAATATACTGACCCATCCATTGACCGGCAAGAAGATTCAATTGTATCACACCAGCGATTGTAACGCGACCAATGTAATTTATTGCATCAAGTGTCCATGCGGTAAAGCATATATCGGCAAGACAGAACGCAAAGTAAAATCCGAATAACTGAACATAAGAGCAAAATCCGCACTAACAGTATTACATCCAGTTTAGCTCCACACTGGACTGAGTGCAAGCATAACATATCACAGTTATGATTTCAAATTGTAGAAAGGGTAACACCAAGGGCAGGCATGGACATCACAAAACAATTATTATGTAGAGAAGTGTTTTGGATTAAGCATCTTGTTACCATGACACCATCGGGTCTTAATGACCGTCTTGACATTAATTGTTTTCTATAGTCTTCTACTATAATCAGACACATCTATTCAGCATTATTGCATGATCTGGTTATCATGCACTTGACACTACCCATCAAGGAGGCACACTGAAGAGCTTACACACGGTGACGGTTTTTCACATACAGAGGTTCATCTATGATACAAGAGCTAATATCCGGTTATTTCTTTTAACCAATATTCATGGCGTGCATTTTTTAAATACAACATCTATCTTTTTGACTGGCTATTTTCATTTTTAGTTATCGGGTTTTTTTCCATCCATTTCTTTTCCTAAGCATTTCCTTTTATCATCGTTAGCCATTGGCAGCGTTTAGCACGCCCATGAGCATTTTTTATCATTATTGCGTGAAACACCAAACCCCACATGAAGGGCGGTGCAATCTAGTTCACACTATATTTTGTTAGATTTTCCGCTATCAGAAATTATTTTTACACAGGGTCAATATGGCGACATTTCCGGCCGTCTGTCAGTCCTCTTTCTTTGCCCACTTCGCGGCACGTTTAAATGGTTCCGATCCCTCCAGCATCACGCGTTCCATGCTCGACCTTACACCGAGCAGCACTGAGTCCTTTCTAACCGGTAAGATTTGTGAGCACCTTCGGCTTTGTGATTTAGTGTTTTCTCAGGCAACTAACTTCAGGCAGGACATATATTCAACGGGCTTTTTTCATTTATATTTATCTTTATCCAGACCTTGTATTATTGAAGTATTGGACATACTGAAGTCCCTCCACTACAAGTGGGTGAGTGAAACTTCTGGCTGCTTTAGCAGTCACATTTGCGTTTGCATTAGGTATTGAATATCGCCATTTTTTTCGTTCATATCGTTACAGGGTTGAGCACGCCAGGCGCAATTGAACAATTTATTGCGAGGCACTTACGCGCAGAGTAAGTGGATTCAGGTATCGCCTTTTATATTATGTAAACGTGCAGGCTCCTTAAGTATTAACGTTAGTGATTCTCATGATCTTTTACAGTTTGGATTGGGATTGACATAATTGGTCCCATGGACCCTCCAACTGCATCTGGACATAGATATATTCTAGTGGTGGGGGTTCATGCCACTAGGTACCCAGAAGCAATACCCCTTAGAACCCCCACAGCTCCTGTTGTGGCCAGGACCCTCCTGGGAATTTTTTCCAGGGTGGGTTTCCCTAAGGAGGTCTTAACTGACAGAGGTGCAAACGTCATGTCTAGTGACATTACTGCTATGTGGAGTGAATGTAGAATAAATTACAAATTTACCACACCCTATCACCCGCAATGCAATCGATTAGTTGAAAGGTTCAACAAAACCCTGAAGGGCATGATCATGGGCCTTACAAAAAAGCTTAGGCGAAAATGGGATGTCCTGTTGCCCTGCCTTCTTTTTGCCTACAGAGAGGTCCCACAGAAGGGGGTTGGCTTCAGCCCTTTTGAACTTCTGTTTGGGCATCCAGTTAGGCATCCCTTGTGTTTGGTGAAGGAATGATGGAAGTTACCTCGCAGACCAACTAAGCAAGACATAGTGGACTATGTACTTGGTCTCCGCTCCAGAATGGCTGAGTATATGAAGAAGGCAAGCAAAAACCTTGAGGCTAGCCACGAATTACAGAAAGCTTGGTATGACCAAAAGGCTGTACTGACTGTGTATCAGCCAGGACAGAAGGTATGGGTGTTGGAGCCTGTGACCCCAGCAGCCCTCCAGGACAAGTGGAGTGGACTCCATACCATTCTTGAGCAGAAGGGAGAGGTCACCTACCTGGTGGACCTTGGAACTCCCAGGAGCCCCCACAGGGTGCTCCATGTGAACAGGCTCAAACCATATGTTGACAGGGCAGACATGGGCTTGCTCATGGCTACTGACGAGGGACAGGAGGGAGAGAGTGACTCACAGCCTGACCTCCTCTCACATAACCCTGATAATGGCTCAGTTGATGGTGTGGCCTTGGCAGGCAGCTACACTGAGCAACAACAGATTGATTGCAGGAAGGCCCTCAATCAGTACAGACATATGTTTTCCCTGACCCCTAGTCAGACCACTTGGTGTACCCATGATGTGGACACAGGTGAAAGTCTGCCCGTTAAAAATAAGATTTACAGGCAACCTGACCAAGTCAGGGACTGCATCAGGACTGAGGTCCAAAAGATGCTAGAATTAGGAGTCATTGAACCCTCAGGTAGCCCTTGGGCTAGTCCAGTGATTCTGGTACGCAAACCTCATTCCCAGGGTGGTAAAAGAGAAATGAGGTTTTGTGTGGACTACAGGGGGCTCAATGCAGTCACTAGGACTGATGCTTAGCCTATTCCGAGGGCAGATGAGCTCATTGATGCTTTGGCCTCAGCCAAGTTCTTGAGCACATTTGACTTCAATGCTGGATATTGGCAAATCAGACTAGCTTAGGAGGCCAAGCCCAAAACATAATTTTCAACCCCTAGTGGGCATTATCAATTTGTTGTGATGCCCTTTGGTTTGAAAAATGCACCTGCCACATTTCAAAGGTTGGTGAATAAAGTTCTCACAGGCCTGGAAGACTATATTACAGCTTATCTTGATGATATTGCTGTCTTTAGTTCCACCTGGGAGGATCACCTGGTCTTCCTAAGAAATGTCCTGGAGGCCCTGCAAAAGGCAGGCCTCACTATCAAGGCCACTTAGTGCCAGATAGGGCTGAATAAGGTTGTGTACCTGGGCCACCTTGTGGGTGGAGGCCAGGTTCACCCATTGCAGACCTCCAACTACTCAGACTCAGGTCAGAGCTTTCTTGGGCCTGAGTGGGTATTGCAGGTTTGTTAAGGGATATGGATATATAGTGACCCCTTAAAATATCTGACATCTAAGAAAATGCCTGAGAAAGTTCAGTGGACAGTTAGCTGTCAGAAGGCATTTGATGACCTGAAGTAGGCCATGTGCACTGCTCCCATTCTGCAACGTCCTGACTATTCGAAACAATTCATTGTTCAAACTGATGCATCTGAGTTGGGGGTAGGGGCTGTGTTATCACAACTGAATGAAGAAGGTCAGGATCAGCCAGTAGCTTTTATGAGTAGAACGCTGACCCCCAGAGAGAAAAGTTGGTCAGCTATTGAGAGGGATGCCTTTGCTATGGTTTGTGCTCTGAAGAAATTGAGGCCATACTTGTTTGGCACTCACTTCATTGTTCAGACAGACTATAAGCCCCTCTTATGGCTAAAACAGATGAAGGGTGAAAACCCCAAACTTTTGAGGTGGTTCATTTCCTTACAGGGGATGGATTATACAGTGGAACATAGACCTGGGAGTAACCATGCCAATGCAGATGGACTCTACAGATATTTCCACTTAGAAAATGAAGACTCAACTGGTCAAGGTTAGTCTCATGTCCTTTCATTTGGGGGGTTGTGTAGGAAAGTAGGATCTGTTTCTTATGGTTACCCCCACTTTTTGCTTGGTGTTAAACTGTTTTTGACTAGTCTGACTGGGATCCTGCTAATCAGGACCCCAGTCTATCTGCGTTCTCCTTTAAATTTACATGCATGTACGGGACCAAGGTTCGAATCCCGTCGCGGCAGGGTCTCGGGCTATAAATTCCGCGGACCGGATATTCTCGCCTCAGTGCCTATTCTAATCATGGGTCCCACGCTGCAACTCTGGGCAATAGCTTGCTTAATCTCCACAACGGCCCCACAGCGCTGGGGATGCCTGGCTTCACCCTGGGGATGCCCAGGAGTGGACATTTCACAGGGAAAGCCAGGAAGGGTTCCCTAGCGGTATGAATACAGCGCCGGGAGACCCCGGTCCGGGGTAGCGGTGCGCTATATAAGTACTAGCACATTTATATTTACATTTACATTTGGTACACTCCAGATTGGATACTGGAGTACCCTTATAAGCCACTAGTATATGGTACCCATGTACCCAGGGCATAGGTACCCCAGAGGTCTCCCATGGGCTGAAGCATGTATTATGCCACCCATGAGAGGCCATGCAAAATGGAACTACAGGTCTGCTACTGCACCCTGTGTAAGCTGGTGCTTGCACCACTTACTTTAGATATAGGTTCACTATATCTATAGGTCACTACACTTAAAACTTATAAGTCACCCCTATAGCAGGCCTTATCAATTCTGATGGCAGGGTGCTGGGTTTTATGTGAGAGGGTCTGCAGAGACCATTCTCCCGGGTTGTCTGTGACTCAGCCGGACATATAGGTAGAGGTGCATTATAACCTCGAAAACGGCTGCATAGAAACATATCGTGTTTGGTATCAAACACCTTGGAATCACACCTCCACACTGGTAACCGGTGTGGGAGGTAGGATTCCACCCTTCTGAAGCACGCTTCGTGTGGTCACTGGTCTATCCGGTGCCAGCCTTCTCGACCCGGACAGCACAAAAGGGATGCCGCCGACCAGAGACACATTTCTGCCCTCCTGCTGCTGAGCCAAGCTAGATCAGAGGAAGGCAGCATGATTGGCATCCTGTCACAGGGACGTGTGACCATCTCCCAGACAGGATTTAGTGATTTGGGGCTGGGTGGGTGTACTCTGAGATTTGGTGTCCCTGTGCATAGTCCAGCTCAAACCAGTTCTGGGAGCCATTGGCTCCAGCTCTGGCGCAAAACTGGACAACGGACATGGGAGTAACCTCCCCTCTGTCCTGCCCCTCTCCTAGGAGGGTCTCCTGAATCTGTCCAACCTCTCCCGTGGGTACAAAAGGGCTTACCTGGCTGTAAGACTTTAGATTTTACGTGGACAAGGTTCTACAAGAAGAAACCACTGACCTTCGACGGTCTGGACACTCTGGACTTTGCTGGACTTCGACTGGGCTCGACTTTGTCCCCCTCTCCGTCCAAAGCTTTGTCTGTGCCCTTGCTCCATACAGGCTCCTTGCAGGACCTGTGGTGCACTATGGACAACCAAAGAATCTCCCTTTGGGTGAAGGACTCCCTCCCCTGCATTTGCAGGCACCTCAGCGCAACTGACCAGTCTGCTGCGCCTGAGCTCCTGCAAACTCTGAAGATTTCAGCAACACAGGAGGTGGGTTACAACCGTCCCTGAGGTTGATCTGCCCTCTCAGCAAGTTTGAGGCCAGTCTCCCTTGTGGGGAGTGTATAACCTGAACCCCTGTGCACTGTGTCTATTTGCAGTTGCATATGCTTGTTGGTAATCCCGAGCTTGTGCATTGGACTCCGTGTAGTCCTGACCCTGAGCAGTATTTGCACCCAAAAACTCCTGCCTCCTTGCACCGAGTGCTCCATGGGCTGGTACTTTGCAATCTTGCTCGAGGTCCCCTCAAGCCTCCTGGTCATTCGGCCTGTGGGTCCTCGTGAGGGTCATCTTGATTTCTGTTGGGCTTTCCTGGTTTCTCCAGACGTGTCCTGACTCCCCATTGTAGGGTGAGTTATGAAGTTCCCTGAGGTTGCTCTGCCCTCTCAGCAAGTTTTAGGCCAGTATCCCTCGTGGGGACTGCATAACTGGAACCCCTGTGCAATGCGTCTATTTGCAGTTGCATATGCTTGTTGGTGATTGCCAAACTTGTGCATTGGACTCCATGTAGTCCTGACCCTGAGCAGTATTTGCACCAAAAAACTCTTGCCTCATTGCACCGAGTGCTCCGTGGGCTGGTACTTTGCAATCTTGCTCGAGGCCCCTCGCGACTCCTGGTTATTCGGCCTGTGGGCCCTTGTAAGGGTCATCTTAATTTCTGTTGGGCTTTCCTGCTTGCTCCAGATGTGCCCTGACTCCCCATTGTTTGGTGAGTCCCCTGGACCTTGCTGGTCCACACTGTAACCTGCTTGACCTTCCTGCATGGGTTGCTTTTGCCAAGGCTTATTGGTGCTCCAGCCAGACACCGACCCCTCTGCACTCAACATCCTTCAAGGGGCAGCTCGCTTCTGGCTCCTGGTTGTCGTCGACGTCTCCAGGTGCTCGTGGCTGCAGAGTCAAGCATCCCTTCTTTGCACCTGAAGCAGCCGACATCGGTGGGCATTCGTCTACTAAGCCCCTGGTCACTCTGAAGTGACCTAGACTCTGTCCCCTCTGCTTTCAGGTTCCTCCCTTCCAGAATCCAGGCTTTGAGTCCACCTTCACGGCAGCAGTACTTCTTCACAGCCCTCCATTGAGAACGACGGCGGTTTCCAACACCATTCCAGACCTATGCACCCGGCTCCTCTGGGATAGGTAACTCAGGTACTACGGTATCTACGGGTGGGGTGGCTCTCCAACCTCTTACGTTCCAAAGGGATTGCTCAAAGTCCTCCTAGAAGGGTCCTTAAACTATAAAATTGCAACTGTGACTTCCCCATAAAATTGTACAGAGCCTGCGGTTGTGTTAGCACACTGCACCCGTACTCAGTAGGGTCCCTACCTACTCACCATGGGTGCTTCCTTGGGGTCCCAGTGATTCTACGTGCTCCAGACCTTGTCTTGACTCAAGTCATAATTGTTATACCACTATTTTAGTATAAGGTTTGGTCTCCCCCGGAGCCCACTGTGTATTGTGCTACGTACAACTGTTCTATTGAACTTGTAGTGTGTGCTTTGTGTTCTATCTTCGTGTAGAGGATAGTAGAGTGTTATATTAATAAATACATATTTTTTTATATAACTACTGTGTGGTTCTCCTTCATTTAATTAATTCAGGAGGTGATATTCTAGTAAAACAAGCTGCTTTACATTCCTTCAAGATTAAGCCTGAAGGCAGCTCTCCACAGCTACCACTAGGATAGCTTTCTAAAGGTTATTTTTGACCTCATACATCATAATGGTCGTTTGGACTGGTGCAAGGTGCCCACTTTAATTAGTGGTCATCATATACCAGGCCAACTTCTCACATGGGTCTTCATAATTAGTAAAATATATTTGAAATCTTTGAACAGTTCACTAAGCTATTTCAGTGATGTTTTAGAAAAAAGCCAGACTTCTTACAGCCTTTCATTTAACATGCTTTGCTCAGTTCAATTGTCACACAGTTCACTTTACAAAATACTCTATCTTAAGTCACAGAAAGAAAAATAAATGTAATAAGATAAGTTGACTTTCGACCTCTGTCTCTGAAACCCAGCAATTGTGACAAGATAACAGGATGTAATGTAATTTTTATTGTCTTTCACTTTGTGAGCAATAAAGATGCCTTTAAATCTTGTTATCTTGTCACATTTGCTCTGCTTTCAGAGACAGAAGTCAAGAGCCAGTTTGTCCTCCCTTAAGTTAGAGGATTTTCAACATGCCAGAATGGGTGCGTAGTCCCTAAAAATAGCTCACCCTGAATAAATCTTGCTCTACAATGTGAGTGTGCGAGTGGACTTTTCGAGCCCTGCTATTGTTTCCCCCTACAACTAGAACATATGTGTAGTAAAAGCCAACATATATCTGTGTTTCTCTGTTTCTCCCTTGTTGTATACTGTTATGTGAATTTGTAGAGCACATTATCAACAGGTAAGACTCTGGCCCTGCCTAGGGTGGGCTGGCCTATTCAAAGAGCCTGCTCTTTAGCTTCTTGTGGAACTCAAGAAAAGGAAGAGGAGACTGCCCAGCCTCCAAATCAGTTTCTGTGTATGTGTGGAATATGTGCGAGTAGGAGTCCGGCTGAGCAGAGGTGTCTTGAAGGTTTGTGGGAGGGGGTGTGACTGTTTAGGTAGGTGGGGCCGATATTATGTAGTACCTTGAAAGAGTGAGGACTTTGAGTATCGGGAGCCAGTGGAGCTCCATGAGGTGTGGTGTGATGAGGGTACCAACTGAGCGATTTAGGGTGAATATGGCTGCCAGATTCTGGATGGTTTGAA
The DNA here is from genome assembly GCF_964204655.1 of Triturus cristatus. Lineage (NCBI taxonomy): Eukaryota > Metazoa > Chordata > Amphibia > Caudata > Salamandridae > Triturus > Triturus cristatus. Next base: position 805,283,464 of record NC_140591.1, read on the forward strand.
GTCTTCTGTTGAGTTGCTTTCTGATTCCTGCATAGAGGGTGTTCTTTTTATCCAGTTTGATGTGACTATGGTGTGTGTGACTTGCTTTCAGGTATTGCTTGGGAGCCATTTGAAGATTTTCTTTAGTATGTTGAGGGTATGGAAGCAGGATGCAATGATAGCGTAGACTTGCACAAGAATGTCCAGTTTGATATCAATGATGATCTTGAGGTTCCTAGAGCGGGTGTGGGACCAAGGTCGGCCGACAATCAGGTGTAGTCCCATGGTGAGGTGTTTTTGCTAAAAATCACTACTTCTGTCTAGTCAGTGTTTAGCTCTAGATAACTGACTTCATTCAGTTGGTGACTTCGGTCATGCAGGCTGTGAACCTGTTCCATGTGTTGTGAGTCTTATATGCGAGGGAGATTTTGAGTTGCGTTTTATCAGCGTAGGAGAAGATATTGATGCTGTGGGTGCGGATTACCCTTGCTAGAGGGATCATATAAAAATTGAAGAGGGCAGGACTCTGGGACCAGCCTGGTGGACCTCCACAGACAAGTTTTTTTGTTTCCAATGAGTATGGGGCTCGGCTGACAGCTTATGTTCTGCCTGTCAGGAAGGAGCAGATTCAGTGGAGAGCGGGTCTGTGGATGCCAATTTCCTGCAGGTGACAGATAAGGACGGGATGGTAAACTGTGTCAAATGCTGCAGAGAAGTCCAGGAGGAGGAGGACCACCATGTCTTCCCTGTCCAGGATCATGCTTATTTCGTCTGTGGCGCTCTTTCTGTGCTCATGTCCTTTATGGTGATACGTGGCATGCATACATTTTCATTGGGTTCAGGGGTGGCCTACAGGTGCTAAATGCAGGGCTGGTGGCAATTTGGAATAAATCAAACAGTAATAGTGGGTGGCTCTTGTCTTTTGGTGAAGAAGCATTGTCCTGTGAGGGATCGTTCAGGTGTTAATAGCAGAAACTCTGGGTAGACTAATAGACTGCTTGTCTATGTAAATGCTGCATATAAAATGTATAACATGAAGCGCACCTATGCTGCCTAAAGAAAGAACCACCACGATCAGTTTCTCATAGTGCAAATAGATGTAGAATTTGCCAGGATGGTGTCTATGGAGAGGCATTACAGTGTAACAGCAGCACTTCCCGTGTATAGGTATTGCATCACTGTGTCGTGACTTTCTAAATAGAGTAGGTTTGGCAACAAAATACTTGTGAACCCTTACTCTGCCATGAAATTAAACCAGGGCCTGTAAAGTGCAGCATAACTCTGAGCATAACAGGTTACCAATACAAAAGCATTACACAAGGAAAACACACTTCTATAAGCACAACATGTTTCAGTGTTTCAATGTGTACAAAACACTTTTTCCTGTAATTACAACAGGCATTGAATAACCAGCTCTACAGAGAATGTAGTCATTCTCCCAGAAGGCGCTCTGAAGAAATTAGTAACAAATTAAGCATTTTATCAAGCATGTTGCCCATCCAAGATTTCACACTAATATATTTTAGTGGTTTTGACACAGTATGTGCTTCGGTCTTTGAAGAGTACTGAAAGCTGGATGGTATAATGCATGTTATTACAAGACACAATGGGCCACATGTATCATGCATTTTACTGGTTGCAAGTGGCCCTATTTGCAGAATCGGGCCGTTTGCAACCTGTAAAATGCTTTTTGGTATGTAGGAATTCCAATCTGCGATTCGGTAACATGTTACCGAATCACAAATTGGAATTGCGAATACATACCGATTTGGTATTATGAAGGGGCGTGTTTAGAGCGTCCCTTCCTAATACCAAATCGCAGCCGTGTGTAGGAATGTTTTGGGACTGAAATGCAGTCGCAAAACATCCACATTTTACCACTTACTTCAAGCAGGTGGTAACCCATTTGCAAAAGGGGAGGGTACCCAAGAGACCCCTTCCCCTTTGTGAATGTTCGTAAAAATGTTTTTTAAGTGCTGGCAGAGGTCCCACATACCACTGCTTGCTCTTGAAAAACTAAAAAAAACTTTTCGTTATTCTTTTTTAAACACAACCCATTTTCCTTTAAGGAAAAAGGCCTGCATTAAAAAAATACATATGATTGCTTCATTTAAAAGCAATCAAAGGAATGGTGGTCTGCTGAACCTGGTAAAGTCAAATAGTTGAATTGTGGCACTCTGTAGTAACTGTATTGTGCGGGTGGGTACCGCCCTCCGATCAAGGGAGTGAAATCCAAAACATACAGTTTGCATTGTCTCAAACAACCCCTAAAGAATGTCCTCCAAATGTTAAAGTGACTTGTTTGAACGAAGAGAAAGTGCTTGGTGGATTTAAATCAAAGAAAATTCAAAGTGAAGAACACTACACAAATATGAAAAAGCAAGAGCAAAAACTCCCATGTAAGACATACCGTGAGAAAAATAGAAATAAATGAGAATAGTACAGTAAATCCAAGAAAAAACTCAATTAACTATAATCACGTAAACACAAGTGCCAAAGTGTCGATGAGAAAAGTATAAGTCAGGCAAGGATTAGATGCATCCTGTTTCATCAAAGAACCAAAGGCTTTCACAGCGCGCATGTACAACGTTACATACAAGTGGAAATAACCGTTCGAACAAATGTGTGGATACAAATTAGACTCGATTAAACAGTAATTCGTGAGAAAGAAAATTGCGTGCACTGTTGAAATGAGGTACATACCGTTCGTCAAACCGACGGAAGTTTTATTCAGCGTGTACGCACTCAGTAGCTCGAGTGGAATAGCCATTCAAACGGGTGTAGAAATAGAAAGAAGACAAAACAGAAAAAGCAAAAGGACGTCGTGTGTGAGTTAGGAAACTAGTTACCAAAAAGTTCCTGCTATCTTGGAACAAAATAAGAAGGAAAGTGCACAAAATATTGGGCTCAAGTGTGAAACCAAAAAGTAGTAAAGTCATCTAGTTCATGATCCCGGAAACGTGACAAAAGTAACCCACATAAAAGGTCTGTGAAAATAAAAATGAAACAGTAGAATTAACTGCAACAAAAAATGGCTCCCATAATGAGAATCCTTTTGGATAAATAAATTGGATTCATGTAATTTAAAGGTTTAAATGAACGACTAGATTTAAGTTGTTATCTGTAAAGCGTTATTTGGTTGATCTTTCTTTGCCTTTTCTATTCAACCCATCCTTATAAATTATTTGAACTTTTACAAATTTGCTATATGCACTGTATGCCTACTGTGCGCTTTCAATACTGTTTTTGCAGTTGATTCAAATCCACCAAGCACTTTCTCTTCGTTCAAACAATTCACTTTAACATTTGGAGGACCTTTCCATCCATTTTTTCTGACATCGTGATTTCTTTTGGGGTTTTAGGGATTTCCACTACACTTGTAACAGTTATGTAAACTGCTTTTCTTGGATCGTTGCTTATTGGCACTCTGGTTACATTTTAGAATACTTCCCCCTGATGAAGGGCTTGTCCCCAAATGCATTGGGATCTGCTTAACGGTATCTGTTCAACAAAATGAAAGTTTAATTTACGCTTTTACGTGTGATCACGTAACACGATGAATGTAATTTATGAATAACGGATCAAGCAAACCAATACATTTTCATTTTAAAATCATGACGATATAAATAAATATCATTGGATGGAATTTATCCAGGAGTGCTAAGTGGGGACGTTGGTCTTGTTCAAGACAACGCAAACTGTATGGTCTGCTGAACCCAGAAGGCCACCATCCCAGTGATTTTAGAGATTCCTAATGGGTTGCAAATTGTGACCTGCCTCATTGCTATTAACAAGGTAGGCCGATATTCAACCCATTAGGAAATGCTAAATGAAACTCATTGTTTCATATAATTCAAATAGCGATTACCTAATTGTAATTTGCAGAGAATCGTAATTAGGTAATAGCTATTTGAAATAATGATACATGTGGCCCAATATCTATTTCTTTCGGAGTGGCGAGAAGTATGGCTAGACTGCCGACCTTGGAGCTGGGAATCCATGGTTCGAGCCTCGGGGTCGACTCCACGTCCTGTGATTCTGGGCAAATCACGTAATCTCCCGTGCCTACCAAAAAAGGGAAAAATGAATGTGTCCTTGTTTAACGTAACTGATGCTCATGTAAAGTGCTCCAATGCCTTCAGGTCGAGTTCGCGCTATATAAAATCTGCAACATAAAAAGTATGATTTGGCTCACACACTCGGGATGGCTAGAAAAGATTTAAAATATTCAGTGATTTGGTTAATCACTTTTAAGCATATGTTGTAATTATACATAACTTTATCTTGTTGCTCCCTTCACACAACCTCTTTTCTGAGTTCACCCTTTCCTTACACCTTACTGTCCAATCACTCTTAACCTGCATTATGATGTCACATCACACCACCCTCTACGTATTTATGTGATGTTATGGAATGTTGGGGCAAATTTGATTGTTTTTCTTCCATCTGCGTGTGGGCCTTTTCCTGGTTATTTACTTAATAAATAACTTTGCTTCAACACGACTCCTTGTCATAACAAATTTGGCGACGAGTTATCTACAAGGCCCTGTTCCTTCCGCTTACTTAAAGAATTTTCCTTCATTTTTTCCAGTGGAATACTTATTAAGGAAGAAATTTGCCTGATTTGCCACAACTCAACAAAAGAAAGGTACTGTTTATCGCCAGTGCTTTATTATTTTTCAAAATTTGCGCACCTCACTCGTTTAACTAATGCGATTTCTTTACCGTTGGGAATTCACCTTTGGGCACTCGCGTGCATGCTCTGTTCAAGAGTTTAGCCTCGCATGTTGGAAGCATTGTGAGGTAACGTGCTTCCTCAGCTGTTCTTCCTCTTAATCTTGAAACCTTGCAGGCACCGTCCTTACGCATCACTCAGTACGCACAACGTGCGGCCAGTTTTAATATTGTTTCTGTCACTTTCTTGACTAGGGTCTGATTGACAACCATTACGGAGCACACAACTTCGCCTTCTCCTTCATCTGTAAGATTCTAAACAATATTTTACAAGGAAGTCATTTATTTCCAGTACATTCTAAAAGATATTTTTGTGAATCAACAGCAATTGCTTCGTCAAACAGCGTATGTTTCATATACAAGTGAAATCAGAGACAGAAGCAAAAACAGTCAAAATGGCACAAAGCAATACTATATGTGTTCCACCATTTTTCTCAAATTAACCGGAAAGCCACCTATGCGTTGGAAGAGTTGGCATAGGGCATTTGAGAACTACTTAGTGGCTATTGACCGAAAGGAGTATTATGCTGAAAGAAAAAAAGCTATTATGTTTCGTTTACTGTGCAATGCTGGGCAAGACATTTTTGATAGTTTGCCCAAATTTGAACATCCTTCAGGACAGTTTATTCCCATGAACGCGTATCAGGAGGCAGTCAAACGCATGGAAAAGCAGTTTTCAGAGGAACCAAACATTATGGTTGGCAGACATAAATTTGCCATGCGCAAACAAATGGAAGGAGAGAATATTGAAGAGTATATAGCAGCTTTAAGAGTACTTGCCACCAAGTGTGAATACAATGAAATGGTAGATATATACATAAGAGACCAATTCGTGTTCCATTGTTACTCAAAAAAATACAGGAAGGCTTACTTGCTTATAGAAATCCGACTTTGCAGGAAGTAATAGATATCGCTAAAGGGATTGAGCGCTCTCTATTATCGTCTATTGAAATATCTAAAGAAAGTTTGAAAACCACTAATGTTTTTGCCTTACAGGACAAGAAAAGATATGAACAGAAATTTAGCGCAAAGATTAAAGGAGACAAGAGTAATGAAGGTAAAACTTACTTATGCTACAGGTGTGCATCGAAAGGGTTGTCCTGCCATTGGAAAAAAGTGCGTAAAGTGTAAAAAAATTGGATATTTTGCTTCGTCTTGTAAAAATATAAAAAGCAATGTGAGAAGCAAAGTAAAAGTTAATGCTGTGGAGGAGTTTGATGAAGAGATTTGCTCCAACATTGTCCTTTCCGTTGATACTCCTGAAAAGTAGAATTAGAGTACCCTTAGGTAGTGTAATAATAGGTGGGATAGAGTTGCAGATTATGGCTGACTCTGGATCCCCGATCACTATTATTTCAGACACTACATTTGAAAATTGTTGGAAAACCAACAGTTTAAAAGAATCCGATGTCAATCCCAAAGCTTTTGGCAATTTTGAAATTTAAATGGTTGGCTATTTTGAAGAAGTATTAGAATTCAAGGGAAGGGAAATTTTTACTAAAATATATGTAGGAAAGAAAGGACGCAATATTGTTGGGTGGAAAGACTTGGCAAAACTGGGCTTTATATTAAAACCAGGATCTGATGAACCAATAATATTAGATGAGAATTTTGCTGAGTATGTAAGTATTAATGAAAAATAACAGACCCTTGAAACAGTATTAAACAACAATAAAGAAGTTTTTGAAGAACACATTGGATGTGTTAAGGGCTTCGAACATAAAATCAAATTAAAGGAGGGAGCAATCCCCATTTCATACAAGGTGAGGCCAGTACCCTTGTCAGTAAGTAAGGAAATTCAAGATTTCCTTTAAAAACTTTGTGAAGAACATGTTATAGAGTTAACTGATTCCTCAGAGTGGGTTTCCGCCATTGTTGTCACAAAACAAGTTCTGGCAGTATCAGATTGGGTGCTGACTTGAGATCATTAAATACGAACATTGTTGTGGATTGCCATCCTTTACCTAAGATACAGTAGATTTTGGTATCCACATCAGGTTCCAAAGTGTTTTCTTTGATAGATCTCAAGTCAGCATACCATCAAATTAAGCTGGCAGAGGAGTCCAAGGATCTCATTACTTTCGTTACTCCATTCGGAGCTTACAGGTATGTGAGATTACCCATTGGACTTGCCTATGCCGCATGTGTTTTCCAGAACTTAATGGATGCAATTCTTAAAGACATAAAAGGAGTTGAAAAATTCTAGGACAACATTTTAGTGCATGCATGTACTTTGAGTGAGCATAACAAACTATTAAATGATGTCCTTAAGATACTCAAAGAAAAAGGAACGACTGTAACAAGAAGTAAATGTAAGTTTGCACAAAATAAAATAGAATATTTAGGTCACCAACTTACTGCAGAAGGTATAAGACCAAAAGATGACTGGGTAAAAGCTATCAGAGAAGCTCCTAAACCTAATGACAAGGAAAGCTTAAAATAATTAGTGGGACTTAGTGAAAATTATTCACGATTTATTGAAGGCTATGCTGACAAAATGGAACCTTTAAGGAAACTTCTACACAAGGGAGAACATGTTTTTGAGAAGAACATTTTTCTTTTGAGATGATTAAAAAATCTATTGCAGATGCTCCTGCATTATTTCCGCATGACCGTGAAAGAAAAATATCAATACTGCCGCAAGTGCAGTAGGAATTGGTGCTGTTTTCAGTAAAAAAAAGGGACAAAGAGGAATTTACCATAGATTTTATTTCAAGACGACTAAGAAATGCAGAACTTTTTTATAGCACCATTGAGTGTGAGACACTGGCTTGTATTTGGGCTGTTGAAAAGCTAAAAACATATTTATGGGGTAAAGAATTTGAAATCATTACTGACCATAAACCCTTAATTTATATGATGGACGGATATGGCAGAGGAAATGGGAAGCCATCTTCAAGATTAGTAAAACTCATAAATAAGCTACAAGAGTACAACTTTAAAGTAAAACATATTCCAGGAAAAACAAATTGTCCAGCAAATTGCCTTTCAAGAATGCCACTTGCTGATTGTGAAGATGACATAAATGATGAAATAGAATGTGTGGTTGCACCCATTGATGCCACCTTTTCAAGTGAAGGAGCCATAACAGAAATTGAGTGGGTTGAAAAACTTAACAAAGATTGTACTTTGCAAAAAGTAAAAGAATTTGTGATTAGTAAATGGCCACAATTACGTAATTTAAGCAGTGATTTGAGATGTTATCAACAGGTTGCTGGTGAACTCTGGGTTGTCAATGGATTACTCATGAGGCATGACTTATTCATTCCACCTTTTGAACTTGGAAAAAAACTTATACTTCTTGCACACAGAGGACATCCAGCATCAACAGCCACAAAATGTATCTTAAAAAACTATTATTGGTGGCCAGGATCTAATCCAGATGTAAACAAACATGTTGATCTTTGTGCAGAATGCTTAAAAGCTGATAAGCAATGGAAGGTGTCTAAGAATGAAATGCAGTGGATAGAGATTCCAAAGGACCTTGGTCCAAAATAGCCATTGACTTTTCAGGACATTTCAAATGTTTTGAAAACGATTGTAAATATCTTGTCGTTTTATCTGATTATTACTCAAAATGGATTCATTATGAATTTAATATAACCACTGATATTGTTATTGATTTTCTTAACAGACTTTTTGCTAATGAGGGACTACCCAACGTTTTAATGTCTGACAATGGTACATAATTAGTATCTGCTAAAATGTGTAATTACTTAAAAATGTTAGGCATTAAGCAAGAAAAAACACCTTTATATAGCCCCTCCTCCAATGGTCAGGTTGAACGTGTAAATAGATTTCTCAAAGAGGGTGTACAGTTGGCCATTGCATCTCATTTGCCTGTCAAAGAGCATATTAGTGATAACGTTTTTTGCTACAATAACACAGAGAATATAATTACAGGACATACTCCTTTTTATTTAATGAGAGGAAGAATGGATAATACCATTCTGACACCTAAATGTAAGACTTGGTATAAAGAAGATACTGTAAGTACCAAGATTGATGACAAAATAATAAATATACATCAAAAGGTTGTTGACAAACAAAAGTTACCTGAAGTATGTCATGATGTGAGTAACAAAACTAAAAAAAAATATATTAAAGACAGGAGATTGGGTTATCATCAAAAAACCTGGTAAATCACAAAAAGGAGAGTCCAATTTTACCAGACCATTTAGAGTTGTTAGTGTAACAAGTGGATCAGTCAACCTAGGTGAAAAGGGATGGTGGAGTAAGAGTGATATTGTATATCTAAAACCTGGTCAAGAAGAAATTCTCTTAAAGAATAATACAAGACATTATGTAAATAGTGGAGAAAATTGTTGGGATTATCTAGATACAGAAGAAGAAGCTTTAAATCACGACTCTGTAAATGATGAAGTTATTTATGAAACAATTAATTCTTCCACCTCATCTTCTACATCCTTTCCAAGATGTAATGAAACGTTTCCCACTTCAGGTGAACCCAGTCATTTCTCGCACTCAGATGCATACTGATGATGTTGCTGCACATGAAAAACTTGAACCCAATACACATGATATCTGTGACTTACCCAGTTCATCACATAACAATGAGAATGTTACAAATAGGAGAATAATCAAACAACCAAAACATTTTGATGATTTTGTTCTTTATTGAATTTTTCTTTTTCTTTTGGAAAAAAAGATGTTGTAATTGTACATAACTTTCTCTTGTTGTTCCCTTCACACAAACTCTTTTCTGAGTTCACCCTTTCCTTATGTCCAATCACTCTTAACCTGCATTATGATGTTACATCACACCACTCTCTAGATATTTATGTGATGTAATGGAATGGTGGGGTGTAATATTGGTAAGAATGTTTTATGTCTTGTTTGATGCTTATGCATTGCGCGGCCAGCGTGCGATGCTTTAGACGTACATTGTTGTATTCTTTTGAATGTTGTCTCATGCATGGAGTGTCCACTGGAAGGGGGTTCGAATGCCATCGGTCAGTTGCCATTCGATCATCTGACCGGGAGGACGCTCCGTGTGTTGGGTGGAGTATATACCTGAATAAACTCTTCAGCTTCAAGATACGTCTGTCTTGCTTCTCATTTCATTTGGCGGCGAGGATGGGATTTGAACCCACGCGTGCAAAGCACCCTTCCCAGCGTGTTACCAGTTCCACATTCTGACGACATGCACGTCATTTTGCAAGCTTTATCAGCTGTTTGGCCATTAATGTCAGCGTGTCTGCAATTTATATTTCAGCGACACACGTGCCTAATTCATTTACACGTCTACAATTTCAGCGTGTTCATACTTTAGCTCTCCAGTGACACGCACGCTTATTATTCTACATACTCAGTGACACGCACACTTATTATCCTGCATTCCTTCAATTTCAAAGCAGCGTGTTTGTTTCTTTTGTTGCATTTCGGGGACACGCACGGCATTATTTTTCATATTAACAATTTATAACTGGTTTAAAGTACATTTTTCAGACCGTCACAGGAATTACATGTTAAACCTCAGTGACACGCACACCTTTGTGCTGCTACTTTCTATTTTAAATACATTGTGGTTTTCAATTGAATATATACAATTCGTCATGGCTAATGTTCAACAAATAATACAACCTCCTTCATTTTAAGCAAACCAGGGAGCACACCAATTATTTGGTCAGAGTGGTACAGACTTTTCGAAAATCACTTAGTGGCTATTGATGCTGTTGGCTATTCCCCTGCACGTAAATTTTCTTTATTATTTGGATGCCTTGGTCAAGCAGCCCAGAGACTTTTTGACAGTATTATAGCTATTCCACCTCCAGCATCTCATTCTGGCGACGGTCAATGGAACGTTTACTTGGAGGCGGTTGCACGCCTTAAGAAACAATTTTCAGATGAGCCCAATATCATGCTAGAGCGGCACAACTTCTACAAAAAAGAAACAAAAAGAGCATGAGAAAGTAGAGGAATACATCTTGGCACTCAGCTTGTTAGCAACCACATGTGGCTTTGGTCCTTTAGCAGACAACTATTTCAGAGATCAATTTGTATTCAACTGTGCATTTCGGAAGATCAAGGAAAGAATTCTGGGTAGCAAAAATCCTTCTTTGACCGAAGTAATTGAGTTAGCCCTGAGTATTGAACGTTCAGCAATATCTAGCAAAGCTATGCAAGAAGACACCAGACCCGGGGTCAATCTGATAACTTCTCCTGATATTGAGCAAGAGAATTCCTTATAGTGCTGTGAATATTAAAAGTAAAACTATTAAATTTCCTCAAAGGAAACAACCTTTTTTCTGTTACAGGTGCAGATCTAAAAACCATATCGGGAATTTCCCTGGTTGTCCCGCTATTAACAAACGTTGTGTCATATGTAAGAAAATAGGACATTTCCAGGGAGTGTGCAGAAACGCCAGGAAAACTGTCAATGTAAGCTGTATTGAGACTGATGTAGACTCATGTACTAATTCAATTAGTAATGTGATTATAACCCTAGATTGTGGAGGAGATTCTAATTCCATAAAAGGCCCTTTGTGTTTCGCTGTAATTGATAACGTTCCACTTCAGGTTATGGTTGACTCAAGTTCGCTGATTACTATTTTAAGAGACACCACATTTAACAATTTATGTAAAGATCGTGTTAAATTGCTACAATCCGACGTTAATCCTAAAGCCTTCGGAGCGAAGGACATCAATATGATTGGTTATTTCTCTGGAGTAGTACAATGTCTAGGTAGAGAAACCGAAACAAAAATCTATGTAGCAGAGAAAGGGAAAATCATCATCGGGTGGAAAGATTTAGCGAGCATGGGACTATATTTGGTTCCTGGCGATGAAAATCCAGTCAAAGTGGGAGAGTTACCTGTATGCAATATTGGATGTACTAAACCTGATGTGAGTGTAAACATGTTGAAGGATATAATTGCAGAGTTCAAACCTGTACTTAGTGAGCAGGTTGGTCTTGTCAAAGGTGTGGAACACCACATTAGATTAGTGCCTGATACTCAACCAGTGGCACACAAAATGTGTTCCGTCCCAATGAGTGTTAGAGAGGAACTGAAACTTACCTTGCAACGTTTATGTGAACAAGGCATTATTAAAGCTACGGATTCATCACAGTGGGTGGCTCCCATTGTAGTTGCACGCAAGAAGACTGGCGAGATCAGACTTTGCGCGGACTTGCGTGCACTCAATAAAAATATAATTGTGGATTGCCACCCACTGCCTAGAATCCATGAATTACTAGCGAATCTAGGCGGTGCAAAATGGTTCTCATTGATAGACTTGAGATCAGCTTACTACCAAGTGTCATTGTCAGTAGATTCTCAAGATTTGACTACATTTGTAACCCCTTTCGGGACGTACAAATTCCTACGTCTTCCTTTTGGCCTTGCATCGGCCGGTAGCGTGTTCCAGAAACTGTTGAACACGCTATTTTATGATATCAAGGGAGACCAAGCATATTTGGATGACATTCTAATATATGCTAAGTCATTCAAAGAACACAACGATATCTTAAAACGTGTACACTAAAGAACGAAGCTAGCGGTATCCCTCTAGGACAGCACTGTATTTTTTTGTTAACCCATCATATTAGTTGGTGATATTTTAAATTCACCACAAGTGTGCACTCTTGTTTAGCACCCGCCAGCACAATGCTGTTCCAGCCTCTGGAACATATATTAATACACAGCAAAAGGTGCACCACTTCAACGAATACAGTGTGTTTTAAATCAGTCCATATCCTTGATGTCTTTTCTTTTCAAAACATTCTTCTTTATTTTTCATTAGTTATATAAACATTAAAAACAGCCAAAGCAGCCGACGCGTTTCGTCCAACTTGGGACTTCTTCAGGGCGTAGACAGCGATACATCGATATATATTTACAATAGTAGCGATTCCAAGAACACCATTCAATGACAATTCACGAAGTAAGAATGTCGGTCAGAGAGGTAAAAATATCTGCTAAATAGCGCCAACGTGTACTTTCTATTTTGAGATCTAAAGACATGACAGTAAGGTCAGACAAATGTAAGTTTGCTGTACAAGAGTTGGAATATTTGGGCGACACTGTGTCTAGTCAAGGGATTAAACCAACATTTTCTGTAATTAGAGTAATTGAAGAAGCAAAGGCTCACACGGATAAAGATGCATTACGGTCATTCCCCGGCTTAGCCGAATATTATGCAAGATTTGTACCCTGTTATGCCCAAGCAGTAGAAGGGTCAGAGTTTTAAATGGAATGATGATTTGGATGTAGCATTTGGAAATGTGAAAAAATTGATTGTCTCTGCTCAAGCACTACATGCATTTAGAGATGACTGTGTTTCCCTCATAACCGTGGATGCCAGTATTTCCGGACTTGGAGCAGTTCTAAGTCAGAGGGTGGATGGACGTGAACACACTGTAGCCTTCGCATCTAGATCCCTTAAACAGTTTGAACAGCAGTACAGCACGCTAGAGCGGGAAGCTTTGGCGTGCGTGTGGGCTGTCCATAAATTTAGAATGTACATATGGGGACGCAAGTTTGAACTGGTGACTGATCACAAACCTTTGATTTATATCTTTAATAAGGTGAATACCACCAACATGTCCCCCAGGCTCATGAGGCTAGTGTCAAGGGGCGCAGCTTCGCAGCCGATGAGGACGGTCGCGTGAGCTGAGAGCTCCGCGCCGACCCCACCGTTTATCCTGGAAGGAGAGCCAGCATAGAGTAATTGAAAGCCGGGGAAGGTGCCTGTAGGTGTTGAGTCTGCTGAGAGCAAGATTGGGCGCCCTATGAACCCTGGTGCTACCCGGCGACCCCGAAGAGTGAGGAACCCGGCCTCCGCACATACAAAATGGCGGCCGCAGCAGCCGATCGTCCCTCCAGATGAGCCTGGAGTGCCGTGTCGGACTGCGGCCCGATGTGCGGGAGGTCCCCCCTGGCGTGAGATGGACACCGCACACCCTCTACATAGGCTGGATCCTCTGCCGAGTGCGGAGTGGGGGACGGCAGATTCGCAGGCACTACGAGCCCTGGGAGCACCCGCCGCGAGGATACAGGAGGCAGGTGAGGGAGAGCTCAGCACATGCAGATCCGGCTGGCGGTAAAGCGAGGTGGGCTAGAGGGCGCTCCTGCTGCCAAGGCCCCTGCATAGTGGACTTCTCAGACGATCTGTCCTGGGACCTGCCCATAGTCAAGTTGTGGGGGTAGTTTGGCTGGAGGACCTTGCTCGGGGTCCGGGCCACCGCTCTAGGCCCTAAGGGCTGGAGGCCATTGAGCGGGTGAGGGTCAAAGGGTCTTCCCCTGGGAGAGCCCATGATGCAGGAACACTGTTGAGGATGTTTCATGGACCCTTACCACGGCAGGCGGTGACCATCTGGGGATTGTGCCAGAGGCGCCTACTGGGCTGCACCAGTTGCGGGGACGGCCAGGGAGGCACCTGTGGAGGATACCAGCTTGGGCAGATTGAGGGGAGGGCCGCCCTCACTCGGACGTTGGATGACCTCCCAAGTCGCGGACTGGGTCGTTGGAGAAAAGGGTGCCGAGAAGAGGTGAGGAGCTCCTTGGTGAGCAGTGGAAAGCACGTCTAGTGACCCGGTGAGAATACCGGTGAGTGGAACCCCCCCACCCCCGACAAGGGCCACTTGGGGGCTGCAACCACAGCAGACGGGGAGAGGGAAGCGCTGTGAGATCGCACCGCAGCTGGGGTCCTGGTGGGTTGAGATCCATGGGGAAACCACGAGGCCGGCAAAGGGGGGCCATCCTGAGCCGGAGGACGAGTCTGCGGAACAGCGGAAGCAGGACGCGGCTGAATCGCACCCGGAGGGGCTGATGCAACTACAGGTAGATCAAATACTTAAGGCCAACATGGATACAAAGGACGCACTTCAGCAGGACATTGCCCAGGTGTCACTGGGGTTGGGCCTCCTACGGGCGGATCACACTAAGTTGGTCGTCCGGGTGAAGCAGACTGAGACCACGTTGGAGGTCCTAGAACCCTCCCGGAAAGCGCTGGAAACCCAGATGGGAGAAGTCAATCGCAAATTGCAGGTACTGGAGGGGAAGGCCGAAGATGGCGAAGGGCGCAATAGATGGAACAACATAAGAGTGGTGGGCCTACCGGAAAGAGTGGAAGGGGGCAATATGGTGGACTACCTGGAACAGTGGCTGCAGACCGAGGTTGCTCCAGATGGCCTGACACCTTTCTACACGTTGGAAAGAGCACAGAGTGCTGGCCAGACCGTTGGCGCCTGGAAGACCGCCCAGGCCGGTGGTGGCACACCTACTCTATTATAAGTACAGGAAACTGCTTCTGAACAAGGCTTGCACTGCTGGCCCCTATAGAGTGGACAATAACAATCTGTCACTGTTTCCGGATTACACATCTGACGTGCAACGCCATCGAGCCTCGTTTCTGGCGGTTAAGAAGGCACTCCGAGATGAAGGCATCCAATATTCGTTGATGTTTCCAGCACGCTCGAGAGTGACAATTGGCGGTAAAACATATTTTCCCAATGACCCTGAGGAGGCATGGAGTTGGTTGGAATCCTACCGGGCAGGATTGGGCGAGGCAGGAAGCGGTCTGGGGCAACAGACAGAGGCGCCGCATCCGCGCTGCACAAGGCGCACCAGACGACGTCGCCCTGGAGAGCAGAAACCCACTACGACTAAGACGGAGAGATCGGCAGCGTTGCAGGCTGTGACGGAGATATCCCAACCGAGAGGAGCTGTGTTGATGGGGGCAACGGATTACGAAAAAGGGTCAGCTGGGACTGATTCCGAAGGGACAGAAACAGGAAGCGTTCCACTGCTGCATATCACACCAGGGACAGCAGATGAGATTGTCGATGCCTGAACTTGTGCAGTAACACCCTGGGACCTGTAAGGGGGGTTGAATGGTGCTGGCCCCTTTTATCCCAGAGGGGCAATCGGGAGGAGACAAAGTTTAGATGGCTGAGGCAGGGAGGCATTAGAATCGTGCAGCTGCCTCCACCTGGGGCCCTTCCGGAGGGGTTCAAGATTCTCTGATAGTGGGGTACGTCGTCAGGACTCAATGGGGTTGTGGACCAGATCTTCTTGGCACTAGGGCTCCCCCCTTAGTTTCGTTCCTTGAGTGGATCCCTGGTAGATACCAGAGGGACAGTTGGTTGATAGTTTGGATGGGTACTAGCTTTTTAGAGCCTGTTCTTGGGGGTTGTTGGGAGAGTTTGAGGGTTTTCTTTGGGGTAGTTTGAACCATTGGTGTCCCAATGGAGGGAGTGCAGTTACGGATGAGGGACAGACAACACAATGGGGACATCACCTGAGTTAAAATGCATTACATGGAATGTACGGGGGATACGTACGATGTTGAGAGGCCACAGGGTCCATGCTTATTTGGTGCGTAGGGGGAGTGCAGATTGCTTTCCTCCAGGAAACCCATGTTGACCGCACTGAAGGTCTGGCATTACAACGCAGGTGGAGAGGGCAGCTTTTTCTTCGACGTACTCTACTTTTGCTAGGGGTACACTGATATGGGTTAGGGCGGGGGTACCCTTCCAACCGATACAGCAGTTAGTGGACCCAGAGGGGTGATTTGTGGCTGTAAGGGGGCGTTTGGATGGAAAAGATGTGACGTTATGCAGTGTATATGCCCCTAATGTAGAACAGGCGTCCTTTTTTGCTCGACTATCAGGGAAGTTTGTGCCCTACTTGACTGGTCCGGTGATACTGGGTGGTGACTTCAACTCTATCACAGATACTATGATGGACAGGTCTCATCCTCCCTTGCCTGAAGCACCTATTCATAGGCTCTCTAAACTTATACAGGACTGGCAAGATAAGTGGGGGCTTATAGACACATGGCGAGTGCAACACTTGGGGGAGCGGGACTATTCTTACTTTTCTGCGCTGCATGACTTGCATGTGCGGTTGGACGCCATACTATGCACCCCAGACATTCATGCGACAGTAAGACACAGTGAATATTTAGCAAGGATGATCTCAGATCATAACACCTTGTTGCTGGTGATAAACTGGGCTCGGGAGAGGCCTGTAATTCCTACCTCGCGATTACGCCCGGAGGCCTTGGAGGACCCTGTATTACGTGCGGAGGTACAGACGGGTATAGAGCAATATTTCCTCGAGAATGAGGGTACAGCATCGACCTTGGCACTGGAGTGGAATGCTTTTAAAGTGGTAGTGCGGGGCTTGTGTATAACTAAAATAGTGGGAGTGCGGAAGACTCTCTTGCTAGATATAGAAAAAGAGGAACAACGGCTGTGACAGGCGGAGAGATCCCGCCCTGAGAACCCGGGGGTGCAGAACGAAGTCTTGGCTGCGAGGGAGGGAGTGGCGACACAGGTAGAGAGGTTGCGCTGCTTCGACCATAAAGCGTACTTGGTGCAGGCGCATGCGGAAAGGCGAGCACACTGCTGGCGTGGTTGGCCAACCCGACCCCGAGGGGTTCGCCTATCCTGGCCTTGGCCTCGCCTACGGGAACACGAGAGTATACTCAAAAAGGGATCAACTGGATGTTCTTAGAATACAATGCAGACCTGTACAGGAGTAAGCTTCAGGATGCAGGTGACAGGCTGGAGGATTTCTTGGCAGAGGTACGCCTGCCGCGCCTCGAGGATGACCAGGCGGACTCACTAGGACGGGAGATTACCGTGGGGGACATACGTGGTGCGATAAAACATATGGTGCGCAATAAAACGCCAGGTACAGATGGGCTACCGATTGAATTTTATTCGACGTACGTTGATATATTGGCCCCTAAACTGCTGGCGGTTTTCCAAGAGGCCCGGGGCCTGGGGAGGTTGCCTGCCTCCACTCAAGAGGCTATCATTATCCCTCTGCTGAAACCCGGGAAGGACCCCCTGAATAGGTCGGCTTATCGCCTGTTATCAATGCTAACATCTGACTATAAAATACTTAGTAGGATCCTTGCGACCCGGCTCCCTCCATATATGGTGCAGTTGGTCCATAGTGACCAAGCGGGTTTTATCCTGAAACGCACCACGGCAACTAATGTGAGACACCACCTCCGCATATTGGGGGAAGATCATAGCACAGTTCCTGCTGCAGCGGTCCTCTCAGTAGATATTGAAAAGGCATTCGACAGCCTAGAATGGCCATACTTGTTCCGGGTCCTGCGTGCGCTCGGTCTTGGGGAATCCTTTGTGGGATGGACGGAGATCCTTTATAGATCGGCGACGGGTCGAGTACGGACAGGTGTGACGATCTTCCCATCTTGTTCAGTAAGGCGGGGAACACAGCAAGGCTGCCCTCTCTCTCCGTTATTGTTTGCCTTAGCCATTGAGCCTTATTACTTTTCCTGGCAAATACGGAAACGGCCTTAGAAGGAGCGGAGCACTTACTCCATGCTTTTGGCAGGGTCTCAGGGCTGGGGGTGAATTGGGCGAAGACTTGCTTGTTTCCGGTGGTCCCGTCTGTGGCGGGTCCCTCCAAGGTTGCGGGCATTTGCTGGGAGCCCCAATGTTTGCCCTAACTTGGCACTAACATTTATCATGACCCCGAGGATTTGTTGGAGGGTAATGTGGGTAGGGCCATACGAGGCCTTAGGAGTAGTTTTGCGATTTGGAGTACATTGCCGCTTTCGGTGGCGGGCCGGGTGGCGCTCCTGAAGATGGTGGTGCTCCCTCGACTATTGTATTATTTTCGGCCACTGCCGGTCTGGGTGCCGGGTTCCATTTTCAAGCAGCTTCGTGCCATGGCTGGGGGATTTCTATGAGGGACTGGCAGAAGGCGGGTTGCGCTGACTACAATGATGCGCCCGAGAGCTGACGGGGGTATGGCAGTGCCAGACTTTGAGTTGTACTATTTAGCAGCTCAGTTACAGTGGCTCACTCAAGCGGTAGCTCGGGAGTTCCGAGGCCCGGATGGTCCTGAGGGACGGTGGGTTTCACGCCATATTTTGTCCTTTATAGTGCTTCAGCAGCGCCTTCGCCTCGAGCTGCTTACTAGCGAAGAGCGGACACTGAGATAGTGCTGGAACCGGAGCCAGCGCAGAGCTGCGTTCGCTCGTCCGTATGCCCCGGAGATTCTGCTGGGTATGTGTACCACCCTCCCATATGGCGGGGACTGGATGGCATTGGCCGAATGGGAGGTGCTAGGAGTGCAGGTGCTGGGAGATCTATATGAAGATGGAGCCCTGTTACTGTTTCAGGCCCTGCAGGATAGATATGGCCTCCCTCGGGGAGATTATTTACTGCATTCAGCCCTAGTCTCGGCAATGCAACGTTACTGGAAGGCGGGATTGTCGGAACCACAGACATCAGTGGCATGTCAGTATGTGGTGATGACCGCGGGAACCTTCAAGGCCATTACGTGCCTTTGTAGGTGCATGCTGACTGAGGGTCTGGAGCCGCTGCGGGAGCTGCAGGGGAAGTGGGAGGCAGACATAGGCAAGGAGATCCCGGAGAAGACATGGGCCCACAGTTAGTTAGGCGAGCTTGGAAAAGCATGAGGAATGCCAGATTTCAATTGGTACAATTTTATATCCTGCATAGGGCATATTTAACACCTGCTAAGATTAATCAATATTTTAAAATGGATACTGTTCAGTGCCCACGTTGCAGTCTGGAAGGGGCAGACTTTCAACATATGATGTGGGGGTGTCCACAACTGGAAACATATTGGGAGGAAGTGACTGATCTGCTTTGTGGAATCACAGACCGTAATGTGGAACCTGTTTAGGGCATTTGTTTACTGCACTGGTTCCAGCATACCTCTAAAACGGTGACGAGCAATTTTATAGATTTAGGCCTGTTATTAGCTAACAGAGAGATCACTGCGCACTGGAAATCAGCACGAGGGCCCAGTGTGGGGAGGTGGAGGGCAGACTTACTCAAATGGACGCTGAGCGAAGGTACACTCAGGCTTCAACAGGCCATGCGGACTAACAACGAAAAAGCACTGGTTGCAGCGAGGGCGTGGGAAGCACTGGTCATTGCACTACAGGAACCTGAGGTGGAGTCGGAGGATGGCTCGGCCCTGGCAGTCCCAACGGGTTCGCCAGGCTCCACAAGAGTGGTAGAGTAACACTGGACGTGCCCTGTGGAACAAATATTGGCCTCCAATAGTAGTAAGTTAGCCTGTACTGTACTGCTGTTACTGAGCTAACCATACCAGAGGGATCAGATGTTCCTATATTTTTACGCTGCAAGTTGTTAAGGCACATCGGTGGTATGGGGGTGGGGGAGGGAGTATGGGGGAGATTGGCTTGAGATTTTATAAGATATACTTCAGTTATTGTAACAGTGTTAGTCCTTGACCGTAGCATAGCTGGGCGGAAGGACTACATCACTAGGATAGGGATGTCTGTAATTTGGTGGTAGATATCACTGTAGTTTTTGAATCATTGTGGTGCTGGTACTGGGCGTAAGGACAAGAGGGGCGGCAGGATCATACATTGGACAATTGCAATGCTGTAATAATTGCCAGTTGTTATTTGAAAAGCAATAAAAATATATTTAAAAAAGAAAAAAGACAACTTGTTAAAGCTTCTCCCAAACAAATCGAGATAATGCATCATAGGCAGAAAAATATTGAGGACGATCTAGATTGGGGATACTGGTTGGACCCGGTGAGATCTGTTCAACCTACCTCACCTCAAGTTGCTTCTCCATCTCTGTTATAAAATTAGTATCGGCACATGGATGATGTTGAAAGTGGATCTTTATTTAATTCTATATATCAGGGCCCACGAGACCAACAGGACAGTGCGCGCACCAGTCAAGGCAGAATGAGCCAGTGACACGGTGCAGCGCTGACATCATTTAAATACGACTCTGAACATTCGGAGCCGGTGACAGAGTGAGACGCACCAACCACAAACAAAGGACTTCACTGGAAGTCGAACATCGCTCTATTACTTCAATACATCCTCAACATCTCCCTTTCCCAACAACAACAAAACATTAGTACAGCTCATAGTCATCATATCGTTTAAGAGGTTTGATTGTTCTTCTAGATCTCTCCTGAAACCTAGTTCCTTGACCTTCCACTTGTTTCTTGGACTCCGTATACACCACCTTGCTCCCGCTTCCTTGGTTTGTGCCATTTTCTCGTTCTGAGCTCAGTCTTGTATGCACATTGACATAAGCGGAGTCCTTGCCATGGTTGTCTTCCATTGTCCCACCACTGGTTCCAGTTTCCTCGTACCTTCCATGCCACCCTTCCTCAGGTTCACTCATGCTTTGCCTAGCAGAGGCACATTATTCCCAGTGCAAAACGCTGTCATCAGCATCTTGTTTGTTTTTCCTTCCATGATGATTTTTTCTTGTCCTTTTTTTAGTTTTACCACATCATCCTTACTTCGCCATCCTGTCTTTTCTAAACAAACAGCTCCCTTGGATGCCTGTTGCACAAGAATAGGATCACTGAACACTGACTCCCCTTTTGCCACCTTGTAGGGTTTTTTTACGATCACCCAATCCCCTTTTTCAATTTCTTTTCTTTTTGCTTTATTCGTTATATCTGCATATGCCTTAGACTTTTCTTGCTTCGAGACAATTTTTTGTCTGACATTTATCACAGTGTCATGTATTTTCTCGACTCTCTCGTTTCCTTAATACCACTTGTCGTACTTCGGCGTGATCTCACTAGTACATTCTCTACCTCTCATCAGATAGAATGGAGTATGTTGGGTGGTTTCATTTGGAGTAGTGTTGTACGTGTCTATTTTTTCAAACATATAGGCTTTTACATTCAGTTTTGACGCAATCGCCAGTTGGATGCCTTCCTTAATGAACCTGTTCATTCTCTCCACTTGTCCATTACTTTTTGGGCTGTAGAGTGGCGTTTTTTCTTGTTTGATTCCTAAGTGACTAAGGAAATCTGTCATTTGCTGCGATACCAATTGAGTTCCATTATCGGACACGATGATTTTGGGCTGTCCTTCAATAGAAAATATTTTCCTCAGAAACTTTATGACACATTCTGTGGTTATGCTACGTGCAAACTTGTAATGCACCCATTTCGAGTAGTAGTCTGACAGCACAATTATATATCGGCAGTCTTCTTGCAATAATTGAAAAGGTCCTGCGAAGTCGATAGCAATTTTTGCCCATGGTCCTCTGGGTATTTCAACCATCTGCAGTTCCCCTTTGCGTACTTTCCAGTGTTTGTCCGCTTTTAAGCATTGTTCACATTTCTCAACATATCTACTCACATCACTGATCATACCTGGCCACCAATAGTATTTTCTCAATATATTTCTAGTTGCAGTGCTACCTGGGTGCCCCGTGTGAGCTATCTTGATCAGTTTTTGTCTTAACTTTGCGGGTGGCACAAACAGGTCGCTTCTTTTCAAGAACCCATTTTCGATCGATAGTTCATCGCTTACTTGCTGGTTGCTTCTCAGTTCATTTGCCAGGTTTCTTACGGGAGGCCATGTTGACGTAAGATGCACCATAACCTTCCTCAATAGGTTGTCTTCCTTTATGCTCCCCAGCCACTCTTCTCCTGTAATCCATCCGTCGCACATTACAGTTGCATCAACTGCTACCACACACTCCTTATCTTCAAGGGAACCTTCATCCGTCACGTTCATTGGCAACCTCGACAAACAATCTGCCCTGCAGTTCTTTCCTCCTTTTATGTGTCTTATGCTGAAGTTGTACCCCTGCATTCTTGATAATAATCTTATTAGTCTGGAACTTGCATTGCTGTTACCCCGTCCTTTTCCATCTAACATGTAAGTTAACGGTTTGTGATCCGTGACAATCTCAAAAGCTTTGCCCCATAAATAATTTTTCAACTTTTGCACGGCCCACACACAAGCAAGTGTCTCTCGTTCTATTGTGCTGTAATGTTTTTCTGCCTCATTCAATGTTCTTGATATAAAAGCGATAGTATTCTCTGTTTTGCCTTCCATTTGACAGAATACAGCCCCTATTCCTTTCGCACTTGCGTCAACAGTGATGATATTATTCAAACTGGGGTTGTAGGGTTTCAGGGCTGGTGCTTTGGCTATGTCATTTTTTATCATTTCAAAAGCTCCCTTTTGTTCACTCATCCACTGGTATCTAATGTTTTTTCTCAACAGTTGCCTTAAAGGTTCCGCTTTACTTGCATACCCTTGTATGAACTTCGCATAGTATTCGCTGAGGCCCAAAAATGATTTTAAGGCATCTTTATCTTCTGGTTTGGGTGCTTCCCTGATTGCCCTTACTAAGTCATCCTTCGGTGTTACACCTTTTGAAGTCAGGATATGCCCCAGGTACTCCATTTTTTCCTCCATGAACTTACATTTTTCTTTTGAAACGGTCATGCCTTTATCTCTTAATATTTTCATTACTTTGCTCAGCAAGTCTAGGTGTTCTTTTCTCTCCCTTGTATGTATCAGTATATCGTCCTGGAATGCCTCAACCCCTTTCATGTTTCCAAACAGTAAATCCATTAGCTTTTGAAAAACTCCAGACGATGAGGCCAGCCCAAATGGCAGTCGTACATATCTGTAGGCTCCAAAAGGAGTTATGAATGTTGTCAATTTTTTGGACTCCTCCGTTAAGCATACCTGGTGGTACGCAGACTTCAAATCTATTAATGTGAAATATTTTGACCCTGCTGTAGACGTTAGTATCTCTTGTATTTTAGGAAGTGGATGGCAGTTCACTAGTATGTTTTTATTTAAAGACCTGAGGTCTACACACAGACGTATGTCTCCAGTAGTCTTTTTTTTTTTAAACTACAATCGCAGATACCCATTCTGAGGCGTCAGCCTCCTCAACAACACCTTCTTTTTCCAGTTTATTTAACACTTCTTTCAATTCATTTCTCACTGAGAGTGGTACCGTTCGTACCTTATGCTTTACAGGTATTGCCCCTTCTTTCATCTTTATCTCATGTACAAATCCTTTTACACATCCAATTTTACCTTTAAAAATATCGTCAAATTCTTTCAATATACAGTTTAAACGTATTTTACCTTCATCCACATGTACTTCATTTACTACATGCAACATGTCTTCTCTAAACATTATTGGTTCTTCTGCACCTGGTACAAGGATTACGCCTAGCTTGGCTAGGTCCCTCCATCCCACCAAGTTTCTTCCCCGCTTTGCTACATATATTTTCGTATTGATACTCCTTCCTTTGAACGTGAGTTTATCTTCGAAATAACCCACCATATCAATGTTCTGCTCCCCAAAGGCCTTTGGATTCACATCAGTTTCTTCTAGTTTAACATTTCTCCACTTTTCTTCAAATATCATGTCGGATATCAATGTTATGGGTGACCCTGATCAGCTGTGAATGTCCACTCCACCTCACCAATAAGTGCATTTCCTATCGGGCCCTTAATTCTTCCATCAACACTATCTATTGATAGTACCATGTTCGCACACATTTCCTGTTCTGCCTCACTTAATGCACTTCATTCTCATTCCTTCTACTGTTCTTTTTGTTTTACATAACGCTGAGTAGTGGCCCAATTTTTTACACTTAACACACTTCTTACCTAGCGCTGGACATGTCTTGCAGTCAGCTAAATGTTCCTGTGACCCACACCTGAAGCCACACCAGTTTTTTACTCCTACCTTTTTTCCGCCCCAACTCTTTTCAATACCTCTTGGCTCTACTTTCTTTTTGTCCTGTAAATAAAAGACGTTAGAGTTACTGCTGGTAGTTGCTAATTCTTTTGTTGATACCAGCGACCTTTCTATACCCTTGGCAATATCCGTCACCTCCTCTAGCGTCGGATTCCTGCATGTTAACAACCTCTCTTGTACTTTTTTTGAATAACAGTAAAATACCACCTGATCCCTTATATAGATATCGACCATGTCTTCATATTCACAATCTTTTGCCAGGACTCTTAAACATGCTATATACTCCTCAACAGTCTCCCCCTCTTCTTGCTTCCTCAGCGCAAATTTGTGCCTTCCCACCATTATATTACTCTCTTCCGAAAATTGTTTCTCAAGTCTTTTTATGGCTTCCTGGTATTCACTTAATGGTATGAACACCCCTGGCGGGCTTTCATACTCCGGTAGGCTATCGAACATTTCTTGGCCAGTTTTACCTAAAAGACCGAATAAAAGCGCCTTCTTCCTCTCATCGTCATATTTTTTCCCATCAATAGACACTATTTAATTTTCAAACGCTCTTAACCAGCTCTTCCATTTCATTATTGGCTTCCCTGGTTCTTCCAAAAACAGTGGTGGTGCACATATATTGTTACTTTGCGCCATATTCTTTTCTCCTTGTTATGCTTCTGCTTGTTTTTTTTTTCCTCTCATATACTTTTATAATCCTTCTCTTTTATATGTCCTTTACTTAACTTTGCTTCAAATTTATTTATTTATATATATTTTTTTCCTTGGATGTCAGTCAATATACTTATTTTCCACAGCCAACCAACACCTTTTCCTATTCAACCGACTATTTGCCAAGTAACTCTTTTTTTTTTCCTTTATGAATGCTGTTCACTTCATACATGTATCCGTCACTATCCTTCAATTATTTTCTTAACTGCCCCATTTGATTGTGCCTCATATTGATTCATAACTTACTCATGCAGGGCGCAGTGCATAGGATCTCGACAGTTACTTTGCTTATTCAGGGGTGAGTGCGCTAATCTGTTTTTTTCCCCAAACGGCGCTGCTGACATTAATTATTTCCACACGCGCGTTTATTTCTCTCAGACTTCCTTTGCACTTCCTTTGCACAAAATGGCGGCTGTTCACAGCGTTGGTGTGACGTGTCCGGCGTTGCTCCAATCAAAATCCGGAGCTATGCCATACGTCACACCGACCTTCGATATGCCTGTCCCGTCAAATTTCCTCACAGACAGCCACCGCGTTACATCCCCACACAGTGCTCACTTACGTTTTGCTGTCGATCGATGCGTTATGCTTAAATTTAGTTTACTTGTTGTTCTTCATGCTTTTCATCCGTGAAACTGTTCTTTCTTCAAAATGTACTTGCCCGTGAGCCCTTTTCGGATCCCGTTCCTCGTCGCCATTGTTATAAAATTAGTATCGGCACATGGATCATGTTATAAGTGGATCTTTATTTAATTCTATATATCAGGGCCCACGAGACCAACAGGACAGTGTACGCACCAGTCAAGGCAGAATGAGCCAGTGACACGGTGCAGCGCTGACGTCATTTAAATATGACTCTGAACATTCGGAGCCGGTGACAGAGTGAGACGCACCAACCACAAACAAAGGACTTCACTGGAAGTCGAACATCGCTCTATTACTTCAATACATCCTCAACAATCTCAGACTGATTCTAGTGTTCTAATTCAGTCGGTCATTAATACGAGCATTAGTAGTTCATCCAGAGGACGTGTCATTAAGACACCAAAAAGGTTTGAGGATTTCATTAGATATTAAGATGTTGTGCCATTTGGTTTATTCAAGTTAATTCTTTACTACGTATTTTTTTTTTTGTAAGGGGGAAGGTTGTGTAATATTGGTAAGAATGTTTTATGTTTTGTTTGATGCTTTAGACGTACATTGTTGTATTCTTTTGAATGTGGCTCACGCATGGAGTGTCCACTGGAAGGGGGGTTCGAATGGCATCGGTCAGTTGCCCTTCGATCATCTTACCGGGAGATGCTCCGTGTGTTGGGTGGAGTATATACCTGAATAAACTCTTCAGCTTCAAGATACGTCTATCTTGCTTCTCATTTCATGGAGCATATATGATTTGGTCTCTGACTCATGCTGATCGTTTTATTTCCACCTGCATGTGGGCCTTTTTCCCGGTTATTTATTCTCCTTCTACACGACTCCATGTCATAACAGCATACATGAAGGAATAGATTTCTGATCCCAAAGCGTAAAGAATAAGATAGCGTTTCCCGTTGTGGCAAACGTCCCGCCTTCAATGCAGTGCTTGGATTCCCAGTGGGGGTGGGGGGGGCAGTGATCAATATTCGCAAGTATTTGACAACGGATACTGCCGATATCGGCACTACTGCTTCCAACAACATTATAACAGGAAAACAAAACCGCTACTAACCGCGAACAAGTACTCCAACAGACCGGGAGGTTATGGTAAAAGAGAGATTATTACAGATGAATGAGCAAAGCTATTTACGTTGCGTTAAGCACCATAGCAACCTTGCTACGCCGCTGACGCGCTGCCACTGTCCAGCAATACGCCGCGTCTAATCAAGTCACTGTTTACGAACGTATTGGTTGCAATCAAATGCGAGAAAATATTCATCCGGCTAAAAGAATCTCGCTGCCAACGTGTAAGGCGCTGCATTTCCTTCGCACCCAAACTTCAAAAAAACACTGAGAACATAACCATATTAACAACGCCACGTCACAGTGGCAACCATCACCTAGACAGGCGGAACGGAACGTTCTCAGCCAGAGAACAAGGAAGGAGAGTGAACGGGGCCTGGCCACGCCTCGCTCAGTACTTTTTACCCAATTGCCCATTTCGGCCTGACTCCTGCATGGCCGTCTCCGCCAAGGCTCGGAAAGCTAACGACTGTCATGTTCGCGACGGCGCGTTGATCTGACGTCAACTACGAGGTTGACGTGTCTGCGGAGCAGGAACCGGAAAACGCTGGGAGTGAGTGTCTGTCATCGGGAGAAGCAGCAGGAGATACCGAGACCACAGACACTTCCACCAGCCATGGCTATGCGCACTTCCCTAGTCCCCCTTTGCCTGCTGATGGCGGTCAACCATTTGTCCGCTTTCTACCTACCCGGTTTGGCTCCGGTCAATTTTTGTGAGCTCAGTCAGCGGAACGACGAATGCAAGGTGAGGATTTGTGCACTTCCATCGACGGGATTAAACAGATCGTTCCTGAGACAGGGATCGGCGGCCAATACAAATTCTTCTGTCAGTCGTTCCCCCTGAAAGCTGCATGATTGAGCGGGTCACGGGTTGAACTCTACACGTGACCGTTTATAGTTTTCAGGTTCGGTTTTAACATAGTTCCCAGATTATAAAGCTCAGTCCTCATCACATATACCTTTTTTTGCTTGGACCCCTCTTAGATTTTCAGAAATTAGGTTTTTTAATCTCCCAATTTGACATCTGGAGTGTAATGGTCAGTAAGCGTGACTGACGTTGGTGCTGTTTTGAAGAATGACTGCACCTGTATGATTTGTTTAAGACCACCCAAAATGTGTGTATGTTACAGAGGCTTCCTCGTTTGATGGGCATCATGTAACAGAAACCCAAAGTAAAGCATTAAGTGGATAATCGGTCATCAGTCTCGCGACAGGATAAAAACACAGATATTTGAGTGTTCACTGTAGTTCCCATTTAGCGTGGAAAACATTGAAAAAATGGTTCCAAAGATTTTGGCAGAAGCGAGAGGATTTCTCCCTTTCTTTGCCAGCCTGGATAATCAAGATATAGGACAACTAAATTTAAATTATGAAGCTACATTGTCTGCAATTTCAATGCAGGAGTTAGAGTGGTGACTGTTTAAATCAATCGGTACAACTGCATATATGGTCTCTGGATATTTGTCTATGCATGCAGATTGCCAGTTCTAGCCTTACCTATGCAACTAGTAACAGGGATTTGTGCACTAGCTTTCAGTTTTATAAATATAGGAGCAATCTTTTTACAGCCTGTTACAAGTCGGTGCCTTGTTGCTTTCGGTTTCAGCGAGAACAGTACTCGTATAAACTCCTTTCAAAATAATAAACATATTAATCTCCTTTTGGAAGGAAAAATGTTATGTACAGAGGAGATTCAAGCAATTCCAAGCGCAGTTTTGCAATGATTAATTAGTCTTAATTTTCTGAATACTTCCAGACTTAGCTTGCTAGCACAACATCAAGACACGGGATCTATACCAAAATATTTATTTTATTTGTTGTCCGGATATTAGACAAATATTTTTCCTGTTTAAAATACGTGAATTAGCGATTGACCAAACATCCCCAAAAAGCTATAGGTAGCCAAAGAAAAAAACGGGGTTGTAATTTTCGCAGAAATGGTGGTCAGAATGCAGCTCATGTTTTATTTGTATGTATACAGTTAACATCGTTCTATTTGCAAAGAATGTTTTAACATTTTAATGTACTGCATTACTGTAAATGTCTGCTATTATTTGTTGTAATGCATTATTATATGTGTAATTGTAAATTGATATTCTTATATTTTTTCTGTGGAAGACATTTTGGCAATTCAATTAAAAAAAAAGTAACATATCAATATGAATCGTTTTTCAGCTGCAAATTGATTTTATAATTTGCTTGGTAAACATAATATCTAATGCGCAACGTGTTCTCTAGCATTTTCTCCAGTTCATTGAAAAGAGCAACTAATTTTATTCGGCGTTAGGAGACTTGTGGAAAGAAAAGCAGAAAAATGATTTACAAAAATAGGTGTCATATTCATAAATTGAATGCTGAGACTACTGTTTCTCAGATTTTGTCAACAATTTCATTGATGCCACTAGTGATTACCTAAAAACTAGTTCCACACCATGTCCATCTGTGATAATGATTTAACACACACAGGTGAGATAACGACCGTTCACTTTACTCCGACAGACTTGGCAGGTTCCAGGTGCTATGTTTTTACCATGCAAAAAACATTATCTAGGTACTCAGTCATCTACCCCCTGTGCTTCTCTCCCTAAGATTCCAAAATGTTGGGCTGCAAAAAGCTGCTTTGTACCACCCACCCCAGTCCTTACAGGATTTGCATTTCATAGTCTTTCTTGAAAAAATGCTCACATCTGTCAAATCGACGGTTAGAGTTTTGATAATGCAATATTTAATCCTGCAATGTTTACCATGAGAATAGTGGAATTAGACAAGCTTCTCTGTTGTAATATCAAGTACCCGATGCTCGATAAACTGGTAAACCCTTTCCACAAGCTCGCCTTCATCAGATTTTGAGTTGATTGCATCATCATGTGGAAGTCCAATTGGTTGAATTGGGCCCAACCTGCAAGGTTTAAAAAGGTGTGTTTTGTGTAAGAGCAGCAGATAACTTTGTGAGCTGCCTCACATATGCAAGTAAATGGTAAAACTGATTTGATTTGACAAGTTCTGTGTGATGATCTTCAAAACAAGAACAAACGCACACCTTTTGAGCATGCTTCCACATCCCAATGAAGTCTGTCTGAAACCACATCCAGAAAGAATTTAGTTAGCAAAAACGGGGATTTTCTTATTTATTAATGATGATGATACACCTGGTGTAAGAGTAGAATACATGCACAACACCCTACCAGGAAAAACAGTACCTGTCTGTTTAACCTACTTGTCCAACTGGTCTGACTGCCATTTAACATTCCCAAAGACATACATACATTCTAAAGCACAGGCGTCACTCATGCTTACCACGGATACAGTAAGAGAACAAAATAAAACCAGTACAAGTCTTAGGACTATTTTGGCATCTTAGTCAAAATAGTGTTGCTTTTTTAAATTGTCCACATTTTCATATTAACAAACTTTGCAGTGGTAGAGGTCAACCACAGCTGGAAAGTTTTACAGTAATCAGTGTGTTGTACATATCTCTCCTGTGATTGATCCATCTGTAATGATATATTTGCTAAACTTTGAGTTTCCCACCCGTCTGTGTCACAGTCCCTTGCACTTTGAACAATTTTGACATATTTCACCAACTCCATGTTCTACTAAACCATATTGGCTGCCTTCAGATGTGAAGCAAACACGATGAGATGATGGGCGGAGCGCTGAAACTTTTCAGACACTCGCTTCCAGTCACTATTAGATCTGGGTTGAACCCATAATCGTTCTTTTGCTCACTTAACCACCCCAGTTCAGACCCAGCCATATGCAAATCAGTCTTGGCCCTATGAGTCCCTTGCTCATTTTGCCACTGGATTCAAGTTAGCCTGGCTGATATGGGGTGTTACCCCGAAACTAGTCCCAGGATGCTTGTTTCTGGTCCCGGGAGGACCAGGCTTGGCATTTCGGGCTGGATTGTTCCCATGAAGGACAGAGTAAAGACTGATTTGCAGATGGCTGGGTCTGAACTGGGGTGGCAAAGTGAGCAAAAGAACAATGATGGATTTAACACAGATCTAATAGTGACTGGGGGCGAGTGTCTGAAAAGTTTCAACGATCTGTCCATCATCTTAATGTGTTTACTTTGCCTTCAGATTTGTCCTGAGTAGAGGAACACTTAATTTTACTGTACTAAACCAAGTTGCCTAAAATTGCACACATTCACCCTTCCTGGGTTTGGGTATGAGGCCTAGCATAGTGTTTTAAAGACAATCACATATGCAGGCCTACTAACACCAACTCTATTGGGATAGATGCTCTGATGTATTAGATTGTCAGTGTATACAGCTGTTGACCTCATCTGTTTCCCCACTTGGACAACATACCCTGGATGTTCCTGCTGCTCCCAAACAAGCCAACTGTCACTATCCCTTTGCCCCGTACAAAAAGTATTGGGGCCAAGGGGCATCCCTGTTATGTCCCTTAACCCCTTCGGTGCTCATGACGGAACGGTTCCGTCATGAGCCACGGTTGAGCTGTGCTCATGACGGAACCGTTCCGTCATGCCCGCGCAAGATTCCGTCAGCACAGCGGCGGAATCTGCGCAGCATGGAAGGGGTTAATGAAAGGACTTGAAGTGTACTTCTATATTTACTCAATGTTTTGGAGAGTTGTGGAGTACTCTGATCAACACTGTGATTCCCCATGATTAGTCCTTAATGTGTTTATTAAGCCTCTTCAGGCTCAATTAATGGAATGCCTTTTCAGAATTTCGGGTTACTGAGGATTCTATTTTGCATTATCTTAAGTTATAATGATCCCACATGCTCT
The DNA here is from genome assembly GCF_964204655.1 of Triturus cristatus. NCBI lineage: Eukaryota > Metazoa > Chordata > Amphibia > Caudata > Salamandridae > Triturus > Triturus cristatus. Next base: position 805,314,890 of record NC_140591.1, read on the forward strand.
CCCTGTACAAGTGGCTTATTTTCTTTCATTCGGTACAAAATCCCCTTAGTCTTAACCTTTTTGTGACAGTTGAGTAGTGACAAGCGTCTATAATGTGAGTATTTCCTCTGATCTTTCCAGGGTTTTGGCAGTGTTATTATTATTGTCTCCTGCATTTACAGTATATGCGTTCTCAGTTGCAGCAACTTTTTAGGTTGATGGCTTTCCTTGTCCAGGCTTGTCAATCTTGTGTTAGTTTCTTCCCTGGAGCATGGCCCCTTTACCATTTCTCTGATTGGCGTCCTTCTATTCTTCCACTGCTCATAATTAGGAAATTACTTTTTTTCTTGTTGCTTAAGCCTGCCATGAGTGCATGTGTTTTTCTAGCTCTCATTTGTGGTGTTCTCCCCATGTCGAGTGGCTCTGTTTTGCTGTCTAGCTCTTATTGCAGGCCCCCTCTCGTGTGCTTCTCCTCCACCAAACTCCACTTCCTCCCTGGAGCTATTTTGCCTTCTGGCTCCAGTGCTCCCTCCGCTCCTGTCTTGATCTCTCTCGTGTGCTGCTTCTCCCCCTCCCCGGCCCATTTCCACAAACTTCCTCTGCATGCTCCTCTCTAGCCCTCCGACGTCCAGTCTTTTTTTCCTCTTATTTTTGTGGGGAACGGTCATGCAGCGCATTGTTGCATGCCTCTCTGCCTTAGAAAGCACTTTTTATGTTGCTACTTTTTCATTCTTTTTTTAATTTACCCATCCTTCTAGGATCGGTAAATAATACATTTAAAAAATGGTGCCTGTTTTTTTTTGCGTAGTCGCATCTACAAATTTACACTGCAGCCGCATCCTTGTGCCTTTTTATTTTTCTTTTGTCCATGTTGCAAAGCATTACCAAAATCATTTGGCAAAGTCAGTGGGTCTCAAAAGTGCGACCAATTATCTTTGCCAGTGTTTATGTGAAGCGGTGTGACCACAGATTCCTCACAAAATTCTATGCCCAATCCGTCCGGTCTGGGAGCTTTCGCATGCATTTTACATCTAACAGCTAATCTTATTTCATATTCCCTAATCTCTAAAGCCACAGAATTGACTACACACTGATTCAGCAGAAGATCCCTACTAGTTTTGTACTCAAGATAATTCTTTTCAAGCAACTTTTTACAATACTTCTTGAATAAGTAATTTATGCTTTTTTGACCTGATATCTTGTCTTAGTGGTTAGTTCCAGGCTACACAATGGCCTTTTATCTCGACTAGCTATTGAAGCAAGTTAGTCAGCCTGCTTCAGCTTCTTGCTACATTTTGGCTTTTATCTATTGTATTCATATTTTAACAGGATATTTGCTGTAGATGCATATTTATCCTTGAACACAGCTAGAGGTTTCAAGTATGCACAGTTCCAGCCAGTCAACCATCAGCCTTTGTTTCTCCTTGATGACTTGCAGATCGGGCCTTGCCAAAGAGTGCGCAATACCAAAATTCATCACCCTGATTGTCGATTCTGTTTGCTATTACCTTGAAATGGGCGGTGCTTAGAAATGCAGACACATATGCCCTTGGCAGGCATTATATGTGAATCGGTCTTCTATTGCACACTGGATGCATCTTGATATAGTTTCTTTTAACGTTTTTGTATCCTTTTCATGCCCTTCATGTCGGGGTAGAGGGAAGTCTGGATGAGTCTGCCTCCTGCTGGAGGTTGGTCAGTCTGAGTTTGTTGTTTCTGGGGCTGCAGCCAGAAGCACGACCATGCCTTCTCTTGCCCCACAGGTCCCCAGGCCATTAGGTGCAGCATTACTCAGCAAAGGAAACCCTACTTGCATCCAACAGTGCAAAAGATTTCTGTTACTTCATAACTATCTCTGCCAGCTGCACGTGCCACAAGCTGAGCTTGTCCTTCACCTCATGTGTCAAGAATAGCCAAATATTGTCTAGCTTCTGGAGATGCTGCACGCTGTCTCTTCAACATAGTAACAGAAGAAGAAGCTCTAGGAGGAAAAATTCAATGGATTATAAAGAGGCAGACTTACAATTTGTCACCTCTGACTTGCCTAGTATAATTTAAGCATTAATCATGTTAATGGATATAGTTGGAATCTCTTAACTATTGAGAAGCATTACTGTACAAAAAGTCAAGGAGGCAAGAATCGCCGCACAATTAATTTCTTGTTCTAATTTTTTTGTGAAATCTTTTTCTTTGAAAGAATTTCAGCATTACAACAGGTTGGAAAATAGATCTCAAGTTCAGCAGGTATTAAACATTACATTTTGTGTCACTAGGTCCCGGGTTACAGCTCATCTTATGCACTTGTAACACATCACAACTGTGGTTGAGCGATCTTGTCCCTCCGCCTTTGCAGTTAGTCTGTGGGATAGATACAGATTCCACCCCTATACGCATTCCATTTAGCCCATTTTTGATCCCATTTATTCGGGCAACCTCTATTCTTGAATACCTCTTTTTCTGCGATCATGTATCTATCCATGTCTTTCTCCCACTCACCCAAAGATGGTGTGTCCCTTGTTCTCCATTTTTGGGCAATGTTCCTTTTGGCTAGGGCCAGCCCCAGGGAGACCCAGGATTGTTCAGTGTGGGTTAAATCAGAAGCCTGCCATATATTAAGTAAGCAGAGTTGTGGGGTGTTGGAAATCTCTTTCCCACAGATATCCTTCAACTTAGTTGTGATTCCCTCCTAGAAGGATTGACTTACAGGGCACTCCCAGAGCATATGGAAGAGTTTTCGTTCTTGGGTACAGTACCTAAGGCATTCCGTGTCTATTCTCTTCCCCAGTTCGCCAGTTCGACCAGGGTCCCCACTGAGAGATATGATCTATGTAGGATTTTCAATTGGATTAGCCCCAGTCTCATGGGAATAGCTACTTTTCGTGGGGAAGAAAGAGCATCCTGACAATCCTCTTCCTCTAAGTTCCCAACGTCTGGTTCGAATTGTTGTCTAATACGCACAAGTGGGTCTGGTCGGTTATTTCTTGTTCTAATTTTTAATTGTTTTTTGTCAATTATTTTATCATTTTTATAAAAATATTAGCGAGTAACATGAGCAGTTAAGAATACTACAGTCAATCAAATCATCAAAAAAATTGATAAGAAAGTAAGAGCAAACAATGAAAAGAATGTCAAGTAGGTAGCAGAGTAGCACGTTGTCTCTTAAGCAGCATTTTTTAGAATACACAAAGAGTATCACCCCCTTTATTGCACGACATCCATTTGATAGCGCCAGTGAAAGGGTCTGGTGTGTGAGTTTTGGGGGGAGTCAGTGAAGACTGCAGTTTTTTGTCAGAAAGATACTTGGTGGCTGTTTGATTTTTCCTGCAGCAAAGAGTAACACATCCTCTTGATAGCAAGAAACTTCACCTAGTGCTGTGCAGTAGATGCCCAAAGAAGGTAGTCAGGCAGGTTCATGAGAGAGTAGTTGAGAGCTCGGCGGTCTTGCTGCTCACGCCATGACTGCACATCACATTCAGTATTTCACCTTCAACCACAAGGATATCATTGGAAAATATCTTTCCACACCTCCCGTGCCAAAACCAGTTCTTCCAGCTCCATTAAGGGAGATTGTATATACATCCTTGACATCACCTGAAAATACATGTTGAGGTGACAGACAAAGAAATCGGAGTCCATGAATGAATAGTTCATTGTACTCAAACCTAGATGATACAGACCTAAAAAGTAGACAGGAATACTTTTGTTTCACTTTTTCACCACACCAAAGTATTCGTATACCACTCTTTCTTTACTGGTTTCTCGGATGTTAAACCAGAAGCTCAGATTTCCTCTACTGGCTATGGAGGCACTCAAAACATACATCATGCATGTGGGAAGCATACCCTCAAATACTACAAAAGATGCAATATAATGTCCACATTTTAGGCCCAGAAATTATTTTCTATTTCTTGGTTCCCTGCTTAGAGGCAAAGGACTTGTAGCACTGCTGAACACCTAAGGCATACATCTATAGAAAGTATTCCTAGGGAATCTTCCAATGTAGTTATTCTGAAGTGGTGGGTTTTCTTGATTCTGATACATGGCCCAGTGTGGCATATCTGTAGCTTTGTTCTTATGTGATAGGTATATGTATGAGCAGTATGATTGTGCCTATGGTGTGAACCAGAGGATGCAAACCTTAAGATCAGAATCTGTGGAACCGGGTTCGAGTCTCGGCAGGAACACTGAAACATCCTGTGATTCTGGGCATATCCCTTAATCTCCCTGTACTTAGCAAAATGAATGCGTCTGTCTGTAACGCAACCAGTGCCCATCTAAAGTACTCTGATAACTTCGGGTTGAGTATGCGCTATATAAAACTCCACCCAAAACCTTCTTGTGTGCAGACATGAGGGGGGATCGTGGTAAGGTGAAGGAGGCTAGTAGGCAAATGGTCCCTCCTTTGAGATGTTGAGTTTATTTATTGTATCACACAGCCAGTCTGAAAAGAACAACCAAAATGGAAATAAAATAAGATGTTGCTGTCCGACCAGCAAATGGCAACCACAGACGCCCATGGTGCCTGGGTATTGGTTAAGATTGCATATTGTTCAAGTTCGAAGACAGCTGGACTATGGCCCCAGCAAGCAGGAGAAGCTTGAGATCAGAATCAAGCACACGGTGTAGGAGGTGCTGGAGAAGCCCTTACTAACAATCTGAAGAACCCATAGAGGCTAGATTTGGTGTAATAAAGGGCTTTGAAGCTGCACAGCCCCTTGCTTCCGGACTTCATCAATGCCAGACAGCAACTCACCCTCCTAGTATACAAATTTGTTACTCTAGTGTAATTATTTTTAAGCGCCCAATTTTAGGTGCTAAATGAACAATACAAGTTGCTTAGATATAAACACTCCTTAAAGCATGACGTTTTGAGACCTTGCTCTTTCAGTTGCCCCTATACCATACTCGGTTCCTTGCATCTCCTTGGGGTTTTTGCCCGCCTTGCTTTTCGTTCATTTTTTAAAAAGTATTTAGAACTCACTCCTGACACAGCCAAGCCATTTGGTGTCAGGTATTTCCTGACATGATGTTTGTTTCACCCCCAACTTAGTGACTAGTTTCTCATGTTAGGCCATATTCTTTGTAACCCCTCTAGTTTCTAGCAGAGGGTTCCTGAGAAACTAATAGAATACAACCATTGTCCAGCTGTGTCATCTGATAGCTTAGGAATGTATCTTTATAAAGACCCTGTTTACTAATCCTATATGGCTTAATGTGATTTTCTGTCCCTCACAGTTAAGGTATCTGAGTTCCCCTGTCATCCCTTTCCCCACTTACCTCAAGTGTATTGCGCAGAATCATCTTAACCCAATTGGGCTGACCTGTTTTGTTGTCACTGTTCTGTGGTCCCTAAGCGTTCCTGTGTGCCTCCCCTGCACTCTATGACTTCCAGTTCTGGGTTGTCTACAGGTGTGTTGCCTCCACACCCCACAATGCTCTGGATGGTTACATAGAAAATTGTGTGACCCTGAAAGTTGCCCAGGAGTAAGTATTTACTGCTAAACTCCAGCGAACATGAGATGTCACCTTGTCAGTCTCATCTCAGGCAAGAAGAAACATTTGAGCTGTACTGGCCTTGTCATTGTGGAATCAGTCGTGGTCTCGGTTTCTGATGTGTGTTCTGTGCAGGCACAACTAGTGTGCAGCATTGTGGCCCTTGACCAGTCCCTCTACTTAACTTCTCTTTCCTTATAGTGAAACAGAGCATGGAACATGCACAGGAGTCATGGGATATGACCATCATCCCTGAGCCCGGCTAGCTTCAGCTACCTCCCAGCTGTGTCTTTTAGCATCCATGTTAGAAAATGGGTAACTTGGATACATTGAAGTGCTGACTATGCTTGTCAAATTCTGCGTGATGTAGTTTTTTTTTTAGTAATTCCACCCAACATTTATGGTTGGCCTTGGAACAATTAGTAGCTGAAAACAAATAGCCAAAAGGCAGGAATAACAGGGTGACAACCATGGTAAAGATGGAGATTGGGTATCGTTTTTGGGTAGTATCGTATTTTATCAACTGTGACGACTATGTGGGCGTGGTGATGTTATTCCATAGTATACTAATGTTATGTGCTATATTTTTAAAGGGGAATCTTTTACTTAGTTGGTGGTTTTTAGGTCTGGTGTTAGCGAAGACCTTTTAATTAAAAAAAATATATTTATATGAGCAATATTATTATTATTTTTTTTTAATACGGACTTTCCGCCAGCTTTCTTTGTCCATTTGTCTGTTGGTGTGTCATTCACATTTTGCTTTCGCCCTCTAAAGCAGGGGGGGCAGGAGGTTAGCACACTTCAGTCTCTTTGAGCGACTGCATTTTACTCTTTCATAAGGAGCACAACCACACACAAGCCAGTTCCCTTCTGTGCTAATGTTTTTTTTAAAAATGTGTTACCTTTGTATTACAGTCTGATGGGGCAGCTAGACACTTTATACCAGATGTTGTTGTAAAATTTGTTTTTCAAAAGTCCTTTATCTTTCTCAGGTAGAGACACTGGTCCTGTTCCTTTTTAAGTCCTCGTAGACCATTCACATTGATTTAAAGACCATTCTCTTTTACTGGAAGCTAGTGCAGCTTTCTTAGGTAGCTTGAGGCAAAGTCAAATCTCAATTTATTCAATGCAAGTTTTGCTGCTGTTGTTTGTGCACTACATAATCTGTTAACTATGTAGTCTGGTGCTTCCAGCAAAAGTGCATTACAATAGTCAGTTGTACTCAAAATAAAGCATTGAGCCACTAACTTTCTGCCTGGCTGAGGCAGTAGTGTAACAGTTTTTGTAAGGTTCCTCAGCAGTGCAAAACATGTGGTTGCCGTTTTGTTGATAAGTGTTTTCATGGATAATTTCTCATCCACATATACCCACAAATTTCATACTGCCCGAGATGTCTTTTGGTTCTCTGTGCTGTTCCTGAATCGGAGATTATTTGTGAGTGAGTAAGGCTGTTTGGAGTGAGAGCAACATAACTATTCTGTTTTTCCTCCATTATATTGAATAAATTCTCTTTAAGCCAGCTTGCCATTTCCTTTAAGCAATTCTGAAGCCCATCTACAGGAGTCTGGCTTTTTTGTCCCAAGGACAGGATTAGCTGAGTATCATTTGCATAGTTTGCAAAAGACGTCCCATAAGATTTAATCAGGGTCAGTAGTGGCCGTTAATGTATATTGAAAAAATAAGGCTTAGTGCTGATCACTGAGCTACCCTGTGTGCTGTTTTCTTAAAACTCAGAGTGGAAAGGAGGGAGTGAAATTGCTTTATCTGTTTGATACATTGGATTTAATCCACTCCAATAAGGTTCCTTCCACCTCTGTCTCTTCCAGTCAGAGTATCAAAAATGATGGTTAACAGTGTCAAATGCAGCTGACATATCTAATAATAACAGAACTCCTCCGTTCGTCAATGACCAAAATTGGCACCATTTCTGTGCCATGCTCTGGTCTGAAGCCAGTTTGTTCGTTCTCCAGGATATTCTGACCTTCCAGGTAGCTTGCTAATTTTTTTTATAAATGTATTTCTTTATTATTTTTACCAGCTAGGGAAGTTGAGATATTTGATGGTAATTACTGGTGTTGGTTACATCTGCTGTTGGCTTCTTAAATAATGGGGTGAATTTGACCAGCTTAGATTGATCATGTCCCTTACTGTAATCAGGTCTGTTGAGACAAGTATAAAATCAAGGGTTTGTCCCCCTTGATTTGCTGGACCTTTTACCAGTTGTGCTAATCCTTGAATATCACGAGTTTAAGAGATCTCTATCTTGGGTGAATGTAGTGTCCTCTGCCCATATATTAAAATCTCCTAGCACAAAGAAATTGAAGTGACTTGGTGCAAGATTTGTGATAAATAAAAAAATTAATTAAAAAGGTTATATGGAATCGTGTAAGGTCCTTGGTGGCCGATAGCATAGGATTCCTTAAAAGGTTGTCCCACTTTTAGCATTTAGGGAGAAATCTATCAGTTCCGCCCCCTGCATTTTATCAGTTTATGGGATAGCTACCCCCATTTCTCTTTGAAAATAATTGCTGCTCCTCCTCCTATTTTCTCTACTCTTGAATGATGAATTGCTTTAAAACCTGGTGGGCAAGTTACTCCTAGATCCATATCTGAATCTAGGTGGGGGTGGGCTCAGGTCTTTGTAACAAAGAGAATGTCCTATGCGTTTGATTCTAAAAGGATATTTATCTCGGGTGCGTGTTTCACCAATGAGCCAGCGTTAAGTAAACCACACTTAATCTCCTCTCCTCCTACCTTTTACATTGGTTAGAGTTATACTTGTGTCTTTCCTGTGCTCCAGGTTCCCTCCCCCACTGCTTTCCCTCGTTCTATTTGGCCTAAGCTTTAGTAACTCCTTACTTGAGTAGGTATTTCTAACTTGTTGCTTCTGCCTTTCTATATCTGGACCAGCAGCATGGCTGGCGGTCGGTGCGTGGATGGGTGCAGTCTGGCTTTTCTTTAGCATACCCGCTGTATGGTTGCAGCAGCTTAATTTTATTTTTTTATTTTTTTCATATACCCTCTTTTTCGCACCCAAACAACTAGACCACTCACTACTCTTAATAAAACAAGTATCTCAATTAAAAGTCAAGTATCTTAAATATTGTTCCCAGTTCCTACCCCGGTTCCCTGTGCAAAAAGTGAGTCAATAAATCGTTACCTGCATGTAATGTTTGTAGACATCAGGGCCCACCTTTTATTGTTGTCCAAATACTGAGATATGGCCATATGTGAAAAAATGCACTTCTAAGTGTCATTTTCCTCTTTACTTTTGGATCTTTTCGAAGTAGAGTTGCACATTCTTGTTTTGGTGGATTCGCCTCTAGATTTACATGCTTTGTCCTAAGATACAGTTATCTGCCCATTACTTCTGGATGACCAAATATTTTCCAGTTTCTGAAGGCATTGTGCCTACTTTTTGAGTCCCAAGGCCTACTTCTAGATGGCAAATGACAGATTTCTATAAACTGAGCATAAATCGACACACAATTTTTTTTTTTAGAGCAGTGTACTACACCCTTAAAATAGTTCTAAGAAAGTCACTATTGTTTACATTTATAGGATATATTTGTTGACATTTTCTTAAATTTAACAGACTATAACCAAAGTATAGAATTGCCACAGGTTTTTGCGTAGTATGGGACATATTGGAAGGTGTTAAGGCCAGTGAGTTTCCTTTTTCTGATAAGCCTAGCCTTATTTCTTTTTTGTAATATGTGGATCCTTTCATTACTCGGGTTGTTTTTGGTTAAGGAATGAATGTTCATTAGCCTTAGACGGCATTTTTCTTTAATTTGGTTGTTAACGTACAAGGTTTCCATTTGAGTGTTTGCACGGGCTTCTTGGTATTACATATGCCATTGTCAAGTTTCTTGTGAGGAATGTTGGTTTTAACATACTTGGTATGTTTTGTGTGGAATCTTGAATTATTTCTGTGCTGCTGTAAATGTTACTTACAACCCACTGGCAGCCCAGAGCTGTAGGTAGCGGGTCACTGTTCTGACTTTGGGTGAGAGCTGAACTCCTTGTCATGTTTGTTTGTTTGTTCTGGGCCGTTGCGAAGACACTCTGGAAAGCTTATTCTAAACTGCCTCTCCAGGACATCTGTCGTACTGCCTGTACAGCAAATGTCTAATTTGATATAGATGCTTTCTGTGCTGCATTAGTGACATTTAACATTTCTTACAGTCTTTTAGAAAATTGCAGCTAGTGAGCACTCTTATAAATTAAAAAAAAACACACACAAAAATAAACCTGCAATGGAAGGAGCTGTTGAGGAGGAAATGGGGGAGCAACAGAGAGTGGAGGTGGAAATCAATGGAGGAGTTCGAGGCAGAGTGGTAGAGGAAACTTTGTATTTTCTCAAGCACAAACAATTTGATAAGGGTTAATAGTGCAATGGACCAAATGGGGTTTAGGTAGCAACATAGTGAATTGGGTAGTGAGTATTTGACGGGGGAGTAGCATACAAAGCAGAGAGTAAGAAAAACCATGCACTCCTAAACCAGTGCCGAAAGCCAAAGGAAATAGTAGTTCCCCGAATGTTTTTTTTTTTCTTTTTTTTTCCTCCTATGACCGCCGTAGCTATAGCAACCTCTGTTGTACCCCCTTTAAAGTATGTACACCCTCAGCTTTGGTTGTCACCCCAAATAATATTAGAGTTGGGCTTACCTCCACAGTAGGACCCAATACCCTAGCGATGGTCTTACCCACGCTTCCCCAAAAATCACGGAGCCTGGAACAGGAAGCAAATATGTGGATATCATCCGCGTTCAAAGTGCCACATCTAGGACATCTCTCTTCTCCACCACCTTGTATTCTTGAGATCTTAAGAGGGGACCAGTATAACCTGTGGATTGTAAAAAAATGGTTCTTCCTGAGTGCAGCAGATTTTATTAGTGGGTAAAGAGTATCTATAGATACTTGCCATATCCCATCCAACTCCTCGCTCGGCAAGTATTTTTCCCAAACTTGATTTGGCTTCTTCATCTTGGAATCTGCAGCAGAGAGGAAATGGTTGTACCATAGAGCCACTTCTTTCTTCCTCAATGTGGGGATTTGTAAGTTACTTTCTATTAAGGGCTCTACCGGAGAAGGCCAACTTTGTGTCTTACTCCACGAGGAGATCTGGTAGAATTTAAACCTTGAAAGTGAACCTCCGGTGATGGCATCCCAGTATTCCCAGGGATGACATTCATTATCCTGTATAATATCTTTCCAGTGCGTAACTCCAGCCTCAATCAGAGGGCGGGCTAGAGCATCTAATAGACATTCTGGAGTTCCAGGGGAGTCCCACACCGGGGCCCAGTCACAATAATAAAGTCCAAAGTGTCCTCAACAGGACGACCAAAGCTTGGCCGCCGCACGCAAAGTCTTCAGGCGCACTTTCTTAAAAAATTTAAGGGACCCAAATTTGTACATAAACCCAGATTCCCTATATCTACTAGCATGGCTTTAAACGTATTCCCGATTAGTGAGTCATCCGGTCTTTGCAGTAGCATCCTGCAATTTTTCAGTTGATAGGCCCATGAATATAGTTGTAGATCCGGCAAACCCATACCTCCACTCTGTAGTTTGCGCCTGAGTTTTTTCCAGGACAGCCGAATTCCTTTACTTGTCCAAATAAAGGAAGAGATCTTACCCTGAATTTTAAGCAGGTCTGCCCTTGCAAATTCCAGCGATATGTTATTAAATAAGTAGGTGTATTTTGGGAGAATGCAAATTTTAACAAGATTTACTCTGCCAAAATGTGAAAGTGGGATACTCTGCCACCTCTTTAGTAAGACATCCACCTCTTTGGAGACCCTATCTAGGTTCACTTTTGGAATATGATCAGGGTTTTGGGTAATTATAACTCCAAGATATCTAAGCTGTTTTGCGAAGGTATTACCATGATCGGGGATGTTCCAGGCCATGATCTTGGTTTTATCTTCGTTAATCTCATATCCTGAGAGATTCCCGAAAAGCTGAGCTTCAGCCAAAAGTTCAAGAAGGGTGACCTCAACATTGGAAGAAAATAAGACCAGGTCGTCTGCATAAAGGGCTACCTTCCTTTCAAACCCATTTGATACAAAGGGACTATCTTCATATTCTGCCGTAGACTTTGTGCAAAAGGTTCAATATATAAGTCGAAGAGAATAGGAGATAGTGGGCAGCCCTGCCTGGTTCCCTGACCAATTCTGACTGTGGGGGATAAACTCCCATTCACTAAGATCTGAGCAGTAGATGATTTATGTATTTTTTTAAGGACTTCTCTGAACTCTTCACCAAACCCAAAAACCTTCAGAGCCCTGTCTAGGAAGACCCAGCTCACACGGTCGAAGGCTTTGGCCGCATCAACCGTGATACTAGCTATTGGCTGACCATATGAGACTGCCAAGTCTGTTGCTCCTATCAAGGTGTAAACTAGTTCCGATATCTGTCTACCCAGGAGAAAACCTTTCTGATCTTGATGTATAATAGTACCCACTATCTAAGACAGCCGAGTATTCAGTATCCCTGCGAAGATCTTATAATCAGCGTTTAATAACGAGATTGGTCGGTACGATTGACATTGCATTGGGTCTTTCCCGGGTTTTAATATCAGAGTTATGACAGCCCCACTCCAAGAAGCTGGTATGGGAGATCTTCCGGCCAGGATATCATTAAATAACTGCCACCAGACAGGAACAAGCTCTTCCTTAAGTAGGGAGTAAACCTCCGTCGGAATTGAATCTGGGCCGGGAGCTTTACCGCTCTTGGCTTTATCCAATGCTGTCAGTATCTCACTCTCTGTTATTACTGCTTTGAGAGACATTTGATTATCCTCACAAAGTTTTGGCAATTATTTAGCTATAAGCCATTTATCAATATCTAATTTGGCAGCAACTTCTTCCTCATGATATAACTCTTGGTAGAACTGCGCAAAAGCCTGTTCTATTTTATTTTTGGCCTCAATTACTTGAGCTTTTATTCTAATCTTTTTTTATATAATTATGAGACCTATCGATTCTGGACTTCATGGCTAAAACGTTCCCACAGTTCTCCCCCTGCTCAAATTCTCTCATCTTGCTGACTTCCCATTTTTGGAGCAGAATCTCCTCCGACTTGAGTCTGAATTGGTCTCTTCTCTAAGTTTTCATAGTCTGTGCCAGGAGGAGTCCTAAACTTTAAGTCACCTTCAGATTATTTTATTTGAGTTTCTAAGTCCGACAGATCTTTCCTCTCTGTCTTACTCCAACCCGATATTGCCCCCTTTAATGTACCCCTCAACCAGGCCTTGAATGCAGCCCAAACGTTATTCAGAGACGTCGATCCCACATTATCTTTTAAAAAGCAGGCTGTTTCAAGTTTCAAAAAGCCTGGGGTAGATGCCTGCAGTAAAAATCTCCTATTTAGGGTCCATCTCCTCAAGAGGAATTCTTGAGGGAGATATAAAATAAGGACTACAGCTCCATGGTCAGAAATATGGATAGGCTGGTATTCGATAAGGTTGACTTTATCGATTTCAGAATGATCCAGAAATATGTAGTCGAGCCTGGAGTAATGTGAGTTCTTTTTACTATAAAAATAATATTTCCTATTCTGGCCCTTTATTTCCCGCCACACGTCACTCAGATTTAAATTCTTAAGGGTAGACATAAGGTGGGTTTTAACACGTGGTGCAGAAATCTGTGCCCGTGGGGAAGATCTATCTAAGTTGTTATCTAACAGCACATTAAAATCTCCTCCCATTATCAGAGGTGACTCAAAATCTGCTAATGCAAGGCAAAGATTATTTAAAGGCCCCACGTCATCCTCATTAGGACCATAAAAGGATACTAAAGTGTATTTAGAACCCTGAATCTTAATCTTGGCAATAGCCCAACGTCCTCTGTCATCCACTAGGGATTTAGTAAGGTCTATCCCGGAGTTAGATTTTAGTATAATAGCAACCCCTTTCGAGCAGCACAATGATTTTATCCACCCATCCCAGTCTTCCAAATAATGCTTTGAACTCTGATAACATAAGATGGGTTTCTCTGAATGTTTGCGGGGGATACAGTCGTCCTATCAAATGGATGTTGAGAAATGCTATGGGGGTGGTCAAACACAACAACAAAAAGGGAAGCACCGAACAAGAATCAAGCAAACCAGATTGGGAAGAAACACAGCTAATGGTAAGCAGTATTTGTCTAAAGCCAATTGTAGTTTTTGGAATTGACCACATTAGGCCTTTTTGAAACCTAAAAACATTCTCTGAAATGATGTGTAGGGAACACTGTCCATTCTGTCAGCGCGTAAGTCACAAGCAATTTGAAGTGGCGGGGCTGTGGAGTGTGTAGTAGAAAATAACTTAAACGTACACGTTTGGGGGAAAAAATGGTAGCAGTAGACAAGCTGCACTCTTTCTTAGTTGCACTGTAGATGAGTGAGATTAGAGAGGGTTTTGTTTCTCTTTGGAACACAATTTTAATGGTTGAATAGTGAATTACCACTATTAAGTTTGGTGGACTGAATCCCACTCAGCTTGGGTCATGGTTGTCACTTAAAGACACCTCAGCTCTTGAGACATCGAGGGAGATTATCTTTTTGTTCTGTGCCATGCCCCCCTATGAGAGCTTTGGTGCAGGGGAGTAGAGCGATCAAGAAGAGTTTGCAAGGACTTTCCCCTGATGCAAGCGGCATACTATAGGTTGGAAGTGCAGGAACCGTTAAACCACACTGACGATATTATCACTCTACTGCACCCATGGAACAGCATGTTTCCCAGACCTTCACCAATACCAATTTCATCACCAATTTACACTTTTGTTCTATCACTTGTTCTGGTCCAGCAGTTATGAGCCAGTCAGTGTTAAACTCTTTGTTTGCAGTTGCTGGATTACTACTTCAACCAACAGATTTAGTAGTGTGGTTCACCTCATTGTACAGAGTTATAGTCATTGCTACCCTACCTCTCAGCTTGATACATGACAATTTCAACATCTGGGTTAAGATGCCCAGCAACAGACATAGTTACATTGGAATGTGGATCCTTGTAGATTGTCTCAGCAGTTTTCACATGACTCGGCTTAAATTTGCTCTTAAGGTTTCGGAGCCACCCAAGCCAGCAATTTGTGAAGCTTACCTTACTGGATGAGTGCCAAAGGTTTTCAGGTAGGTCAGAACCACCAGGGTAGAGTGTATTGCCAAACTTGCTTCTTCTATTTGTCATTTCTTCAACTGCTCCCTTCATGTTTGTTTTCAACTTTGATTATCGTTAGGTTGGAAGTTTTCTTACTTTAGTAACCTATAGCATCCAACCTGAGAATGGTGCTTTTGCAGTTAACTAATACGATCCAGGAACATTCACAATGAAAATCGTTGTTCTTACCATGTTAATCTTGGTTATTGCAAATAAGCAATTGTTGTGGTTTTATTGACTCTTTCAGCAGCATCTCATGTTTTTAACACCTTAATGAATTAACCATGCTTTTCACGGCCTCCTGCTGCAGTGTACCAGAGTGGTATCCGTCTCAAGCTAAGGTGTGTTTGGGAACGATGTTTAAGACCAAGCTGTGTTTGGGAACATGTATAAGACCAATGGCCTTCATCTTACTGAAGAGAGGGGAACATACTCTAATAGTGTCAGGAAGGATGATTCCAAACAAATCTGTTTAGCTTATCAACGTGTGTATAGAAAGCTGTTGAGACTCCGTTGTAGGTCACACTTGAATCTGTAATTGAAGATGTGATTCAGAGGCAGATCTCTTCACATACAGGACTCCTATTTGCAGAATTCCCTACCACTAAGGCTTAGACTTAAAAATGACATCTCTCCAAATCAGGTCACTAGAAACCTTCCACTTCAACCTGGTGTTTGGTTAGTCCAGGAGCACACGCTAACTCCTAAAGCTTTCACCTTTTACTCGATTCTGCTGCTCAGATGCCAAAGAGCTATTATTACCTTCACCTCTCGGTATTTCTCAGGAATTTTGATCCAAGGCTTAGTCACTCTATTCTGCATACTTGCTTGAGGGTTCTTAATGTCCTGGATTATTAGCCATTCTCTCTTCTATGTCGTTATCCTGAAGAGCACTGAGGCTAGCGCAATATGGGGTGCAGTACTCAGACCTAAAAAAATAATTGTGAAATTGTATTTGAAATGAAGAATATCTTGAACCAGTTGATTATTAAATTGTAATAAATGTGCAGGGGGGAATTGTAAGTGCCCAAGCATTTGAAAGGGTTCCCTCTCATCTCTTTGTAAGTGTATGTGACACCCCCCCCCCCCATCGGATATAAGGTTTGTGCCCTTATAAACATGGTGTTGGAGCTTGTGATTGTCAGTAAAACTTTCACTATTTTAACATAATGAGTACATTTTGGATTCACTGAGATCTAAAATGTATAATCGTTTTTTCGGCGACATGACTGTTGGGTGCCTGAAGGAGAATTATCGATAAGATGATGTTTCGGTGAGTTTGACCTTTGGGAATAACCTATGTGGTGATCATCAGTTCACAAGTTTAATTTCTGGCAATACCAACTTAGGTTTCCATCATTCTGAGGCTGATAAATTGCGTTTTATTATTTTAGGCGATAGCAACGCCTGTCACTTATATTTCTCAGAAACGACTGAAGTGTGGTCTGTAGTACTAAATTAAAAAATAAAAAAGTTATTATTTTAGTCTAAGCCCTTGGCTTTTTATGTCTAAAAGATTGAAGGTAGATAACAGATGGTGTTGCTCCTAATCTGTGGCAAAAGGATTGTATTGGTATTAATATAGTGCTTCCATACTGAATGGTCTGTAGTGCTTTCTTAGGTGGTCCGTTTGCATTATTTACATATCTCTTTCTACCCATTATAAGGTCTTGAAGAACTCAGAATTGTATCAGATTTAAAGGCTTCTTTAGGAGTATAGTATAGCATGGTCAAACCAACTTAAAAAAACTCTTTTGTGGGAGGGCAACGTATTACTATCTAAATTCACAAATGTCTATAATATTCAAGCTGCGATCACTCCTGATCAAAAGCTCATAATCAAAGTTTGTGTTCTTGTTATAAAGAATTGGTCTTTGCAGCCCTTGGATTCTTTCACATATTCTTTTACAAGCCTCTTTTAAGACTAGCCCAGCCAACGTGTTTCGTCCATATATAAGTATTTCATCCGGGCCTAAAAAATATTTAATTCAATACAATAATCAACACTTTGATGTATGAATATTTTTAAAACCATTTCTTTTCTACTTTTTTTCATTTCCCTTTTTGGCCATTTAAAAAAAAAAAAATCTTCCAATATTTAGATATACATTGCATGAGTATGAACCTTATGACCGGCCATTGTCCATGCTAAACCTGGACTATAAGGTTTTGAGCCGGATACTGGCGACTCGGCTTCTCCCCATATGTCCACTTTAATCCACCAGGACCAGGTGGGCTTCATCCCCACCAGAAACACCGCATTAAACATTAGACGTCTTCTTCGGATCCTAGAACCGAGATCCAAGTGTGAGGGTGGTAAGATCATCTTTGCAGTGGCTATTGAAAAGGCCTTCAACAGTCTCGAATGTGCTTACTTATTCGAGGTGATCTGGAAATTTGGACTTGCCTCAGCATTCATTAAGTGGACGACCCTGCTATATGCGGAATCTACTGCCCGGGTCAAGACGGACAGACTGATTTCTGGAAGTTGTAGAATAGAAAGGGGCACACAACAAGGGTGTCCTTTGTCGCCTCTACTATTTGCCTTGGCCATGAAGCCGCTGGCAGCCAGAGCCCGTACGGAGCAATATTTTCAGGGGTTAGAGGTAACCGGACAGGTTCACCACATTGCACTCTAAGCAGATGATCTGCTGTTGTGTCGGGCGGATGCGTGAGAGGCACTTAGAGGGGCGAAGAGTCTTCTTCGTGGTTTTAGGCAAGTAGTGGGCCTAAAAGTGAACTGGGCAAAGTAGTCTCTGTTTCCGGGTTTGGCGGTCCCATTAGCAACAGAGGAGGTACAATGGCAATCCCACTGCTTGGCCTACCTGGGCACCCAGATCTATCACTCATCTTAAGACTTATTAGAAGGGAATAGAGGCCGGGGCCTTATGGGGAGTTAAAAGCAGCTTTGAAGGGGACTCTGCCCTTGTCGGTAGCGGGTAGAGTTGCCCTCCCTAAGATGGTGACACTCCCAAGGCTGCTATATTATTACCGAGTGCTACCAGTTTGGATCCCAACCAGAATGTTTGTCCAACTGAATTCACTGGTGATGGCGTTCATACGGCACACGGAGGGTAGCACTCACTACACTTATGAGGCCGAGAACCGAGGGAGGGTTCGCAGCAACTGACTTTGAACATTATTACATAGCTGCGCAGTTGCAATGGCTCACGAAATGGGTGGCTGATAAACTTAGGGGTCCAGCAGAAAGGAGAGGAGAGGCCCCAGACTTGCAACTCCTGTCGAGAATAATTTTGAGACTTTCTTGCTGAGACAGGGACCTACCCACGGACCTAAGGATGGCTTGTAAATGCTGGAATATAAGCCTGAAAAGGGCCAAGATTAAACATGCATACATGCCAAAAATCCCATTGAATATATGTGAGAAATTGCAGCACAAAAGTGAGGTTTATGACATGGTGTACACTTTTGTACTATAGCTTCACCATTCTGTAACTGCTCAGGGTGTTGGGCCTACCCAAATATAAAGCAGGCACTCCCCCATGAAGGCGACTGGCGTAGGTTGGGAGCATGGGCGGACCTGGGAATATCTTCGATAGGAGACCTTTATGAGGAGGGCACCCTGATCCCATTCACTGACCTCAGGGAACGTCACGATACACCGGGATGAGACTTTCCATTCCACACAGCACTTACAGGAGCCATGAGAAAACACTGGGGGAGGGTCTCACTGAGCCGGGCCTTTAAGGCAGGACAGGCGACTTACATACACAACGCTCCCTCCCCTGACTAAGATCCATAGAGAATGGGAAACAGACCTGGACAAGCCCATAGCGGATAATGATTGGGGACGCTGGGGGAAAGAGCGTGGAAGAGTACTAGAAATGCACGGTTTCAATTGATAAACTTTTATGTACTACACAGGGCCTACCTCACCTCAGATAAGCTCAATAAATAGTTTAGTATGTAAACAGCAGCATGTCCACGATGTCCTACAAAAGGAGCTGATTTCTTGCATTTGTTCTGGAGTTGCCCGAACATAGGGGCCTTCTGGGAGGAGGTAACCACAATATCGGCGGAAGTAACTTAGAAGGAAATAGTGAAAACTCCCGGATTACTGTCTGTTGCATTGGTTTCCCTATACCGCTAAAAACAAGTAAGTTCCAAGATCTTGGCTTAGTATTGGCTAAGAGAGGTTAATACCAGCCATTGGAAATAGCAAACTGGCCCTAGTGTATCTAAGTGGAAAAAAGAGTTCATTAAATGAGCTGAATGTGAAAATACTGTTAGATTGCAAATAGCTAAACAAACCGGAAGTGAGAAATTGCTGGAGGTGGCTAGCATGGACAGCGTTGCTTGATTTATTAAAAAACTCTGACGCTGTGGAAGAAAGTGACCAGGAGGATGAACACCAAGATGAAGATGTTTGATTCACCTGCGCTCTGCCTACTAAGCGCATAGTACCCATGCTAGATAAACTCCCACGGGATAGGAGGAAGACCCAGGAGTGTCTTTTAGCGACTCTCAAAGTTTAGAAAATGTGTAAGAGTGATAAGAGTTATAGTATGCAATGTTACAGTGGATACTGATAATATGTGAGATACAACTGAGCTAGCAGTGGGGGAATGGGAACAGGATGCAAAGACCTTTTCTGGCGTGATCACTCCTGGGAAAACATACGTTATAAGCTAATTTGGGTAAATTCAGATGCGGGTGATGTCACGCTGTTATATTATTGTATTGCTTAACTGAAAAGATAATAAAATTTGTTTACAAAAAAAAAATGAATATGAGCCTTATGTGCATACATCATCCTTCAATCCAATTTTGCACAACTCTACAACAGTACTATGTGCACCCCAGCGATTATTATCCACAATGACAATAGTGATTTCATAGTGATTACACAGCCACAACACACAAATATTCTACCCCAATGTCCTTATTTTTCCATTGTGAGCATCATTTTACATTTCATGCAAACAGAAGGACAACTTCACTACTTACTTAGCATGTGGCTCTTAGTTAAATGTCCTATTGTCTGTCTTTCATCACTTCCAATCCATTTGTAATGGCTAATAAAGAAAATTAAAACCATCTTTCTTCCATGTGTCCTTTCTTATACTCGTTAAACCTTATCCCATTTCTCTACCAAACCTATGTAAACCCAGCATTTCTCAGTTGCTTCATTGCAGATGCAACAGTCAAATCCAGTATTTGGATCAGTTAACACGTTGACATCACATCAACCGCCTCCAGTTTATGTAAATCCTAGCCTTAGCCATACAATCTACATTTCAATACCTACATTGTATCATATTGTTTTCCTGCATAATCCATGGATCACATTACACCCTTCAAACGCATGGTTATGAAAGCCTGATTAATCAAACACCTGGTCAGTTTCACATTTCATGTATTCAATCCCATGTTTTCCCTACCCATTTCACTCACCATGTCCCACCCATCTACAATATGAATATTAAAACAAATGGCTATCCTGTCACACATTTCTGCTACCAAACTAATCACAATATGGCATGTCAATCATTTCATAAACCAATCTATTCCTCGTTCGTTAGTACAAAACTCTGTTCCTGCGCATACCCCATAGACTACATCACAGTTATTGACAACATGTTTATAAAGGCATATGGCCAACAGCCATCACTTATCTGTCAATGCATAGACCCAGTGTTGCCTTAGTTTGTGTGCACCCGCCAGGCTCTCTTTTTCCTCTACGTATATTTACATTATAGGCAACCTCCCATTTGTCACAGCCCTCCCACCCACTGGGTATTCATGAAGGTGCATATTTTGCATATTCCCTTGATTTCTGCCAGCATAGACTAGTGTCAGTTTCAGTGTTCAAAACTTCTAGACCATCATACGTTCCTCAACCCCTATTTTTGCTCAGGGAAAATAAACCGCTCACTGCAAAGTTGCTTCTACCTCTGGCAAAGAAAACGCCACAGGTAACTCCTTTAACCTGGCTGCCCTTAACCAAGCAGCCCTGGGAGCAGTGTTAAGAATGATTAGGTGCACAACAAGGGGTAATGGTGGAGTTCGTTTGGTGTGTGAGAAAGCATTACTGACTAAACCTAACCAATAGCCTTTGTTGACAGAAAATACTGTTAACGTGTATATATATATATTAGAGTTTATATAAAGTAAAGCATTGAAACTGCACCTAAATAAGCATAACCGCTTATTGGGTCCAGTATGTATTGCGCCCAGTAATATAGCAGATAAAAGAGCACATCCATTATAAAGTTTTGATTTGTTTGTAGTTTAATGTAGCGCACACTAAACCGAGGGGTGTCGGAGCACTTTAAAATTTTACTAGGAAAGCTTAAAATAGTAAGAGTAAAGCACAAGTATAGAACAACTAGAATACCATGCAGTGTTAAGAGGGGTGGGAAGCAAAGCAAATTCTGATTTACACAGTGACCAACAGTAGGAGTGGTAAACTTGCAAGAGTGGCAGTTTTTCAGTCCTTCCTTGTCGGTCCATCTGCCTTTTGAAGAACAACATGTTAATTAAGGAAGTACTTGCAAATGAGTGGTTGTTAGGTTCTTGAACATTTTTGAATGACCAGTTCATGCTTATTTCTGAAGGAATCAATTTTCTGTGCTCTGTGTGCACTTCCAGAGCAGGATTAAGAGCTGATTAGCCTGATTCTTACATGGAAGATTTGATATTTATTCACAACCTGAGATGATGCTGCATTTATGTGTGCTTGAAGAATCCGACTCCTGGAAAAGGTTTTGCCAAGAGTTTTAGTGCATGGATTGATATCTGGGTGCGCAGTTTAGAATGTTTAGTGATTCTAGCCATCCTTGGACACAACTTTCCATAATACTCATCACGAGCAAAATAGAATATGAGTGCAGTGCACAGTAAAATAAATCAGAACCTCAAAGTGTGCTTGCTGCTCTGAGATAGTAGTGGCCTGGCAGCTGGTAGGTGGTGGTCTCTTTGGCATCGAAGATAACATGCCCTTTGGAGGAAAGTAGACCGAGGTAGGGAGAAGAGGATTACGTGATAGGTTCAGAACAGCACACAACAGCTTTATAAATGCCAAGCATATATGCATCTCTCTTTAGTAAAAGAACTTCACCTAGCCACCTATAATTTTCTCAACTGTTTCCCTTACGTAGCCTACATGAGAGAAAAGATCGGGATTCAAGAATTAGGCGACACTTTGGAAAGGTGTGGGCTGACTTTCTGTATAAGTTCAGAGTAGATAGGGAGCCACAATTACACTGAGAGAACAGTTACTTCTCATGGCCAATGGCAGTAGTGTCACTTTGTAATGGCCTCTCTAATACATAGATACAGGGAGCCATGAGATTTTGCTGCATTGCTTGCAAGAGATAGCATCAAGTAGTTGGTCATTACTTACCAGCTGCACATCTCCGAACTTCCTGGCCCATATTATAGTCCGTTGAGATAACGTTTCACATCCTGTGCATTACTTGCAGAGACATACTGCTGCACCCACTGGCTAGATTGTAAGAATAATTTGGCATTACAGCAGGATATCACATGATTAATAGCCATTCCTTTTACTGGAAATCCCAAGAGCTGGCAAACAGACCTGAAAATTGAGCATTCTTATGCTATCCTCACGCTCTTGAACACAGTGCTTGTAGAGATCAAGCTGTTTCCATTGCAGTTTGCCTTAAATAAACCTATAAAAACTCACTTGTCTAGAGTTATCATGCTGAAAATGAAACATGAGTGGTCTTCTTGATCACTTCTTTATCCTTCTTGTTAATGTATTTCAGTTGTTTTGTGGACAGTGCTCCAGCACCTTTTGTATAGGCCAAGGAAGGCATCCTATTAAATAACTATTATGGCTCCCAGAATATCAGTACAATGTAGGATTTGCAAAGGTTCTCATCCTTTTCCGTGTTGTTTTGTATCTGTTGTCTACTGCATAAGATATAAATTATATGTGACATAGGCTACCGTACCTATACCAACAATACACCAGTGTTTCAAGGTCTGGCTTGAGGGCACAGCTATCGCCAGACCCTATATAATAATTAGAAAAGGCGCTTTAGGAAGCAATAGTGAGAGCAGGGGCTTAGGCTCTTTGCACATGTGGGTCTTCTCTATAATCTCTTCATTGGGCAGAAGGTGGTGCTTCCACTGAAAAAGTGCTTAAAAGATTCTGCTCAACATATTAGGCTTGTGTTGGGTATGGAGACAAGCCAATGATCAAAGGCTACATGTTTGTTTGATTCATTGGGAAACATTGTGTGTTGTGCCATAGGTCGGAATCTTTTTATTATGTAACTTGAAGTGTGAATTGTTGGAGTATTATAAAACCTGTAAATTGAAGTTTAATTATATGGAATTTCGCAGATTGCTGTATTAGGCAATTGTTGTATATTTTTTATTCTACTTTAGTGTGTACATTTGTGCAATTTTATGTGTAGTATTTAACAGTGTGTGCATTAAAGTGCTTTTTATGTCTAACTCAACAACTTTAGCTGCCTGCCAGGATCTTGTAATTAAAAGAATTTACTTAATAAAACATACATTGCCGTACATACCTAGAAGGGCTTTGGGTCAGAACTTTTCAGACGTTTGTCTGTGAGTGTCATTGACCTTCATCTTGTGCACATGATAGCATATATATCTATGTTTTATACAAGCACCCAGTAGCTCCAGAGATAGTGCTACCGGACCACTCGCTTGGCACTCATTTCATCTGCAGTGCACAGCATCCCACTTGGCCACTGGTTCTAAATTGGGTAGCCATCTTGGAGCTGCATTACCCATAACACCTTATTCTACAATTTCAAGAAAGCTTCCACATTTAGAAACCTGTCTCCATCTTGGAACGATACAACAATGATTCACTAGGCACAGTACATTCCAAAATGGTCACCACAGTGATGATTATTGAATGCCCATCTTGCAATTTTCTTGCCCATAGTGTATCATTATTGCTCCTACTATGCATAATACTATTTAAAGATGGTTGAAGATAGTTACATTGTTTATTTATTTTTATTGCAAGTGTATAGCCACCACATTTAGGCTGTGGCATTTTTTCTTTTTTTAAACTTTCCTTGCATTTGCTTTTTATCTGTGTGTGTGTGTGTGTTTTATAATGGATGCATGAGTGGGTGAATGCAGGAATGGGTCAGTGGGTAAATAAATGGTTTCATGAGTGCAAGGATGGGTGACGGAAGGGATGTAAGATGAGTTATTGACTGCTTGAACTCACTAGTGACTGAAAAGGCAGTTCTGTAATAAGTCACGCCTTTTGGCATTGCAAATTCAACTTCTTTATTTCAGGGAGCCAGATCAATATGTAATATTCCGTTAAACTACCTAGCTGTCACCAAATACGTCACAACCCATCTGAACGCAACCTATTAAGTCTGTATTGTGAATGATGCCAGTTCTATAATTCAATTGAGGTGAAACACTGTGGGCCTTATTAAGTGTATGGTGGTCCTGGGACCAGCATACTCGTGGTTGCGGTCCAACCAACACCACCATGGCGGGTCTGCCCGCTGTATTATAAGTGTGGCGGTGGGACTGCCACAAGACCGCCTCCTCCACACCCAATCAAGGATCCTGCTGTGGCAGCGGTCTTCAAACAGCCTGAATATGCTGGCAGTGCTGATGCCAGCACCACCAAGCATATTATAACCTGCATATTCACTGCTCTTTTCATGGCTGGGATCCCGACATGTAAAGAGTAGTGGACATGCAGTTTAGGGGGTCCTGACAGGGCCCTCGGCTGAATCTGCTTCTGGGTATGTGTGCGGGGGGCCCATGGTTTGCCCTCCCGGAATTGCACTCTTGCTCCTGCACAGTATGGCATGTACGACATGGTGCATGCCACACCGTGCAGGAATGTGCTATAAGCATTCTCACAGCGGTGGTATGCTGTTAAGGCTCTCCTATGAGCCTAACACAGCTGCCGCCCTGAGACTGCCGCTGCACCGCGTGCCGCCCTGGATTACACTCCAAATCCGGTGGGTGGGCTCGACACGGCTTTGGCGGTCTTCCTGGGATTGCCACGGTGGCGGTCTCATTGGAAGACCGCCAAAGTTGTATTAAGGCCCACAGTGTTGTTTTTCCTTTAATGTAACCTTTGCCAGGCAAGATGGTGCTTCATTTGAAGCCTTTCTTCATTCCAAAGTTGAATTTAGGCATATCCTGGAAGATCTGTTGCTGTTTTTTCCACAACTACACCATTTAAAGGCAAGCAATTGCAATACAACTACAACAGTGTGGATCAAAAAAGGTCCATATGGTTTTATTTGCACGGTACGTCGAAATGTTCACACTCAGTCAACGGTTTGTGGGCTTCTCAGGCACAAAAAAGTCCAGAGCAGTATATTTGCGGGCTTCTCAGGCACAGAGAAGTCCAGAGCAGTAAAAAACTATTTCCTGCAGGATTGTGTTGTGTATCAAACTTTGCCCTTTGCTTTAAGAGGGAAGTGCATAAGGGCATCATGGCTCACTGTACCTGGTCTTCAGCATCCTCGATGCCTCTTCTGAATAGGTTGCCTAATCGCAACTCTTTCATGGGGCACTTTTGACCTGGATTCAGAGGCAACGGGTAAAGAAGGATTCAGTCGGACTGTGCCCCAGTAGAATCTCTATGGAGGTGTTGGCATCCTCGTATCGGTTTCTTTGCTTTTGGCTGCTGCTAAGTAATTCTTCAGATGAGGAATGCACTTAAAGTAGTTTTAATTGGAAGAAATAGTGATGATTTTTCTGATGCATTTACTAGCTTCCCTCAGATTACTCAGTGCCCTTACTCATGTTTCGTAGTGTGGGAATAACAGGAAAATATCTTCACAACAACTTCAGGATAAGAGGCTTCTTTCTTGTTTTGCCACTCTTAACTGTCAATTATTCACTCTGTTCTTCTCTTCCCATTTGAATCCTGACTTCCTTGTTATTGCAACTACCTCATTTCATTCCTGCTTTCCTCTCCTGTATTTCCGTCTTTCCCTTGCTGCCTTTGCTCTCTTCTGCCTTCAGTACTCTTTTCAATCTTTCTTTTACCCATCTGTTCTCCTTGTCTCCTTAGACATCCCTTTTTGTCTCCCCTTTCTTCTTTGCTTTCTCTCTTGTGTTGTACCCTCTCCTAACCTCCTTGCTTGTGCTTTATATTTTCTCACCTTTCCTTTATTCTTTTCTTCTTGCCTCTTTCCTTAATTTTTTCCTCACCCAAAATCTAACCTTCTTTTAAGTGACCACCTTGCTTTAGTTTCCCCATTATCACCCTAGTGACCTTTTTCTGACATCTTTCTTCCCCCTTCCTCAATTCATCAATCATCTCTGTTCACACTTTTGTTCCTCCTCCTTCTCGGCCTGTCATACTTTTTTTTTGTTTCTTAATGTTTTAGAATAATGTTACATTGATGTATATAAGAGCAGAATTTTGCATAATGGAAAGCAAGGATATTTATCCTTTTTAGGTCTCGCCTGAGCCAGCGCATGCGCTGTTCTGGCGAGACATTTAGTAGCTGCTTTTAAAAGTGCTACCTTGCACAGCTGTCATCTGTCTTTCAGCGCGCGCGTGAATCCCTGCATGGTGGACCGACATGATGACCTATGCGTGTGCATGAGTCACCACACATGCTCATACATATGGCATGACAGAGCCGCCATTTTAATTTTTTTATTGATCTGTTCCAAAATTGTGGATGGCATTTGCAGTGATAAATTAAAACAAGCATTGGCATAGCCAATAGGTCTCGCCTTTTGGACCTTATAAATGCTTAGCCATGCAACAGTTGATGTTGTTGCACCAAGGATATTGTGCTGCATAACTAAATACTTATAAGGTCCCAAAAGCTAGACCTATTGGCTATGCCAATGCTTGTTACATTCAAGTGTTGAGTCAGGTCGAGAAATAGTCTACATTGCATATAGGCACTTTGCATTATATAAATGAAGTGGTAATCCTATCTCAACCAAAATGTCAACTAGGAACAGATGTTTTATCACCACTCATTCTCTTGTTGACAATATGTGTCCTGTGTTTCCGTGCAATGGTTTAAACAGTTAAAGCTTGCATCTAATCGCCTATTATTATCATGAACTGCTCTTAATTTGTATATCCTAATCGGAACCGTAAGATTAAACCTAACCGTGCCAAAGTGAATAGAAGTGTAAATGATATAATTTAGGTTAAGTAAAAAAAAGCAAACTATAAAATCCTAGTCGAAACGTCTGTTAAATATAGAAGTGTAAATGATATAATTTAGGTTAAGTAAAAAAAAGCAAACTATAAAATCCTAGTCGAAACGTCTGTTAAATATGTAAGGACCCACTGTGGTTCACACATCTTAGTAAGTCACAGGAAGTGTAGTCTAACATGTCAGAGTGGGCAGGTGGGGGTACCCCCTACAGGACACCCCATCTCTCAGGGCAACCCAGCAATCCTTCAGAGAAATCTACAGGACATACTCACTCCTAGAGGGAGTGGGGGAAAACAAACATCATCATTCATTCAGGGTTTCTACAACCCACATCTGAGAGGGGCTCCATGTGCAGCATCCTAGTTGCCAATCTCCTTTATTTGACAGGGTCTACTGTTTTCCCAAGCAAACACTAGGTGAGCCCTCATTACTTGCATGTGGCATTGGGTCAATCCCAGCCCCCTTGCCCGGTTGTCTTCTCCGTTATCCCACATGGCTGTTCATAATGAGACAGGAACATGAGAGCCAATGTGATGAGTAATAGTAATGCTTGTGAATTTGGTTATACACTGCAACAAGCATTTGCAAAGTCAGTAGGGTTCTCCTTTTGACTTTGCCAATGGTTTTTGCCAGTGCTCTTCAGCAACAGAAAATCATACCCAATACATCCATTGTATCATGTTCTGGAGCCATCCAAAGAATAACAAAATTAAGAAGGTTCAAGGTGTCCTCGATTTAAACACACGTTTACATAAGCATGCAATTGTTTTAAACCATTATGTGTAGCAGCTGCTTCAGAAAATAATGTTTGAGTACTAGAAACAGAACTTCAGAGTGAAAACGGTAGGAAGTGATACGAACTGCACACATGGAGTGAGACACCACAGAAATAGCTCAGCAGACTATAAGGGTCTGGGAATTTCCTCTAATCCCAATATAACATGGAGCTGTCAAAAGCAAAGGCCAAGTTAAAAGGAAGGGTAATGAAGACTAGGGAGGTCAGAGCTTGTCCCTAATGTGAACAGTGAGGGAAGATGTGCTGCATGAACGAAATTACAGCACCTCTTGCAGCATACTGGCGATGTGCATAGGAAAAAGCAAAAACCCACAGGTCAATTCTTACTTACGAAGGAAGAATTAAATTTGAAGTACAGATAAATGCATTAGTGACACTCGAGCAAGGTTGAAATCCCTTCAGAAAACAAACACTAGTGTTGAACAAGGGAGTACTGAACAACGGAAAAGTAAGTCAAGTGTACTGTTAAAGCAGTAGGAAGAGTGCAGATGGGGAGAAAGCAAAAAACACAATGCTCCCATTATGTGCTGAAAACAATTGAAGCGAACAAGGCTGTTAGCCTTTTGACTTTGACAATGCTTGTTTTGTTTTACAGTAATTTTTATATTACATTGTTGTGGGAGTTTTTGAGCCTCTGCCAATATATTAAAAAAAAAACAATTGGAAAAACAATTTTATGGGGTCTCGAAAAGCATATAGTTCTCCCAGGTCCCGAAAGAAACTTTGTGCTGATGTGCTCTTTATGAAATAGCAGATTTCCATCACTCATTGGCCAGCGACTGAAGTGGCTACCCGTTTCCCCATGCTTTATGCTCTAGTGGGCCGAATGCAAGTATGAATGACACAATAGACCAATGAATGAAGACTGCTGACAGCCCCTAGGAGTAAGCGTATTATAGGTTTAATGTTACTGAAATCAAAGGACCTTGGCTAACACCAGGCCTAAGAAGTTTTTACATGAAGGAAAGTAATGATACAAGTCGCCCTATCCAAAGGATAGTAAAGAAGCTGTTCTTAAGGGAAAGACAAACGCTATTACAGTACGGAAAGCCATCAAATAAGAAGCACATGAGATTTAGTAGAAGGATAATCCATGATGAGCAGTGGCCTGACCATTGCAAGTATTGGTGTTGTACACAGTAGGACTTTCAGTATCCATCAGCTAAAGCAGTCTGTGAGAACTAAAAACTGATTTTGTCATTACAAATTAATTTGTTTTACCAAATAGATAACACTGTGGCTCAGGATCAAGTATTGCAACGTTTGGGAGGCAATGGTCATACTGGAGATGCAGGCATATATTAATTTGGTTTTGATATGCATGCTCTGCTTCAGTTCTGTCAGTCAGATGGTGCAGATGATTGTCATTTCACCATGTAGTTCAGATGAACTGACCTGAACATGTATGTCAAGCTTGGTAACAGAACTCTAGCTTTTGAAATCCGAACTTTCCAGGCTTTAATATAGTTTACAATGCCTAAAAGTTAAATTACATACTTGAGTGGTACTTGTTGGCACATGGTTTTCAGTTAAATTTTTTGTTCCCAAATATATGTGAGTTTTTTACCTTGTTCCTCTTGCACAGTGTTTGACCTACCGTTGTTTAGTCTGTTCAGGTATTCTCATTCTTTTGATTGTTTGTTCAGATGATATTAATTTTGTGCTTCATCTTTTTCAGTCGGAAATTGAATTATTCGTTAACCGACTGGACTCTGTGGAGTCAGTGCTTCCTTATGAATACACTGCGTAAGTACTGATACATTTTATTCTGTTGGAAGGAGACTCTGGCCCTATTTTTTTACAACAACAAAAAAATTGATCGCGTTCAAATTACAGTTGACAAATTTCAAAATGTATGCTGCGATCGATCGATTGAGGCACTTGCATGCAGCATAGGTTTCCAGGATGTTTGTCAAGCTAACACTTAACTTTTGCAGTTTTTTTGCCATTAGAGGTACACGGGTACATATTTTTAACTATATTTTGACTTTCACTGTCTTCTACTACAGCAGCCACAAAGTCCTGCAATAAAAAGAAAAATATGCTGTGCCTGTAAAAGGTCCATGGTGTGATGCGCCAACACCTTCAAAAAAAAATCAGACCTTGAACATTTTGTGTCACGCCATCTGGGACTGTAATTATTTCATTGCCCAGCGTGGGAGGGAAGTCTAGTGATCATTTGCATCAACACTCCCAGTTATCAGCAACTATTTTCCCACCCATATCACATTCATCATATAGACTCTATAGATAAACTTTCACAAGCACAATAGAAGATAGTATTTCTGTTTATAGTGCTATGCTTTATAGAATTATCTTCACTGCAAAAAAATGTATTTCTGCTGTGTCTGTCATACATAGAACACGGGGAAGGGCAGGTTAGAAAATAAAAGAAACAGAACTTATACTTGTTTTTGCACACTGTGTGAGCCCCTTTCATTTTAACGGACATACTGTTATTTACACCTACAAACCATATCTATATTGTTATTATTATGGCAGTTTTTGTAAAGTGCTTTTTAACCACTTTATAGTGACTTTCCAGCACTCTGATGGTATGGATACTAACAGTAGGCAAATCAGTTAATCATCTGTTAAGGATGTAGTGTGGCAGTAGACCGTTACTTTCAAATATAACCCCAAAAATGACAACGCCTTTAAGAAGAGCAAGAATGCTTGAAAGCTTTTATGAAGAAGGCAAAAACGGTTTTAGATGTCTAACCGGGGGGAATATCAGGATCCAAATGATGAGGGCTGTTTATCTGAGTTCTCTGTTGTTACACTACATGGCCAGATTTTAATAGTTAATCCACCATCCAGGTGATCTAGTTTTACTAAATAAAAAAATGTTTTCAGCCTGGACAGTTACAGGAATTTACTTTGTGTATATATATCAAAAAGGAGGGACTTGGGGCGCTTCAAAATCCAGCATATGTGCTCCAGATAATCTAAATAAGGTAGAAGGGGTCTGTATTTCCCGGTGAAGTATGTTGGTCTGTGTGGGTCCATGTCGGTTCCGCAGGGTACGCTGGGAGAGTGACTCTGCAGGAACAAATGTCCTCACACACCTAGATAGGTGTCATGCTTCATCATTGGGTGTTTGCTCCATGTCGGGCTGGCGCTGCAATGCCCGACGGGCACCCTCAATGGGGGCTCTTTTCCGAAGATCTTTCCGCCCTCCATTTGGTGAAGTGCGGGTGTGGGGTCTATAAAGTAGATTGGTGTTTAAATGTAAGATGTGTAAAGTTAAATATAGGTTAGGGGTACATCTCAGAAGAAAACTTTATTGAACAGGTTCTCCTACCTTTATTAGAATACATGGCACTATCTGTTAGAAATTAGTTATCTTAGATAGCTGTAGGTCAACATGTATAAGCCTTTGTTTAGTCCTAACCATGATCTGGTTGCTGTTCTTCAGGACCGATGTTACATAATCTACTTTGTGATTGGAGTTTCAATATATAGGTTCGTGAATCCGCTCCGAATCACACATTCCTTAGTTTTGGCTTTTATCTTTAAGAAAAGTATTTTGACGATGACCTATAGTATGAAGACACACAGTAAGAATTAAAAATTGCATTCATTTGTTGCAATATTGTAGGCGAGAATTCAATTGAAATTAACATGATATTTTTAACACCAATCGAATAGTTTGTTATTGACACCAATAGCATGCTCTGTGTTTGATCAAATTGTGTCCTATATATTCAGAAAAGTCATTTTGACACATGCCACATGAACATGACATACATTATTAAAAGTCCATCACATTTGATAACTTACCCTAATCAGGTAATATTCATGACACCTTGAGTCTTGCACGTCGGCACGCTGTTTGCGTGATGAAAAATCAATGATGCCGTTCAATTTGACCATTGTTTATTTAATAGAAATGGTTCTCCATCTATTATACTGAGTCGGCTATGCTGTACTTACGTTTTGGTTTGAAGTGGCACTTTGAAGAACCTACCCTTGTTGGCCGACTGGGAAGGGTCAGTGCAGGGGACGCTTTTGGTTTATAAGCTGTTCCGCTCTGTTCAATTGGGAACAGGTCTAGCTGAACTCATAGGACATTCGAACCAGGAAGCAGAAAGGATGAAGATGAGATGAGTCGAACACGCCATCTAGTGGTACAGAATTGTATCTAAGAGGATTTATGAGACAACAACAGGACCCAACACTGGGTGGATGACGGCATTGGGATAATGATCAAGCCCAGATGAAGTCCCACTGGGAAGATACGCATTGCCTGGGCAGAATGGATTGCTTCTGTCAAATTGGCATTTTTCGGGGAAAAAAAATGGATTTAGAGCAACTCGCAAGACTCCTGAATAACTTTTATTCGTCACATCATGACTACTTGATCTATTGCTGGGGAACAGTTTAACCATCTGTTGATTTTGGAACAGATAATCCTGTATAGAATTGAACGCTTCTTTTCATTTGTTATATCTTGTGTATCTGGTTGGATTGTGATGTAAAGGTGGTGACACTAGTGAGTGTGTATTCTCGTTGTCTGGTCCTTGGTTAAAGTAGTGTCTCTCTATTGCAGTTTCAGGCACGTTTATGGGCTGTTCTTACACAATGCTGGGGGTATTGTTTGGTCTCAATTTTCTGCTAGTGTTTGCTTGCGTGTCAAAGTCCTTAACTGTGTTGCAATTGCGTCGCATACGTAAGAATTGGCCATAAGGTAAATTATCACACACCGCTTTTGGAGGTGGCTGCTGTAAAGTAGCAGACTATTTCCATGTTGGTTTCTTGTATGTGCTGGTTATTAATTCATTGTTTTTTTTTCTTGACCGTCCGATCCAAGAATGGTAGTTGCTTGTCTGTGATTGTTTTTGAGAATCTCAAATAGGGGTCTAGAGTATTGACAGAAGAGCGTATCCTGTGGAATGGACATTGACCTGCACTTCACTAGGAACTGCATATCCCGGCTTATACTTTATTTACTTCGTATAGCAAGTGCACTTCAAATTCCACCACTGAAATAATTTGTTTGCGCTTAGACATCCAATGGGTAAAGTCTGAATCCAAACAGAGCATAGCTTACCACATTGCCTTGCATGTACTAGGTCTATGGCAAACGGGCATCAGGGTGATACCAATGATGGACAAACTGATTTCGCGACTAGGAAATAAATATGAAAATTGGGAACCACAAAGGCGCCACATTTATACGGGAGAACGAGGGTATCCCAAGCTACTCTAAGCCTGTGGCCAGCTCAAACCAGGCAAATCGGCAACCCGTGAAGCGTTGCAAAGAAGGTGACAAACAAGGGTTTAGGGATATTTTGAAACCAAGAAAGCAACGTAGGGCGGCTCTTTTTATGATGGCAATCCGGCCCGCCATGGACTGAGGCGTATCCAGCGCTCTATCTGCTCAGTTAGCTTGTCGAAGGTGGGGCCGTAATTGAGACAAAGGACTTTTTCCCTGTTTCTATGTAGGATTATGCCTAAGTATTGGGTGGTGTTGGTACACCATGTGAGAGTATACGGTCAGTGGGGGAATGGGGGTCGGTAAGAGGGACTAACTCAGCTTTCATCCAATTGATATGTAGGCTCAAGAAGGCACCAAAACTATTTATCTCACGAATGAGTAGGGCCAAATTAACCGAAGGGTTTTTGATGAACAACAAAAATGTTGTCCGCATACATTGAAAAGCAACGGGCCTGGTCTAAATTGGAGACCCTGATGTAAGTGTTTCTCTGGTGTAAGTGGTGGACCAAAGGGTCCATTACAATGATGAACAACAACGGCGAAAGAGGACATCCCTGCCTGGTGCCTCTTGTCACAGTAAAAGGGGTTAAATAGAGAACTGTTGACCCGTATGTGGTCCGTGGTTGCAGAATATAGAAGAGAGACCAAAGCTATAAATTGGATGAGAGATGCCAAGTCTTTGCAGTGTGGTTTAGAGAAAAGGCCATTCCAAAGAATCAAAAGCCTTCTCTGCATTGAGAAGGGCAACCGCACCGAAAAGACAGTGCTTAGGTTTAGCAATGTGGATCTATGGGGTATGAACCTCGTGTGGATAGAGGATATGATTAGTTCCAGCAGCAGTGAGAGCCTATTAACCATTTCTTTGGCCAGGATTCTGTTGTCAAAATTGAGTAGAGACAAGGGCCTATAGGAGGTGCATAGAGCCGGGTCTTTATTGGGATTTAGGAGCAGGAAGATCGCTGCTTCTCTCATGGAAGGGGGGGATACCTTATCTAGGACCACAGCGTAGACCTCCAGAAGGTGACGTATAAGGATACCTTTGAACGCTTTATAAAAGGCATCTGTAAGACCATCCAGTCCGAGGGATTTGGATCCATCTAGTGAGTCTAAAGCTGAGGTGAGTTTGTCTGAAGTGAAGGGCTCGGCCAGAAATTGAGATTGGCCAGTAGTTAGCCAGACCATTGCTATTTCCTCAAAGTAAGCCAGTCGTTTTCTATCCGAATCAGGGCGTGTAGTATATAACTATTTATAATAAGAGACAAGCTCTCGTATAATATCTTCATTCACCGTGACCTTGGAGCTGTCAGCAAGGTGTAGTCTGGTAATGCATCCCCATTCTCGGGGAGGGCGAAGGAGGAGGGCCAGTGTGCTTCCAGGGGGCTCGCCTTTGCCATAATGGCAGGCAGTCGCGTACTTTCCGAGGTCTACAGATTCTCTCTCCACCAGGTTCTGGAACTTTGTCAGTAATAAAGTCTGTTTAGATAAGTAGGTTGAGTTGGGGTGTGGGGAGTTTGATTTATCAACTGCTGCTAAATCATCCTCTACTCAAACCAGGTCTTTGCGTAGGGCCTGAAGAATTCCGGCGTGCTTTGAGATGCAGACCCCATGGATGTAAGCTTTAAAAGCATCCCCCAGCACAGCATGGGTGTCAATAGTGCCAGTATTTAGCCTGAAGTAGTCCAGGATCGCTTCCTGTAATTCGGAATGAAACCGTGTCGAGTAGAGCAGTGGTTCGAAAGGACCATTTACGTTCCCGGCCTCCTTCATAGGGCAGTGTGAGAGTCAGTCGGACTGGGGTGTGGTCAGAAAGTGTACGTGATAGTATCTTAATATTAAGTATCCATGGGCCAGTATTTTCTGAGAGGTACCAGTAATTCAGCCGAGTCCATATCGCATGCGGGTCAGAATAGAAGGTATATCCCGGGGTATTTGGACAATGAGTTAGCCAAAGAGTAGTCGTCTGTTATGCCATGGAAGGCCCGCAATCAAGGGGGTTTGCCATTATGATATTGGAAGTGGTATCAAGTTTGGGGTTGATTGTTCGATTCAGATCGCCTCCCAATATTGTAATATAAGTGTCAAAGCGGCCGGGAATGGCCGACAGGTCATGAAAGAAGGAGGGGGTCGTCCACATTGGGGGCGTACACATTTAAGAGCAAGACCCATTTCCTCAGTCAAGTGCCAGTAACCTCTATATAACAGCCTTGTGTGTCGTAATGGTAGTGTGATGATGGAAGGGAAGGCTTTTGTGAATAAGTATGCAGACACCGCAGGAGTAAGAACTGTTATTGGAGCAGTATCTATAGGTCCCCCCAGAGGCAGCGAAGGAGGGTGAGGATTGGGAGGGAATGTGTGTTTCCTGCAGGAAGGCCACTGTTATGCTGCGACGGTTAAAATACAATAACACCTGCTTACCCTTGCGAGGGTTGTTAAGACTTCTATTGTTCCAAGTGAGGAGTGCAAGATCGACTTGCTGCTTTACCTCCCATCATTCAGGTGACTAAGTATCATCACCATGTATAGAATCTTAGTTTGTCATGTATGGCCCTGTGGGAGCAGAACAGGGGGGGAAAAGAGAATAATCAGGGAATATAATTTAAATAAACCCATTTCCCCCACTCACACTAGACCAGAAGGTGCCAGCGAATCCCCAAGATAGCAATGATGCAAACAGAGAACCCAAAATGATATATGGAGTGCTCCTTAGAGGGGCGAGGAACGCAACAGGCGCCATTGCCCAGTCGGAAACCTGTTATTTGAAGTTTTGTCCAATAGAGTGAGGCTACACAACAAGAATGTGCCATTGGAACATGGAGCAAGTGAAAAAGTGAAGACCTCTAGATATGACTGAATGCATATCATGCAACTGAGCTGGGATTGAACAGGTCAGCACTGGAAGATGTGTTCGGTTTAGGTGATGAGCGTTTCGGGGGGGATGTGAGTCGTAGAAGGTTTACCAGGTCTCAGCGGTTTACAAAAGGATACGACTTCAGCTGAAGAGTCGAAGAATTTGGCTTTGTTGTTCACCATTATCCGTAACTTGGCAGGGTAGAGCATACCATACTGGAGTCCATGCTTACGAAGCGATGCCTTGGCATCGTTGAATTTTCTTCTGGCTTCCTGAATGGCTAATGTGAAATTGGGATAGATGGCAATCATTGCGTTTTGGTGTTGCAAGGGTGATGGTTTATGGGCTAAGCAGAGTATGGTGTCCCGGTCTCAGTAATTTAGGAGCCCTGCAACTATAAGGCTTGAGGGGGTTTCCTGTAGGGGCTCAAGGGCCCAGAGATCTTTATTCTCTCTCAATGATGAATGTAGACGAAAAAGATTCCGGGCCAAAAATGTAGGTGAGGAGGGATCCTACAAACCGTTCTGGTGGGACCATATTCATTGTTTCCGCAATGCCCATTATTCAAATTCAATTACGACGTGATAAGGCTGCCAAATCTTCATTCTTAATGGCTATTGCTTTTAGGAGGAGTTCGTTTTCTCCAGGCGATGTGCCATACTGGTCATGTTATCTTGAACTCCAGACATGTGGTCCTCCACAGTATCCAGGCGACGACCATGCCGCTCCAGGCAGTCCCCCATGTGGTCCAGACGAGAAACAAAGCTGTCAAGGCAGGCGTCCAAGGCTCCAAAGCCAGCCCACAGCTCTGGGGGCTAAGCGGCATTCCGGTTTTCCTCCTTATCTGATGAAGCCCTAGATCTGTGAGTGGTCTTGGGAGGCTCAATGGTAAGTCTGCTATTTAGAGTCCCCCCGGCTCCTAGTAGGTGCGCAGTGGAGTATACAAAGGAATCACAGAGGCAGGAAGAGCTGTAAAAGAGACGATCAGTATACGTTGGTGGGAAGCTCAAAGAACTGTATTATGTCCGGTTGTAGAGTTTGGTCCCAACATCTGGTGGGTCGCCGAGGAATGGTGATGAGGAGGTGGTCCCCATGACTCTGTGGACCCGGAGAGCGCCTTGCTGTATATAAAAGGGAGATAGAGAAGAAAAACAGATGTCTGTCTTGGGAGAAAGGCAGGGAGTGTCAGATAAGCGGTGGCCAAGGGAGGAGTGCCCAGCAGGCTATCTGGAGTATCAAGAGTTTGCTCTGGGCCCAGAACTCCTCAGATGTGTTCCAGGCGTCGGGAAGTAGTGGTAGGCGCAGCCGCAATCTAAGCAGCATCCAGTACGTTCTTGTGGCCTGGAGGAGTGCTTCCGTCCGCCGGATCTGTAACTGCCAGTGGACCGGCAGATGGTGAAGAGTGTGACTGCCTGCCAGGGGGAAAACTGGATGTCTGCCTCGACCGCTCGTGGTTAGGCCACTCCGCCTCGCACAGAAGTAGTCACCGGACAGGGGGAGAACAGGCCGGCCTCACAGTATCTGCCACAGAAAAATTTAGGTAGGCTGCGGACTAGAGGCAGCAGGTCGCCAACTGTAGTTCAACAGGATGGGCAGAGCGCGAGCCCAGCGGGGTGCCTCCACACCAGTCTCCAACCCGCCCCCCAGCGCAGCGCCCGACAATCCGGGCTCTTCAGGGAAGGTTGAGCAGACAGAAATCAAGCGGCCTCAGCGGTGTCCAAAATGTCCCCGCGTCCTGACAAAAATGCACGTCTGCTGGGTTTGCAATCGCCAGGGGGTGCTGCGGAGTGCGCCCTCCTGTCAGAGTAATCACAGTGGCGGTTTAGGTCTCACTCGGCTGGGCTTCCCCTTGTCTCATAGTTGCGTCCGGACAGGAAGAGTGCAGGCTGGTCGCAGCACAGCGAAGGTAGGCTGCTGAGTGGGGGTTGACGGCCGTCAGTTGTTCCAGAGGAAGGGGATGGTTGGGGCCCAGCGGGGTACCACAATCTCGGCCTCCGGCTCACCAGCAGCCCCTGTTGCGAAGCCTCCGAGGCAAGCTGGACCGCACCCACCTCAGCCGGTGGCAGTGGTGTATGGTGGCCTCAGTGGGTCCCGATGGGCGGCTCTTGGCAAAAGTTACAGCTCCTGAGGGTTTGGGAGGGTAGTTCTGTCGCCCCCATCGGATATGCACGGTGTTCAGTGTTGTGCACCTTGCAAGATTAGGTGAAGTTGTCCGAAGCATCAGAGCCGAGTGGCATGATAGTCAGTTTAGCCACGCCTCTGACATGTGCCCCTCCCCCCAAAATCGGCCCAGGAATGGGGGAGGGCAGGCACACAGCTCCAACCCTTTCTTATATATATATATATATATATATATATATATATATATATATATATATATATATATATGTACGGCACTGGGGAATCGCAGATAAAGCCATCAAACAAATACTTTCAGCTGAAAGCAGCCACCAGCTATTTGTATTGATACAGAGGGTGAGAGTGTGTCGTCTGTCTATGTGTGTCGTCTGTCTATGTGTGTCGTCTGTCTATGTGTGTCGTCTGTCTATGTGTGTCGTCTGTCTATGTGTGTCGTCTGTCTATGTGTGTCGTCTGTCTATGTGTGTCGTCTGTCTATGTGTGTCGTCTGTCTATGTGTGTCGTCTGTCTATGTGTGTCGTCTGTCTATGTGTGTCGTCTGTCTGTGTGTGTCGTCTGTCTGTCTGTGTGTGTCTGTCTGTCTGTGTGTCTGTCTGTCTGTGTGTCTGTCTGTGTGTGTCTGTCTGTGTGTGTCTGTCTGTGTGTCTGTCTGTGTGTGTCTGTCTGTCTGTGTGTGTGTGTCTGTCTGTGTGTGTCTGTCTGTGTGTGTGTCTGTGTGTGTGTCCACCACATACGTGGGTCAGCCCATCTCTGACATTGGCTGCCTTCACTGTTAATGACTGTGTTCTGCTTTTTGCACAAGGAGCACATTCGCACACAAAGCAGTTTGTCTCAGTACCAGAGACTACTATAGCAATGTGTGTTTTCAAGACCAAAAATGTTTGCGTTTAATGTGTGTATATGAGGCTGGCTTCTTAGATCAATAAATCTTTGCAAAAATCATGACAAAATAAGCATCGACAAAGCCGAAAATTTGTTCGCCGGTTCTTGTTTACAGTGGCACTATTTTTACAATTGTAATTAAGGATACAGTGCTCTTTTAATGAGGATCTTAAAATCTACTTCGTATGTAGCTTTTGAAATGTAACTAAAATGCAGCAGTTTAAGCTGTGTTTGGTGGGGCCATGCTGTTGTTTCAGTACCAGTATATCCGAACAGTGGTCCCTAGACGCACAACAATCTTAAATACCAAATAATTGTTTATTTGTTACAAAAGAAAACATTATGAAAAATGAAACTTATTAACACCGGCAAAGTGGGTGAAGGTGGCGAAACGTGTTTGGTTCTCTTTTAGGTGTACACACATTATAATCCAAACAAGAACAGAAGAGTCAACAGTTTTTTCGGTACCAGTATATTCAGTAAGAGGTGTTGTAGTCCTTATTGTCCCCTCCTTTTTGGAACACTTCCTCCAGGCTTCAGTAAATCTGCAATATACTGACTTTTGTGTGTGAACCCAACGGGACAGGGCGAGGAACCAGTTAAAAAAAATTGTAAAAACATAAAACGCCTGGTTGTACTGTACTCAGTTACTCTACTGTGTCCATTGCAGAAGCCTATGCCAAAGTCTCAATAGTACTAGGTACTGGCACCAGTTTGTACTGTGTAAGTGGCCGAGCTGTGTTGTCTTCAATACCATTATGTATTGTTACCAGAATGTACACATGAACGTAGGCCCTGCTATAAGATTTGTGCACTGTACAAACTGTGTTCCACCCATTTTTTACTGTTACCAGTATGTGTTGTGTGTAGGGCAAGACCTAAGGCAATATCTTGTGTACAAGAATCACAATGTGCTGATACCAGTAAAGTGCAGCGTGTAAGGCAAGGCAAGGCCTGTGCATAGTGTAATGGTGTACTGCCTTGTCTATCCCATATGCTTACCATTTTCTGTGAATTTTATGCACAGGAGTACTGTTCACAGCACTGTCTATCACTGTGCAAACCTCTGAGCACATTTAAAATGTAGACCATTCCAAAACCCAAGGAGTTTACTAAGTAAACCTGCAATTTAGAAATGTTATGGGTCTTTTCTAGGTGAAATTCTAACATGCATTAATTTTAAAAAAGTATTACAAGTTCATTGACCGAGCTTCTAGTTGAGGATGATAAAGTTAAGTTCACAAACCACAAAATCTGATAATTAGCTCTAGTTTTGCAACCACATTTTCCCCCCTCCTCGTACCCCAAACCAACTTGATGGCAGTGTTTAAATTGGGGCGGGATACAGGTATAAAGGGCACTGGAGATGCTTGTTTTTCTCTTGATCTTAGTTCATTTTACTAGGATCTCACCCCCTCCTCCCAATCCCTCAATAATCAGAAGTAGAGCCCCAAAAGGCACATTTCGCCTGGGGTGAACTGGAAAAAAAATCACTTCACCCTAGCACCTAGACGAGAGCATCACCATTATTTTAGAGAGTTCTCAATTTGAGGCGTGTTGATGAGCATCAGGTCAAGTTGATTGTTTTGACATTAAGTGCAACTTCAGGTTTTCGCCAATATATTTCTTTCTTCTTCTGTAGACCTGCCCAATACATTATGCTATACTTTTCTATGTTTATGCCCAGAGATTTTCTTTTCTCCTTTGCAGTTGAATCGGTCTATAGCTTGTACACATTTGTGGGGGAAGAGGGAGGTTGGATTACTGAACATGCTGATGTTACATTTTTGTAAACCTATTTTTATCCATTTTAATAGATTTGATTTTTGTCATGAGGACAAAGAAAAGCGACCGTCCGAAAATCTGGGTCAAGTATTGTTTGGGGAAAGAATAGAACCTTCACCATACAAGGTTTGTTTACACTTATTTAACTATTAAATTGCAAGTGTTAATTAAATGAATTGCCTTTCAAAGCTTTAAATTCACATGTTAAAATGTCACTAAAACCAAATTAATATTAGTAGTGGTCACCCAGAATATCCAATAGATGGGGAGGCAATGGGGTAGGCCTATTTCATGTGATCTGGTCATGCAGAGTAACACAGATGTATTGGCAGAAGGTAGTGACATACTTTCAATTGGCGGTGGGGGAGATGGTCAAAATGGACCTGCGTCACTTTTGTACTAGGCCTTCATCCTGCACAAAGATCTCAAATAAAATACTGTGTGGTAGGTCTGGGGCTTTATTCATGCAATGCAGAGAATCCAGATTCAACATAACGAGGCCCAGTTTATCGTTGATGTGCGAATAATTTGGATGTTAGCTGAGGAAGTCCATCTGACCATGGGTGGGATGTTTGTAAGAAGACCCTGTTAACTAGAGAGTGATGTCTGAGACATTAAATAGCCCTACAGCAGAAACAAATGGAGATTAGGATCTTCCCTGTCCATACCTTTTGCCCATGCCCTTCAGGACTTCAAGTGGGTTTTTCTAAGCTATGCATTCTCCATGGAACTGTTTGTATGCTTTGCTGTCAACTTGAACTGAAACTATGCCACGAGTGACCGCTACTTCACAATCTGGGGATATGGACTTGATATCTGTTAGACCTGACATCCTTGGCGTGGGTTTTTCCCCTATCTTTTGCCTCTGCTACCTGGATTTTTGATGCTGTGATGGATTTCGTTTTTGCTGGTTTAGATGCTTTGGACACTCTGCCACTGCTAATCAGTGCCAGAGTGTAAGTGCTCCCTGTGTAAAATATCATATTGATTGGATATACCTGATTGGCATATCTGTATCACCATGAAGTCCCTCGTAAAGTGCACTGTGTGTGCCAGGGCTGGTGATGACAGATGCTACTAGTGGGTCTGCAGCGCTGATTGCGCCACCCACCGGTGTAGCCCTAAAAAGGTGTCTCAGGCCTGCCACCGCAGGCCTGCCTGCAGTCCCCGGACTGCCATGTCCTCCTGGCCAGTGTCCACACTGACCGGGCCTAACCCTTCCCTTTTTATACACGTCAGTCATCCCTATGGAAGGCCCAAGGTACCCCCCTGGGCAGGGTGCAGTGTATGTAAAAGGTAGAGCATGTACTAGTGCAGGTAACATGTTCTGGTAGTGAACAACGGCCATTTTGTGTGTTCACTGCTGCAAGGTTATCTTGCTCCATAGGCTAACATGGGGGAGGCTGGTGCCAACGGCTATCCGCCTATCTTCCCATAGGAACAAGATAAGACATGAGTGTTTGATATCCCTGAGCTCAGCATTTAATAACACATCTTTTAGGAGAGGTTGTTTGTAAATCCTGAGTTGGAGAATAGTACTTTTTAGAGAGTAGCTGTTCTCTTGCCTGACCCTTCTGTGTGCCTGGGCGTGCTTGTGGATTGACTGTCTGGCTTGAGAGTGACAGGGGCTGGGGATCCCCCAGGAGGTTGGCTGAGTCAGCCCTCTGCTGAATGGCGGCATTTGCAAGGAGAGTGGAGGGAGGAGATAGCACCTGGGAGTGAATAGGGTTGTGCCTGCCTGCCACGCTGCTGGCTCCACCTCCTGCTGGGCGGCTGACGACTCTGCCCCTCACTCTGAAAAGAATGTAGAAGCCAGGAAAACAAAGTGCTCCAGCAACACCCAGAACTGGATCAGACCGGGCTCAGGACCCACTTGCACAAAGACTTCAAAGACTTTTAGGGGTATAAGTACAAGACCCCTGACAACAGATTTTTAGATTCTACCATCAAGAGGAACCTCTGCTGAAAGACGGACCGCTGAAGAGCTAAAGGAAGATTGCCTTGCTGTGTGCTCTAAGGGCTGACCTGTTCTGCTGTACAACTGAAGCTGAGAAGGAGAAGGGGTCTTGCTGTGTGCTGACTCTACCCACTTGACCAAACAAGACTTTGCTGTGTGCTGTGTCTTACACCGAATCTCCAAGGGCCTGAGAAGAGCTGGCCTCCTGTTTCGCAACCCAGGGATAGAAAGGTTGCCAAGAACTCAAAACTCTGCTGTGTTCCCCCCTGCGCTGCTGTGTGCTGCAGGGACCGTGGACTGTTCTACCAAACTTCTCAACATCTGCCGGTGAAGTGGGCGGGCTGCTCTCTGCCTCGTTGGAGAGTACCACGCTGATCCGGGCCTGACACCGGTTGCCGCATCAAGAAGACCGACGTGCTCATCGGCACGTGCCTTGCCGCGACCCGGAGGCCTGAGGCAGACCAAGAGTCGTACTTCCCTGCTCTACGAAGCCGCGCTGTGAGTGGCTGACTCCGGTGACGTCGACATCGTCACTGAGGGCTCGTCGAGGGAGTTGTGGAAACCTTGCGCCGAACAGCGAGAGGAGCGCTTTTACAACGAGCGCAGCGACACCGACGGAGCAACGTAGCTGCCTAACCAACAAGAGCCTACGAACTGATTCATTCTCAGCGAGTACCGAATCACGCAAGAGACTAGAGACTATCGCCTTAAAGATCCCAACCAACCCAGAAAGCGAATATAGTGTAAACCTGTGATACTTGATTTCAACTGCGGAAACTAGATAAAGATATATTATTTTTGATATAACTCACCTGTGTGGTCTAAGTTTGTGGTGCGCGGAGGGGGGATCATTGTGGTGTCTACGTGCAAATACCTTACACATTGCCTTGGGGATAAGCCTGTCTGCTCGAGCCAAGCTACCTAGAGGGTGAGCAGGGGTTATCTACCGTGTGTGTCCCTGTACCCTGACTAGAAGCAAGGGTCCCTATTTGGTCTAAGGTGTATACCTCTGCCAACTAGAGACCCCCAGATCTAACAATATCCTTCCAGCATCCTATTTGCACTCACTCTTAGTTTACTTCGATTTCTCTCTCCTGTTTCTTTTCTGCCTTTCTGCCTAGTATTGTTTGAACTTGCTACCAACTGCAATAAGATTAAAAATAATTAGTAATTGATTTGTTATTGTCTTACAATCGGTTTGCTCAAACCTTTTAAAATATTGTCTAAACAACCGAAATATTAGTATCCTAATGATTAAATGTCTGTTTTAGCCTCCACCAAACAAACCCTTGCACACACACCCACGTGTCTGCTTCCTAATAATATGTTGTAGGTTATTTCAACAAGAACATTCAGTTTGAAGTGGCTTGAATGTTAGATTGATTGTATTTTCATGTCTTATGTAAAAATGTAATTGAGGTAAATATGCCATCTGTGATTTTCAAAGTTTTACAACAATTTGAAGGCTAAGCCATTGACCACATTAACAGTTCTCTCATGACATGCAAAT
The DNA here is from genome assembly GCF_964204655.1 of Triturus cristatus. Taxonomy (NCBI): domain Eukaryota; kingdom Metazoa; phylum Chordata; class Amphibia; order Caudata; family Salamandridae; genus Triturus; species Triturus cristatus. The sequence goes on from NC_140591.1 coordinate 805,358,794, forward strand.
TAATGACCTCTTTGCTATGTCTGAATGGGCGAGAGTCCCATCCTGTGCACTCACTTAATTTAGTGTTAGACATATAAACCATTGACTGTTAGCATGGCTGATAAGATGTATACTGATGTTGCCATAAATCTTAGTATTAAAACGGAGGCGGAATCTACCTTGGGTTTCTTTCTTTTAGCTGAAATGAATAGACTTTTCAGAGGATCAGAGAACAAAGGAAGAGTCTTTTCTTCCATGAAAGACTAGCACAACACAAACTGACCTTTTAGGGAGAGAAACTCATCAGAAGGACTGTTATTGCTGAGTGCACTTTTCAGATTTCATGGTTGGTGCGTGGGTTCTTTGAGTGCTTCAAAGGACACATTTGACTACTAATATAATGCAGTTAACATTTTCTCTGGGAGTAACTCTGGGTTTGCTGGAAAGTCAGTGCTAGAGTCTGCAACGTTTGTTAAACAAGGGTTTATATTAACACCAAATGTTGGTAAGAAAACAGTAGTTCTCTGAAAGCAAGTCACCGATCCCCCTAGACTCTGTTTAGAAATTGAAACACATAGCTATTGAACATTCTTCAATTAATTTGAAAGTAATCCAGCTTTAAGATAGACTGAAACAGACTTTAGAGGGGGGAAAGGGACAGCTGCATGGCCAACCATAGCTGCTGATTTAACTCCATTCTACAAGGGGAATTACAAATGTCAAAACCATGTTCCATCAACTGACATAATGTCTCATAAAGGATCCACGGTGTCTGCTGATAGTCCCCATGGTGCCTCTGAAGTGAGAATGGCGACAGCTTTTTGGATCAGGAAAGAAAAATAGTTGCAGAACCTGGCACATTTATTGATTTGAATAAAGCGAATTTCCATCCCGCCTAATTGACTTTTACACAGAAATTTCCCTCACTTGTGGTGCCTTACTCGAGAACAGAAACCTGCAAAGCAGGCACATGACTCCCTTGCATCTGTTCAGACACCAGTGGGAAAAAAAAGGATGGAAAAACCTACCTTACCAAAGTCACTGGCCTAAACACATTGACCAAAATAAATAGCTGCTCCCTGCAGGGGGGTGCAATGCTGGCTCCTCCAGCATGCGGGTTGCCGGATAGGGCTACCCATATGAAATGTCCAATGATGGGTTGCCCAGAACTAGAATAGGCTGAGGGAGGGGGGCCCCCTCTCCCCTTAATTAGTAGACAGGGCCATGGGGTCCCCAAAGCTGAAAATAGCTCGGGACCGTGTGCACCCCCCCTCCCCTTTAAAAAAAAAAAAAAAAAAAACATTGCCTTAGGGGTTGGAGTGGCCAGGGCCATAAGCTCCGACCCTTCCACATTTTTTCCTGCCATTTTCCAGGCTGATCGACAGTATGCTTCCTCTACAGTTGCGTGTTGAAAAACTATCTGAAATCCTTGATGGAGGAAAATGCATGGTTGATTTATTTTTCGTCGTAATCTTTCTTCTGTAGTAGATGTCCAAGATGAGTGGGTTCCTTCTTGTTGTCTCCTGGTCTAAGGACACATCCACGTTTCTCCCTTTTACTTGCTGCGGAGTATGCAAAAATCACTTACAAGCGCCACCTGTTGGCCCCGCCACTTCCACGTTAGTAGTAAGCAGTGGTGCTGGCAATGGGTAGGTTGGCCACATGCCAGGCCCTGTTGCCAACCTCCTACTGTGCACTGCAGCAGCGATTGGCTAAATTATTACTTTACGTTAAAACCCTAGAAATTCACAGGGGAAAAAATTGGTTAAAGTAACTTTATAGTTGGGTGAATATATCAGTGACAACATAACTGTTTGGGGCTAAAAGAAAAGACAAATTCACCAGTTCTAGTTAGCAGAGCTAACTAGAACTCGTGCCCCTCCTGTGCACTGCTTATGACCTTCCATATTACATGATTCCGACATGTTCTATGACCTCGTTTAATGAGTGTGTTAGTTTGTTTCATAGTTTGCATAGTGGTAGGTAGCTACCATATTACTGTCCAGCTAATGGGTGTAAGTGTTTACCATACACATGTGCTCACAATGCATAGTAGGTGTGTAGCATTTTTGGGATTCTGCAGAAAAGTTTCCAACAAGGAAAGATTGTTTGTACTAAATACTAATTATTGTAAGCAACCTTCAGTCATTAGACAGAATTGTTTCAGCATGACAACTTCTACTTAATATAGAAGACCCTGTGCACCGGGTGCTAACCTGTGTACATGTGCTTCTTTTGCTTCAGAAGATGAGCTGTCTGTAAAGTGCTCACCATAGTATGAAGAATGTAGATGGTATAATCTTTAGCACTGTCAGACATCGGTTATTTTATGCGATTTTGTATTTTTTTGACTAGTGTTGCATAAAGGCTGCACTGTTCTTAGTAGATACTTCTCAATACTGTGTGGTGTATTTCTCATGAGCATTTCACTGTATGCAAACCTTGTGGTACAGAGTAAACTCTCGCCATAAACACTGTTTACAGTACCCACTTTTCTGCTCATATCCGCTTCAATTCTCAATGTAGATTTGGTGACTGAGAGACGTTTGATTCGGATAAAGGCTGCCCTTAGTAGGTTATTAATTGTGGAACAGATGTTGAGTAGCTTGAGTAACTTTCTCTGAGCAGTTGGATACATATTCAACACAGTGTGCAATGAGGGTTTCCCATATATCTCTTGATGAATGTTAATGTGAACTAGGCTATTCTTGAGGTGTATGCTATATGGTCAACGTTGCACATAATACATGCCTGCTACACCTAAGGGTGATGGCGTTGATGATGCTTTATATTATTCTAAGCTATTTTGTACTTGCTTTCAGGCTTCAAATACCATACTAGTTTATAGAGTAATATAAACAAAAGAAGCTTGGATAAGGTCATCAATGATGTAATTTGAGATGTCATCTGTGAGGTCATGTAAGATGTCGGAACACGTATGAGATCATAAGCAGTGCATGGTAAGGCACACGTTCTAGTTGGGTAATAGACTACTGTAGGTGCTGTGGACACTCAATTATAGGATCTGCTCTTTGATCTTAATCTGGCCAGTGACTTCATGTTAATATATTTTCATTTGTTTATCTGCACAGTAAATCCTATGAAGTAATACGTCTTTTGTTTATTGAAGAATATAGCTTCAGATACGAATAATGTGCATTCTGTATTGTTGCAAGGTCTAACTGCCCCAAACTGAATGCTTGTCAATTATAATTGACTCTTTAGAGTCACAAAACGTTTCTGGCCTTGTTCACTGAAAAAAGGCTTTAATCGCTCTTGCATGGATGGTCTTAGTCTCATCTAATACCACCAAAGGCAGAAATTCTCAGGTTGAGTATCGTTCTTCAAATGTTTTGAAATCCCTACCAGAATATAAAACGCTATATAAATGAACGTTAATAAAATTAAGGTGTCATTTATTGTCCATTTTCTTGGACTCTGGATCCGTAATGAGTACAGTTAGGCTTTCATTGTGGTAGCTGTATGTGTTTTGCTTCATAATTTATTTTTGATGTGTGCTTTATCAAATGACACCTTTAGCATTTAAGGTGCTGTAAAATCTTTTTTTCTGGAAACTGTGTTTAGCACGTTCAGAACGCCTGTTTTTGTCTTTTTGCTCTATGTAGAAAATGTGTAGTTTTCCGTCTAAAGTTAATATTTGTTTAGGACAAAAGAGTGATGTATATACAGGCTGCTAGTCCCTTTTCTTTTGTCCAAGTCCAGCAAGGTATCCTCTTAGTTTCAGGCTGTTAAGAGCTTTTCTTTAACATTATACAAATGCAATACCTTCCGTAATTGTTAAATTCTTGCGTGCCTCCTACCTCCAAGAGACGATTTAAGAGCTATTTACATAATGTTATTGTACTTTCTGACAAAACATGAATCAAGAGAAGGAAGGCGGCTTGAGTCCTCCAGACCTAATCTGTTTGTCTAATGCATTGTTCTTTTAGGTGTCTTTCCTAAACTTGAAATGGTCCTTGCGAAGAGGGCCCTTCTGCTGTCTACTAGAGTGTTGCTCCTCAAAGCAATAAGTCTGTTCACTCAGCAAGTAGTTAACTGCTTGCAGCACCCTTGTATGGGGTCTCCGGTACTCGGGCGGGTTACCCTTGCGGGTCATCTCTTGATAGTATACGCAATGCATTGCATCCTGATATTATTGAATGTCATGTTTAAACTTGCACTGTTGTTGAATGGAAAATATGTCAATAAAAACAATTGAAAAAAGGGAAAAAACACTTAGAAAACTGAATAATGCTGAAGTGAGGAATTGTAGACTTTTGGGAGCTGATATTTGTTATTCGGGCTGCAATTTAGTTCGGGCCCTTGGGTTTCAGATCATTCACGTACTATGAATGCAAACGATTTAATATAAAAAAAAATACAATGTTAAAGTCAGATCTGTTAAAAAATACGTATTTGTAGAAGTGCAGTAAGAGGACATTTGTTTATTCATTCTTAATTTTTTCTTTTCTTTTTTCCTGTGGACACTTGTGTATTCAACTTACAGTTCACATTTAAAAAGGATGAGACCTGTAAGGCTGTGTGTGTAAAAGAATATGATTCATCAAATTCAGACTCCAAGCAAAAACTAGACTTCTTGAAAAAAAGTATGCTTTTGAACTACCAGCATCACTGGTAAGTTATAGAAGAGAGTACTTCATTATTTTTTTCTGTTATTTCCTACCATTGTTCTTTTATAGTCCCTGCACAGTGAACTGTGTGTGGACAAAGTTTATTCAGGAGTTGAGCTGCTACAGAAATATGTTTGCAAGCAGTGGTTCTTAAGCATGTGTATGTTGCTCTGGAGTCTGATATTTGTCTTGCAAAACTTAAAAGCTTTTAAAACATTTATTATGGTGCATGTCGAAAGGAAACTATTAAAAGCCTACCCTAAAAAGGTTTCAGGGTCTGCTTTTTCCCTATGCAGAAGAGTATGAATTCCTCAAAGTTGCCTTCTAGAGGAGCCCCGTATCTCTGTATCCTGGATAAGTCTCTGCCTCCTGCAGCACATCAGTACTTCTCGACGTAGATTCATGCACAGCCTTCCTGGATTCTCTGCTCTGCCATTCCATCTGCCTTCATTTCGAGCTTTCCTCTTGAGATAAGAAAAGCAGTATTTTTAGAGCCTTGGTTTGCTGGGATAATCACGTCCAAGCACTTTTTGCACTGTTTACACAGTTCTGTGCAGCATTCAGAGTGAAGTCTAAATACAGAATCTGCTGTGATATTTTCTGGCCTCCATGGCTCTTCTTTCCTACCATATTTAACAAGTTCATTACTGCAATATTTCAAGCCATTGTCTCTTGGTAGGATCTGTTTTACTGACCGCTTAGCCCCCCCCCATCTCCTTTTGGTTCATCTCATGGATTTCCTTACGCTTCAATTGCATCTACACCAATACACCTATCAAGCAACACTAGTAGATCATTTCAGCAAAGCCCCCTCCTGCCCCTGTAAATTCAGCTTCACACTAAATCATACAGGCTCCATTTATAAATACTACAGTCAATGTGGTTGTTTTGTATTTTAATTTGGTATACATTGGCCAGTTACGTGGTCTGCTAGTGCTCTTTGTTGATCATTTGTTGGCAGTTGTGAGGTTTCCCAAGTATAATTTACTGGCATTGATAGTGGGGTATAATATGTGAAGGTGTTCCCAAGGATTGTGCTTGGTGCATTGTTTGATTTTAGTGCTCAGCCAACAAAACTCTCTCGAGCATTATGTAGGTTTGGGTTGTCTTTGCAGAGTAACTTGCAGTGGGAATTCGGTTCTTGCCCTTGCGAGCCATGCTGGTGCGGCCTGAAGTTTGAGACTCTTGAAGGGCATTGTAATGACCACCATGACTAATAGTCTTACTAGTATCTTTTGTGTCTGTTAGTTTTTTAGGTCTCGCCTGAGACAGCGCTTTAGCGCTGCTCTGGCGAGACTTATAGTAAGCACTTTTGGAAGTGCAAACGAGTGCTTTCAGGCCGCCAACTACTGTGCATGTGTGCCGGGCGCGCGCACCATTTGGCAGCCTGAAAGCACTCGTCTTTCACTTTCGCCTGTCACACAGCCTTTGAAGTGTGATCGCGATTGCGATCACTTACATTTCGAGGGCGCTTTGATGTTTTCAGTGAGCCGCGCGGCCACTGAGGACATCAAAGCGCCCGTGAACACCATTTGCCACCCCCACCTCTTCAGCCAACTTACTCGCCATGTCTGCTCTGGATTCTTGTGCCTCTTTTTGTAACTCAGGAGCAGTAACATTGTCGTGGTGTCACTAGGGCTTCAAGTGGATGCTTTTTCAATAATATATACAAGCCACAGTTACTGCTAATTTATCTTATGCAACTAACAACGATTGACAAAGCCAATAGTCCTAACTTGTTGTAGGTATCATGTTACTTGTTGTGTGTGGCTGTAAACACGTAGCTACAGCCGCCCACCTAGTGCTTAATTTGTAACAAATAAGTGCTGGTGTTTTAATGAGGCAGAAGCTTTACACTTTATACTTTTTTTTTTATTTTGCGTAACACAGAGGACATCAACTGAAATGTAATAGTGGCTTGGCTACAGCCACTTTCCCAGTGCTTAATTTGTAACAGAAGAGGTGCCGGGGCTCTGATTAGGTGGCAACTTTACACAGCATGTTATTTTGTTTAGCCTGCCTAACACAGAGCACACAAACCGGAAAAATGGGGAGGGGATGTTCTTTAAAGTCCACTACTGCTAACCTACGAGTTTTGAAACCAGGTTTTAATGTCTGAATATGCTTAATAGCCTGTGATTGTGGACAAATTAGTTGATATTTCTATAGACACAAACATAAATATGACCTAAAGTGGAGCTACGTTATTATTTTATTTGTGTGTAGCTGCAAACACGTAGCTACAGCCACCCTCCTAGTGCTTAATTTGTAACAAAGGAAGTGCCTGTGTTTTGATGAGGCAGCAGCTTTACCCTGTATATGTCTTTATTTAGTTTGCGTAACACAGAGCATATAAACTAAAATTCAATAGTGTCTTGGCTACAGCCACTTTCCTAGTGCTTAATTTGTAACCAAAGAGGTGCCGGGGCTTTTATCATGTTGAAGCTTTACAGAGCAGGTTTGAATGGTTAGCCTGCCTAACACAGAGCACAGAAACCCTACAAATGGGGAGGACATGTTGTTTAAAGGCCAAAACTGCTACATGCCACACACTGATGCACGCCACACACTGCTGCATGCCGCTGCACACCACACACTGCTGCACGCCACACACTGCTGCACGCGTAACACTGCTACACGCCACACACTGCTGCACGCCACACACTGCTACACGCCACACACTGCTGCACGCCACACACTGCTGCACGCCACACACTGCTGCACGCCACACACTGCTGCACGCCACACACTGCTGCACGCCACACACTGCTGCACGCCACACACTGCTGCACGCCACACACTGCTGCACGCTGCCACACACTGCTGCACGCTGCCACACACTGCTGCACGCTGCCACACACTGCTGCACGCCGCCACACACTGCTGCATGCCGCCACACACTGCTGCATGCCGCCACACACTGCTGCATGCCGCCACACACTGCTGCATGCCGCCACACACTGCTGCATGCCGCCACACACTGCTGCATGCCGCCACACACTGCTGCATGCCGCCACACACTGCTGCATGCCGCCACACACTGCTGCATGCCGCCACACACTGCTGCATGCCGCCACACACTGCTGCATGCCGCCACACACTGCTGCATGCCGCCACACACTGCTGCACGCCACACACTGCTGCACGCCACACACTGCTGCACGCCACACACTGCTGCACGCCACACACTGCTGCATGCCACATACTGCTGCACGCCGCACACTGCTGCAACTGTGACACTGCTACATGCCACACACTGATGCACGCCACACACTGCTGCATGCCACACACTGCTGCACGCCACACACTGCTGCATGCCGTTGCACGCCACACACTGCTGCACGCCACACACTGCTGCACGCCACACACTGCTGCACGCCACACACTGCTGCACGCCACACACTGCTGCACGCCGCACACTGCTGCACGCCGCACACTGCTGCACGCCGCACACTGCTGCACGCCGCACACTGCTGCACGCCGCACACTGCTGCACGCCGCACACTGCTGCACGCCGCACAATGCTGCACACCGCACACTGCTGCACACCGCACACTGCTACACGAAACACTGCTGCATGCCACACACTGCAGTACGCCACACACTGCAGCACGCCACACACTGCTGCATGACGCTGCCCGCCGCACACTGCTGCCCGCCGCACACTGCTGCCCGCCGCACACTGCTGCACGCCGCACACTGCCCACATCTGCTGCACGCCGCACAATGCTGCACGCCGCACACTGCTGCACTCCCCACACTGCTTTTATGCGAGTTTATGCTACTGACATTGTAAATGACAATGCCTTTTGTTTGTTTTAAGACCAAAACATAAATAAAAGGAATTGTAATTTTACAATGCCAATAGCTCAAACTCTTATAATTGCGAGACCTATTGCATTGCAAATGCTTGTGTGCAGTTCCAGCCGAGTTGCTCTGGTTAGTTTTTCACAAACTGACCTAACATTGAGCCAGTGCTGATCCAAAAGACCTGAATATTCCTTCAGTGCACGACAAAGGAATTTATCATGCCACACTGAACAGCGTACCTACATGTAAACTAAGAACATTGTCTACCTAGGGAAAAAAATCAATAAGCCCTAAATGTCTTCAAGTAACCCAAATGTCTAGTGCAACATAAATGTCTCAAAGCCCCCGATGATTTTGAGACACATTCACTACATATAGGCATCAATAAAACTAGAAAAGTAACCTTCAGGGAGGTGTATTGAGGGGTGGTGAAGCAAGCACTCTTTCCTGTTACACAAATCCTCTTCTAGACTATCCAAATCTCTTTCAAGAGGAAAGGTGCCAAGTAATAGCTTAGCATAACATTTCTCTTTAAATTGCCCCTTTTCTGGAAGCATACTTTGTGTTGAGAAGAGTCCATTACCTCAGTGAATTGGCCAAAGGCAGTCACCTATTTATAGCAAACTCCAGGTTTAAAAGGATGATCCTGTCGTAAACAGCCTCTGTTAATTGTAGAAAAAGCATTGGAGAAAGATGCCATAAGAAAACGATACAAAGAAAACCTTACCCTGGTCTTGTTAATTTTTTCTTGTGCCTTTTATATTATTGTACTGTTGCCAAGTGTAGTAACTGTTTTTTCTGTCCACATCTGTTGCCACCAGTGTACTGTAATATTGTTAACTTCACCTGCTGCAAAAGTTGTTTTTCCCGCTTCCACATCCCGCTGGTTCTCACCCTCCTGCTTCCCATCCAGCCATTTCCACCTCCCAAGACTGCTCATGGAGTCTGCTGTGTGCCTGCGCAGCTGGTGCGCCAAAGGCAAGCCAGTCTCCGCCCGTCCGCACCTGGACCGCAACCAGCACCAGGAACCCTAGCTCTCCAGCCATCCATCACTACACCACCTCCAAACTCTGAGTCCTGAACCCTGAAGGCTGCCATAACAACTGCTGCATCACCTGCCTGAGACGCACAGAAGGACCTTTTGCCTTCCACTGGTACCGGTTCACCTGCAACACAAAACCCCCTGCCGTGCCTCCACATGTAACCTCCATCTCTCCGGAACATCTCCAGTGCATGCTGCTCAACGCCCGTTCCCTCTGCAAGCACACCACCAAACTCTGAGACACCACCTACAGCCCTGATGTGATGTTCATCATGGAGACCTGGCTCACACCATCCGCCGCAGCCGAAATCGCAATACCCCACGGATACAAGATGATACACAGAGACTGGGCCAACAAACACTGAGGAGGCATCAACATCATCCACAGGGAGACCCTCCAATGTACCACCACAAAGACATCGCATCTATCAAGAAACACCTCAACTTCCATATCCAAATTGATGCAAACACTACCATCAGAGGATCCCTCATTTACAAACCCCCGGTTTCTTCAACGTCCTCTCCGAACTCATCGCTTCCCTGGCAATCGACTCCCCAAGCACTACATCTTCCTCTGCGACCTCAACTTCCACCTCGACAATTCAAATGACAGCTGCTCCGCCAACCTCTTCGAAAGCATGAGCAACATTGGACTCGTGCAACTGGTCACAATACCCACACACTGCGCAGGACACACCTTGGACCATATCTTCACGGCCAGCTGCAGAATCAAATACAGCCACACCACCCAACTCACCGGAACTGACTACAGCACCGTCCACTTTTCCATTGCAGGCTCACCTTGACCCACCCCCATGCCCCGCGCACACGCCCACCCGCATTTGGACAAAAATCACAGAGACCCAATTGACTACTGCCCTAAACACCACCAGCAACCTGGAGCTCGCCGTCCAAAACTTCTGGATCTCTAGCTGCACCGGAACCATCGCACCTGTGGAAACAACCAGCACCAGGAAACCCTCCAAGCATGCCAGTTGGTTCCCTCCAGAGCTCCACACCCTCAAACATGTGTAAGCAACTGGGGAGACAGTGGCGATCCAGCAGGAAACCCCTCAGACCTCACCGCTTTCAGATCTGACCTTAGCAACTACCAGCACTGCCTCAAGGAAACCAAAAAGGACTCCCTAACCACTTGCATCGAAGCCAGCACCAATCGCACAAATAACTCTTCAGTATCTTCCGAGAATTTTACTGCCAGTCGGCCACTGTGACCACAATTTGCCCTTCCCAAACTCACTGCGACCCCCCTGGCAGACTACTTCCACGATAAGATAGCAGACCTCTTACAGCAACTAGCTCACCTCCTTACTCACACCAGCAGCTCCCATAGCTACCTCGCTGAATGGATACAGCTCACCAGACCAATCACACAGCGATCATGACCCCCATCCACTCTGGAGCACTGACTGATCCCTGCCCTCACCATGGCTTCAACCTGGGACAGAAGGAAATCGGCAGTGCCCTCACTGACATCCTCAACTCATCCATCACCACAGCCACGTTCCCTGATGCCTGGAAACGCCGACCCGAGCGAGCTCAAGAATTGCACCACATCTCGCTGCTCCCCTTCTTGGCCAAAGTCCTGGAGAAAGCCATCAACTGCCCGCTCTTAGACCATCTGGAAGGACACAACTTTCTCAATGTCACCCAGTCTGGCTTCCGCTCCAAACACAACCACAGCACCAAGACTGTCTTAATAGCTGCAACCGATTACATCAGATCCTTCCTAGACCGTGGCGAGACTGCCGCCTTCTTTCTCTTCCTCGACCTCTTAGCGGCCTTCAACACAGTCTCCCACCACACCCTTGTCACCAGACTCCTCCACATTGGCATCAGTGGAAACACCCTCAAGTGGATAGTCATCTTCCTCACAGGATGCACACAGAAAATCCACCTATCGTCTTTCATCTCCTGAGTCCAAGAGCATTATCTGCGAAGCCCCCCAATGGTCCTCCCTCAGCCCTGCCCTTTTCAACGCTTGCATGATTCCACTGGCCGACATCGCCTGCACTCAAGGACTCAACATCATCTAATTTGCCGACGGCACCCAACTAATCCTATCTCTCATGGAAGACAGCGCCACAACCAAAAGCAACTTCCAGAACGCCATGACCAACATCGCCAACTAGATGAGATCCAACTGCCTGAAGCAGAACATAGATAAGACATAAGTGCTCATCTTCAGGAACAACGCCTCTCCGTGGAATGACTTGTGGTGGCCCACTGTGCGCGAACCCTCTCCTACCCCTACCAGCAATGTCTGCAGCCTCTGCATCATCCTGTACAGCAAACTACATGAAGCGCCGGGTCAACGAACGCAGTAGCCACCTTCTGCTTTCACACCGTCCACATGCTTTGTAATATTTTCAGATGGATCCCACACCAGGAAAACATTGACCCAAGCCCTTGTCACCAGCCGACTGTACTACGGAAACGCTCTATCCGCTAGAACAACCTCCCACCTCCTCAAACGACTACATACTATACCGAACACTGCAGCCAGACTACTCCTCGACCTCCCCAAAATGGACTGGCATGATGCCCCCCCTCCCTCCTCAGAAACCTCCACTGGCTCCCTGTCCAGAAGAGATGCTAGTTCAGGCTGCTGACCCACGCCTACAAGACCCTCCACAATGCTGAACCCTCCTACATCAACCACCACCTGACTTTCCACCAGCTGACCAGACAACTCTAATCTGCCTCACTTGTCCTCGCAGATGTCCACTGCGTCCAAGTCGCTCCTTCTCTTACTTCTCCACTAAGTCTTGGAACGACTTCCTGCTCCACCTCAGAACCTTCCCATCACGTGCCGACTTCAGGAAGGGGAACAATACCTGACTTTTTGACTAAGGCTCCCCACTCCTCAGTGCCTGGATACCCCCCGGGGTGATAAGTCGCGCTGTACAAATACTGATTGATTGATACCTTTGTGATGTTGGTAGGGGACTTGTCATCAGGTTTGTTTGCATAAAAGGCGTTGAGTGACACGTACCGTTGCTCCCCAGCATCTTTTTGTTGTATAAAAAATAATGTGGGCTATTCATCACATAGCGGAAAAAGAAACAGAGTATCAATTGTAACCGTAATACATGCCTAGATTCTGGGGCCTTTTTGACTGCCTGAAAGCAATGGTATAGTTCTTCTTTTTATTTTTTATTGGGCAATATCCTAACCGGAACCATTACATCGTCAGAAAATCAGTTTCAGCGTTAAACATAACTATTTATAGCTCGTAAAATCAAATACATCGTATCTTAAAAAGTAGATCCAGAATTTTGCAATTTCATCCATTACTGAACAAACATTCTAAAACGTGGTAATCACAAAATTCAGACTAGACAAAGTGATATTAATAAAGTGCTGTGCATTGTGGTCCCATAAAGTGCTATACTTATCTCCCAATAAAAAAGATCTAAATCATCATATAGTGTAACGACTCCCCAAACATTATTCAGTATCTTATTACAGTACTTCAACTCATGTTTCACTCTTATCCATAAATTTCTCATGGTGTAAAATACTGACATAACTGATTGGGATGCTTCATTAAATTAGTTATTTGATTCGGAGAAACGTATATAATATTGATCGAATATTGTGCAAATGACTACTCCTAAAGTGTGTTTATCCCTACCTAGCACTAGAGAGAAAAATGAATGCATCGCACTGCCCATTCCATCATATATATGATCACGATATAGATTTCAGCATTGTACATATTGTTCTAATTTGTAAAATTAAGATCTCCTATTCCTTCCATATTATGTACATTATTGCTTCTTATGCAGAGATAATAGTCCATGTGGACTTCCAAAATACAACTTCGTGATAAAGTGCTGTGCATTTAACTCCCATAAAGTGCTTTCCTTACTGTTTCCCTATAAGATTGATCTGGATCTTTATTCTATAATCCAATACCCGGTTTCCACTCAAAACTCACTCCTGACCATACCTGAATTCGGGTAAACAGTGTTATCAATAAAGTGCAGTGTTTTTAGCTCCTATATATTTTCTTCCTCTTTTGTATTTATTCTGTTCAATTTCTTTTCCTTTCCCTTCTTTCTTCTTCCTCGCTCCCCTTTCCCTTTTTAAATTCCACAATTTTCACGCTTATAAAATCTAGCTTGAATCAACTACTTGACTTTGTAGTTTATCCATATGCTTCCATACAGCTGTAAATCTTTTAGTAGCCCCCACCCATTTTGCCTAGGCTTCCTCAAACGTTTTTGTTCACATCATTTTATTATGCCAATTTAGGTAAACTGGCACTTTAGTTGTCCTCCAATTCTGAAGAATAAGTGACCATGCCATTAGAGAGGATCTTACTATGAATCGGGAAAACCCAATGATGAAGCATGCCACCAAGGAACCTTTTGGTGGGTGAGGGTTATTTTAAGAAAACCCATCGTTTTCCCATAAGGATCACAAATATTTCTGGAAGGATTCATTGTATTTTCGAGTGGACTTTCTTTGGTTGTTTATATGAATGCTTCCTCTCCTTTAGAAATTGGGACATTTTGCCTCTGCCTTACTGAACCAAAAAGCACTATTTGTTCCTCTGGTTCTAGATTTCTCTGTAGGCCACAGTTAAGGGCGGAAAACATTTACTCCCAAAACTGGGCTAACACCGGGCAGGTGAAAAAAAATATGAAGCCAGCCACCCTGTCCCAATTAATGGCAGCAAAGGCATCTCTCCTCTATTCCTGGATGCATTTTATGTAACGCTCTGGTAGCATAATATGCCATCCAACTTGTTAAAAATGACATTCTTTTAAAATTTGCCACTCTTAATGCCATATTACCATGCTGCGAAATAGCCTGCCACTCACTCTGAGAAAGTGCATTTAATTTTTTGAGTGATTTTATCTAAAAAGCTGGTTACTATGGAACACTTTCCTTGGCTCTATAAAAGTCTGTACCAATTTCCCACCCCCCTTAGCTATGTTCTGAAAAGGGCAGCCAGTACAGATACAGAGGCTATACTAGATGGGGGGGGGGGGGGGGGCGCAATCATGTTTTAACAATTGCATAATCTGGAGATAGCCTAGAAAGAAGATCTTACAGCACACTCCACACCTAACCTGGATCTCCTGACAATTTATATACCTCCCCTCTGCTATAAAATGGCCCAGTTCCTTAAAACCATTGCTTTCCCAAAACTTTATTCCGCTATTTTGAATATGATGGTCCCAACTTTTGCATTCTGAAAGCTTCAAGTACTCCTATCCAGCAGTAAAAGTCTTCTTAGAATAAAATGACCAAAGTCTAACCCCATACTCCTGTAGTGTCTTGTATCTAGTTTTTGGGGGGAGCTTGGTGGTCTTAATAAAAGCTGGAATCTGAGATCCTGCTTCCTGCACCATTTTATTCTAAAATAAGTTATCCAAAGATCCCTTGTAATCTTCTTAGTAAGTGCAAGCTGGGGGGGGGGGGTGCCAGCCCCCCCCCCCCATGACTAATATCAAGTTGAAGCACTGAAAATTGAGGCCTCCTTACTCCAAATAAATTGGCAACAAATTGCTTCTATTTCTTTAAAGTAAAACATATTGATTTTTCTCAGGACATTTGTAAAAAAAAAAAAAAATGAACAGTGGTAAAATAGACATTTTTATAAGAGCAACGCTACCAATTAATCTAAGCGGGAGAAGGGTCCATCTATCTAGTGAGTTTTTTTATTTTAATATGCATTGCCCCAAAATTTTATTTTAAGAGTTCCGCATAACGATTATTAACGTATATCTCCAAGTATCATATCGTCTCGGAAGTATGGTAGTTTACGGCCAATCCTTGACCTCAGGATTATGAACTTGTTCCTCAAACAGGAAAAGTTCAGAATGATTCTTGCATTCTGTTGGTCCACTGTGCACGCTGGCATGTGAGGGCTCTTCAGTGGTACCTTTGCAAGCAGTGGTTTCAGCACAACTGAGGTCTTGAGGAGTTGGCCAAAATCTACTGAGATACTGTAGCTGTTCTTCAATGTTTGGGTGTATCCGGCAACCTGTCTGAAGGGAAGCTGTTTTACCCCTCTCCTCCGGCGGCCTCACTAATAACAGATGGCTCCACTCTAGGGTGGGGAGCTCATTTGAAGGATACAGAGGTCCAAGGTCTCCAGAGCAAAGATTGCTTCACATTCTTCTGGAATTAGGGGTGATGCATTTGGCTCTCAAGGCCTTTTCCCCCCTTCCCTTCGCGGTAAGTCACTTCAGGTCTTAACAGACAATACTATTCTGCAATGTGGTATACAAACAAGCAGGGAGAATAGGGTTGTATCTTCTCTTCAGAGAAGTTCTGTGGCTTTAGTCCTGGGCTCAGGACCATCAGATTTGCATAATCTCAAATCAGTTGGCTGGAGTTCTTAATGTACGTGTGGACAGTCTCGGCTGACATTATTCAGCCGATCACGAGTAGAGTGTCAATCCGGTAGTGGTTCAGCACATTTTCAGGCCATAAGGGATTCCTCAGTTAGACCAGTTAGCCACTCACAAGATCGCGCACTGCCCGTTGTTCTGTAACCTCCAGTAACCGATGCAGAGAGCAATGGGGGGGGGGGGCGCATTTCAGTTAAACAGGGGATACCAACTGCTTTACGTGTTTCCCCTCTAAACCATTGATTCCTCAGATTCTCAGAAAGATTCAACAAGACCGGACCCAAGTCATATTAATAGCCCCAAATCGACCGCGAAAGGTGTGGTACACAGATCTCATTTACCTTTTTGTGCCCTCATTTACCTTTTTTGTGCCCTCCTCTCCATCTCCCTTACAGGGTAAACCTCCTCTCGCAATCGCTGGGGCAGGTAGTAGCAGGTTCTACATCCTCTCCTCCAGAGCCTGCATATTGAATGGGGCAACAAGTTTTTTCTTTCTCTGTTCTGATGTAGTGGACATTTATTTTATCTGCCAGAAGACACTCCACCAAGATAGTCTATGCTGGCAGGTGGGCGAAATTTGTGAAATGGTGTGGAGAGAAGTCAATTTACCCTTTGAAGGCCCATTTGTCGGATGTTTTGAGTTTTGCACTTTGCCTGGCACAGCAAATTTTGCGCTTTTGCAACAATTAAAGGGTATCTGTCTGCCTTATCTGCATTTCTTTGCCTAGCCAACCTTCCCTTTATAAGTTTCCTGTAGTTTTAAGATTCATTTAGGGGCTTACTAATAGGTTTCCTCCCGTTTATCATGCCTCAGTGGGACCTTGATCTAGTACTAAGCTTCCTTCTTGCCCTAATAATGTGTCACTCTTCTAAAAAAAAAATAGTCAGTGTATAATTGATTATTTATTAACCGTGGTATGCAACAACTAAACCGTTTCTAATTGTGTGGGTAATTTGCTTGTTGTTTGGATTCTTCAATTTTCAAGGAGGATGTTTTGTGGGGAAGTTAGGATAATCCAACGATGCTGACTTTCGTATTTAGATTGCTTGGCATAGCAAACGAGAGTTCTTGCAGCGTGGGGTATGTATCTGAAGCCATGATGGTGATAACATTAATGCATTGCAAAAACAACAAGATGGTGGCCGGAATGCTTGATTTAATCTCAGGTACTGGCATTCGCTTGGACCGCATCCCAATCCATCATTGGCATTGCTAATGTACGCATTCCAAATTATAAAGTATTATTATTGAGCTGTAGCAAGAGCTAAGTTACTGATTTAGTCAAAGAACTGTCATACTTTAATCTTCCTTTGCCTTATGGCAGTGGCAAACGCAAAGAGGTGACCTTGTAGAAAAAGCTGGTAGATACTGTGAGTATCTGCAACGTATTACAGCGTCCCCCCATTTTGTACTGCATTTCCTGGTGTTTTGGACTGTGTGCATTTAGAGACTGCTAAACGGCACCCAGTGCACATGCTGTGTAAATAAATTAACAATGGTTCATAGTGACCTTACCTGAATGTGTGTGAAAAGGCGCACTAACATGGCATAGGTAATGCACCAATGGTGTCAAAGGTCCAGTGTCACGTGTGGGTTGTATTGGAGATTTATACTACCCACATGAGTGTCTTTGCAGCAAAGCAAGACTTTAGGTCTCCAATTAAAGCTCTGAATGACTGGAGCCAATAGTTAAATCAAGCACACGTCAAAAGTAAGCTTGGTTGACACTTGGAAAGGCAGCTTTCCACACTGGCGGGGTCATAATGTAAAAAGTGGGATACTCCAGGTATTGAAATTAGCTTTCCCTGCAATGTTAGGAGTTTAGTAATGTTTCCCTAATATAAATGGCTACTTATGAATAAAAGTAAATGTTTCCTAGGATTCCTTGGGGAGGCCAGGACCATCCGAATACTATTGGAGCAGTTGGCAAAAAATGAATTCAATAATGAATGTACATTTTTGGTAAATATCCTCCCAGGATGAGTCTATCATAATAGATTTTTTTCTTGAAGCCTGGGGGTGACTAATTTAGTCCTGCCATGCTCTCCCTCCTTCGCTGACTTTTATTAACTCCCTGCTCTTGTTTCGATGAGACTCTCTGGGAAGCACATAAGGCCTTAGCCGGCCAGCGCATCTCTGGTAAGAAGGCATGCGGAGATTAATTACTGTACAGCTATCCTCAAATTTAAAGGAAGGGGACTAATCGAGGACAGGAGATTGGTGCCAAAAAGCCTTTTGATGTTCTGCTCCCTGGCAAGTTGGCCCCATGGGGTTTTCTGGGCTCACAGCAACTTTTTGAGAATGCTTTTGCAGCAGATTAAGAGGATTTGCTTTGAAAGGGGCTGATTTGCACATGCGGGAATTCTCTGGGCATAGCTGTAAGATCTATGACCAATCACTATCTAGTCTTCGTTATAAGAATAGGCTTCTCACCACCATTTCCTCATAACGTAACCGGACTCGGAGAAGATCATAGGAAGATGAACACGTAGTCTGCATCCGCTTGAGTGATGGGGATGAGACCTGGTATGCCTTCCACTTGTAGCCAAGACCTGGAAGTGAGTTAGACCAGCTGGCCTCCAGGGATTCCAAGGACATAAAGGAACATTTAGGCATCGTTAAAGGAGAAAAAAACTAAGTGGAAACTAATACCTGTGCTGGAGCTTTAGCTGGTGTAAGTTGTTGAGCCTGTCATCTACTTATTTCGGGGTCCTTGTATCTGGAAAGGTATCGCTTGTAGTTTTTGAACTTTAGGAGTGTCAATTAAGTGTATCAGCCTAGAATGTAATTGACCCTACACATAACCTTTCCAGCCTGTGTGAGGCATAATGTTTCTGCTAACTGGTTTTCGTTTTCGATGCAACAGGGACCTCTGATGGACGCTTTTGGTAATACACTTGAAGTAGCATTGATTTACGCTGCAGTTATTTTAGGTGTGTTTTGGAATGCCCTTAAAAAATATAATGTTCCCTTATTCCCCCAGATATAAGCTTTTTGTTTTATGCTTGTCTCAGTCATCAAACTAGTCTCTTTTTTTCCTAAATTGGTTTGGGAATTTTATGATTGGTTTCTTGACTTCATGTTGGTTTGGCGCTCTTTAAATAGTTAACACTCATTTTTGTGCAAGAACGTCTGCTTCTTTGTGCCACTACTCCTATACTGAGCCCTGGTTTCCTCATTGACCTGTATTTTACCTAGCAAGGCACTTGGTTACTACTTTGGAGGGAGCTTGCACCACCCACACATAAGCCTTGATACTAGCTCTTAAAATTATTTTTGCCTGAGGTACTAGATAACTGAGACAATTTGAACACACATACATGTTAGCTCAATAGCAAAATAATATGTCCACAGCAGAAGTATATCACCTCATTGTGACAGTGCTGAATAGGTGGTCAAGGTCGGCCTCCATGTTTCACGTCGGGTTGGGCAACCTGATTAGCGCTAAGTGATTGTAATTGTATTTCTATAGTGCTTACTATTCCTGCATATGACTATGATGAGGCGTAGAAGCGCTTTATGGGGAGTAGCACGATACTTCGGAACACACAGTGGATTAGTGGTCCATTAGTAAAGGGGAAATCTAAGCTCTTAATTGGGACATGGACATGTCTGCCTGTTAATTAGATTTAATTGGATAATGGAAGGATAGAGGAGAGACGAGTCTAAAAAGTATTACTTGGGGATCAAAGTAGTAAAATGAGGTTTGGTATGAGTCAGAGGTAAAGGATATATTGAAAGAGGTATAGGATGTGAATTTATTTTTTTATCTACAGTAGAAGTAAAGTAATATGTGGATACAGAACTATATAAAAAGGTGTACATGGAAAATAATAAAGATGTACATTTGTATTATATGAAGTCCCCAATGTACATGAATGGATGATTATTTAGAAACTCAGACTTTCAAGTGTTGCTGTACATAAAGCTGATTTATTTATTAATTTTTATTAATATTTTTCCGTAGTTTTATGTATTTTTGTTAATATTTATTTTTATTCTATATTCCCCCCCAATATTTCAATAGTGAAGCACTTCTAAATATAATTGTTATGATCATATTTACACAAATGTGCGCTGTTTCAAAAAGGTACAGTAGTTGACATACCTGGCCTTTGTTTAGTAGTGCTGTTAAAATATATGTTGACTGTGGTGCTAAACTAACAGGCTGACCCCATGTTTTCTTTTTTCTTTTCTTCAATGTGTTATTTAAATTACAGGATTGTGGATAATATGCCAGTTACCTGGTGTTATGACGTTGAAGATGGGCAGAGGTTTTGCAACCCTGGTTTTCCAATCGGTTGCTATGTAACCGAAGATGGACACCCCAAAGATGCCTGTGTTATTAATGTAAGTTAATCAGATCACATCTTGTTTCATTAGGTCACATTAACAGGCGAACCAATGACAGACTTGAGTATGATTTTTTTTCCCCTTTGAGGACCATACCACATTTGAATAGTTTTGAATAATATGCTTGAGCAGTACTTTCACCTTTCTTATATATTACATATATAGATATAGATATATTATAGATGGATATATAGAGATATATTATCATATGTATTATAGATGGATAGATAAAAGGAGTACCAATCAAGTTCAGCTTAGTACTTTTTACTGCAATTTTGAATTTCCTGGTATGTCCGGTTTGGGTAAGATAGTTGACTGTTAAAATATTTTTCTGTAATAAGAAAGGGTGAATGTTCTGTCTTTTGGTGTTAATTAACCTTCTCTTTTCTGTTGCTTTAAGTGTATGTTTGAGCAGAGTTCTTTGTGTTCAAGCACCCTAAGGAAGATGCAGTTTCATTCAAGCCATGGAGTGCAGATCCCTGCCCTACTTGACAGTGGAGCATGTTCTTTTGCGGGAGTCATCTGTTCTTTGTCTTTGCTCCCCTCTCGAGGACTCAGGAAAAATAACCCCAGGATAAGTCATCCCAACTCTTGAACATTACAGAAGTTCCTCCTGCCTCTAATCTGGCCATTCCCATACATCATACCTGTTTGCACCTGGTATTTTCTAAATCCCTCCAGCCAAGTAGCTGCTTGGAACACCCATCAGCCAATCAATCCTCTGGATCCCTGGTTTCTTTACCCATGTTATGGGTTCCACCTGGCTCCGTAATAATGAGCCACAAGCCCTATGATCCAGGCGTGTCGGAAGCATCCATTTCCCATTGAGTGATCTGCTGCATTCTGATGGATCCTTCCTACTGCAGATTCCTCATCTTTAAAATATTTTATGGCACCAGACTGGATCAGAATTTTCCTGCAATGCTTCGATAGGTGGTACCATGTGGGTCCGCTGTGACTTTCTATCATCTTGAAATTATTCCATACCATCAAGAAAGTGAGGGATCAAAGCCTCATATAAGGGCCACCCATTCGGGTTGACAAGTTTCTTTTTTTCAGTGCCTCTCTATGCAGATTTAGAGCTTTGCTCCAAACTTTTTTTCTTTAATAGTACGAAAATTACCTGAGAGTGTGCCAGCAAAAAACAATAGGATTCAAGCTGGGCCGCAAGTGCAGGAGCAATGTTTGTGTCAAAACTGCATTGTGTGTCTCTCTTTGGTGGTTAGGCTCCAGTCATGCGATAAATGTTCTCTCGCGCCCTGGAATGTAATCCAGGAGCAAGAGGTGAAACTCTGCCTTGCTAAACATAAGAAGATACCGGTCAAAATGTAGGTCCTGCTCTAGCTAGAAGTCAAGGGGCAAGCATGAGATGACATTCGAGTAGCCTCTTTCCCTCTAAAAGTCTTCTGGGAACAGGAGGACACGACATAAGTACCAGGAAGGTCAGTGACCCTTGACCTGATTATGCCAGTCAAAATCAGGCAATGAATGTGCAAGGGCTTCAATTGAAATTTCATACCCCGCAACCATCTTCTGACTCAGAACTGACCCTTGTTGCGCCACAAATTCCCCGTCTACCCCCACAGCAAATGGAGGCATTCAAGAAGCCCATGGTGTAGCTCTTTAAGATCCTTCTGGCTCCCTCTGCTGCATGTTTAGCCCCACAAGCCATAGGGGTTCCATATGAATTTCCTCCAGTGGGCCCTCCCTTGGTGCGTACAGACCTCCTGGGACCTGTTGTTGGGTCTCTGATGGCTGTTTAGACTTCCAGCTTGGCCCCTGGGTTGGCACTAACCCATCTGGGTCAGCACCAATATAGACTCCACTGACAGCAATGCTGGTCACCTACCCCGAGCTTTTGGCCTGCTTCAGTCCTATGTCACGAAAAATCACAATCAGTCAGTATGCATCCAGATTGAAATCCTCCCCATCTGCCCCGACACCACTATTATCAATGCTGGAGGCCTTATTCTGTTTCAAATTCGATGTAGTTCAGGTTGTGAAAAGTCGTCCCCCCCCCCCCCCCCCCCCCCCCCCTAAAATGATGATTATGATGGTGATGATTGATGATGACTACAACCTACTCTCACATCATTACACCTGATTTACAAAATGCCAGTGGGCTAGATATATATCCAAAGTCTGAGCTGCACTTGCCAATGGGGCCAGCTGAAGAAAGTGACTCTTTCATAGTAGTTGTGTTAAGGGCACCAGAAGTGTTAGATTTACAGTTAACTACTGTTGAACCTGAAACAAATTTATTAAGTGATCCTAAGCCAGGTCCTATGTCTGCAAGTCCACGATTGTCGTTCTATGAGGCTTTCATAGACCTTCTCATGATCTCCTGATCTATGCAGTGCTCTAGCCCTCATTCTAGGTGACTTGGGACCGACCTAGGCTGGTGGTAGAGGAGTCAACTAAAGTCGCTTCTAATGCCTTTCTGACCATCCCTCCACATATTAATGCCTTCGGAAAGAGAATAATTTCTTCAGCTAGATTAACCTTGCAATCCTTTGGTGCCGTGTGCCTTCTGTGCAGGTACACCCATTGTTTATGGGACACAGTCAGGGAGATTTTGTCTGCTGTCGTAGAAGACCTCAGACCCTTGCTGGCTAAACAGTACGTGATGGCCAGGACACACTACAAAGTATTTTTTTGATTGCTGGGT
Organism: Triturus cristatus; assembly: GCF_964204655.1. Classification (NCBI taxonomy): domain Eukaryota; kingdom Metazoa; phylum Chordata; class Amphibia; order Caudata; family Salamandridae; genus Triturus; species Triturus cristatus. Next base: position 805,381,667 of record NC_140591.1, read on the forward strand.
TTGGACACCACAGACTGTTTTGGCAGAGCTATTGGCACTACTGTGATTCTTAGAAGGCGCTCCAAGATGAGATCAACTGGGTTTTCAGAAGATGCCAAGCATTTTTGATGGTCAAGCTGTTTGATGGCTCCAGATCGTTAAGTGAGAAGACTGGTTGGGCACGCAAATGATTGAAGGACAGTCGAGCCACAGCACAATCCTTGGGACTCTTGTCTCTTGCCAACCATTTCCACCAACAGCAAAGAAAATATAGGGTTATTTCACGGGGCTAGCTTACAGGCATCACCAGTCCTTCCCACCTGTGCAGCAATGGTAGACCTAGTCCTTTTGGGGCAGAGGTCGGGCTGCTTGCACTTTGGGGACAGCTTGCCTTGTTTGTTAGCAAGTTATTTCAGAAGTTTTTCTCTGATCTAAGGTATTGGAACATTGACTGTCAAATCCGAAGATTCTATTGTTTTCTGTTTCAGCAGACTAAGCCCACTCAGGGCAAGCTCAGCAGCTCATAGTGGGTAGCTGCGCAGCGGCTGACAAGCTGCTTTAATTTGCCCATACTCAGCCAGTAGCTGGCAAGGTAAATTTCTTCCGCCACTGGAGATACTTCTCATTAAACAGATCGGTTTTGCAAATCATTCAAAGGAGATATGCCCTACCTTTCATTTCCTTCATGCCCCTTTTAGCCTCTGCATTGGTGACTCTCGGAGGACCATTCATTGATCTTCCTGCAAGAAGTCAATCTTCTACTGGCCAAGGGTACCATTGAGCAGATGCCAGATTCTGATGGAGGAGAGGGGTGGGTGCTATTTGTGCTATACCTCGTTCCAAGGATGGGTAGTGGCAAAGTCCTTTACTGACCCTCTGACCCACTGAATGACTTCTTGAGGGAAGACAAATTCATAATGCTCATCTGGTCTCAGATTTCTTCTGCTCTGGATCCTGTAGACTGAATAATGTCCCTGGACTTGCAGGACACTTATTTTCGTTTACCCTATCAGCAGTCTCACAGGAGTTATCCACGGTTTCCACTGAGACAGAGCCTCAAATTTGCTGTGCTTCCCTTCGGTCTTACCTCAACCCCTCAAATGTTCACAAAAGGGATGGTTGTTCTTGGCAGCCATCTTTAAAGGTTGAGGATACATGTATTCCTGTACCTCGACAGCTAACTGCTCAATGCGAGCTCTGCTCAGTCAGTCTCGGCCACCTCTGGAAGACAACTGTGCTCCTGACATCATTGGGGTTTTTTGTTAACGAGCCAAAGTCCCACCTGAGCCCCATACAAACAATTTTCTTCATTGGGCTGTTCTGAACATAGTGGCGTTCAAGGCCTTTACTCCGTCGTGGGTCTGGGACATTCTGAATATGATCCTGATGTTTGAGCCTCAATCCTGTCTCTTGGTGAGGATAACTTTGAGGTTTCATGGTCTCCTAGCCTTGTGCATTCTCCTTGTCCCGAACGTCAGATACATATGCGGATCCAGCAGTGGAACTCCAAATTTAGTAGGCCCAGCATGAGCTGCCTCTTTAACTCCATCCAGAGCTTGCAGGCGACAGTTCAGGATCATATGGGGTGGCAGACAAACGCCAATTTGATCTGCAGCATGCCTCTCCCTTCTCTACACAGACTTCATGATTGTGACCAAGGCATTCCCTGCTGGGTTGAGGAGGAGGGGATCAGAGGCCTTTGGTCTGGTGATTTATCTGGCCTTAATAGCCTTCCTGTCGATCATCAAGGGGAGCTGGTGCATATCCTCACGTACAACTCGACTGCCATGTGTTACTGCAACAAGCCAAGTGGAAGAGTGGCCCTGCATCTTGAGGCCTGATTTCTCTCGAGGTGGCTTTCAGTTAGCCAACCATCTGGCTTGATCAGTAGTAAATCTTTTAGATAGCCAACCACCTTGCAGGATCTCTGAATGCCAGAGGAAATCAGCTGAGTGGACATCAGCTGGCAGGTCACGAGTGGCATCACCATCATGAGGAGGCAAGGGACATCTTCGATCAATATGGCATGCCCTGTCTATTTCTGTTCGCCTCTTGTCAAACACGCATTGACAGAACTATTGCAATTTGGATTATCTTATAGGAAAGTTACTGGAAGACTCATTCTTACTGCAGTGGCACACTGATCTTCTGTTCATGTTCCAACCTATCTCTCTCTGGCCTTGAGTTCTGAAGAATAATTGGACGAACCAGACCCAAGTCATCTTAATCGCCCTAGACTGGGCCAGGAGGTACCAACAGATGTTGAGCAAGTACATTTACCTGGCTACCTGTCTCAGCAGTAGGGGAGGGTCTGACACCTACGCCTCCGCTACCTACACCTCCAGGAATGGATATTGAGGAAATGCAAATAAATGTGTTCAGTCTGTCAGCTGCAGGTCATTGTTGCAGCCCGGGTCTGGGTGCATAAATGGCCAGTTTGGTGACTGAGGTTCATACCTTTATAAAATCTATGCTGCGTAAAAGAATTATGGTGCCTTGTGGACATCACATGGGTTCTCTTCCAGGGGATCCTCATCAATAGTCATAAGCACTGAATATTCCCGCCCATGTGCGGGGACCCCGGAAATAATAAAATCATATATGTAAAAAACATACATATATACAGCTCTGTATATGTATAAACCTATATTATTTTTTCCCAAGCAAATGCAGCCCCTAAAAAAGAAGGCTAGGCAATGTATAAATACACATCCAATAATACATATAGGTATAATAAAACACCTAAATCTTTTTTTTTTTTTTTTTTTTTTTTTTTTTTTGAGGTAAACACTCATGAGAAAGCAAAAAAGAAAACTGTGGGAAACACAGATCCACAACACATTGCTAGCCTGCAGGCTGCATTGCAATACAATACCATAGAGACTAAAAAGCCCTGTATAGGTAAAAACTGGCACCGTGCCTTTAAGGCAGCCCTGGCTTCCATATCCCATCATGCCTCAGGGGTGACAGTTAGGTCAGTTGTTCTTTCCGGCTCCTTCAGTCAGGACCCTGGAATTCAGCTCTCTTCTTTTTTGACTCTTTAGTCAAGAATTATTACAATTTAAAGATTTTTTGGACTTCTTCTTATAACATCTGAGAGGAAGTTAGTATCCTGTGTTTTTCTGACTGATTTTTTTTTGCTTTTTTGTCAGAAAAATGCCTTCTTTATTTATTCCATGTCCATCTTGTGGAAAAAAGAAGGCTGCTTCAGACACACATGAGGTGTGTATTATCTGTCTGCCGGACTCTCACTCTCCAGCAACATGCCATCTTTGTAAAGACCTTTCCAAAAGGACTTTAAAGGAGAGGGAGAGGATTAGATTGTACGGCTTAGCAGAACGGTCGACGTCGAAGCAGCTGGTCCCTGTTTGCTCCCCATCGGCGTCGGGCTCGGCGTCGAAGACTCCAGCGGCGGGATCGTCGCTGAGAGGTGAGGAGTCAAGGGGAAGTCATGCTGCAAAGAGAAAATCATCGTCGACTTTAGATTCAGCGCCGAAGCGGATGCGTTCGACGTCGACTGCGTCTAAAAGATCGGCGTCGAGGACTCGGCGCCACAGTTCAACGTCGAAAAAGCATCTGTCGACGTCAAGAGAGGATCGATCGACGTCTGCACAGAGATATCGTTCGTCGTCGAAGGAAAGACATCGTTCGACGTCGAGGTCTGCGAGACATCAGTCGACGTCGCAAGAAGAACGTAGGCGATCTACACAGTCAACGTCGAGACCAAGATCGCCGTCAAAATCAAGATCGCCGTCGAGGAAACATCGTTCGTCGGCGAAGAGGCTTTCGACGTCGTCTGAGCATTCGACGTCGAGGCAGGCGCCTCCGTCAAGGCCGACGTCGAGGCAGGGGCCTCCGTCGGAGTCGACGTCGAGGCAGGCGCCTCCGTCAAGGCCGACGTCGAGGCAGGGGCCTCCGTCGGAGTCGACGTCGAGGCAGATGCCTCCGTCAAGACCGACGTCGAGGCAGGGGTCTCTGTCGGAGTCGACGTCGAGGCAGATGCCTCCGTTGAAGTCGACGTCGAGGCAGGTGCCTCCGTCCTCACAGGTCTCCAAAGCTTTGGAGAGGTACATAAAGCCTCCGTCGAAGATAATCTGGACGTCGAGACAAGAAGCTCTGAGCCTCGAGGATTCGAGTCCAAGATCTCCGGTGATAGGCCTATCACCGTCGCGGCAGCCCTCTGCTGAGGGTACGCAGGAGGTGTCACATGTTCGCCTTACGATTCGACCAGTCTCAAGGCGCAAGTCCCCTCATAGACTGATATATACAACTCCTGAGTCACCGCGTCCTATATCTATCTCGCCTTCAGGATCAGAGGGCTCAAGTTCAAGATCCGAATCGCCAGAGCTTGTGCATCAATCTCCAGTACCTGCAAGAGAGGAAAGTTCGCAGGAAGAGGACAATGCGGTACCTCAGAGTCCCGTAAGGGAGATGCCTCAGGACTCTGCTATGCCTGACGCAGTAAGGGCATCACTAACAAGATTAAGGGGCATGGAATTCCCAGCGAGACCGATCAGACCAAGTTCTCGGGGAAGGGAATCTCGAGGTCACTCTAGAACACCAAGAAGGCGATCCAGGTCTTCCTCCCGCAGAAGAGAGTCGACCAGATCAGAGAGAAGGCGACGTAGGACCCCTTCTACCTCCCCTTCTTCTAGATCATCCAGAAGGGATTATTCACCGACACTCTCGGAGACGCCACCCTCTCGGGTATCTCCGGTGGATGATATTTCTACGTTTCAGGAAGTGTTGTGTAGAGGAGCTACAAAATTAAATATCCCTATGCCGGTTCAGGAGACCACTTCATCCATAATCTTTGAAACTCTTCATGAACGCACAGTGTCACGCCCGTTATTGCCGTTAGTCCCTGGTTTGTTGCAACCAGTAATGGATATTTTTCTCATGCCAGCAACCTCCAAAACAGCGCCGGCGAGGATTCTAAAAAAGTACCGTCCAGCTCCGGAGGATCCTCTATTTCTAAAATCAGATCCTCCACCGGACTCTGTCATCACCGCCGCTGCCAGGAAGACACATGCAGTAGCTGGGTCTTCGACGGTGCCGCCAGATAAAGACAGTAAGACGCAAGACTCCTGGGGGAGGAAAGTTTGCGGCTCAGCATCCTCAAGCTTAAAGGTGGCCAGTGCCTCAGCGCTTCTGGGGCGCTATGATAGATCATTATGGGACTCTCTTCAGAGGTTCATTGACAAAGTTCCATCAGAGGACAGACGGTACTTTGAAGAAATTTTGCATGATGGAAGTCTGGTTTCTAACCAGGTCATAAGTGCAGCGGCGGACGGGGCAACACTGGCAGCGCATGAATATGCACACGGAATCACAGCCAGAAGATCATCTTGGCTTAGATTGACGGCCTTGAAACCGGAAGCGCAGGCAAGAATTCTAAATCTGCCTTTCTCCGGTAGTTCTCTTTTTGGGTCCCATGCAGACGAAGAAATGGCCCGTATGAAGGCAGAGCTGGAGACCATGAAAGCCGTCGGGCTTGAAAAGAGAAAAGAGTTTCGACGCCGCAAGGGAAATGACAGGCGCAATTACCAACAGAGGGTTCAAACCCCTCATTGGCAAAAGAACCAGGACCAGCAAGGCCAAAAGAAACAGCAATACCAGTCCCGCAAACCATCCAGGGGACGGGGTAACAACAGGCAGACTAATGCTGGAAACAAAGCTCCGGGGAAGCAATGAGAAGCCGCTTCCTCCGATGCTGTCCACCGCTCCGGTGGGAGGAAGTGTTGCACATCATCTTCCAGAGTGGCAATCCATCACAAAGGACAAGTGGGTCCTGAAAATACTGCGTCATGGGTACTCGCTTCGTTTCAGAAGTCACCCCCCATCAATTCCTCCTGTCAATTCATCCCAGCATCTGAAGCAGCTCAGAGAAGAGGTAGCGACGCTTCTACTCAAATCTGCAATAGAAAAGGTACCCAAAAACCAAAGAGGAAAGGGAGTTTACTCCAGATACTTTCTCATTCAAAAGAGGAGTGTGAAGGCAGAGTTCAGACCCATTTTAGACCTACGGATACTGAACAAACACATAAGAAAGGAAAAATTTCGCATGCTGGCGCTCCACCAAATATATCCTCTTCTCCGGATGGGCGATTGGATGTGTTCGCTGGACCTTCAGGACGCATATTTCCATATTCCCATCCTGCTGAATCATCGAAAATTTCTCAGGTTTGTGGTAGGCAACTCTCACTATCAGTTCAAAGTCCTCCCATTTGGCCTGAAGTCAGCTCCTCGAGTATTCACAAAATGCGTGGCAGTAGTAGCGGCTGCTCTGAGGTGCGCAGGAGTCTTCGTCTATCCCTACCTAGACGACTGGCTAATAAAGGGCTCATCGCCTCAGAATGTGCGGTCACAGCTGTCGCTATGCCTGAACTTGTGTCGCAAGTTGGGTCTCAGAGTGAATGCCAGAAAGTCCAATTTTTCACCAACGCAGAGGATCCACTACCTGGGTGCAACTATAGACTCCGTAGTAGGAAAAGTGTTTCCTTCGGAGGAAAGACAGTCATCCATTATTCTAAAAGGCAGGCAGATTATAACCAACAATCTGTCGTCGGCAAGGCAAATCTCATCTCTGCTAGGGGCCATGGCATCCTGCATTTTCCTAGTGCCCAATGCCAGGCTAAGGATGCGTCCTCTCCAGCAAGATCTCGAGGACAAATGGGATCAAAGGAACTCCCTGTGGGAAGAAAAAGTGTGCCTCTCCTCTGCAGCCAAGCAGTCAGTCAAGTGGTGGCTGAAGCCAATGAATCTACAAGTGGGGATCCCCTTCCATCAAGAGCCCCCAACTCAGACCTTAATCACCGACGCATCCCTTCAGGGATGGGGTGCGCATTTTGGGTCTCTGCAAACTCAGGGACAGTGGTCCAGCAGCGAGCAGTTGTACCACATCAACATGCTGGAGCTCAGGGCAGTCCACCTAGCCCTCAAAGCGTTCCTGCCTGCGATCACGACGAGTACTATTCTAGTGCAGACGGACAATACCACCACAATGTACTACCTGAACAAGCAGGGGGGTACTCGATCCAGGACGCTCTCGCTGGAAGCTCAGTCCCTGTGGCACTGGATCCTAGCAAGGAACATCTCATTGAAAGCGGTGCACCTACCAGGAGAACTCAACGTGCAAGCGGACTTACTCAGTCGGCATTTTCAAGAACCAGAGGACTGGGTAATAAACGACGAGGTGTTAGAAGACATCTTCGTGGAATGGGGGCGTCCGCAAGTGGACCTCTTCGCGGACGAGCAAAACACAAAATGCCGAGGCTTCGCCTCAAGATACCATCGACCAGGATCCCTAGGGAATGCCCTTTTGATCAATTGGTCAATTACATTTGTGTACGCTTTTCCGCCTCTCCCACTAATCCCCAAGGTGGTGACCAAGCTGCAGAATTCATCAGCCAAGATGATACTCATAGCACCGGACTGGCCGAGGCAGTGGTGGTACACGGATCTCCTACACATGTCGATCCGCCCCCACAAGCGGCTGCCGTGCAGGCCGGACTTGTTGTCCAAGATGCGGGGGAAGATTTACCATCCCAGCCTTCCCTCGCTGAGCTGAACAGCATGGCTCCTGAAGTCCTCCAGTATGGCCATCTGAACCTCCCTCAAGAGTGTATGTCCATACTGAAGGAAGCCAGGAGGCCTTCGACGAGACACTCCTACTTCTGTAAGTGGAAAAGGTTTTATATATGGTGTGCTCAGCATCATTATGATCCAACTAAATGCCAGGAGGATGTAATTTTGCCCTATCTTCTACATTTAGCGAGGGCAGGGTTGAAATTTTCATCCATAAAGGTTCACCTAGCAGCCATAACAGCATACAGGCGTTCGCCTTCACAGCAGTCATTTTTTAAGGTGCAGGTGGTGAAGGATTTCTTGCAAGGTCTCAAAGTCTATCCCCCTGTGAGACCTCCCTCTCCTTCCTGGGAGCTAAACTTGGTTCTGTCAAGGCTCATGGGTTCTCCCTTTGAGCCTATTCATAAGGCTACCCTACAGCACCTCACATGGAAGACAGCCTTTTTAATAGCCATCACTTCAGCACGGAGGGTCAGTGAGATACAGGCCCTCTGTTCTAAAGAACCCTACACTACGTTTCATCTCAATAGGGTAGTGATGAGGACTCATCCCTCGTTCCTTCCTAAGGTGGTATCGGAGTTTCATGTAAACCAAACCATCTCCTTACCAACCTTTTTTCCCAACCCCTCCTCTCCGGCGGAGAGGACGTTGCATTCTCTAGATGTTAAAAGGGTCCTAAAATTCTATCTAGATAGGACTAAGAATGTCAGGAAATCTGATCAACTGTTTGTGAACTATGGGGTTGTCCGTATGCGCTTTGCTGCATCCAAACGTTCCATTGCTAGGTGGATTGTTTCATGTATTACATTGGCCTACCAACTGGCTCAGAAACCATTGGGGGCGCGCCCTAGAGCGCACTCTACAAGAGGAAAAGCGGCTACCGCTGCTTTTCTCAATAATGTCCCACTCTCCGAGATCTGCAAGGCAGCCACTTGGAGATCTGTCCACACCTTTACCAGACACTATTGTCTGGACTCGGACACCAGAGCAGACACTCAAGTAGGACAAGCCTCCTTGAGGAATCTGTTCCATTCATAATCATTTTCATGATTCTTTTTCTCCATGGGTGGTACAATCTTTTTTTCATTTGCCTGCAGGTGGAAGGTGAGCTTGCTACTCTATTCAGTGCTTATGACTATTGATGAGGATCCCCTGGAAGAGAAGGGTAAGTTACTTACCTGTAATCCTAGTTCTCTTCCAGGGGTATCCTCATCAAAGTCATAAGCAACCCACCCACCTCCCCAGGCAAATGAGAAGAAGTGTATTATTCGTTATGGAAAGGATATATCTTTGTGTTAGGACTACGGTCCCGCAAAGAACAACTGACCTAACTGTCACCCCTGAGGCATGATGGGATATGGAAGCCAGGGCTGCCTTAAAGGCACGGTGCCAGTTTTTACCTATACAGGGCTTTTTAGTCTCTATGGTATTGTATTGCAATGCAGCCTAGCAATGTGTTGTGGATCTGTGTTTCCCACAGTTTTCTTTTTTGCTTTCTCATGAGTGTTTACCTCATTAAAAAAAAAAAAAAAAAGATTTAGGTGTTTTATTATACCTATATGTATTATTGGATGTGTATTTATACATTGCCTAGCCTTCTTTTTTAGGGGCTGCATTTGCTTGGGAAAAAATAATATAGGTTTATACATATACAGAGCTGTATATATGTATGTTTTTTACATATATGATTTTATTATTTCCGGGGTCTCCGCACATGGGCGGGAATATTCAGTGCTTATGACTTTAAGATGAGGATACCCCTGGAAGAGAACTAGGATTACAGGTAAGTAACTTACCCTTTGGAAGAAACAGCGACATGAATAGCTGCAGTAGTGATTAAAGGAAATAACCTTTTCGAGGCATGTGTGCTGTAGATACACAGGCTTCGCATACTCCTGCCATCTAGTGTTTGGTCCGGATGTTTGCAAGTTGTTTTTCTTCGAATAAGTCTTTTCCACTCACAAGGTAAGGTGACTCCTCCTTTCAGTGATATTGCGCATGGGCATCGACTCAATTGTTAGATTGTTTGCTTTCTGCCTTCGGGTTCTGACGTGCTTTGCGGCACTCCGGTTCCAAACCATCCTTTGGGTTCCCCTCGGTGCGCAATCCACTTTAACCTCAACGATATTGTTATCGAACGCGTTTTCACTATTCTCCATATATCAAATCGATCGTCAAACTCCATCTTCTGTCAAAGACCTCGTGGGCGGCCTTCGGGCCTGGCTGCATTGGCTGACTTCTACTCCGTTCCTCACTAGCCAGCCTTCTGCCAATAGAACGGACTCCATTTCAATTTTCTCCTATGGGTGCCACTCAAAGTACCCTCGCACCGACCTGCATAAAGTCTGCAACTTGTGCCTCTCACCGTAGCACAAAGAAGATTATTGTGAGGCTTGTCTGTTGTTCCGATCGAAAAAGACTCTGCAGGATAGTCGGGCTCGACAAAGAGACATGCAGCGACAAAACATACAACATACTCCAGATATCTTCGGAAAAGAATCCGAACACGAAGAAGTCGAAGCGTCCGCAGCGGAAGAGGAGGGAGCGTTTTCTATCCCAGAATCTGATTCTGAGCTGGAAATTGAGTTTAAGTCCAAAGACATTCCACCGGGACAGGGTACCGTGACTACTAAACCCCCTTTACCTCCCAAACTCTCTTTGACCAAACAAAAGGCTTTGGTACCACCTCTGCCTTTGGGCTATGGTCGGCACCGAGACCATGTTTCCAATGCCCCGCCCTCAGGCCTGGCACCGAAACAACCAGTCAAGCCTTTCAGCTCGGCACTCAGTCAAGAAAAGCTGTCTTCAGCACCGAAACCTTCGGCGCAAAACTCGAAAGATGTCCTTCGAAAGTCTCCATAACCCATCCTAGAACTTATGAAGGAAAAGCTAGACCCTAAGCAGAAGAAAATTTACATCAGTCCAGATACTGGACATATTTGGGCAAAAACACCTTCCAAAAGGAAAGTTAGCTCAGAGGACACTAGCTATAAAATTCCTCAAGAAAAAGGACATGGCTACAAGCCCTATTTACCCTAATCCTCAATCCCCTCCACCATCTTCACCATTGCCAGGTCAGATCCTTTACACATATTACCCCAGGGGTCTCTACATACACAGACTGATATAGGGGAAGGGGGGGATGACGACGATTATGACTGACGACGATGATGACAATAGTCAATTGCCAGACTATGATATTGATCCACCCATGGATAATGAGCTGGATTTATATCCTGCGAAGCCATCACCTCCAGATGATAATGTAGCTTGAGGTTGACAAAAAATACAAACCTCCACCATCTGATCCCATTTTTTAAGGTATAGTTGCCTTTAGACTCGCTAGTAGTCTCTAATGCTCGTGACATGCCTGACTTAAAATATCAGGTTTTAAACCAGACGTTCAGCAGTCTATTCTGAATACCCCTTTTAATCATCACGGTTTTTGGGCCTCAAGTAGATGTGACCCTAGAAAAAATGAACAAAGACACAGACATGGCGAAGTCTATGGGAGCGCTTCAGTCCCCATCAAACAGAGGCTCCTTTTGCCGCTCATTTTATAGAGGAGGGTTCAAAAGTACTTCCTCAGACCTAATGCTTCCTCTTGTAAATCAAACACACAAGAGTTTTCTATATAGGAGGATACAGAGGAAACTATTCAAAAGGTAGGGGTAAAAGCATGCCAACGTGTAACTCCCCTTCCCCAAATAAACAGTGACTTGCCTACATTTCCCCCCATCATTTAACACCTGTCAGGGGAAGAATTCTCCAATTTCTCCCCATTTGGAAATTGATAACATCAGACAAATGGGTGCTGCCTGGTTATTGCCTGGAGCTTACCAGGAGTCCTCCCAATATTCCACCTTGCACTCACGAACCCTCGTCGGAGCACCTGCAGCTTCTCAAATAAGAGGTACAAGCTCTTTTAACAAAGGGAGCCATAGAACCAGTTCCATTACAGTACCAAGATTCAGGGGTTTACTCTCTGTACTTTCTAATCCCAAAAAAAGACGGCTCCTTGAGACCAATTTTAGACCTAAGAATGTTAAACCTGTACATACTGTCAGAACATTTCCATTTGGTTATGCTTCAACAAGTGCTTCCACTTCTACAGCAAGGCAATTTTTTTGTCCTTAGACTTAAGATGCTTACTTTCATATTCCGGTTCACACAGAACATCACAAATATCTCAGATTTGTGATAGCAGGAAAATACTATCAGTTCAAAGTACTCCCATTCAGAGGAACTACTGCTCCCAGAGTTTTTACAAATGTCTAGCAGTAGTGGCAGCTCGTATCAGAAGACAACAGATTCATGTCTTCCCATACCTAGATGATTGGCTTGTCAAAGCCAGCATACACCAAAAGTGTTTATAACACACTCGGACTACATAAGACCTACTCCACCAATATTAGGTTGTAAGGTCAATACGTAAAAGTCCCCTCTTCAGCCTTCCCAAATGCAGTCCTATCTGGGAGCGACTCTAAACACTCACACCGCTCTAGCCTCTCCCAAATGCATCCAAAATTCGAAATATTCAAACTTTGTTACTACAGTTTCAGTCCAACCAATACTTCGCAGTCAGGACTTTCATGCATCTGCTAGGAATGATGGCATCATGCATTGCAATAGTGCCTCATGCAAGATTACACATGTGTCCCCTACAAGAATGCTTAGCACATCAGTGGAATCAGTCACAGGGTCAGTTAACAGATCTAGTGTTGGTAGACAGCTGCACCCATCGCTCTCTGGAGAAGTGGAACACTCAAAACTTATCAAAAGGATGACCCTTCTTTCCACTCTATGATCCAGCTTACAAATTGGACCGTCAAAATATGGAGGCAGGGGGTTTTCAGAGCACTTTGTGGGGAAAGAATTACAGAAGCCTGCCCCTTTCCGACAGCAACCATGCTGAAACTGTGGTATTCCGCAATGGCGAAATTGGGGTGGTGTGGCAGAATCACTCGAGCGGCCCCACTCTGGGAAGCAGCCCAACTGGGCCTACTGGCCAAATACCAAGGTTTCAAGAAATGGGACCTAACGGGTATCTCTCAGGTTAGGAATCTCTGGGCAGAGGGAGCAGTGAAAGCTTTTGAGGACCTTAGCAGGGAATATCAACTGGCTCCTTCAGAGTCTTACAGATACCATCAAATCGGACTTGCCTCGGGGGCAGCGTTACCGATAGGGACGGTCCCAGAGGTGGCACCATTGAACGACAGGTTGCTAGATGGCTTTATGCACAGGCAGGCTGTCTCTCTGACCTAACGGAAAATCATGAACAACTTACAAGACCCATGGTTGCACCTCAGGGATAAAGGGGGGTAGATCTGAGGCAGCTAGATGATGAGGCGGCACTGGCATCCCCTAGAAAGGTGGCTATACATGCTCGATTTAAGTTAGTGCAATTGAAAGTCCTGCGTCTAATTTATTGCTCAAGCACGACTGAGGACTAAGTCACCGAACTATCCGAGAGGGTGTGGGCTAGAGGGTACCCTTTTCCACCTAAAATGGGAATGCCCAGGTCTCCAACCTTACTGGAAAGCGGTAGCAACAACTATGAGTCAGACATGTGAGAAAGATATGGAGACTTCGCCAAAGTAGTGCTTATTAAATATATGGGAATCAACAAACTCTACAGCTGACAAAATATAGGTTGCCCTTGGATTTATTTTAGCCAAATGTAATAGAACAAAAAAAGTGGAAAGCACCCTTAGCACTGACATTCCAAGACTGGGAATATGACATGAATTGTTGTATGCAAGCAGATAAGGTGGTTTATGAAGGGAGGGGATGTACGCATAAATGGTCGAGAACATGGGGACGTTGGAATGAAAAAAGGGGAATGCTGTGCACACTGATGGGAAGGGATGAATAGGAAGCTGTTTGAGCAGAGAAGCAGAAAGCGCGGCTGAGAAGATAGCAAACAGGAGAGAATGCCTATGACATTTAATAATGTTTCTAAAGAGGCTATGTCATTATTTTATTGTACTACTGAAAATGTAGACGGCTGGTGTCATTGCTGTATTTTGTTTTTCTTTACTGCAATAAAGCGAATTGTAAAAAAAAAAAAAGGGGGCAGCCCTTCATCGCCCCTGTTCCACAAATCATGCGAACAGCAGACTCGTCTCTCACAGGTTGGAGTGCCCATCTACAGAACTTGACAATTCAGGGTCAGTGGGACAACAAGCACAAAAGTCTCCACATCAACTATCTAGAACTTCTTGCTGTGTTTCTAGCATTGAAGGCTTTTCAGTCTCAACCTCATAGGGAAATATGTCTTCGTCCGCACGGACAATATCACAGCCTTGTATATGTACGAAAGGAGGGGGGGGGGGACGACACTTTCCGCAACAATTCCGCCTCTCTCAGACCATTTGGCATTGGGCACTCCATCACAGAATCCATCTTCTGGCAGAGCACCTCCCAGGAGTGAACAATCAAATTGCCGACCTCCTCCGCAGCATGCAGAAACAAATACACGAGTGGGAACTTCATCCCCATATTCTCCTTCCATACTTTCAAGAATGGGGATTCCCACAAATTGATCTGTTCGACACAGTGGTTAACTCGAAATGCCCAAACTTCGCCTCCGGGTTCCCACACCCTCTAGCAATGCCCTACAGATGAATTGGTCAGGGATATTTGCCTATGCTTTTCTGCCTCTCCTTCCGTTTCTGGTTCGGACGCTCAGGCAGACATCGCTCACACTGATTTTGGTGGCTCCCACATGGGCCCTTCAACCGTGGTTCACCACATTCTTGGCACTATCAGTGGTTCCACATCAAAAGCTGCATCTCAGTTCCAACCTTTTCACTCAGAACCATGGAGAAATTGGACACCCAAACCCCAAGGAGCTCAAGCTAGCGATTTGGCTAGTGAAGTCATAGAGATTGGATACTTAAATTTGCCGCCAGATTGTGTGACTATTCTTATAGAGGCAAAATGAAAAAGATTTGTTGTATATTGCAACAACCCCAATATTGATCCGCTAGATGCCTCTATTCAAAATATTATTTGTTACCTTTTTGCATCTACAGCGAGCTGGTCCAGCCTTTACATCCATGTGATTGCACTTTGCAGCAGTAGCCGCATATTTGCAAAACGGACAGCATTTATCTTTGTTCAAGGGTCCAGTAATTAAATCCCTTATTGAGGGCCTGAAAAGAGTAATGCCACCCAGAGTACCTCCTGCATCTGTTTGGAATTTGATCCTTGTGCTTACAAGACTCATGGGTCCACCTTTTGAGCCATTACACAATTGTCTGTTACAGTTTCTATCATGGAAGGTTGACTTCTTCATTCCCATCATCACTTCATTAAGGAGATTTGGTGAGTTACAGGCATTAACCTTAGAAGAACCCTTCTTTCAGCTTCATAAAGACTGAGTAGTTCTTCGCACCAACCCAAAATTCCTTCCAAAAGGGGTTTCTGCTTTTCATACTAAGCAATCCGTTGTTACCTGTGTTTTTTCCTCAGCCTGATTCAGTAGCAGAAAGGGCTCTTCACACACTTGATGTCAGAAGTGCGTCATTATACTATATTGAAAGAACAAAGAATTTTCGTAACACAAAGCAACTGTTTCTTGCATTTGCTACACCTCATAAAAGCAATCCTATCCCTAAATCTGGTATTTCAAGATGGATTGTTAAATGCATTCAAACTTGCTATGGTAAAGCTAAAAGAACTTTATCTATACCTTCTAGTGCGCATTCCACTTGTAAAATAGGAGCATCTATAGCCTTTCTCGATAAAATTCCCATAGCTGACATTTGTAAGGCAGCAACATGGTCCACACCACACACATTTACTAAACACTATTGTGTGGATGTGTTAGCACGTCAACAAGCCAACGTGGGGAAAGCAGTGCTAAAGACACTTTTTCAAATAGTTGCAACACCTACCGGTTAGCTACTGCTTTGGGAGAATACTGCTCTATAGTCTATACAAAGCATTTGTATCTACAGCACACATGCCTCAAACAGATTATCTTACTTACTGTGTAAGCATCTGTTCTTGGCATGTTGAGCTGTTTATTCACATGTGCCCTCCCACCTCCCCTGGCACCTGTAGGCGTTGTAGTTCTCATAATTTACGTTACATACGCATGGACAGCTCTATTTTCACTTACTTACTCCATTTTCACCCTATCTAACAATGGAGTCGATGTCCATGCACAATATCACCGAAAGGAGGAGTCACCTTACCCCGTGACTGGAAAAGACTTCTTCGAAAATAAACAGCTTGCACACATCTGGACCAAACACTAGATGGCAGGAGTATGCAAAGCATGTGAAGCTACAGCTCCACATGCCCAGAACAGATACTTCCATGGTAAGTAACATAATCCTTATTTAACCATTGATTATGTTTTTTTTTTTAATGTGGCCGCTTTCTGCTTCCAGTTCATTTTAATGTGTCTCCAAAGCCCCCAGGTATACATACATAATTTATAGAAATAAATGAATGAAACCTGGAAATCAGTCTCAAAATGTCATGCCTGCTTCTTATTCGTTTCCTTAACAATGATTGTTTGTTCTATTGTAGTCTGAATTCAATGACAAAGATACCTTTTACATCTTCAACCATGTTGAAATCAATATATATTACCATGTGGTGGAAAATGAAGCCCTTGGAGCTAGATTGGTTGCTGCTAAGCTAGACCCAAAAAGGTGAGTACTCAAACTGTAGAACTATCTTCTGTCATTTGTTTTTTGCTGCGCTGTTCCACACCATGACAAATTCAACAGTGGCAATTGTAGCTTTTTTTCTAAAACACTTTATACCGTAGTTTTTTTGCATGTTTTGCTTCTTGATATTTAAATGTACTCATGTAATTGGGACCTTCTACCGTGTACTTATAAGCACTTCAACTATATTACATATGGTGCCCCTGTTGCTGTCAGACGGACATACGATCCTGCTTCCACGCTCTCGTTGAGTGATTGAGTTGGCGTATGTACTTTTGGCTAATAGCCCAGGACGGGTGCGTCGAACTTTCTAACCTCTGTGGGTTTCACCCGTGAATCTACTGAACTACAGGACAACTGGTTCAGTATAATACACCGTTGTTTTTGTTATTTTTCACACCTATGGAGTAGCTAATTGTTGATCCTGATGATGGGCACCATACTCTGATAGGTCCAAAGGCCGAAACACGTTGATCGTACTCTAATAAAGTTGTCTCGAATGTCGGCAGCTGCATTACCAGCTATTTGTTTTTAATCCTTTCACTAGGTAGCTGAATAAAGCTTGCCATACAGCTAACCTTGTAGCCAGTTTTAACCACTTTCACTCTAGCACTGCACCTCACTTTCAGCACACCCCGCTCACATAGGGTTTTAGAATGACCCTCCTTTAAAATATAAAACATCCCTGTGCTCCTCCCTCGCAGCGAGGGGTTTGTAGCCCGCGTCTTGACTAGGTTCTTGATGGTGGGAGGTTACCCCTATGATGAAGCATGACACCTCTGGTATGTGAGGAGAACCGTCCTTAAAAGGGATCCCCCTCCAGAACATGGTTGACAAAGTCCACTTGCCCCTCAGACTCTACCCCTGGACCCGTGGGTTCTTTTTGTGATAGAAATTACGCGTGGGGAGTTCACCCACACAGGTTCTTAAATCTCATCCTAGCCCTCCTTGTGTGTATTCTGGCACAATGGGCATGACATTTTTTGTTTTTGCGCATGGTGCATTGTAGTATTAGATGAGGGGGCGCAGAAGCATCTGCTGCCCCTTCTGTAATACTACAAAGTCTAGCACAATTTTAAGGGTATGTGTCCCCATGCTAATAAAATAAACACTTTCCCTCTGTGCCCCAATATGGATGTGGGTGCATAGGTAATGAGACCATGAGGAGGCGCAGTGACTGTGCGCCACAAGGAGGCCCCCCCCCCCCCATGGTGCCCTCTGATAGAGGTAAAAGGGAGTCCGTGGATTCCCCCACTCTTCCAGAGACCCACTGCAGGAGGGGTAGTCCTTCACTGCACTCGTCTGCAGGTGCATCTCTTTACCTCCTTTTGATGTGCAGGCCAGTTGCTTCCTACTCTCTGGAAGACTGTGTCTGCTTCAAACAGCCGCTCAACCTTTCACTAACTTTACAAGTTTGTCTGCCCTAGGGGCAGCACATTGTATATAGTAAGGTGCACTGTCCCGGTTTGCCTCTCGTTAAAGATGCAGCACAAGTCGAGGCAATGCATCCTACGTACACGAGGACACTTGATTTGTTTTTAGGACAACCAAGTAGAGGGTGGGGTGCATTCCTTTTTAAACTAAACTGTTTAGTTTCGTAGGCTTTTGAAAATGACATGTCCTTAAAATGTGCTAAGGTTTTTACAGTGTCCATCTGCTTTCCCCTGTTCGAGTTCTGGACTTTACTGACCTTAAAAGAAATCAACAAGCATCTTCTATTACTGAAACTTGGTCTTTATAGATTAGATGTTAAGACAAACCTATCCCGTCAATTGGAATGTGTCGTGCCAGTTTAGCTGATCTAAACAAGTCTACCGGCCTGTTGGGTCTTCCTTGAGCTGTCAGTTCCAAAAGGAAATTTAGGATATGAACAGTTTCGTTCCCCACAGGATCCAAACCTGTTCCAGGCACCGTCTCCTTCATGCTGTTCTGCACTGTCTGACCGTGTTGCCTGCCCAGGCATTTCTGATAAGGGATTCAGCCTGTCGAGAAAGGCCTGGGAGAGACCATCTCCTGTAGTCCTCCACACTATGAGTGTCAGGAAACCCTCTTCCACAAGATGTTGAGATAAACAAAATAGTTGGATGTTTGGAAGAAGGGGGAGAGAGGAATTAGAAAATATCAAGAAAATTCCATCAGAACTGGGAACCACACTTAAGAACTCTAAATCAGAATAATGAAAATCATGGTTGCTTTGTCTCCTTACTTGGTCTGCCACCCTGCTGATCATTGTGAATGGAGGGAAAGCATAATGTGTCTCCCAGCTCCACTCCTGAGGGAAGGAATCTGCCCCCCTACCTCAGAGTCTGGTCTCCAGCTGAAGTTCCACATCTGGATCCCCAGCCCAGGTTCTGATCTCCTACTCTATGGGGAGGTCTGTGGTCGATACAACTATCAGTCTCCTGTTCCTTGCCTCATGTGTTGAAGCCCCCAGAGGATAGTGTTGGCTTCTTGAGATGGGTCTATAAGTTGTGAATAGGTCAGTCCTCGTCTCAGGTGGTGGCTTTGAGTCTCTGTACAGCCCGATGGTGCAACAGACGTTGGAAATCATCTGTATTGATGTGGAAAAGGGCCCCACTAGGCGGGCTAGATGTCGCAGAGAGATCTTGGGTTTGCCAAGTGTCTACCTCAGCTCCTTCATGATGTTGTTCATCTTGTTCTGCTGTTTCAGAACCTCATGGACCAGATCGATCATGAAGCCAAACAAGGTTAGTTGTGAAGTTGATTGAAGTTGTGACTTCTCCCCATTGACTATTAAATACTCATATCCTGTAGGAGATATATAGTTATCTGCAGATGTGGATTTAACCTCTTTATTGACTGCTTCGGAATCCCAAGACCATTTGTAGTACCCAAGCATTCTGGGAGATTTCCCTCTGCCTGTGTTTTGGATTGTGCCAATCCCGCCACCCCTTCCCCACACAACCCCAAAACCCCTGCACCTGAAATTAGTGTTTACCAAAAGTATAATGGCACATTTTGCCCAGCTTGATAGGACCTTTGTTTGTATAACCGATCCCAATGATTTTGCCTTCTCAGCCATGTCCAATATGTTTTTGAATGGTCCCACGATGTCCAGTAATTTGTTCTAGCAGGAGGACCGCCTATATGTATTTATCCTTTTTTTCGGATCTTTTACAAATATGGCAAGGCAGTTGGTCATTCTGTCCTCTATCCCTGGATTGGCAGCCACTTTACCCACTATTGTTGGTCTGGGGCACTCCGCCCTCAGGCGGTTATGGACCTCTTTGTTTAGAGTGGTTTTATCAGGCGGACCCCACGTACTTGGCCACTTTATGGGCAGGTGTCCTAGGGTGAAATATGTCTTCCAGGTCCAGCGTGTCAGATGGTTCCATATGCTGTCACTAGCCTCCCAGCATTATAGTCCCCATCAGAGTCTCCGTTATGGAAATCCTTCTCATCAAAGATGTCATCTGTGGCTAGATCTGGTAAAGGCACTGCCCCTTGGTCCTTGGGTGGTAGTATTTGGGTCGGAAGACCCCTTTTCCCTATGTTTGCAGCTTTTGACCTATTTAGGAAAGCCTGCTCGAGCCCTTCTGAGCCATCCGCCCCTTCTGGATGCTCCCTTTTTCTCTTGGCCTTTACATTGATACTCCGGACCTCCTGCCTCTGGGATTTTGAGCGTCCCGCATGGGAACCCGGATCTTCTCTCCAGGTGAGGAGTTCAGATTGACAGCTGCCAACAGTCTTTTGCTTCTGGACAGGCTCCAGGGTACTGGTGAAGGGCCTTTGCACTGATGCATTTATGATGCCCATCAGATTGTCTTCCCGAGGAAATACTTCCTCCTCTTCACCAGGAATTAATGACTGACAATCTGCTTTATAGAGTTAATAGTGATTGAATGCTTTTGCAGAACTTAAAGGGGCAGGGCCTGAGGGCCAGGACACTTACACCCTGTTTACTTGGGAGGGAAGCCGAGCCCACGAGTGTAAATTCTTATCCCTCAGGGGGTTCCTGCCCAACAGGTGTTCTTGTGGGGCAGATCAGGCAGTGAAACCCCTACTAATGACAAATCCAGCTTCTGGCATGTCTGTAGGTTCAATGAATCAATTACTGCCTACAGAAGGGTATAATGATGTGCATTGTCCACGGAGAATGGAGCAGACTTGAAATGATGCAGTCGTCTCACTGCAAAGCGCTGCATCTCCTTAGACGAGAGGCCACAAGTGACTGCCCACTCCGATTGAGTGACCACCCGTCGAGCCGTGACCGCTCCAATTACTGGTAAGTATCTGGCAATCAGTGGATTAAAGCGGACACCCACAAAGCCAAAGTGCTATTTTGTACAATACCATACAGTCCATTGCAATGTGAATTTCATACACTTAGTACAACTGTCAGTATGGGCATAGAGTACACTTATCTGGCTGAGGGAGCAGCGAAGAAAGAGGACAAAGGTCATGGAGCTAGTGGATTAATAGACTGTCTTGACTACTACTGCTTGATGTCTTTTGGAATACAGTTATCTCGAGGTCTCTTGGGAGAGAGAGATTTTTGTATTATTATAATAGTTTGCTGCTGTTGGGAGAATAAAGTGAAGTTGGAAAGAATAATCTGATCCTTTGTTCCTGACATAGAATACAGTTTTATCATTGGTAGAGAATACACACAACTCTGCTTCTAGGCCAATAGTTACATTTGTTTCTCTCTCCAATTATCTTTTGACACTAATTCTCTTAAATGAATGTTGGGAGTAACTGCAGAGCAACCAGCAACAATTCTCCTGTGCAGTTCAGTGGGATATGGTAGATTGGCTTTCTGTTGTCTGTCATGCCTGTCGTTTGTGTTAGGAACTTCTTCTTTATGTATATATTGGTCATGTTTGACTGCACATTTTGACTCAGCAACACCAAAACTATTGGCTTTGTCAATGTTTATTCATACTGGTGCCACTGAGGATTGTTAGTTTGTGACGTGACCCTGAGATGTTCAGACGTCCCAAGCAAAAGTATAGTACTTTGTTTTTTTTGCCTAATTGGTTATTTTATCATAACTGAGATAGTGGGGATTTTATTTTCTACATACAGCGGAAGAGTGTGCTACGGAAGAGCACAGATGGTCTTTTGGACTTCTTAGCTATTTTTGTTTCTCTATCCGCTTACTACACCCCACACTCAAAAACTGCCTTTCCTAGTGCTTTGTGATGTCATTTCTTATATTACTCAAGCTCTATTGAGTGATCTGTTCGATAGTGCTATCCCCCTGTCAAATAAAAATCAAACTCAGCCGGCTTGAAGTGCTAAAAGCAAGGAAGTTGGAAATCACAAATCAAACCAGTGTAGCTTTACCCTCGCAATGGTTTTGAGCATATGATGGTAACCATGTCAAAATTAAATTACTTTTATATATTTCTTCATACAAGCAAAGGAAGGAGTCACACACGATAGAAATCAAAACTACTGATAATAGAAGCTGAAACAGGTGCCCCTCTTTCTCATTAAAAACAGCCAGAGACCTTAAAATGTCTCTGCTGAGCTAAAAAGAATATAACTTTCTTTGCTTACAAGTGGCAAGATGAAGATGAGGCATAGGCCCTCGCAGGTGAGAAAGCCCGTACATCTTGGTACATCACAAAAGTATTTTATAAATGCTTTTTTAAAACAGGACTTATGCAAAGCAGATTCTAATAATGTAATATTATTTATACATTTATTCCCCTATAATAAGATTGACATGGAGAGTGTGGCAACCTTCTTGCTGCTTCAAGGTTGAGGTTATTCTTAATGCGCAGTTTTTAATAGCTTGAAGAACATGCCTGTTTGTTTGAGGGAACTCACACTGAGAGTTTAAGTTCTGCCTGTTGCCGATTACCTGCACCTCCGTCCCACTTCTTTCACACTCCATGTACACTGCAAATAAAAAATTTTAAAAGGTTTTACTAAACAGACATTGATGAGGCGGGATTTCACTTTAGAATTTTGGAACAAAGGGATGAAGGCCTGTGAGGTGCAAATGACCTCATTCCCAGCATTCATTTGCAGACCACTTCATTCCTCATACAATCACAGGCAAAAGGCCGACCCAGAGTTGACTGCTTCTGTTCCCCATGTCTTCATCTTTAATGTTCATCATCTTTCCTTCTATTAATACCTCTTCAAGTTCCTCCTGGGCCTTCATCTTCTGACTTGCCTTCAAATTAAACTTAACCCTATTTGTTCATGTTACCACTTACTGAGAATCTGCAATTGTTGTTACCTTTTTCATCTACCTAGGTTTTTATGGAGCTGCTTGTTCTATCGTATTGGAGTCATTGCTGTCCTTTATTTTGTTAGGTCTTCCTGTGCCCATCCTACATTTTCATTCAGTTCTGTTTGGTTAGTCCTCATCGAAGAATCAAAAATTCTGACAGTTTTCTACACCTACAACTATTGAGAAATCGGCATTCCCCAGAAACACAAGTGCTTCACATTTGAACTGTCACTAATTGTGGGTGTCCATCTTTCACCCACCTATATTCTTACTTGAACTCCATTTTATGGACTCAGATAATCTTCAGGAGAAGACATCTTAACGTTGGGAATCCAAGGACAACCCTAAACAATTGTTATTGGAAAGCAACATTAGTAAATTGTATTTGTTGGAGAAAGTACTAACTTATTATAGTCTATTTCTTAGCCAATGCTTGGTTAATGTGACGTACAGATTTGCAGGTGGAAGCATATTTTCCTACATTATATAAAACTCCTTTATTTAAAATGTTTTTTTATTTTTCTACAGTTTTAGACATACCGATGCTTCCAATCCGGATTGCTCTGGACCTCCCATGAGTATTAAGAACAAGTTGGAGGGAAAGATAAAAATTCCTTTTACCTACAGCGTGAAGTTTCAAGTAAGTACATTTCTTTATTTAATGTAAAAGCAAAATTGCAAATACATGATTTACTTTAACAAGCATGCCCTCCTACTGAATTACTATTGTTTCTTGCGTACAAGTAACTTTTCTGTTGCACGAAAATAGTTTTACCCGGTTACTGGAAAATATTTCTGAAAGAAATTGCTTTGGCATGACTACTTTACAGTAATTTCTTTTACTCCAATTCATACTCTTTCTTGTCACAATCCTCACAATGCATGTCGCCATTTTAATTGTTCTGTTTTTTAAAACAACAAAATTATAAATGCAATGTTTGACATTGTTCAGTCTTTCACTGTCTTTATAGTGGTTCTGTAGTAGTTATTACGCAACTATGGTGTTTCATTTTATAATGCAATATTTGCTAATTGTTTCTTATGGCTTTTTCATACTTTACTAGACAGTTGAAAGCTTAGGAAAAGGTTATCATTTGATAGTGAAAGATTGTGCCCTTTCTTTTTAAAATACAATCCTTGAAAGAAGGCTATATTGGTAATGGAATACTTACATTGGACATTAAATGCATAATACAGGCGCAATATGGCTTGGTTTCCTATTTGCCCCTAGGGTAAGGGTTTCTTTTGTTTGTAGGGTTTATGGCTGGGCCTCCCGTTGGTTCAGCAAGCTAGTGTTTCTCTTGGTTTTAGGGCTTTGCTCCCTATTGCCTTCTAGGGCTAGGGTTTCTATTGGTTGTATGGATTTAGGCTTGATTTCGTATTGATTCCTATGGCTAGGGTATCTTGTGGTTGTAGAGTTTATGGCTTGGCCTCCTACTGTCTTCCAAAGCTTGTGTGTTTATTGGTTATAGGGGTTAGGAATTTATTCCTGATTCTCTTACAGGGCTAGGATTACTGCTTGTAGAGCTTTATTCCTTATTGACTTCCATAGCTGAGGTTTCTATTGCTTAGGGTTTGGCCTCCTGTTGTTCTTAGGACTAGGGTTCCCATTGGCCCTGTTCCCCTGATCACTTGTGTGTTTTTAAAGGAGGGTTTAGGGCTTCCAGGTTAAGGCTGCTGCCTGGGTGGCCTGTTAGGGCCTAGGGCTAGAAACTCTGCATCTTCACCTTTAAAACGTATGGTAAGAAACTTCTCATTTACACAGTCTATAACTACCACTACCCCCTAAAAGACTATATACGTTAAATGCACACCCTTTTATATACATCCACAAGGTGCCATAAATTACTACTGAAACCACCCTGACAACTTTTTTCAACATTAACCACAACCCCTACGCCACACACTGTCAAAAACAACAAACTAACTGCAAACCTCAACCCAAACAAGTGACAATGTCACTTGGCTGCAGGAAACTAAAAATCATCAGAAGGTGTGAGCATATGATCATTAGGTTTCCTGATAGCAGATTTTCCCAGAACCCTCCACACACCATTGAATCCACCAAACGCACCACCTACAGCAATGCTACTTTCCTCAAAAATCCCACTTACACATCTCTCAAACCTCAATTTCTTTTAACCCAACCTTCCCTCCACCTGAAGCTAAACCAAATGAACCCCCAATCCTCGCACATCAAAAACCCTTGTGACCCTGTTCCTCCTCCCATAATATACCACACATCCCCCTTCAGCGCACGAATAAATTAAGAGGGAAGGAACACCATTAAAATGCTGTTCAACGCAAGAGTCACAAACCGAAATCGCTTTAACAGTTACCAAAACTCATCTGAACCAAACAAACTTAAACAAAAATATAGCAAACCTTGTGGCCTTCAACCTCTCCATCAAACTGTTTCTGGTTCATCTTACTCTGATATATATCATAGTTGTCCCCTTGGGACAAGCCACAGTTACAGAGAACTCCCCAGCAGTTGGAGCAACCACAACATCATTACTTTCAAATATGAAGACAGCAGTGGGGGAGGGGGGGGCTAGTTAATCGATTGGTTTGGCTGGGGGAGACAATGAGGATCATGCAACATTCCCTATCTGGGTAACGGGAGGAGACGAGGGAACAATGGACTCCGATTGAACGGGGCCACGGAATGGGTCCTGGGATATATTGCCATTAGTTATGGCCAGAATCTATTTGTATCACGATTGGTAATGACACGGATTGATATTAAATGCCAATAAAGTTTGTCTAAAAAAAAAAAAACATCACTTTCAAATATCAACACATCTGTCATCAACAACAATCTGCAGACACCAAAAACCAACAACAAATGCTCATACGGACAATGGAACAAACTAGACAGACTCGGCTCGTGTCTCGAAAGAACCCCAGTAAATATGCAACCTCAAGACGTACACACCTACTACCACAGGATCTCCACTGCCATGGACAAACATAAGCCAGTAAAGACCACATTCAGGGTTAACCACAAAGAACACAACATGGATTATGGACAACATCAAAGAATTGAAAACCCAAATCCCCATACTGGAAACGAGTGGAGAAAATCGAGAGGTGAAAAAGACAAAATCACTCCATCAGAGCGTATAGAAGAAACATCAGAGCCACAGAAAGACAACAGCGCTCAACACACATAATTGAAGCAGAGTGCTTTTCCAAGTTACTCCACAAGATTCTATCAGAATTCCGCAATCCAGAGTGCCAAAGCACACAAACGCCACCCCTACACCAGACCCAGTCAACATAGAAAAGACTAAAGCAATCCCCCTCCGCTACATACTTTCAGGAAAAAAAATTCCTCAACATTATCATCTCAAGATACCAACAAGCACACCTTCAGACTTGAAACCTCCAAAAATCTCCAAAGATATCCTTTGCAGGGAGTTAGCTAGATGCTTACTCAAGTCCCTCAAACTAGGTTAATTACCATTCCCATGAAAACCTCCTTCGTTAGACCACTCCTCAGAAAAAAGAACCATGACCAATCTTACCCAGCAAACTATAGGCCTATACCAAATGAACCGTTCTTATTTAAAGTATTTGAAAGAGCACCATATCCATCTGGGATAACCTCAGACTTTCATTGGATAAGAACAGAGTGGCTACCCTATTACTTCTGGATTTATCAACTGCATTTGACACTGTCCATCACCACAAGCTACTACAAAGACTCCATAATTTCGGAATATGTGAAACGGATTGGTTCTTACCACGGAGACAAAGTGTAGTTATCTACCACCTTTCACATGAGCTCCTTACACCCAACACTGTGGTGTCCCTCAGGGGTACATCATATCTCCTCTATTATTCAACAAGGCTTGGATAACCTGTACAGCTCAGAACTTGACTGCCTTCGGGGCATAAAGAAATGAATGATGATTAACTACCTAAAGCAGAAGATCGCAAAGACGGAAACTGCGGACAATCTAAAGATCCAAGCTACTGCCATATGACCCAGGAACTCAAGGCCCCTCCAACATCAAGAGTAGTCGTAAATCTAGGGGGTAACCATGGATTCAGACATACTTTTTTAATTATTATTTTTTTTTAACTTAATTGGTATTTGCGCTGCTCACATTACAGTACAACTGGTGCTATCCCGGTAGCTGATGATGAACAATGTGTGGTCTAGTGGTAATGCAAATTGCATTGCTTCACAACCAGTGGTGGTTAATATAGTGCTGTTGACAGCATAGTTTCATCATCACTACATATCCAAAACATTGCATCAAATTATGTCATCTTTGCCAGTCCTGTGAATGGCATGCCATTGAAACAGGTGTGTGAAATGAAAGTGGTTTAATGTATGTAACTAAATCGTCCCAATTTTGGTCTCATGTGCATGCACTATGGTGTGCAGTGGTATTGTTTACGTGTAGGTCCAGGATTCAGACATAACCTTGATACTGCATGTCAACAATGTCGCAAAGAGCGCCTTCTACACAGTTAAAACGCTACTTTACATCTTCCCATACCTCGGATACGAACAAAAGCTACAAGCCATTCCCCATTCTTGAGATCTCCAAGCTTGACTATGCAAATAGCCTATACCTTGACACACCCAAGTTCATAATTCACGAAATACAACTAATGTACAGTGCTACCACAAGAGAACTCCTCCTCCCACACCCAAGAGAACACATGACTCCAATCCTGCAGTCACTCCACCGGCTACCTATTGCTAGAAGGGCAGTACTTAGTTTAACAAATGAGTGCTGGTGCCTAGAAGTGAGCAGCTGGCACTATTAAACGTCATCACACTGAATACCAAGGCTGTATCCATCTCGCGCCTATTCAATCCACTGTCAGACGCTCCTCGTCCCTTTATCTCTCTCATGCAGATTCCTGCTTTCTCCCTTGGTGAAGTTTTTTTCCAACTTTCTCTTCTGCCTCCTTTCCTGTCTGTTTCTTTTTCCCGCTCTTGCTCTTAAGAAACGTCTGATGGGGGAAAATAAGTGGTGGTCCCCACAAACGATGGCCAGTGAGCCCCACCGGATCAAATTAAGCACTGTAGAAGGGCAGTGTTCAAGGCACTCTGCATTGTTCACAGAACCCGCCAGACCCCCCCCCCCCCCCCCCACCGGGAAATGGACTGCTAAATTGACAAGGTAAATTCAAGCAATACAGACCGAACAAGCCATGCTGCTCCAGCCATGCACCATAGATCATCATACCACCTTGCCATAAGAAAGCCATCGAGGGCACTGCTTTCTCAGAGCAAGCCACCATGCTCTGGAAATTACTACCAGCCAAGATTCGAAGCATCCCTGAACATATGTTTCTTATAGCAGCTGAAAACAGTTATTTCCAAGATAATTACATTATCCCACAACTCTGGAACTGAAACCAGGAAGTTAATCACGCCTTCAAGTTCAAGCTACAGTTTACAGCTCACAGATATGGAATAACCAAACCAGCACACTATGTTCTATATCCATATAAGCCAAGAAGGACTTACTTGGGATTAGCCTGGGCATTATAGAGTGCTGGCAATTCATATATAATCCTTCTGCCCCACACTAGTTCTAATACCATAACACTCAGTGGCCACCTGTAGTTGAATCATCTTTCCCTCACATAAGATATATATGCTATGGGTCTTATCTATCACCCAGAACTTTACCAGCCAATAAACCAGCTTATCACCAAAGCCAATCCCAGCAGGTCTACTTCACCCTTCCTCTCTCCAACCAAGCCTGCTCATAACCAATAGCTGTAAACATAATATCAGGTTGGACAACCCAGTGCAGTAAGAAGCAAAGTAGACTGTGATCATAGGAAATACCATAAAGGGACCTGTTGAGCTGCTCAAAGCTAACTGCCCTTCTTTCTCACACTTCTTCATCCAGCACACTTCTAAGTGCTGCATCCCAAAGCACGATAACCACACCCAGTGTCATCATGCACGACATTTAAACACTTCCTACATACGATTAAAACAAGTAAGACAACATCTTTGCAATCATTCACCCTCCTTGGTGTAACTTGCTGCTCATTTAGGGAAGCTTTTCAGTGCCCCACATTGAGGTAGTAAGAACTAAGTAAATACTTCAATACAATATAGTGTCTTCTCTGGTAACTCTCTCACCCTTTGATGAGCACTGTAGCAGAGCTGAAACACTTTGTTCTCAGTGACTACTCAACCAGGTATTTACCTACATCATTCACATCGTTACTGCTCTGTTATATATATATTTGTTTTTCACATTTATACGTCTGTGGAATTTGAATTATTTTTAATTAGCGCTGAACTCTATTTTTGAATGAACTAACCGTAATAAAATCTTAACTGTGAGAGCTACGACTCTGTTCAGTGACTGTTCTCTGCTAAGTGACTTCAAAGATTTTGCATATACATATAGTTATGAGTCTGACCCGCAAGCAGAACCCAATAATTGTTGCTCCTTAATCCCCCATGCTCCAAAGGTTACAGAGTGCTCCTTTCTCTATTTACTGTAAGTAGACCCAGACAGACTACTTTTGGTGATAGTTTTCTACCTTCGTTTTGCATCCATTCTCTATTTAAGCATCACATGGAATGCCTGCTGGAGCAACTTCATGGCACTGTCAACCTGAGTGGCAGAGGGCATGAGTGCCAGGGATTGTTCGGCCCAGAGAGTGAGGTCCATGAGAGCCCACTCTTATGCATAAATAATACTGTGTTTATTCACTTCATTTTGTACAAATAGCGGGTTGGTGAGAATCTATTGCCATCTCATATGTGACTGCAGATGTTAAGTGATGAAAGCTATGCTGTCTTAATCGAGGTTTTTGGAGGCAGTATTTTGTGGAGAATTCACTGTTTTACCAATGTTTTTTTTACTTGCATTTATTGCCTCAAATCATAAAGGATGAGATCTGTGATCTCTTCAGGTTAGTATAGCGGTGTCAACCAGGTAGAGTCTACCTGGGTGTCTCTTCCTTTTAAACTTTCATAGGCTCAGTATTCTGTGAGTTCCCATATCTAATTTGAAGAGAATCCTTGAAGACTCGACAAGTTTTTTTGTTGTTGTTTTTTTGCTTTGAATGGTTAAAATGGATGGGGTTGCTTGTAAGGGATTGTATCAAAACCAGTTGGCGTATTTGACAGTCCATAAGATCTGACACAACCTTGTACTTGATGACATCTTTTGTTTTCAGGAGGAAAAGAGCATTCGATGGGCCTCAAGATGGGATTACATTTTGGAATCTATGCCTCACACCCATATTCAGTGGTTTAGGTGAGTAAGTCCTTTATCTAGATTTTTTCACCTAAACACATGTGTTGAGCTGTTTTTGCAGGTATTGTTTCAGTTACTGTTAGCTGAAAATTCTGTCTATACTAAACTGTCCCATTGGAACCTATTTAAATGCCAGTGTCTGTTCCCGGATCTAGGACCACCTGAGATTTCTTTCCTCCTTAGTATGCAAGAATTGAAGTCAGTCCCTGTTCATGTGCATTGTCTTCTGAAATGCTACATTGGCATTGTACGACTGGATGGGGCGGCCTTTCCTTACACTTCTTTTCTGTATCCCATTTGGTTATCGCCAATAATATGGCAGGAGCAGCCTCACCGATTTGTTCAGGATTAATGTTTGGCCACGTTCCCAGTATGGCCCACTTTTCTAGCCTGATCCATTATTCATGTCATAACTTTTCGCAATATGCTCAGTGTGTCTGTTAAGATAATTTTGCATGTGTGTGCAAGACCATGTTGTATGACAGATGTTATGTTATATAAATTTATAACGCTCACGGCTACTCATGAGTGTCCCGGCGCGAAACCAAACAGGATAAATGCAGTGGGCTTCAGGTGAATAAATGTGTTTTTCAATTTCTTCTTGCCCCCTATCCTCTGACACTTAAAACGTAGGACCTGGGCATAGCATAGAAACGAAGAACGCAGGG
Source organism: Triturus cristatus (assembly GCF_964204655.1). NCBI lineage: Eukaryota > Metazoa > Chordata > Amphibia > Caudata > Salamandridae > Triturus > Triturus cristatus. Next base: position 805,412,058 of record NC_140591.1, read on the forward strand.
AGCACGCAGGAACATAGAAGGAAAAACGCCTCTGCAAGTAAAGAGGGCCACACCCGTGAAGGGCACAGTGGGCCAAAGTCAAAAGTTTAAATTTCACTCTATCCACCATAGGAAGCCAGTGGAGAGAGCGCAACTGTTGATGCACACTGTCCCTAGCCGACAGACCCAGTAGGAGTCTGGCTGCGGTGTTCTGCACCACCTGTAGCTTCTTCAGCAGATAGCTCGATATACCAGCATAAAGGGCATTGGCGTAATCCAGCCGAGACAAGATCAACTCACAGGTGACCGTTTTCCTTGCCGCCGGAGGCAGGATAGGAAAAAATGTTCTAAGGGTTTTAAGCAGGCCGAAGCAACAGCCGGACAGCTTCTTGATGTGTATTGAGAAGGAAAGACCTTCTTCGAAGAAACCTTAAGTTTTTAGCTGGCTTTCCTGATGAGGTAGGTAGTGGGAACTCAGGAGGCCAAAGCTGCTCTCTAAAATTGAGGGGAAATTTACCAAATAGCAGAATCTCTGACTTTTATTCATTGCACTAAAGCTGTGCCTCCGCCAGCCATTTAAAGATAGACGATAGGCAATGTTGAACCAAAAGTACAGAATCCGCATCTTTGTCACAGGTAAAAAGCAGCTGGGTGTCGTCAGCATAGGCCAACACCTTAGCCCCCAACTCCTCCGCCAAATGTATCAGAGGAGTAACATACATATTAAAAAGAAGGGGACTAAGGGAGGATCCCAGAGGGACTCCTGTTGTTACTGGCTGAGGGGAAGAAGAGGACGGTGGAATCCATATCTGCTCCAACAGCCCTTCCAGGAAGGATCGAAACCAGCCCCACACAGTGCCCGACAAACCAATCTTGGCCAGACGTGACAGAAGTAGTGAGTGCGGGACCATATCAAATGCTGCCGAGAGGTCAAGCAAAATTAAAGCAGCCCTCCCGCCAGTGTCCAAACACTCTCGAATGGCCTCCGCCACCTCGACAAACACCGTTTCTGTGCTATGGGACATCCGGAACCCTGATTGATGTCTACTACTTTAGCTTTCAGTGGTAAACTGTGTGTTTTCTCCTACCATTTTTCATGTAATCTCCTCAGGGCTGACTTGAACAATTGTAAATTCTCAAGATTTTGGAGGACAAGGAGGCTGCTTTCAAAGCTAGATCTCAGCCTCCATTGGATGAACGTTCTTGAGTCGTGGGGTTTTAACCATTTGTATTCTTTTTGTTCAAGTACATAGCCTAGAATTCTTTAAAACTTTAAATGTTTCTACATAAATGTGCTGTTAGGTTGTTAATGTAGCAAATTGGCTTTGTCACCCAGTGCATGCATCTTTTTGTGAATTTCAATTGACAGTGAATGGAGCGGGAAAAATACACAATCTTTAATTCCGAGGCTGATGAAAGGAGAGTGACTTTTCGTTTAAGTATTCGTATTGATTGAGCTCATATTTCGAATTCGATTTTTGTGTCTTCCTGGTTATAATTTTGTAACTTTATGGTCATTGTAGGAAAGTGTCCCTTTTTGACATTGTCACCCTCGTTTTTTGTCTGGCATTTGATGCGATTTTGATTCAATGTGCACTTGATTCCTGCTAACCAGGTCCCCAGTCCCAGATCTCATTCCCAAAACTGTACACTTGTGTCCTCAATTGGCAATACCTTAAATACTTTATAACGTGAAACGTATTTTTGCTTATCTTGGCGCCAAAAGTTATATAAAGATAAGATTTATTTTTATAAATTGGTGTGGATCTCCATGTTGAGTCGTGTGCATCATTTATTGACTCTGTGTGTATATTGCAAAAGTCTAACACTCCTCTCTGCTAAGCCTATGGCTGCTCGACCACACTACCCACCTTGGGATTGCTAGAGCAAGCCCCTATCCACTTATAAGGGATACCTGGACTCTGCACAGTATACCTCTTTTTGGTATACTATATAAAGAGTCCGCTTCCTACAGTCCTATAATACTTTCTAATTATTAGTTGCAAATAATAAAGAAATCTGCTTGCACTATTATATTTGTGCTTTACAACTAGTGATTGTGTGCAACTCTCATTATGAGAAAGGGGAAGATGAGCTAAGACAACCGAGGGACAGGTGACTGGCAAGCAAGGGACAAAGTATGAAGTTATAAATTACTGTAATGTGGGAAATACAACTTAACCAGATTTGAAGAAGCAGGCAAGGATGGGTAAGTGTTGAATGTCAGGAAATAAAAGGTTATGAATAGTGAGAGAAGACAAAAGGAAATGAGTACAACAGCTACTCTTTATTGTGTCAGACCCTAAAGCATTGAATATTTCATTGGTTCTTTAGAACGGTCTTTATATCATGTGGTTTTCAGTTGATGTACTTAAAAATTGGAGCAGTAAAATTTTCATTTTATTGCCATTTGTTTTTTTTACAGAAGTGATGGGGGCAAAAAAGGAGTTCCTACAAATGCCAGGCTGGCTTGATGCAGCATGGAATGGTTAAGCACCTTTTTGCAAGGGCTCTCTAGTCCTACTGCTGCCTTGAGCATCTCTATATTAGGATACAAAGTTGAAGTAAATAAGCTGCATAAGCCTGAGACTGAGCACGTTTCTACTTCCCTGGGAAATAGTGGGGTTATTCCTCAGTATTTAATTTTAATTTAATTTTTTAGCAGTTTGTATGACGTGTTCATAAACCATAGACCAGTTTTTGAATTCTAACTTGGCATGAAAAGAGGAACACCAAATTTTCATTAAAGGCGTAATCGGACAGTTAAAACACACCTTTACTTCAAAATGGAACCATTTTTTGTGTGACACATGCATTCGCCCTCTACACAACACTTTTGCAGATTAATGCAATAATTCTTACAGTGCAAGCAGTGCGTGCAATTTCTCATAAAATGGTCAGCTGGTTCTCTAGGAAGGCGGCGGAGGGAAGGACATGGAAAGGAGATCTTAACATAGTACAGTGGCGTACCGATAGGAAGTCATAAATAGGCAGTGACTAGGAGGACACAGAAACAAGTGTGGATTTAAGCTGCCCGAACAACCATACCACCCTCCCCCCCCCCCCCCACCCTTGCCCCCAATCAGAGTGGTACGAGCGTCCCACAAAGACAGTGGTTCCCTCTGTGTAAACCTTATATGTGTGTTTCCCATTTCGGTCTCTGGGTAATGGTAGATAATAACAAATAAAATAAAATCCTGTAGAAACTGAGAAACACTCCTCTAAACCCGTTGCAAGTTCTAAGGTATGGGTGAAAAGAGCAAAGGTTTAGGAAACAGTAATTATGTCCGAATTACAGCAAACATAGCCAGCATGACTCTTGAAAGCATGACTAATCATAAAAGCTATTTTTATAACAATTCTTTAATAGTTTTAAATCAAGAAAAAAATTCATTTTTTAGTCTTACATATATACATGAAAATAATCACGGTTGTTTAATTGCTATATACAAAATGGTATTAAACCATAGATGTCCTGAATAATCTCCAAAAAATAAGCAATTCAGAAAAGACACAGTGTAAATAACAATGTTTGCAATATTTTACACAATTTGTCAAATGTGTCAGTGATATGGCCTTAGGATATTTCCACAATCCTACGCGCGTTTCGGCATGTGCCTTCGTCAGGGGGCCATACAATATGTTCACCAGTGCCTAAATGAGATACAAAAAAATATCAAGAGCATGCTAAATCGATCAGAGGACAAAATCAAAAACACGACTGTTTGAGGCCCATACAAAACATAACGTATGTGGCATTTTAAATAAAATCGTTTAAAATCACTAGTCAACTTTTCAAATCTTACAATTTCTTAAAGTGAACTAAATGATTTAACACCTTAAAAACCATCACCAACTCACCTCACAGTCTATTCATTGTACATTCCCTCGTTGTGAATTTTTTCAACCATCAACTAGACTTTTGATATACCACTATTCAACAGGTACGGCTATAATCTGGTCAGTTCAGTGTATTCCTGCACCCCATCTTCTCTAGCACTCCTTCTACCTACCTGATTCAATTTGTCATGCGAAGCCAATCCCCTTTTTTCACATCCATTCCCTTACTCTCTTTTTTTCATATCCATCCACTTACTCTTTATTTCATCTGTTCCCCTTTGGAAAGGCCATAAGCTACACTTGTATGTCCTTTCTTCTTTTTTAGTTAGAATAATAACGGTATTTTCTACGAACCCACTTTTGGTGATGGTTTTTAAGGTGTTAAATCATTTAGTTCACTTTAAGAAATTGTAGGATTTGAAAAGTTGACTAGTGATTTTAAACGATTTTATTTAAAATGCCACATACGTTATGTTTTGTATGGGCCTCAAACAGTCGTGTTTTTGATTTTGTCCTCTGATCAATTTAGCATGCTCTTGATAGCTTTTTGTATCTCATTTAGGCACTGGTGAACATATTGTATGGCCCCCTGACGAAGGCACATGCCGAAACGCGCGTAGGATTGTGGAAATATCCTAAGGCCATATCATTGACACATTTGACAAATTGTGTAAAATATTGCAAACATTGTTATTTACACTGTGTCTTTTCTGCATTGCTTATTTTTTGGAGATTATTCATGTCATCTATGGTTTAATACCATTTTGTATATAGCAATGAAACAACCGTGATTATTTTCATGTATATATGTAAGACTAAAAAATGAATTTTTTTCTTGATTTAAAACTATTAAAGAATTGTTATAAAAATAGCTTTTATGATTAGTCATGCTTTCAAGAGTCATGCTGGCTATGTTTGCTGTAATTAGGACATAATTACTGTTTCCTAAATCTTTGCTCTTTTCACCCAAGTTCAATTACCCTGATTTAGGATTAACAATTAGGGGTATCCCTCTTTTCTCCTTACACACAAGTTCTAAGGTATGGCCATTGGGGTAACTACCGCGGCACAGGGGGCAGGATCACTTTTAAACAGTGGGGCACTTGGAAGTAACCAAAAAATATGAGGATTCCAATTACTATGCTAGTTTAAAATGTTTACTGGGTGGCCTTAATACCTGTGAGCCGCTGGAGGAAATTATGAAACTACCATATATTGGTGAATCTTTCACCATATACAAGTGCGCACACTATTGCAGTGTCAGAACCTTTGTGTTGTCCTCATTTATCCATCTTCAATGCTATAGAGCTTGTACAATCATTCTCAGTGTGTGAGACTCGGAAGGTAAGCAACTGAAACATATATGCAGACCATGATAGTTAAAAACTGTGTTGTCCCACATTTGGCTATGTGTTTACACCACATTGAATTGGTCTGAACTAAAATGAAGACACAAAGATAATTATATGCTTTAGAGCATTGAAGATGAATAAATAAGGACAATAAAAAGGGGTTTTGAAACTGCAACAGTGTTTGTCATTATATATGGTGAAAGATTCACCTATACATTGTTGTTTCTTAATTTGAAGAAATACCAGTTCTGGGAGTCCTATAACTCCTATTCAACATGCAGGTCTGCAGACAATAGGTCTTGCTCTCTTTTGATACCTGCTTTCTCCAAGTTGGACAAAAATATGGCATTGCCTCCAATTTTAATAGCATTCCCCCACAGTGGCACTTCAGAGAGATGTGGATGTACGCTAAGCAGTCTGTACAACTCTCCATGCATTCAGTGTAGAGTAGATGTCGGGATTAAAAGCCCCATCTGTATTTCTTTTGTCAGTGTACATGATGCTCTACTTCCACCACTGAAAAATCTGTATTCACAATGGGCAACCACACCTGAGTGTAGTATGGAAGAACTTGGACTTGACGGGCCAGTGATAGGTAGTGAGACCACATACATGGCAGGCAGAGGCCACCAAACACAGTTGCTGGGTGTAACTTCAACACTTTGAATATTTACCTCTTCCTCTTCCATATGTATCTTTTATGTGCTGAACCAGTTTTTCATACTAGGACCTGGACATAATCAACACCAGAATGCAAAAAATATAATAATCTCAGTTCATATTAATCATGTACAACTGTCCCCAAATTAAAAGACCCAGAGGAAACTCGGCGGGGGCTTTTTCAAAGCGGCAAATTTCACATTCTCGTGAACCATGTCTTTCTAACTTTGATTCACCTGCACCAGGTACCTGGTGGCCCATCGAAAGCGTTAAGGCCCCATGGACACCTCTCTGGTGTTAATGGTAGGGGAAATATCTCGCTTATATCCCATTCACTCTATTCCCCGATAAGGATGAGAAGTTGGTGATAACAATCCTTAAGTTCAGAAGAGATTAAGCCAGGTTTGGTGGTGAGTGGAGCTCTTCATCTGCATGTAGACCAGCCACAGTAAGAATCCCCATCACATGCTCTGACAGCTGCGCTGCAGAAATGGGTTCAAAGAAAAATAGACAGTCTGACAAAATGCCCACACAATTAATCTTTGCTTCTGGCTCCTCGTACAACTGATGCACCTTCCCCACAAATCCTGACCCAACTTCTAACATGTCCCAGGGTACGAAATAAGTACTTCCACGCCACATAGTCGAACATCTTTTTGGCATCAGGAATCAGGGCGATATTTTGATCGTTGACATTATGTACCTGCTACATAGTATGTCAGAAAGGTTATGCATGTTATCACGCTCTGCACCCAGTAACAAAGCCCATTTGGGAGGGTTGCATTTATTCTGGGGTTACTGTTAAAATTGTAATATCCACGTTCCGAAAGAAAATCTGGCTATATCTCACACAATTCAAGGGTCCTTTCAGGATGTTATAATTTCCCTGTAAAACTCTGAATGCAAAGACCTTTTCGTTTCTATATCTTGGAACACGTTTTGCAGAACCTTCAATAACCTACTCTTCTAGATTTTGTAAAAGTCGACAGTGTGCCAATCTTACCATTTCCCTGCATTTCCTCAGTTGCCACCCGAATATCTTCAAAGTCAATGGCCAACAAGACTCTTTGATTCAAACCATCAGATTTAGACGCATTCAAGTGTATCGGCATGGAAATATACAATCAATTAAATTGGATAAACAAATTCAATCATGGGTAACAAAATGAATAAAAAACGGGCATACAAAAATAAGTCTATTGCGTTCACTTTATGTATATTGCAGAATAACATACATTAGTAGGGATACAGAGAAATGAACCGGACACATGTTCAGTGTGTAGTTTGTCAATGTTATTACAAAAATCACGTATGAGACAAATGTATGTCGACTCCACTCTCAAAGAACAATCAGACGAACATATTCATGAGCTGTAGTATTTGTACTAAAGGTAAGAAAATTACTGAAGAGTAGTGGAACTGGAAGTTTTGGTCTCTATTCTGCTAGGTATGTGAGACCATCTTCAGGACTAATTGCATTTGTGAAATCTGATGTCCCCAAAGATGTCTCACTCCCCATGGGGTGACAGAAATGGGTTAAATATGCCCAACGATGGTAGTGTCCTAAGTTGTATTTTGGTAAAGCGTCCGCTCTAGCATGCTATGGAAGAACTTGCACTAGTTGCCAGCCATGATTCAAACACACCAGCTGTCCTTCCTCAAGTTTGAGGAAGGAGAGCTAGCTAAATACGACGTAGGACTCTGCAACTGTAGGGCCTATTTAACCAGTGCTAATTAAGAACATTTAACTTTGACAAACGTTTCCATGTGGTAAATGTGGCACATATTTTGGAAACCATGCTGAAATGATTGGTTTGACCAAGTGCCTTCAAGATGCTTATTTCCATTATCCCTTTAGGGCAAACCATCAGATTATTAGACCTGTACTATAGGACACCTTTGTTATATACTTATCAGCCTGCACTCTGCCACCAAGAGTTTAAGTGAAAGCTTCCCCGTCATGTGTTACCCATCTTTTGCATCAAGGAGGTTTATCACTAATCCCCTTTAAAAAAAACTCTGTGATCTGGACTGTGTCGTGTTCCCAGACATTGGCAAGCTTTCCGATGGTGTTCAGCACTCTTCCCAGTCTTATCATTTTACTCCAACCTCGGAAAATACTCTGATGTGGTCAATGGATCCACTTTATTGTGCCAAAATATGCTTTGGTGTAGCACATATGTATCAGGAAAGACGTTTGGCACGCAGACTTAAAATTATTTATCTTTAGAATCTTACAGTACCACACACATGATGATGTGAAACAGCAGATCAGAGAGCTGTGGTTCCCAGCCCTTGTTTCTCCAGCAAGGTTTCTGTGTCTTCTCCTGGATGAAAGTTGGGAGACTAGGTTACAGGAAGTTGTCATTTGAATGACTTTTGGGAGAAAAGAAGGATATCCTTCCTTACTTAATTCTGCCTCCTACATATTGGTTAGTGCTTTCTATCTGATTCCAGACTTCGCCTTCCTTCACTTCACACACATCTTTCACCTTTTGAAGCCTGTCTCCTGATAATACACGTTGTTTGCATGAAGATGGTGAATAGAATTATGGTTGAAGAGGTTAATACTTTGTATCTGGCATTTTCCCTTTTCTGGAAGACTCTAAAGTGAGAGGGGGCCGTAACCCAAACCCACCACCTGGCAGCCTCCCTAAAATATGTGTGAAAACTCCAACAGACCTTCTGTTGCCTGCATTAACAGAACATGGTACAGTGCTGCCAGTAGTTTAACACCTTTGAGAGGCTGGCTCTCCATATACTATACCAAAAAGAGGTATAGTGTGTCGTGAGTCCAGTGGATCACCAGAGGTTGGACAGAGACTAAATAGGTAACACTAATGCTCTATTTTGTGGTAGTGTGGGCGAGCAGTTAGGCTTATCAGAGGGATGTGTTAATGCAATTGTTATACACACAGTGGCAATAAATGAGAAACGCACTCAATGAATACATTTGAGACCTATTTATAAAAATAGTACTTGGGTATATTTATTTACTAAGACCACAAAACTTTCATAGAAGCACATATGTTTTTAAATAAAAATACTTTTCAGTTTCAAAACTGGACACAGTGCAAATTTCAGTCTTTGCAATGTTAACCTATGGGACAAAAACAATAATGCAGTTTTGCAGGTAAGTACACAACTTACAGTTCCAGTCTTCGGGGTTGAAGATCAGCAGAGGGCAAGGTTCAGGTAAGCATAAACACTGCACCCCTAGCGGCACAGGCTGCCGGGTGCAGAGATCAAATCTGGATGTAGGGCCCAATGTTTTTCAGCGGAGACTTGGGGGTTCTTGAAGACACGCTGCTTGCAGGTAGGTAAAAACGGCTGCTGGGCTCAAGCTTTGAAGGTTTATAGAAGCATTGGGGGTGGGGGGTGCACAAGGCATCAGCAAACATATACCACCACCGGCACATGGGCTGAAGGTGCAGGGTGCAAACACTGTTGGGCGCCCAATGCAAGTGAATGGAGGAACATGGTTTTGAAAACAGGCTGCAGGCGTCAATCCAGAGGCTGCATGAAGAGCAACAGCAGAGGTAAGTTGGGATGATGTAGGTCGCAGAGACACAGTCAGTCGACCTCCGGGTGCAGGGGTGTCCTTTGGCTTTGGGTTTCTCTCACTCTAGCCGGTCATGGTTAGGGGGAGCCTCTGGATTCACACTGCTGGACTAGTTGTGGAGTCCAGGAGGGGTCAGTCAACAATGGACTTGGACTCAGGATTGCTGGGGAACCTTTTCTGGATCGTTGGGCCACCTGTACACAGGGTGGAAGCATTGGGTGCAGAGTGGTAAGGAAACGCGGTTCCCGGAGGGCACCAGAGTAATTTGGGTTGATTTCTTGAGGACAGAGCCGCTCCTTGGAAGTTCTGGTCTTTTTCAAAAGCAGGCAGTTCTCCCAGGGGTTGCTGGCTGCAAGACAGGCGTTGTTCTCTTAGCAAGGGCTTTGAAAGTTCAGGCAGACCAGTAGAGCTGGGGCCAAGTCAGTGGGCTTTGTCAGTCTTCCCTGCATGACGTCTTCTTCATCCTCTTTCTTTTTAGGTTGGCAGGATCTAGTTTCAGGGTCTAGGGGAGCCACCTAAATACTAGATTTAGGGGGTGTTTGAAGGACGGGTAGGGCCAATGGGCACCTTACCTGGTCTGTCTACACCCTTATTTATGCCTCCCTCCTGTGAGAGGGGGGGCAGAGTCCTAGCCCTGCTTGGAGGAGTTCCACCATCTTCAAGATGGTGGAGACTGAAAGATGTGCTTCAGCTGGCCTCCTGCACCTTAGGGGTGTAGTTGGCAGAGGTGGCCACACCTCTCATTCTTCCTAGTTTTTCCCGCCCAAACTGGGGGTCTAAACCAGGGGCTGCCATCTGCAGCATTAGGCAGCCTACCACCACATGTCTGGTGGTGGTAGGCTGCCTAATGCCAATCTGTGACCACACTAGGGTTGGTAGGTTTTCAGGGAGCACCTCTGAGGTGCCCTCTGAGTACATGTTTCAATAAATCCCACTCTGGCATCATTGTGGGTTTATTGAGAGGAGTAGTGTGGTACCAAACACGCCTGTGTTTAGAGAAGCCATCATGTATTCTCTATGGCTTCCCTGGCACTTAAAATATCTAAGAATAGACTTAAATATTGTAGAGGCATATCTGCTCATGCAGATATACCCACACCTGCGATATAGTGCACCCTGCCTTAGGACTTTAAGGCCTGATCGTTGAGTGACTTACCTATACCTTAGGCAGTGCTTGTTGGCAAGGCACACTGGCGGTGTGCCATGTCAACTTTGTGTCGTTTTTGACTGCACCAAGGCATGCAAGCTACAGTGGCATGGCCCTGGTGAAGGGTCCCTAGGGAACCCTCTTCAGTTCTTATGCCCTAGATACCAAGGGTACCATTTACTAGAGACTTACAGGGGGCTATAGTTGCCAATTGTGAAACAGTTTTAGGGAAGGAGTACTGGCACAGGGGACCTGGTTCGCAGGGACCATGTGCACTACAATCAAAACCACATTATTTTCCAGGTAAAAAGTGGGGGGCTAACCATGTCAAGAGGCACTTTATCACAACACCACACAAAGCAATTTCTGTCACATGTATTTGTTTTGACTTGCTGATTATGCCATCTCAACGTTGTTAACTAACACAGTCTGTCTTTTGAGAAGGCGTTCATAGTTGGCCCTGGTGTTGTGCCCTTCATGGTCTGAGGACTTAGGGTAGGCTGGAGACAACATTTTGTATGCAGAGATCCACAAAACATATGCTAAGAATCTGTTGGGGCTTATGACCATGCATATTCATGCTGCCCCACTTGCCAATCTAAGAAGGAAATCTTTGTATCATAACCTGGCCTTGCACAGAGACCAAGCTAAATAGCCAAATTAAAAAAGATAGCAGACCTAATTGAAACAATGGAGTCCCTCCAGTTGTCTACGTGAGCTTCAAATGTTTTGAAAGGTCTTCCTTTCCATCCCGATAGGCAACATTTTATGGTTAAAGAAGATGTTTTTTTTTTTACAGCTTGTTTGCTCCACAGTCTGCATCCTCTGATTTTGGGCTCTGTTCTGTTCAAGATCTCTTACATTAGTCTTCTTCAAATTATCGTTTTGAGCCTCAAGTCATTCCTACTTCAGTGCAGATTTGGGTCTGACCTTCTGGTCAACATTGTTACTGCTGTGTATGCCAAGAGCAGATGAAAGATATGTGCTCTAAGAAGACTACATATTGCTTCACACCTGTGAAATTTGAACTGCAGGACAGTTAACTGTGACCTAGAGGATTTTTTCGTCTATTATATTGTTCAGGTAAGTTTCCATATGACATGTCAGCAATTTGCCACATTTACCAGAATTTTAAATGTTCATAAGCTCCAACAACAGAATTCCTCTTGCCCCATTTGTGGTATTTGACAGCTTAGATTTTATGGTTGCCTTTTCTACAAATGTTAGATACCGTATTCCAGCAAGATATGGATACTTCGTCCCTCCCTATCATTGCTGAACTGAAGATTCTTCTTCTTAAAAGTAGTCCTCCTACACATGGGCTGTTTAACAGACATCATAGTCATTATGTGTTCTGTTATAAAGACTTGAGAAGGCAATCACTTCACTTAAATGATGTTCTAGTCATTTGATGATTACATTTAGCATCCATTAAACATTGTCCATGGAGTACTGCAGCATACTTTAGCGGAATAAATGAAATACGCTATGAAATACCACTTTGTTTACTAAGCAGTCAGTCTTCCATTTGAAACCGAATTTTCACTGGGATTTAAATGTAGTTGTTGCGTCACGTTGCACACGCCTTTGAAGCCAATAACCTCCTTTGACAGATTGACTTAAATAGGATACCACTTTTTAAAAGGACAACATACTACTTTCAGTCAAAAAGCTGGTTTAAATAGTTATTCTTTTTGTACCAAATGTTGTCGCAGAATTACGTTTAAATGAGGAAATAATTCTAGATCTGTTTCATCACATTCTGACCACCTGAAACATAATGGAGGCCTCCAGAACAACGACTTATTAGAGAAAGTGATCATTTGTTGATAAGGTGTGGAAATAGTTGAAGACATGCAATTTCTGAGTAGTAGTGGCATAAAGCATGTACAAATTCTGAGGCTCTCTCATTGAATGGGTGATTTCAACTCATTTATTAAAATGGGACGCCATGCACCATTATTAAATTCAGGCAAGTTGTCACTGTCAAAATACCATATGTAAGAAAGCAGGGATTATACATCTTTCAATGGTGTCCAAAAACGAGAATTTCTGAAGGACGTTGTGCAAGCAGTTTTCAGATTTTAGGTAGCCAAGTAGACATGCAACTGGCTGTAATCCTGCTGGCACATTCCCTAATAAGAGGTGTGCAAGAACGTTTTCTGCACAATTTCCCTGCGCTGGATGAGAAAATGGACTCCTTGAATGATGGGATGGCATAGAGACTTGCTGTTCTGTGTTGATGTGGAGAAAATGTTTAGAAATCTCACACATTCCAAGCAGTAGTCTAGAGGTATTTGGACTCACTATAGGAGAAATAGGTGTGAACGTGAGAATGTTGATTGTAATTGGAATTATTTCTGTGATAAGGTATGAAGATGCATAATTTTGTCAATATAGATGTTGGTAGGTGATAGACGATAAGAGATAAACCTCTTATGCAATTTGAAACTTTGAATCCACACTTCAGTCATGTCATATTTTATGGCTACTGTTTGTCCCTATATCATACATGCCTCACTTGGACAGCTTTATTGCTCCTATATTGCATTTGTGTAGTGTGTATGTCTTTTTAATGCTTAATTTAAAAAGTTTTTTTTTATATTTCTTCTGCTTACAAATAGTAAAAAAAAAAAAAACTACCTCAATAAATATAATAAAATGGACCCCTTAGCGGGTGTTATTTTTTCTGAAGCGTTGCCTGTTATTTTGAAAGTTCCGTTTGGTGAGTGTAACAGAAACTTCTGAACAAAAACTGTTAAAACAAATTATTTGTAAAATGTTGAGCAAAGGAGAAACAGTGATGGGTGGAATTCTTGAAATAGTCTCAGCCGCTACTGGTGGAAGCAGTTCATTTTAGGAAAGGTTTCATTTTCGTAAAATCAAGTAGCCGTTAGACTGTGTTACTAAACAATGTCCTGTTTTCAAGATGCATGTAACAGTATTCCTGTTTACAAGAGTGTCTGATAGTAACTTGATAGGAATTGTAATCTCTAAATGGTAAAAAGTGGTAAGATGCGAACTTCTAATCATAAGACACTTAAAATGAAACCATATTGAAAATGATAGTGATCAATTTATGTTTTTTGTTTCGTAGCATCATGAATTCTCTGGTAATCGTCTTATTCTTATCTGGAATGGTAGCCATGATAATGCTACGGACTTTGCATAAAGATATTGCAAGATACAATCAAATGGATTCTACAGTAAGTTACATTTTCCTGCAATACATAGTTTCCTGTTTGCTTTAATGGCCCACTAAAGAAAAAATACAAAATGTTTGCTTATTCGATGGATCAGTGTTAAAATCATAATGTATTCATTATGTTTTAGTCCCGGGAAATTATTTGATACGTTCATTCTGCTGCATAAGATCCTGGACATATAACCCCATTGAAGTGATGTGGGATCCTAGAACACTGAACATTTGCGCAGCCCTGAGTTATTCTTTTTATTCGTTGTGAGAAGATCCCTAACCAGCGTTGGCTTTATTTTTCTCCTTGTTTTTTAAAAATTTATTTTTATTGGCATTTCATAAATTCATACAACATTTGTAAACTCAGCACATATAAAAACTGTATCACATGAGGCTTGTGTCCAGAGACATCATTACTCTGGGTAGTTAATTTATAAAACAGAATAAGGTTGTATTAATATTAAACAGGCTGTATAATGCAAATCGATCCACAGATATAGTGTATAAATTCTATTGTGTCACTAGTACTTATGTAGTATTATTAAAATGCCATATTTAAAACCATGAAACTCGTTTAGAAGAGCAAGTTAATTATAAAACTAATAATTCTCCCATGGCTAAAGCAGAGGGGATGGCTGTGTTCAAAAGCTGAAAGATGAATAAGAGCGTTAATTGAGAAGAGGAAAAGGGGAAGTTTTGAAACATTCTGAATGTATTTTGTTCTTCTATGGTATGTTAAAAGCATGTATGGCAAAAAACTTATAATTTGCTGTTCCATCTCTGTCCAAGGACCGCGGGTGACCTCCTGCCATTCTCAAGCGGGTCATGTGTCATCTCTTCTAGTCTATGAAAATTCCTTGCATATTTCATCCCATTCCCTGGTAACAGGATATTTACCAAGGCCTCCTGTGCGGGACAATCATTCTGCTAGCCGTAAACCTTTTAACAGCTAACTTCCATTACCTAATATGTATCATCCAAAAGAAAAAAGAGGATTTTACATGGTCTAAATTTATTTCCAGGGCACAGAGACAAACTCTCATCCACTTATTTTCATATGGTTTCCTTCAGAATTCTTTCTATTGCCACAATTGCATACATCTTCATAATCTCCTGTAGGTGCATAGGTTAATTTTTGAGACCCAGGATCTCAAATACTACAACGGCAGAGAGATGAAAAAGCAGCCCTCCCTACTGGACTACAACATATGGAATCATTAAAAAGTTGTCTTGCAAGAGAAATAGTTCAGTGAACCATGGCGGAAAAAAGATTTTCTCTCAAAAGGCAAAAAAGTAGACTGTTGAAAAGCTGCGAACAAAACTTTCCAAGATGAAAAAAAGTCATCACTGGAAATAGATGCAATTGGCTATGGGAACCTGAAGTAGAGTTCTAGAGCATTGTAATGGCCCATATCGCCAGTATCTATAATATCTGCCCGTTTAGTTCCTACCTTACTGTTTCAGGCAGGGAGGGAGGCCTAGGAGATAGGCTTCTGGTGTAACTTAGTGCCTCCTACCAGTAACCGATTAAATTTTTGAATTCATGCCAGACCTGAGTAATGATGGGACATAACTACATGGTGTGATAAAAACCAGCTTTCTCTTATTTTTCTTGTTGTACTGCACAAAAAGCATTATTTTTCCCTTGTTAATTTTTTCTTTTTTATGGTGCATCTATTTTTCTTGTAATTTGCCTGAACCACACCTGTTCCATTGTTGTACCAATTAATTGTGTGTTATGTATGAAGGACTTGGTTGTTGTGTAAGTACCACTTGTATCTCAAAGCAGTATGTATAAGATATTTCTATAGTGCAAACATCGCCAAAAGGAAGTGGAACGCTGTACATGATTAAAGGCAAGCTTAAAGTTGAGGAAGAATAAGAGAGGAAGCTGTGTTGTAGATGGTTAGTGTTTTGGTGGATAATTATGACTGCAAAGCATTCATAAATAGCAATATTTCAGTGGACTGACTTATGCTAGGCTGTTGGTTCATGAGGGAAGAATACAAAAACAGTTTTGCAGATTCAGTTAGTATCTGCAGTTACATGATCTTTGTATACTTGCAACGTTCTTTGCATTTGGGAAATTAATATAGTTAGAAATGTAATTGTGATAGAGAAAAATACTGTTGACCTGGGGCCTGATTTAGATCTTGGCGGACGAGTTGCTCTATCACAGTTGTGACGAATATCCCACCTGCCGAAATATTAAGTCCATCAGATTTATATTTTGGCAGACAGGATTCCCATCACCGTTATGATGGAGTAACCCGTCCGCTGAGGACTAAATCAGGCCCTTAGTTTTTTGGCTTGGCGGTATCTGAAAAAGAGTTTTGGAAGGCCCTGCATCCTGATGGGTTGTCCCCTCATGTGCTTTGATTAAAAAAGATTCCCATTCAGGACACAATGCTCTCTGTGCAAGAGGGGTACTAACACTTTTGCTTTTTCCAGAGGAGCCCGATTCTCCATATTTGGCAATTAGTAATGCGGTAGTCATTACACACACATTTTTGATGCATTCATGTATATGGATTCAGATATCAGTCCAACAAAATGTTCTGGTATAAGTTGCACTCCATAGCCCAGACCGCCTTAACAATGATCATTACTTTGGCAGACATCCATGGATGAGGAATCTGTGGGGAAAAATATAAATTAGGAGAATAAGTAATTTACCTACGGTAACACTTTTTTTTTTTTGTGGATACTATATTTTCCCTAAGGTTTCTTATAGCCCTCCTGCCTTTTAGAGATGTTTCACATTTCATAAAATTATCTCTCCTTTATTTTATCACTTTATGTAGCTAATTCTTCTTTTTCCTTATTGCTTCTGTGGAACGTGGAAAACCAGGCACAGGTGGCACATTCATGGACCCACTATGTCATATGCGGATGATGTGAACCGATCTAAAATTGACACTGTAGCAATGCCACGCAGTGCCAGCTATTGCTGAATAAAAGAAAGACTGATTCTGTGCGACTCCCACATAAGATTTAACCATGTGGAATATATGAAAAGATATGTATCCACAAGAATATCAGTATCTAACTTTCTTTTGTATGCATTTTCATTCCAGCCTGCTATTGCAGGCAGTTTCAAACCAGGAGTCATGATCAAAGAATATGATCTAACCAGGAAAGTAATTTTTCATTTTTTCTTTTTGTTCGAGAGAATTTCTTTTGAGCGCAATCAAATTACCATTTTCAGACCTTAAAGAGGCTAGGACTTATGTGATCTTACTTGTCCTTGCATTACCTACAAATTATTTTCACCTTCATCAGAAGAATACCCAGGTGTTCGGACTTTGCCAGTAGCTCGAACTGCCATGGAAGCCAAAACACAGTACATCTGGTCAGAGAGGAGCAGTTGTTGCAGCCAAAACTGCATCATGGTGTGGAGAACCAGCTGGCTCATCACCCACCACAGTGACTGCCTCATAACTGCTTTGATGTAGTACTTTATCCTACCCACACAATTTTGGGGTAAATGGGTGTGAATGGCAGTCCATCTGGTAAAGTGATAGGGAATAACTTTGGGGCATTTGATCCTACAGATTGTTCAATTTGGTCATTTTCCAGTCGGTTGTTCTACTTCCTTGTCTCTTGTCTCATCTGGATGTTCAAGCCATGCTGAACAAGCATTGAAAATGCAATAGGTCTCGCCGTTGATTAAGTTAAAGCCATTTGCTTTACTAATGGTATTGTATAGCAAAGAAAATGGCTTTAACTTAATAAAAGGCGAGGCCTGTTGCATTTTCAATGCTTGTTGTCGTTTGCTCTCTTTCACTTTTACCTCTCACACATTCTTTCTCTTTCTTTTTCACACCTTTATTCCTTTCCACCCCCAACTCCAATTGTTCATCTTCTCGTCCCTTCACTTGCCACAATCTCTTCCTCTCTTTGTCTTTCGTTGTCACCATGATGAGTCCTCTCCCATTTAGGCCTTAGCTCCTCTGCCCCAAGTTGAAGGGAGTGCGGCAAAGACATCACTTCCACACTTGCAACAGGTTGCGATAGCAATGACAGCAATAACGCACATCTCTCAGGAAGCACGTGAAGCACAGGCAGCAGCAGTGCAAGCTTCACTCTAGTCCACTTCAGGTACTGCATAAGCAACTGAATTGCTAGCTTCGCAAACGCACGCGTATACGCACACAGTGACTGTATGTGCAGGACAGCAAATTTCTGTCTCATTGATAATGGGTACAGCACCAGCCACAGCAGGGCACCGTTCCTTTACACCAAACATGTTAAATATGGGCATAGGCAGGGCATGTTGTAGTAAACCCAAGATTTTAGATTTTGAAGTGTTATTGGAAAGCTGCATTGCTGCGTCATTGAGTCTGAGCTTCTTTGATGTGAGGACGCCCTTCTTTACTTCTTAACCTAACTACTTAAATGTGAAGCGTCCTTATGTCTATAGTTTCTTCTTGACACAAGATGTATTCACATTTAACAGGAACACCACAAGCAGCAGCACTACAAGCCTCCCCGGCTCGAGACAGATTGCGCGGCAACTGTTAACGCTTCCTTCACACACGCAGCACGCGCACACTCAGCACTAGCGCGCGCTTGTCATACTCATAAAGGCACTGCATGGGCATCCGCTCTGAAATCCACTCTTGCGCTGCACATGAAAAACGCTGGTGGCAGTTGAGCAGTCACTCTAGCCCTACAGGCACAGCACACAAATCAGCAGTGGAAACATGACTAACAAAACAAGCACAGCCTTAGCGGTTGTGGCACACTAAACAAGAAACCCACGAGCAACAGCTGCACAAGAATCCCACACTTAGCTGGTGGGGCACTGGCAGCAAGCAGCAGCGCGAGCCCTTTTCACAAAGCAATAAAAGCAGGGGCAACAGAAAGGCAAGCCTTCCTTACAACAAGTGCTGGGGCAGCCTATGACGATTACTTTTGGCTTTTTCTGCCGTCCCACTTGGACGGCCTCGCCTGCTTTCCTTCTGAAGTAAAAGGTTTCTTATCTTTATGGGGCCATGTGTTTGGCCCCATAAAGATAAGAAACCTTTTACTAGGTGGCCCAATTATACAGCAGAGCCATTCCCTATCTGGTACTTGCTTACCTTGATAATGAGGCCTGCATTCTGCAGAGCCTCAAGGACCTTTCCAAGGTGGATCAGGTGATCCTGCCTAGTGGAGCTATGGACAGCAATATCATCAAGATATCTTGCACTAAAAGACTCCAGCGCAGCAGAGACTTTATTCACCAGCCTTTGGAGGGTGGCAGGGGTATTCTTTAAACTAGATGGTATTAATGTAATTTGATAATGTCCATCTGGGATCGAGAATGCTGATTTTTCTTTTGCTTCAGAGGTCAGACCAATCTGCAAGTACCTTGATGTGAAATCAAAAGTATTGCAGAAAAGACTAGCCCTAGCCTGTCAATATGTTCATACGCAATTGGGCGTGCATCTGTTTTAGTGACAGTATTGAGACCTCTATAGTTCACACTAAACCTCAGTTCTGGTTTACCATCCTTGGAATGAGGATTGGGGACTAAGACCACTAGACTGACCCAGGGATTTTGAGAAGGCTCCATCACCCCTTGCTCCAGCATCTTGCTGATTTCAGCCCTGATGCTTTCCTTGACTTGGTCAAGCTGTCTGTACAGTTTACTTTTGGCAGGCATAGTGTCACCACGGTCCATGTCATGTACACACCAGTTACTCTCACTAGGGGTAAGCGAAGAGCACTCAGAATACTGAACTAGGACTTGACTGCAGTCAGCTTGCTGTTGGGGCAGAGAGGGTTTCTGAAATGACCACTATATCAACTGACCCATTATTAGGACTCTGGGAGAGGAGTTCAGGGAGTGGCTTCCTGATCCTCATTAGTGACCTTGATCATGGCCACATCAGCCCTTTCATGGAAAGGTTTTAGGCTGTTCATGTGGATGACCCTGTGAGGCTTCCTGCTAGTGCCTAGCTCAACCAGGTAGGTGACCTCACCTTTGCTTTCAAGGATAGGGTAAGAGCCACCCCATTTGTCCCGGAATGCCCTGGAAGCCATCGGCTCTAGTACCCACACCTTCTGCCCTGGTTGGAATTCCACCAGTGCAACATTTTGGTCTTACCAGAGGTTCTGGACACTTCGGTGGCCTCAAAGTTTTTGAATGCTTTCTCCATGTACTTGGCAATCCTTTAACGTAGGCCAAGTGAATAGTCCACTATTTCTTGTTTAAGCTCTTTGAGAGGTCTCTCCCAGCCTTACTTTACTAGACAGGATAACCAAACAGAAGTTCAAAGGGGGGAAAACCTACTCCTGTCTGTTACTTCTCTGTAGGTGAAAAGCAGGGATGACAAAAAGGACATCCCATCTCCTTCTGAGTTTTTCTCGGAGTCCCATGATCATGCCTTTCATGGTTTTGTTGAATCTCTCAACTAAACCATGGGTTTGTGGATGATATGGGATAGTGAACTTGTAAGTCACAAAAAATTCATACCACCTATCCTTTAGGAAGCCAGACATGAACTTACTATCTGTCTGACATAATCTCCTTAGGGAAGCCCACTAAGCAAGAGGGCTCTGGCAACTGCAGGAGCAGTGACCATCCTAAGTGGAATAGCTTAAGGGTACCTGGTGGCACGATCCATTACCACCCGTATGAAACTGTTCCCTGATGGTGTTGGTGGGTGCAGGGGGGCAACAATGTCAAACCCTACCCTTTCACAGGGAAGCCTAACCACTGGGTGTGGAATTAAGGGGACCTTTGGGTGGTTAACTGTCTTACCACTGGCTTGACAGTTAACACAGGAGTTAAAAACTCCATCTTCTGGGACATACCTTGCCAGTAGGAGTGGGTGACTAACCTACTACAAGTTTTGTTCTGGCCAACATGCCCAGGTAAGGGGATGTCATGAGCGAAAGAGTTAAAAATCTACACTGCTAGGACACTGACACTCTCCTAGTGGCACCAGGTTGGGGTCTCTGGCCTCAGTGTATAGGAGTTCCTCCTCCCAATAGGTTCTGTGGGAGACACTGACCTCTCCCTTTTCCTGGTCAGCATCTTGCTGTCTCAGGCTCTCAAGAGTGGGACAGGGCCTCTGCCCCTGACACAGATCTTCTCTAGAGGGCCACCCTGGACCCTTGAGCTCTGTTGTGTAAGGCCCAAGTTCCTGGGGCTCAGTTACCTCTGGGTCTGACAGTTCTTCTCCCTGAGGAGAGGGGACCTTAGTTTGTTTCCAAGTCTTCTTGCCTTTTCTCTTGGCTCGTTGGGCCATTATTCCAGGCTTCAACTCCTCTTTTTCACCCTGGGCTTTGCATTGTGCTCTTGTTTTTACACATACCCAATCACGTATACCTAGCATGACTGCATGGGTTTTTCTTTTGACCTCAGCCCAAGCTGAGGACTCCAGATCATTTCCTAGCAGACAGACTACAATAATTACAGAAGATAACACCACCTTCTTTTGTCCAGTAACCCCTCCTCATTCGAAGGACGGACCTTAGTCTGGTTATCAGCGTTGAGGACTCTGAATGTCTCACCAGTCAGACACTGTCCTAGGGATATCAGTTTCTCAGTCACCATAGTGCCACCTTGTAACATCCAATAAAATAAAATATGGCTCTTTGTAGCTGTGTTCCAGATGTAAATTTATTGTTGAGATGAAGTCACACCATACACAGATGCATATAATCAGGATAGTAGAATCCAGTAAAGACCCCACCGGGAGCATCCACCCTGCTGCTCATCCTCCAAGAAAACCGACAAGTACACTTAAACATACACAGATAGAACAATACATGACATCATAGAGACTGGCTGAGCAGCAGAGAACAAGCCACTGAAAAAGGACAAAGAGGAGGGAAAGCAGGATACAACACACCGTCCCCCTTAACCGAAGCAATGAGGGAGAGAGAACAGAAAGTAGAGGAGCAAAAGAATGACAGAACATCAAACATATACACCCTCTTCGCAAAGTAGGAAGAAGAGGTTAAAGCATAACACAAGAAAAATGTCATCACGAGCAAAAATGGAAGCAAAATAAAGAATGCCCCCCACAGAATTGCACACCTCAATAGATATTGAGCAATATATGGCTCATCAGCAGTAAGTATGACAAAATTGAACACCTCAAAAGAGATTGACCACCTAAGTGGTGGTTCAGCACAAGCAAGCATAATAAAATAGAACACCTCTAAAGAAGTAGAGCACCGAAGTGGTTCAGCATAAGTAAGCACCAACATATTTGAGCCCCTCTATGGCTCATCACCAGTAAGCATAAATAGAATTGAGCATCTCAATAAGAATTAACACCTCTAGCAAAGTAGAGCACATAAGTGGTTCACAACATGTAAGCATAAACAGAACTGAGCACCAGCGGCTCATCACCAATAAGCATAAAAAGATCTGAGCTCCTGTACGGCTCTTCATAAAACTGAACACCTCCTAATAAAATAGAGCATCTAAGTGGTTCATCAGATATAAGCACCAATAAAACTGAACACTTCCACGGCTCTTCATAAACACTGAGCACCTTTAACGCTCTGCATAAAACTGAACACCTCTAAGTAAATAGAACATTTAAGTGGTTCATCACAAGCAAGCATCAATAAAATTGAACACCATTACAGAAATAGAGCACAATTATGCATAGATAAAATCAATTACTTCAGCATTGCATCACAAGAAATTCAAATAGAATTCAGGACTAGTAAGTATGACAAAATAAACTTATCACCAGAAATCAAACCTTGAGCTCCTCAATAGAAATTGAGCATGTGAATGGCTCACCACCATAAATTAGGATGCCTAGCAATGAGCACTCCCAGTACCTTTAAAGAAATTCTGAAAACTAACATATATGCAATAACCTGCATAGAGCATTACATTGAAGGTAACTAAAGAGGAGAAATATGTCATCATGTAAATAATAAGCATGTATAACAAAGCAAAGAAAATATTCAAACAGGAAAACAGCAAATGTTTTTCCACCATGGATACATCTGGAGAGAAAATTCGCCAGTACTCAAACCTAGTACTCAAGAAATCCGTAGTAGTGCACATTGAAAATTTTATAATGTAAGGCCAAAATCCCAAACGCTCTGTTTGTTCCAAGGACGGCGTCACATAGAAGATTCAATCTCTCATGGAAAAGTATTGCAGTACAGTATTTAAACATGAGAGGAAGCGGCATGCTGGTAAAGTTAGAAAAGTTCCATGTGAAGCTTCTTGAAAGTGACAAATAAAAACACAAAAATTCGCAACACAAGAGGCCTTACTGAGTAAGTGGGAGTGCTGCACGCTAATCTAATCTTCCTCCGGAGATAATCAGGTCCATATTATCCAGGCTTGTCCCACGGTGTGGCTTTTGGTCTTTTTAGCCGTGCAGAGTCCTTGAGGAAATATGACAACAAGAGGTTTTTATGTATTCCTCAAAAATGGCGGCATGTTGACGATGCAGGGCCGGTGGTTCACGGTGTGTCAGTGCAGCTGGGCGTAATACAACCATGCAGATCATAAGTCCAAGGCGTCACACAAGACGGAGAAGCACGAGAGCACGTAAGGTACACAAGCTCAATGTGTGATTTAAATGTAATTCAACGTCCCGCTTCACCAGCTCCATCCCCATAGTTGACCCCCTCCCTCAGCCCTGGGCAAATTGTTCTCCCAGTCCCGGATCAGTTTCCCTCCCCCTCTCTGGATTTCTTTGGATGGTTGGGGTTCCCCACTTGAGGAGCACGTGTCGTCATTTTCGATCGTGGGTTGCCTTGCGGGTGTGGTTTTTTGTTGTTGTGTTGTATAAAACGAAACCGTATTGTGGGTTCAGAGTTATGTGGCCCACGTTGTTGATACCTCCTGCTTTATCGTCTATGCAAAGCCAAGTGCCTTATTGTATGTATGTCATTTGCTTTTGTCACTTTAGCGGCCGGCCGGAAGGTTGTAGGCCCATACTTGTATATATTTGAGATTGCAATAAACGGTTTCAAAAAAAAAAAAAAAAAAATGTAATTCAACGGCTTCACAACAGTTTAAATTCGTAGGCAAGCCAAATAACAAAACAGAATATTACTTGCGTTGCCCAAAACACCTCAGAGCACACATAAATCACCAATTTACACAAATTGAAACAGTCTGAAGTTCCCAAACCCAGATATTTTGAAATAGTTCATCCTCATAAACGTGAAAGCCATCTCTTCACTTAAACTGCCAGTGCACAACCTCCAAGGTACCGAAACACGGAGTCGATGCAGGCACACTTTAATTTTAATTGCAGGTTGTAAAAGTCCAAGAAGCGCTTTTGTAAACAGGAGACCTTTAAACAGCAGGTTGGCACAAGGAGCGCAGGCACACCAAGAATAGTCAGCAGTAGAAAAATGACTCGTATGTAAGCTGACTCACCGGCAGAAGGCAAGGTTGTCCTTTAGATATGTGCCAGAGGTTATTGCAGATAATTAGAAGTAAAGTTGCTTCAGTAAAGGTTACATAATGCTCTGGGCTGAGGCTGTCGGTTGGATGCAGACACCAGTGGGGTACCCAGAGGCAAGCAGGAATATTTTAAATGTGTTTCTTCTTCTCTTAAGCTGCAATAAAAATTCTTTAAATGGGTCCTTTTCCGAATCGTCGCCAGTGTAACATCCAATAAAATAAAAGATGGCTCTTTGTAGCTGTGTTCCAGATGTAAATTTATTGTTGAGATGAAGTCACAACATAGACAGATACAGCATATAATCAGGATAGTAGAATCCAGTAAAGACCCCACCAGGAGCAGCCACCCTGCTGCTCAGCCTCCAAGATAACCGACAAGTACACTTGAACATACACAGATAGAACAATACATGACATCATAGAGACTGGCTGAGCAGCAGAGAACAAGCCACTGAAAAAGGACAAAGAGGAGGGAAAGCAGGATACAACACACCTGCACCTGTATCCCTCAGTGCTTCAACTTTAACCTCATTAATATGTGGCTGTTGTCTGTATTTCTCCAAGTTACTGGGCTAGACAGCCAAGGTAGTTACATCCACCTTGTCCTGTTAGACTAGAGTTGCTTTAGTGTCCTCTTTGGCATGGTCAGGGCACTCCTGTGGTATCATCTGGAGACTTACCACTGCATTTGGAACTGTAGGTGCACTAGGGGGGTTCTTTTAGAGCTAGATACGGTCTCCAGTTTGGTGCCTATTGTCTTTGCAATTAAAGCATCAAGCCTTCTTTGGATCCCAGTTCTTACCTTGTACCCAGCCCTGGTTTGTGTATTGTCGGGGTCCACTCTCCTAAAAGAGTTTTTAGGGGCCTTTAGAAGACTCTGTGGTCAGCCTCTTTTCCTAGTTCTTGTCGAGAGGCTGAACCTACGTCCACCAAGTACTGATGCAATTTTTCTGAGACACAGTTACTTAATGGATACTCTTTCATAATAAGATTATAAAGCCCATCATAGTCTTGCACATTACCATTTAACCGGCCACCTAGTGTTTTGACTGAGAAGTCAGCAATATCTACCCAGGTCTGACTCGACGTTTTAAGAGTTTACCTGCATCTGATCCTGTGCTCAGTGATGAGTCCAAAGCCCTCAGTCAGGGTATACTTCATGAGGTTATAGTACACAGCACCTGTCTCACCCAGGATCAGGCGCCTATCCCTGCAATTTCCTGAAATCATCTCCCAGAGTATAGAGCCCCAATACTGCTTGCTGAGTTCACTCATTCTACTAGTCCTCTCAAAGGCAGTAAACCATTTGGTGATATAATCACCCTTTGTTTATTTGTGGACAGTCCCTTTGGGGAGCTTAGGCTCTATAGCTTCATATTTCTCCCTATTTATAACTTTTCTGCCATCAGAGATGGGTCCTAGGCCTTTCTCACCTATTTCCTTTTCTATACCTAAGAGTTTGGTCTCTAAGGCTATCCTCTTTGCTAGTTTTTGAAGATCAGCATCCTCGCAGTCTTCTTCTGGGGTGCAACTAGTAGTGCTCCCAGTGGTGTTACTATTAGTAAGATTGCTGATGGAACCCTCATCCTCTTCAGCATCCACTTTCCCTGGGTCACTGTTACCGCAGTCATGGTTTAAAAGTATTAGCGCTAGGGGGGTGTCATTGACTAGGAGAATTGGCGTCTACTGAGTTAGCGTCAGTGTTCACTTCCTGTGTATCATTGTGGTGCAATAGGTTAGGGAAAACACCCTAGACCCTCCAAACATTGCTCCACAAGGCCAATCAAGCTATGAATTTTTATCCTTTGCACATGCTCCAATATTAAATGCAAATTCCACGCGTATTAGGTGCACACAAAAGGAATAGGAGTAATGTCTTTTTTGTCTTTTCTTTGACAAAGAAAAGACAAAGACATTACTCCTATTCCTTTTGTGTGCACCTATTACGCGTGGAATTTGCATTTAATATTGGAGCGTGTGCAAAGGATAAAAATTCATGGATTTAAAGTAGTTGGGACCTTTTTAGAAATTTAAAAACATTTCTAAGTAGACTTTGTAAAATCGGCTAAATAACTAAAATACTTTTAAATTCTAAACATTTTGGAATGTGGGGCTTAGCACACAGCCCTAACAGTTAAGTTAAGCAATTTAGAAAAAGAAATTGAAATAGACAAAAGCTATTTGTAGCCAAAGACCATTTTGGATTCTTTAGTGGAATCGCTTATTAACCGAGTGGTACAGCAAATGTCAAGTCTTGTATCCCACCACTGCCCCACCAATGTAGGAAGCCTGGTTCTTTATATAGTATACCAAAAAGAGGCATACTGTGCAGAGTCCAGGTATCCCCTATAAGTGGACCGGGGCTTGCTCTAGCAATCCCAAGGTGGTGGTGGCAGCTGGCGAGCAGCCACTTGCCCTGGACACTAGTTTTAGCTTGTTTTTCAGGGGGCATCTCTAAGATGCCCTCTGTGTGCATTTTTCATTAAATCCCACACTGGCATCAGTGTGGGTTTAATGTGCTGAAAAGTTTGACACCAAACTTCCCAGTTTTCAGTAAAGCCATTATGGTACCGTGGAGTTTGTAATGACAAACTCCCAGTACCATATACTCTTGATGGTATTACTGCACTTACAATGCCTAAGAATTTGGCTTAAACACTGTAGGGGTACAGGGCTCATGCACCTGTAACCTCTCCACTGGTATAGTGCACCACGCTAGGGGGGTGGCTGACCTATGCCAGGGCAGTTGGTTGTAGTCATTGCACACAGATGTGTGCCATGTCAACTCTTCACTTTGTTCTGCACCAAAACACGCAGCCTGCAATGGTAGTGTGTGTGTGTGTTGAGGTACAGGGCATCTAAGGGTAGCACAATAAGCACTGTAGCCCTTAGTCCTTCCCTGGCCACAGTTCCCTTGGTACCTGTGGTACCATTTACAAGTGACTGACCTGTGGCCAAAGAGTGCCAATTGGGTTTCGTTTTCAATGCAGTTTAGTTAAAGAACATAGGCCCTGGGTACCTGTTTGGCAGGAACCCAGGCACACTCAGTCAAAGTACATCAGCAGTTTAGCAAAAAGTGGTGGCAACCATGCAAAAAGAGGGCACTTTCTTACAGATCCACATCAATTTATAAAAATAAAACTTATCTTTATATAACTTTATGCACCAAGATCCAGGCAAAAATTGGGGGGGGGGGGGGCCTTGTCAAAAAGAATCACGTGCTTACATTCACCACATGACATTAGAAATTGAATGGACCCCAAATCTGGAGCTCTTATCCCAGTATCCTTTCGTACACAAGTGGATACCTCCAATATGATTTCCATGCACACAATTGCCTATGTTTAAATGAGAAAAACACCTATTTCTTACTGTAGTGATCGATGTTACACTGCGGAATAGTTATATAATTTTGCCCACCTGAAAGTCTGGATATACGTATTTCATATCGTGGTATAACGTTGTCAGAGGCGGTTCCTCAAGGTCATTTGTTTTACAGCAGGTTTAGTTTGCAACTGTTCAAGCCTAGCATGGGAAACCTTAGCATTCACAACAGTGATGGTGGCGGTTACCACACTTCTCACGTTCGGGGGGGAGTTGCTGCCTTTGTCTCCTCTTCCCCCCCACACACATGATCCAGGAGGCAGACTTCCCCCTTCTTCCGTTGAGTTGTTGTATTTACTGGGGGCTTGTAAATACTTCATGGACAGAGCAAGCCACATCAAGATCAGTATATGTGGAAGATTGGGATACCTATATAGACACCCATCTTTGATTTCCTCAATCCAGTCAATGTTTGTCATCATTCCTCAACTGTTAAAGGACAATGACAAGGCTTCAGTAATGTGGTAGGTTATTTCAGTTGAGTTGCGAACAGCAGATCACTGAGCAGGCTTACCGCTTTTATTTAAAAGACGAAAGGGATAACTAGCTGCTAGCTGTTCAACATGATCTGAAAGAGACAAGTTAGTGATAGATTCTTTACCTTCCATAGATTCCTTACCTTAGAATTACCCCCAGGCGTCAGACTGGATCCGGAGAGTTTTCGTCCGCAGTACCCCTGTGCGTCGGAAGGTGGCGTCGTACGGCTCCACGTCCGTCGTAGGCGTTGTGATTGCCGAGATGACGTTGTGGCAGCAACGTAGACTCTGCCCTCGCGCGCTGACGTCAGTTCTTTCATTTTCCACGCCAGCAAGCTCAGATCTGGAGAGAGCGGTACCTCCAATCAATTTTTGACTGAGTCTTTGGGGACTTTTGGTCTCTGTTCTTTTGAGTCTGGTGTATAGGGATGCCTGTTTCAAGTCTTGTGAGGCTTGTCCCCGCATGATGTCAGTGACGGACCCACACCGCGAGTGTCTCTACTGCCTGGGGTGCTACCACGACCCCTCGTCGTGCCCTGACTGCCGGGCCATGGCTCCGAAAACTTTGCAGGAGCGGTCCCGAAAGTTGCTTGAGGCCCGGGCCGTTCAAGGTCCAGGTCCCGTGGGAGGTCGAGGAGCCGCCACCATCGTTGGACGAAGTCTTCCCACTCGGGGTCAGGTAAGACGAAGCACAAGAAGTCGAAGAAGCGACATCACTCTTCGCCTAGCCTGTCGCGCGACACGGCTGAGGGTGGTCCCACCCCCTCGGCTCCGGCGGAGCCTATGCAGTTGCCAACTGCCTACCTGCCCTTTCTGGGACGGTCGGCGACTGGCTCAGCTGCAGGAATTTCTGTCAGCCATGGCCCACATTTTTGGCCTGTCTGGCCCCGCAGGCACGCCTTCGGTCCCCGCGGGTGCGACTGGGGGTCCTCGCCCTTCTTCGTCGCCGGCTCCGGCCCCGACGTTGTCGACGGCTCCGGCCTCAGTGCCGCGAGACCCCCATGGATCCATGCCAATGTCAGTTGACCTCATACGACCTCCACCGACATCGAGGTCTACGGCACCGCCACTGGCATCGGTCAACGCCATCCCCTGCTTCCACCCCAACATGGCAATGGCGCCGGACCGGTGTCGATCGATGCCAATTCCGACGCCGATGGGGAATTTCTATCCCTTTCTCCATACTCCTTCTTTCCCACCTGCCCTGCAGGTTACGGAGGACAGGGAGGACTGGGCAGAGGAATTGGAGGATGCAGGTAATCTGGAATTCTCTCCAGAACCTGGCGCACTGTCTCCTTCTACCATTGGATGCGGAGGAGGGTGGTGCTTTTTCAATGGTGTTGCGTAGGGCGGCGGAGGCTCTCCACCTCGAGCTCCCTACAGTGGCCATCAGGACTAACCTCCTGACAGAAGTGCTTCGGCCGGCGGCTTCCGCAGCGGAGCCGCGGCTGCCCTTTAATGATGTGCTTTCGGACGTTCTTTTGGGCACCTGGTCCAGGCCCAACACAGGGGCTCCTGCGGATAGGAACGTAGCCCGATGCCATCGCCCGGCCCTGGGTGACCCCTTTTCCTCTTCCAAAACCCTACCCCTGAGAGCTTGGTTGTCCAAACCTGCGTCCCCGAGCACATTCCCTTCCCCACCTCCGGACAGGGAATCCAAGAAACTGGAGCAGTTTGGGAAGATTTTCTCTTCCGCCAGTTCAGGGTTGCAGTCTGTGAACACCACATGCCTCTTGGGCCGTTATTCCCACTCTGTGTGGGATACGGTGGCGCAGGTGCTGCCTCAGTGTCCGGAGGAGGCCTGGACGGTGCTCTCCCAAGCTATTGCTGAGGGGAGAGATGTAGCCAAGTTCACGTTTCGTTGGTGCCTTGACATCGCTGGGTAGAGTGATTTCCACTACAGTGGCGCTATGCCGTCACACCTGGCTGAAAACGACTGGCTTTTCTGGGGAAGTCCAGAACACTCTGATAGACATGCCTTTTGATGGCACTCGTCTTTTTGGCAACAAGGCAGACAGTGCGTTGGAGTGTTTTAAGTCCTTGGGCTTTTCGGCCACGCGCACTCCTTCGGCTTCTGCTTTTTACTCCTTTCGTGGCCAAGTAAGGGACGCCCAAACACGTTTGTTTCAAAACCACAGGCCTGCGCAGCAACAGTCTCAGCGCAGCTGCGGACGTGGGACCCGCCGAGGTGTGTCATGGGACCAGCGGGTGGGTCAGTCCACCACTGCCTCCAAACCTTCCTAGTCCGGTGTTTCAGGCCCACCAAACGCGAGTGGACGGCAGGATTCGCCATCACCTCCCCCACTGGCGCACCATCACTTCGGACAGGTGGGTTTTACAGATAGTCTGAAGGGGCTACTCCCTCCCCTTCGAGACTACCCCTCCAGCCATGCCACCTCAGTACCACCGCATGTTGGGGGATCACTTGGCACTTCTCCAGCAGGAAGTTGCGGCCCTCTTGGCCAAGGGGGCCTTCGAGCGTGTTCCAACGCCAGAAGTAGGTCGTGGTTGTTACTCCCACTACTTCTTGGTTCCAAAGAAGGACAAGGGCCTGTGTCCCATCTTAGACCTTCGGAATGTCAGTCGCTTCCTCTGGAAGGAGAAGTTCAAGATTCTCACACTTGCTCAGGTCTTGTCTGCCCTAGACTCGCAAGACTGGATGGTAGCATTGGATTTGCAGGACGCTTATTGTCATAGCCCTGTCCTGCCGGCCCACCGGCGTTACCTGTGGTTCACGGTAGACCACGAGAACTTTCAGTTCACCGTGCTCTCTTTTGGCCTTACCAGCGCTCCTCGGGTGTTCTCGAAAGTGATGGCTGTGGTCGCAGCTCATCTGCGCAGATCAGGGGGTTTCAGTCTTCCCCTATCTCGACGACTGGTTGTTGAAGGCGGGCTCGCCCCTGGCAGTCGTCTCCCACCTCCAGACTACGGACAACCTCCTGCATTTGCTGGGGTTCTCCATCAACATGCCGAAGTCCCACCTGATTCCCTCTCAGAAGCTCCTCTTTATCGGGGTGGTTCTGGATACGGCGCAGTTTCGGGTTTATCCTCCCGAACAGCGAGTCCAGCACATTCAGGCTATGATTCTGATCTTTCGGCCCTTGTCCTGGGTTTCGGTCAGGGTGACCTTGAGGCTGCTGGGCCTCCTGCATCCTGCTGACCAATCATGCCAGACGGCATATGCGGGCTCTGCAGTGGGACCTGAAGTTCCAGTGGGCGTAGCATCGAGGGGACCTGTCCGAGTACGTTTAGATCTCGGTGGGCACTGCACGACAGTTGCAGTGGTGGTTTACGAACCAGCATTTGGGTCAGTGGCAGATCACACCGGAGCACACAGTGGTGACGGATGCATCCCTCCTGGGATGGGGCGGCCCCATGGGAGAGGCGGAGATCAGAGGCCTCTGGTCTCCGGCGGAGTCCAGGCTCCATATCAACCTTCTGGAGCTCCGGGCGATCTTACTTGCACTGAAGGCATTCCTTCCCTCTGTCAAGGGGAGAGTAGTGCAGGTGTTCACGGACAACACCACATGTGGTACTGCAACAAGCAAGGCGGGGTGGGGTCGTGGACCCTATGTCAGGAGGCTCTGCATCTCTGGACATGGCTGGAACGTTCAGGCATTTCCTTGGTGGTTCAACATTAGGCAGGTTCTTTGAACTCCAGGGCGGACGAAGTCAGCCGCTGGTGTGCATGATGGATCACGAATGGCGTCTTCACTCTGAGGTGGCACAAGGTCTCTTTCAACATTGGGGAGAGCCTTGGTTAGATCTATTCGCCACCGAAGAGAATACGCAATGTCAGCAGTTCTGTGCGTTGGAATTTCCGAGGCGGCACTCGCTCTGCAACTCTTTTCATCACGAGTGGAGTTTGTCTTTTGTATGCCTTTCCGCCTATACCACTTCTACTCAGAGTGCTGAAGATCATGCACGACCGGGCCCAAGTCATTCTTGTGGCCCCACTGGGCTCCAAGAGTTTGGTATCCCGAGCTACTCAGTATGAGCATGGATCCCCCGATCCGATTGCCTCTTCGGGAGTATCTTCTGTTGCAGCAGCAGGGTGCGGTCCTTCACCCGAACCTGTCTAGCCTCCACCTCAATGCGTGGAGATTGAGCGGCGACAGTTGATGCCATTTGACTTGCCTCCTGAAGTCTGTGATATCATTCTGGCAGCCAGGCGTCCCTCCACTAAATCAGTATACGCATGCAGGTGGAACAAATTTGTGGCATGGTGCACAGCAAAGGCTGTGGATCCCCTTTCTGCCCATCTTTCCAAATTCCTTTTGTTCCAACTTTCTTTGGCCCGGCAGGGCTCTGCTCTGGGCACTATTAAGGGCTACCTTTTTGCAAATTCTGCCTTTCTCAGGCTTCCTGATCAGCCCTCTCTTTTCAAGTCCCCTGTCGTATGTAGATTTCTCAAAGGCATTACTCACCTTCTCCCTCCTATTCAGTTTGTGATGCCACAGTGGGACTTGAATCTGGTTCTTACGGATTTGATGTGCGCTCCTTTTGAGCCGCTTCACAACTGTCCTCTTCGTTTACTAACTTTGAAGACTGCTTTCCTGGTTGCCATCACCTCCGCTAGGCGCGTGAGTGAGCTCCAGACTCTTTCCTATAAACCTCCTTTTCGGGCTGTTCATCCGGACAAGGTTGTGCTCTGCACTCCTCCTTCCTTCTTGCCAAAGGTTGTTACTTCCTTCTACATCGGGCAAACTATCGCCTTGCCCACTTTCTTGCCGCCTCCACACCCTTCCAGAGAGGAAGAGAGGCTCCACCGTCTGGACCCAAAACGTGCGCTCTCATTTTACCTAAATCGCACACAACAGTTCCGGGTGTATGACCAGCTCTTTGTTGGCTACGTAGGTGCCAAGAAAGGGCGGGCTGTACACAAGAGGACTATCTCCCGCTGGGTCGTCTTGTGTATAAAAGCCTGTTATTCTCTGGCTAAAAAGGAACCTGCTGTGGGGTTGCGCGCCCATTCTACCAGGGCGACCGCAGCGACTACTGCATTGGGACGTGGTGTCTCCCTGCAAGACATCTTTCAGGCAGCCACATGGGCCTCGCTGCACACTTTTACTAAGCATTATTGCCTTGACAGCCAAGTCCGGAGAGACAGCTTCTTTGGCCGTACTGTTCTTCGTGACTTTCTGGTGTGATCTTGGTTCGCAGACCCACCACCGGGGTTGGTATTGCTGGGGTATGTATTCCACGGTAAGGAATCTATCACTAACGTGTCTCTTTCAGATGCACAAGTCACTTACCTTCGGCAACGATATATCTGTAAGAGACATTAGTTGGTGATAGATTCCTTACCGCCCCACCCATCCTCCCCGTTCTGCGAACTGATTTCTCGGGTTAAGGTCATCCCTTTCAGGGCCCTAGTTTCAATGCACCAGTGGTCAGTATCTTGCAAGGCTCTGCGTTCCTGGCATGGAAAGCCATGTACAGAACTGACGTCAGCGCGCGTGGGTGGCATCTAAGTAGCTGCCGCGACGTCATCCCGGCGATCACGACTCCTACGACGGACGCAGAGCTGCATGACGCCACCTTCCGACGCGCAGGGGTACTGCTGACACAAACTTTCTGGATCAAGTCTGGCGCCTGGGGGTAATTCTAAGGTAAGGAATCTATCACAAACTAATGTCTCTTACAGATATATCGTTACCGAAGGGAAGTAACTTTTGCATTTGTTCCGCAGTTTCCCTAAATATTCACGCATTAGCTTAAAAACAGACATAGAGAGAGAGAGAGAGAAAGAGAGAAGCATATGTGCATGTTACCATATGCTTTTATCAACTGCCATTGGACATGTAGTCATGTGCTTAAAATATAATTTGCATGTATTTCCAAGCTGCTTATTGGCATACTAATTTTGATAACTCATACCGGTCATTTACATATCTGTGTTGGTAAATGTAGTTATTCCGGTGGCATCCTATACAATCTCCAGTGCACTACTTATGTTACTATCACTAAAGAACTTTGTTCAACCTGCATTAAATGTATCATTTGTTCCTGTTCCAGGAAGATGCCCAGGAAGAATTTGGATGGAAGCTGGTTCATGGTGATATTTTCAGGCCACCCAGAAAAGGAATGCTGCTGTCTGTTTTCCTGGGCTCTGGCACCCAAATCTTAATTATGACTTTGATAACTCTCTGTAAGTATTCTAAAAAGAAGTACTCTCCAAGTGTGAAAGTTAATATAATGTTTGTACCTTACATAATTGTGTTTCTCTAGTGTGGAAATGTAATAATAAATCTTTCTTGAAATTGCTGTAGATAACTGGAAAAGGGCCATACTTTTTTAATCCTTTATTAAATTATATTGCATTTTTGGGTGATGGGAGTAATTGGGCGTTTAAGGGTAGACTCAATCAGTTGCCAGATTACTATTATTGGTGCATGCTATACCGCCGATCTGCTTGCGATTTACCATTTGGTTGTATCTAGGCCGAAAGCTACTTTATATGGCAGATTTGTTTTAGTGCACTTCCCTGCTCACATGTTGCCTCCCTGACTCTGTTCAGTTTTGCTTCGGGTTACCGTCTTTGTGAAAAATGGAAAAAAATTAATTTGCAGTTGTTTCACTTGTTTAATCTTTTTGAGATAGTCTATGGTTCCTTTTACAAACAGAATGTGTGCAGTTTTATGAATAATAACCAAGGTAACTATGCGTTGTGTACCAGAGGAGCACCAGAGATGCCTCATACTGTTGACAAAGATCTTAAAAAGAACCTACAGTTCCTCACCGGCTCATTGTCCACGAAGGGTTACTTACAACTGTTTTCATATGCTTTCCCTACTTGCTTATTTACCTTCTGCATATCAAAACTGTATCCCTTGTAAGAGTCCTTTCAGAAAGCACCCGTAGCCATGCAGATATACAACAGCTTCAGTTATTTGATGAAATGTTTCTGTGCTGTGGAAGTGATCAGTTACTTGGGCTTTCCAATTCTGTAAGCCTTATTCGCAGGGCTCTTGCTCTAAGGCCCAGACAAAAGACAGTATTCAGAAAACATGAGTAAGGTTATATAAATCGAAACCTTGGTGAAGAGGGATTTAACACTTTCACTTAAAGGCATCCAGCCTCTGATGAAAACCTATGATATATGCATTGTCAGTTAAAAAATATTTACTCTTTCTGTGTGTGGATCAAGAAGACCTTAGTAATGACTTGCTCTGTTTCAAACTCCTTCTGAAAATATGATTTGACTCTTTTTTTTGCCTTGTGTGTTTTGACGATTGTCGTATTTTAAAATGTTTAAGGAAGGTGCATTATCTTTGTACTCCTCTCCAACTGAAATTGCCTCAGCTGTATATTCTTTACATTGTATAACATTGAAAGTGTTGATGAATGTAAGATCTTTGAGAAAGTGCCTCAGCAGAAATACAAGGACAGAAATGTAATTGGCCTGTGTGCCAAGCTTGGCCTGCTGACAAAATACATCCGATCTCTTTCAGATAAAGTGCATTTCCTTTGACTTAAGAGTCCCACTGCAGCAACTGAGGTGACTGACCTGCGTTTCTGACCCTGTTGGTACCCACTCAAGGGGACCTTACAAGCCTTGGTGCAATCGCCACCATTCCCATTTATTGTCAGGAGCCGCTTTGCTACCTGGCTTGGTGTCAACATGTTGTTGGGGGTTTCAGCTTGATGTTAATGGTGTGCTGTAAGTAGAGAGCTCATTCCTAAATCAGCCAAATAGTTTGAGGTTTTACAGCCCAAATGTTAGTTGTTTCAGAGGTTCCTTCTCAAGTTCTAGTGCCACTTGGAACCAAGAAATCTTCCCAAAGTCTGCCCTCGCTCTATGGGAGAGAGCAAATCATCTTCACCCCAGAAGGAAGTGTTGCTCTAAAAAAGAAAGTTAGAAGTGAGGGCAGTCTTACTTCAGGAGAAAAAATTATTGTAGAGGTGACTTATCACTTAAGAACAACTCTAGTAAGGCTTTTCTCTTAGGCAGTGGTCTCTTCAAACCCTAGAAGTGAAAAAAGTCTATATTTACTACCATGTCCAACTGGATTATAAGGATGGAACAGGGTTTGTATCTTTGGAGTTCTAGACAAATGTTTACCTGCATTCAACCAGTACATAGTCGGATAGTTAGAAATACTAATTTCCACCTGATATCAAAAACCCAGCTAATGTTTTCCGGATGTACAAAGATATCCCAAAATGGTCTTATGAAGGTTAGTCTGTCCATACCTTTGATTTAGCAATAAACTACGGAGTTATAACTAGAAAATACATTTGCAAATGTTTGGGGTGTATCTGTGAAATGCATTTAACTGAAAGTTTGTTTGCCCGTCAAGGATCTTCTTTCCATGAATAGTTAACGTATGCTGCTCAATTGTGGGATCTTGGAACGCATATAAATTGTGAAATAAGATTTAAAGAATGAGAAATTTCCCAGAGAAAACGTGGACCGAAATGCATCTAAATCAGAGTACAAACTATACATACACATACTAACTGTACATAACATATACGTGTATGCCTCATTTAAATGATATTGGGTGCTTGCACATGAGTTATAGCTGCCTTTCCCAATCCTCTCTTCTCTGAATGTATGGGTGTCATCTTTGTGAGGGTACACAAGTAGGCCAGCTGTTACTTGCCTGATCCTAGACAACATTTATTTGACTAAGGTAACATTTTATACCAGCTGTGGTTTTGACAATTCTCAGCAAGAGGCATTTTATTTATCCGTAATGAGATTGAAACGAAAGAAGTGTGGATTTCACCATTGAGTTGTGTGTGAAACACATCTTTCATTGTAATCACCCTGGTTTTATGAGTGGTGACCTTGGCTTTCTGGTGTGAATAGGATAAGAGAGGCTTTATGCAGTGTTTTGTAGTTCCTAAGGATTATGGGTGAGAGCGATTTGACCAGTCGGTACAAGTTAACTCTCTCCAAGATTTTTCCTTCTTTGAAATGTATGATGTTGCTGTGCATAGGCCTTGTCCGTGCAAGATATTGCTCCCTTCAATATAATTGAAAGGTCATCCCATATTACACACGGAAGAAAACATTGCGGGTTAATGCCCAACCTGGGGACCCATGTGAACTTGAAAATGTAAATTTTATTAGGACAACCAAAGAAATGCAGAATGCTTGGAAGTTCCTGGACCGCCTTTTCATTTTTCTGTGCTTTTTATAGGTATGTGCCTATCCGTTTGATGGAAAATATATGTTCCCAAACCGATCTTATTCAGAATGCCCTGCTTTTGTGAAGTAGTCCTGTAATTTTTCCCTGATCTCTAAATTCTTCCTTGTAAGAAACCTATTGGTTTTTATGTTGAACTAATACAAGACTTACCTCTATTGTATACTAGTGAAAAACATGCATCTCAAAATAGAGGCATAGATTATCCACATTATCAGGGTAATCATTGGAATTATATATGTACATTTGTCTTAGATTTATATGCAATAAAGCTGTCGAAAAATCATGACTCCAATTTTATGTTGTATAGTTTTCTGGGAGCCACCATATTGTACTATATTATTTAAAACAAATGTATATAGTATGTACAAATTGTCAAATAATGAGAAATCGACCACCTGTTAAAAAGTGATGCTTGATTTAGCCAAGAATTGGATTATTTCATCATTGCCTATTTTGTAAGCCTAGAAGATCATTTTGAAGTTTTCATACAGTTTGCAGGGCAAAGAATTGCTTACGTAGCTGTTTAAAATTATTTTCCTTGATTGCAATTGTGATAACTACAAAGGTTTTGCATGAAGGATAGAAAGACTAGTACTTAGGGGGTTTTGGTGTGTTAATGGCACCTGTGAGTGAAGAAACAGGGTTAGGAAAATAAACTTCAAAGTGGCTGTTTGTGTTCAAGAAAATTAAGGAATATTAAAGATGTGTTTTTTCAGGTGATAGCCTGATGTAGAAAAAAAGGTCAAACTATACCTTTACTGTGCATTGTAACTTAATTGTAACTAATGCCTTCATATGCAAATATTCAACCTAGTATAGTTCTATGCATGTCATGATAAGTAACATTATAATATAAATGTACAGTTGGACCTATGGTCAGGGTTGTGAAAAGTAATAAATTATCTACTTGTCCATAAGGCAAGTTGCTTCATAAATCTACTTGTCCTGTAACAAAATCCACTTGTCCCTTTGGTGCCGCGTAGTTATTGCAGCAATCTCATTATATAAAAGCTCTGAAATAGCCTCTCTGATTATGGCAGAGCTCATAACATAGGGTTTGAATACTAGCGATTTCCTTATGTTACCGCCTTTCTGCAGATCTACATATTAGAGCTGAAGGTAGCTCCTGGTTGGAATGCCATTT
Source organism: Triturus cristatus (assembly GCF_964204655.1). NCBI lineage: Eukaryota > Metazoa > Chordata > Amphibia > Caudata > Salamandridae > Triturus > Triturus cristatus. Next base: position 805,450,349 of record NC_140591.1, read on the forward strand.
TGAGTCTGTGCAAACCTACTAACTTGTGTATTTTAAGGGGTTTCACCAACTCTTCTCTAATCTTTTCCCATACTGAGAAAGATTGGAGATTGACTCCCGACAATAGCAGACCTAAAACTTCTTCCAGGGTTGTGAAAAAAGTTGTTGGCGAGAAAGTGAATTTGCAAACACCTAGATTTTTGCATGAGCAAATCTGCACATGTATATTTGCTCATGCTAAAATGCAGTTCACAAATATTTTCTAGGAGTACAATTTCTTGGCCTACTCATGTAAATTCTTGTGAATTCTTGAAAGCCATAGATCTCCATGTAACACAGGACATGGGTGCACTATTGAGACTTTCTTTAATAATTGGACCCCTAATTAGGTCTGACGTTAAGTATGACCTTTTGTGTTTATTAAAATTCTGTCTCTCTCTCGGTCGATCAGCTTGTTTCACTGTGAGTGAGAGCCTTCTGCTCTTTCACAAGGAGTCTATCGGCACACAAAGTAGTTTTGTTCAGTGCAAGGAACTACTGTGGCAATGTGTGCTTTTTGAGACTGAAAGCAATTTTAGCTTTTGCCAATGTTTGTTATAATGGTGAGGGGCCAGCAGCTCCCACACCAATAAGGCTTTACAAAAACCATGCCAAAACAAGACATGCATTGACAAAGCCAAAAGGCTGACTACCAATTTCAGACCTATGGATTTGCCATATCTTGTTTATTTTTATGTTTCCTATAATCTTATTGAAACTCGTTACACTTATTTTCCATTATGAATAGTTTTGGGTAATACTAGCATACATTAACACATTTTACTAAATGATGCTGCAAAGAAATTGTACCTTAACTTTTACAGTAGTTTATCTAATTGTTTTTTCCTGCTTGCATTTTTACGTGAACATTTTGTTTTGAAAGCAAAGAATCATCTTGCTTTCAAGCTTCTAAAAATATTTGCATCTTATCAGAGAGCATTATACCTAGCTTCAAATTGCTCAACTTTGAAAATGTGTGTGCACATTTGTATACTGGAACCAGTCAGTAGTGCAGTCGGAGCTAACATTTACTTAGAGCGCTCACCCTAATAATAAGGGCTTTGTATTATTGAACCATAAATACAAGTCTGAACAGCATTAACTTATGGATACAAATATGATCTGAACTGCAGACAATGCCCTTCCCTAATCCATGATGTTTTACTGTAAACTGGCAGCCAATGGGTTTGTGCTGTAGGGGGTTGGCCCTACTTGCCCCAAGCACAAAATACACATGAAAACTTGTTGCTCTTGATACTCAACAATATGTCCTGGGCGTGGGGCTATAGGAATTCCACATCCTTGTATTGTTCAGTAGCTTGAGATGCACTTGTTATTAGCTACAATCATTGCCTATGGCAATTACAATTAGTTGATAATGGAGGCTCACTGTTTATATTTATTTGACTGCATGCTGAACATTTTACTAAGTGTTTTTTTGTTTATTTTACTGTAGTTGATGGCAATTACATTTAACTTTTATTTTGTAATATAGTTTTTGCCTGCTTGGGATTTTTGTCACCTGCAAACAGAGGAGCATTGATGACGTGTGCAGTAGTCCTCTGGGTACTGCTTGGAACTCCAGCAGGATATGTTGCTGCTAGATTCTACAAATGTAAGTAGGAGGATTTGCAGTGTATAGATGAAAGTCCAAATTGAGTGAGGTCTTTGTTTAGTTTTGAAACGTATTCCTCAAAAGGATTAAGATCCCATACAATGGGAGCTAATCATCTTTATTTTCGACAGCTATATACCTGGAAATGTTGTGTAAAGTGACACCGTCTATGTCTATCCAAGAGAGTTACAAAGTCGCAGCCATTCAAAAACCAATTACTTCTTACACAGTGGAATGTTTAGTTTTATAATCCAATGTCCATAGACTTGTGCATGACCTGGTGTGAGTGCAAAATCAGACTTATTTGCTAGCCTTCTGAGTTTTAACTACTTTATCAAACCTGCAGTTTATTCTCTCTAATTTGAAGTCGTACAGTATCTGTTATCACCGTGATGAATTTCATTATTGTTTTCTCAACATGCCCCTCAAACAAATGTCTGAGTATGTACAAGAGCAGTCTAAAATATCCAGAGGGTGATGTGCAACACCATAAAGACTGTAATTTGGTAGGTGACAACATTAAACAGATCGTGATTGGAAACCAGGGCCCAGTGGTCTTCAGTGCATCCCCTTCCAAGTAAAACGTGCTTTGCCAACATGTTACATTATGAAGAGGCAGCAGTCCTGACTTGATGTTTCCATGTAGAGGAAGACCTTGAACACAACAGAGCCCTCGGGGAATCTCACTGTTGGGTGTACCACCCTACACAGCTGTAGTGCCCATCCAGTCAAAAATAATTTTTTCCCCAGCACATGACCCTGGATTTGGTCATTGGTTCCCAACCATGGCCATCGTTGGCCACAGTCTCTCTAGGTTTTTCGGAATACATTAAACTATGTGCAAGATTTTCCTCTGGATTTGTGATATTTAAAGATATCTTGTTAAGACTTCATGAAAACTGTGGTTTAATATTTACATTAATATCAGTATTTTAACACAAGTGATTGTGATAATTCGGTGAAGCAATTTGGGGGCACAAAAAGACTAAATATTCACGTTTTTATAACTGGGGTTCTTTCCTATGGGATTCTGCCTGATTTCATTAAAGGCAAGAAGATATCTCAGGGTAGTCTTCCAAAGTTCATAAAGGAGCACGGCCTCCTAGTTGTTTGTTTTTTTACACTAATTAGTACACAATTTCATGATTCTTTTTTCTTGCGCTACAGTGGTATTTTGCATTAATGTTTTCAGCCAAATGTATTGTTGTGTTAAATAATTTTGCTGACAAGTTAATTGGAATTTTATTTGGAAACCTTAGTTTTATTAAAAATGTTTTTGCATCTAGCAGGTACGGGTACACGCAGATTTTATTCAGTTTATCCATTCAGAGCGAATATCCCTGTTGAGAAACTTGGATTACACATAAACAACTTTGTCTTCTCATTAGCTAATCTTTACCAGTCTCTAGTTTTCTTTAAGCTCAACACTGTAGTGTAACACATACCAATGAATTAATTCAAAAGAGATCATTGAATGTTTTCCCTAGCAACAGCCAAAGTGAAAACGAACTCATTTTAGGAAATATTCTATCTGAAATAGATTCCCATCGACAACAGCAGTCGGAATGAAAAAATCCTGGTTATTATAGGTGCGTTCATGAAACAATAAAACCTCATATTTTAAATATATCCCAATTTTCTTTTCTACTACACCAGTGTATTATTTCATCATGTCACTGAACAGATTAAGGACGAAATAGTCTTCCACTAAAAACAAAGTAGAGGACATTCCATAGTACTAGCCCTTAGAAATCTCTAGTTGTCCTTAATACCTTTTCCCAGCCAAGTGCTGCTCCTCCCAGTACCCCTCTCCCTGTTATCCCCTGTTTGAGTTACATTTTAAACATCCATGGGTTATAGCTAGATTGCTGATGAGAAGCAGATGTTGCTGTCAAATGTTAGTTGAGTAGATAGTACCCTGAATATTTGAAAAGCTTGCTCGTTATAATGTAGATTATCAATTTCATGTAATATGCAAGACTTTGAAACCGATGTCTTTTGCATTCCTAGAATGTTTGATTTATTTACACACATGCAACATGTCCATCAGTAAATCTGGTCTCCCAGTGAAAAGATTTCTTTTTAATCATTCTACCTGTTATTATTAGTTAGGAACTGTATGCTTTAAAAATCACTTTGACTACCTAATGTCATATTCTGTGGAAATGCATGGACCTTTTTCTTAAAATAAAATTTATATATATATATATATATATATATATATATATATATATTATGGGTGAATGCATTGGTTTATTAATTTGGAATTTTCTATCCGGGAAATAAAACATTTGTTGTATTTTCACTTATGATCACTTGCACAAGACATTGCTTTGCTCAATTATATTTGCTGTCCTTTTTTCAACAGCTTTTGGTGGTGAAAAATGGAAAACCAATGTACTACTAACATCGTTCCTGTGTCCCGGGTATGACAAATAGTTTTCTTTCAGTAATCTACTTTCAGAGCATGTATATGCTAAGTATTTATTGTTCCTAGAAATAAACACAGTTATTAATAAGATATGATTGTTTTTCTTAATTGTTTTAATTTCCGCAGCATGTTTGTCTCTCGTTCCCAGGTGTTGTATATTGATAACCACCCTTTAATAAGTCTAGAAACCACTTATGCCACTCCATATGCCTGAACGAGCTCCGCACATACGTGTAATCTATGCACATTCTTTAACTTCATATTTTCCACCAAGCTTTTTAAACTGAATGCGTCCGAGTCACTTAGCAGCTTGAATTTCAAGATCTTGTGTCTCACTGGCTTTTTCGCCTGGCTTGTGACCACTAGAATCGAGCAAAGAAAATGTACATTGTTCTCCCTCCTTAATACCTTGACAAATGCATCATAGCTCTAAGTCATCTATCCTTCTTCACCAATAAAACACAATTTAAAAAAAGCTCTAAAACCCAGTGTAAAACTATACATCTCATTCAAATGGCAGCTCTCCAGTATGGCCTATAAGACTATTAGAAATGCTCACTCTGTTTACCTGCTTATATCAGTAGGATGAGTGGAATAAAATGCAGTACATTTTAAAATAGGTCAATATACTGTACTGCTGAAGATAGTATTGCTCTTATTTCACCATCATGCCTGATTATATTCCCAGAAGATTAGTTAGTGGTCTGTAAATCTAATTTAGAATGTGTCTTGGTGTTTCTCTGTAGTGGACTATATTAGCATATAGGTGAATTTGTTGGCTGTGGAACATTTCTTATAGTTGTCATTGTCATTTCAGATTATTATTTTTATTCTTTAATTCCTTGTTACTTCACTAGGTCTCGACCACTGTGGTTTGTCTGAAGTTCTTCTGTAATGTTCTCCAGGATATTCTTGAGGAATATTACAAGATAATGTTGCATCACAAATATCTGCTATGACCTGACATTGGGCTTCAAATTTAGGGACTACGGGGCTTTACATGGCATTAGTGTACTTAAAGCACTGTATATGAGGGAAAGTCCTGGTGAGCAGGTAAAATTGGATTTGTTTGTATTGACTCACCTAATGGCTAATTCGCAGAAAAACATAGCATCATGTTGAATGCTTCCCTAGCATCTTTTCACCAACCAGTTGTATTCAGATCCCGCTTGGCAGGACATATCTTATTTTAAAAATAAATCAGTTTCACTATATTTTATTAAAAACAGTATTTACATGTAATGCATTACATTATTGTTAAAAACTAGATAGCAATAGACCTGTATCTTTCATATAAGGTGTTGACCACAGTTACTCTGTAGTGTACCAAAGGCTGCCACTGACCCAAATTCAATGACAAAAGGAGGCCGTGGACAAATCGAAAACCCCTATAGAATGAACCCCTATCTCACTTAACTATTCTGGTTGGAAATGTACCTGGCAGGGTTTCCACATTTTCTGGTGTTTCTGGGATTATCCTGTTACATCAGATCAATCTCTCTAAGTTAAAGCATATGTTCATTCCTCTTAGCCATCCACTTTGCAGGAAAGGTGAATTGCTAACTGAGGACTTGCATGATTTATAAATCTTTTTATCCCCTTGTGCACCCATCGTAAGATTATTTTCAAGGGGATTGAAGCACACAATTTTATTGGAACCTTTCTGATAAGGAGACGAGGCATACTGCATCTGTACTTATACGAAACATCGTGCTTGGTGAAGGTCAAATTCTTGTAGGCTTGCAAAGGCCCAAAGCGGTCAGTGGAAGAGTCCCACATCATCCTAACTTGAAAAATCTGAGATGGTGGAGACCATGGAGCCGATATATTACCACCAATAGGGGTGTTTCACCCTGTAAAATTTAATTCAGCATAGACAAGCTTGCAGACTTCAAGAACACATTAGTACAAGATGAGTCTGCCTCCATATAAGTAATGTTGGTTTGAGTGGTCGCCCAGCATCCATCTTTCAGTGACGTATGCTGGGTCACATTTTGACCCATAATTGCACTATTTTATAACCATTAAATGTGGGGAGTGGTACTAAGACAAGATGTCTCCCACACGGATGCTCCAGGTCTTAAGCATATTTGAAATATTTAAATATTTGGTCATTACTTTGTGTAAGAAATTGGATTATTAATTGGGTTGGGTAACTACCCACCTCCTAGAATAATCATAACCCTCTTCAGGATGAACCCTTAAAGTCCCTAAATTAACTTGAGATCTTCACTCCACATCTCTTCGACACCTATTCTGGCAGAATTGGGTGAGCTCATGCAAATTTAGCCTTCCGGAAATTAAGGCAGGGTACGGATTTGTTTCTAAAAGTTACTTTTCCTTCATATTGATTAAAAAAAAAAAATCCGACTTCATCATTAAATTAGACTTTTAATAATTATTGAAAATAGTTGTTTGAATATTTTTCTAGCTAGTTTCATTCCTGATATAAGGTATTACAAATGTAATCTGTTTTTCTAGATAACATGGTTTTCTACATAAAACAGCTGGGCCTGCCACAGTGAAAAATAGCTTTTTGGTGCTAGTCACTGTAAGGACGTGTTAACATTAGATTTCTACAAGTCCTACTTTTAAATGCAATGCACCCTGTCTTGTAGGTGACAAGGTCTACCTCGGGTGAATTATTAATATTTGAAAGGGAAATTTTAACCTGTCAGAAGGCTTTATTTTGACAGTTCGAATTGCATTTTTTGCACTGCCACAATCAGGCTATTTTGGTAGACTTGAAGCCATGTTTGCACTGCCAGGGTAGTGGATGGCACAATAGGTGCTGAAGTCCACTGGTGGCATTTAACTTCCAAGCCCTGGGTATACTTTCTGCCATATATTAGGGGCTTGTAGGCATGTTAAAATGCCAGTTAGGAGTAAGCCATTTTGACCATGTTTACAGGGGGAGCACAGACACATTAATACTGATTAGCAGTGGTAAAGTGCACTGATTTCTAAAGGCAGCAAAACTATGGGGTTAAGCAGGCGGTGAGGACTCCTGGGTGACCACGCAGAAAAGACTGATTTCCTTACACTTTATTTTTCCACAGAAAGCTCTTTTGAAGTGAATCTTTTGGTAGGGAGATCTGTTTTTAGGTCGAGCCTAGTAAAACGACCTCTTGTAATCGCTCTGGACTTTTCACACGCTCATGCGTGTGTAAAGGCCTACGGCTTGCGGTTATGGGCAGCAACGCACAGTGTGCAATCTGTCAGATTTCACAAGCTCGCGCAGCTGCTTTCACTTCACGGTCACTTTAACTTTTCTACAATTTGCATTCGGTTGTAAGCTGCAGTGAATCCAATGCTTGCCATCCTCTAACAAATGGAAACAGGGCTTGCAGTTAAGATGCTTGTCAGTGTTGCTGTAGCATATGGTAATTTTGCACTGGAATCTATTTGAAATGTGTGCGCACCTTGTTTTCAGAAGAAGATAATGGATAATACGCTCAAGTCAGACTAGAACCTTGCTCCCCAGCACCAAAGTACATAAAGATTGCCATTATGCCACATCCTCTTCAGTTCATGCTAGTGGAAATCTCCTGTCTATGGCATCAAAGGAAATAAAAGATTATAGCAACACAAATAAACATTCATACATTTTTTCAAAATAACTTCATGATTTTGTGTCCAAATAAAGCAATTAGTATTATCGGAAAAACATTTTGCACTGAGCTGCTTTAAAGGGCTGCAGAACACCGATGTCCTGGCAGAACCCACACACTTTTATGGAAATGCAGCACACTTCAAGAGGCACCGGCTTGGTTTTATTTGAAGAGCTTAAGGCCAACAGGAAACGTCACTTAGCATTGTCTGCAAACTGTTAGCCTATGAACTCTTTTATGTAAAGAAAATACAAATGAATCCACATATCATACAACAAATAACAGGGTCGTCGATGCCGTGTAAGCAGCTGCAGGGCGATTGAGTGAAGCTTTTGTACCTTTTAAAATAGAGGATGCTGTTTTCATTGGTCAGGTTGTACTCTGAACCTTTACGGGTTCTGCTTAAGTATGCGCACATACATACACACACGCACCAAAACATAGCTTCGCGCTTCCCTTTTACAAATTGCTGTTTTCTTGTTTGAAGTGTCTAGCCATGGAATTCAGATAAGAGTAATATGGGTCAGTGTTGCCAGATATCAGGCAGCCAGGCTTTAAAATATTATCCCATGGTGAGCTCTCGGCTCTGGTAATGTTGACAAATCAGATGTCCACGGTACTTTGGGTAACAGAAACAACTCCTCCGTTGGCAACATTAGAGCATAATTGCAAAGTTACTTTTTTCCCCGTCATATAAACCACAAACACACAAAACAAAAATATTGTATAAATGCTTTCACAAAACAAGCATTGGCATAGCCAATAGGTCTCCCCTTTGGGACCTTATAAATATTTAATTATGCAGCACAATATCCTTGATGCAACATCAACTGTTCCATGGCTAAACACTTATAAGGCGAGACCTATTGGCTATGCCAATGATTGTTTGATTGTGATGCCTCACAGAAGGGAATGTGGAAGGACAGTACAGTGCCCCATGACCCACAGCATATAAGAGGCGTAATATTGCTAGTCCAGAATTGTGTCAGGGAATTTGAGACTTAGGTTAGAATCAGTAAGCTATAAGCATCTGGAAATTGAAGACCAAAGCCTTATATTGTCTCTTCAAGCGTTCTATGAACTGGATGAATGATGGTCTCAGACCTGTTTACTTGTAGACCTGAATACTGCTAAAACTGATACAAGATCTCCCATTACATGACAGCGACACATGATCCTTTAGCTCTTCTGACCAGTGGTACTCTTACCAAACCATCATCCCTTAATCTCTGGACCAAGAGTTCAATGGAGATTGTAAATTATAAAGTTGAGTGCAGGCATCCTTGTCGGGTATCCTCCTCAATCGCAAAAGCTTTTCATTCACCCAAACTGCAGCATGTAGTTGTTTATATAGTAGGGGGTGTAACATTAGTAGCTGGGCCCAGTCCAGATAGTATGCTAAACAAACTCCCAGCTGACTTCGTAAACGTTCTTCTCCAAGTCTAGCAAGTGTCAATGGTCTTGTATGTGTGTTGCAAGAGCCAAGGCATTATGATGGTCTCAGATTGGCTGGTAGCCCTACCAGGTATAAAACCATAACCTTCACTTTGAGCCAAAGAATTCATAACAGAACTGTAATGCTTGTCGGAAGTCTGGCGAGGAGATTTGTCCTTGGCTGCTTGGTGTAATATATTAATTAGAGAAGGTGCTAATTTAGAGGAAAACTATGAAAGACTAGTGCTAGAATGCCATTAGGCCCTGGCATCTTCCCTTTTGAGATCTCAGAGGAGGGGATAGGCAATTAATTTTCATAGGTTTCAAGATCTAGCTGTTCCCTACCTGCTAGAGCTAGGTGAGGGGAGGGGAGGGTATAGTGGCAAGTATGGAATCCTTCACAGTGTAATCTAGGGCTTCTCTCCTGCTCTGTAGATTAGTATAGAGATAGACAAAATCTTCAGCCACATGTTAGTTTTCTACCAAACACTCTGTTGAAGCACAACTGACCTGATCCACATGCCTCATGGGGGTCTGTCCTAGCCTGGTACAATATGTTTTCCCACCTGGTCCCTATGCTTGTTTACCCCATCATCAGGTGGGCATTGTTTCAGTGTGACCTGGGTACCTTTAATGGATAACAGCATCATTTGTTAAGCCGATCACCTATACTCTTATATCATTCCATGACGTGAGCTTGGATGAGCACCACTAATTGATTATGTCCTTCTATATTTGAGCTACATAACCCATGGCATGACTTTGGAACACTCGTTTAGAGGCTTCCCAGAATGTATATGGGGATTACGCTGGGCCTCCATTATTTGATATAAGCATAATTTCTACAGGCAGTGGAGAACTCCTCCGCCATTTGCCACCATGTATTAAGTCTCTAGATATCTTGTATCTTGCTCCAGAGAATTGGTTCACCCAGTGTAATAACAATAGGTGAGGGGGTCAAAAGTTCCCAAGTCCCCCTTGAAATTATATCAACTTCTGACACAAGATGTGCATCAGTGAGGTAAACAAGGACATAATGAAGCATTACAGGAAAAATAATTCGCGTTTCTTGTGGCTCCGGACTAGGCTCGAAGAGTATGGTATCCCGATCTATTCAGTATGAGCATCGATCCCCCGATCTGACTGCCTCTTCGGGAGGATCTTCTGTCGCAGCAGCAGGGGACGGTCCCCCACCCGAACCTGTCCAGCCTCCGCCTCCATGCTTGGAGATTGAGCGGCGACAGTTGACACCTTTCGATCTTCCTCCCGAAGTCTGTGATGTCATCCTGGCAGCCAGGCGTCCCTCCACTAAAACGGTGTACGCCTGTAGATGGAACAAGTTTGTGGTATGGTGCACAACTAAGACTGTGGATCCCCTTTCTGCCCCTCTTTCTGAGGTTCTTCTGTTCCTTCTCTTCTTGGCCCAGCAGGGCTCTGCTCTGGGCACTGTTAAAGGTTATCTTTTGGCCATCTCTGCCTTTCTACGGCTTCCAGATCAGCCTTCTCTTTTTAAGTCCCAGGTTGCTAACCGTTTCCTTAAGGGCATTACGCATACGTTCCCACCTGTGCCCTTCATAAAGCCTCAGTGGGACTTTAATCTTGTCTTGACTTTTCTGATGTGTGCTCCCTTTGAGCCCCTTCATAACAGTCCCTTACGTCTTACTCTCAAGACGGCTTTCCTGGTTGCTATCACCTCTGCCAGGAGAGTGAGTGAGCTCCAGGCTCTTTCTTCCAAACCTCCTTTCCTTTCTGTTCATCCGGACAAGGTGGTTCTGAGGACACATCCTTCTTTCTTGCCAAAGGTTGTCACGCCCTTCCACATCGGGCAGACCATCACTTTGCCCATCTTTTTTCCGCCTCCGCATCCTTCAATGGAAGAAGAGCGGCTCCACCGTCTGGACCCAAAACGTGCGCTTGCATTCTATCTGCAGCCTACACAGCAGATCCGGGTGGATGATCAACTCTTTATTGGCTACGTGGGTGCCCAAAGAGGTCGGGCGGTGCACAAACGGACCATCTCTCGGTGGGTCGTTCTGTGCATCAAAGCATGTTACTCCTTGGCCTAGAAGGAGCCTCCTGTGGGACTGCGTGCCCATTCGACCAGGGCAACTGCAGCCACTACTGCTTTGGGACGCTTTGTCCCCTTGCAGGATATTTGTCAGGCAGCTACGTGGGCCTCGCTGCACACGTTTACCCAGCACTACTGTCTTCACAATCCGGTCCGGAGAGACGGCTTCTTTGGCCGTTCTGTACTCCGTGACTTTCTGGTGTAATTTGTTCACAGACCCACCACCGGGGTTGGTATTGCTAGGGTATCTATTCTAAGGTAAGGAATCGATCACTAACGTGTCAATTTCAGATGCACAAGTTACTACTTGTGTAACAATATATCTGTAAGAGACATTAGTTAGTGATAGATTCCTTACCGCCCCACCCATCCTCCCCATTTTGCGAGCTGTTACTAGGGTTAAGGTCATCCCCTATTAGGGCCCTAGTTTTATGCACCAAAGGTCAGTTTCTCGCATGGCTCTGCGTTTCGGTGCGGTAAGTTGTGTACAGAACTGACGCCAGCGCGCATGGATGGCGTCTTAGTAGCCTCTGTGACGTCATCCCGGCGCGCACGACACCACCTACTGGCACGCAGGGGTACTGATAAGCAGAAAGCCTTCCAGATCCAGACTGACGTCTGGGGAATATTCTAAGATAAGGAATCTATCACTATCTAATGTCTCTTACAGATATATCGTTACACAAGTAGTAACTTGTACTTTAAGGACCCTGTTCATGGCCGCTTTTTAACACCTAGGGTTGACAAAAAATACAAATTCCCACCATTAGATCCTATTTTTATTAAAGGGCTGCTACCCTTAGACTCACTAGTGGTATCTAATGCTCGTAAGAGAGAAAACTCGCAGGTCTCTGCAGATGCACTTCCCCAAGACAGAGTCTAAATTATTAATATTTTTTGAACAGTTTTTATTAAGCAAAAAGAAAAAGACATGGTACATTGCTTTGATAAGTTGGTATATGGATCCACAGTGAAAACATGGCAATACAAATTATATAATACGACTTGAGTACAGTCCACCTCCCAGTACAACTTTGAGGAGTATAACGGTTAGGCGGCAATCCGCCCTTGGGCATACAATCATTCGCAATAAGAGTCCCATCCCTTTCGGTGACATACTATGGAGCAAGCCTGACGCTGTCATCCGGGTGGGAGTGTGTCGTTAAATCCAGTGACCTCCAGTAGGTGGCGTCGATCTTGCTGTAGCTCAATGGTAGGGGATACACACAATTCGCCTCTGTATTTATTCCACCTCCCCCATTTGTGGTCCCATTTTTTAGGGCACCCTCTGTGCTTGAAGACGTCTTTTTCGGCAATAATTGCCCTGTCCATGTCTATCGCCCAGTCCCTCAGGCCTGGCGCCGTCTCTGCTCCCCATTTCTGCGCAATATTGCGTTTCGCGAGTGACCACCCAGTAGAAGACCATGACTGTTGTGCTTGTGTAAGATCCGTGGTGTCCCACATGTTGAGTAGACCGAGCTGGGGGGTAGCCTTCAAAGATTTACCACACGCCCTCCATCTGCTTCGTGATGTTCCCCCAATATGTTTGCATTTTAGGGCATTCCCACAATATGTGGAAGAAGGTGCCTGGCAAATGACCGCGCCAGAGGCACAGAGGGGGCGGGTCGTCTACCCATTTTAAACAGTGTGCGTGCGTCAAAATAAACGCGATGTAGGATTTTTAATTGAACCAGGCGCAAGGGAATGGCCACCTCCTTGGGGGACGCCAGGGCATCACGCCAGTCATCATTCTCGATCTCTCCCAGGTCCAACCCCTAGTGCTGGCGCAATCGGGTCATGGGGTCCAGCCGGTTGTTTAGAAGCTTCTTGTATGTGAGGGAAATGGCTTTTGAAGGCATAGGGTCGAGTAACAGCCTATCCTCCAGCGGGGTGGATGCAGCCACAGGGCCGTCTTTCGGCAGGGCAGCAGCAATCGCGTGGCTGATCTATAAGCCTCTGTACGAGCTACGAGGTATTTAGCCTGCATATCTTTAAATGTTGCTAGCTAACCTTTCACCCACATGTCACCCACCGACGAGATCCCTATCATGTCCCACTTTTCAAATCCAGGGCACTGACTAAGTTTGCCCAACATGTCGGGCTCCCAGAGTGGGGTGGCCTTAGTGAGTGTGTTATTCCAACCCCATTTTTTGTTGACCCCATGCCAGATCTCTACTGTACGCGCAGTGGGCCCAGTAAGGTGAAGTTTGCGTGGATTTATGTAGAGGGCCCGATTATATCCGCCCTTACCCAAGAGCCAGCGGTCAGTACGAAAGTTCGGGTCATCATGCTCACCGTGTGCCCACTTATTAATGGCGAGCAATTGAGACAAAGAGTCTAAATTGATTGAGCCGCTAACCACTGGCGCATTGCCAACACGCAGGGCCTACTAGCTAGGTATGACAGGGCACACTGGGTGTCGAGATGGAAGGCCTACTCCAACACCTCCCACAAGAGTTTGTTCAAGAAGGCAAACTCCTATCTAACTCCTCGATTAGATGTGCGTTAGATGGGTCTGACACTGCAGCAAGGGGAGAAGCACCCGGATTCTCCTACGTTGGCATGCTTGGCTAAGAATTTCAGGTTTTAAACCTGAGGTCCAGCAGTCTATTTTAAATATCCCTTTTGACAAGCAACATCTTTTCAAATATAAAAAATATGAGGCCTTAGAAAAGATTAAGAAAGACTCTGACGTGGCAAAACCCATGGGAGCACTTCAGTCCCCATCAAACAGAGGCTCATTTTGCCGCTCATTTTATAGGGCAGGGTCCAAAAGCACACCCTCAGACCCCTTCGCTTCCTCATATATGTCAAACATACAACCCTCTTCCTCTAGAGGCTTCTATAGAGGAGGGTACAGCGGAAACAACTTCAAAGGTAGGGGTAAGAGCACGCCAACGCATAACTCCCTTTTCCCAATAAACAGTGACTTGCATTCACTTCCCCCCCCCCCTGATCATTTAACACTTGTCGGGGGAAGCCTTCAACAATTTCTCCCCATTTGGCAATCCATAACTTCAGACGAATGGATGCTAGACATTATCCGACATTGTTATTGCCTGGAGCTCACCAGCAATCCTCCCAGTATTCCACCTCGCACGCACAAACTCTCTTCAGAGCACCTGCAGCTCCTCAATCATGAAGTACAGGATCTTTTAACAAAAAAAAAGCTATAGAACCAGTTCATACAGTACCAAGGTTCAGGAATTTACTGTTAGTACTTTCTAATCCCCAAAAATGATGGCTCCTTAAGACCAATTTTAGACTTGAGGACGTTAAACCTGTACATACTGTCAGAACACTTCCACATGGTCACACTTCAAATTTGCTTCCAGTTTTATGTCCACACTGGACTTAAGACGCATACTTTCACATTCCTGTTAAACCAGCACATTGCAAATATCTCAGACTTGTGATAGCGGGAAAACACTATCAGTTCAAAGTAACCCATTTGGAGTAACTACTGCTCCCAGATTGTTCACAAAATGTCTGCCAGTAGTAGCAGCAGCATGTCTCCGAAGACAACAGATTCATGTCTTCCCATACCTAGACGACTGGCTCATCAAAGCCAGCACACAACAAAAGTGTTTACAACACACTCAGACTACATTAGACTAACTCCACCAATTGGGTTTCACAGTTAATGCGCAAAAGTCTCATATTCAGCCTTCACAAATGCAGTCCTATCTGGGAGCGACTCTAAACACTTGCACAGCTCTAGCCTCTCCCAATGCAGGCAGAATTCGAAACATTCAAACTTTGCTACTACAGTTTCAGACCAGTCAATACTTAGCTGTCAGGACTTTCATGCAACTGTTGGGATTGATGACATCATGCGTTGCAGTAGTGCCTCATACAAGACTACCCATGCGTCCCTTACAAGAATGCTCAACACGTTAGTGGAATCAGTCTCAGATCAATTAACAGATCTAGTGTTTGTAGACAGCCGCACTCATCACTCTCTGCAGAAGTAGAACACTCAAAACTTAACAGGGCTGCCCTTTAACAACCTTGTTCCACAGGTCATGCTAACAGCAGACGCATCTCTCACAGGTTGGGGTGCCCACCTCCTTAATTTGACAATTCAAGGTTTGAGACTACTTGTACAAGAGTCTTCACATCAACTATCTAGAGCTTCTAGCTGTGTATCTAGCACTGAAAGCTTTTCAGTCCCACCTCATAGAGAAAGTTGTCCTAGTCCGCACAGACAATATGACCGCTATGTGCTATGTACAAAAACAGGGGCAGACATACTCTCCGCAACTGTCACGACTCACTCAGACCATTTGGCATTAGGCAATCTATCACAAAATTCATCTTCTAGCAGAACACCTCCCAGGAGTGAAAAATCAAATTGCTGACCTCAGCAGGAAGCAGCAACAACTACACGAGTGAGAACTTCATCCCTGGATTCTCCTTCCATACTTTCAGGAATGGGGATTCCCACAAATCGATCTGTTCGCAACAGTAGACAACTCAAAATGCCCAAACTTTTCCTCCAGTTTTCCTCACCCTCAATCCAAAGGCAATGGCCTATGGAGAAATTGGTCTGGGATATTTGCCTACGCTTTTCCGCTTCTCCCTCTCCTTCCATTTCTGCTTCGGAGGCTCAGGTAAACATCCCTCACATTGATTCTAGTGGCTCCCACTTGGGCCCATCAACCGTGGTTCACCAAACTCTTGGAACTATCAGTTGTCCAACATCAAAAGCTGTATCTCAATTCCACCCTTCTCACTCAGAACCATAGAGAAATCAGACATCCAAACCCCAAGGAGCTCAACTTAGCAATTTGGCTCCTGAAGTCATAGAGTTTGGCTACTTAATTTTGCCACCAGACTGTATGACTAGTCTAAAAGAAGCAAGAAATCCCACTACCAGAGCTTCTTTTGCAGCAAAATGGAAACGATTTGTTGTATATGTCAACAACAACAATATTGATCCATCCAGCCATCTCCCACTTATGCTTACGCGGCGTCGGGGGACGCAGGCACCCTTAGCCACCTGGAGCGACCGAGTTATGCACACCTCAATAGGCGTAGTCCCTGCGCTTGGCGAACAGACACAGACCATGACGCATCACACGCCACACACTGATGTCACCATCCTCACCCTGAATGTTAGGGGGCTTCGCACTCCACGCAAACGATATGCGGTGTATTCCTACGCAAAGCGTCACAACACCCCGATAGTCTTTTTACAAGAGACGCATCTCATTGCAAAGGAGGTCGGGAAACTGCAGTTGAAATGGAGGGGTCTCCTGTGTGCCACAACCTATTCTGCGTATGCACGCGGGGCGCTGGTCTGGGTGCGACCGGGAACTCCCTTCCGGGAGCTTCGGAGAGTAGTCGACAAAGAAGGTAGATATGCGCTACTGGAGGGTCTTCTAGACGGACAGGTAGTACTTCTCGGTAGCATTTACGCCCCTAATGTTGACCAAGACAAGTTTTGGGACCATCTCACGGGGGTCCTTGCCCCATTTGCTTCTATACCCTGGGTCCTGGGAGGAGACTATAATTGCTCACTTGACCTGAACCTTGACCGATCGCACCCGCCTCCACTGCATTCCCCGGCGCATAAGCAAACTACTAGATTCCGGGCTTGGATTTCGCACTGGTCGCTCACTGATGCCTGGCGGATGCGCCACCCCCTGGTCCGCTTGTATTCCTTTCATTCCATCCCACACAACTTGCGCGTCCGACTTGACCGCTTCTTATGTACGGCGACTATCCTGCCCAGGATCGCCCACACAGACTACCTGGGCAGGATCATATCCGATCATGATGCTCACATTCTCCAGTTACACTGGCGGCCCCCACACCCACCGGTCCCCACGTGGCGCTTACCGCGGGACTGTCTATCAGACCAGATCTTTCGTCACGATCAGGAAGGTAGCATCCAAGACTATTTCACACGCAATTCGGGGACAGCGTCATCTAGGTTAGTGGAATGGGATGCGTTTAAGGTGGTGGCCCGGGGAGAGTGCCTGAGGCAAATAACGGGTGTTAAGCGCGTATTGGAACAGGCCCTCACCACCGCGGAACACCGCCTGGCGACCCTCACCAAACGGGACGCTACGTCCGAAGAGGAGACGCGGCGTATAGCAGAAGCCAAAACGGCCTATCAAACGGCCTCCGCGGATCTGCGAAGGTGCAACTTCCGATCATATGCTACACGGATGCATAGAGAGAGGGACAAGACGGGCACTCTACTGGCGTGGTTGGCCAGGCAAGACACGGAAGTTAAGCCCATCACCGAGATACTGGACCCTGGGGGGGTGTTAGTGCACTCCCAAGCGGAGATTCTGGGGGCTTTCCGCGACTACTATGCCGAGACGTATAGCGACCCCACCTCTACCCCGCAGGATGTAGTGGATCGCTTTCTCGATCCTTTACCTCTCCCAACAATCACGAGGACAGAGAAGGAGGCCCTAGATGCCATACTAGTTTCGGCGGATGTGACGCGGGCCCTGCGTGCCCTGGCCCGAAATAAAGCTCCGGGGCTGGATGGGTTCCCCCTAGAATATTACACAACGTTTTCAGTGCACCTAGTCCCTCGGTTAGTGGAGGTGTTTGCGGCGGCGCTGAAGAAGGGAGAACTGCCGAAATCCATGCGAGAATCCGTAATCGTGACGTTCCTGAAACCACATAGGGACCCACAGCGAATGGCCTCCTACCGTCCAATATCGCTATTGTCAGCCGATTGCAAACTCTTCGGGAAGACCTTGGCGGATAGATATGTCCAAATTATACGCTCTCTGGTTCACCCGGATCAGTGCGGATTTATACCCGGCAGATGTACGTCCCAGAACATACGTCGAGTCTTCCACATTCAGGATCAGGTACAGGGGATATACCCTCGAGCGGCCTGTCTCATCTTAGATCTTGAGAAGGCCTTCGATTCCCTCACATGGCAGTTTCTGTTCTCGGTGCTGCAGCGAGTAGGCATAGGGCCCACCCTCCTAGCCTATACGCGCTTACTGTACACCGGACTGACATCGCGGGTGCGCCTAGGCCGATACATATCGACGGAGTTTGCGGTTCAGAGGGGCACGCGACAGGGCTGCCCGCTGTCCCCTCTGCTTTTTGCCCTGGCGGTGGAGCCTCTAGCCATACGACTCCGGCGGGAAGGGGAGAGCTGGGGCATCCCGATAGCAGGCACGGTGCATAGTGTTTCCTTATACGCGGATGACCTGCTGATCTATGTGCGGGACATTGCGGACGATCTGACACCCCTCTGGGAAACTTTGCAGGAATTTACTGCGGCCTCAGGACTACGAGTGAATTGGGATAAATCCACAATTTATCCGCTGCATCTGGAACTACCTCCGCAGGAGGTTCACATAGGAACCCAGCGAGTGCCTTGGAGCGCGGAGGACGATACCTTGGTGTTCGAGGCATGTGGGCTGCTGAATTCATATCTGTGCATAGATCGCCGCCTAGTGTTGGGTCCGGATGTTTGCACGTTGTTGTCCTGGAAGAGTCTTCGAAGTATCCTTGGATAGGTGACTCCTCCCCTGGACTACAGTGCGCATGGGCATCCTTTCCATCCTCAGATTGTTTTTTTCCGCCATTGGGTTCGGATGTGCTATCTTAACTCCAGTTAGGAAAAAGTTAGTCGAGGCCAAAAGGCCTTTAGTTCGCGTCGGTACTGTTCACTCGATCGGTTTCGACCCTACCTGTTAGCTTACTAACTTCGGAAACAACTTTTCGCTTTTTACCTGACCATCGACGACACCGACGATGGAGTCGAGGACACCATTCAAGAGGTGCCCCGTGTGTAATGCGAAATATCCCCACATCGACGTCCACCCGGTGTGCAACAAATGCTTGTCGCCGGACCACGACGAATCGACATGCATGGCCTGTGCCCGGTTCCGTTCCAAGAAGACTCTACGGAATCGTCGAGCGGCGAGACTCGAAGCGCAGCACGCGGCACCGGCCCCGGCAGACATCTTCAACGCCGAAGATGTAGAGGAGTTGGAAATCCTACCCTCCAATCCCGGTTCCGAACATGACTCCGGTTCGGACGACGTCGACGAATCACTCTTTCGCAGAGATGAAGACAACGCCGAGGTAGGAGACGACGATGAGGCCTTAGGGGCCGAAGAGAGTAGCTCCAATGACGAGCAAGGCCTACCCGTTCAGACTGACGAGGGCCCAGTGCCACAGTCTATGGCTCCGGTCGAGGGATCGCCTTCGGGCCTTACCCGAGACCTATCCCGCGGTTCTTCGGCCCCGCCCTCGGGCCCGTCCTCGGACGTTCAGCGGCAGCCATTATTACCTACACCGGCTGGTTTCCCTTCTACCAAACCGAAACTGAAAGCTGCACCGGTACAAATGAAACCGAAACCGAAAGTGGCGCTAGTCGGATCGAGGCCTTCCACACCTTCGACGACAGCGACACGCATCGGCACCGAGCGCACCAAACGAGACTTCGGTGCCGAACTCGAAGCGGCCGACGCCGGAGTCGGCATTCGGAAAAAGGCCCTCGGTGCCATCAAACCTGCTCGGCTCTCGGCGCCGACGCCACCGACTCCTAAACCAAAGGTCATACCACCTGCTGCGTCTCACGTCGCTTCCACGGCAACACCGAAGCCTCCTGCATCGAAGACGTCGACGGCCATTTCCGCCCCTCGACCCGATGACCCACCGGCGCCGAAAAAGTCCACGGCCGCCTCTACCAACCTGGGCGCTAAGGCCTCGAAAGCGCTTCACGCGCGAACCGTTGCAGCACAAAGCAGCAAAACCCAAGCGGTCCTCCAGGACACATCGGGCTCCGGCCCACTAAAAGCTCAAACAGCCTCTTCGGCGCCATCCACGATCCCGAAAATGTTCCAACTCAGGACACGGGTCACCCACACCACGGTTACACCTGCTGAGACGTCTCCGTCCCGTTACATCGACGCCAACACCGGCAGGATGGTTATCCATGACCGGAGGATAACTTCAGAGCCACCCTTGGACCCTTTCAGGATCCCACTAAAGAGAAAGCTGCCTGTGGACTCAGAACCTGTGCTTTGCGAATCTTTCGACTCGCCCTACCAGGACCCACTATCCTTCTCTCCCACACACTCCGACACGGATGCGTTGGCAGACTCTATGGATGACCAAGTCCCTTACCACGGAGACATGGACCCTGATGACCAACAGGACCCTGATCAAACTTGGGGCGACCCTGCAGACCCCAGTGCACCTCTAGATGCACAGGACCCACAACTCTATGGAGCGAAAACATCTCCGACAGAGGACACAGCAGCGTTCAACGCTCTTATTGAACGTGCTGCAAATAATCATGACGTGCAGCTTCACTCTGACACCGTGGAAGACGACTTCCTTATGGACACTTTCGCTTCCTCGGAAAGGCATGTAAAGACTCTGCCCATGCTTGTTAAAGGAGTCCTCAAACCAGCCAAGGACATCTTCAAGGAACCCACCAGGGCACGGGTGATAAACCCCAGGATCGACAAAAAGTACAGATCAGCACCTGGGGACCCTACTTACATCAGAGGCCAATTACCTCTCGACTCCATTGTCGTTGCGAATGCTCGCAAGAGGGCACACTCGCAATCAACAGGTGACGCTCCTCCCCCGGACAAAGAGTCCAAGGTTTTAGAGACCACTGGCAAGCGAGTTGCCGCCCAGGCTGCCAACATATGGCGCATAGCCAACACTCAAGCGCTCCTCGCTCGCTACGATAGAGCGTACTATGATACAATGGAGCAACTACTCCAACATCTCCCTGACCAGTTCAAAGAAGGTGCAGAAATTCTTATCAGAGAGGGACAGCTACTCACAAATGCTTCCATCAAGTGTGCACTAGATGCCGCAGACACGGCGGCCAGGGCCATAAACACAAGCGTCATGCTGCGACGACATGCCTGGTTGCGAATCTCCGGATTCAAACCTGAGGTGCAAAATTATATACTGAACCAACCTGTCAACCCCGACTATTTATTCGGGCCGGAGGTTGACACGGCCCTTGAGAAAATAAAAAAGGACACGGACACCGCAAAGTCAATGGGGGCTCTCCAGACTCAGTCCTTTCGGAGCAGCTCCTTTCGTCGCCCCGGAAATAGAGGAGCAGGTAGAGGGCAGGGGTCACAGCAGACATACAACAAAGGCAATACCCAAACCACCTACGATAAAAACACCCGGGGTGGATATTGTGGCTCCAGTACAAAGGGCAGAGGACGCGGCTACGGCAACACCAGGTCCTCCCCCAAGAACAAGCAGTGACGCCCTCTCCCTTCCTCCCGACCACATAACACCTGTCGGGGGAAGGCTACAAAGGTTCCTGTCCACGTGGAACTCCATCACCACGGACAGGTGGGTCAAAGATATTGTCAAATACGGTTACTGTCTAGAACTAACCTCCACTCCACCCACAATACCTCCAAAAAACCGTCCTATGTCCTCAGAGCACTTAACGCTCTTACAGCAGAAGGTGCAAAGTATGCTTCTAAAAGGCGCAATAGAGGTCGTACCCGTCCACGAGCAAGGTACGGGGGTGTACTCCCTGTACTTTTTAATACCGAAAAAGGACGGGTCACTCAGACCTATATTAGACCTGAGACCCCTAAACAGATACATTCTTTCCGAGCATTTTCACATGCTCACTCTACAGCAAGTCCTCCCGCTGCTCAAGCAGGGAGACTTTCTAGCCACACTGGACCTCAAGGATGCGTATTTCCACATACCCATTCACCCATCACACAAAAAATACCTCAGGTTCACTGTTCAAGGGCAGCACTACCGGTTCAAAGTCCTTCCCTTCGGCGTGACAACGGCACCAAGGGTGTTTACAAAGTGCCTAGCTACTGTAGCGGCACATCTACGGAGGCAGCACATACATGTCTACCCTTACCTGGACGACTGGCTCGTTCAAGCAAAGTCAGCCCAGCAATGTGCCAGCCACATGTCCCGCACCATTCACCTCCTTCACAGTCTGGGGTTCTCACTAAATTACCCAAAATCCCATCTGCTGCCCGCACACGTACAACAGTACCTAGGTGCGACTATAGACACTCTGGCGGCCACGGCTCAGCCCAATTTGGTGAGAATCAACAGCATACAACTGCTGATCTCCAAGTTCAAACCCAATCACTCACTTCCGGCGCGAGTGTTCATGCAGTTGATAGGCATGATGGCCTCCTGCATCTTCATAGTCCCACACGCGAGACTACATATGCGCCCGCTTCAGGAGTGCTTGGCACGTCAGTGGAATCAGGCTCAAGGACAATTGAAAGACCTAGTGTTGGTGAGCGGTCGGGCATACAACTCTCTGCATTGGTGGAATCCACAAAACCTTTGCAAGGGCCGACCGTTCCAAGAGCCTGTTCCACAAATAGTACTGACAGCAGACGCGTCTCTCCATAGATGGGGAGCTCATGTACTCCACTACACAGTGCAGGGACTATGGACGACACAACAGAAGAAGATGCACATCAACCTTCTGGAACTGATGGCAATCTTCCTAGCCATGAAGGCATTCAAAGTACATCTGTGCAACAAGGTCGTGTTGATCCGGACGGACAACATGACCGCAATGTACTACATACAGAAGCAGGGAGGGACGCACTCTCCACAGTTGTCTCATCTGGCTCAGAGCATGTGGAAGTGGGCCATTCAGAGGAACATGTTCCTCATGGCGGAACACCTCCCCGGCAAGGACAACCAAATGGCGGATCTGCTCAGCAGACACAGCCACCAGATGCACGAGTGGGAGTTACACCCATCAGTACTCCAGCCGTACTTCCAGCAGTGGGGTCATCCAGAGATAGACCTGTTCGCCACAAGCGAAAACGCAAAATGCCAAAGCTTTGCCGCCAGGTTCCCACATCCGCAGTCGCAGGGCAATGCGATATGGATGAACTGGTCTGGCAGATTTGCGTACGCTTTTCCCCCAGCACCGTTGATACCGCTGGTGGCTCGCAAACTCAGACAACACTCCCTAACACTCGTCCTAGTTGCTCCTACGTGGGCACGCCAGCCATGGTACACCACCTTCCTCGAACTTTCCGTGGTGCCGCATCAAAGGCTGCGGATCAAACCCGCGCATTTAACGCAGAACCATGGAGAGATTCAGCACCCAGATCCGCAACAGCTGAACCTGGCGATCTGGCTCCTGAAGTCCTAGAGTTTGGCTACCTCAACCTGCCACCTGACTGTATGGACATCATCAAGGAGGCCAGAAGACCCACTACAAGAGCTTGCTATGCAGCCAAATGGAAAAGGTTTGTTATTTACTGCGGTAATAATGACATTAATCCGCTGGACGCATCCATCCAAAACATCATTTGTTACCTCCTACACCTATACCGATGCAATCTGGCGTACACCTCTATACGTGTCCATTTGACCGCAATATCAGCCTATCTACAAACCAGGCAGCACCTCTCTCTATTCAGAGTGCCTGCCATCAAAGCATTCTTGGAAGGACTCAAACGAGTCAAGCCACCCACCAGCTCCAATGTGGAACCTCAACCTGGTCCTCACACGCCTGATGGGTCCACCCTTTGAACCTCTCCACTCATGCGAGATTCAATTCCTCACCTGGAAAGTAGCCTTCCTGGTAGCGATCACTTCTTTAAGAAGAGTTAGTGAACTCCAGGCACTAACAGTTCAAGAGCCATTTATTCAGGTTCATGCCAACAGGGTCGTACTACGTACCAACCCCAAATTCATGCCCAAGGTAATATCGCAGTTCCACATGAATCAAACTATTGAACTGCCCGTTTTCTTCCAAAACCCACAAACTGTCGCGGAAAGGGCACTCCACACACTAGATGTCAAAAGGGCCCTCATGTATTACATCGACAGGACCAAACCCTTTAGGAAGACAAAACAACTGTTCGTTGCCTTTGCCCCACACCACAAAGGTAACGCCATCTCCAAAGCAGGGATAGCCAGATGGATAGTTAAGTGTATCCAAATTTGTTATCAAAAGGCAAAACGCACATTAACTATTCCCCCACGAGCCCACTCAACACGTAAGTTAGGGGCCTCCATGGCTTTTCTAGGAAATATTCCCCTGCATGATATATGTAGAGCAGCCACCTGGTCCACTACACACACATTTACAAAACACTATTGCGTAGATGTGCAGTCAAAACAGCAGGCAGCTGTAGGACAGGCTGTTCTCAAAACCCTTTTTCAGACCGCTGCAGCTGGCACTGGTGGCCGCCGCTAATAGAGGGCACTGCTATACATTCTATGCACAGATATGAATTCAGCAGCCCACATGCCTCGAACTGAATATGCTACTTACCAGTATGCATCTGTTCTTGGCATGTAGGGCTGCTGACATTCATATCGCCCTCCCTCCTCCCCGGCGCCTGTAGCAGCTGCAGCTCTCAGAATTACTGTAAGCATGGTCATCACTTTCTGTATCTACTCCATCACTGCCACAATGGCGAAAAACAATCTGAGGATGGAGAGGATGCCCATGCGCACTGTAGTCCAGGGGAGGAGTCACCTATCCAAGGATACTCCGAAGACTCTTCCAGGACAACAACGTGCAAACATCCGGACCCAACACTAGGCGGCGATCTATGCACAGATATGAATGTCAGCAGCCCTACATGCCAAGAACAGATGCATACTGGTAAGTAGCATATTCAATTCGTCTCTACCACTCCTCCACAGATATGTTCGAGGGTAACCATTGCAAGGCACTGGCGAGCATTAGGGCTACGATCGGATTTTGGAAGAGCCTCCCATTGGCTCCAATTGGGAGAGTAGCGTTGGCCAAAATGATCATGGTTCCGAGATTGCTGTATTTTTTTACCAACCTGCCCGTAATCCCGCCCAGGACCTTTTTCCGGGACCTAGACTCCCTTCTTAGTGCGCTCATCTGGGGGTCCACCAGACACAGAATAGCCCTGACAAAACTACAACTGCCCACCACGCAGGGTGGCTTGGGAGCCCCATCATTCGAAACCTACTTCTTAGCAGCACAACTGCAATGGCTGTCTCATTGGACAGCAGACAGGTATACTGTGGAAACTCATACCATCGCAGGACAGGTATCGGTTCCGGAGATCCGTCGCTTGCTCCTCCCTGGCACACACCCAAAGCCCACGTACCCCTTACAGGTGTTGGTCGCACGTAAGTGCATGCTGCGGATACACCGCATGTCCCCGGGGACCCCGTTGTACTCCCCTCTACTCACTCTGGTAGGATGGCCCAACCGGGAACACTACTACACGAATAGCGCGCTTCGCACATGGACGAGGTGTGGCTTAACGGAGGCGGCGTCCCTTTTCGAGGACGGGCAACTAAGACCGTTCCTTAGTTTGGTGGAGGAATACGAGCTTCCCCCAGGGCAGTTCCTGCTTCACCGCCAACTCCTAGATAGCTACCGACCGCATCAGGACCTAAGTAATGGGGAACCACACACACACCCAGTGCTACACACGATCCTACATATGGGAGCAGGACGCCATCTAACTACATGGCTTTACAAAGCCATACGGGAATTGACTAATAAACCATTGGCGACCCTCCGGGCCACCTGGGAGGCGGAAATCGGGCGGGTGCTCCATGAGGGGGAGTGGGAGAAGGCTTTGAGATACCCTAAGAAAGTCTCCAGAAACGCACGTTTTAAAAACATCCAATATTACATCCTACACAGGGCCTATCTCACACCTGCACGCCTCCAACGATTCTACCCTGACACTCAGTTCCTATGCCCCAGATGTCACGAACAAAATGAAGACTTTCGGCATATGTTTTGGAGCTGCTCCGTCATTCAAATCTTCTGGCACCACATTCACACCGCTTTGAGTACCCTCACTGGGCTAACTTGCATGAACACTTGGGAGGCCAGTGCCATAGGCATCTTTCGCGTAAGTAAGCAGCACAAGGTGCAGACTCGCTTCCTCTCCTTAGCGGTGCTCTTGGCCAAACGCAGCATAGCCATGCATTGGCGTTCCCCCACCGGTCCTCCGGTGGCGGCGTGGGTGGGAGCTACGTACAAATGGGCGGCGGCGGAGGAGACATTACGGGAGGAGGAGGTGAAAGGGACCCGCAAGCACCCTATATCAATGGAATGGGCCATGTTATTATACCAGTTTAGGCAGCTCTCCCCGGGGGCGGACCCACCAGATGACGCATCTACACAACTAATCCAGAGTACACAGTCACAGGCTCTGCCCACCTGAATCCGTAGACTCCCAGCCGCGCGAGGTCTTGACAAACCCTAGCTCCAGGCACACTATTACGATTCTCGGTCGTAACGACTAGGATAGGCAAACATGAGTATCAGAGGTGCCTCACCATCACGACGCTACATTCCCTCACTAGTGTAATTGGATATATTCTTCCATTTTCATTCCCTAGTTTATACCTATGTTAAACCCCAGTTCCTTTGCCATATATGGAACCCGAGATCGTAGGATGTGAACGTCACGATAACTGTATGCACTGTTTATGCTTCCTGGTGACGAATCATCAATCAATACAGTTGTTAAGTATCCTTACAGGATGTATGATCGGACACGACCACTTGAAGAATATGAATGATGTACAATGTATGAAATGTGAAAATGGCAATAAAAATAAGTTTAAAAAAAAAAAAAAAAAATATTGATCCACTAGATGCCTCTATCCAAAATATTATTTGTTATCTTTTGCATCTACAGCGTGCTGGTCTAGCCTACACTTCTATTCAATTGCATCTTGCGGCAGTAGCTGCATATTTGCAAAACAAACAACAGCTATCTTTGTTCAAGGTTCCAGTAATTAAGCATTTATGGAGGGACTTAAACGAGTAATACTACCCATGGTACCTCCTGCACCAGTTTGAAATTTGAACATTATCCTATCAAGACTCATGGGTCCACCTTTTGAGCCATTACACAACTGTCCATTACAGTTTCTTTCATGGAAAGTTGCCTTCCTCATTGCTATCACTTAATTGAAGAGAGTTGGTGAGCTGCAAGCATTCACCTTAGAAGAATCCTTCTTTCAGCTTCAGAAAGATAGAGTAGTTCTTCGCACCAACCCAAAATTCCATCCCAAAGTGGTTTCTGCTTTTCATATCAACCAATCAGTTGAGTTACCTGTGTTCTTCCCTCAGCCTGATTCCGTAGCAGAAAGAGCTCTTCACACACTTGATCTCAGAAGAGCGTTATTGTACTATATTAAAAGAACAAAAGATTTTCATAAAACAAAACAACTGTTTGTTGCGTTTGCTACACCTCACAAAGGCAATCCTATCTCTAAATCTGGTATTTCAAGATGGATTGTTAAATGCATTCAAACTTGCTACGATAAAGCTAAAAGAGCTTTATCTATACCGCCTTCAGCACATTCCACTCGTAAAATAGGAGCGTCTATGGCCCTCTTAGGTAACATCCCTAAAGCTAACATTTGTAAGGCAGCAACATGGTCCACACCACACACATTTACCAAACACTGTTGTATGGATGTGTTCGCACGTCAACAAGCCAGTGTAGGGCAAGCAGTGCTATAGACACTTTTTTAAACAACTGCAACATCTACCAGTTATCCACCGCTTTGGGGGAATATTGCTACACAGTCTATGCAAAGCATGTGTATCTACAGCACACATGCCTCTAACGGATTATGTTACTTACCCAGTAAGCATCTGTTCCTGGCATGTAGATTCACCTGAGCCCTCCCACCTCCCTGGGTACCTGTATTTGTTGCAGTTTTCATCATTTACATTACATATGCATGGACATCTCTGTACTACACTCACTCCTCTTGCGGGAAAACAATTAACCAATGGAGTCTATGCCCATGCGCACGATCACCAAAAGGAGTCACCTTACCTCGTGACTAGGAAAGACTTCTAAGAAAAACAACTTGCAAACATGCGGACACAAATCTAGATGGCAGGAGTATGCAAAGCGTGTGAATCTACAGCTCTACATGCCAAGACCAGATGCTTACTGGGTAAGTAACATAATCCTTTTCAGATGATATCATCCAGACAGCTCTAAGTTTGTGTGGAAGATGCAGTTGATCATGCTAGGTGCAACAACCTGAGATTCATTCTTAGCGGCCAACCCAAAACATGGACTGTTCTAAGCGCAACAAGATGGTGCTATCCGCAGATCATCCTCAGAAGCTGCTGACTGATTCAAATCCTCCAGAGTCGCATAAGTCTGCAAACCAGATTCACTACTAGGAGTCCTATCCTGGAAACGTAAAGGACTGAATAATAAAAATAGAAGAGGAGCTGTACTGACTGCTCCAGAGCAGGGAACATCACCGAAACAGCCTGCCTCAATCCCCTAACCATCCCAGAAGAAAACATGACAGTTGGCCCAGCCCACTGTTCCAGAGGTGGTTCAACCCCCAAATGGCCTTTTGGATTAAAGCACTAGAGGCCAAGTCTCGAGGCCAAGATGTATAGCCCCAACCCAGAGAGACTCTAAAGTCCAAGCCTTGATCAGAGTTACCCAACATAGTCTTTCAAGCCTGTTTCAAATATGCATTGAGGAATGCTTGCATCTTCTATCGCAATAATCTCAAATGCTCATTTGCACATGCACCTATTGCAACAGTGTCTGGACAAAAATGATCACAAAACGACTGGTCAATGGGAGGATCTAGTGTTGGTGGGGCCCACAGTTGAGCACAAACTGCAGTGGTGGAACAGCAAGAGCCTAGTACTAGCAAAGTTGTTTCTCTGCTACCAGTGACCATTACTGCAGATGCCTCACTGTGTGTGAAGCACATTTGGGTGACCTCATAGTTCAAGGATAATGAGCTACTTAGCAACAGAGGTCGCACGTCAGTCTCCAGAATTTATGGCAATTCAATTTGTGTTAAGGATGTTTAAAAAACGAATTAACTACAAAATAGAGCTTGTTCGTACAGACAACATGACCATAGTGTATTACATTCAACAGCAAGGTGATACTCACTCACCTCAGTTGTCCAAGTTGACCCAGACAATGCGCATCACGCCAATCACCTTAAAGCCGTTCTCCAAGTAGGAAACCTCATAGAGCAGCACAACGACTTCACAGGCCTTCTCATCAGGACGCTTCAATACAAGGACCAGAGTTGGATCAAGACTAAAGCCTTTCAACAGTACATTGTCTGCTGCAGGACCCCAACTATTGAGCCATTTGTAGAGTGCAAGAATACAAAATGGCACAGCTTCACCTCCAGTTACCCACAGTCCATGGGCAATGCATTGTGGAGGAATTGATCAGGGATATTTGCATATGCTTTTCCTTCACTACCGCTGATAACTGTATGTACACATTCATTTACTCTATCCATTCCATTATCACTTGCCTTCATAGAGTGGATAAATTGCAAGTATTAACTGCAGAGGAACCTTTTAGTCAATTGCAGAAAGGTTGGTTCATTTTTAAGACATACCCTTGTTTTCTGCCTAAGGTTGTCTCCCCTTTTCATATGAAACCATTGATTTGTCAATCTTTTTTTCCACAACCTCAAACAATTGCAGAAAGTTTTACACTCTCTAGACTTAGAGTTCTCATGTATTGCACTGATAGAACCAAAGCTATTAAAAAGACTAAGCAAATGTAGCTTTTGGTAATCCACACTTAGAGCACTTAGAGAGCCTGTTCCCAAGTCAGTTTGCTGGATGGCTAGTCGGGTGTATCCAAGTCCATTATACTAAGGCAAAACTTGCATTGCATGTTGAGCCGAGAACACATCCCACTGGCAAAAGGGGCCCCCTATGGCTTTCCTTTGCCACATTCCACATGCAGCCATTTGTATAGATGCAATATGATCTACCATCCACGCTTTCACAAAGCATTATTTTGTGTACATTCAAGCCCACCAAGACGCGCAAGTCGCTTAAACTGTTCTTAAAACGTTGTCCCAAACGTCTTCTCCTGTAGCTTGCAAGCCACTGCTTCAGGGAGACTGGCACTGTTTTCTGGTCTATGCAGAATGTGCAACCTACAGCAACACCTGCTGCAAACAGAACACATTACTTACCTGTAGCAGCCATTTTGCAGATTATAGTAATTTAGATTCATATGTTCTCTCCCGCTTCCCCAGATGCAAGCTCACACTGTGGTGCTTAGACTCTTTTCAAACATTTAGGCATGATATACCACTATACAAAGACTGTCGTGTTTCGGATTACTACACTAATTAACTCTCACCCATGTAAGGACAAGCATTTGCAATGCAATAGGTCTCGCATTATTAAAGTTTGAGCTATAGGCATTGTTAAATAATGCAACACCAATAGCTCAAACTTTAAAAATGCGAGACCTATTGCATTGCAAATGCTTGTTTTCTTAGGTTTGCGCTGGCTAGAAGCGCTTAACATCCCATGCAATCGTATTCATCACACAAATATCAGCAGCAAGTACATTGACCTCTGGAGCTACAGGCTTTCCTTCCCCAAGTGGCGATTCGGCGTGAAACGAGCATGTGGCGAGAGAGGAAGGCGCCGGCCAGCAGGGGACGCAGTCTCCTCGTGATGGAGGGTGCAGGCGCCCTTGTGTACGTGCAGAAGAGCCCTCCAACCCCCGAGTCTCCCCCCCTCTGCCCCTCCACCCTGGGCACTAGCAGAAACTTGAGACTGCGGTGGAGCTCGGACAAGTTCAACTCCCCGCTTCCTGCCCCGCGACCCCCGGCCCCTTCACTCGTAATGCAATTTATTATCCATTCAAGCTTAAATGTCAGACCCAGCCACCGCGCCCTGCCGTATAATTAAGAATTGTCTGCGCGCATTCATCTAGGGACGGATGCCCGGGGGTACGAACTCCCCACCAACCACAACACACACTCTGACGCGCATACATACACACGACCACAAAATGCACAAGACAGCGCACCACACATACATGTATGAAACACCACACTACAGGCATAGGGTTACAAAGCATGGTCATCTCACACACACACAAAATGCTACTCACAAACCTTACACTTACATGAAACACAACAACACAGGCATAGGGCTACAGAGGACTGTCATCTCACGCACTCAAAATGCTAGTCACAAACCATCTCACCAACGCACAACACCACTTCGTAGGCACATGCCACAAACACCGACAACACAAGCCAACATCACCTTACACTTACATGAAACGCCACAACACACATACGTCTACAAAACACAAGTCACAAGACATCGCACCACACGTGCATGAAACACCACACTACAGGCATACAAAGAAAACGGCCATCTCACGCAACTCACACAAAATGCTACTCACAAACCATCTCCACCGCTCACTACATACGTACATGAATGATGCAACACCATTTCGTAGGGACAGGTCACACACACACCGACACACAACTCAGGCCATCGTCACCTCACACAGCTAAATCGCAACTCACAACAGACTCAAATAGACAAGGCATTGCCACAGCAACACACGCACAAGTTCCCCACAACACTTGCACACACCTCACAGCAGGCCAACGAATCACAAGTGCACTCTGAGGCATTGCCCACACCCGACGGACACACATTCCAAGCACATGCACGCCCATCAGAAACACTCCGCTGCTGCCAAACATACCCCTACAACACAGGCACATTCACAACCACGCACGACCTCAAAGCGCACGTACCCACAACCCATGCACAGCATAAGTGTTAGCCAGAAGCCGCGTACCACCACGGCCCCCCCACGGACCGCAGCAACCACCGCGGGCACCCACGAAGTGCCCCTTCAGCAGCTCCCAGCAGCCCCGCACCTGCAGTTGGGAGTGTCCCGGGGGACAGTTGGGATAGTGGGGGGCTGGAAGCGCCCAGAGCCAGGCGGTGCGAGGGCAGGAGGCGCTGGAGAAAATTTTGTGCTAGAGGGAGATCGGGTTTCAGGCGCATCACAGGCGGCCATATCAACCTTCTGCTGCTGGAGGGGTGGGAGGGTGAGCTGTGTACAGGAGAGGCAGAGGGGGTCCGCAGAGCAGGCCTCGGGGTGCCACCCACCGCACGGGGCCCAGGCACCTCACACACAGGGGGCCCAGGCCTGCATGAGGCTCCCTGCTGGGCGTGGCTGCCACCCACCGCACGGGTCCAATCACCTCATGCACACGGGGGTCCAGGGCTGCACGAGGCTCCCTGCTGGCGCGGGGGGCACTGGGTGCCACACAACGCACGGGGCCCAGTCATCTCATGCAAACAGGCGCTCAGGGCTGCACGAGGCTCCCTGCTGGTGCGGGGGGGCACTGGGTGCCACCCACCGCACAGGGCCCCCACTCATCTCATGCACACGGGGGCCCAGGGCTGCACAAGGCTCCCTCCTGAGCGAGGACCTGGCCCAAAGGCCTTTTGTTACAGGGAAGACTGCTCAAGCCAACATGGGAACCGGGCACTAGAGGCAGAATATGCCTCATAACCACCCAAATTTTCCTACACTATGACAATTAAACCTTCCCCCGACCCCTTAAATAATAAACAAGTAGAAGAAAATAAAGCGTCCGCTCCTTATTTTCCTGGGAACTGGATCAGAAGAGTCGGAGAGCTAGACGGCGCTTGAAAGGTGCTGAGCGCTGCGATCTGGCAGACGTGCGCGCGAGAGGCATGTGCTTTCAATTATCGTGCCCGTGTCTGGGCACGATAATTGCTCCTCCCACGGCCTATAGGCCATGTGAGGAGCTATGCGCGTGCCTCGGGCCAATTGCGTGCAGTCTTTTACAATAAGACGCACGCAAAGGCCAATTGGGGAAGCTCAAAAGGAAACTCACAGGCACGAGCGTGTGCGATTTCCTAGGGGCACCTAATATTACCTGTTTTTCACATACAAAATGTCTCGTGCTGCGCAGTGCACCGCTAGGCGCGAGACCTAAAAAACCATCCAAGGTGGAGTCTCTCTTGGTGCATTGTGAGTTTTTGGGGAGGAATCACAAGTTACCTGTAAACTAAACTCTTAACTTCGAGGCAAATCAAGTTGCAACATGTGCACCTAACACTAGATCTACGGCAGTACAAGCTGCAAAATGATTGTTAAAGATAAGAAACGTTTTCAATTTTGTGTATACTTTGCATTTGTTAATCCTGTTTCAGATTGAGAGTTAATTCTCTTCGTTCCACCTGAATATTGTTTGTGTTTAAGACCAATTATGTATTGAGCTCAGATATGCCCTGGCTACCTCTGCGTATTCTGCAGGTCTCATAGGAGGCTGCCAAGACTCAGCTAAAAGAATAATGCTGCTTTCTTTGTGGATGAGAAGCTGGCCTCAGTTTGATTGATATTGCAGTAGGTACCAAAGGGTGTAACAAGATGGCCAAATAGATGATAAAAGCCACTTAAACAGAACCTTAATGTTTGAGTTCTGTGAAACGTTTACAAATCTTAATGATGTATGACGCTGTGCTTTTACTTAAAGTTGTATCTAATTAAAGTACCTTGTTTGTTTTTGCAGCATTGTGTTTGCTGATTTCTTTGTCATGAATTTAATCCTATGGGGAGAAGGATCTTCAGCAGCTATTCCATTCGGTACTTTGGTTGCCATACTGGCCCTGTGGTTTTGCATATCTGTCCCACTGACCTTTATTGGTGCCTACTTTGGCTTTAAGAAAAATGTAAGTATATTTGAAAATATTTTGCTACTTTTTCATTATTTTATAAATGTTGGGCATATCAATGGCTCCACTTTAAATATATTTTACTGTGAACCTGAAATTAGATTTTATCTTCGGTGTAATGCTTAAGCTGCATCTTGCGAGTAGTTTTCTCCCGATTGTGTTCTTCAGCACTTGCGGACTTCTCTTGGTGCTGCATTAGGCTAGATTAATTCGAGTAGATTTAGTGAAAGCTCAGCTTTTTTTTTTTATTCCTGCTGGTACTGCCTGCCTTGATTAGGACCATCACCACTTGTGGGACACCCCCGCGCCGCACGGCCACCAGCTGCTGCGTGTGCCCCTTGCCTGCCCTCTGCCTCACTACTGCCCCGTTCGCCGGTTGCCGGCTGCCGCCGCTGCGGCTGTTTTTGCTCTTGTTTTGTTACGAATTTGTGCCTGTTTTGTATAACTTTCTTTTCTTCCTTGTTTTGTCACGAATTTGTGCCTGTTTTGTATAACTTTCTTTTCTTCCTTGTTTTGTCACGAACTTGTGCCTGTTTTGTATAACTTTCTTTTTCTCCTTGCTTTGTTGTGAATTTGTGCTTGTTCTGTTTAATTACTATTTTCCCCGTGTTGTGGTTTCCTTCCGTGCTGCCCGCCTACCCCTCCGCCCTCCCTTCCCGCCACCGCCGCTCTTCCCCGCCCCTTTTTCGATTCTGTACCCTCCCCGCTCCCGCCTCCCAGCTGCTCCGCCCACCCGCGCACTTGGCCTTAAAGGGCGACCGTGCGACGCAGGTGAGTGTGACCCACTTGTGGGACACCCCCGCGCCGCACGGCCACCAGCTGCTGCGTGTGCCCCTTGCCTGCCCTCTGCCTCACTGCTGCCCCGTTCGCCGGTTGCCGGCTGCCACCGCTTCGGCTGTTTTTGCCCTTGTTTTGTCACGAATTTGTGCCTGTTTTGTATAACTTTCTTTTCTTCCTTGTTTTGTCACGAATTTGTGCCTGTTTTGTATAACTTTCTTTTCTTCCTTGTTTTGTCACGAACTTGTGCCTGTTTTGTATAACTTTCTTTTTCTCCTTGCTTTGTTGTGAATTTGTGCCTGTTCTGTTTAATTACTATTTTCCCCGTGTTGTGGTTTCCTTCCGTGCTGCCCGCCTACCCCTCCGCCCTCCCTTCCCGCCACCGCCGCTCTTCCCCGCCCCTTTTTCGATTCTGTACCCTCCCCGCTCCCGCCTCCCAGCTGCTCCGCCCACCCGCGCACTTGGCCTTAAAGGGCGACCGTGCGACGCAGGTGAGTGTGACCCACTTGTGGGACACCCCCGCGCCGCACGGCCACCAGCTGCTGCGTGTGCCCCTTGCCTGCCCTCTGCCTCACTGCTGCCCCGTTCGCCGGTTGCCGGCTGCCACCGCTTCGGCTGTTTTTGCCCTTGTTTTGTCACGAATTTGTGCCTGTTTTGTATAACTTTCTTTTCTTCCTTGTTTTGTCACGAATTTGTGCCTGTTTTGTAGAACTTTCTTTTCTTCCTTGTTTTGTCACGAACTTGTGCCTGTTTTGTCTAACTTTCTTTTTCTCCTTGCTTTGTTGTGAATTTGTGCCTGTTCTGTTTAATTACTATTTTCCCCGTGTTGTGGTTTCCTTCCGTGCTGCCCGCCTACCCCTCCGCCCTCCCTTCCCGCCACCGCCGCTCTTCCCAGCCCCTTTTTCGATTCTGTACCCTCCCCGCTCCCGCCTCCCAGCTGCTCCGCCCAACCGCGCACTTGGCCTTAAAGGGCGACCGTGCGACGCAGGTGAGTGTGACCCACTTGTGGGACACCCCCGCGCCGCACGGCCACCAGCTGCTGCGTGTGCCCCTTGCCTGCCCTCTGCCTCACTGCTGCCCCGTTCGCCGGTTGCCGGCTGCCACCGCTGCGGCTGTTTTTGCCCTTGTTTTGTCACGAATTTGTGCCTGTTTTGTATAACTTTCTTTTCTTCCTTGTTTTGTCACGAATTTGTGCCTGTTTTGTATAACTTTCTTTTCTTCCTTGTTTTGTCACGAACTTGTGCCTGTTTTGTATAACTTTCTTTTTCTCCTTGCTTTGTTGTGAATTTGTGCCTGTTCTGTTTAACCCCTTCGGTGCTCATGACGGAACGGTTCCGTCATGAGCCACGGTTGAGCTGTGCTCATGACGGAACCGTTCCGTCATGACCACGCCCGCGCAAGATTCCGTCAGCACAGCGGCCGCAGCATCGAAGGGGTTAATTACTATTTTCCCCGTGTTGTGGTTTCCTTCCGTGCTGCCCGCCTACCCCTCCGCCCTCCCTTCCCGCCACCGCCGCTCTTCCCCGCCCCTTTTTCGATTCTGTACCCTCCCCGCTCCCGCCTCCCAGCTGCTCCGCCCACCCGCGCACTTCGCCTTAAATGGCGACCGTGCGAACGCGCAGCGGCCACGCGCAGCGGGCGCGCCGACTGCGCGCCGAAGGCGCGCCAAAGGTAAGCCCGTCTGCGCCCGTCCACGCCTGGACCGCGCCCAGTGCCAGGACCCCTGGCCCACGAGGACCCCGACCGACCCGCCTGACGTACTCCGCCGCCACCCTCACCGCTCTCAACACCGGCCGACTCCCAGAATGCCATCAAGCCACTCCACGACGTACCCACGGACCCTTCAGCTGCCACGCCTGCAAGTTCACTTGCATCCAGACCTGCCTCGCACCAGCACCCACCAAGCCGAACACCAGCAGCACCCACCTCAAGTGCATCCTGCTCAACACCCGCTCCGTCCACAGACACGCCATCGAACTTTGGAACCTCCTCGACACCACAGCTCCAGACGTTGCCTTCCTCACGGAGACCTGGATGAACGCCTCTTCAGCTCCCGACATCGCCACCGCCATCCCAGAGGGCTACAAGATCGTCCGGAGGGACCGCAACGCCAACCAGATGGGAGGAGGCATCGCCATCATCCACAGGAGCACCATCCGTCTCACGACCAGCACCGACAACACCCTGACCAGCGCCGAACACCTGCATTTCCAGATCCACACCAACCCGAACACCACCCTCAGAGGCACCCTGATCTACCGACCCCCTGGACCACGCACACAATTCAGCGAGGACATCGCCGACTTCGTCAGCCCGCATGCCCTCCCCTCCGCTGACTACGTCCTCCTGGGAGACCTCAACTTCCATCTGGAAAATAACAACGATCGCAACACCAGCACCCTGCTCGACAACCTCGCCAACCTGGGACTCAAGCAGCTGGTGTCCACCCCCACCCACCTCGCCGGACACACACTCGACGCTGTCTTCTCATCCAGCAAGGACATCGACTTCAGCCACGCCACAGAGCTTCAATGGACGGACCACAGCTGCGTCCACTTCACCTTCAAGAAAGCGACGACCCACCAGCACCAGCAACAAGCCGCCCGCAGAAGCTGGAACAAGATCACAGCAGACCAGCTCGCCACCTCCCTGAGCCAGCACCCCCCTGCCAGCTCAGCGAACCCCAGCCAGGCCGCCGACAACCTCACGAAGTGGATCAGCAACTGCGCGGACGAACTCGCCCCACTGAGGACCCCGCCCAGCAGACCCGGCAGCAAGAAAGCCCCATGGTTCACCGACGAACTCAAGAGCTCCAAGAAGAACTGCCGAGCCCTCGAGAAAGTCTGGAGAAGGGAACCGACACTGGACAACAGGACCTCCTTCAAACTTGCCACCCGGAAACACCACCAGCTGATCCGCGCCGCCAAGAAAACAGCATTCAAGGACCGGTTGGACAACAACGCACACAACTGCAAGGAACTCTTCAACATCGTGAAAGAGCTCTCCAACCCCAGCGCAGGAAACAACGACATCACCCCATCGCAAGACCTCTGCAACTCCCTCGCTTCATACTTCCACAACAAGATCGCGGACATACACAACAGCTTCAACAACCAACCGACGCACACCATGACCGAGCAACCACCCCCCCCCACCACCCTCCACGCCTGGACCCCGATCAGCACCGAAGACACCATCCGCACGATGAACTCCATCCACTCCGGATCACCAACCGACCCCTGCCCTCACCACATCTTCAACATGGCCGACGCTGTCATCGCACCCCACCTGCGAAACATCATCAACACATCCTTCGACACCACCATCTTCCCTGAGAGCTGGAAACACGCCGAACTCAGCGCTCTACTCAAGAAACCAACATCGGACCCCACCGACCTCAAGAATTACCGCCCCATCTCGCTCCTCCCGTTTCCAGCCAAAGTCATCGAGAAGACCGCCAACAAGCAGATGGCCGCTTTCCTCGAGACGAACGGATCCCTCGACCCCTCACAGTCCGGCTTCCGAGCCAACCACAGCACCGAGACCGCCCTCATCGCCGCCACCGATGACATCCGAGCCCTGATGGACAATGGAGAAACAGCGGCCCTCATCCTCCTAGACCTCTCCGCGGCATTCGACACGGTCTGCCACCGAACCCTAGTACGGCGCCTCAGCAACATCGGAATCCAGGACAAGGCGCTGGAATGGATCATCTCCTTCCTCGACGGAAGAACACAGAGAGTCCGCCTACCACCATACAAGTCAGAGGCCTCCGGAGTCATCTGCGGCGTCCCCCAAGGATCATCTCTGAGCCCCACCCTCTTCAACGTCTACATGAGCCCCCTCGCGGCCATCGTACGCAAACACAACCTCCGCATTATCTCCTACGCCGACGACACCCAGCTGATCCTCTCCCTGACCAACGACCCCGCCGCCGCCAGAGCCAACCTGCACGAAGGGATGAAAGAGGTAGCCGAGTGGATGACGACCAGCCGCCTGAAACTGAACTCGGACAAGACGGAGGTCCTCATCCTGGGCTCCTCTCCCTCCGCCTGGGACGACTCCTGGTGGCCCCCCGCCCTGGGCACCGCACCCAAACCGACAGACCATGCACGCAACCTGGGCTTCATCCTGGACTCCTCCCTCTCCATGACCAGGCAAGTCAACAACGTCTCCTCGGCATGCTTCAACATCCTACGCATGCTACGGAAGATCTTCTGGTGGATCCCCACCGAGACCAGGAAGACCGTCACCCAGGCCCTCGTCACCAGCCGACTGGACTACGGCAACGCCCTCTATGCCGGTACCACCGCCAAGCTCCAGAAAAGACTCCAGCGGATCCAGAACGCCTCAGCCAGACTCATCCTCGACATCCCACGAACCAGCCACATCTCCGGACATCTGAGAGACCTTCACTGGCTCCCCGTCAACAAAAGAATCACCTTCCGCCTCCTCACCCACGCACACCAAGCCCTACACGACCAAGGCCCGAGCTACCTCAACAGCCGAGTCAACTTCTACGCTCCCAAACGCCACCTCCGATCAGCCAACCACGCCCTCGCCGCCGTCCCCCGCATCCGAAAAGCGACTACAGGAGGAAGGTCCTTCTCCTACCTGGCCGCCAAGACCTGGAACTCCCTCCCGACCGACCTGCGCCTGACCCAAGACCACCTCTCCTTCAGGAAGAAGCTGAAGACCTGGCTGTTCGAGCAGTAGCAGCTCCCCCCCAGCGCCTTGAGACCCTACGGGTATGTAGCGCGCTTTACAAGTGTCATTGATGGATTGATTGACCCTATCTTATTACTTGCAGTATTACTACATACCTTTTAGGAGCTCGCAGAAACTGAATAAAACTGTGTCCCAAGAGACTTTTATTAATTGGCATAGATGCCAAATGTTCACTTGTGTTTTCAGGGTTATGACTATAGCGAGCCTTTTATCATGCACTTGAAGGGTCATAAAAAGGGCTCAAACAGTCCTGCTGGAGACACACTTATTGTGGCTACAGTGAGGCAATTCAGTGTGAGCCTGAAGTAGGTATTCCTAATTCACGAACAACCCAAGAGGAGTTGGGGTTAATTCTAGGGATAATTCCCACTTACCTGAAATGTCTAATTGTCCTTCAAAAACAAGGTGCCACCACCTGTTTCTGCTTTACACTAGTGTCACTGTACCTACATGGTATTGCACACAATACACCCACCTGAATCACTACCACATGCACCAGCGATTACCCTCAACTACCATGCATTGGCTCTGTAAGAATTTCAGTAGTGTCCCACTCTCTTAATGTTTTTATTCTATATGTTTAATGATTTTTTTACCTGCATCTCACCCTTTGTTTTTTTTGGTGCCGGGCATTCTAGAAGTGTGCATTGTTTAGCTTAGTCAACTGAGGTGATAGCTACTCTGTCTATTAATAATAATCTTTGCCTAAAACCCTTCAATGTATTTAATCCATCCCTCTCTGTCTGTCCAGGGCCTAGGGCTTTGTAGTGTCTGAGTGAACATTTTGAGTAAGACTTGTCACATATGTGAAGTCCCCTTTTGCGTCCAGATCTTTGCCGTCTCCTTTTTTTGAGTTGAGCAGGACAACTAGAAAACTTGTGGAGACCATTCAGTGCAAAAAGTAGAGATCTTTTTATAAAATCCTGCATTACTGCCAGTGATGATTTCAGGCCTTTGCCTGAATATGACTAATTGAGACAAGGTTTGAGCCTTGTAACATATTTCAGTGGATGTTCTACGTTAATGCAGACAGCCCACGCAATACCAATCAGCAACTTGTGAGTAGAATTCAGCTTGGAGCAATAATTCACCCCACAAGTTCATGCCGTGGTAAATAAAACCAATATTCACCTTTCATTCCTGTGCAAGACTGACCAGCCCACGAAAGAAATCAGTGAGTGGCACTCACCAGAATCCTTAGCTATTGCCTGGCTGGATAGTTGTGTGTCCCCACCGTTGATGACTTATAATGTAGGACTTTAGCAAAAATACTCATGATGTCACTTAGCAATCACAATTTTGATGTCTATTTAAATACACTGGCTTTTCTTAGTGGCCTACATTAGCAATCTGCCTCAACCATATGTGATGTGCGCGGCATGTTGCAGCATAGTAGAGGCCATGTTGGAAAACATGGTGTTTCCTATTTACTTTGCGTAGTTGCTTGACCAGAGCTACAGTTGGCCCCTGAGTGGTCCCTTACAAGGCAAGTGGAAAGTACATATATCTGCTAGAGACATACAGCCACATATTCCTTAAAATAGAACTTCCAGGCATCCGGCTAGATCTGGAAGATTTTTCATAGCAGTACCCCAGTGTGCCGGTAGATGGTGTCGGTCGACATGACGTCTGCATCATCTATATAGGCGCCACCTCGGCGTGCTGACGTCAGTTCTTTTCTTTCTGCTCCAGCCTGCACAGATCCGTCTAAGAGAGCTACCCCCTGTCACTTTTTGACAGACTTTTTTCGAGTTTTTGTCGACTTTTCTCGGTTTGTAGGTATTTCAAGTAAGAAGACCTCAGTGTTCAAGCCATGCGCTTCCTGTCCACCTCATCATGTCGGTTACTGACCTCCACCTCGTGTCTATGGTGCCTGGAGCGCGACCACGACCCAAAGTCGTGCTCTGACTGCCGGGTCATGGCGTCAAAAGCTGTGAGGGAGCGGTCCCTAAAGCTGATCACTGCCCTGCGTCCGGCACCTCTGAGGTCTCCCCAGAGATGTTGTTCTGCTCTCGGTCGAGAGGAAGGTCCGAGCACCGCTCT
This sequence comes from Triturus cristatus, assembly GCF_964204655.1. NCBI lineage: Eukaryota > Metazoa > Chordata > Amphibia > Caudata > Salamandridae > Triturus > Triturus cristatus. Next base: position 805,491,590 of record NC_140591.1, read on the forward strand.
GGGGATCAAGTCTTCCTCCTCTCACTCGAAGTCATTGAGGTCAGGTAAGAGGCGCCACAAAAAACACAAGAAGTCGAAGAATGCACCTGACGAGATGATGATTCTAGGCGCTCGATGCCCCACTCCACGGAGCAGGTGGCTGGGTCAGCTCGGTGTTTCCCTCCCTTTCCTCGGCCAGGAGCGACCCCCACCCAATTGAAAACCTTTTATGATGTCATGTGCACCATATTTGGGCAGCTTGATCTTGCCGGCGCACCTTCGGCCCTGCAGGCTCACCAGAAGGCGCTCCCCTGAGTTATGTGCTGTCGACTCCTGCCCCCAAGCCCAGGACTCCTCTCGGATCAGTTCCTGGATCCGGACTGGCTCCGGCTGTACCAACTAGTCCTGCGCTGAGACCCTTGATGTCGCCCGTGCCAATCGGCAGCGACACCTCCATCCTGATTCCGGACGACAGAGAGCCAGTTGGGCGTCCTCTGACGCCAACACCAGAGCCGTCAATCTCCATGTCCTATCCTTTGCCTTATTCTGAAAGTCTAGGATTGGATGAGGATTTGGAGAGGCCGAAGGAGCCCTTAGATGTCCCTTTTTATAATGAAGAAATCGACTGGTACGAGGAACAAGTTGATGCCAGTGACTTAGACACCTCTGCAGAGCGTGACACTCTTTCTCCTCTTAACCTAGCTACGGAGGAGGGGGCTTCATTCGCTATGGTGGTGCATAGGATTGCGAAGGTCTTAGACCTGCTGCTTACTACGGAGGCATTCAAGAACAATGTCTTGACAGAGGTCCTGCAGCCAGGTGTTTCCACTTAAGATCCCTTGCTGCCATCCAACAAGACCTTGACCGATGTTTTACTGGGCACCTGGTCCAAGCCCAGCACAAGGGCTCCTGTGAACAGAACCATCACCTGCCGCCATTGTCCTTCACCAGGCAACCTAACTTTTCTCTTCTCGCTCCAAACCCCCCAAAGCTTGGTAGACCAAACCTCTGCTTCCAATTGCGCGTTCCCTTCCGCACCCTGGATAAAGAATCCAAAAGGCTGGACAGCTTTGGTAAGAAGATGTTCTCTCCCACCAGCCAAGCTTTGCGGTCGGTAAACACTGCATGCCTCTTGGGTTGTTACCTCCATTCACTATGGGAAACAGTTGCACAAGTGCTGTCACAATTCCCGGGAGATGCCCTGGCTTTCCTCTCCCAAGCTGTTGTAGACAAAAGAGATGTAGCAAAGTTTGCCATACGCTGTCGCCTAGACACATCAGATTCACTGGGCAGAGCTATTTCATCCACAATGGCTGTTTGGCGCAACGTCTGGCTGAGAAAGTCTGGCTTTTCTGGGGATGTCCAAATTAACCATATGGACATGCCCTTTGATGGCTCCATCACTTAGGAGACAGGGTGGACGCCGCCCTAGAGCACTTAAAGGAGTTGTGGACTATGGCCAAGTCCTTGGGCATCTCAGTGTCATCCCGGCCCACGTCCTCCTTTCGCTCCTTTCATGGCTATGGAAGAGGATTCCAACCTACCCCAGCCAGAGGACAGTGCAAGTTCTGCAACCTCTGCATGAGCACGGTTCACCCAGACCCTGTGGGTCAGGTCAGGCCACAAACTCCCCTCCCTCTACCTCCAAACCTTCCAAGTCTGATCCTCCCAGATCATGGGTGACCAGTTGGTGGCAGGATAAGCCATCACCTCCAACACTGGCGGGAAATCGCCTTGGACAGGTGGGTTTTGCAAATAGTCCGAAGGGGCTACTCCCTCCCCTTCAAAACTACTCCTCCTTCCATGCCTCCAACGTACAATCGGCTGAAGAAGGATCACCTTGTCTTACTTCGAGAGGAGGTCAAAACTCTCTTAGCCAAGGGAGCTATAGAGAGGGTTCCCGTGCCAGAAATAGGATGTGGTTGCTATTATCGCTATTTTCTGGTTCCAAAGAAGGACGGAGGCCTTCGTTCTATCCTCTACCTCCGATCCCTCAACTACTTCCTCAAAGAGAAGTTCAAGATGCTCACTCTTGCTCAGGTCCTGTCTGCCCTGGATCCGGAAGACTGGATGGTGGCGTTGGACTTGAAGAAAGCCTACGTTTGAGGCATATGAGCTGCAGATCACACACTATGCATAGATCTCCATCTGGTGTTGAGCCCGGATGTTTGCACTTTGTTGTTGTATTGGAATAAGTCTTTGGAAGTCACGAGATAGGTGACTCCTCATCTGGACAATAGTGCGCATGGGCATTGACTCCATCTTCAGATTGTTTTTTTCCGCCATCGGGCTCGGATGTGTTCGTCACGCTCCAGTTCGGTGGTGTTACCGTTCTACCTTTCGACGTGCAATCCTTCACCCATTCTTCGGTATTGATTTCGATCATGTTTCCCATTTGACGCGCATCTCTACAAACTTGAATTCTTCGATTCCGGTCGTTGACGCAGGCCTTCGGGCCTAGCTGCGCCATCAGGCCTTTTGGCTCATGGAAAGGACTCCTTTCAAAAAGTGTCCTCAATGTGGATCCAAGTTTCCACACGCTGATCTTCACGAGGTGTGTAACCTCTGCCTTTCGCCCGAGCACGAGGCCAAAGACTGTCCAGCTTATGCCTCTTTCCGCTCCAAGAAAACAATACGGGATCGTCGGGTTCGAAGAAGCATGGCTCAATCATCAACCTAGATACCGGACGGTATCTTCCAAGAAGGCATCAATGTACCTGAGCAGAAGCATATCGAAGAGGGCAACATTAGCGCCTCCGAAGCAGACGACTCCGACGTTTAAGACATCCCCATCACTCCAGGGCAGCGGGTCGTAAGTACTGACGTTGACCCCTCACCCATTCATAAAAAGGCTTCGGTAACACCTTCACCTTCGGGCCCAGGTGCACACCGGGACCAAACTTCCCATGCCCCGCCTTCGGGCTTGGCAAAGAAGTCAACACATAAGCCTTCTGACCACTCTGGATCGAGTGAGCCTACCGTCGGTACAGAAACCCCATCCCCGGTACCAAAACAAAAGACCAACCCAAAGGGAAACCACTGTCTTAGTTCACACCGAAGCCTGGTTCCACATCGGCGCATTCGGCACCGAAATCCACTGGCACTGATCCTTCGGATCCGAAAAATCATCTCTGGACCATTAGGGCTCTGCTCGTGAAGTCCGCGTCATCTATATAGACACCACCTCGGAGCACTGACGTGAGTACTTGTCACAACTTCTCATGCCAGAAGCACGGAGCCATGAAGCGAACTGACAATGGTGTGTTAAAACAACTAGGGCCCTGCAGCGGGACAGCTCTAACATTTAAAAACGGATCCTCGTGGCCAGGGCTTCCTATGCAATCCCAAATGCTCTATTAGGGGATAGTTTGGTCAAGCAGCCTTGGGCGTAACACATAGGAGTGTAAGACATTTGCAAATATACACACCGTGTTTAATAAATGGCAACGCAACTCAAGAAGGAGATCCACACCAATTTATAAAAATAGCAGATATCTGTATAGATGTTTAGGCATCAGAGAAAAATCATTCAGGTAAGTACGTTTTCAGATATAAATTCTTTTCACTTTACAAAGTGGACACATAGTGCAATTTATGAGTTCTGCAATGCTATCCGCAAACAGATAGAGTTCGACGTACAGGACGAATCTCCAGGGGTAAAGGTGAGTGGTGGGCAAGGTCCTAGACAGCACCAACAGTACACCACCAGCGGCACCAGGCCGGGTGCAGGGTGCAAATCAATGACGGAAGCCCAATCCGTTTCAGTGGGGATCGGTCTCTGTAAAAAGAGGCTACAGACTCTGGCTAGGAAGTCAGTCTGGCTGAACCAGCAAGTGGGATCAGGCCTTGCGATGCTCATGGACGAGGTACACCTTTGGTCTGCTTCACCAAGCCCTAGAAGTGATGGGTGTAGAGGTGTCTTTAGGCGTCAGATTTTTCCTTGCTGTCGCGGTAGAGGGAGACTTGCATCCAGAGGCTGCAGGCCATATCGTGGAGTCCAGGAGGGGTGCTACCATGATTCAGGTCTGGTAACTTTTTTGGCACCGTTGGCCCACTTCAATTATGGCCGGAGGCGACTGGTGCAGTGGCTGCTTCAGGTGTCTGGTTTTGGCGGTTCCGGAGGCCTCAGAGTCTTCTCCTCTGGAGCTCTTTAGAACAGGTCTGCTGTTCGCAGGGGTCTCAAGCCTTTTTCGAAGGCAGGCAGTCCTTCCAGGTTTCTGGAGTCAACAGCTGCAGGACAAATAGACTGGTGCAGTTTTCGACAAGGGGTGCAGACAGTCCGATGGAGGGCCAAGTCAGGTGGTCTTTTCAGTCTTCTCTGCTTTTGCGGCCCTTTAGTGTCTTTTGTCAACTTAGGACGTCAGGAACTGCTTCTCTGGTGCCAGAGACTCTCCTTCATACTGAATTTAGGGGAGTGTTGGGTAGTAGCCAATGGGCATCTGACCCTTGGGGTCACTACGCCCCCTAAATGACCACTTCCTGTGGAAAATGAGCATAGCCCTGTCACAGAATTCCTAGGTATGACATTACTAAGATGCTACCTCTGAAACTTTTTGTCCACCTCAGTTAGCCCACCTTAGGGTTGGTACTAGCCTGACTAGCTAATTTTCCCGCCTGTCTAGGTGCCAAATGGGCTTTGGACGGGGGGTGAGGGGGTGGCCTCCTCTCCTGTGGGTGGAGCCAGATTCGTATTCCAAAGATGGCGGCTCCTTTTGAAGTTCGCCAGCCCAAGGAGACTAATCAGCTGGTCATCCTGTGGGGGAGGGTGTTACACCCTCTTCCTGTATAGGCTTTTGTTTCTGACCACCTGAGAGCAAAAGGCTCTCACCCTAGGAGGTCAGACAGTTGTCTCGGGTGGCAGGCTAGCAGAATCCAGTCAGCAAGCGCACCACACCAGAGGCTGGTAGGTTTTCAGGGGACACCTATAAGGTTGCCTCTAAGGGCATGTTTTGATAAATCTACACTTGCATCAGTGTGGGTTTATCAAGACGATATGTTTGGTACCAAACATCCCTATGATCAGTGAAGCCATCATATATCAGGGTTCTTGTTTTCACCAGTGTCCAGTACATGGTTCAAGATGGCCTCCCTGGTCATTTGCACAGGCAGCAATAGGACTGACCAGCACAGAGGCATATCTGCTCATCTTCATGCCTGAAGTTGATCAGGCATTAGAGAAAATTAAAAAAAGACACTGAGGTAGATAAGTCTATGGGAGCTCTACAGTCTCCTTTACACTGGGTCTCCTTTCGTCGCTCCTTTTACCATGGGGGGGGTCCAAGACCACATCCTCAGGCACCAATGTTTCCTCATATAAAGGGAACAATGAGTCCTCCTCCACAAGAGGCTTCTTTAAAGGAGGATACAGAGGAAACCACGGCTAAGGTAGGGGCAGGGGTTCCGCACCCCGTAACTTCCCTTCCCCTAACAAGCAGTGACTTACCCACCATTCCCCAGATCATTGAACACATGACTGGGGACGTCTTCTACAATTCCTCCCCATTTGGCAATCCATAACAGACAAATGGGGGCTAGGAATTATCCAGCATGGTTATTGCCTGGAGATTAATACCAATACTCCAAACATTCCACCTCGTTCTCACAAGCTTTCACCATAGAACCAGTTCCATTACAATACCGAGGTTCAGGGATATACACACTTTATTTTCTGATCCCCAAAAAGGACGGATCATTAAGCCCTATTTTGGATCACGGTTACATACTGTCAGAACATTTCCATATAGTAACTCTGCAACAGGTCCTTCCACTTCAACAGCAAGACGATTTTATGTCCGCACTAGACTTAAGAGACCTATTTTCACATTTCCATTCATCCAGCTCATCGCAAATATCTCAGATTTTTGATAGCAGGCAATCACTATCAGTTCAAAGTGTTCCCATTCGGAGTAACTACTGCTCTCAGAGTATTTACAAAATGTCTAACAGTAGTGGCAGCTCATCTCAGGAGACAGCAAATTCATGTGTTTCCGTATCTAGACGAAGCCAGCACACACCAAAAGTGTTTATAACACACCAAGATCACACTACACCTACTCCACAAATTGGGTTTCATATTCCAAAGCCTCACCTACATTCTTCCCAGATACAATCCTATCTAGGAGCCACTCTCAACACTCACACAGCTCTAGCCTCCCCCAATGCAACCAGAATTTCCAATATCCAAACTCTATTGCTGCAGTTCCAAAGTAACCTAACCTTGCCAGCCAGAATTGTCATGCGGCTACTAGGAATGATTGTGTCATACATTGCAATAGTGTCTCATTTAAGACTATTCATGTGTCCACTACTGGAATGCTTAGCACGTCAGTGGTATCAGTCACAGCATTAGTTAACAGATCTAGTGTTGGTAGAAAGACGCACCCATCGCTCTCTGCAGTGGTGGAACCCACAATATATTAAAAAGGTGGCCTCTCATGACCCTGTTCCACAATTAGTGCTAACAGCAGACATCTCTCACAGGTTGGGGAGCACATCTCCATCATTACACAATTCAGGGTCTCTGGGACAACAAACACAAACGACTCCACATCATAGTGCTAAAAGCTTTTCAGTCTCATCTCACAGACAAAGTTGTCCTAGTCTGCACGGACAACATGACTGCGATTTACTATGTACAAAAACAGGGGGGGGTGGGGGGGCACACTCTCTACAACTGTCACAACTGTCTCAGACAATTTGGAAATTGGCAATCCGTCACAAGAGTCACCTTCTGGCAGAACACCTCCCAGGAGTGAACAATCAAATTGCTGACCTCCTCAGCAGAAGAAGGCAACAAATACACGAGTGGAAACTTCATCCCCAAGTTCTCCTGCCATACTTTCAACAATGGGGATATCCTCAATTAGATCTGTTCACCACAACAGACAACAGACAACGCACAATGCCCAAACTTCTCCTCCAGGTTCCCACACCCTCTATCCAAAGGCAATGCCACATGGATGAATTGGTCAGGGATTTTTGGCTACGCTTTTTCGCCTCTCCCTCTCCTCCAATTTTGTGTTAGGAAGCTCAGGCAAACATCTCTCACACTGGTGTTAGCTCGCACATGGGCCCGTCAACCGTGGTACACCACCCTGTTAGAGATCTCAGTAGTTCCACATCAAAGACTACATCTCACCTCCAGTCTCCTTACTCAGAACCATGAAAAAATCAGACATCCAAATCCCAAGGAACTCAACTTAGCGATTTGGCTCCTGAAGTCATAGAGTTTGGATATTTAAGTTTGCCACCATACTGTATGACTATTCTGAAGGAAGCAATAAAATCTACTACCAGAGATTGCTATGCAGCAAAATGGAAACAATTTGTTGTCAACTGTAATAACAAAATTCTACCTCTAGATGCTTCAGTTCAAAACATTGTTACTTCTGCACCTAAAGCAATGTGGGCTAGCTTACACATCAATTTGGTTGCATCTAGCAGCAGTAGCTGCATATTTGCAAAACACACAGCATTTGTCTTTGTTCAAAGTTCCTGTCATTAAAGCCTTTATATAAGGCTTAAAGAGTTATACCGGCAAAAATTCCCCCGGCACCATTGTGGAATCTTAATGTTGTACTTACAAGACTTATGGGTCCGCCCTTTGAACCACTTCACAAGTGTCCTTTAAAGTTTCTCTCATGGAAGGTTGCATTTCTCATTGCAATCACTTAATTAAGGCGAGTTGGTGAGCTACAAGCATACACCTTCGAAGAACCCTTCTTTCAACTACATAAAGATAGGGTTGTTCTTCGCACTAATCCCAGATTCCTTCCCAAAGTGGTTTCTGCTTTCCATATTAAACAATCAGTTGAGTTACCTGTGTTGTTTCCTCAACCTGATTCAATAGCAGAATGGGCACACTTGACATCAAAAGAGCTCTATTGTACTATATAGAAAGAACAAAAGACTTTCGTAAAACAAAGCAACTGTTTGTTTCCCTTACACCACCTCACAAAGGCAATCCTGTTTCTAAATCTGGTATTTCAAGATGGATTGTTAAGTGCATTCAACTCGCAAAATAGGGGCATCTATTGCCTTTTTAGGTAACCTCCCTATAGCTGACATCTGTAAAGCAGCAACATGGTCTACACCACACACATTTACCAAACACTATTGTGTGGATGTATCAGCACGCCAACAGGCAAATGTAGGCCAAGCAGTGCTAAAGACACCTTTTCAGACAACTGCAACATCTACTGGTTAGCCACTGCTTTGGGAGAATACTGCTATATAGTCTATGCAAAGCATGTCTCTCTACAGCACACATGCCGCAAACTAATTATGTTACTTACCCAGTAAGCATCTGTTCTTGGCATGTAGAGCTGTAGATTCACACTCACACTCCCCTGACACCTGTAGTTGCAGTTCTCATTATTTACATTATCTATGCATGGACATCTCTTAACTACACTCACTTACTCCGTTCTCACCCTCTTGCGGGAAAACAATCTAACAATGGAGTCTATTCCCGTGTGTACCATCACCAAAAGGAGGAGTCGCCTTGCCTTGTGACTGGAAAGATATCTTTGAAGAAAAACAACTTGCAAACATCCGGAGCCAACACAAGATGGCAGGAGTATGCAAAGCATGTAAATCTACAGCTCTACATGCCAAGAACAGATTCCTACTGGGTAAGTAACATAATCCTTATAAGATCACTTTTAATGTGAATATGTACTGTTATTGGCCACAATCTGGTTGTTGTTTCTATTGCAAACAGTATTTCAAAGGTTTCTGCAAATAAAGTCACTGCTGACTTTGTTAGGAACATTTACCTTAGATCTGGAAGCCTACTATGTAGAAGATTCTAAGATCGCAGACTGCATACTCTATAATTCGGTGAGGATAAACAAATTTCAGCAGCTCTAGGACTTTTATAATGCAAGATGATAACTGGTCTCCACCTTTCGACTGACATCTTGGTAACTCTCTTTATATGCTGTGTCTATACTGTGCCTGTTAAGATGCAGAGGTGAGGGAAAACTCAATTGGGCAGCTGGAAATAGTTGTTTCTCAGTGCTTGTTGCTAGCAATAAAGTGCAGATGACAATGAAAAGGCACTTGTATTTGCCCTGCTACTGTATAGATACTCTATTAAATAGGATAAGAGATGCTAAGACAATGTGCTTACTTATACTGACTAGTCCAGATGATAAATTCAATGATGTATGCATTAAATAAATGAAAATTTCCCTTGTGTAGCAGAATTTTACTAGTAGGGATTTCTTTATCCATTGCATGTAATTTCTGCTTATCGTTTGTGTTTGCACATTTACAAAAACTGGTTTTATGGTTAACATCACCTTTTCTTAGAAAGAATTGTGTACATTTTATTGCAAGAGACAATTTGCTCCACAAAATTCTGATGTTACACAAAGCAATCTGCGACGTGTATTACTAGATTTTGATTTGCAGGCTCTACAAGCTGTCTAATTGAACTCTTTAAATACAGTTAGTGTGCCTGCAAGCGAAAGAGGTGCAGGATTTATCACGCAGAAAATCTATACGTTCATAATGGAAAGTATTTCTTTGTTCACAAAGGCTATTGAAAACCCAGTTCGGACAAACCAGATACCTCGTCAGATTCCTGAGCAGTCATTTTACACAAAACCATTACCAGGAATTGTTATGGGTGGGATCCTACCCTTCGGATGCATCTTCATCCAGCTTTTCTTCATTCTGAATAGCATTTGGTAAGTTGCTGAACTTTATTTTAGACTTTTGCTGCTTTCTTTCTCCTCTAACAATCTCAATCGCTAAAATATTCTTCTGTATGCTGTTTGCTGGTCTCCCACTATTCTGTTTCATGTTTTCCAAAAGGGCTCCACACCAAGTACCTTCCCTGAAATTTTTGCCATGATCGGCTCTAGTAGGAATATAAAGATATGCATAGCCAGCGGGTATTCACAATTTCTGTCTTCCTTCTGGAATCTTGGCGCTGTGAAGGAGATCGTAAACCAGCAAAGGGAGTTTTTTTGTTTTTTTTTGTTTTATATAGCGCTAACTAGACCCGAGAAATTGGGTATCAGAGTGCTTTACATGAGCACCAGTTTCGTTGCATTCATTTTTGCCAGGCATGGGGAGATTAAGTGATTTGCCCAGAATCACAGGATGTTGAGCGTAGTTGCCGAGACTCAAACCCGGTTTACCAGCTTCAAGGTCGACAGCTCTAACCATAAGGTTACATCCTCTCCCCAAAGTGACCCGTAAACAGATCAGCACCCAGGAAACATATTGGCTGAACAAGGCAGTTAGAAGCCGAAGTTGTATTAAAACAAGAACAGAGTTAAAAGAAGTAAACAGTGCAACAAGAGAGAAAGGCAGTATCTGACCAAACGAAAACTGCAGTGGAGAGACTATGGACCATATTGCTAGAAGTGGCAAAATCCAAAGATTCAAGGAGATTCTAGTGCACAGTGAATGAGATGTCAATAGGGAAATCTCACTCTTTTGCCACAAACAAAACTCCAGTGAGCTGAAAAAGCACATTAAACAAGTTTATGTGAGTAATGCAATCCTTCCCTGAAAGCGGTGGCATTCGAAGTTGTCCACCCCCACTCATCCAATAGAGATAGAAGACCTAATCCCTTAAGTGCAGTTGGTGCTTTAATAATCGCCACTCGCACCTCTGGTGCTCCGAGTCCAAACGACATCTCGGAGTCATTGTTTAAGCATGCCCAAGCTGACTTTGTCATATTGCTGCTGCATCTTTTTAGGAACTGTCTGTCTATGAACTTCATTCCCTACAGCTGGATAGGTCCCTTGCTGGTTCCAATACGTTCGAGGCATGTGGGCTGCTGAATTCATATCTGTGCATAGATCGCCGCCTAGTGTTGGGTCCGGATGTTTGCATGTTGTTGTCCTGGAAGAGTCTTCGAAGTATCCTTGGATAGGTGACTCCTCCCCTGGACTACAGTGCGCATGGGCATCCTCTCCATCCTCAGATTGTTTTTTTCCGCCATTGGGTTCGGATGTGCTATCTTAGCTCAAGTTAGGAAAATATTTTTTCGAGGCCAAAAGGCCTTTAGTTTGCGTCGGTACTGTTTATCGATCGGGTTTCGATACAATCCTGTTAGTTTACTAACTTTCAGCACCGACTTTTTTCGCATTTACCTGTCCATCGACTACTTCGACGATGGAATCGAGGACGCCATTCAAAAGGTGTCCGGTATGCAATGCGAAGTACCCACACATCGACGTCCATCCGGTGTGCAACAAATGCCTTTCGCCGGACCACGACGAATCGACATGCATGGCCTGTGCCCGGTTCCGTTCCAAGAAGACTCTGCGGAATCGACTAGCGGCGAGACTCGAGGCGCAGCACGCGGCACCGGCCCCAACAGACATCTTCGACGAGGCCGAAGACGTCGAGGAATTAGAAGTCTTGCCCTCCAGTCCCGTTTCCGAACATGAACCCGGATCGGACGAGGTAGACGAGTCACTCTTCCACAGAGGTGAAGACGACACCGAGGTAGGAGACGACGAGGAGGCCTTAGGGGCCGAAGAGAGTAGCTCCAATGATGAACAAGGCCTACCTGTTCAAACCGTTGAAACACCAGTGCCACAGCCTATGGCTCCGGTCGAGGGATCGCCTTCGGGCCTTACCCGAGACCCATCCCGCAGTTCTTCGGCCCCGCCCTCGGGCCCGGCCTCGGACGTTCAGCGGCAGCCATTACTACATAAACAGGCCGGTTTCCCTACCACAAAACCGAAACCGAAAGCTGCTCCGGTTCCACCGAAACAGAAACTGAAAGTGGCGCTGGTCGGATCGAGGCCTTCGACGCCAGCGCCCCGCGTCGGCACCGACCGCACCAAGAGGGACTTCGGTGCCGAACTTGAAGCGGGCGACGTTGGAGTCGACAAACGGAAAAAAGCCATCGGCACCGACAAACCTGCTCGGCTACCGGCACCAACGACACCAAGGGCCGTACCGCCTGCTGTGTCTCGCATCGCTCCCCCGACGACACCTAAGCCTCAGGTATCGAAGACTTCGACGGTGATCTCTGCACCTCGACTCGATGAACCGCCGGCGCCGAAAAAATCCACGGCCGCCTCTACGAGCCTGGCCGGTGCCAAAGCCTCGAAGGCGCCCCAAGTACGACCTGGTGCGACGCAAGGCAGCAAAACCACAGCTGTCCTCCAGGACACGTCGGGTTCCGGTTCGATCGGAGCTCCAGCAGCCTCTTCGGTGCCGGCCAACATTACCTTCGGCTTGCCTCCGTCGACAATCCCAAAAATGTTCCAACTCAGGACACGGGTCACCCAACCTACGGTCACACCTGCTGAGACGTCTCCGGCACGTATCATCGACGCCGACACTGGCAGGATGATTCTCCACGACCGAAGGATAACTTCGGAGCCGCCGTTGGACCCTTTCAGGATCCCACTAAAAAGGAAGTTGCCTGCAGAATCGGAACCTCTCCTTTATGAACCCTTCCATTCATCCTACCAGGATCCACACCGGTTCTCCCCCACACGCTCCGATACGGATGCATTGGAGGACTACATGGATGACCAAGTCCCCTACCATGTAGACACGGACCCTGATGACCAGCAGGACCCTGATCAAACTTGGGGCGACCCTGCAGACCCCAGTGCACCTCTCGATGCACAGGACCAACAACTCTATGGGGCAAAAACATCTCCTACGGAGGATACTGCGGCGTTCAACGCTCTTATTGAACGTGCTGCAAATAACCATGGGGTACAGCTTCACTCTGATACCATCGAAGATGACTTTCTAATGGACACCTTTGCATCCTCAGAAAGACATGTAAAGACTCTGCCAATGTTGAAGGGGGTCCTCAAACCAGCCAAGGACATTTTCAAAGAACCCACCAGGGCACGAGTGATAAACCCCAGGATTGATAAAAAATACAGATCAGCACCTGGGGATCCTACTTACATCAGAGGACAATTACCACTCGACTCCATCGTCGTAGCGAATGCACGCAAGAGGGCACACTCGCAAACGACAGGTGACGCTCCTCCCCCGGACAAAGAGTCCAAGGTGTTGGAAACCTCTGGCAAGCGAGTTGCCGCACAAGCGGCCAACATATGGCGCATAGCCAACACTCAAGCGCTCCTTGCTCGCTATGATAGAGCGCACTATGACACACTGGAGCAAATATTCCAACATCTCCCAGACCAGTTCAAGGAAGGCGCAGAAATGCTCATCAGAGAGGGACAGCTACTAACGAACGCTTCCATCAAATGCGCACTAGATGCTGCAGACACGGCTGCCAGAGCCATAAACACAAGCGTCATGCTGCGACGACATGCCTGGCTGCTGATCTCAGGATTCAAGCCTGAGGTACAAAACAATATACTGAACCAGCCCGTCAACCCCGACTATTTATTCGGGCCAGAGGTTGACACCACCCTCAAAGATAAAAAAGGACACGGACACTGCAAAGTCCATGGGCGCCCTACAAACTCAGTCCTTTCGGAGCGGCTCCTTTCGTCGCCCCGGAAACAAGGGAGCAGGTAGAGGACAGGGGTCACAACAAACATATAACAAAGGCAATACACAGACCACCTATGATAAAAACACCCGAGGTGGATATCGTGGCTCCAGCACAAAGGGCAGAGGACGCGGCTACGGCAACACCAGGTCCTCCCCCAAGAACAAGCAGTGACGCCCTCTCCCTTCCTCCCGACCACATAACACCTGTCGGGGGAAGGCTACAAAGGTTCCTGTCCACGTGGAATTCCATCACCACGGACAGGTGGGTCAAAGATATTGTAAAATACGGTTACTGTCTGGAGTTAACCTCCACTCCACCCACAATACCACCAAGAAGCCGTCCTATGTCCTCAGAGCACTTAACGCTCTTACAGCAAGAAGTGCAAAGTATGCTTCTAAAAGGCGCTATAGAGGTCGTACCCATCCACGAGCAGGGTGCGGGAGTGTACTCCCTCTACCTCTTAATTCCAAAAAAGGACGGGTCGCTCAGACCTATATTAGACCTGAGACCCCTGAACCAGTACATTCTTTCAGAGCACTTTCACATGCTCACTCTACAGCAAGTCCTTCCGCTTCTCAAGCAGGGAGACTTCCTAGCCACACTGGACCTCAAGGATGCGTACTTTCACATACCCATCCACCCCTCACACAAAAAATACCTCAGGTTCACTGTTCAGGGGCAGCACTATCAGTTCAAAGTCCTTCCCTTCGGCGTGACAACAGCGCCCAGGGTTTTCACGAAGTGCCTAGCTACGGTGGCAGCACATCTACGGAGGCAGCATATACACGTCTACCCCTACCTAGACGACTGGCTCGTTCAAGCGAAGTCAGCCCAGCAATGTGCAAGCCACATGTCCCGCACCATTCACCTTCTTCACAGTCTGGGATTCTCACTAAATTATCCAAAGTCCCATCTCCAGCCCGCACACGTACAACAGTACCTAGGTGCGACTATAGACACTCTGGCGGCCACAGCTCAGCCAAATTTAGTGAGGATCAACAGCATACAACTGCTGATCTCCAAGTTCAAACCCAATCACTCACTCCCAGCGCGAGTGTTTATGCAGTTGATAGGCATGATGGCCTCCTGCATCTTCATAGTCCCGCACGCGAGATTACATATGCGCCCACTTCAGGAGTGCCTAGCACGTCAGTGGAATCAGGCTCAAGGACAGTTAAAGGACCTAGTGTTGGTGAGCGGTCGGGCATACAACTCTCTGCATTGGTGGAATCCACAAAACCTTTGCAAGGGCCGACCATTCCAAGAGCCTGTCCCACAGATAGTACTGACAGCGGACGCGTCTCTCCAGGGATGGGGAGCTCATGTACTCCACTATACAGTGCAAGGACTATGGACAACACAACAAAAGAAGTTGCACATCAACCTTCTGGAATTGATGGCAATCTTCCTAGCCATGAAGGCATTCAAAGTACATCTATGCAACAAGGTCGTGTTGATCCGGACGGACAACATGACCGCAATGTACTATATACAGAAACAGGGAGGAACACACTCTCCACAGTTGTCTCATCTGGCTCAGAGCATGTGGAAGTGGGCCATTCAAAGGAACATGTTCCTCATGGCGGAACACCTCCCTGGCAAGGACAACCAGATGGCGGATCTGCTCAGCAGACACAGCCACCAGATGCACTAGTGGGAGTTACACCCATCAGTACTCCAACCGTACTTCCAGCAGTGGGGTCATCCGGAGATAGACCTATTCGCGACAAGCGAAAACGCAAAATGCCAAAGCTTCGCCGCCAGATTCCCACATCCGCAGTCGCAGGGCAATGCGATATGGATGAACTGGTCCGGCAGATTTGCGTACGCTTTCCCCCCAGCGCCATTGATACCGCTAGTGGCCCGCAAACTCCGACAACACTCCCTGACACTCGTCCTAGTTGCTCCCACGTGGGCACGCCAGCCGTGGTACACCACCTTCCTCGAACTTTCCGTGGTGCCGCATCAAAGGCTGCGGATCAAACCCGCGCATTTGACGCAGAACCATGGAGAGGTTCAGCACCCAGATCCGCAACAGCTGAATCTGGCGATCTGGCTCCTGAAGTCCTAGAGTTTGGCTATCTCAACCTGCCACCTGACTGTATGGACATCATCAAGGAGGCCAGGAGACCCACTACCAGAGCTTGCTATGCATCCAAATGGAAAAGGTTCGTCATTTATTGCGGTAATAATGACATCAACCCGCTGGACGCATCCATCCAAAACATCATCTGTTACCTCTTACACCTATATCGATGCAATCTGGCGTACACCTCTATACGTGTCCATTTGACCGCAATCTCAGCCTATCTGCAAACCAGGCAGCACCTCTCTCTATTCAGAGTGCCTGCCATCAAAGCATTCTTGGAAGGACTCAAACGAGTCATTCCACCAAGCCACCCACCGGCTCCAATGTGGAACCTCAACTTGGTCCTCACACGCCTGATGGGTCCACCCTTTGAACCTCTACACTCATGCGAGATTCAATTCCTTACCTGGAAAGTGGCCTTCCTTGTAGCGATCACTTCCCTAAGGAGAGTTAGTGAACTCCAGGCACTAACCGTTCAAGAGCCATTTATACAGGTTCACACCAACAGGGTCGTACTACGTACCAACCCCAAATTCATGCCCAAAGTAATATCGCAGTTCCACATGAATCAGACTATTGAACTGCCAGTTTTCTTCCAAAACCCACAAACGGTTGCAGAAAGGGCACTACATACACTAGATGTACGGAGGGCCCTCATGTACTACATCGATAGGACTAAACCCTTCAGGAAGACAAAACAACTGTTCGTTGCCTTTGTCCCACACCACAAAGGTAACGCCATCTCCAAAGCAGGGATAGCCAGATGGATAGTTAAGTGTATTCAAATCTGTTATCAAAAAGCAAAACGCACCTTAACTATTCCACCACGAGCCCACTCAACACGTAAGTTGGGGGCTTCCATGGCCTTCCTAGGAAATATTCCCCTGCATGATATATGCAGAGCAGCCACATGGTCCACTACACACACATTTACAAAACACTATTGCGTAGATGTGCAGTCAAAACAGCAGGCAGCTGTAGGACAGGCTGTTCTCAAAACACTTTTTCAGACCGCTGCAGCTGGCACGGGTAGCCGCCGCCAATAGAGGGCACTGCTATATATTCTATGCACAGATATGAATTCAGCAGCCCACATGCCTCGAACTGAATATGCTACTTACCAGTATGCATCTGTTCTTGGCATGTAGGGCTGCTGACATTCATATCGCCCTCCCTCCTCCCCGGCGCCTGTCGCAGCTGCAGCTCTCAGAATTACTGCAAGCATGGTCATCACTTTCTGTATCTACTCCATCACTGCCACAATGGCGAAAAACAATCTGAGGATGGAGAGGATGCCCATGCGCACTGTAGTCCAGGGGAGGAGTCACCTATCCAAGGATACTTCGAAGACTCTTCCAGGACAACAACGTGCAAACATCCGGACCCAACACTAGGCGGCGATCTATGCACAGATATGAATGTCAGCAGCCCTACATGCCAAGAACAGATGCATACTGGTAAGTAGCATATTCAATAACTAGCATTGGCAAAGACATTAGGTCTGGCATTCTTAAAAGGATGTATATTGAATTTCAGCCTGATTACACAGCTTCTCTCAGAGCCCTTCATTTAATCTGATTAAACTCTAAAACATCAGAATCCTGATTAAAGCAGCAGAGATTTTGGACTTGTTGGCTAAAGTTCCTAAAAAGGTCTTTACCAGTATTGCAGGATAAATAGAGTGAGCTAATGAAACATATAGAAAGAAATATGCAAAGTAAAGTAAATGTTTGAGAGCCCTCTGCATTGTCGTCGAGGCTGGCGTCAATGAAGGATGCGCAGACCTCGTGCCGGGAAAAGTGTTGCACAGTGGCGGTTCCAAAGACGATACTTCAATCCCAAGATGCGGGATGCAGCGGCAATGCAAGTCTTTTGTAACCAGTTGAATCCATGCAACTGCGCCGATGCGTCGGTTCTGCTCGAAGATGCGCTGCTCAGCTTAGGAGATGTATCAGTTATACTAGTAGATGCGCCACTTAGCAGAGGATTCACCTGTTTCGTTGTAAAAACACCTGAGGCCCACTTCCAAAGGTCTAGGACTGGGGTGGGACCACTTGGCAGGGTAGACTCACATAGTTCAGAGTCCTTAGTGCAGAAGCAGATTGGCTGGTAGTTTTTTTTTAATATCCCTGAGACTTCAGATCAGGAGGCTAGCCCTTGGAGTCACTCTGGTTTCAGGTGATGCTGATCCACTGTCCTTACCCAGGCAAGAGAGCAGCAGGTCAGCAAAGCAGGAGTAGCATACAGCAGTCCAGCAGCATGACAGTCCTTTCAGCAGCCCTTCCTGGCAAAGTCTTCAGAGGTCCAGAAGTGTACTGAAGTGGTGATGTCAGAGGTCCAGTACTTATACTCAATTAGATCTTTGAAGTGGGAGAGATCCCAAAGACTTGCGTTTGACTAGCACAGAGTCCTCCCTCCCAGCCCTGTCTCCAGACTCACTGCAGGAGGGTATGTAGCCCTTTGTTTTGATGGCAGGACACAGCCTATTCAGGTGTAAGTGAGGCTGGATCCATCTCCTCCCTCCCATCTTGCTAGAACGTCCCATCAAGTCTAGGACCTGTCTAAGGAGAATACACAAAGCCAGCTGCCACCCACTTCAGACGTGTATCCGAGACAGGCAGCGGGCACCAAATGGCTAAAGTAAGACACTGCGAAATTTCTAAAAGTGGCATTTTCAGAATGTTAATTGAAAATTCAACTTGACTCAAAGTTAGTATTTTAAATTAAGACACCAGACATTAATCCGTAATATCTTACCATTTAGAAATTACTCTTATAAAAGGAAATCCCAATGTTATCCTATGGGAGATTTAGGCCTTGCAGTAGTAAAAAAAGAATTTAAGAGTTTTTCACTACCAGTAAAAGTACATGTCCTGCTTTTTAAATACATTGCACCCTGCCTTAGGGACTGTCCATGGCCTAACCTAAGAGTGACGTATATGTATTAAAAAAGCGGTGTTTTGGGGCTGGCAAAAGGTTTAATTTTCCAGGTCAAAATGGCTAAGTAAACTGCACACAAAGGCACTGCAATGGCAGGCCTGAGACATTGTTAGAGGGCTACTTAAGTGGGTGACACAACCAGTGCTACAGGCCCACTAGTATCATTTCATTTATTGGCCCTGGGTGCAGGTAGGGCACTTTATTAGGGACTTAAAAGTAAATGAAATATGCCAATTGGGTATGAGCCAGTGTCTCTATGTATCTGAAAGAAACACGTAGTGATAGATTCCTTACCTTAGAATTACCCCCAGGCGTCAGACTGGATCCAGAAAGTTTTTGTCAGCAGTACCCCTGCGTGTCGGAAGGTGGTGTTGTGCGGCTCCGCATCTGTCGTTGGCGTAGTGTTCGCCGAGATGACGTCGCGGCAGCTACTTAGACGCCGCCCTCGCGCGTTTACGTCAGTTCTTTCTTTATCCGCGCCAGCAAGCGCAGATCCGGAGAGAGCGGTACCCCCCAGTAATTTTTTGACTGAGTTTTTTTAGGCTTTTTGTTTCTGTTTTTTCGAGTCGATCGACTCCTGGTGCCGTAGGGATACCCGGTTTCAAGTCGGGGACTGTCATCGCATGAGACTCTACTGCCTGGGGCACGACCATGACCCCAAGTCGTGCCCCTACTGCTGGGCCATGGCGCCAAAGACTTTGCGGGAGTGGTCCCGAAAGTTGCGGGAAAACAGTCAGTCGGCTCCGCGCCGCTCAAGGTCGAGGGACCGGTCGCGGAACCAACACCATCGTTCGTCGGGATCGAAGTCTTCGCACTCTAGGTCAGGTAAGGCGAACCATCACAAGAAGTCGAAGAAGCACCATCGCTCTCTGACTTCCCCTCTCCCGTTGCGCAACGCGGCTGAGGGTGCGGGTGGTGCCTCCCCCGCGGCTCTGGCGGAGCCTACGTAGTCGCCGTCGGCTTACCTGCCCTTCCCGAGTTCGTCGGCGACTTTGGCCTAGCTGCAGGAATTTCTGTCAGCCATGCCCCCCCCCCCCCCCCTGGTGACAAAAGATGTTTTAGATGTGGGAGCAAATTCCACTTGGCGAATGACAAAAACTGCTCTGCCCTTAAACAAAGGTGTACCAAGTGCGGAATTGTTGGGCACTTTGCAAAAATGTGTCATAGCAAGCAAAGGAAGAATTCTAAAGTGAAAGTAGTCGTACCTGATGGATATGACATGTCGGATTCTTCTGATGAGGATGACATGAATCTTTTTGTGCTACTGGTTGATGATGACGTTCTGAATGTGAAGGGCAAAAGCAAAAAACCTGTCTGCCATATGGAGATTGGTGGAGTGAACATTGCCATAGTAGCTGATTCGGGTTCACCCTATACAATTGTTAACAGAGATGTCTGGGAGGAAAAATTTATTCCCGTGATAGGCCGTAAACTTGCCAGTCCTGACATTTCACCTATCGATATTTTAGGTTACAGGGAACTGCCTTTCTTGTTCAAAGACAGACAAACAGTTAGCAAATTGTACATTTCTGAAGTTGGTCCTTCTGTACTGGGGTGGAGGGACCAAGGTAAGCTGGGCATATTCCTAGATCCTAACAGCCCTGATCCTGTCTTGTCTGTGCAATCAGAGGATGCATATACAATGAATATTAAAGAGAGATTTCAAACTGTGTTTTCTGGGAGAATAGGGAAGCTTAAAGGATTTCATCATAAAATTGAGCTTAAAAAAAATGCTGTTCCGTGTATCCACAAATGCAGGAACATCCCTTTCTCAATCAGGGATGAAGTTAAATCAGAACTCGTTAAGCTACAAAGAGGTGGCATCATCGAACCTGTGGAGTCTGCAGAATGGGTCGCACCTTTGGTTTGCGCTAAAAAATCCAACGGCAAGCTCCGTTTATGTGTGGACCTCAGGGACCTTAATAAGAATATCCTGATTGATCAGTACCCTTTGCCTAGAATCAGTGAGATGTTTTCTCATACCAATGGAGTTAAATGGTTCTCGACTGTTGACCTTACTGCAGCGTACCACCAAGTTGCATTACATCCTGACAGCAGAAGCCTCACTACATTTGTGACTCCATTTGGATGTTTTAGGTTTAAAAGAGTCCCTTTTGGACTTGCCTCTGCTGCAGCTATGTTTCAGAGGCTCATGCATATGCTGTTCAAAGATGAGCCCAACTTATTAATTTTTCAGGATGACATTATGATCATGGGTACCACCAGGGAGGAGCATGACGAGAATTTGTTTAGAGTTCTTAAGACTCTGGAACGGTATGGTCTTACCGCTGACATTCAAAAGTGCAAGTTTGCTGTGTCTAGTGTTACCTATTTAGGTCATGAAATTTGCGGTGAAGGCATCAAACCTAAAAAAGAGTTGTTGTCAGCCATCAAGAATGCCCCTTCCCCAAAGAACAAAGGCGAAGTGAAGGCTTTTTTGGGGTTGTCTGAATTTTATGCGAAGTTTGTAAAAGACTTTTCTTCTAAGACCTTCCCTCTTAGACAGCTGGTTAAGCAAGGATGCAAATTCGTGTGGTCTGATGAGTGTGAGAGGGCTTTTGGGGATATAAAAGATGACATTTGCAGAGCCCCACCTTTACAAGGTTTTAATCCCTCATTACATTCCATTGTCAACACTGATGCCAGCGGGAAAGGTTTGGGGGTGGTTTTGAGCCAAATTGACAGCCTGGGAATTGAAAAGACCATTGCTTTTGCCTCACGCTCCATTACACCTACTGAGGAAAGATACTCCGTTATAGAGCGTGAGGCTTTAGCATGTGCATGGGGTTTGGGACATTTTCGGCAGTATGTCTGGGGATTTAACATTACCCTAAGAAGTGACCATAAACCCCTAGTCAAGGTACTTACTACTAAAGGTTTACAAACTGCCTCTCACCGACTAGCACGTATTTCAGTGAGAATGTTGGATTACAATTACAATGTGCAATATGTTCCTGGATCAAAAAATGTGGTTGCTGACTGTTTAAGTCGGTTACCTTTGCCTTGTACAGATGACTCCGTTGGAGAAATCGAATCCTTTTGTGTTGCTAAAATTTTGGATGACATTTCTTGTATTTCGCAACATGAATGGTTATCAGCACAGGCTGGAGACACTACTTTGTGCCAGATAGGAAAGTATATTGTTGAAGGCTGGCCCATAAAGAAAGACTTACCCCACAGTTTACGTTCTTTCTGGGAATTGAGACACGAGTTGTCATTGGAAGATGGTCTTATCCTCAGAAATGGCAGAGTCATACCCCCTGCTTCCCTTCGCTCCAAAGTGCTCGATATCTGTCATGAGGGGCATCTGGGTATTGGGAAGACTAAGAGTAGGGTTAAAACCTCATACTGGTGGCCGGGGTTGGACCTGGAAATAGAGAGGAGAGTGAGAAACTGTCTGGCTTGTGAAAACTCTGACAAATCACAGCATACCTTGAAACCTCCCCTTCATCCACTGTCTAATCCTAGTATGCCATGGACAAGATTGGGGGTGGACATTTTTGGGCCTATTTGGGAAAATGGTGAGCAGGTTTATCTCATTGTCCTAGTAGATCATTTTTCTAAATGGCCAGAAGTGGAAATTGTACAATCTGCTGATACTAAAGCCGTCATCAAGTTTTTGAAAAGTGTGTTCATGAGGGAAGGGTTGCCCAAGTGTATTGTAACTGACAATGGCCCACAGTTCGTTTCTGACAGCTTTAAGCGGTTTGTCAATGACAATGGCATTTCTCACAAGACTACTTCCCTGTACCACCCTGCTGGTAATGGTGCAGTGGAAAGGTTTAACCGTGTGGTGAAGGGAATTGTGCAATTGGCCAATCACAATGATCTATCGTGGAGGAAAGAATTGATTCACAACTTGTGGGCTTTCCGTGTGACACCCTGCGAGTCTACTGGCTCTAGTCCTTTTGTGTTATTAAGAGGCAGGACACCCATCACTAAAGACTGTATTGGATGGTCATTCCCCAAGAAAGTCGACTGGTCTGTGGAATCAGTTAATAACAGGATTACACATACCCAGCAAAGGAGTAGGGACCATTATGACTCTAAGCATGCATGCAAACAGGTCAATATTCATGTGGGACAGTGGGTTAGAGTCAAGAGTAGTGGTTTTGTTAAAAAAGGATTTAGCCGCTATTCGCAACCCCTTATGGTCAAAAATCTTTTGCAATTCTGCACGTTTGAGTGATGGGAAGGTGTGGCATTTGTCGTCCCTGTCATTGTGCCGGGGAGATGGTACCTTGCCCCCACAGTACTCTGATCCAAGGAGGAGGTGGGGCGGCACCTCTTCTAGATATGATTGGATTCTTGATGACGACATCCACCAGGGATATTCCCATGTAGGTAGCGAGGTTCCACCTTTAAACGATCCTGGGGAGGGCACCAGTGGTTGTTCTGCCTTGAGGGGGAAGTCCAACAGTCTTAGTGACTCTAGTGTTGTTTCCAATGATCAACCGATTCCTGAGAGTTCCACTGGAGAGACCATTGTTCGCACGTCATTGGATTCCACTACTCACAGTGCTGACGATACTCCCCAAGTTGG
The DNA here is from genome assembly GCF_964204655.1 of Triturus cristatus. Taxonomy (NCBI): domain Eukaryota; kingdom Metazoa; phylum Chordata; class Amphibia; order Caudata; family Salamandridae; genus Triturus; species Triturus cristatus. Next base: position 805,514,610 of record NC_140591.1, read on the forward strand.
TATTCCTGATACACCACAAGATGGTTTTCCTCCACATGAGCTTGACGTTGGTGTTTCCGATGTTAAAGAGTCCATTGTTAGTAGACATGGAAGAGAGATAATTCCTCCAAAAAAGTTACAAGATTTTGTATGTGATTAATTATACATTGTTTCTCCTCCTGCTTGTGATTTTCCTGTACCAAATTTCCCTTTAGTTCTTCCACTACTTTGTGGTTCCACATATACTGTTTCATTTTATTCTGTAAATGAGGAGATGTGTTGTGTTTACTTGCTTCTGTCCTCGCGACTTGCCTCGCGCTGCCTTCTGCCTCGAGCCTTCGCCCAGGGCTCTATGACGTTTACTCGTTCCATGATAGAACCTTGGGCGAAGGTGACGGTTGGGGCGTCTGGGCCCCGCCGGCACACCTTTGGGCCTCGCAGGCCCGACTGGGGGGTGCTAGCCTTTCACTGTCGGCAGCTCCGGCCCCTTCATCGCAGGGCTCCCATGGATCCAGGCCTGGATCCCGGTCGACGCCGGTTGACCTTGTTACACCTCCACCGACGTTGGCGCCACCTCCGACGTCGCCCGTGGCACCAGACTACGCCGGCCCCTGTTTCTGCCCCGATGTGAACACGGAGCCGGAACTGCATCGCTCGACGCCGATTCCGACGCCGATGGGACCTTTCTTTCCCTATGCCCAACCTCCGTATTTTCGGCCTGTACATCACCCTTCGGAGGAAGGGGAGGACTGGGAGGGGTCTGGGGACCCTCTCACAGCTCAGTGCGAGTATGACCCGGACTGTGCAGAGGAGCTGGGGGATGGCAATGGTCTTGACACCTCTCCTGATCATGGCATGCTAACTCCTCCTACCGTGGCTGCGGAGGAGGGTGCTAGTTACGCAGTGGTGTTGGGTAGGGCGGCCGAGGCTCTCCACCTCCAACTCCCTACAGTGGCCGTCAGGGCTAACCTCCTGACAGAAGTGCTTCAGCCGGCGGCTACCTCTGCGGAGCTACTGCTGCCTTTTAATGATGCACTTTCTAACGTTCTTTTGGGCACCTGGTCCAGGCCCAACACAGGGGCTCCTGTGGATAGAAGCGTGGCCCAAAGCCATCGCTCGGCCCTAGGCGACCCCCTTTTCCTCTCCCAACACCCCACCCCTGAGAGCTTGGTTGTCCAATCTTCCACGTCCCAAAGCGCTTTCCCTACCGCACCCCCAGATAGGGAATCCAAGAGACTGGAACAGTTTGGGAAGAAGATTTCTTCTTCCGCCAGAGCAGGGCTGCGGTCTGTGAACACTGCATGCCTCTTGGCCCGTTATTCCCACTCTGTGTGGGATACGGTGGCGCAAGTGCTGCCTCAGTGTCCGGCGGAGGCCCGGACAGTGCTCTCTCAGGCTATTGCTGAAGGGGGAGATGCAGCCAAATTCACAATTCGATGTGGCCTTGACACCGCCGACTCGCTGGGCAGAGCGATTTCCACGACAGTGGCGCTTCGTCGCCACACCTGGCTGAGGACTACTGGCTTCTCTGGGAATGTCCAGAAAACTCTCATGAACATGCCCTTTGATGGCATTCGCCTTTTTGGCAACAAGGCAGATAGTGCGTTGGAGCATTTTAAGTCCTTGGGCCTTTCAGCCACTCTGCCTCCTCCGACTTCTGCTTTTCGATCCTTTCGTGGCAACGGAAGGGGCGCCTGACACGTTCGCTTCAGAACCACAGGCCTGAGCAGCAACAGTCCCAGCGCGGCCTCGGGACCCGCCAAGGTGGGTCAGGGGGCCAGCGGGCGGGTCAGTCCACCTCCACCCCGGCCACCACTGCCTCCAAACCTTCCTAGTCCGGTCTTTCAGGCCCATCAAACGCCAGTGGGCGGCAGGATTCGCCATCACCTCCCCCACTGGCTCACCATCACCACGGACATGTGGGTTTTACAGATAGTCCGATCGGGCTACTCCCTCCCCTTCAAGACTACCCCTCCAGCCATGCCACCCCAGTACCACTGCATGTCGGGGGATCACTTGGCACTTCTTCAACAGGAAGTTGTGGCCCTCTTGGCCAAGGGGGCCATTGAGCGCGTTCCTGCGCCAGAAGTAGGTCGTGGTTGTTAATCCCACTACTTTCTGGTGCCCAAGAAGGACAAGGGCCTGCGTCCTATCTTAGACCTCCGGAACGTCAATCGCTTCCTCCGGAAGGAGAAGTTCAAGATGTTAACTCTGGCTCAGGTCTTGTCTGCTTTCGACCCTGGAGACTGGATGGTAGCGTTGAATCTCCAGGATGCATATTTCCATTTTCCCGTCCTGCCAGCCCACCAGGGTAACCTGCGGTTTACGGTAGGCCACGAGCACTTTCAGTTTACCGTGCTCCCTTTTGGCCTTACCAGCGCCCCTCGGGTGTTCACGAAAGTGATGGCGATGGTCGCAGCTCATCTGTGCAGATCAGGGGTTCCGGTCTTCCTCCCCCCTATCTCGACACCTGGCTGTTGAAGGCGGGATCGCCCCAGGCAGTCGTCTTCCACCTCCAGACTACGGCCGACCTTCTGCACTTGCTGGGGTTCTCCATCAATGTGCCGAAGTCGCACCTGATTCCCTCCAAGAAGCTCCTCTTTATCGGAGCGATTCTGGATACGACGCTTTTTCGGGTCTATCCTCCCAAACGGCGAGTCCAGGATATTTAGGCTCTGATTCCAATCTTTCGGCCTCTATCCTGGCCCAGGATGACCCTGAGGCTGCTGGGCCTCATGACCTCCTGCATCCTGCTGGTCGATCATGCCAGATGGCATATGCGGGCTCTGCAGAGGACCTGAAGTTCCAGTGGGCGCAGCATCAGGAGAACCTGTCCGAGTCCGTCCAGATCTCGGAGGGCACTGCGCGACAATTGCAGTGGTGGCTCACAAACTGGCATTGGGGTCAATGGCAGATCCCTCTCCATTCCCCAACCGGAGCACACAGTGGTGACGGATGCGTCCCTCCTGGGATGGGGCAGCCACATGGGAGAGGTGGAGATCAGAGGCCTCTGGTCTCCGGCAGAGTCCCGGCTCCATATCCACCTTCTGGAGCTCTGGGCGATCCGACTTGCACTGAAGGCATTCCTTCCCTTTGTCCGGGGAAGTGTGGTGCAGGTGTTAACGGACAACACCACCTCCATGTGGTATTGCAACAAACAGGGCGGGGTGGGGTAGTGGACCCTATGTCGGGAGGCTCTGCACCTCTGGACGTGGCTGGAACATCAAGGCATTACCTTGGTGGTTCAACACCTGGCAGGTTTTCTAAACTCCAGGGCGGACGAACTCAGCCGTCGGTGCATGATGGATCACGAATGGCGTCTTCACTCGGAGGTGGCACGAGGTCTCTTTCAGCAGTGGGGAGAGCCTTGGTTAGATCTATTCGCCACCGAAGAGAACGCGCAATGTCATCAGTTCTGCGCGTTGGAATTTCCAAGGCAGCACTCGCTCGGCGACGCTTTTCGTCGCAAGTGGAGTTGCGGTCTTCTGTACGCCTTTCCGCCTATACCACTTCTGCCCAGAGTGCTGAAGAAGATTTGGCGCTACCGGGCCCAAGTCATCCTTGTGACTGCGGATTGGGCACGAAGATACTGGTATCCCGGGCTACACAGCATGGCGATTGACTCCCCCCGGTTCGTCTGTCTCTTCGGGAGGAACTTCTGTCGCAGCAGCAGGGAATGGTCCTCCACCCAAACCTGTCCAGCCTCCGCCTCCATGTGTGGAGATTGAGCGGCGACAGTTGACAGCTTTCGATCTTCCTCCCGAAGTCTGTGATGTCAGTCTGGCAGCCAGGCGTCCCTCCACTAAGACGGTATACGGCTGCCGGTGGAACAAGTTTGTGGCATGGTGCCCAGCAAAGTCTGTGGATCCCCTTTCTGCCCCTCTTCCTGAGGTCCTTCTGTTCCTACAATCCTTGGGCCAGCAGGGTTCTGCTCTGGGCACTATCAAAGGTTATCTTTCGGCCATCTCTGCCTTTCTACGGCTTCCAGATCAGCCTTCGCTCTTTAAGTCCCCGGTTGTTAACCGTTTTCTGTAAGGCATTATGCACACGTTTCCTCCTGTGCCTTTCGTAATGCCTCAATGGGACTTAAATCTTGTCTTGACCTATCTGATGTGCGTTCCCTTTGAGCCCCTTCATACCTGTCCTTTACGTTTTCTCACTCTCAAGACGGCTTTCCTGGTAGCTATCACTTCTGCCAGAAGAGTGGGTGAGCTCCAGGCTCTTTCTTCTAAACCTCCCTTCCTTTCTGTTCATCCGGACAAGGTGGTTTTAAGGACCCGTCCTTCTTTTTTGCCAAAGGTTGTCACGCCCTTCCACATCGGGCAGACCATCACTTTGCCCACCTTCTTTCCGCCTCCTTCCAAAGAAGAAGAGGCTCCACCGTTTGGACCTAAAACGTGCGCTCTCGTTCGATCTGAAGCGCACACAGCAGTTCCGAGTGTATGACCAGCTCTTTGTTGGCTACGTGGGCACCAAAAAAGGTCGGACCGTGCACAAACGAACCATCTCTCGGTGGGTCGTTCTGTGCATCAAAGCATTTGACTCGTTGGCCAAGAAGGAGCCTCCTGTGGGTCTGCGTGCCCATTCTACTAGGGCAACTGCAGCCACTACTACCTTGGGACGCAGCGTTTCCTTGCATGATATTTGTCAGGCAGCTACGTGGGCCTCGCTGCACACGTTTACCAAGCATTACTGCCTTGACAGTCAAGTCTGGAGAGACCGCTTCTTTGGCCGTTCTGTTCTCCGTGACTTTCTGGTGTAATCTATCTGCAGACCCACCACCGGGGTTGGTATTGCTGGGTTATCTATTCTAAGGTAAGGAATCTATCACTAACCTATCTCTTTCAGATGCACAAGTTACTACTTGTGTAACGATATATCTGTAAGAGACATTAGTGATAGATTCCTTACCGCCCCACCCATCCTCCCCGTTCTGCATACTGATTCTAGGGTTAAGGTCATCCCTTTCATGGCCCTAGTTTACTGGCACCAGTGGTCAGTGTCTTGCATGGCTCTGCGTTCCTGGCGCGGACAGTCGTGTACAGAACTGACGTCAGCGCGCATGGGTGGCGCCTAAGTAGTCTCTGTGATGTCATCTCAGCGCATAAGACGCCAGCGGCGGAAGCGGAGCCGCACGACGCCCCCTACTGACGCGCAGGGGTACTGCTAGCGGAAACTTTCCGGATCCAGTCTGACGCCTGGGGATATTCTAAGGTAAGGAATCTATCACTAACTAATGTCTCTTACAGATATATTGTTTCACAAGTAGTAGCTTGTGCGTCAGGCAGCTACGTGGGCCTCGCTGCACACTTATACTAAGCATTACTGCCTGGACAGCCAAGTCTGGAGAGACGGCTTCTTTGGCTGTTCTGTTCTCCGGGACTTCCTGGTTTGATCTTGGTTCGCAGACCCACCACCGGGGTTGGTATTCCTGGGGTATCTATTGTGAGGTAAGGAATCTTTCACTACGTGTTTCTTTCAGATGAACAAGTTTCTTCGCTTCGGTAATGATATATCTGTAGGAAACATAAGTAGTGATAGATTCCTAACCGCCCCACCCATCCTCCCCGTTCTGCAAACTGATTTCTAGGGTTAAGGTCATCCCTTTCAGGGCCCTAGTTTGAAGGCACCACTGGTCAATATCTTGCATGGCTCTGCGTTCCTGGCGCGTAAAGTAGTGTACAGAACTGACGGCAGCGCGCGAGGGTGGCGTCTAAGCTGCCACAACGTCATCTCGGCGCCAACGACGGACACGGAGCCACACGACACCACCTTCCTATGTGCTGGGGTACTGCTAACGAAAACTTTCCGGATCTAGTCTGTCGCCTGGGGGTAATTCAAAGGTAAGTAATCTATCACTACTAATGTTTCTTACAGATATATCGTTACCGAAGTTAAGTAACTTGTTCTACACTAGCATTATGCAATGCTCGGTCCGCAAAGAAAGATTCAGCCTTACTCTTGACGAATGGACCAATGGAAGTAACTGCAGCAAGGATCTCCACTTCGTATATCACATTCATCCATTGTTTCCACCAGAAATATACATGTTTGTTATGCTGAAATCTGTTTCCAGCTATTTGAGAAATATTTTTTATTTATAATTACAACTTGATGTAACCCCTGTCATTAGCATGGTGGTACAGTGGCATGCCCTCTAAAACGTTAGTTTTTTTTTAATGTATCATGTGGTAGACTGTGCTACTCAATGCATTAGCCTATTGCACAAAACATTTCTCAGGAAGTGTGCCCCGGTGGATTTTGCACTGGCAGGTGAGTCACTTGATGTGCTTAGTTAATGATTTGATGACTGGTTTATTTAAAAAAATATGAAATTATGAACTAGACAACAGGGGTCCTCCTTAAAGTTTAATGCCCCAGTTAGTCTGAACTGCTATTCTCTTTAAAGAAACTAATTTCCCTTTTTTTAAAAACATCATGGGTGGCGAGGTCAATTGTGTTGCTTGCACTAGCGAATACGTCACATTATGAACTTAGCATGGCACAGGAACAGCGAATGAGATGCATCTGTGAGAGCAGGGGCATTGACAGGGATGAGGATCAAGGAAGAGTGGGAAGTATAACAAGACAATTAAACATGCGCACACTGTAGTATAAAAAGTGTGGTCTGAGAATCTGTCAAAAGCAAGGATGGTGCACAGCTCTTAGTGGAGAAAATAAAAATGAGAAGGACCTGAATACACTGCAGAAAATATTTTGTAATCCGAAAAGTAAAGGTTTAACTGCTCGCTTTATGTAAATTAAAATCTCTGTGCTGATACATACTAGACATGGTGTGTATTACAAAAGAAAGACAGGATCCTGTACCTGCCAAATCAAGGTGCCCGACTCACAGACTATATTAAAACACTTTGTTATGAGCGAATTGCAGGAGATAAGTTGAAAGGGGCATAATGATCCAGGGCTAAGGATTCTGCTGACCTGCTGCACTGCAGGCATGAAGCTGATGCAGCGCCCCTCCTGTGTTTTGAAGGTCTTAAGAAGTGATTGTCAATCATGGAGCCTGGGAGCGACGGAATTTGGCGTATGCAATACTTTAATTGCGCCACTGAACAGACTATAAAAAAGGATTTAAATAACTGAACTGTCTTATGGCAAATACGCAGTCGTACCCGTGCACGTTACTCAAAATGAACATTTTATTACTTCAGAGGGATTTCCTGCCATGCTGTACTGTAACAGAATTAAATGCAATCATCAAAAAAGGACCAATCCACATCCAGCTTAAATTAGCAGCAGTGGCTGTAGTTGGAATTCAATGTAAACAGTGACAAGTTTGGAAAGCAAAGACATTTAATTTCGTATCAAGTACTTCAGGTCAATCTAGGGATATTTTTAATGTAATTTAATAAGACCCTACAGTCGTTGTGTTTAGTGCTGCCAGGCTCACGTAAGTTCTGGCACAGAGGAAGCCCCATCTTGCAGCAATACTTATATGTCCGTGGCAAGTTCAGGTTTTGGCACCAGTGGCAAGCACACTGAAAAGGAAATTGTGGCCTGGTAGCATTGACAATGGGGGTGCATGGCTATATGAGCTATTGCAAGTTGTGAATATAAATTGGCAATGGGTATAAAAATGACGTGCTGCAAACATTGTGCTTGGTGCTGCCACAGCATAGGGAAATCCCATTGTTGAAGCCATGCTTCTTTGTAAATGCCGTCTCCTAGGTTTTTGCACAAATGCTGTGTGTGCAGAAAAAAAGAAAACACAAAATAAAGGAGAAATAAATGCAGAGCTTGGCCACCAGCATTCAAACTGAAGTGGACTACTTTTCTAGTGGATGTGCCCAAGTGAAATGCTGTCACTCACAGTGAAGAGAGCACATGACTGAAGTGGACTGATGTGATGGCAGTTAAACTAACCAATGGGTGATGAGAGCTGAGCAGAAGCCCTCTGTGTGTATGTATATCTGAAAGAAACACGTTAGTTAGATTCCTCACCTTAGAATTTCCCCAGGCGTCAGGCTGGATCCGTAAAGATTTTTCGTCAGCAATACCCTTTGCGCGTTGCTAGGCGTTGTCTGCGGCTCCGCGTCCGTCGTCGGCGTCATGCGCCGGAATGACGTCGGAGTACTTAGACGCCGCCCTCGCGCGCTGACGTCAGTTATTCTTTTTTCCGCACCAGACAGTGCCGATCCGGGAAGAGCTTTGCCTTTTAGTCACTTTTTGACTAAACTTTTTGGACTCTTTTGTCTACTCTCGTCGACTCAATACTGGTGCTGGTAGGATGCCTGGTTTCAAAGTCTGTGACTCCTGTCACCGACTGATGTCAGTAACGGACCACCACCGCCGGTGCCTTTACTGCCTTGGGGTCGACCACGATGCGGAGTCGTGCCTAGACTGCCGGGCCTTGACCTCGAAGGCTCCCGCAAGCTTCTCGAGCTCCGGCACTCGGCTCCGCGCCGTTCACGGTTCCGGTCGAGGAGCCGCAGCCATCATCACCGCTCGTCAGGTTCCGAGTCTTCGGGTAAGTCGAAGCATAGTAAGAAGTCCAAGAGGTGACATCGCTCTTCGGACTCCCCTTGCCGGTCGCGTGACTCGGTCGAGGGTCCGGGCGGTACCACCCCCGCGGCTCCGTCGGAGCCGCAGGAGCCGCGTCCGTCCCCATACCTGCATGTCCCTGGGACTGACGCGACTCCGGCGGAGATCAGTGCCTTCCTCTCGGCCATGAGGGGCCTGGCTCCGCCGTCGACCCCTGCCGGCGCGCCTTCGGGCCCCGCGGGCTCGACTGGGAGGCTTAGCGAGCCAGCGGCCCCGGCGCCGTCGTCGACTTCGGTCCCGACGCCGCGGGTCCCCGCGGGATCTAGGCCTGGATCTCAGTCGGTGCCGGTCGACCTCACGACCCCTCCTCCGCCGACACCGGTGCCACCCCCGGCACCGTCTCCGGACTGTGTCGTTCCCCAGTTCAGTCCCGGTCCGGACCCGGCGCCATCCGGCGCCGCATCCGACGCCGATGGGTGACCATTTCATTTTCCGCCCGGCTCCGATCATTTCACCTGTTTACCAGGAATCGGATGACGATGGCGACTGGGAAGTGTCTGGGTAGATGAGCTGGGGGATGCCAGTGGCCTTGACACCTTCCCTGACACTGGCTTCATCTCTCCTCCGACTGTGGCTTCGGCGGAAGGTGCTACCTTTTCTGTGGCGTTGCGTAAGGTGGCCGAAGCCCTTGGGCTGGAGCTCCCTACTGTGGCCTTGAGGACTAACCTCCTCACTGAAGTGCTCCAACCGTCAGCAAGCTCCTCGGAGCCTCTGCTGCCATTTAGTGGGGCACTTGGTCCAAGCCCTCCACAATACCTCCTGTGGACCGGAACGTGGCCCGGCGCCACCGCCCTGCACCGGGCGGCCCCAGTTTCCTGTCCCAGCACCCCACGCCTGAGAGCCTGGTTATCCAGACCTCTACTTCCCAGACCTCCTTCCCGTCCGCGCCCCCGGATCGGGAATCCAAGAGACTGGAGCAGTTTGGTAAAAAGCTGTTCTCCTCCCTTAGTTTAGGGCAGCGGTCTATTAACACCGCTTGTCTCTTGGACCGTTACTCCCACTCTCTGTGGGATACGGTGGAGGACATGCTGCCCCGGTGACGCGGCTCGCCCAGGCTCTTGCCGAGGGACGGGATGCAGCACAGTATGCCAGCCGATGTGGTTTGGACACGACGGACTCGCTAGGCAGGGCCATGTCGTCCACAGTGGTGCTTCGTCATCATGCCTGGCTGCGGTCCACGACTTTTTCCGGGGTGGTCCAGAGCACCCTCATGGACATGCCCTTTGATGGCAGTCGCCTCTTTGGCGACAAAGCGGACAGTGCGCTGGAGCGCTATAAGGACTCCAGGGCTACGGCCAAGTCCTTGGGTCTCTCGGCCCGCGTCCACAAACTTCCGCTTTTCGCCCCTTTCGTGGCCAAGGAAGGAGCGCCCCCTCACGTCCGCCTAGCCGCAGGCCGCTGAACCAACCTCCACGCGGTCGTGGACGTGGATCCGCCGAGGTGGTACAGGGGGACAACGTGCCGGTCCATCCACATCCACCCCAGCAGCATCTGCCTCAAAGCCCTCCTAGTCCGCGCTTTCAGGCCCATTCCACGCCAGTGGGAGGCAGAGTTCGCCATCACCTGCTCAACTGGCGTTCCATCACTTCGGACAGGTGGGTGCTACAAATCGTCCGAAGGGGCTACTCCCTCCCCGTCGAGACGACCCCTCCAGCCATTCCACCGCAGTGCCACAACATGTCGGGGGATCCCTTGAATCTTCTACAGGAGGAAGTTGCGGCCCTCTTGGCCAAAGGGGCCGTCGAGCGCGTTGCTGGTCCAGAAGTAGGCCGTGGTTGTTATTCCCACTACTTTCTGGTTCCCAAGAAGGGCAAAGGGGGTCTATGCCCTATCTTGGACCTCAGGCACGTCAACGCCTTCCTCCGGAAGGAGAGGTTCAAGATGCTCACCTTAGCTCAGGTTCTGGCTGCCCTAGACCCTGGAGACTGGATGGTCGCGTTGGACTTGTAGGATGCTTATTTCCACATCCCCGTCCTGCCGGCCCACCGGCGTTACCTGCGGTTCACGGTTGGTCAGGAGCATTTTCAGTTTACCGTGCTCCCCTTCGGACTCACCAGTGCCCCTCGGGTGTTCACGGAAGTGATGGTGGTGGTCGCAGCTCATCTGCGCAGATCAGGGGTTCCAGTCTTCCCCTATCTCAAGGACTGGTTGTTGAAGGCGGGCTCGCCCCAGCAAGTCGTCTCCCACCTCCAGACTACGGCCGACCTCCTGCATTTGCTGGGGTTCTCCATCAATGTGCCGAAGTGGCATCTGAGTCCCTCCTAAACGCTCCTATTTATCGGGCGGTTCTGGGCTTATCCTCCGGAACAGCGAGTCTGGGATATTCAGGCTCTGCTTCCCATCTTTCGGCCTCTATCCCGGGTTTCGGTCCGGTGTGTGCTGCGGCTTCTGGGGCTGATGGCATCCTGTTTAGTGCATCACGCCAGGTGGCGAATGCGGGCTCTGCAGTGGGACCTGAAGTTTCAGGGGGCCCAGCATCGGGGCAACCTGTCCGACCATGTCTTGATCTCGGAGGGCACTGCAAGACAGTTGCAGTGGTGGCTCACGGACCGCGATTGGGTCAGTGGCAGATCCCTCTCCCTACCCCAACCGGAGCACGTAGTAGTGACGGATGTGTCCCTCCTGGGATGGGGGGCCACATGGGGCAGGCGGAGATCAGAGGACTCTAGTCTCCGGAGGAGTCTCGGCTCCATATCAACCTTTTGGAGCTGAGAGCGATCCGACTTGCACTGAAGGCATTCCTTCCCGTTGTTCGGGTAAGTGTAGTGCAGGTGTTCATGGAAAACACCACCGCCATGTGGTATTGCAACAAACAGGGCGGGGTGGGGTCATGGACCCTTTGTCAGGAGGCTCTGCGCCTCTGGACATGGCTGGAACATCAGGGCATCACCCTGGTGGTTCAACATCTGGCGGGCTCTCTGAACGCCAGAGCAGACGAACTCAGCCGCCAGTGCATGATGGATCACAAATGGCGTCTCAACTCGGACGTGGCGCAAGGCCTCTTTCGGCAGAGGGGAGAGCCTTGGTTAGATCTATTCGCCACCGAAGAGAACGCGCAATGTCAGCAGTTCTGCGCGTTGGAGTTTCCAAGGCAGCACTCGCTCGGGGACGCCTTTTGCCGCGAGTAGAGTTGTGGTCTGTTGTACGCCTTTCCGCCTATACCACTTCTGCCCAGAGTGCTGAAGAAGATCAGGCGCGACCGGGCCCAAGTCATCTTGGTGGCTCCGGATTGGGCACGGAGGTACTGGTATCCCGAGCTACTCAGTCTGTTGATCGATCCCCCGATACGACTGCCTCTTCGGGAGGACCTTCTGTCGCAGCAGCACGGGATGGTCCTCCACCCGAACCTGTCCAGTCTCCACCTCCATGCGTGGAGATTGAGCGGCGACAGTTGATGCCATTTGACTTGCCTCCTGAAGTCTGCGATGTGATTCTGGCAGCCAGGCGTCCCTCCACAAAATCGGTATACGCCTGCAGGTGGAACAAATTTGTGGCATGGTGCACAGCAAAGGCTGTGGATCCCCTTTGCGTCCCTCTTTCTGAGGTTCTCTTTCTTCTTTACATGGCCCAGCAGGGCTCTGCTCTGGGCACTCTTACAGGTTATCTTTCAGCTATCTCTGCTTTCTTATGGCTTCCTGATCAGCCTTCTCTTTTCAAATCCCCTGTTTCTCGCTTCTTCAAGGGCATTACTCACATGTTTCCTCCTGTCCCTTTCGTAATGCCTCAGTGGGATTTGAACCTGGTATTGACATATCTGATGTGCGCTCTCTTTGAGCCACTTCATAATTGTCCCCTTCGTCTTCTCACTCTCAAGACTGCTTTCCTAGTTGCCATCACCTCTGCTAGAAGGGAGAGTGAGCTCCAGGCTCTATCTTCTAAGCCTCCTTTTCTTTCTGTCCATCCGGACAAAGTTGTTCTCCGGACTCGTCCTTCCTTTCTTCCTAAGGTGGTGACTGCTTTCCACATCGGGCAGTCTGTCACGTTGCCTACCTTCTTTCCGCCTCCGCATCCTTAGGAAGAGAGGCTCCACCGTCTGGACCTAAAACTGGCGCTGTCCTTTTATTTGGACCGCACCAAGCCGTTCCGAGTGGATGACAAGCTCTTTGTGGGCTACGTGGGTGCTAAGAAGGGGAGGGCAGTACACAAGCGAACCATCTCTCGGTGGGTCGTATTGTGTATCAAAGCTTGTTATTCCTTGGCTAAAAAGGAACCTCCTGTAGGGCTGAGGGCCCATTCCACTCTGGCCATGGCAGCGACAACTGCCCTGGGTCGGGGAGTCCCCTTGCAGGACATCTGTCAGGCGGCAACGTGGGCCTCGCTGCACACGTTTGCCAAGCATTATTGCCTGGACAGCCAAGTCCGGAGAGACGGCTTCTTTGGCCGTTCTGTTCTCCAGGACTTTCTGGTGTGATCTTGGTTCGCAGACCCACCACCGGGGTTGGTATTGCTGGGGTATCTATTCTAAGGTGAGGAATCTAACTAACGTGTTTCTTTCAGATGAACAAGTTACTTACCTTCGGTAACTATATATCTGTAAGTAACATTAGTTAGTTAGATTACTCCCCGACCCACCCATCCTCCCCGTTCTGCGAACCGACATCTAGGGTTAAGGTTATCCTTTTCAGGGCCCTAGACTATTTTTGCACCAGTGTCGGTCTCTTGCATGGCTCTGCGTTCCTGGCGTGGAAAGCTATGTACAAGAACTGATGTCAGTGCGCGAGGGCGGCGTCTAAGTACTCCGACGTCATTCCGGAGCATGACGCCGACGATGGACGCGGAGCCGCAGATGACGCCTAGCGACGTGCAAAGGGTATTGCTGACGAAAAATCTTTCCGGATCCAGCCTGACGCCTGGGGATATTCTAAGGTGAGGAATCTAACTAATGTTTCTTACAGATATATCATTCCGAAGGTAAGTAACTTGTTCATTCATAATACATATTCATTTTCAAACATGAGGTTAACGTAACAGACCCAAAAAAGAGCTCTCTTAGCTCCCCAGAGAACCTCCGATGGAGTGCAGTCCTTGATGTTGAAGAAAAGAGCTTCGCAAAAATACTTAATCAACAGCTAGATAATTGGTTCCTTCGGAGGACATTAATCCAGTTTTATCAAACTGGGTTCAGGAGACGAAGTAGCATTAGAGACGATCTGCTATGTCTCGCCACTCCTTTTGAGCAAATAGTGGTGAGCAAAGGTCAATCTCTTTATGCCACTTGTATTGAATTTGAATCAGTATTCAATCTGGGCAAAGACAGGCTTTGGGCTAAAGTGGCAAACTGGGGAATTTATGCCTCCCTTCCATCAGCAATCGAAAGTCTTTATTAAGACACCTGGGTCCAAATTAAAATCTTATCAGAATGGGTCATGTCAAAAATAATTGCCACAAATTGTGGCCTAAAACAAACCGGCTGCTTCCTTGCTCCTCTACTGTTCAATCTATTTTTATTTGACTAAAATCAATCCCTGACAAAAACAAGAGCTTTCCATATCAAGGTAGCGAGCACTAAGATCCATGCCCTGAATTATACGAATGACACCATATTAGATCAAACTCCCATTGGGCTCCCACGATCATTATATTGCCTCCTTTTGCAATACAAACAGGGTTAAAATGAATAGCTATAAATCCAAGGTTCTGATTTTTGACAGTAGGTTGGGCAAAAAGGGTGTTTTGTGTTTGCATAAAGCAAGGCTGGAAAGGGTAACTGCCTCCAACTATCTAGGAATGTGGTTCAACAAAAGAGGGCGCAGAGAGGCACATCTGAAAGCACTGAAGAATTCGGCACAGACACTAAACTCTCCTTTCAAAACATCTTAAAAACATGACTGGCCTGGATGCAACAAAATTGTCTACGTTTATGGGGAGCAAATTAATGCCTACTTCAGCCGGTGAAATTTTTGCATTTAGGAACCGGTTTAGCAGCTGCAGTTGCTATCAACTCCTTTTCCACCTGTCAGATTCCACGGCTCTAACGTATATTTGCCAGGATTTTAATTTAACTAGGCATGAGCTGACTGTGCACGCCAAATTTATCTCCTATTGTGCAAAACTAAAAGAAATGGGACCAGACTATCTTTGTGGCAGATAATCAAAAATTTGTCAACCATGTGGAACAAATATCTCAAGCTGTTGCTCCACTCTCGAAGCACAAGTCTTATGGGAAACGAGTCTCCTAAGCAAATGCCTGGCAAGAGTGCTAGTAAAGCAAGCAACATTTCTGTCAATTGCACTGGACCAAAAAGAACTGGGCAAGAAAGTAAATTCAACTCTTTTGTCCAAACTGTATGATCCACCAAACTGGCCGGCATGCCTAAAGCAACTGCTCTCGCTGGAATAAAAAAAACAGTTAATCAGGCTGTGGCTAGTAGTACCTCTGAGGGGGCATTGGTATGGAAAGTTGTGCAGTAACTCTGACCAGCACTGTAGGCTGTGCCACGCTGTTCCTGAGGCATTGCAAAACATGATGTGCAAGAAATTACTTCCACTCAGAAAATAGTGGTTACGACCAATGTTCCACATCCTTTATATAAGATCTTGTAATGAGGATGTTGCATGCTGTCTCTGTGGATCCTCTTGCCAGTTGACAGGACACCTTTTAAAATTAATCAAATAGGCCATTAAAGAACTGAGTCGAGTGACTGTACTTTTTTAATATTACAGCTTTTTAGTTCATTTCGAAAACGGGCATAAAGGTCTCTTTTTTTCACCAATGCCTTAAGCCCTTTTTAATTTTGTTTACAACTATGTGCAATAATTCAGGCATATCAAAAGAAATGAGAGGGACCCCCTTAACCATCCAGGGGATTAGGGTGCTACTAATGGGTAGAAAGAGAATTCCCTTGGTGGAAGGATGAGTTTAAAAACTGAGTTTATTCCAATTCCCAGCACAAAATCGAGCCCATGCTTTAGAACATATACCCAACTAAAATGAAACCATAACTATTGTTATATTTCATATACACAAATTGCTAGAATTTTATTAAAAACACAAGACAACACAATTAAAAATAGATATGAACCTGTCTATAATCATAAAACAAATTCATATACCATGTGTTTCACATACTATTGATGAAAACCTATTTCATTTGTGGACAAATATGCAGGCAGACATTTTTAGAGGCTTTTTGCTCCTTTCATTTGCAAAAGCACAGGCACTTTATTTCTCATCCTTATTTTTGTATGTCTATTAATTGATATGCAGTAGGTGCTATTTTTATGCATAAAGATGAAAGAATTATTTATGAATTTAATAAATTACACAATACATTTTTATCCGTCTAGTAGCTTCCTTAGGCCCATAAGAGATACCAAATATTTCAAAACTCTGGTATTTTCTAACTTTTGGGCATTTGACAATGAATCTTCAATTTGATGTGTGGATTTTTCCAATTGATAAGTATTTTTTTTCTCTCAGAAATTCACCCGTTGTAGTTCTCTCAAGCAACTATAACTTGTACCCTAATGTAACTATAAATTGTGCCCTCGCCGTGCACTGCTAACTAACCCATATATTACATCGCTCAAGATATATATGACATCATTGAAAATATCACCGCAACATTTGCAGTGAAATTATTTATGAGAAAACTGTGAATGGTGGAGGCGTGAGTTATAGTAGCTGTAGGGAACGAGTTAGTTACTTGAGATAACTATAGCTGGTGATTTTCTGTGGCTCTTTTTTAGTTTAAAATGTCATGTTTAACTGACATTTTCGCCTAACTATGACATCCCTTAAACCTTTGTTTTTTTTTCAATGAATTTCGAAGGTTTTTTTTATGCAAAGTAGCAAATAATCACATTTACTATCTATAGCATCACTTTAACCTATGTTTTTCTCCTTTGAATTCCTAGGTTTTTTTTTAATAAAGTTATATTTTATTAAACTTTATTAAACTTAAGGCCAAACCCACACCGCACATTGCTCCCTACAGGAAGGTTTTTGGCCATGTGCAGCTGCGGGTTAGCCGCAGTGTGGAGCCGAGCCCTGTGAGCAACTGCCAGTCTTGAACTGCCTTGTACTCCACCCCAACCCCATGCGTGCGCCCAAACCTCTCTTATTTTTCTGTTTTGGTTCCATGGATCCACATCAACGCCCAGCGTGACACCCCTGGGTGTGGATCTGGTGTCGGGGTTGGCTTGTACATCAATCGGGCTACATCATGCCACCATGGGGGGGGGTGTGTATGTGTGTGTGTGTGTGTGTGTGTGTGTATGTGTGTGTATATATGTATATATTTGGAACAGGGAACACTCTTCCCTCTTTAAAAATCCCAGTTATCGAAGCATTCATGGAGGGCTTTAATTAAGCATGTAATCCCATCAAGGGTCGAGAGGAGGAGGAAAGGCATCTATGAC
The DNA here is from genome assembly GCF_964204655.1 of Triturus cristatus. NCBI lineage: Eukaryota > Metazoa > Chordata > Amphibia > Caudata > Salamandridae > Triturus > Triturus cristatus. The sequence goes on from NC_140591.1 coordinate 805,531,512, forward strand.
AAATTGTTCATCATATATATCAGGTCAAACAGAGTTTTCATTCCAAACAAGCAGCCAAACAGTGCAGCATTTCGTTTTTCGATCCTCCCAATCATGTGCAACAATAGCGGGTGTCAGCTGTTCTCGTTTTAAATACACTGAGGTGGGAAACAGTGAGAGATAAAAGATCGTAAGTGCTACGTTTATAGATGTACCAGCACCTTAGTTTCATGTGTGCTGTTTAACGTTCTTGATCAGAATATCCATTTACACAAAGTACTATCATGTTATTCATTGCTATGTGCAATTATTATTTAAAGCAATAGCCGAGTTTCTGAGAGTCTGATCCTAGTAACATTAGTGTCCGGACTACAACGTCCATCATGCTTTTCAACTGTTTTTTCAGCAAAATACTATGTCCTCCTCAAATACAGAACTTAAGAGCTCATATCCAGATTCATTAATATGAATCTGGAATTTGCTACCACTTTCATTGCCTCAAAGAAATCATTCCATGTAGTGCCGGTGGCAAATGTATTTCGTTTATATGTCTAGAACACTAATTCCCGTCGATAAAGTTATTTACATTTCCATTAACTGCCAGGCTGCTTGTCGTTATTGAATGTTCTCTTTCCGAAGTGTAGGGGAATATCGACCCCCAAAAACCCTGGCTGCCATATAAGTTTCTAGAAATCTTCAGCCAGCAGGCCTCTCTTAGAGCACACATGAAACGAAGGTGCTGGTACATCTATAAATGTAGCACTTACGATCTTGTGTCTCTCCTGCCTGTAAGATCGGCATGGTCCTGATATTACAGGCAGCTGCAAAGGACCTGCAGTGGTGGCGATTGGGTCTGAGGCAGATCCCTCTCCCTTTCTCAGCCAAATCTCACAGTAGTGACCGATGCTGGAGCTCCATGCGATCCGACTGGCATTGAAAGTCTATCTACCCTCCATCAAGGGAAGGCTAAGGTGTTCACGGACAACACCACTGCCATGTGGCACTGCAGCTAACAGGCTGGGTGGGGTCGTGGACCCTTTGTCAAATGGCTTTGCGTCCCTTGACAGGGCTGGGACAATGGGGTATATCATCGGTGGTTCAACATCTGACAGGTTCCCTGAACATCAGGTTGGATGTCCTCAGTTGTTGTCTAGCAGATCACGAATGGCATCTCCACCAGAGGTGGCGCAAGGTATCTTTCTGCAGTGGGGAGAGGCTTAGTTAGATCTGTTTGCCTCCGCCAAGAACACACAATGGCAGCAGTTTTGCCTCTTGGAGGTTCGTAGGGTACTTTCACTCAGAGACACTTCATCTCTGGTGGAGCTCAGACCTCTATACGCCTTTCCGCTGATACCACTCCTGCCCAGAGTTCTCAAGATGATCAGGAACGACCTGGCCCAAGTCTTCCTTCTGAGTCGCTCTGGGCATGGAGTCCAGTATCCTGGGCTTCTGAACATGAGGGTCGATCCTCTGATCAGGCTGCCCCTTCGGGAGGATCTTCGGTCGCAGCATCAGGCAACCTGTCCACTCTCCGCCTTCTTGTATGGAGATTGCATGGCGGAAGTTGGCGGCTTTCGACCTTCCTCCAAAGTCTGTAACGTCATTCTTGTAGCCAGGTGCCCCTCCACCAAGACAATATACGCCTGCTGTTGGATACAAATTGTGGCATGGTGTTCATCTAAGCAAATTGATCTCCTTCTTGCCCCTCTTTCTTAGGTACTGTTATTCATTCTTTCGCTTGCCCAGCATGGCTCTGCTCTGGGCACTCTCAAGGGCTATCTTTCTGCACTTTATGCCTTCTTGCGGCTGCCCTCCCTTTTCAAATCCCCTATTATAAATAGGTTTTGGAGGGTCTTGTACACGTTTCACCCAACCCTTTTCATTATGCTTCATTTGGACCTTAACTTGGTTCTCACATTTATGATGTGCGCTCCTTTCGTGCCATTGCATAATTGTCCCCTTAGGCTGCTCACCATCAAAACAGCCTTTCTTGTGGCGATTATGTGTGTCCGGAGGGTGAGTGAGCTGCAGGCTTTATCTTCCAAGCCTCCATTCTTCTCAGTTTATTCGGACAAACTGGTGCCCTGCATTAGGGCCTCTTTCCGTCCAAAAGGGATAACACCATTTCTTGTGGGCCAATATGTCACTTTGCCCACTTTCCACGCTCTTCCACATCCTTCTAAGGAAGAGGAGCGACTCCACCGTCTGGACCCAAAAAGAGCATTGTCATTCGTTCTGGACTGTTCACCTGAGTTCCAAGTGGACAACCAAGTCTTCGTGGGGTATGTTGGTGCGAAGAAAGGTCAGGCAGTGAAGCAACAGACCATCTCTTGATAGGTTTTTCTCTACATCAAGATTTGCTATGCACTGGCCAAGAGACAGCCTTCTGAATGCTTATGGGCTTATTCCACCACAGCCAAAGCTGCGACCACTACATTAGCATGTGGAGTCCCAGTCCTGGACATTTGCCAGACAGCAACATGGGCAGCCCTGCACACCTTTACCAAGCATTATTGCCTGGTTAGTCGGGCCCCAGGGACTGGTATCTCCCCGTATGGTCCTGCAGGACTTCCTCGTTTAAATTTGTCCGCAGACCCTCCACCAGGGATGGTATTGCTTGGGTATCTATTCAAAGGTAAGGAATCTGTATCTAGTTTCTATCAGATGGACAAGTTGCTTACCTTCGGTAATGCCTTATCTGTCAGACTATATCTAGCCGTAGATTCCTTACAGTCCCACCCATTCTCCCTGATCTGCAGACAGATCTCGTGGGTCAAGACTTATCCCTTTTAAGACCCTAGTTTGGACACACCAGTTTCGGTGCTCTTCATGGCTTCACGCTTCTGGCGGGGAAGGTCGTGAAAAGTAACTGATGTCAGAGCGCAGAGGTGGAGCCCATATGGGCGATGTGGATTTCACTTCCGGCGCGGATGACGACGCATGTAGCCAACATATGCCACCTGCCTGCAAGCAGGAGCATTGCTCACAAAAAATCTTACGGATCCAGTCTAATGCCGGGGAAAATTCAAAGGTAGGAAATCTGCAGCTAGATATAGTCTCTACCAGATAAGACGTTCCCGAAGGTAAGTAACTTGTTCTTCAATATTAGACTTGTATAATGTGAAGGTGATAGTGGATTCTTGACGCATTTCTGTGGTTTCAGAAGGCAACTCCACCGTCTTTAGGACACCGTGGATAATCTGCTGATTTACATTTTTATACCACTTTCTAGTCATGATGTCGACTCCATATAGTTAAAAACACTAAAAACAAAACGCATAAAAAGTAATTGTATTGCACAGCAGCCATTTTTATCAATATATAACCCACAAATTCCTCTGGCAGAGGAACTATCTAAATCTACAAACTGAAACAAGAGGTCCAGGTACCCATCCTTCTCAACCCATATAAAGAATCATGTGTCCAACTTAATACCATGTTCTTTTATATAAAGGGAGTGTTGGACTTCTCCAAATTATATTTTGTACTTGGACAAGTCTTTAGCAATACAGGAAAAAACGTTCTAATACTTTCAATTCACGGTTTTGGCTCCACCTACTTTTATATTGAATATTCTATTTAATCCCTGTCAGTCTTTGTTAATGGGTATTTTGTTACAGAAGTATAGACACTTGGCTCTATCCTTTAATTACGTTTTAGGATTAAGGGATCTATATTTGGACTATATACCATAATTTAATATAAATGGAACACTATAGATAAATGGAGAGCACACACTATGGCAGGGTCTTATGATTGGCTAAAAGTAGAGGTAGATAATACCAGTGATAAAATAAACACTTTTGAATAAAAACTGATACTGGGTTTATTGAAAACATTTAAACCAACAAATTAGGATATCCTTTCCCCTATTAGTTAAAATTGGTTGGTGATCTTTTGTTGCAAGGTCAGCTCCTTATTACCATTCACAGAGAGGTAGGACGGGAAGAGCGAGGGAATGAAGGAGACGTGCAACATGCTTTCACTTCACTATGCAGCATGTTTCTAAATGAAACCTACTCCATACCACATATCTCTACCTGGAATACATGTAGTATCTCCAAAGTGGCTCTGATTAAAGACAAGTTGGCATAAGTAAAGCTGCAAACATACATCCATAGGTGTATATGAGGCTTGTCACTGCAGGGGCAAACATAGAACCTTAGGCATACTGACAAGCCAATCAAAATGTGTTCAATCACTGAAAGTGCAGGGAAGCCATAATTTGCAGTTTGAAATGAAAGAATAGAAAGATTCCTTAGATTTTTTGTCAAACATGTTTATTTCTGTGAAACGAGCAACACAAAAACAAGTGAAATCATCATGTAAAGGCCAGTTGCCTTTAACTTAAATCCCCCACACCATATTTCAAATTTCTGTGGGTAAACTTGCTAAATTGGCCAATGATACGTGTGACACCTTCAGGCAGGTGTGACATTTCACTTTCTGGGACTTGGTGTTTTGCTTTTAGACAGAAACCATTGACTAGATTATTGTGTTACAAATTATATGAGAAGATTTGGTAGATCTGCAGGCCTTTGTGTAAGAGTTGTGTATGCTAGTATGTGTGCCTCTGTGTTTTCTTTGTCAGTGGCCAACTATAAAGGTGTTTTCTGAATGCGTGGATGTGTTAGGTGTGCATCAGTATCTGTAGGTCCTGATTTTGTGCATGGTATCTTGTGTACTTCCTGCATTTTTCAAAAGCCGAACCTTTCTCTTCGAAAATGCCTGTTGTCCTCTAGCAAGAGAGTCTTTATATTTGTCGGAGATCTTGCTGTAAATAATTCCACCTGAAGGAGTTCTTTAACAGTTAATCATAGTTACCTAGCATTCTGCATATAGTGCTCCTTGTGCCAAGCCATTTTTTATACACAGTATCTGCTAGCTAACTGAGGACATCTACATCCCCTCTTCATTAATTTCTCGTGAGCCTGTTAATCAAACTTTGACGATTATATTCAGAGTGGTATCAGAAACACAATGTCGGTCATCCGTCTCCCTCCCACTGTGGCACTGCCATCCCTTAAGATGCAAAATAATAGGTCAACATTTGTGAACACCTCCTCGATGGGCGTACGGTCTGATGAGAGTGGTTTGTCAGAGCTATAAGGAAGGCCTAAAGCTCATGCCAGGCACGGTCCTGTACTCTCCACCCATTAGCGTGAGCTTCTTCACGCAGTTCCCACAAGCATTGACAGGGAAGGGCAGGAGAGATGCAAGAGTGTCCTCGGTGGGAGACCTATTCAGAGACCGGGAGCTTATATCCTTTGGTCAGTTGCAGGAAGATCACGACCTACCTGTGGGGCGTTTCCTGGCCCACTGGACACTGGCGTAGGTGGGATGTCTGTGGAGTGTCACTGTGTCCTAACCGAAACAACACCCATGCCCTGCATGTCATGTGGCGTGGTCGGAAACTAGTAACCTGGTTCATCAAAGCTTTGGCTCACACAACAGACCCTTTGCTGCCCATCCGCATACTTTGGGATACTGACATTTGTCGAGCCCCAACGCCAAAGGAATGGGAAAGTACCGTACACTACCCTTGCAGAGTGTTCTTTAATGCCAAGTTCCAGTACATTCAATGTAACATACAGCGCAGGACATAACTCACTCCGGCCGCTCTTCATTGAATATTCGAGTCGTCCTCTCTTTGCCCAAAGTGTCATGCACCTAGCTCGGATCTAATACATATGTTTTGGTCTTGTCTGGATGCTGCAACAGTGTGGTCTGGAGTCACAGATATGCTCATCACACTGACGTGTCGTGACAACCTCCATACCTTGGAAGGGGCACTGCTGGGGATATTTAAGCTGAGGAAGGCTCAAAAGGTGCCCAACCGCTTCATAGATTTGGCAATACTCATCGCATTTCGGGCCATCGCGAAGGCCGCCACACTCCCGACGTTCCAACACTGGTGCGCAGCGACACTCAAGTGGGGCAGGGCCGAGGCAGCTGCGCTGCGTTGGGAGGAAGTCAGGGGCCCTCGCAAGGTACCAATTGCAGACTTGTGGGACATGTGAGAAGAATTTGAGGACACTCAGGATTCCCCCCTGGATGTGTGATCATGATGGCCGTTAGGGCCCGCTTACATATGCCCAGGGACCAACCTCAGGCGGCGCCGATTCGGTCTGGCGATGCTACTGCCCTGTAGAGCCTGGTGAATCGGGTGCGTGTCATCTCCGTTTTCCGTAAGGGAGGGGGGTGCTCCGGAATCACTCATAAAAGTATGTTGATTGCTACACGTGGCCTTAACATAGGACGCCACAGGATTTACCCCTCATAATTGAATTGCACAGTATAAAATATGCTTTCTTGATTAACGCCACAATGTATTTGTGATCTGCTATCGTGTGTGGATTGTTCTGACATTAAGTTCTATAGTACTGAACCACTTACTCCTGCCATGGAATGCTGTGCATTGTAAGGTGCACCTTGTACTGTCGTCCGCTGAGGTCAGCCATGTATGTTATACGCCTATTGTTCAAAACTCAATAAAATTGGTTGGAAAAAAAACTTTTGTGAACATGTAGTTTAGTGTACAGTGATGGGTTGCATGTGACATTTTGAGGCCGTGTACTCTGAACACTAAACAGTGAAAACATAAAGGTAGGCAATTACTTGCATAATATAATATGTATAAATGACCCAGGGTATAATTGTGATATTGCTTTTTTTTTTTATTTAGGTCTCATCAAATGTATTACATGTTTGGCTTCTTGTTTCTTGTATTCATCATTTTGGTTATTACCTGTTCTGAAGCAACCATTCTTCTCTGCTACTTTCACCTCTGTGCCGAGGTAAGTTTAATATAAGTGTTGAAACTGCTATTTTTGGGATTTAAGTTTAAATTAAGTTGCATGTCACTATATCAAGGTCAACCATACCTACCTACAAAAGCAGTGCATCTTCAAGATAAAGTATATATTTTCTATCCTGAACTCTCACTTCCTCTGTCATGTAACATTAGGGCCAGATAGTGCATGCAATACATTTGTCACCCGATAAATAGATTGCGATTTACTGAAGGTGTTTCCACTGTAATACACATTCAGTTGTAATTTAGTACTGAAATCATAGTAATAGTTATACAAAATTGAGAACGTTATATCTTTGTCCCTGACATGGTTGGCAATGAACCTTTGCTAAAGGTTTTTAAATATTAAGATGTTTTATAATGTCTTCTTGCATTATTGAATTTTAGATGGTCTTTGATTTGCATTGCATGTTTTAACGATTGGTTTGTAAAATTTAACCTGTGATTTTCATTACTACACAGACAAACTAAGGATTCTAAAACTTTTCCTTTTGGTACCACCAATGCCAGAGGTCCTGTCCTATGCTATTTACTTCAGAGAGATTTAGCAACTCCTTCAGGTCCCTAAAGGTAGACACCCCTCTATCTGCCAGACCTCATTCAAGGTATTCAGGGATTGAACCTTATATGCCTCACCTTTCCTGGGAATTTGGTTAATTACTGCTATGGAAAGTATTATTTCACATCAGTTTGATTACATTGTTTTAATCAATCCAGCAATTATTTCTTGGTATGGAAGCAAACAAATGTATCATATAAAGCATATGAAGCATTGGAAGTAGTAGGCTCAGATGAGTAAAAATGTGCTAAAAAAAACACGCAAGCATGTGTCAAAACTCATGGGAGATAAATACAAAGTGTGGCTATATTGTTGTGTGTGAGAATACATCCAAATTGATAAAATCATGTAATCAACTGAAATTAATGAATGAAGATTTTCCTTTGTGGTCATTAACCAAATTCTGCACTTTTTTATGCCAGTGAGTTAATAGATGTAGTGTCTAAGCTCCTAATGATGTATAGACATACACAAAAAGGGACCTATCACAACTGCTAAAACTAACGATTCGCCCAAGTTCCAAACCCCCTTTGCCCTTCAGTGAGGCACTTACAGATGTCCTTCTAGGTACTTGGTCCAAGCCTAGCACAGGGGCTCCTGTGAACAGGACAATAGCACACCTCCGTCGCACTGCACTGGGTGATCCAAGCTTCCTCAGCCAACACTCCACCCCTGAGATCTTGGTAGTTCAGACTTCAACAGCCCATGGCACTTTCCCTTCCATTCCCCCAGACACGTAATCCAAAATGTTGGATGCATTTGGGAAGATGTTTTCTTCCGCCAGCTTTGCATTGTAGTCTGTGAACACAGCATGCCTATTGGGCCGATTCTCGCACAGCTTATGGAAAACTGTTGGGCAAGTGCTGTCACAGGTTCCAGAGGAGGCCCAGATCGTGCTCTCCCAAGCACTGAAAGATAGGAGAGATGCGGTAAAGTTCCCTATCGGGTGTGGTCTAGATACGACTGACTCACTGGGCAGAGGATCTCGTCAACAGAAGCCTTAAAGCGCGACACCTGGCTGGGAACAGCTGGCTTTCTGGGGGATGTCCATGCCAATCTTACGGACATGCCCATCGATGGGACTCATCTCTTTAGACAGAAAAACTCGCCACTGGAGCGCTTCAAGTACTCACGGGCTACTTCCAGGTCCCTGGGCCTCTCTAACACCTCACTCCCAGTCTGCTTTTTGCCCCTTTCATGGCAATGGAAGGGATTTTCAGCTGCATCAGCCATACCCCTATCGTGGTCCTGCACAGGCACTCGAAGTTGTGCGAGAACACGGATGTGGTACATTCCGACCTCGTGGAAATGGTAGCCAGAACTCATCCGCCACCCACTCCTCTGCGGATGCAGCCCCCAAGCCTTCCTAGTTTGGTATTGCAAGACCATGCCAGTTCAGTTGGAGGGAAAATTCAACATCATCTCCCCCACTAGCGGTCCATAACACGGACAGATGGGTTTTGCAGATCATTTGAAATGGCTACTCTCTTCCTTTTCTGTCTTTTCCTCCTCCTTTACCACCAACTGAAGAACGGCTGGCGGAGAATCATCTGTTACTGCTCTCCTTGCCAAAGGGGCTTTAGAGAACGTACAATTTCAGAAGAAGGCAGTGGTTGTACTCCAGCGACTTTCTTACACCAAGAAAAGAACAAAGGTTTACGTCTTATTCTAGACCTCCGGACCGTCCATCTCTTTTTTAAAAAAAAAAGGAGAATCTCACGTTGGCTCAAGTCTTGTCTGCCTTAGACCAAGCAGATTGGATGCAGGATGCCCATTTTCACATCCCCATTCTGCCACCCCACAAAATTTACCTGCTGTTTAAGGTAGCGCACGAGCACTTTCAGTTCACTGTGCTACCCTTTGGCCTTACCAGCGTGCCTCGGGTGCTCACCAAGGTGATGGCAGTGTTTGCAGCTCATCTGCACAGTTTAGGGGTTTCAGTCTTCCCCCTACCTTAATGACTGGCTGTTGAAGGTGTCCTTGCCCCAGACTGTTGTCTCCCACCTGTAGACTACGGTGGACCTCCTGCATTCGCTGGGGTTCACTATAAATGATACAAAGTCACACCTGACTCCTTCTGAGACGCTCCCTTTCATCTGAGCTGTTCTGGACTGAGTGCAGTTTCGGGTTTATCCTCCACAGCAGTGAGTCCACGATATTCAGATCATGATACCAATGTTTACGCTGTATCCTGGATTACAGTGAGAATGACTGATGCTTCTAGGACTCGTGGCATCCTGTTGGTAAATCGTGCCAGAGGGCATATGCGGGCTCTGCAGTGTGCCCTGGTGATCCAGTGGGCACAGCATCAGGATAATATGTCCAACATGGTTCAGATCACGGAGGGTACTGCAAAAGACCTGCAGTGGTGATTAACAAACGGCTTTTGGGTCAGAGGCTGACCCCTCTCTCTTCCCCAACTAGATCTCGCAGTAGTGAAAGATGCATCACTACTGGGATGGGGCTGCCATCTGGGTGAGGTGGAGATCAGAGGGCACTGTTCTCCAGCAGTCGGGGCTCCACATCAACTTGTTGGAGCTTCGGGAAATCCGAATTGCATTGAAAGCATTTCTTCCCTCTGTCAAGGGGAAGTTAGTGCAAGTGTTCACGGACAACACGACCGCCATGTGGTACTTCAACAAGCAGGACAGTGTGGGGTAGTGAACCCTTTGTCAAGAGGCCATACGCTTCTGGACATGGCTGGACCAGCAGGGCATGATCCTGGTGGTTCAAAACCTGGCAGGTTCTCCAAACGCCAGGGCGGACAAAATCGGCTGACTATGCCTAGCGGATCAAGATTTGTATCTCCAATCGGAGGATGCGCAAGGTTTCTTCCAATAGTGGGAAGAGCCTTGGTTAGATCCGTTTGCCTCCGAAGAGAACTTGCAATGCCAGACGTATTGCACGCTGAAGTTTCCAAGGCGGCTTTCACTAAGCAACGCTTTGCGTCGTGAGTGAAGCTCAGGCCTCCTGTACGCCGTTCCCTCCATACCACTTCTGCCCAGAGTTCTCAAGACGATCAAAAATGACCGGGCCCAAGTCATTCTTGTGACTCCGGACTGGGCACGGAGAGTTTAGTATCCAGAGCCTCTTCGAATGATCATCGATCTTCTGATCAGGTTGCCTCTTAAGGAGGATCTTCTGTCTCCAGCAGCAAGGGAGGGTCCTCCACCCGAACCGGTCAACTCCGCATACTTGTGTGGAGATTGAGCGGTGACAGTTGATAGCTTTTGACGTTCCTCTCTAAGTAAGTAGTTTTATCTTGACGGCCCTCCACCAAGATGGTATACGCTTGCTGATGGCAAAAATGTGTAAGATATTAGACAGAAAGGTCTATTTACCCTCTTTCTGTTTTTCTATTTAATACTTTTCTTTTTATTCTTACCCGTGTCGAGCAGGGCTCTGCTTTGGGCACTCTCAAGGGTTATCTTTCTGCTCTGTCCGCTTTCTTGCGGCTGCCTGACCAAACCCTCGTTTTTTAAGTTCCCTATTGTGAGTAGGTTCTTAAAAGGGCTTGTACACATGTTTCCCCCTACCCCCTTTACTGCAGTGGGTTCTAAATCTGGTTCTCACATATCTTATTTGAGCTTCCTTTGAGCCATTACACAATTGTCCCCTCCAGCTGCTTACCATCAAGACAGCCTTTCTAGTGGCAATAACATCTGCCCAGAGGGTGAGTGAGCTGCAGGCTTTGTCATATAAGCCTCCCTATCCTATGACTTTCCTGGATAAGGTGGTGTTTCGTGGGTCGATAACTGTATTAAGATCTGCTATGCCCTGGCTAGCAAGCAGCCTCCTGAAGGTTTAGGAGCCCATTCCACTAGGGGGAAGGCTTTGATCACGGCATTGTCTCGTGGAATGCCAGTCCTGGACATTGGCTTCACTGCAATGATAGTCCAGTCTGCAGGGATGGGTATTTTGTCGTTTTGGTCCTGCAGGACTTTCTAGTCTACTAAATATGACCGCAGCCACCACCAGGAAGTATGGCTTGGGTATCTATTCAAAGCCAAGGAATCTTCAGCTAGAAGTCTCTGTTAGATGAACAAGTTATTTACCTTAGGTAATGCATTATCTGGTGGAGACAAAATATAGCTGCAGATTCCTTAAAGACCAACTCATGCCTTCTTGCGCTGCGGACTGATTTATAGGGCTAGGGTTGATCCCCTTTGCAGGGCCCTAGTTGTGACACACACTAGTCAGTTCACTTCATGGCTCTGCGCCTCTAGGGTGGAAAAAGTGAACGTAACTGACATACACGCATCTGGGTGGCGCCTATATAGATGACTGCGACATCTCAACCTGCGACGTCGCATAGAGCCCACCGGAGCCACCTGACATCGAGCAGGGGTACTGCTCACGCAAAAGTTTCCGGATCCAGTCTGACGCCTGGGAAATTCTCCAGCTAGATAATGTCTCTCCCAGATAATGTGTTACCGAAGGTAAGTAACTTGTTCAACACCATTAGCTTTTGCATTGCTGTTGACTGATTAACAATTAAGATGTCATTAGCAGAACCACGCACAGCTGTCCACCACCTTACTGCCACTCAAACTTTAAAATCTTACGGGAATTATTGAAATACAGTTTACACAAAGTTCACATTTAGTCTGACTAAAAAATGTAATGCAATATGTTTGCCTGGCCAAACGTATTTATTGGAGACAACCCCTAAGTTGAATTTTAATGCAGTTTTTTGGGGGGGAATAGGGGGGGGGGGGGTGATGTACACTGTCAGAAAATAATATTTGCATATTGTTTAAGTTTAAAATTATGAAATGTTAAGAGACGTTCTTTTATAACTGGCAAATGTCACCTAGAAATATTTTCTAAAGATTTTACAGAACAGAGATGTAGTGGTGCGAGTTTATCCTTCTTTTAACATATTTATATTCTATTTCTTAAGCAGTTTGGCGTAGGTATTCCCTCTTAATTCAATTGGTGGACTGATTTGGGGGGATTTGAGATGCTTGAATAAAAGAATACATTGCCAGTTTTTCATAAATTTTCATAATTTAAAACAGTTTTTGCTAGGTTTGATCACATCTGGTGCATCATGAAATAAATGATGCTTTCATATTTTCATTAAACTGTTTTTTCTTTTATCTTTCCCCCACCTACAGGATTACCATTGGCAGTGGCGTTCGTTCCTTACCAGTGGCTTTACAGCAGTTTATTTCCTTGTTTATGCCGTCCATTATTTCTTTTCAAAATTACAAATTACCGGAACAGCCAGTACAATTTTGTACTTTGGATACACGATGATAATGGTTTTGATATTCTTCCTCTTCACAGGTAAATATAATTCCAATACTAAAAAAAACTACACTACATGAAAGATATTTAACTATCATACTTTGCTGATTTGCATCAAGGAGTTGTTTAGACAGTTCAAGCTTTTGAGCAAGTTATGATTTGAAGGATGCACAGAAAAGTAACTACATTATTTGTGGTTCGGGGAAGTATGTGTTAAAATTTCTGGTCCCTAAAACGACAAACCACTGTGGGCTATTTTTACATATGCTCAGACAGATTGAACTGTCTTGTAAAAAAGAAAATTATGAATAAGCAAGCATTGGCACAGCCATTAGGACTTGCCTTCTGGACATGTTAGAATTGCCAATGTTTTTAGTGATGCAGTACAGCATCCCTGATGCTGTGTGGCATGGCTAAAGAGGAATAAAAGCAACCACTTATGACGCTGCAGCATCATTTTGTAAGCTCCTATACTTATGAATCTCACATCAAAAGCCACACTCACACTCCCGGGACTCTGTCCCTGGGCCCTTGCTAGGGATTCATCCTTTGGAGACCAGCATTGAGCTTAGTACCAATCAAGGCTAGGTATACACTTACAGACTAGGCACTGCAGGGAGACCCTTCCCAAAGTTACCCTACTTCGACCTTTGAACAAGTCTAACATGAGTGTTCTTGTGTCATTCCTGGAGGTGCCCTTGGAGGCCAGAGCCTGAGAGAGAGAGAGACTGTGGTGAAGTCTACCATGCACACCTGGAGACCATTCTTATATAATTTATATAATGCAGGAAAAAGAGCTGTGAAGTCAATATACATGTGAGAGTAGTATTGACAATAGCTGTCGGGCAAGGAAGAATCAAGTGGAAAAACATCTGGGCCCACTAAGCTGAAGCGCACGCATACATACTGTGCGTATTTCCCACTGCGCAAGGTATGGTTCCTAATAGGGTGGAGAGGAGCCAGGAACACTAACTAGTGTGCCATCTACACACAAGCACCTCCTATCCAGAACCTACAACAGGTATGTGCATAGCAACATACAACATGTACTGTGAGTATGTTTGCGTGTTACTATATGTTGTGCTGCTCCTACTTCCAAGCATCATTGGTAAAATTAGTATATTTTATGAGTTAGAAGACCGTACATGGGATTTGTATATCCTTATGGAAGTTTCCCAGTTATAGCCAGCACCTTTAAATTGGTTAGTAAATGTATTTTTGTTGCAGAAGTATTCTGCAAGTGTTCTCTCGCTTAGATTAATTATTTAGTTCCAAAGCGTTATATATTTGGAACACATACCAACCTGCATAATGCGCAGGCCTTCTCAGTTGTAGCACTTCAATCCCATGGCTCATAATCTGAAGTTATAAACTATGGAATAGTAGACTTGTAGTCTCAAAGTGAGGGTTAGAATGGGCAGTATCATTAAGGTGCAAACGTTCCAGAACTGAGCTCTCCTAGACGCAAAAGCATATGTGTAAGCAATCCTCCAATTTCCTACCGGATATCTGGTTATTGCTCGGAGAAGTGCCACCATCTGCGCTGTTCTAATGCTCCGCCAGTCATTGAAGTAGTCTCAGTGTGTGTCTGGCTCAAAGACGTCAGTACTTCAGCCGAGGTTATTAATCTTAAAGTTTACCACAGGTCTTACTTCATTGATGCAGAGCTTGGTGGTGTTGCTCGTGTTTTTACTGGACAGCCATATGACTGTTCTCCCATTGAGAACATCTAAAAGAGGATACCTTCTAGTTTGTCTGATGGGAAGCCTTTCACTGAGGACACCAACTCCAAAGCTTACATTTGAAGAGCTGGTTTGGGATGCTCCAGACTTTCCTAAGTTTTACAGAGACTAGAAAGATGATGCAAAGGCTTAGTTTCTTGTAAGTGCTTTGAACTAAAATGTTATTGGTATGGTACATTACCAGGCCCCCATACTGGTTGTGATCCAGAAAGCAGCCGAAGCTCCGAAATTGGATATATCTTCTGCTGAGAAGTGTTAGATTCACCAAGAAATTCATGCACCCCATTGAAGAAGCCTTTGTGAAACTGGTCATTGTGGCTTGTGTAAGCCTTTGTCAATCCCGGCTGTCAAAATGCACGCAACTTGCAGCTCGAACCACTCCAACAAAGCTGAATTTGAATGCACACCTTGAGAGCTTGGTACAAGTTACATCTGACAAATTGTGCTGCAGTGGATTTCCATTTTCCTCTTTCTCCCTAAAAGCACCTTCTTACCATCTATACAAAGTGTTTCCCTCATCACTTGGCATCATGCCTCCTAGATTGATACTTACTTGATTTGCGGAAAATGGTGGCTATGGTAGCAACGCATTAGCCAGAATTGATGAGCGCACCCTTCTCTCAGTCAAAGAAAGAGTCATAGTAAGTGCTCCATGGCTCTTTAGACAATGTAGATGCTCTAGTCTGTTGCATGGTCATGGTGTTTTGAAGACTCTACTGTAGCAGTTGTTTTAGTTTCTCTAGGATTTTTCCAGTCGGATATCGAGACATGTCCTTTGCAATGGAAAGACTATTTTGAGAAAAACAATTCCTGAAGCATTTGAAAGATAACTGGTGTAGAGCATAATCCTGGGTTGTTAGCCTCTCTAGCAAAATTATTTTTAACTTTAGTACTGCAAGTATCACCCTGTTAACCCCAGGCCTCATAAACATTCACAGCAACAGCATCCCCTGGAATACTTCCACAATGTGTAAGACAGACATGGACATAGAGACGAGAAGCAGCAGTAAAATAGCATGACTATATCACGTTTTTAAACAACTTTATTAAGCTTTTTCAAAAGGATTGACAAGGCATTTCTTCACTTCTCCGATTTAGCCTATATGGAGTTTGGTTCAGAGGATTACAAAAGCTCTCAATTACAATATTTCAGGTCTTGTCTTGTATGGTAGCACCACTTTTGCAGCTGGAACCTTTTCTGGATTTGCATGCTGTGCATTATTCTGCCCTCTAGTGGTTGGGTACGGAATATATTTGATAAACTTTTTGGGCATAGTCAACCACCATTTTGTGGCATGTCTGTCCCCTTGGAACGTCAGACGTGGACCCTGAAAGCCCCAGTAACGTGGTAGCCATCTTCAGGTAGTTTTTTCTCCCGTTAGGTCTGGAGTCAGAAGTCAGGGCTTCAGCATCGTTGGAGGAAATGTAAAAAGTTATTGACATAGCAATGAGCAGAACATCCAGAAGAGTCCTGAAAAACAGTTAGAAGGAAAGATTCATCGAAGGTAGACTAACATCCATTGAATATCTCTGAAATAAGTAGGTGCACCATTCCAGGGAGCTCACCTCAGGGGTCGAAGAATGTGCATACGTGGGGCTGGAACCATTCAGGGAAATGGAGAATGCTCCCTTCATGTTCTGCCGCAAGTGCCATCATAAGTTTGAACAAAAAGACAGCCACAAAGTATGAAACCTATGCCTGCTCAAAGACCACAGCCCCGAAGACTGTGAAATGTACACAGAGTTCAGTGCTAGGGAAAAGCAGAGGTAGGAATTCAGCACCACGATGGAGACACCGCATAAGCAGCACATTTCCCTCAAGTGTCTATCTAGTGATGATGAAGAAAACAGAGGGAACTGACATAGCGCAGGGGTAGACATCGAAGAGTTTGTTGGTGACCTGAAAAGCGACAAGTACCAAAGAAAGAACACAAGAGGCATGCTTAGGTAACCCCTCAAACAGTGGGCCCGAGACATAGCCATCAGACCCAAAGAACGCAAAGATTCCCTCTACACCAAAATCCTAGACGAGCAAAGGGAAGACAAAATAAAGAAAATCCTATAGGTCTCAGCGCAAGAGCACCAGTTTGACACCAAAAAGCCATCAAGACCTTGGGAGGGAGGAGTCGACGAAACAAGACACGCCGACTGTGGGGAAAAAAAGGCAAGATAGGAATATCTTATTAAAAAAAAAAATGTGAGGTGGGTCAGAAAGTGCCTCGCGTAAGCACCATCCATGGAGCTACTAGTTGTCACTCACCAGTTTGCTCACTCTGTCATCATCGGCACTTTCTTGACAGAAAATGAATGTGACCTAACTCTGAACAAATGTAGAAAATTCAATAAGAGTGAGGTGTGTAAATAAAGGTGACATCTATCTACCATCTAGGCCCCGTAATGTGAAAAAGAGTAAACTAAACTCCCCATAAGTTAAAATTGAGTTGTGAACATCTATCACACATTTTTTTATTTTGTTCACACTCCGTTAAAAACACAGCATGTTTAGACTATTTTAACCTGAACGGCCAACATGTTTCATTGCCCTAAACGGGCAAGGGGACACATCTGGGAGGTATTGAGGGAGGACTCAATACCTCCCAGTGCCCAAGTGTTTTAGATCATGGTAGGGAGGCTTTTTAAGGTGGAGTTAAAAAGATCCCATGTACATAAAGGCAGGGGCGGCTGCTCTCTGGAAGCAGCTGTGGGGCGGGGAAGGGGGTAGGAGGGTTAAATAAAAAAATATCACCTGCCGGCTGGATGACCAGCCGCCGCCACCACCTCTCCTCATTCCTCTTTCCGGCTTCTTCTGTGGAAACAGGAAGCACCCAAGCTCCCCATAGCCAATCAGAACGCTGCAATACAGCATTGTGATTGGTCTGCACACCCGTGGTTTGGTGCTCAGCCAGGGAATGGGAGCTTGGGCATGTTCTCCAGGCAGGCTGTAATGCAGACTGCATGGAGAACATGCAAAGTGTGCATGAATGTCTGGCCGGTCTGAGAGTGCCAGTCAAACATTCATGCGCACTTAAATAGTGCCCACCACTCCTCCTCCTGCTCTGAGAGAAGAGCAGATCCACCCCACCGAGCTGCCACAGCAGGTATAAATAAAATTATATTAAAGCGAGTTATCTTTTTTTTTCTCACTGCTAAAGGCAGTGAGATGACGCTCCTCCGTCTTAGTGGAGAAGCCACCATTGCATAAAGGGCAGTTCAGTGTTGAATTTAATCATAATGGGCACAGCCTTGGAAAGTACTAAGGCCACAGTGTTTACAGGCCCTCCCCCAGAAATGGAAAGCTAGAGAGTGGAGGTGATGGGACGAAAAGTAGACAGAGCAGCTTCACCAAAAGGAGACTAGCCAACCCCAGTGAGCTCCTTAGTAGATATGGGAATTAACAATGGGAGGAAATAGAGGAGTTGATGCAGTACTTCTCCAAACAATACAGAAAGAGTGCAAACAGTGGGCAAGGCTATGTCAAATACCTGCCTCTTGTCAGCCTTGGAGGTTGTGTATATGGCAAGCGAGCAGCTGTGTACAGGCACCACCCAGAGAAGGCATGCTTGACTGAGAGTCTAGGTGTTTTAAGCATGAGGTGCACTAGAATATCACAAACACTCTATTCATAGGAGAGCAGTTGTTTGGCACAGTGGTGTTTGACACCTTGTAGCAGATTGAGAAGGACCATGAAATGGTAAAACAAATGGAAGCCCTATAGTTCCACCACCACATAAGAAGGGGAGCAGCTACAATGAGTTTGCACTTAGCATGTTCATAAAATGTTTGACTGCGGTGACAGCACACTTGAGAATGCAAGGGATCTATGTATACCATGTATACTATGTATACCACTGCCTAGATGGTAAAGGCCAACTCATTAGACAATGCCAGAAGAATATAAACATGGTCATGCATACCCCCACGCAAACTGAGATTCCTATTGAACTTGAAGAAATCCTTCCTTAACCCCTTCTGTGCCCATGACGAGCTGGACTCGTCATGGGCCGCAGTTGCGCTGTGCCCATGACGAGTCCAGCTAGTCATGAACCCCGCCCGCTAATGCAACGCCCGGCACAGGGCGGGGAAAGGGCGTGGCACACAAGGGGTTAAACTGGAGACAAATATTTTTAGGAGCTAGAGTAAATTCCAGTGACACAAAAGCAATTTTCATGACAAAAAGGATCCTGGCTTTGATGGAGAAAACACTCCTTTACCAGGAGGGGCTATCTCTGAGGGTGAGGATTCTTGGGAAATTGATGGGTAAAATTGCGTCTTTCATTCCCTTTATTCCATATGCCAAACCCCACATGAGACCAATACAAGAATGTACACAGAAGCAATGGTCAAAAGCAATTTTAATGGTTTTTATTCTGAAGGTACAGAATGAAATTGCATTTTGGAACATGAGCAATACAGCAGTAGGCAGGTCTTTCATACAACCAAGTTCTTTAGTGACCATTACCACAAATGCATTCCACATGGGATGGGGAGAACCCATGAGGCACTTGGACATCATGAGTTTTGGAACCGAAGGGAAGCAGTCCAGCACATAAATGTGTATGTACTGCCCAAGATAGTCCCGAAATTTGAAAATGGGCCATCCATTGGTTATGTACACATAGTAGCAACACACTTGCCAGGTATTCACAACTTAGAGGTGGACAGGTTAAGCAGACAAGCAAGCGTCTCACACGAATGCTAAATAAAACAAGAAATATTGGAACAGGG
Organism: Triturus cristatus; assembly: GCF_964204655.1. Classification (NCBI taxonomy): domain Eukaryota; kingdom Metazoa; phylum Chordata; class Amphibia; order Caudata; family Salamandridae; genus Triturus; species Triturus cristatus. Next base: position 805,550,584 of record NC_140591.1, read on the forward strand.
TTGCCAGAAACAGCTCATCAAAAGTAGGTCTGTTTGCCATTACAGAAAACAAAACATTTCAAAACCTTGAATCTAGATACCCACAACACCTGTCCCAGAGAAATACCCTTTCAATAGATTGTTCAGGGACATTTATGTATACTATTCTCCGAGTACATCTGATACCACCTAATTGTAAACAAATGCTAGCAGCCACCCATGAAGATGATCATAATAGCACCATGATGGACAAGTCAGTCATGGTTCTCAGAACTGATGGAGATTTCTAATGGGGAAGTGATACGGTTATCAGTCTCACAAGACCTGCTATCAATGCAAAGAGGACTGGTCTGTCACCTAGAACCACCCAGCCTCAGCCTGGCTCCTGAAGATTAAGAATTTGGCCATGTGAGACTCCGACTGAGAACCTGCAGTAAACTATTATACTTAGCACAAGAAAATGCTGCGTGGAAGAGCTTTGTCCACTGGTGCAACAAGGAAGGCCTCCTGGGCAGTAAAACACATGACATTACTGTCATTAAATACCTAACATTGCATAACAACCTGATGAGCATCTCACCTACACATCATTCAAGTTACAGTTCTCAGCCATAGTGACATATCCATGGGTAGAAGTTTCTTCAACGCACCAGTAATTAAGAGATTCTTTAAAAGTGCAAGGAGGATAGCACTTCCCAAGTCAGCAACCTCCCCTATGTGGAATCTAAACTTGATGCTAACACAATTATCGAAGAATCCCTTTGATCCAATGCATAAAGTAGGCTACTTTTTTTAATACTGAAAACAATGTTTTTTCAATAGCAGTCACATCACTATGCAGTGTCAGCAAACTGCAGCGCTTATGATGCAGGAACCTTACTTGCTATTCCACAAGAACAAGTGGTCATGCAAATAAACCCACAGTTCCATCTCAAGGTTATCTCACATTTCCATGCTAACCAAACATTACAAACAGAATTCTTCCAGCAGCCAAAGATACGTGCAGAAAGAGCTCTCCACGTGCTAGAACTTCATAGGGCAGTTAAGTACTACCTTCAAAGAAATAAGCACATGAAGAAAGGAAACTAGTTCTTTATTTCCTTTGCTCAAGTGAGCTTGGGCTCACAGTGACCATGGGGACCATTGCATGATGGATAGTACAGACCAGCCAGAAATGCTTTTCGAAAGCAGGGGTACAACTAGAAGAGCAATCTAGAGCACACCATGAGGAAAAAGAAGGTAACCCTAGTCTTTATAGCAAACGTTTCCAGTAATTACATCTGTATGGCAACCACTTGGTCGTCCATATTCACATTCACATAACACTACTGTGAAGACATTGAAATCAGCCAACGTGGATTGGACAAAATGGGTAAAAGTACCTCTTTGCGAGCCTGATCCTATTTCAACCCAAGAAAATACAATGAAGGGTCTAAGGGGATTTTTAGACACAACGTATTAGATCCCCCCTATTCAATGATTCACAATACATTAGAGATAATCCGTGGTCTGTAAGTGCAACTGTTGATTTTGGAAACTTATAAGCACAAAAGGTACTAGTACTCAAAATGCAATCACAAAAGAAAATGTAAGAAAAGGGAACAAAGAACGATTGGAACCTAAACAGGATTATTGGTTTCCCATCATTTCACCAAAGTGACCAGTGTCATCATTTGGGTTCACCAAACAACTCCTATGATCTCCTCCTTTTTTAATCATTGGTGGAGTATTGAACGAGTTTTATCCTCTCATTAGATTCTTGACAGAGGACCTTAAGAATAGGTCAAAATTAAATACTAAAGACTTTCAAAATCATTTGCAGATGAAAGTAGTGCAGTGCAAACAAAAGTGTGAGTGAAATAGGATCAGCAAGAGAAGCTAGAGTCTATTCATGTCAGTTATCTCGATTGCTTTCCTATATAAAATAGTGCAAGAAAAAAGCAGTTCAATCCAGTCACTGCTAGTATTGGGTCGACATGTTACGGGCCACGAGATACCTCTCCCAGGCTTTCTTCAGGACCTCGCTGTAATACATTCTCCGCTACTGCAATAATTCATTTGAATATATAGAGATAAAAATACATACAGATGGGATATAGTTATCTTTTTCTGATCCCTAGTATTTACAAGATGTGTGGAACATCTAAAACAAATTGAGATTGCAAATTTAATAGAAGTCATATCTGTGTCTTAGAATGCAGTTATTCTTATTGTCTTTAGAGCGGTCTTTACAAACATAAAGTCCAATGCTCACCCGTTAAATACGAGGAATAGACCTCACCCGGCTCCAGCTCTTGTCAATGAGGCCCCGCTCTGTAATGCGTCCATAAAGGTACATATGAAAAGAATGAAACAAATGAATATATACACTGAATTCAATGCGTTTTATACTGGTGTCCTAATCACCTTTATCACTTGAAACTATTAAATATTAATCAAGTGTGTCCCTAATGGGTAGTGTATTGCAACAGTCACCACTAAAATGGCTAAAAATGGTGTAAGGCTCTCTGATAAACTTCAGTCATCTATATACATTTAGTGTCACAGAAATAGTAAACCCCATGTCTTGGAATATATGTTTTCTGCGATTTGTGGGAAGGTACGAAAATACGCCTTCGCGTTGTCTCTAAGTTAACAAAAAACATCCAATAATATCTCAGAATACGTTCAAGTATGGTCATATCTCTTATCGGAATGATGTTCGTTTCGTGGAGACTTAGTAGTTGATTGTGTCTACCAACACGGGACGGCACCCTGCTTTGTACATCTTGAGAAGCAATAGTGTCTTTAGGCAAAGAGTAATGTACTACCAATAATATCAGTGTAAGATCTTGGTGTCACCGCTTAGTCATCCGCTCTTCTTCGGAATGGTTACTGAGAAAAAAGACCGCAACACTGCGAGAGACTACACTTATAAAGAACCAAGAAAAACTAAGAAAAGGTGCTGGGTTTCAACCTTACCTGTCCGTCGTTGCCTCGCGTTTCAACATGGCTGGAATGGAGGTAACAAGGACGGTAACCCGCCATTGTTTTTAACTGTTGGAAACGCCCCCAGGTGGAGTGCATTGACGCTGGGTAGTCGCGGCAAAAAAATTCATAATAAACTACACAATTACATCACTCATGTCGGAAATTGTAGTTTTTTGTTTCATGGATCCACTCAACGGGTGTGTTTTGTGGCTTTCTCAAATGTCGATAGTTTAAAAAGTAAATTAAGATCAAAATGCTATCTCGATAAAAACAATCTTATAGGCTGCATTATCCTTCGCGTGGGCTTACTGATTGAATATGAAGTAGGCTAAAATAGCGTATGTTGCTATCTCGAATCTCAGCGATCTTAACGGCTGCGTTGTCATCTGCATAAGATTGTATTGCTTAATGCAAACAATGTTTCAATTTCTGTGACAGCATAGTGATCATGATAATCAATGTTTTAACTGGCCCTAATATAAGATTGAGAACTACTGGATGATGTTACTAGGCTTGGAATCGGTAGTCCTCATCGGGGAAACTACTAGAGATGTGAACCTTATCATCAGTAATAATGATAATTATCTCTATGATTCTGATACTAACAAAATAACATAGTTCATACAAAAAAAAAAAGTTGTCAAGAAAAAGACCCTATCCATTATTAATCGAGGATGCCAACTCGTACTTGCTAGGGGCTTATACCAGTCAGAGAGAAAAACGCTATATTAGCAGGTTTTCTTAAATATGTGTTAGCTCACATACACAGCCAAGGATAGAGTGCCAGAATGCAAATGGTTTAGTCATTATTTGATCAATATTATAGAAATAGTGCATTAAAAAGGACAGCACTAATTACTTGGTTAACCACTTCAGCTCTCAGATCTCAACAGAGGCTGCTCATTGTTCGTTTATTATCACATTGTTGCAATTGTCATTATCGTCTATGAAGAGAGACCCATGGTATTGCATCATTCAGTCCTTGGGTATCACTGGATAATTTGTATATCCACTTCTGTTCTCGTATGAAGAGAAAATTAGATATGTCACTGATATGGGCCGGAATGAAGGGTTTCTCCAATACAGTCCATAAAAAATCATCTGCACTGTGAGCTTGGTCTACAAAGTGTCTTGTTAACTTGGTCATTTTTTTTTACACCTGAATGTGCTTTTGTGTTCCAGCATTCGTAATTTCACTTTTCTAGTTGTCATACCAACGTATCGTGAATTGCAAGGGCATGTAATAAGATATATTAGATTATCACTATTACAATTGGTGAAATTCCTTTAAATCCAGGGTCGATTTGTCCCAATATTCTCAGATTTTGACTGTCGAGTTTGGGGACATATGGGCATGGACATATGGTGCGCATTTTGAACTGCTGCACAGACAAGATACCACTGCCTCTGTTTTCATTCAAAAGAGGCAGAAATCTGCGAGATAAACTTGTCCACACACAACCTTTTGGCAACAAACCTCGTATAGTAGGCACATTGTGGGACTTACCGTCAGTACAAGGCCACCATCCATGTGGCTCCTGTGCCATATGTCCCCAAACTCGACAGTCAAAATCTGTGAATACTGGGACAAATCGACCCTGGATTCAAAGGAATTTCACCAATTGTAATAGTGATAATCTAATATATCTTATTACATGCCCTTGCAATTCACGATACGTTGGTATGACAACTAGAAAAGTGAAATTACGAAGGCTGGAACACCAAAGCACATTCAGGTGTAAAAAAACAATGACCAAGTTAACAAGACACTTTGTAGACCAAGCTCACAGTGCAGATGATTTTTTATGGACTGTATTGGAGAAACCCTTCATTCCGGCCCATATCAGGGACATATCTAATGTTCTCTTCATACGAGAACAGAAGTGGATATACAAATTATCCAGTGATACCCAAGGACTGAATGATGCAATACCATGGGTCTCTCTTCAAAGACGATAATGACAATTGCAACAATGTGATAATAAACTAACAATGAGCAGCCTCTGTTGAGATCTGAGAGCTGAAGTGGTTAACCAAGTAATTAGTGCTGTCCTTTTTAATGCACTATTTCTATAATATTGATCAAATAATGACTAAACCATTTGCATTCTGGCACTCTATCCTTGGCTGTGTATGTGAGCTAACACATATTTAAGAAAACCTGCTAATATAGCGTTTTTCTCTCTGACTGGTATAAGCCCCTAGCAAGTACGAGTTGACATCCTCGATTAATAATGGATAGGGTCTTTTTCTTGACAACTTTTTTTTTTGTATGAACTATGTTATTTTGTTAGTATCAGAATCATAGAGATAATTATCATTATTACTGATGATAAGGTTCACATCTCTAGTAGTTTCCCCGATGAGGACTACCGATTCCAAGCCTAGTAACATCATTCAGTAGTTCTCAATCTTATATTCGGGCCAGTTAAAACATTGATTATCATGATCACTATGCTGTCACAGAAATTGAAACATTGTTTGCATTAAGCAATACAAATCTTATGCAGATGAAAACACAGCCGTCAAGATCGCTGAGATTCGAGATAGCAACATACGCTATTTTAGCCTACTTCATATTCAATCTTTTGTAAGCCCACGCGAAGGATAATGCAGCCGATAAGATCGTTTTTATCGAGATAGCATTTTGATTTTAATTTACTTATTAAACTTTATCGACATTTGAGAAAGCCACAAAACACACCCGTTGAGTGGATCCATGAAACAAAAAACTACAATTTCCGACATGAGTGATGTAGTTGTGTAGTTTATTATGAAGTTTTTTTCCCGCGACTACTCAGTGTCAATGCACTCCACCTGGGGGCGTTTCCAACAGTTAAAAACAATGGCGGGTTACCGTCCTTGTTGCCTCCATTCCAGCCATGTTGAAACGCGAGGCAACGGCGCACAGGTAAGGTTGAAACCCAGCACCTTTTCTTGGTTTTTCTTGGTTCTTTATAAGTATAGTCTCTCGCAGTGTTGCTGTCTTTTTTCTCAGTAACCATTCCGAAAAAGAGCGGATAACTAAGAGGTCACACCAAGATCTTACACTGCTATTATTGGTAGTACATTACTCTTTGCCTAAAGACACTATTGCTTCTCAAGATGTACAAAGCAGGGTGCCGTTCCGTGTTGGTAGACACAATCAACTACTAAGTCTCCACGATACGGACATCATTCCGATAAGAGATATGACCATACTTGAACGTATTCTGAGATATTATTGGATGTTTTTTGTTAACTTCGAGACAACGCGAACGCGTATTTTCATACCTTCCCACAAATTGCAGAAAACATATGTTCCAAGACATGGGGTTTACTATTTCTGTGACACTAAATGTATATAGATAACTGAAGTTTATCAGAGAGCCTTATGCCATTTTTAGCCATTTTAGTGGTGAATGTTGTAATACACTATCCATTAGGGACACACTTGATTAATATTTAATAGTTTCAAGTGATAAAGGTGATTAGGACACCAGTATAAAACGCATTGAATTCAGTTTATATATTCATTTGTTTCATTATTTTCATATGTACCTTTATGGACGCATTACAGAGCGTGGCCTCATTGACAAGAGCTGGAGCCGGGTGCGGTCTATTCCTCGTATTTAACGGGTGAGCATTGGACTTTATGTTTGTAAAGACCGCTCTAAAGACAATAAGAATAACTGCATTCTAAGACACAGATATGTCTTTATTAAATTTGCAATCTCATTTTGTTTTAGATGTTCCACACATCTTGTAAATACTGGGGATCAGAAAAATACAACTATATCCCATCTGTATGTATTTTTATCTCAATATATTAAAATGAATTATTGCAGTAGCGGAGAACGTATTACAGCAAAGTCCTGAAGAAAGCCTGGGAGAGGTATCCCGTGGGCTGTAACATGTCGACCCAATACTAGCAGTGACTGGATTGAACTGCTTTTTTCTTGCACTATTTTATATAGGAAAGCAATTGAGATAACTGACATGAATAGACTCTAGCTTCTCTTTCTGATCCTATTTTACTCACACTTTTGTTTGCACTGCACTACTTCCATCTACAAATGATTTTGAAAGTTTTTAGTATTTAATGTTGACCTATTCTTAAGGTCTCTCTTTTTCCTCTGTCAAGAATCTAATGAGCGGATACAACTCGTTCAATACTCCACCAATGATTAAAAAGGAGGAGATCATATGAGTTGTTTGGTGAACCCAAATGATGACACTGGTCACTTTGGTGAAATGATGGGAAACCAATAATCCTGTTTAGGTTCCCATCGTTCTTTGTTCTCTTTTCTTCCTTTTTCTTTTGTGATTGCATTTTGAGTATTAGTACCTTTTGTGCTTATAATTTTCCAAAATCAACAGTTGCACTTAATTCAACCCAGACACTGCTACAAAATCAGTGCACAATATGTTAATTTAGAAAGGATTCACCCTCAAACGAAATGGCTACTTACCCATAGGTGTAGTTTTGCAGCTTGAAGAATTTTCAGCATTTACATGCCCCCCCACCCGAAATGAGGTGCCTTATTTATTAGCTGCAGAATGTCTATTTTTCACAGACCACACAGAAAGCCCAAAGACACAGACAAAATCACCAAAGGGGAAAAGCAAACCTAAAAATAGCAGCCATGCACAGCGGCTGCCATCACTAGGGTATGGACTTGCCACCAAATGGTGGTTGAATAACACCCAAAAAGTAAAATAAAAATGAATGAAAGAGGAAAATTAAAGACTCACTCAACTTCTAGATGGCAGAATAATACACAGCATATGAATCCAGTGAATTCCTCTAGTTTCTGAAATACTCCTCCAGGTAAGTAACTATTTCTTTGATTGGAATTGAATACTTCATGAGGGGTCGAAGTGAGTTTGAAGTTAAATATTAATTTCCTCGTAGAAGATCATGTTACAAAGGTGTCGTCTCTTAAGACTGGGTGTTTTTGTACTCTGACATAGGCCAATCATGTCCTGGAAGGATGATCTCCCATTATGTATGTACTCTCTTTTAGTTGGGTAACATGTTTTCCAGAGCCCTGCCTGTACTTTTATTTGCATATCTAAAAGACCTTTCTTAATGTACAAGAGTCGTCACTTATGTAGCATGCTTCCCCTTTCTTGTTGTTTTCTAATTATAGTTTTCCAAGTATTCTCTCATCTGCTGTTGTATCTTTAATATGGCATACTCCTTGCCCTGTTTCTGACTTGTGAACTTTTCTGAGTTTATCACGACCTACCCAACTTAAATACACGTTTCTCCAAACTAATTATGCTGATCTGTGCCCTTTAAGTTGCAATTTCGTGGAGTCTCAGAGGGCAGGTGGGGCACAGTGAGCGCAGTTATCCTTACTCCAGTATTGGAACATTCATAGATTCCCATAGCTTGTATCATTCCCCGTTGTCGGAATGGGAGTCTCGGTAAACAAAATAACATAGCAGTAGGTACAAAAGAGAGAGAAAAAGGCCTAGACCTCATTCCCTTTTGTAGCATATCCCCTCTTTTTGCAAAAGAGACCAAAGTAAAGCAACAGCCAATCAGATTAGCCTCACCCCATAGAACCCTCCTGAGAGAACCTCAGAGCCTTAGATTTTCTACCGCACGTTGTGCTAAGGGAGTCTCCTTTGAGGTCTGCTCACTTCAACTCTATTTGACTACCTTTTCAGCATTTTTTTTTCAGAATTGTTTGGTATTTCATCTGGACATGTCTGACAAGGAGAATAAAGCCCTTTTCAAGGCTTGTTCCACCTGTGGCAAGAAGAGTCTGTATGTGGAGGACAGGCATAAGGACTGCATTTATTACCCGTACCCTGATCACAAGGCAGCGGACTGCAAGATCTGCCGCACCTTCTCTACAAAGACCCAACGGGACCGTGAGGGTCGCCTCCTCACTTGGCCCCAGAAGCTAAAGTTGAGGAAGGAAACTGTCAAGTGACAGTGAGGACTCATCACCTGGCACCTCATCTAGAAGGTCAGTGAAAAGGGGTAGGGCTTCCCCTTCACCATCCTCAGAACGTCCTGTTAAGGCCTCAAAAAAGACCCCCCGTGAGTCTGAGAGCCGCGGTCCTAGAAAATCTCTCCATGGTGCAAAGGAGAGGGAAGGACTATCTTCAGCTGCAGCAGTGGTGGAGTCTGCTAAAGCTTTTAAAAAGCCCTCTTCTCTAACATCTGAGAAGTCGGAGAAAGATTCCAGATCGTCGACAACGCTGCAGAACACTCCGTCGACGAAGACTTCAAAATCCCAGATGAAAAAAGTTGCACCGTCGATGGGCTCGTCGACGGTACCTTCAAGCCACATATTGACGTCCGAGTCGACGGGAGCGTCGACGACCGTTACGGCGACGAGGGTGTCAACGACGGTAGCGGCGACGACGGTGTTGTCAACGAGAGCAACTACGACGACGACGGCAGGGGTGTCGACGGTCTCGTCAACGGCAGTGTCGATGACGCCCATCTCTTCGTCAACGATTCAACCGTCGACGGTGGATCTCGACGATAGTTTCTCTTACAACCCCATCTCCGACTGTACCGTTGACGACATATTCGTCTACGAAGAAGATCACTATTTCCTTAAAGAGGATAACGCCAGGTATGACGTCTCCAAGGAGGGTTACCCCCTTGCCTCCCGCACTGTTGCTCGAGGAAGAAGAGGACTCTGACGGGGATGATCAGGATTCTTTTGGCTATGCTCATAGCCCCTCACAATTATTGGTAAAATGCCAAGACACGGATTCTGAGGGCGAATACATTCATGAGTGCTCATACCAGCAATCCTCTCGGCGTCAGGAAGGCGCAGGCCAGGAGATGGTTTCAGTCCCTTCTTCCCTCCTGGCAGATCTCCAGGGCATGTTGCAGGATAATAGGAAGAGGTTTTTTCAAGCTACTCATCCTCCTTCTTTGACTTTTTCTGTAGTACATGCTGTGCCTACACCATCAGCTTCTGCAGTGGTTTCTCCGGGAGAACCATTCCAGATGGTTTCACAGCCGCAGGTATCCAGCCCAGGTATACCTCCAGTGGTCCAAGATGTTCAAGATGATTCCTCGGACGGGGATCAGGATGATGTCAACAGGTCTAACCAGTGTGTAGAGTGGGATGATTATGTGATCCTGGATCCAGCTTCACCTACTCTGGATCCAGTGGATTCTCCCCTGGCAGACATTGGGGGATTTCACAAACTGATGGAAAGGGCCTCCAATAGATTCAAACTTCCTATGCCTTCAGTTCAAACGGAATGCTTCCTTTATGATTTTAAGGACCCCTACAGGAAAGTGGTCCGTTCCATTCCCATTGTCAGCCATGTCTGGGACGAGGGTTTGAAGGCAATGAAAACCCCGGCTACTGTCATGCCACTTTTGCCACGCCTGGAGTACAAGGCTCCTGAGGATAGTCCAGCGTCCTTGATAGGTCAACCAAAGCCGGATTCGGTAATATCGCAGGCGGCGCAAAGAAAGTCACGCAAACTTTCTGCACCCCTGACAACTCCTTCCGATAAAGAAGGCAGGCGCCTTGAAAATGCGGGGCACAGGTTTTCCTCTATGGCAAGTCTTTTGGTACGGGCAGCGAATGCGTTGACGATCCTTGGTAGATACGATCGCCAAATGTGGTGCGACCTCTCACCATATTTGGACCAGCTCCCACAGGAGTCCAAGGTGGAGGCCAAGAAGATTCTACAGGAGGGAGAGGCTACATCAGCGGAAGTGATCGACTGTGCCATGGATATTGCCATGACAGCTTTCCGTTCACTGGAAGGCGCAGCTGTTCTTCGTCGCCAAGGCTGGCTCCGGGCGATATGGTTCCGGCCGGAGGTCCAGAACAAAATTCTAGACCTTCCGTTTGATGGTGAGGCATTATTTGGCAAACATATCGACGATGCCCTCCAGGACATTAAAAAGGATACGGAGACGGCAAGATCTCTAGGAACTCTTCAGTATAGGAAGGTTCCTTTCCGTGGGGCCAGGGGGAAGAGTACCACATCCTACAGAGCTTCGTACCAACAACAACGGTACTCTTCTTATGGTTCAAAGTCTCAGTCTTATCGACCAACATACCAACAAAGACAAGGCCAGACCTCTTCTTTCGCTAGGTCCAACACTAGAGGAAAACAAAATCACCAGGGTGACACCTCCAAGAGGCAATAGCGGCATTCTGGCTCTACCTGTTGTACCCACCTCCCCGTCAATATCTGTGGGAGGCAGGGTGTCTCAATACCTCCTCAACTGGAAACGGATAACATCAGACCGTTGGGTGCTCAACATCATTCAAAATGGCCATATGCTGGAGTTTATTCATATGCCACCTTCCAAGCCCCCTGTCGCTATGCCTTCAAAACATCTGTCTCTCTTACGGCTCGAAGTTCATCAGATGCTCCTCAAGGGAGCAGTGGAGCCGGTTCCCCTGTCTCAGAAAGGGGAAGGTTTCTACTTCAGGTTTTTCCTGGTCAAGAAGACGCTGGAGAAATGGCGCCCCATTATAGATCTCAGGGAGCTAAACACCTATCTCATCAGTCAATCCTTTCGGATGGTCTCTCTCCAGGATATCTTGCGTCTCCTCAACCTGGGAGATTTCATGGCCACTCTCGATTTCGAAGATGCGTATTTTCACATACCCATTCATCCAGCCCACAGGAGGTTTCTACGATTCACAGTAGCCAAGAGCCACTTCCAATTCAAAGTTTTACCCTTTGGACTTCGCTCTGCCCCGAGGATCTTTACCAAGGTGCTGGCACCGGTGGCAGCTTTCCTAAGGAAACAGCATTTTCAAATCTTCCCCTACCTGGACGACTGGTTGCTGAAGGCTCCGTCCAGGCGGACAGCGGAGGAGACAGTCAAGGCATGTACGACTCTGTTCAGCAATCTGGGTCTGACACTCAACAGGGAGTAGTCTCTGTCCCTCCAAGAAAGCACGATTCCTAGGGGCTATCCTGGACACGTCTCTCAACAAGGCTTCTCCATCCTTCGAAAGGCAAGAAAAATTGAGGTCCTTGGCTCATCTGTTGAGAAAAAGAAAGTGTCTTTCAGTACGCAGTTACAAATCCCTTCTAGGAGTGATCTCTTCATGCATCCCTCTGATACCCCACTGCAGGTTGCGGCTGCAATCTCTTCAGGAGCAACTAGACATACAATGGCAGCAAGTACACGGCTCCTTCGACGACAAGGTGGTGATTACTGCGGCAATGAAAAAAGCAGCCTTGTGGTGGACAAAGGAAGAGAATTTTTCCCAAGATCTATCCTTCGTAAGCAATCCGGCTCCTCAAGTTGTAACAGATGCCTCGCTGGAAGGCTGGGGTGCGGTGCTTCAAGACTTACATGTAAGCGGGCATTGGTTGCCCCGGTACCGCCTTCTTCACATCAACCTCCTGGAGCTCAGAGTGATTCGTCTGGCACTGCAAACATTTCTTCCATGATTGCAGGGTTCAACGGTTCTCGTCCGCACGGACAATACCACTGCCATGCGCTACATAAACAAGGAAGGGGGTACCAGATCTCTTCCGTTGTCGCAGGAGGCCCAGAAAATTTGGGAGTGGGCGATCCTACACGGAATATCGCTCAAGGCAGAACACCTACCAGGACTGCTAAAAGACTTTCGTCAGTCAGCCACGAATGGGAACTAAACCCGATGGTCTTGGAGGAGATTTTCCACCTGTGGGGCAAACCCTCAATAGATCTCTTTGCTACCCCGGTGAACAGAAAATGCCAGTTTTACGCAAGCAAACTACACCGTCGCGGATCGCTGGGGATGCGCTTTCAATAGCTTGGTCAGGATCATTTGTATACGCCTTTCCCCCCATTCCGTTAATTCTGAGAATACTCAGGAAGATCAAAACGGAGCCGTGCAAGATGATCTTAATAGCTCCAGCTTGGCTGAGGCAGTTTTGGTTCACGGAGCTTCACCTCCTTTCTCTGGCCCCTCCACGTCCTCTACGGGCGATCCCGGATCTTCTCACGATGTCCCAGGGCCAGATCTGGCATCCGGATCCTCGTTCCTAACACCTGTCAGCATGGCTCCTGAGCAGCGAGAATTCCTAGATTTTCATCTCTCGGAAGAGATAAGAGATGTTCTCTCTCAGGCTAGAGCTCCTTCCACTAACAAGACTTACCGTTTGAAATGGAAACGATTTTACATCTGGTGCCAACAGAAAGGTGTGGACCCTTTCTCGTCTTAACCTCACCAGGTTCTTCCTTATTTCCTGTCCTTGGCTAAGGCAGGTCTGGCTCATTCATCCATAAATGTTCACTTGGCTGCAGTTTCTCACTACAGACGCACTGCATCTGGACCTTCTCTCTGGTCATCCAGAATTGTCAAACAATTTCTCAAAGTCCTATTTCGAGTCTTTCCTCCAGTGAGGCCTCCGCCCCCCACATGGCATTTGCACTTGGTTCTCACCCAGCTGATGAAGCATCCCTTTGAAACGGTTCATCGAGCAGATTTGAAATTCCTCTCATCGAAATTGGCGCTCCTTCTTGCTCTCACTTCAGCAAGACGTATTGGAGAATTACAAGCTCTCACAATTCAGGAACCTTTCCTCCAATTCAAAAGAAATACAGTGATTCTAAGGACTAATCCAAAGTTCATACCAAAGGTGCCTTTGGACTTTCATTTAAATGAGCCGGTGATTCTCAAGGCTTTCTTTCCTCCGCCTTCTACGCCAGCAGAAAGGGCACTTCATTCACGGGACGTGCAGCGGTGCTTGAAATTTTATCTGGACCGTACTAAAGAATTTCGGAAGTCTTCTCAATTGTTCATTGCATTCAGTGCTCCCCGCAAAGGCTTACCCCTGTCCAAGCAGGGTATTGCTCGATGGATCTCCAGTGCTATACAGTTCTGTCATTCTGCAGCGGACAAGCCTCTAGAGGGCAGGTCCATGGCTTCCTCTGCGGCTCTCTTTGCGGGAGTCCAGATTAAAGACATCTGCAGGGCTGCAACTTGGAGCAGCACGCACACCTTCACAAGACATTACTGCCTGGAGACCTTGGCACAAGAAGACACGGCTGTAGGCCAGGCAGTCCTGAGGAACCTCTTCCATTGAGTGGAGCTTTCCTTTTTTCCCTCCTTCCTTTCTTATTGTTATTTGCACATTTTGCTATGTGTTCTTTGTGATTGCACTGGTGATTGATGTTTTACTTTTGGGAAGAAAAAAGGGAATAGAGGAAGAGATGTCAATAAGGGAGCAAAATGTGCTTCTGACTGTTAGCTACTCTGATACAAGCTATGGGATTCTATGAAAGTTCCAATACTGGAGTAAGAAAACAAGTTACTTACCTGTAACTTTGGTTCTCCAGTATTGGTAACTTTCATAGCTTCCCATGCGCCCACCCTCCTCCCCTGGGAAAGCTCAGCCCTCAGCAGGTTTTGGTTATACTGTTAGACAACGGCTCAGAAAATCTGAGGCTCTGAGGTTCTCTCAGGAGGGTTCTATGGGGTGAGGCTAATCTGATGGGCTGTTGCTTTACTTTGGTCTCTTTTGCAAAAAGAGGTGGATATGCTACAAAAGGGAATCTCTTTTGTACCTACTGCTATGTTATTTTGTTTACCGAAACTCCCATTCCGACGACAGGGAATGATGCAAGCCATGGGAATCTATGGAGGTTAACAATACTGGAGAACCAAAGTTACAGGTAAGTAACTTGTTTTCATCCATTAGCTTGTGGTATGTCCCAGTCCGGTAGCCACACCACTCATGATGACTGTTTCTCTTATTATTGAACTATCTATGACCTCTTCAGATAGACCGACCAGAATCAGTGTACTATTACTTTTGGACCGTTTATCTTCAGCTGTTTCCATGGTCCTGCCATTCTCCAACGTCAAATGTAGGAACTTCCAGAGGATTACTGGTGGCCATCTCTATGTTCTTAGTCGCCTGAGCAGGGATATTTCTTACAGTTGCATATTGTTTCATGGTTTTAATAACTCATTGCTCCAGTGTGAGATTTTAGTGTGGGTTTAGTATTTATGATGGGCACCTTTTAAAATGTTATTTATATTTTATAATAACATCAAGAATATAAACATAACCTCGGAGTACTCTACGTGTTTCTGCCCATGATTCAGCCATAAATATAGTACAATCATACCAGTTAACATTGTTGCACCACTAGAGTGAAGACCACATCCCCTGGGGCGTACATATGCACAAGTTCATATGTTTAGTTAAACGTCAATAAATGATCCAGTACAGCTCTATAAAGCAGATGCTGTTTCTTCTTGTCTCATGAAGGATGTGCAAGGTTCCCAGAAGTCCTTTGGGCATGTCTTAGAATGTAGCATGTTACTGTACTCTCTCCTCCACTGCTATACTATAGTATGCCAAGTCCTTAATCCAAGTAGTATGTGTGGGTACTATAGAGATCATCCATAATATCTCCACCCCCTCTTAAGAGCCCAGAGTAATGCCATGGAGACAAGTGTCCCTACCAATTAGGATAGTGTTCCTATACAGATAGAGTCCCAATACAGATAGTTTACTATTACCCGGGCTTTTGGGTCTGTGTTTAACAAGTCTGTGAGACTTGGGAAATACTGTCCAAGGCCCATACTCTAAGTTCTTACGTGAATACCATTCCAATGCATCAAATGCATTTTCAGCATCAAGTAAAACGACTGCTGCTTGTGGGTCTGGAACTACGGCCATCAGTGTGCACACGTTGAGAGTAGTTGAATGCTGTGCTATAATCCCGGCATGTTCCAGGAGCACTAGTCTCTACATCAGACTGTAGTCTCTGGGCCTGAATCTTATTTCATTGTGTATGTTTAGTAACTGTGGTCTGTATGAGGTGCTTTGGTATTGGTCACGGCCTGGCTTTGTGATTACATCTGTAATAGCCTCTAATATCAGTAGGGGGAGCCTTCCTATATCAATAGCTGTGTTGATCAGCGAAGTCATGACTGAGCCATTATTGCTGGATATACCCGCTCTCATTGCTGGATATGCTCCTTTTCTAGGTTTTTGAGCTCTTTAAGAGACCTAACGTCTTACACAGCAACTTGGTTTGTCTTCCTCCTTAGAGATGCAAATACCCTGATATATAACTTAAACACTGCCCACAGTGTCTCCCCATTAGCCACTGTTCCATCATTAAGCTCAAAATGTTGTATGATCCTGTACCAAACGTATGAGTGAATCAGCTGGTTCAATAGCTCAGGTCCTCTGAACTTTTAGTATCTAATCCTCTGTGGGAGGGGGGGGGGGGTTGTCTAGCAGGAGTACCACTAGAGAAAGTTCTGGGCAATATGGTTACCTCTCTGACCTTCCCCATCAAGGTCTGTGAAGCGAGCCGTATTACAATACATAATATGCATATTCTGTCTCCCAAGGGTGTGTAATTCTCCATGCGTCAACTAAGTTATAGGGTTGCCCAATATGGGACGGCGTGATACTTGCTTGTGACAGCAGTCTGTGGAAGATAAGCTCCTATCTTGCTGAGAATTCAGCACAAAGTAAAAGTCACTATCCTACCACAAGCATCTCTGTGAATTTGTGACAGTTAATCATCATTTCTTTTAAAAAAACAAACTCTGGAGAATCAACACTATATCATCCCTTTATGTACTCTGGCACCTTGAAGGCTGGTAACCAAACAGTCTAATCCCCACAATTATGATTGACACTCTTAATGTGCTCTATTCTGATTGGTGTACTAGCACTCAAAATAGTGAGAACACCTCACTGTGCATTAATATTAAGCCTCCTTATATATGTTGTCGGCCCAGTAAGGCAGTGTTAAGACTCTTGCCTGCCTAATGTGGTTTCAGGCTCACTTGTCTGAGGTTTCCTTACCTGTTTTCTTCCTTCTGCCTCATTCTTCCAAAATGGAAGGGTGTTTACATAGACTGATTCCAGGAGGACTCTTTGGTTCTATGGCCATCCTTCCATAGACTTGATAGGCAAATGTTTGTTGGTGTCAATGGTACCAATTAAAGAAATGCATTGATGAAACATATAACCTCTGTTTCACCTGCCTCAAGTTTCCTTGGAATAGCTATTGCGAACAAAAGTGTCCAGATAGTATTCGAGTCCACTCTAAAAGGATAAGGGCTTTCACGTGTGCTAGTTATTTATTTGTTTGAAGTTTTTAGTCCACTAACAGTCTAACATATTGGTTTAATCCGACTTTTGTTGCAGTGTAATAGGGGAATGTATGTGATGTGATGAATAAGAACTCCGTTTTATTGCAATTAAATTTAAAATGATGAGCATTCATCCAAGACTGTATTTAACCTAGAGATGATGTCCTAGAAGAGATTTCATCCAGAGAGGATATCTTTAAGTATCAGTGGTGGCTGGTGGATTTTCAAAGTGGTGGGCGAAAATCTTTGCACCAGAGTTACTTGCACACACTGCGCCCCACCCCCCGAAGTTAGCACCCCGTGCACTGGCACCGGTTGCAATCACGCTTCACTAGAGCAGGCCCTGCTTGCCTCACAGGTTCATTTCAGGACCTTCTGATATTCTTCTGGCGTAAGTCGACATCTCTCTAGAGTATTATTTAATCAAGCATCAACAAGGCAGGCTGTCCAAGGCAGGTGTAGGCAGAAGCAAAACAGTGGGCACAGCTGGGGAAACAACACAGTGACACAATTTGCTTCTGCCCGGACATTAGCTGGAAAGCCAGGACGCGCTTTAGGCTCATTGGTGTTTGGTGGCCCGCCTCCTTCCTCGCTCATTGCAGCGCCTCCAGGTGCTGTGGATTCTGGTTATGGTAGTTCCTCTCCACTGGACTAGCAGCGCCCACAAGACCTCAACAAAGTCCCAAAATTAAGAAAGTCCTTACATAGACATGCATGCCATTTAGGCACAGATAGCGGTACTTTGTAACATTGATTGTGAACCAGCTGTGATCTACAGGTTTCTGCAGACTTTGCAATCAATTATCAGAGACTCGGGTTTTCGAGTTCACTCTACCAAAGTGGACAGTGTTTAACTAATTAATTTTACAGAATGGAATAAAGTCTGCTTAAGAGGTTTAACGTAGCAACGAGAGTTTGCAACATTTCTCCAATTGGCATAAACAAGGTTACTAATCACAGAACCCAAATCAATTAAATGTCATATTCTATAAAATGAATAGAAGATAACACAGCTAATACAATAATACCGATTTGCATATGTGCTATAGCTTGCATGTAAGCAGTTTGATTGGAACACCACGGTTTGTGACTAAAGCACCCACTCGCCCTGCCTTTTCACTGCGCGGCTCTGAAGGTGAACCCCCTCAAGTCACTGGGTTTGTATCTGGAGCCACACTGTGGCCCCCGGCTGTTTCAGTGAAGGTTTAAACAAAGTGGGCTTGTGAATGGGCCAAGCAATCTGTTTATTAGTGTGTAGTAGGTATTTAAGCTACTAGTTTACGGGGTTGTTTGTTAATGTCCTTTAGTAAAGGTTTGAACATAGCGTTCTTTTGATGTACAATAAAGCAACGTTTTACGCTGGTTTGTCTAGCACACAATTAAACCAAACAAGTAAACAGAAGGAATACAAGTATTGTAGGTTTAAGGTCATTTTACTTAAGGTGTCCAGTTATCCATCTGTCTGTGTTACATTTGGAAGGGTGTTTTAATTTATAATTAAGAAAAATTGGACCAGAAAACATGTTACAGGCAACGAATACACAAGGGCCCGTCCTCAGACAATGGAGCCCTCCACGACCGGCCTCAGGGTTTGAGAAATGTAATTTCTGGAAAGCCCCCGGGATTGGCCTCACACGATTGAAGCCACCAGTGCCAGGCAGCATCACCCCCCACCATGACCGCTCCTATGAGTGGCTCAGACCCTGGCAGCTTAGACGTCCGACCTCAAAGGCCAGAAGGGGTCACAGCCTCTAAAAGCACCCAGAACTGGCTTTGGGGCACGAGAGCACACGCTAACATAGGAAACATTCAATGACTGGAAGCCACGTAGTCTCTTCGGCGGAAGATACAGGGACATGAATCCAGTCGCGGCTGGGCATGTCGGGTGGGCGGGGGGCCAATGGGGTCATAGCGGGGGAGGAGGCAGGAGGGGTTTAACAAAAATTTTTTTTTAACTTGCCGTTCCGCGCTACCTCAGCTTTTGGATGGGTCCCGACTCCCGCCATCCTGTGTTTTCTGGTTCCTGCAGCTCTCATCGCAGGAAAGGCAGCCACCCTTCTTCCCCTCCGCCAATCACAACGCTGCAATGGCAGCGTTGTGATTGGTGAGGCGCAGCGGAGAGCGCCCCAGCCGGGACATTTTCTCTATGTAGGCTGCTGCATGCAGCAGCCTACATAGAGAGAAAGGGAGAGTGGGCGGTCCTGCTTGAGGGCGGGGGGAGTGGCGGCTCCCCCATTGGGACGTGGGGGCGTTACCCCACTGCTTTCTCTGCCGACCAAACAGCAGTCACTACCCACAACAGGCAAGCCACTCTCCCCCCCCCCCCCCCCCCCCCCCGCCGCCGCCGCCGCCGCCCTCGAGCAGGACCGCCCACCCAGGCACTTCTGCCTTTTCGCACTGGGGTAGCCGCCATTGTTAAGTATAGCGTGATATCTTCAGAATATTGATGGTAAAATTTGCCAGATTTTTTCATTTTACCCAAGGGTTCCAGGTAGCGATTGAAGGGGGTAGAGGTTGGAACAGAGCTTTGTGGGATCCTCGAGAAACGGGCACAGGGTGGGACAGTGAGGAGTGCTCATTTGCAATGGATTGGCTAAATCAGATTAGAGCAATTCTAGAACTTTCCTTTCAATAACCATGCGTTTTTTGTAGAGTGCAAATGAGGATATTGTGCTTTGTGTCATGCACCGCAGGGAAATTTACTTTGATCTGCAGGGAAGAATACCCCATTGTAGCGAATACAGATAGCATTGGTAATTTGCAGTATAGCGGTCTCTGTGCTGCAGCCAGCTCTGAAGCCAAACTGGAAGTCATTGAGAAGATTACTTTTGTTAATGAGTTGGTTGAGCTGACTGTTGATACAGCTTACCAAGATGTACTAATTTTCAAGGGTTGCCTCCGTTTGACATCTGTCACTTTATGATCGGTGTTGAGCTTAAATATCTTTACGGGAGGAGTGAGGATTGTTTTTTTTCTCATCATGTTGTTTTGAAATGTTTAGACTGAACATTTTGTCTGACCTTCCTGTATTATATTCCTCAGATCATCCTCTTTTCATCAACTTTAAATGGGGAGTTTCTCTTGAAGAGGAATCAGTAAGAGGTATCCTTAGGATGAAAAAGTTACTTGGTATTAGTAACACTTTTTCTGGTGGATACTCGGTTTGCCCAGATTCCTCATCAGACTACCTCTGACCGCTTACTAAGGAGATCATATGCTGTTTTGTATTCTGTTTTTATGGTTTTGTTCGTTATCCTTGGCTTCTAAGCAGGTGAAACTGAGCCATACCGACTTCACTTTTGTGGACGGTCAATGTTTGTAAAAGAATGAGTGTTGCTGCCCAAAATTCTGCTCAGAAGCCGCAGCCGGTGCTATTAAATCTCATTACCCCAATTACCAAGGCTGCGCAGTCTTCAACCTCATGCCTCTCTAACCCCTTCAAGAGACTCCCTGCCCCTTTATCTCACTCGTGCCAGTTCATTCTTTCTCCCTTTGAGACTATTTTGTTCATCTTTCTTCCTCCCTCTTTACCCTTTGTGTGTTTTCTCTCTTTCTTTCGTCGGATGAAGAAAAATAAGTGCCATTCCCCAAAATTGAGTGCCGGTTGCCACCACCGGCTCAAATTAAGCACTGTGGACAGTGTCTTTACTGAGCCTGCAAATAACTTGGAGAGGGGTGATGGTGTGCCCTCTGCCTAGACCTGATTGCATGTAAATTTTCCAGATACTCTGATAGTTTTAGATGAGGAATCTGGAGGAAGCCCAGGTTTCTGCTATAAATATAACCAACATAGATACATTTACTGATGGGAAAACAAATTCCTAATGTTTTAATTTAGAATAGATATATTTGTGTGTATGCATTTTTGCAGCTTGACTAATGCGTTTAATATCTTTTACAGGAACGATTGGCTTCTTTGCATGTTTTTGGTTTGTGACCAAAATTTACAGCGTAGTGAAAGTGGACTGACCAGCACCAGAGGAAAATTTTGTTTGCTGAAAAACATTAACAACGAAGAGCTTCAACTTTTCACGAAAATATTATGTTTAAATAACGTGATACAAAACACAGTATACCCCCGTGAAGCAACATTAGTCTACAACTAAATAATTTCTTTCCAGTTTTGTTTTATTTAGTGCTGATGTGTTTCATCATACTGCTGAATGAAGAGCACATATTATACACACTTGTAAATATAGTAACACTAGCGCAGAATTGCTCAGTGGTACAGAGGGGTATGCATTACAGCATTTGCAATGCAATTGAAAATTGCAGTTGTAAATAGGTTTTTTTCTAGACCGTAGACCTGATATTTTTCTTTGAAGGGAATATGATAAATCGGGTGTGGAGAATAACTTAAACTGTATTTTTTTTTTTAAATCTGGGTTTTGTTCCTTTTTTTCATTTTTATCTGATTTAGTCAGTCTATAAATATTCTTGGTACCTGTCTTAACTCCTCCTTAGTTCCAGTGAGTTTGGCCTTTTAAAACTGTGCCTCTGAGTCGTTTTTGGGTTTGTACATTTATACCTTATTAAATATTGTACAGATGTCTAATGTATGTTCAGGATGTTCTGTAAATACCAGAATGGACTTAAAAAAATGAATTAAAATAATTCTAGTTTCGGATGTTCAATTTGTTATTGTCGACCAATATTGTTCTGTTCTAATCTGCCACGTATTAAGTCAGATTTTTTTCTACATGGTTGCAATAATGTTTTTGCCATTCAAATAAAAGTTGAATTGTTGACATAATTCCGAAAGATGAGGCAAAAGCTAGAAATATGTACATATTATTTCTCACTGCATTGGACATTTTTGACCTCTGCCGCCACGATCTCTTATGTTTAACAACTTCGAAAATAGCTGGCAAGTAAAAAATTATGTTATTTTGTTCTGAGCTTTTCCTTCCCAGTTTTTCATGGATTCTTAACTTGTTATTTGTAAATGTTAAGTACAAAAATTGAACATCTCACTTTACAGTCATTTTAATTAAACATTGATCTGCATTAAATTAATAAAAATATGTATGATTTTAAATCTAGCAAGTGTATTTACATACTGTTTACTACATTTACTGTAGAAGTTTAAATGGTCCTCAGGGAAGTCGGTTTCTGAACATTTGATGTTTTCAGAAATCAATAATATGCTGGATAGTGTACAGACAAGTCAGAAAGTAAAATCAATTTAAGAATTTTGGTCGGACTAGTTATGGTCATAGCTTTCTAGAACCTTTCTCGCTGTGTTCTGATTGAGATTACTACTATATGAGTAAATACTTCCACTGAAAATTTCCTGAAAGGACAAAGCAAACAAGTTCTCTCCTGTGGGATCCACATCAACATTTATAATCTTTAGAACAGTGAAACTAGCTCTCACTAACCCCTAAAATACGCATAATCGTCTAAAACAAAAAAGGAGTGAACCTTTGAACCTGTTGGAATGGAAAGACATTTTCTCTCTAAAAATAATGAGCATCTAATGTGATACAGGTTCACCGTCGGTCTTGCCCAAATATTCAGAGAACCTTGTGTTGTAAAAAAGAGACCCCTGGGGCCGTATTACGGAAGGTGCCCCGGGGGCACAACAGGCGTTTGCGCCCACTTTGCGCGCTCCCAGGGCACTTTGGTATTATATAAGGGGGCGCAGACGCTTGTGCGCCCCCTTCTGTAATACCGAAAACGCTGGCATATTTAATGCGCTAGCGCCATCAACAGAGGGTGGTCCCTCATTTGCATAGGGGCGTACCCTATTGCAAATGAGGGAATTCCTCTGACTGCGTCCACGCCATATTACAGACGTGGGCGCAGTCAAAGAAGCCCTCAGGTGGTGCACTGACAGTGCGCTATTTAAAAGGTGGCGCGCTGTCAGTGCACCTCCTGACAGTAGCCCTCTGCAGGGGGATAAGGGGGTAACATGGATCCCCTAGCAGGCGGGTGCAGTCAGTGACTGCACCCGCCTGCAAGGGGATCTCTAATCCCCTTTTAAAGTGCTGGCAGGTGCCGCCTGCTCAGTGAAAACACGGAGCAGCTGCTCCGTGTTTTCACTTGAATGCACTGCCCCTAGGGCAGCACAAGTTCGCGGCTGCCCTGTGGGCAGCACATTAAACATAATAGGGCGCACTGTGATTGTTTCGCCCAGTGCACCGGGCGCAAACAATCACAATGCAGAATACGGCCCCTGGTCTCTGTTTAGGTGGACATGGTGGGAAATGCAGTGGAAATTTAGGTCCAGTTTGGCTAGTCGTGCGCAAAACACAAGCTTTTAAGGTAGAGAGGCATCAGGGGGCCACCTTGCACCCACATACATCTGGATTGTGATGAAGGCCTAGAGGTGAAGGAAGCAGCAACTTTGGGGGAGGGTGTATGCATCAGGATTGTGGTGAAGGCCTTGAGGTGAAAGGAGCAGCAACTTTTTTTGCTGAGGAAAGCAAATTGGAGTTCAGCTAGCAATAAAGGAGCAGATGCAGTCTTTACTGGGATGTTGCTAGGCACTTGGAAAATGTGTAAACAGCAAGAAACCATATGCTAATCCTGATGACATGAATAACTTTTGTGCGCTGTCCAGACTCCGTTTTCATCCTACAACCTTAAAAATCTGCATCACAAAACAATTAAAAATCTTAAAAGAAAATAACCTGCGGGATGACTTTCATCTGGGTTTTAGGTTTGGATGCAGCACAGAAATGTTAGAAGTAGTTGATGATGTGCTGCACATCCTTGACAAAGACGTATCTGGCCTCCTCGTACATCTGCATTTACCCACAGCATTCAACACCATTAGCCATTCCTTGGTGCAGATACTACAAGCGGGCAAGCTCACGACCAAATTGGTACAACACTTTATAACACAGAAACATCACCACATGGACATACGGTGGGTGGTACTAGAAAAGGTAATAGGGGACGAGTATAGCATGGAGAGCAGACTGAGCACGAAAGAAGCCCGATGGATATATCAAGAGGGGGTAGACCAACATGGGCTCAGTGAGCTTATAGAATGGAACAAAGTGGCACCATTCTGGAGATACCAGGTTGTCAATTTGATAATCCCCCAGGCATTGTCCTGAGACTAAACAGATGGCTGCAGTAAGCAGTACAAGTACTAGGGTGGTTGGTGGTGACCTGTCCTTATAGGTATCATAGAAATTTACCTCTGTACTCTGCATAGATTAATTGTACATCAAACTGATAGGGAGTATGCCTGTGCATCTTTGGGGGAGGCTTGTGTTGAATTGAATGAAATTAAATGGTCCAGCTAGGGAAGACAAATATACATCTACATGATTGCCTTATCCCAGGCAAATAACCGCTTGGGATACATCAGCGACATTTAAGTAACATGCCAGTAATTCTTTTAATCAGAGACAGGACACACGCCAAAATACATATCACATATGGATTGCATTTATGGCTTGTGGACATTTTCAAATGGCCGCCGCATTGGGCTGGTAGAACTGGATCAGATGTGAGGACCGGAAGCAGGGCGGGCCAACTCCTATTGACGCAGCGCGCGCTGCATTTAAAATTGTTTGCCACGAGTCAGATACGATGAGGTGCTGAGCGGCTGCCAGTTACCCGCGTTGTCACGGTATGCGGGTTTCAGTAGATCTATGGGCGGGGAGGAAGTCTTCCTAAATCACCAGGGCCCACGAGCATTGTGCCAGGCGGGAGGGGTAGATAGAGACTTTTGCCTATAGTAATGTTTAGACCAAAGTAGACAAGCGGAAGCCTGATGTATCCCCCGGTGAAGTTAGGGGTGATTGACAATATGCACGACATACGCAGCAGCCACCCGTGATATGATAAACCATATGGCCGCAACGTAGATTGGGCAGCGCAAGTACGAATAAAGAGGGGATGCTTTACTCAATAGAGGTTGAGTTGTGTAGGCAGTACAGACGAGTGGCGGTTGTTTTACTACCGTGAGAGAGGGGTGTACGCACGAGCGCGTAACAAGTGCTTGGGACTCTCAGAAGTGACCTAAGGTAGGGTAGCGGCTGATCCCTATTCTGAATGACATCATGGTGCATGGTCATGGGACGTACTGAATGCTTGAATAACTTTCCCTTTTTCATACAGGCTGACTGATTGAAGCGACTGCGACGAGCACTGCGCATATGGACTAGTACACATGCGCAGTTTTTAAACGGGGTTGCAGGTATGCCGATGAAGGGCAACCACCCGGTAAATATATCATATGTGTTGTCAACATTCCCCACAAACGGCAATATTTTTTTATTTTGAGGTCTGTGTTGATGAGATGTGTTATGCTGTCTCCGTTTCCTGTAGGTATAACTAACAGAGAAAATTAGTGCAGTGTGGACAACTGACCCTTACCCTGATGAAATTGCCGTAAGATTACATAGGCAATGTAACATGTTGGTTTTAATTGAGCAGTCACACAGCAATGAATAAAGTAATATAGGTAGTGGCTGTCTAGCTCGTTTTTAGACTAGGTGCATCGGGTTTCCTACGCCAGATCCCGGTACTCCTGACGGGGTTCATATATTCCACACTGAACACGTTTTTGTTCTTTTTTCTTCATCACCTATTTGATTTATAAGTTGCTAGTTGCTAATTATGAGAACCTGAGGATGCAGGCGAGTACCAGTCTGTAAACTCCCATGGTGTTACTCCTGTGAGGCACTGCTAACTTTCTCTCACCTTTTTTCACACTCTTAATTCATTGTTACATTATTCCACCCTCACAGTTTCTCTTCACATTAGAGGGAGGGCTATACAGGGAGAGACAGCACAAACACTAGGTTTTTAAGGTAATTAAGTGATTGAAGTCACCTTATGGCAGATGGGAGATATTGATCCACTGTCTTGTCACACAAAATTGTGTGATTGCAAAAATACACGGTGGATGCCCATAGCAGGTCATACAGTTGACAGAACAGGTCTTTTCTTGTGTTGAATTCCGTGAGTGGGGGGCGACCTGTTCTTTTCCACCCCCTTAGCTCCTATTTGTGTATAGCAGATACTACAAGAACAAATGGGAATTAGTGACACATTTCTGAGCAGGTTCAATCCTACCTCGTAAATCACTCCCAGGTCACACTTTCTAGCTCGTATTTCCAGTGTACTGCCATTTCAACAGGGACTGCCTCAAGGGTCCATCAGCTCCCCATCTCTATTCAAATGGTGCACAGAATCTCTATGCATCCTTCTGAAACCATCAAATCTTTAATTCTACCTTTATGCTGATGACATGCAGCTATTATGAAAAGTCTCACCCTAAACTGAGCCCCCAAAAAGGAGTTCCTGTTGCTCTCCCTCGCCTCTTGCCCATCCCCATCCCCATCTCCCGTATTGTCCCACCCTGGTACAAATATTTCTAGTCAAAGTTCATCTTAACTGATGCAACATTTCCATTGCTGAGAGCGCAAAAAACCTCCTGGGCAAAATCCTACATGTGTCTACCCCCATAAACACTTTAGCCAGAGGAGCGCATTTTCTAATAAATCACCTCCATAGTATCAAATCCTTTATCCCTAGGTAAGACTTTTAAACAGTTGTTCAATGCCTTTTGGTCTGAAGGCTCGACTATGGAAATTACTAATTGTCTAACATTTCCATTTGGCTGCTTCAAATAGTAGCCAGTCAAGTAACGGCTCAACTAGTTTTGGCCTCTAGAAGATCCAAACCAATGAGTCCAATCCTGATACCTCTAAAATGGCTCTCAATTAAGACTGTATGTTTATTCAAGGTGGCAGGACTTTTCTGGGAGATTTGGTAAACTACCTGTCTGACAAACCATTAGTGGAGGCTCTTATACGCTCCAAAGTACAGTATTAATTTACCTGGAAACCCCTGCCTTCAAAAGAAAAAACACTGTGAAGCAATCGTAGTTGCTCGCTGGTGGCTATATAGACAAATCACTCTGATTGCGCTCCAACACCTATAACGGAAAACCCCACTTCACCTGCTGTCGGGACAAACAGTTTGAGAACTCCTTTGACTATTTGCAGTTGATTGCTTATAGTATTCTCTAATGGGTCCAGAGTTCTCACCCGCTCTGTGCTTGCCTCTCACTTGTATATACTTGTGTTCCCCAACAGAAATTCCTTCTCTCTGCTGGAAATCACGTTTCCAAAATATACACTTTTTGTGTCCCCCCCCCCCCCCCCCCCCCCCCCCCACTTGAATACAATCAATCTATTTTTTAAATCCAAATCCAGCATTATATTTTATACCGCCAGGTTAACGCTGTATCCTCATGGTTCCACACAGTACACTTGCTTCAAAAGACTTTCAGCTGGATCCCCACTGAAGCAAGAAAGACAGTCACCCACACACTTATCACCAGCAGGTTCGATTACGGCAACACTCTATGCCGGCATCACCCAGAAACTCCTCAGGAAACTACAGAGCTTTCAAAACGCCACAGCCATACTGGTCCTCAAGACACCCTCTCTGACCCACCCACCCATCGCACCCCCCTGCCCAGCCACATCGCCAAACACCTTCATGAACTTCACTGGCTCCCAGACGACAAAAGAATCCCCTTCGAGCTCCTCACTCACACCTACAAAGGACTCCACGATGCTGGACCAGCATATCTGAACCATCATCTTGCATTTCACGTTCCCGCCAGACGCCTTTGTTCTGCCCAGCTGGCCACTGCCTCATTCCCTCAGATCCACAAGACTAGAACCGGTGGAAGACCCTTCTCCTACCTCGCCGCCAACACCTGGAACACCCTGGCAATCCCAGTCACTGACCCAATTCAGAAAACCCTGATTGATTATACCCCATTGCTTTCACTGTTTGTGTAACTCTTGGTATTTGTCAAATGCTTTACTTCCCTAGTAGGTCCGGTACATGTTCTATAGAACTGCAATAACAAAATTAATAAAGAGGCGCACGCAATATAAATACTGCTCTGTAGATTGTCAGTGACACAGCAAGGTAGCCTAAGTCTTAATGCAAATAAGCCACTCACCTTGCCTCCTCTGTTCTATGTCCTTGTTGCTTATGCGACCATCCCCAGTGGGATACTATTGTCCCTATCCATAATACTTGTCCTCGCTCCTAGCCAAGATCCTCTCCACGTTCCTTGAATTCACTGCTGTATAACCACAACAATGTTGCCTCGTTGCACTTGCTGGAGGCTGGTTCCGTTTCCTTAAGTCTAGATCCACAAACTCACTGTGACAGGCCAGGTGGTTGACACTAATTGCAGCAGACTTTCTGCCCCTTTGCATTGGCAGTGTCAACTTGGTCTGTAAATCGGTCACAGATTGCTCCAAGAGTGCTCAGGTTTAGAGCTTGATTCCCTTAACATCCCACCTCTAGCAGGGCTATTAGTGGATAATTGTGAGCTAAATTAGATCAAGTGGTGCACTTTGAAGCATTATTTCCTTATGAGAATGACTACAAAGATGTGCATCCTCATCATATGCCTGGGAGGCTCTCCAAATGCCAGAAAGGGCAATTTTATTCTAAGGCTGCCCAGCAATCTTCCAGCTATAGCCGCCACACAACAGAGCTACTCCTTGTGTGTCAGACATCTTGCCTATGTCCCTTAGAGACATCAGATGCTGTGAAGAGGCGCATATGTGATGGCCATGGATGACACCGACACCATAGGCCTGGATATCAGAAACAAGAAAAGGTCACTATTTGCCTGGATGGGCGCTATATGTAGGATCCTCCATATGTTAGGGTTGTCTAAGATATGCACGGAATAGACACAACATGTAAAAGATAGCCACCATGAGCCATGGATAGCCCCAAGATGGAAACCAGATGGGCTGTCGGTGGCCAGTTTTGCCAGTTATAAAATCATGTACAAATCAGTGGTTATTGGTGTGTATTGTTATACGGAGGGGGGAATAGCGGTGCCGGATTTTGAATACTATTATATTGCAGCTCAACTGCAATGGCTGACGAAATGGGTGTCCAGCCAACTTCGGGTAACAGTACAGCAGGGCGATGGATGCTCCGCTCCGGACCTTCTTCTCAGAATAGTGTTGAAACTACCTGTATCAGAGAGAGAAATTAATGTGAAAGTGCATGTGGCCCACAAATGTTGGCTCAGAAGGTCGCAAAGGGCTAAAGTGAGACACCCTAATGCACCAGACATACCATTAAAGTATTGTATGGCATTGCCGCAAAGGGCGGATTGGAGGAAGCTAGGAACATGGGAGGAAGCTGGAGTACTCACCATAGAGCAGTGGTTTCAGGATGGCATATTATTACTCTTTGAAGAATTTAGTGAGAAGAATGGGATACCGGGGGGTGACTTCCATTTCCATGCAGCCTTAACTGCAGCAATACGTAGGCATTGGGGGGGTTGGCCTTACTGAACCTGAATTAGATGAAGTGTGCCAATATGTGGTAACGGCAGCGTGGACGTTTAAGGCGGTCGCCTGTTTGTATAGAAGGCTGAGCCGTACCATACTCCTCCCACTTAGTGAAATACAACAGAAATGGGAAGAGGATTTAGGAGAACCCTTGGAGGAAAAAACATGGGGAGAATTGACGGAAAGGGTCAGCAAGGTCACTAGAAATGCCCGATTTCATCTGGTTAATTTTTACGTATTCCATAGGGCGTACCTTACCCCAGGGCTCATTATTAGGTATCTTAACACAGCCACGGCCACGTGTCCCCACTGTGGCTAAGTAGGAGCGGAGTTTCTCCATATGTTCTGGAGTTACCCCAAAATAGAGAATTGCTGGAGGGAGGTGACGGAAATTACTGAGAAAGCAGTGCACATAACAGCAGGAAATTGTTTACTACACAGATTTCCACATACCTCTAAGAGCAAGGTCACAAGCAAATTTCAGTATTTAGGCTTAGTATTAGCAAAGCGAGATATTACGAGTCACTGGTAAGCGAGGGGGGTCCCAGCATAAGCAGATGGAGGAGAGAATTTGAGCGTCGTTGCAGTTAAAGTAGCTCAATGACATTTCAGAAGAATGAGACCGAGAATAGTCGGGGTGGATGGTGGATTTAAAAAATTGAGATGCATGCGGGTCAGAGTTGGGTGTGGTGTTGGTTGATTCTCCTCAGAGTCAATGGCACAATGGACTACAAATGCTCCTCTGGCATTGGTGCAAAGAGAACAAGAGCCTGAGGCGGCACCAGATCTGAAGTTTGGACCACAGCCAGTGCAGAACCTGATGCGACGGCAAGGGGCACTGACTGCACCTAGGGAAGATCCGCTGGCTGAAGTCTGAATGGAGGCCCTGTGAATCTTTGGGGCCCAAAGGCCTGCTAGAGGAAACTAGTAAAGTGTCAAAAATGTGCAGCATGGCTTCTCTGAAGGCCTCTATTTGCTGTGACATCACTAACCAATCCACAGACTCTGGTGCGTGAGGACTAAATTCTGAATTTGCTTTGGTGGAGATCAGGAGCAAGACCGGGAAGCACGATGACACCCCTGTGCCTTCTCTGGAGTCCAAGAGTGGCAGGAAGTGAAGGTAAGCCCTTAAGGTCAGATTAATTTGACTTTTTTTTTCAGGTAGGCTCGTCACGATTTTAGATCATGGAGGTCACCATCTTTCTCTTTTTTTTTTTTTTTTTTGCAGACTCATTGTCATTTTTGCCATTTGACGCAGATGCTTTCTGACCTTATCTTTCTAAGAACTGTGAAATTGTTAGGTCGTCTGGCTGATGACACAGATCTAACATCTGATGTGACAAAAGTCTGGGTCAAGTGTCTATCATGTCTAGGTCAAATAAGAACAAGTCCTGACATATAGTCAAAATACTGTAATCTGAAAAGGCGTCCTCTTATGTCAGA
Source organism: Triturus cristatus (assembly GCF_964204655.1). Taxonomy (NCBI): domain Eukaryota; kingdom Metazoa; phylum Chordata; class Amphibia; order Caudata; family Salamandridae; genus Triturus; species Triturus cristatus. Next base: position 805,581,347 of record NC_140591.1, read on the forward strand.
AATACCAATCCCTGATAGGATTTCGTTTATAAGGACCGCTATTTTACCACTTAATTGAGAGGTCCTTCACCCTGAATATCACCCGAAATTCTCCCAGAAGACAGTCTCACCTACTGCCGGAACTCTTCCGAAGATGCAACATCTCGCTCAGTGCTGATAATGCAAAGTTCCGAAGGAAGGCCGTTCCAGCAGCATGTGTCCTTCGCAGAGAACACTGCCTTCACACCTCAGCTAATGACATCAGCTTTTGCTGTCAACAAGGTACAGTGCGCCGCTCCTCTCTAAGAAGCGCTAGGATAAAAGTTGCTCTGCTTTCCATGCTGTCTATGTAGCGCACAGAGATATGTTTTAGGGTATTAGTTGTAGATGACATTTTAACCGTTAGAATTTATTTTTTCTCTTTGCTTGCTATGTGCCGTTTTGATATCCTGTGTAGTTGTTTTAGATGTACTGAGAAACAGGTTATTTCTGTCACAACAAATGTTTTTATTTATAGTGTCTATTCTTAGTGCAGTGTGCGTGAGTGATATTGTGAATAATGGAATAGGTTTGTTTCTGTTACCACGGAGCCCCTCATCCATTCATAGGGATTGTTAGTACCCCAAAATCAATAACTCTATTTCACCAATGTATTGTATAGGGTTCTGCAGGTCTACAAAAACATGTCTTTCACATTCAACGCTGGGGCATTGAACTAAGTTCATATGCTATCCTCAACATGATTGGTGGAAAGACTAATACCAAATTTCCAGCTTGCAATATCTCTTTTGATGGTGTTTTAATTCCAGTTTTGGTAGATTCATGTGCATGGTACACTATTCTGTCTCATGATACTGTGAACGAAAAGGGGCCAAACAGGAAACCGTTATCTCCTGATATGACACCTTGAGGGTACATGGGACACAAAATAGATTTAGTAGGATATTTCTGGGCTGAATTGAATTTTTCTGGCAGACATATAAGAGGCAAGGTATATGTTCCAAGGAATGATCGGTCCTTGTTAGATTGGACTCATCAGAAGGAGATGGGTATAAGACTGGACCCAAGAGCGTATCCTCCTGTTTATATTATCAAGAATGCTTCTGAGTGGGAGAGAAATGTAAAGGGGGAGAAATTGGGCACATTCATTCTGGGTTTGCAGACACAATTTCCTGAAGTTTTCAGTGACCAGGTTGGAGAGTTCAGAGGATTTTAACACAGTCTCAAGCTTTGTGATGCTGCAGTTCCCATGCGACACAAAGTAAGGAATGTACCACTCGCGTACCAGGATACATTGAGGGATATGCTGAAGGATTTTTGAAAAAGAGAAATAATAGAGCCTGTGGAGGCTTTTTCTCGAGTTTCTCCAGTTGGTATTTCGATTAAAGCTTCAGGTAAGTTGAGGCTCTGTGTGGACTTGCGCAGCCTCAATAGCTCAATATGGTTGGATGCCCATCCTCTCCCAAATCTCCAAGAAATGGTCATCACGTTGGCTGGTGCAAGTGTGTTTTCATGTATAGATTTGGCAAGTGCATATCACCAGGTGTGTCTTGATGACTCCCAAAAATTTATTGCGTTTATTACTCATGAACGTTGCTAGATGACTTGGTAAGAGTATATCAAACCATCTCTGAAATCATTGTTGCCAGGGGACTTCAATGCTCCCTTTGAGCCCTCTCCACTACTTAGCACCTTACTTGAGGAGGAGGACGAGACGTTGGGCATACCGAATTTGGTAGCTAGTCATCGTTGCCATCGTCTAACGTCTGTGTTTCTGCAGATTGCTTTGTTGGTCACAGGAAGGAGCTTGAGGGCATGTAACGAGAGGACCACATCTAGCAGGCCACTTTCAAACGGGGTGCCAGTACCAGCGTTATCGATTACATTCTAGTTGACATAAGAATCTGGTCTGTAGTGGAGGATATGACAATCACCCAGAGGTTTGACAGCGATCACAACTCCTTGCTGTTAAAAACGATGGTTACTGCCTTGGAATGGAATCCAACCAGTTGTATTTCTAGAGTAGAAGAGCCTCTTGTAACTAACAATCACAGAAGAGTCACTTGGCCCAAAGTCCTAGCAGATCAGTACTTGTACACTAGGATTTATGAGTTATTCACACATTTTCTGTCTGGCTTGAGCAGTAGTATGGACTGTGAACACTCTTCTGAATTAACTCCCATACTATTGGTGCGATGCCCTTCAAATTATTTTTACGAAAAATAGCTCTGGCAGTAGATCGGGTGGTACAGTGAATAAAAAATGGTTCAACAGTAAATGCAAGCTAGCAAAGGGGGCACTACGGGGTAGCCCTGACACGCAAAAGATACAAAGCTGCACTTGCCAAAGCTAAACGTGACTATGCAGATCAACACTGGGAAGACCTGGTACTAGCCGCAAAATGTAAGGCTAGTCGCCTGTTCTGGCACATTATCGCAAAGGGAAACTTGGAAAATGCAACTACTCCCAGTTACCATATCCAGCCGGAGGTTTGGGTGGAACTTTTTTCCACATTAGATACCAGGGCTGGGGGTACTGGCTGTATAGACAGTCTTCGAGCTGATCAGAATACTGCTAACATGGGTCATCAGGCCATTTCCAGCGCCGGCACCAGCAGCGAGCAGCAAAGCGACTGTACTCACCTGGGCTCTCTCTCCCTTGCCGCCTATCGTCATCAGAGGCTGCCACAGGGGGAGACTACAGTCCCCAGCAGCCCCCTCTCGCACCGCCCATTTCCGGCGGGAAGCGCGCCCGGAGGCGCTACTTCAGCAGCAGCTTCCTCGGTGGAGCAACAATAAAACTCAACCAACTCCCCAGAGTATGTGGTCACGTGGGAAATCTACAGCAAGTGTGAGCCCAGTCAATGTAAGCACACATTCACAGGGCCCAACAAATGGCATCGTTGACTTAACTACCACTATAGTAGAAACCAACACCTTGTGCACACAAACTGAGTTAACACCCGCAAACAGTATGCTGGGCAGGTCAACCGAGAACTTAATTGACACCATTGTGGATTCCACTTTTAAACAACTGAAAAGTCTAATGGACAAACAGTTTAATCTTATTTTTAAACGTCTGGATAGACTGGAGAGCCTAGTAAAGAAAGAAGACACCAAAAGGAAAGGGACTTTTATTATTGATCAAACCAGGGGGGAACGATTATTAAAAGATATGGAGGCTACTAATAAGGGGATTCAAGGAGGTAGTGGGAAACGCACTATAACTAGCGCAAACAATTTATGCGCAAATTGCGAGGGCAGTAAGGAGAGCTTGCCTCGCAACCCTGTAACGAGCAATTTGGTCAGCATACCACCTTCGTCAATAGCTCCTGTTACCAATAACCCTTTCTGCCACGCTCCACTCCCAACAGCAGTCCCCCCTACCCCGTCTGAGACAGTACCCACAAACCCAACGTTACATACCAACCTCAAGTCTACTCCTCCCATCCAGTCTAAAAAACATGCCGCTGCGGTACTTAACCTGCCGCCAGAGGCATGTCCTTACGTTTTAATTTTAGCCGGAGTACCACCTCTGCAGGAAAACCAAAGTGAGTCCTGGGACCAACTCAAGAACAAGTGTATTGATTGGTTATGCAAGTTTAAGGGGATGGGTATGGAGATTGCCAATACAATTTTGATGGTAAGACGGGTGGGTTGGGTTGGACCCTCGACAAAAAACATTATGGGCGACTGCATAGTCATAAATTTTAGGCATCCTTCCCTGGTAAAATGTATCTTAAAACGTAACACCATTCACCCTAGTACTGCCATAACCTTTTTACCACTGGGCTTTTTTTATAGACCACCCCAAAGAAATGATCACTCTATATTCCCGACATGTCCCGTATACAATCGGTTTGATGTTTTGACTGATTTAGAGGGTCAGGATTGACTTTCGTGCAATCTTTCAAATAATGTAGCTCAGCCGCGGGAAGCACCTATAGCCATTCAGGCTAAGTCTAAACCCAGCCCTACCGTTTATCCCCGAACAGTTTGCCCGGTAGAGTGCTTTCCCTCTAGTACTGCCATTTGTGAACCTATATCCTCTGATCAACATCTAAAAATACTAAGCTGGAACATCGCTGGCCTAAAATCAAAAATGAATATAGTAGAGTGGACTAAAATGGTCAGCAGTTTTTATGTTTTGATGTTTCAGGAGACATGGAGTACCAGCAGTTTGTTACTTGAGGGTTTTGCTTGTTTTAATAGTACTGCCCTCAGCCCTGAAGCTGGTCGACCTAGCGGGGGCTTATCCACATGGATAAAGATTACTGCAGGAAGTTGCATTAAACCTTTGGGGACTAATGACAGTCATTTTCAGGCCACAATATACTCGAATGGGACCACGATATGTTTTATAAATTTTTATAATAATGATTTTAAATCACTGCCTAATAAGAATTTTATTATTCTATTTGATTTCATTGATGATATGTTAGAGGGTAACAAGTTTGGGAAACTGGATGGAATTTGTTTAGGGGGCGATTTTAATGCTCATTTGTACAAAAGCATGCATAACACTACAGTTTCATCTCCCCCAATAATCCACTGTAAAAGAGGGGAAGAATTGTTCAATCATCTATCCTCCAGGGACCTAATCAATGTCATGGATAAAGCCGGTGGATCTCCCGACATCGACCATTTGCCCACCTACATAGGCCGTGGTTGTTCATCGACCATTGACTATGTTTTTATATCATCGCCCCTTGAGAACTGCCTAGTTAAGGCTGAGGTCTTATCAGCAAGGTATAGTGACCATAATCCAATTTTGACAATCATTAAATTTGCCAATAAAGTCACTAAACGGAAAGAAATAGGGGCAAGGGATCTGGTTGCATCCACCGACAAACTTAGAGTAATTTGGAAAGGCATAAATAATAAAGCCCTACTTGCGCGAATCATAAAATCTCATTCTTTAACTGTGGACACGTGCTTGTCTAGTGACAGCCAAGACACAGAGATAGTTGAAGCCTTTGTCAGGCTATGCACTGGCATTAAACAGGAAATTTCTAAACCCATCAGGCAACAAAGCAAGAACAAAAGAGGGTTTGATGGGACTTGCTCACGGGCTAACCGGGATCTCCGCAAGGCACTGGCCGAAAAACCACGGAACACGAATTTGGTTATGACCCTGAGAAGATGCTATAAAAAAGCAACAAAGTTACGTACGGACGAGATCTTGAAGGAGAGGTGGGATTCACTAGCCCACACTGCCGTACTTAAAGACGTGACTGGGTTCTGGGGCGAAGTAAAAGCTCTGAGGTCCATGGGATCCAACCTAATCCCCATTAACTTTAATATACCAAGCAAGATATGGGAGGAGCATTTTGCAAAAATATATACAGCCCCAGTAACCACTATAGATCTCCTTTGTACAGAAATTAAGGTTGCTATATCCATTTCGGAAGTGGAAGATGCTATTAACCAAAGCGCAGGGAACAAAGCCCCAGGCCCTGACGGTCTATCAATTGATCTAATCAAATCCGAACCTGATTTTTGGTCCCCTTTGCTTTGTAATGTTTTTAACAATCTGTCCAACACTAAAATCCCTGATACCTGGTCAAGCAGCGTCATCGTACCTATTTTTAAAAAGGACGATAGATCAAACCCCAGCTGTTACCGCCCTATATCTTTAATAGATAATACACTGAAGATCCTGGGCAGAGTGATCTTTAATAGAGTCAGGCTTTGAGCAGAGGAAAATCACATTTTACATCCTTGTCAGCTGGGATTTAGAAGTAATGTGGGAACTGTCGAACAATGTTTGAATTTAAACCTTATTTTAGGCAAGTATACCGTCGCCAAAAAAGTTCCTTTGTACCTGGGCTTTATGGATCTATCGTCAGCGTTCGATTTTGTAAATCGATCGAAGTTATGGGAGATTCTTTTAAACTATGGACTAGACGAGTCACTAGTTCACTTTCTGGCACATCTGCACAGAGACCTAAAAGCACGTGTTAGGATAAATAATGATGGAGAGGTCTCCGGGGATATTTTAATTGGCAGAGGGGTCAGACAAGGTTGTGTCCTGGCCCCCCTTCTTTTTATCCTTTATATAAATGAATTAAACAAATCCCTATCTAAACTTTCTTGCGATGTGCCGAAAATTAACGGTAATTTACTCCCAGTACTTCTATACGCAGACGATGCGGTCTTGATGGGCCGGACACCCAGAGCACTACGTACTTTAATTATGGGCTTTGTCTCTTTTATGGCTGGTTTGGACTTGTGCACCAATTTTAAGAAGTCATATATTATGTCTTGCGGGCCCAACAAATATCGTATTAACCACATAGTCTCTGGTGATAATATCTTAAAAAGCACTAGCACTTTCCCGTATCTGGGTCTGATCTTTTCAGAGACCGGCTCTTGGTCTGCACATACAGCACACGGCAGAAACAAACTCGCCAAGGCAGTCAATTCTATTATTAGCTTACAACAGCCAAAGAGGGCTGAGGTTATGATGCCCCTAATACAGATCTATAAATCACAATGCTTACCTACCGCAACATATGGTGCTGAGGTGTGGGGGTACATAAATAGTAGCGGTACTCAAACGGAAGAAAATAGATTCTGTAGGAAGGTTTTGGGGGCACAAATCTCATCACCCACTTACATATGCCATAAAGAGTTAAACATGCACTACGTTGAGGATTTTATTAAATCCCGGCCAGCTTTGTTCTGGCTGAAGTTGTGGCAAAACCCGGCCGCAATTCTAACACAGGAAATAATCATTGATTGCACCAAATGTGATAGGGGCATTTCCATTCCATGGCTTAATGCTGTAAAAGAAAGTTTAGCTAGTGTAGAACTGGAACATATCTTTTTTCAACATCAAAACGTAGAGGGCATGAACATTAAGACACTGAGAGAGTTACTATATGACTCATACCGAAGGGAAAGAGAACATTCAGAGCTTCTCAAATCATCAATAATTAGATATATTTCCATCTCGTCTTGCCCTGGTTATAACAAAGCCACACCACAGGAATATCTTAAGAGAAACATCGGAAGATGGAACAGGAGCCTGCTCTTTCGCCTTAGGGACGGGAGCATAAAATATTCTCTCTGTTTTCCACTTGGTTTTAATAAAAACTTAGAGTATTTGCTCTGTCCATGTGGAAATGGTCAAAAACAAACAACTTTACACTTTCTGCTTTTTTGCAATTTTTACATTAGTTACACTAAACAGTATTTTATCCCTTACTTTAAGTCACATGCTATCACGGATCACAAAATGGCTTACAATGAAATATTGCGGTTAGGAAGTGATGAGATGATTACCAGAGCAAGTTCATTTTTGTATTCAGCGATACGTTCACGGAAAACAATGGATATTATATAGATTGTCCTCATTCTGACGTTACTGTTTACCTCATCTACTTCTTAAAATCTGCTCACCTAAATATGGTCGTTGCCAGGCTATTATATGCACAGCGTATTTATTGAAATTGTTAGCACTTTATTGCCAGTTTGCACAAATTCCTATGACATTGATAACACGCTTGGACAAGTTTCACTCATTTTTACCTAGAGGAGATTATTTGCATTAACATTCTCATTCTATGCATTCGATTGCTGGTTTGCACAAAATGATATAGTTGATGATGTTCACATGTTATGTACATTGAATATATTTGCACTTTATTGCTACCTTTGCACTTTTTACCCATGTCATTAGTAATATCATCATGAAAAATGATCTTGTTTTTATTGCTGTTTTATGTTGTATTTTATATCTTATTGGTGGTGATGATTTGTACTTTTATGGATATTTTATCCGAATAAAGACCATTTTGACTTTGACTTTTGACTGCTAACATTTTCCCTGCCACGAATACGACGGGCACTGTAGTGATTGTCAGTTTAGATTACACCTTGTCAGCAATTAACAGATTAAAGGCCGATAAACCCCCTGGCTCTGATCAGTTACTAGGCGATTTATATAAATCAGAACCCATGAATTGGGCCCGTATATAAATCTCATGTCAAATTGTTTATCGGAGGGTGGGGATATCCAGATAACTTGGTGGAGAGCTGAGATTATTATACACAAAAAGGGTGACGTCTCCATCCCTTCCAATGATTGACCATCAGCCTGATCCACAATTACAAAAGATCTTTGCCAGATAAGTCCTGGATAAACTCCAAGTCTGGATAGATGATAATGTGATGCCGTCCCCATATCAAGCAGGCTTTCGATCTAAAATAAATACATGCGACTAGGCTTTCATATTTACCCTATTAATATGGAAATATGTGCTACTAAAAAAACAGAAACTCTATGTAACATTTGTCGATCTGAGAGCCACGTTTGATTTAATACCGTGTGAATTGCTATGGAGAACAATGCTTGATTTAGGTGCTCCAGTCGATCTGGTAACCTTGATAGCTAGATTACGGGAGGACAACTATGCCCAGGTCAGGTGGGGGAAAAGTGGTGAATTAACAGAGAGGATACCGATACAGCGTGGGGTGCGCCAGGGGTGTATGCTTGCCCCCACACTATTTTCCCTGTTTATTAATGACGTGGCTAGCAGATTGCTGGATTGTAGGACCGATTCTCCTACTATGAAGGGCGAAAGTCCCCATCCTGCTCTTTGCAGATGATTCTTTACTTATATCCACAACACCTATGGGCCTCCAGATTTTAGTGGATTCATTTTTAGGTTTTGGCTAGCGAAGGCTGCGCTTGCGCAGTCTCGCTCGCGAAATTTAATGTTTTTCAGAAGTGGGGCTTGAACCCGCCCCTCTTCTCCCCTCTTCTCAATTGGCTGGCCTCTTCAATGCTGGTCAGCCATTGGAGAAGAGCTTTGTCTCTCCAAACAAGCCCCGTCTTTTTCAGATTCGGGGGCGTGTTTTTTCGCGTCTTTCTCTTTTTTTACTCCTTGCCCCTTTTACGTGTGGTGGGCGTGTTTTTTGTTTTTTTTACCATCGGAAGGTTCGGCCATTTTGTGCGCGGTCGGAACGGAGCAGGACGTGGGGTCGCCTCTTCCATGCTGCAAGGCTGATCTCGGCGTTTCCTGGCGCTCGAGGACGTGCGGCAGATAAGTAAGCGGACTCTGTCCCCGGCCGCATTCAGTGTTGCTCTCTGTCGCTCGTTTGCTTCTCCCCTCCCTGTCCATGTTGTGCTCTCCTTAAACTGCTTGTCACCCTCGCCCATAAGCTCTTTTGGCTTCATGCTCCGCGACATCGACAGGAACCTCCAAGGGATGTCACCCAGGCTAACGAGAGTAGTCACTACTGTGCAAGGAGCTTAGCTGTGGGCTGGATGTGAAACACTGCTTCCTCCCTGCATTGTTCTCACCAATGCCTAAACTCTGCATCCCTGTCCACAGTCCCATCTCTGGATGTGGTGTAACTGCCGCAGCTCAGAGAGGAATAATGCCTTCTCCCAGCAACTGCCCCCTGCCACCCTGTCTGGTATTGATACTTGTTGTGCTGGTCTCTGGAGTTATATTTCCTTCTGACTCTCTGAATGTCTCTCTCTCTGTGTTTAGCGTTTAGACTTGTGGGCTGTCACCCTATCTTTTTCTCACTTTCCGCGTCTGTGTATTTCTTTACTTCTTGGTTCATCCTGTTCTTGGGATTCTGTGTGATTCTCCCTTTTATTGCTAGATTATTCTATATTACAATTCCATTTGGCTGCTCTCTAGAATTTCCCTTAGATGTGTTCAATAACCTATCCTGCGTCAATAGTATTGGCTTCAGAAGTGCTTCTATGTTGCTGTCTATTGTGTTTTCTATTTCTCTGATTTCGTTTATTTATATATGGGGTTGTCTGTATTTGTGTGGTTGGTTGAGTTTCCGAACACTTTCAGATTACATTTCTGAGTGTTTTTCTCATATTTCTTGCCTCTCTGATTTGAGATTTATGCTGTTCTAGAACTGCCTGTTTTGTTTTCTTTCTCACTTTGTTTTTCTCTCTAGTGTTGACTCACTTCTTCTCTTTCGATGCTGTTCTCACTTTTCTTCCCTGGTTATATTTCTATGGTGTTCCCTATTTGCCTCTTTGCATGTGTTTTGACATGGTTTTTGCTTTACCTGTCTTTCGTTTTTTGTGTGTCAGCCTTTGTCTCCTTTATTTTCTCTCTGTTCTCTTCTCTATTCCCTGCCAGATTGTGTTCCTCTGTTGTTCCGTTTTCTGTTTGACTGTTTGATCATGTCCATGATCTCCTCTGTTTGACTTGCTAGTTACAATTATGTTGTTTGTTTGCTTGTCTGGTTATGTGTTCTGTATGTTTCTATGTTTGTGTTTCTGTTGACGTTTCTTTGTGACTCTTTATTGGTATGCCTGCCTGTGTACTGTGGTTCTCTGCCGTGCTCTAAGCTCCAGCATTTTATTGTAAATATCCCCCCAAGTATCGAGGGGAGATTCAGAACGAGGTGGCATAATGTTATGAGAGGTATCTTCTGAATAGAAATACTTTAATGTCTGTCTTGAAAAGGGGGAATAAGCAGGGAGTTATGTTATTCCTACTTGGTATCTCGCAACAAATCATACCCAAAGGTATATCTCGGTGCTGAGCAGCACAGAAACACCACAACACCTGGAACAGCCAGTCCTTCAAAGATTTTTTTAAACTTGGTAAAGTCCAAACAACAGCGCAGATGGAACGGAAGTTGGTTCCAAGCTGATAGGGACATGTTATGTTATTTTTTTTATTTTCTATTCATATAGCGCGAACTCCACCCAAAGATATCAGAGTGCTTTACATGAGCACTAACTGTGTACAGATGGACACATTCATGTTGTTAGGCAAGGGGAGGTTAAGTGATTTGCCCAGAATCACAGGATTTTGAGCGTCCCTGCCGAGACTCGAACCCAGTTGCCCAGCTTTGAGGTTGACTGCTGTAGGCGACATCATCTCCCTTTTTGTTATATTATAGTATGTTATGGGTACTTGTAGAGCGCTGCTAATCACCTGCGGAGTGAAGGCAGGTCAGGTGTGATGTGGTAAGAAAAGAAGTGTCACCGACACTCCTTGCTGCTGCATGTACTGTTGCTGTTACGGTTGCTAGTCCCGGCTTAGTGAGTTTTTTTTTTTACCATTGGAAGGTTCGGCCATTTTGTGCGCGGTCGGAACGGAGCGGGACGTGGGGTCGCCTCTTCCTTGCTGCAAGGCTGATCTTGGCGTTTCCTGGCGCTCGAGAACGTGCGGCAGATAATTAACCGGACTCTGTCCCCGGCCGCACTCAGTGTTGCTCTCTGTCGCTCGTTTGCTTCTCCCCTCCCTGTCCATGTTGTGCTCTCCTTCAACTGCTTGTCACCCTCGCCCATAAGCTCTTCTCCTACATATTCCATGTTGATGTTCCTTCTCTCCTTTGCACCTCATGTTGCTTTTGTTCCCCCACCCTCAGTGCCGCCGGACCCCCTACTTGTGTTTAGGCCTGAGCGGAATTTCAATAACCTCAGAGTAATTGCAGTAATTCTGAGTTACTTTTTGATGCAGAATTACTGGTGATAATGCGATTACGTCTGCTCACGTAATTAAGAATAATTTTGGGGGGATCCTACTGCAAGAGCACATTTAGCAAGCATGGGTGCCGGCTGCTGCTCACTATTCGTATTGTGTTGAATTTAGTGCTATTTAGAGCAGAATGAATCTTTGAGTCCATTTTGCGCGATTAAACTAGCGCTAAACACAGAGTTACTCTTCTCACGTACTACTGGGTAATTCCACTTGATTCCGCTACAAGGAATTACACAAGTTACGCCCACCCCTACTTGTGTTGCTCCCTCCCCCTGCACTTTTTTATTTACCGACCCAACTGGACACATGGGAAAAAATGCTCACATTATTTTACAGACACACGTGTATATGGTGCACACAACTAGAAGCGGACGTGCCCGCTATGTTATAGCACCCTTTTTGCTCCTTCCCTTTAGCCATCCTGCACAACATTGATAAAAACCATTGGCAAAGCCAATAAACTTCTAAGTTAGAAATTGGCTTTGCCGATGCTTATTTGATCTGATTTACGTCGTCTCTGGTGAGCAACGTTTTAGAATCTGCCCGACTCTCAGCTTGGTATTCAGGATCATGAAACTACATAAAATATCAGGTACCGGTTTTGTAAATAGAAACTTTAGGAGTTAACACATTTAATAGTGGACCAAAATGGAAAGAAAAAGAAAAAAAGCCTTAAAAAGCATGTTACTTGCAACTTGTGGTTTGAGTTAACTGTCAGAAATGTAAAATCTTGAAAAGTAAAAGAAGAAAACGAAAAAAAATCAGTCTGACGGACCATCGGTTGTGTATTTGGGACATTAACAGCACAATACAAAACGCAAAATAAAAATTGAAAAAATATCACTAAAGAACCGGTAAAAAGAAAAGTACTAAGGATACTGGAAAATCCGGAACTACTGTAGGCCAACGTTGTGGGCGCGTACACGGGGTCATTCCTAAATGAAAGGTCATTCGTGGTGAGTGCATACCCATCCCTCAAAGGCATTTTAATACCCGATGGCAGAACTTGAGACGCCCCAGTCTGGAACGGGTTAACAAATGGTATGATCAACACATGTCCGAGGGTTTCCGCTCCCAGCCCTTAGCTCAAGAACCTCTGTGCATTCAGAGAAATCAGTTTGTTTTGGAGCACAGGGGCTTTATGCATTGTAAATAAATGCCGAGGTAGTGGGGGGGGGTGGCTCTGTGTGTGTGGGTGGCTTTGTGTGTGTGGCTCTGTGTGTGGGTGCAAATGCAATAGGTCTCGCATTTGAGAGTGATTAAGCTATTGACATTGTAAATAACAATGCCGTTTCTTTAACCCCTTCGGTGCCCATGACGAGATAGTCTCGTCATGGAGCCCGGTTGCGCTGTGCCCATGGCGAGACTATCTCGTCATGAACCCCGCCCGCTAATGAAAGGCCCGGCACAGGGCGGGGAAAGGGCGGGGCACTCAAGAGGTTAAATGTTTTAAAAACAAAAACCTAAACAAAAATAATGTCATGAGCAATGCCAATAGCTCTAACTTTAACAATGCCGAGACCATTGCATTGTAAATGCTTGTTAGACTTCTACTGGGACAGGAGTTTGGAACTTAACATTGCCAAACTAAATATATGGTGTTTGGGAAAGTGCGGGGAAAACTATGTGAGGTTAGGATTGCATGTGAACCTCTTGAGCGGGTAAAATATTTTGATTACCTTGGGATTAAGCGACTCACTTGCCTGGGAACAACAATTAGACAAGAGTTATCTTATCCTATGTCACAGGTCCAAATCAATACTGAGATACTACAAACAGTCATATACTCAATCTTTAACCCCAGCAATGGAAGTTTACCGTGCCAAAGCCCAGAGTGGAGCACTGTATGGAGCAGAGATATGGGGCCACATTAATGTAACCAAACTAACGATCTGTGAAAACATCCATGTCAGATCACTTATTTCGATACCCCCCAGCACCACCCCCCTGATATCTCTGTTTTGTGACCTAGGGATGAAAAGAATAGGTGACATGACCTCACTGAAACCCCTAATCTATTGACTATGCATGTGTCCAACACCCCAGGTCTCTGACTACTGTAATTCGATGAGGGAGGTATTGATGACCAGTGGTGCCAAAAAACTACTGTGGTTCAAACATATCGCAGGTTGGTGTAAATCGATGGATATGTTGGAACTATGCGAACATCAGGGGAAGGCAACTAGAGGTTATCTATCGAGACTGAAAGCCAGGTATTGGACGGTTGTGTGGAGCGCTATGCTACTAGATCAGCAAATGGCCATCTAACAACGCAATTGTTAAATGTTAAGCCATGTCCGAGATTTTAACCTTTCCTGGACCAAATCACACCTCTACTTGCTAAAAGACTATATGTTAGATTCAGGTATGGCAACCTGCTCCTAAAGTTTCGCGGCAATCAGGCAGCTGGGTTATCATCAGACTTATGTCCTGCCTGCGTTAGAGCAAAAGAGAATGAAGATCATATACTTTTCTTTTGTGTTAAATACCAACCGATTCGCAGGAGGTGGATAAGACTGATCTGTTTAAATCTTGGTGTAAGGCAATATAAGGTTGCATACAGAATCTAAAAAACGGATACATCTGGGCCAATAGTTTTTGCCGTTAGTCGCTTTTTATTCTCCTTTTGGATCAACCGACAGAAGTTTTTATCCTCGGACGGATTGATTGTTAGTGCCAGAAAACAATTCTTTTGACTGTGATATGTTGGTTAATGGAACTAATGAATTGAGTACTGCATACAAGCTTCTTTTTAATACTTTTGTATGTGGCGTGGCTTTTCAACTGGAAGGTTGTCAATCTGAAGCTCGCCTTTTTTATGCTTTTAATGTTTTTATTCCTGCTATTTTTATTGTACTTTTTAAATGTAGCCTTTGAAATTTATTCTTTTGTTTTAGACTGTAAATTGATGGGTTTTGTTCTCTTTGTACACTTTGATGGTTTAAAACAAAACAACTGAATAAAGTTATTACTGTCCTTCTGAAGGTCTTTTTAGGTTCCATAGAATGCCTTTTGGGTTAGCTACTGCTGCCTCTGTCTTTCAAAGATTAATGAAAGAGACCTTGTAAGGAAATAATGGAGGCATAGCTTTTCAAGATGATATTTTAGTTTTTGGTATGAATGAAGAATAGGACGGTAATCTAAGGAGTGTTTTGACAGCTTTGTCCTCCAATGCTCTTAGCTTGCTCATGGAAAAGTGTAGATTTAAAAAGCAAGAAGTGGCGTACTTGAGGCATAGTATTAGTGGTGCAAGAATTAAGCCCAAACACAGCCACGTGGAGAATATCATTAGAGCTCCTATTCCCAATTCTAAGGAGTAGTTAGTAGCATGCCTAGGCCTTACAGAATTTTATTCCCAGTTAGGCTTCCAAGGTGGACCTGTTTAGTGTTATACAAAAAAAAATGTGAGATTTGAATGGATGGAAGAGATGACAGCTATGTTCTGTGCACTTAAAAAAAATGATTGTGGAAGCCACTTGTCTCAAACCATAGGGCATTGGTAAGGAGTGTACTGTGATGGTTGATGCAAGTAGCTGTGGCCTTAGTGGAATTCGAATGCAAAGTAAACAGGGTAAAGAATGGATTGTGGCTTATGCATCTTGTGATTTGCATGATACTGAGAAAAGGTACTCTGTCTTTGAGAGAGTTGTTGGCTGTGTGTGGGGAGCAGAACATTTTAGACCTTTCTTTAGGGGGACCAAGTTTACTTAAAAACTGTAAACAAGCCACTGGTGCATATAATGGCACATAATGGCACCTGGAGGAGGGCGTACCATATCAGCAAGATTGGCCAGATTAGCTTCCAGGTTGCAGAATTTTCAATACCGAATGTGTTTCAAGGAAGTGTAACGTGCATACGGACTGTATGTCCTGGCTTCCTCCACCATATCCGGGGTAGATGAGCTTGGAGGGAGATGATTGTGAAGTGGCCTTCACTAGGCAAGATGTGAACCTATTAAGTTTGGAGCGTCCTATTATTCAGGAGGAGAAATGGAAAGCTGAAATGGAAATGGATTACGAATTGAGCAAGGTGATCCAATATATTAAGAATGGCTGGCCAGAGGAAAGGAAGGTGTCTGGACATTTATTAGGATATTTTAAAGTACATGAAGAGTTGGCATTGGAAAATAATATAGTGGTCAGAAGGGACAAATCTGTACCTCCTTTCAACTTGAGGAATGCTATAGTGGACACTGCCCATGAGGGACATTTGGGTAAGTCGTGCACTAGGAGGTGGGTCAGAGACAATTTTTGGTGGCCTGGCATTGATTCTTTAGTTGAGCATCACATTAGAATGTGTACAAGTTGTGCCTTAAGTGGCAATACCGCTAAGGCTCTGTCATCTGATCCCAGGCTGTTTGAGTTACCCAGTGCGCCTTTGCGAAAATTAGGTTTGGAAATCATTAGTCCGTTTTCTGTCTTACCCAGGCAGGAGGCACTTGGTATTGTCATGATTGATTCTTTTTCAAAATGACCAGAGATCAAAATGGTGAAGAAGGTCACCTCGGAGAGTGTAGTAGAATTTCTACATGAATTATTTTGTAGAGAAGGTATTCCCCAGGAAGTAGTGACCGACAATGGTCCCCAGTTTGTGAGTGATTACATGAAGAAGTATCTTGATAAATGTGGTGTAGTGCATAGACGCATTGCTGTGTTCCACCCAGAGACCATTGTTCAAGTAGAACGGTTTAACCGTGTGGTCCAGGGAGTGATTCAGTTATCTGTAAAAGGGGGGGGGATGTACTGGATATAGGAAGCTGGCTCTGTATATACTATCGTAACCTCGTAAAAACAAGGAGAGGGGCTCAATAACATCCAAAGGAACAGAGCACCGAAATATACTGTAAAGTAAAAGTTTTCCCTTTGGACTTTCTTACATCAATAATGGAGGCACTACTCAGGTGTCATGTCAAAGAAGGGATATAGCTTAAGAAGATTTGTATCTGTATATACTATACCAAAGTTAGGTATAGTGTGCACCGAGTTCTGTGGAACCACAAAGGTTGGCAGAGGTAAAAGTAGATAGCACTTTACTCTCTATTTGTGGTAGTGTCAGCGAGCACTAAGGCTTTATCAGAGGGTAGTGTTAAGCATTTGTTGAACACACTCAATCAGCAAATGATTGTCACATACTCAAAGACTGAACTTCAGACCAATTAGTTTTATATAAAAATATTCTTTACGTTTTTTTATTTCCTAGAACCAAGCAAGCCTAGCACAGGTAAGTGATTTATACTTTGCAGTAATAATACAGTTTGAATTGCAGTTGTAAATATACTTTGGTTTGATTACAGTAGAATCACTAGTAATGCGATGCTTTGAAATATTGTACATATACTTTGAATTGGTTTTTCAATAGGTTGTCAAGTAGATTACTTTACAGATTACTTTTTTTTTTACACAGTGTAGTATACCTGGATACTACACTGGGACATTTCCTGTAAACAAGTAAGTAAAAGTGTTTTTGTTATCTGGTTACAGTTTTAAAGACTTTCATAGATTTCCCAACTCCACACGCCTATGGGAGGAAATAGTGTTATTGGTTAACAGGTAAGTACTTTGTTGTGGGAGTTGGGTTTCTGGGGTTAGACTCCGGGTCCCCCAGGGTCAAGGATCCACTCTTGTTACACCCTCAGCAGCAGTAGCGAGGCCAGATGCAGAGTGCTGAGGCCCAATGTTATCCAATGGGAGATAGTGAGCCTCCGGTTGGTGGCTGCTTACGAGCAGGCCACAATGTTGTGGGAGCAAAGCTCCTGGACTTAAGCTCACGGCAACTGGGGGTTCAAGATAGCACCAAAGGTACACCCTTAGCGGCACTAGGGCGGCCGGGTGCAGGGTGCTGGCTTGTCATCAGGTGCCCTGTTACTTTCAACAGGAGTTCTCTGGTTTGCAAACGCACTGCAGGCTTGGGGACGAAGGTCTTCTGGGTGCGACCACCACTTGGAGAGGTAAGTTTAGATGCTGAGGGTTGGCTGGACACCGTCGGTTGGACCACCCAAGGCAGTGGGGCATCGGGTGCAGGGGTGTCTTTTAGGGTCGGATCTTCGCGGTTGAGGGGGACATTCCGTATTGAGGCTGCAGGCATCAGCTGGAAGCAGGTCAGGGATCACTGGATCTCGGGTTAGGATCACTGGGGAGACCTCCTCGTGGTGCTGGGCTACTCGAACTCGGGCCGTGGGTGACGGGTGCAGACTCGCGAATTTCGCCGGACCTGGAGTCTGTTGGTGAACAAATCCGGTGTTCACAGGAGACAGTCTTTTCTTTGGAAGGCAGGGCAGGTCCTCGGGGTTCTTGAGGTTGCTGGCTTTAGGACACACTAGAGTATCGCTTATGCAGGTTCGTGGTGGAGACATGCCAGTAGGGCTGGGGCCAAGCCAATGGGCGTCCTCCTTTTCTTAGCTTCGGCACCGGTATTCGGTCCTACTACTTCTTTTCTTCTTGTGGTTTCTTGTCTGAGGAGGCAAGGTTCGAGGGTGCCACTAAATACTAGATTTAGGAGCGTTACAGGTAAGTAAATCTTGGGACCAATGGGTCCCTTCCTTAGGGTGCCTACACCCCCTATTATGCCACCCTCCAGTAGGAGGGGCGCATATGCCCTCACTTTGACTAGGGTCCCCCATCTGCAAGATGGCGGGGACTGAGAGTTGTGCTTCACCTCGCCTCCCCCACCTGAGGGTTAGAACCGGTGGGGGCCAGTTCCTGAAAGCAGCAATAGGCCTGGGGAAGCTCACAAAGGGGGCAGGCCTTTGAAGCTTCCCCTTCGTCGACCCTGCCCATCCTGGGGAAAGAGGCTTAGCACCTCGTCCCAGGATGTGCATTGTCTCAGGCCCCCAAGAGCAGCAGGCTCTCGACCCAGGGGTCCAGAAACATGTATGGTGATGGCAGCTGAAAGCAGCCACTCAGCCTGGACACTAGTGGTAGGTCGTTTTTCAAGGGGGATCTCTAGGATTCCCTCTGTGTGCATTTTTCATTAAATCCAACACTGGCCTCAGTGTGGGTTTAATGTGCTGAGAAGTTTGATAACAAACTTCTCAGTTTTCAGTGCAGCCATTATGGTACTGTGGAGTTCGTAATGACAAACTCCCAGCACCATATACTCTTAATAGAAGCACTGCACTTTCAATGTCTAAGAATTGACTTAACTGTAGGGGTATAGGGCTCATGCACCTGTACCCTCACCACTGGTATAGTGCACCCAGCTAGAGGGATGACTGATCTATGACAGGGCAGTGGGTTGTAGGCATGGCACACAGGGATGTGTGCCATGTCGACTCTTCACTTTGTTCTGCACCAAAACATGCAGCCTGCAAAGGCAGCGTGTGAGTGTAAAAGTACAGGACCTCTAAGGGTTGCACAATAAGTGCTGCAGCCCTAAGAGGCCTTCCCTGGTCACTGTGCCCTGGATACCTGGGGTACCATTTACCAGGGGCTGACCTGTGGTCTGAGAGTGACAATTGAGTTTGGTGTACAATGCATTTTTAGGGAAAGAACGTAGGCCCTGGGTACCGGATTAGCAGGGACCCAGGACACACTCAGTCAAAGTACATCAGCAGTTCAGCAAAAAGTGGAGGCAACCATGCAGGAAGAGAGCACTTTCTCACACTGGAGCAAAGCGTTACAGTCCATGTTATCTTACAGGACTTCCCCCAACTCTGTGACTTCAGGGAGTCCATTCGAGCTACTCAGGGGACGCAAACCTAGTACTAGATGAATCCCATGGAGGTGGAAGAATCAGAGAAAGAATGCTGATAGCATAGCTGAAGTTGATTTTGACGCCACACGGCGTAGGGTGGAAGAGTATAACAATAAAATGAGAGATGCATTAATGGGGAAAAAAATGTGATTGTAGTAGGCAGAAAATGAATGTGGGCAACATGATGTGGTTAAAGATAGGGAAGGACAGCAATAAAGGGAACAGCATGTTGGTCAGATCCTACTCGAGTTATTGAAGTGTTTTAACACCACTGTGTGCATTGAAGGGGCAATGTTTGAAATCTTGGATGGGTTCAAAGGAGGTGAATGTTTTCCTAAGGAATGTCAGGACAATGTGTTCTTGGGTGTGGAAGAAGAAAAATGTATGTAGAATTTTTCTAAGCCCAGTGGAGTACGGTCTGGGGTAATTCGGAACCATTTGGGGGTGGCATGGGATGTTAGGACGCGTAACCCTCCTGTGCAATATCCAGATTATGTGTTAGCATTGAAAGGGCTGGGCCCATAAGTTCTAGATGTGTTCTATAGCTTCAATCTGATGGCTCTTTTTAGCAGTATGCTAGCGTAGCAGGGAGAAAATCGTTAACAATGCCAATCAATTTAATAGGAATTTCTCTGGACACATAGTAACCACAGACTACTACATAAGGTTTGTTAATTTATCACAAAGCCAAAAATAACTGGACATAAGGACACCTCAAAATGAGAGTGTAGAAATACATTGGCATCAATATAAATCCATATCTGCTAACAAAGTTGTCAGTGCAACATGCACAAGACAATTAACTCAAGAAATAGGATGCAGAGGATCAAAAAAGATGAGTCCAAATTTCCCTGCATCGAGGGTTGATGAATATAAAGCATCAATCTATCCCTACACTATCACTTGAGTAACATCCCTACTTAAGCATACTCTGGGAAAGAAATCGAGGTGTCAGCATGTGAAGTCTTCCTAAAAAGTCTCTCTAAGAAGTCTCTCCACCATCGATGGGTTGGATAGCATAAAGTTATCGAGACAGAGCTCGTTCACATATGCTCTCTCCCTGAAGGCAGTGAAGAAGTGGGCTACTTTCCCTA
Source organism: Triturus cristatus (assembly GCF_964204655.1). Taxonomy (NCBI): domain Eukaryota; kingdom Metazoa; phylum Chordata; class Amphibia; order Caudata; family Salamandridae; genus Triturus; species Triturus cristatus. Next base: position 805,601,589 of record NC_140591.1, read on the forward strand.
CTTGATATGTCCCTATATTACAGGTATCTTCCCAAGAGCCTTTGCGAGTTGTGCCATCTGCTCTGACCACGTTCTCATAGGTACTTTTCCAAGTACAGCGATGTTCTTGTACAGTAACATGTTGACCTTGATCCCCAGGCCTTCTACGGTATGAAAATACAACAGTTCTCCTTATCGGCAATAACTCCCGATGTATCCTCTTCTCTCCTTGCCTGACTACTAAAACAAAGACATTATTCTAACTAACAAGGGCACTTCTTCCACCTGCAACACAAACGTGGGAAAGAAACGAAATCTACAACACACATGAAATTCAAACTGTTAATTCTAAAGCGAGAGCTTCCACGGAAATGCATTTCAGGCCTACTAGATTCAGCTAAACATAAGAAAATATTGTATGAGGTTCACGAAATTGCATAGAAAATAAGGCCTGTTCAGTTATATGCCTACCTACATATAAAATGACAGGATTAATAAACATATTTAATACTGAATAGTTGTTAGTTGCACAACACAAGTTCTTCACGTTAGTGTTTTCTGCTGGTTACAATTGCTTTCCACAATAACTCTTCATGTTTTCTTATTTAGTGAGCTAAATAAATCACATTTTGTTATTACATTTCAAGATCCAAACACTTTTTTTTTTTTAATTCTTTTTATTGGCATTTTCAGTAACAAACTTACAACAATGCTTCACACTGCTGCGTACATATTTCAAGCAATGACGACACGTCTCCCAACCAACAAGGCACAAAGTACGGAATGTCAAGGACATCAACTCAGTGTTACATGTCATTCTCCGCTGTACCCAACCGACCATCAGTCACCTCCTCCCACCCGTGTCTCCCCACCCCGACAGCCGCCAACACGCCACACTGGCAGCAGCAAGTACTGACCTCACCCTCCCGTACTAGGGGATAACATCGAGCTACAGCGTTTGTAGCGGAGTGAGCTCCAGCCAGTGTATGAAGGGTCCCCATATATCCCTAGGCCTTGATCGCATCAGCATAAGCTCCCAGTACAGGGCCAACTGGGTCTGGCAATAGACACCGCTTTTAACCCATACCTTAATGCTAGGTGACGTAGCAACTCCTCAATGCATAGCAACTTGTCGTTTGGCCAGTAATAATAGCATCGCTGGCAGCTTACAGTGTTTGGGCTCAACCATGTGTAAAATCCCCAGCAGTGCAACCTGGGGTGTGCATGGGATCAGTAGGTCTGTGATAGCACATATTATCTCCACTACCCTGGTCCAGAACAGCGCCACTGCAGGACAGCCCCACGCCATGTGTACAAAGGTGGCCCCCGGGGCATGACAGCGCCAGCATTCATCGGTGTCCCTTAAACCCATGCGGTGCAGCCGGCTCGGTGTGCGATAAGTCATGTGTATGTATTTGAAGTGTATCAGGCGTAGCCTGTAGTTGGGGGACAGAATCTCAAGTAGCTTACAGCACAAATCCCAGTGTATATCAGAAATATCCGCGCCCAATTCCGCCGCCCACAGGCCCCGCGCCGCCGGAAGCATCACGGGGTGGTTAGTCTGCATTCGCACATACAATCGGGAGACCAGCTTGCGGCCAGATTCCACAGATAGCACATTTTCCAAAGCAAGCAGATCCGGCGGTGGCGCCGGGAACGTGGGGAACAGCCTCCTGCTTGAGTGGCGGAGCTGGTAATAAAGAAGCGTGTCCAGTAGCGTCGGAGCCTCCGATCCACACATCTGCTCCGGCGTAAGGAAGGTGTCACCTGGAAACAGATCGCCCCCAGTGTTGAGGCCCAGCTCCGCGGCCCGCTCCCCGGTCCGCATAGTCCGCAGCGGCGGCCACATCAGGTTCCCGCGCAGGGGCACAGAGCGGGTATAAAGAAGATCTAATCCGGCCCTACGTCTCAGCCCATTCCAGGCCCACCTGAGTGCGTGCACCGGGTCGATTTCTGTGCACCTCCGGACGTGTGGCGTGTAGAGTGCAACAGTCAGCGGCAGCGGAGCCGCCCTATCAGTCTCGATCGCCACATGCGGTTGAAACGGTGTGGGGTGCGCCCAGTAGTGCAGGAACTGCGCCTGGGCACAGTAGGCATATAATGAGAAGTCTGGTGCAGCCAGGCCTCCCTGTCTTTGTGGGAGAGTGAGGGTCTCCCAGGACACCCGCGGCTGTTTACCCCCCTAGGCCAGCTCCACCATCAGTGAGCGCAGCCGTCGCAAGAAATGTGTAGTCAGGGGCAGCGGGATATTCACGAATAAATAGAGGAGTTTAGGCAGGATCACCATTTTAGCCACAGCAATCCTGCCAGCCAGCGAAAGGGGCAAATGCTTCCAACGGCCAACCCTCTCTTCAATCCAACCCGTCACACGCCCATAATTTTCCGCCCATATCTGCTGCATGTCTGTGCTTATCCAAATCCCCAGGTATCGTACCGGCCCAGTTGCCCATTTCAGCGGGCAGTCCGGGGTAAAGCGGGGAGTCCCGGTAGTCAGGGGCAGAATGACTGACTTCTCCCAATTTATATTTACCCCCGACAACCGTCCATATTCCAGCAGTTCTCGTGTCAGAGGGGAGAGGTTAACCTGAGGATCAGAGACATACAGCGTGACATCATCTGCATATAACGATATGGTTAGCGCCCTTGACGAGAAGCCAATGCCCCTGGCCGCATGATGTTGTCGAATGCGGGCAGCCAGAGGTTCTGTGGCGATGGCAAAAAGCAGAGGCGACAGGGGGCAACCCTGTCTCGTGCCTCTCCGAATGGCAAATGGCGCAGAGACTAGCCCGTTTACCCTTACCCTTGCAGTAATGTCAGTATAAAGCAGTCTAATGTATACGATAAAGGCCTCACTCACCCCCATGCGCTGCAGCAGAGGAAACAGGAACCCCCACTCCAGGGAGTCGAACGCTTTGGTGGCGTCCAGCAGCACCGCCGCAGCCTTAACATGTGGGGCCAAATAGTGCAGTACACCGAAGAGGGTGCGGAGGTTGTGGGACGTCGATCGGCCCGGTATAAAGCCCGACTGATCCGGGCGGATCATCAGGGGCAACACCGGCTGTAGCCGAGTTGCGAGCATTTTCGCAAAGATCTTAGCGTCAGTGTTGATTAATGATAATGGCCTGTAGGAGTCGCATTGCTGGGCATCCTTGTCCGGTTTCAGGAGGGTAATGATGACAGCCTCCCTCATGGAGTCTGGGAGTATACCTGACTCGACCGCCTCTGCATATACTGCCAACAGCCGGGGGGCCAGGAGGTCTGCGTATTCCTTGTAAAACTGCGCCGGGAGGCCGTCCGGTCCCGGCGCCTTACCGGCTGCTAATGACCCAATTGCCTCCCGTACATCGTCTGCCTCAAATGGTCGATCGAAGTAACCTTTTTGGTGCGCATTAAACCATATAAGCTGTATCGTATCAAAATAGTCAGACAGCTCCGCCTGTGGGGGGGCTGCCCGAGCCCTATACAAGTCCCTGTAAAACGTCCGGAAGGTATCTAGTATTTCCGGAGGGGTATACACTGTATCACCACCCGCAGTCATCACTGAGGAGACAAAAGGAGAGGGCCGTTGTGAGCGCAGCAGGAGGGCGAGCGTTCTGCCCGGGCGATCCCCCTCCCCATATCTGCGGGCCACAGCATGCTTAGTCAGGAATTTAAGCTCCCTGTCGGCCTCCGTCTGGTATTCAGTGAGCGTGGCGCGAGTGTCCGCCAACATGGCAGTCGAAGGGTCCGAACAGTACTGCACCTCCAGTGAGTGCAGGCGATCTTCCAATTTACCGAGCGCACCCCTGATAGTTTTTAGTACTTTGGCCTGCCCCGCAATGCAGTGGCCCCTTATCACCACCTTAAACGCGTCCCACAAGGTGCCCAACGACGTCACGGAACCCTAATTGTGCTCAAAGTAGTCAAGTATGTGTTGATGGATATCCTCCCGAAACACCGGGTCTGACAGGGCCTGTGGCGGCAGTCGCCACGTGAAGGGCGTGATGTATGGCTTGGGGACACGCAGAGTTAGCTCGACAGGGGAGTGGTCTGAGAGGGTGCGCGCCTTGTGAGCGACTGCAGACACCCAAGCATGGACCTGCGGGGTCAAGAGCCAGAAGTCCAAGCGGGACCAGGCTCCTCTGTGCGGGGTGAAGCAGGTGCCTTCCCTAACCGCTGGATGCAATACCCGCCATGAGTCCAGTAGATTATAATCTGCCATTAGGCCGCGTATGAGACCTGCAGCGTGCGGGTGATGCGCGCGAGCAGCCCCCTCCCTATCCAGGTCCAGCGACAGCACAGCATTGAAATCTCCTCCCCACATGCAAGCCCCTCCGCCCAGTGATTGTGCCAGGTGCCAGACGTGACGGAAAAACCCAGGGTCATCTGAGTTGGGGCCATATGTATTAACTAACGTCATCGGCATGTGAAATAGTTTCCCAGTCAGTATGATGTAGCGTCCCTTAGTGTCAGCAGTTACCTTAAACGTTTGCCAAGGGAGGCCTTTACGGATAAGAATAGCCACTCCCCGGGAATAGCTGGAGCAGCCGGAGGTGTGTATCTCGCCCCATCTAGCACCTCGAAGCTTGTCCCCGGCGTTGCGAGGCAAATGAGTTTCCTGTAGGAAACATATGTCAATTTGGTGTCGTGACAAATGCGCATGAGTTAAGCGTATCTTGCGGTGGTCATTAAGACCGCGGATATTCCATGTAAGGCAGTGCAACTCGGTCAGGGGGGCATATATGTGTGTGTCCCATACAGTGGCGAGGTTACCAATGTCTCACGTACCAGGGCCCACAGGGGATCCCCCCGCTGCCCCTTCCCGGGGATCGGCAACCATATAGAGTCAGCCTGTGGCAAGGCCGCGTCGTCACGTCGTGGTGTAGTAAGAAAACGCAGTGTGGTAGTAACAACCAACAATAACCAGAACCCCCCTCCACCCACTCCAACCCCCCAATCAGGTTGAGATACATTCCCCCCCCGCCACCCCACCCAACAGTAAATGTCACGTAACAGTATCTCGGGAATCATCCCACAGGGCGTGGGGTCACCGGCTCACTCCCCCGTCTAAAAGCGACAGGGTGGCCGAACATTGCTGCCTTTTGTTAACGCAGTACAACAACCTACAGCAAAGGAGGCCCAACATTTCTCCCCCCGCAACGCTCCGTGAGGCATTCGCAAAGTGAGCCGTGTTACGTCGAGCCAGTTCTCACAGGTCCGGGACAGATCCTTCGGCCCCTGTAGGCCCCATGGACCTCCAGATGCGGCTACAGGCCGCGTACCTGACAGTCACTGCGACCAGCATTTTAGCACATCTCAAAGTGATAGTGCGCGGTGTCATTCAGTGTCGCTCAACTGGCCCAGCGGAGGAGTGCCTTGCTCATCTCGCCGCTCACGCGCCGAGCGTTCCGCCTGCCTCGCAAATTTGAGCGCATCCGCCGCGGCCGTAAAGATCATTGGCTTCCCTTTGTGGTGTATCCGCAACTTGGCCGGGTATAACATGGCATACTTAGTCCCCACCTTTTGAAATATTTTTTTAGCCGGTATAAATTCTCGCCTCGCAGCCTGCACCGCCTGCGTAAAATCCGGAAATAGGGAGATGGCCATATTTTGAAATCGGAGCTCACCTTTTTCACGCGCCAACCTCAGGATGGTATCCCTGTCTCGGTAGTTCAGAACCCGTGCCAGAATCGGTCGTGGCGGAGCTCCAGGCACAGGTCGCGGCCCCAGCGTGCGGTGCGCCCGCTCGACCAGGAACATGGCCGACAGGTCCGCCCCAAACAGTTCGCGGAACATTCCTTCAACTAATTGTTCCATGTTTCCAATGTTCGTGGATTCCGCAATGCCAATAATACGCACATTATTTCTTCGGGAACGGGCTTCCAAATCCTCGTTGCGCCCTCTTATCACCTCCAGGACCTTGTCCATGCGTAGTAACCTCTCCTGGGTGTCTCCGAGGCCCTCCTCGCATTCGGCAATCTGCGCCTCCGCCGCAGCGATCAGCTCCTCGTGCTGGTCTACCTTATGGGATATGCCATCAAGCCGCTGGGCCATGGAGTCGAGCTTGCCATCGATGTCCTTGAGGCAGCCCTTTAGGTCGCGGAACATGCTTCGGACATCATCCTCCGGTGTTGGGTCTAGCTGCGTGTCAGGGACCACATTCGGCGATGGCGGAACCGCCACAGCGCCGCGGGAAGCCTGCTTCTCAAAGTGGAGTTTCCGCTGCTTGGTGTCCGACTTCCCCATGTCGCCTCCGAGGGGTCTTCACACACCGGCACCAATGAAGGGGGGTAGCTGGTACGCCGCAGGCCACGGGCCCCAACCAGCGCCCGGATCGCAGAGGTCAGGTATTCGCCACTCCAAGCGGCCCTCATGCACCTCGGGGGACCTCTACAGGTAGGCCAGGCCCAGCCAGCTCTCGGCTCACCCAGGTCGCGGGTCGGCACCAGTCACGCATCAATCGCGGGCTCACCGCGGTCAGGCAGCAGCCCGGAGAGTCACCCGGCCTCTCACGCTCTTCTTGCCACCGCCTCGTGGCGCCGCAGACCCTCAGAGGCCCGGGCACGGATTACACAGGCCAGACATCCGGAGTCCCCTCGTCGCAGGTATGGATCGGGCCTCGCCGACCAGTGGTCGCAGCGTCCGTCGTCCGTCGCCTCACGCCAGCAGGAGCACCGGCCCAGTCATCTGCGCAGATCGCGGCCACGCCGGCAAGGCCCAGGCAGTCAGTCCGTCAGGCCAGCACACAACGCGCTCCAGCTCCGCCGCGAAGGCCGTTCACAGCCCAGCAGGGGCCTGCCGCTTCACCTCAGGTTCCAATCGCAGGGCAGCCCACGCTCTGCAGGCGTCCACGCTAGTCTCTGCGTGCCTTTCGGTCAGCGGCCCGCGACCAGGGCCCCGCGTAGCAGATGTCGCCGCCCAGCGCGGCGCCTCCCAGCCGCCGGATCCGCTAGGGCACGTATCTCCGGATTCCCGCAGCCGACTCCTGCCGCAGGAGCACCGCTGGGATCCTCGGCTTCTGGGCACCTCCCGCCGTATCTTCCCTGCACAAAAATCAAGGCAGAGACCGGATGGGCTGACGGATTAGTTGTCCGGCCGGCAGAGCCCCGTTACACGGCGGCCATCTCGCAGCTCGGCTCGGCCACGCCCCCCCCAAGATCCTAACACTTCATGTTAACACGACAAAGGATTATACGCAGAAGGGCTCTACATATGTGATTATAATGCACCCCTACAAATGAAATGAAATTTCCGCTACATTAGTCCCCCCTCTGATGACCTGTCTTCACAAACCCTCTAATTCCCTGTAGAGTAGACTGATCTAAACAGATGTCATAGCTAGTCTCCTCTGTCTGAAATGCTCCAACCGCTTAAGATTCTCATGACTGTCCTGCAGTCTTTTCACCCTTCTTTCTCTTTCTCTAATGGAATTCTACAATTGCTTTGACTTATGCCATTTGTAGGCCCTTACCATACCTAACAAGATAACACAGACCACAACAATTACGATCGGCTTCAAGTTGTATCCAAGGATTCCTTTTCCCAATTTAGCAAACCAACTTCCAACTTTTCCAAATCCTTTTCCAATCTTATCCTAAATTTCCTCAATGGCCAAGTCATGTATCTCATGGTGTATCTCAGTGATGTTACTTATATATTTTCTCAGATCTTTACTATTATCAGGAATGTAAATGCAACACAGTTGCACCTTCAGCATCCTACAGACTCCACAATCTTTTGGCAATAATACATCTTAAGCAAGGTGGCTGTGCATAACCATAGCCCTTATCGAAACCATCCCTCCATCTACGAGCAACAATGACTGAGCTGTGTTGACCAACAACATATCCCCTACTGTAGATCATTTTCTAATCTTGATGTCATTCAATACTACACCCAAACTAGGTATCATCGCTCCAAATATGTCTCCCACAATTTTACCAACACTCAATCCACGTTTCTATCATGGGTTGACTGAAAACTCTCCAAATCTTCCAGGTTGTGTATCTTTGAAAACACAAGTGCTATACCATTTGTTCTTCCCACAGACAAAGTTTACTCTTGGCACCACTTGTACTGCGTCTTGGAGGAACTTCTTTGAAGAAGCGTCAATCAAAAACATATGATTGCACATACTCTGTCCCACAAAAAAAGTGTCATAGCATGTCTGTACCTGTCAGATGCAAAGCTTGCCTCGTTGTTCCAAATCTAGACCTATAGGACCATAGCTTCCCTTAGCCTTGTGAGCTAACTCCTCCCTGGTCCATTCAAAGTTTTCTTCCTTACTGTTAACCTCAACGGTTAGGCCTCTGTCTATCCTCTACTTTATCTACAGATTTCTTCTCTGTCTGTTAATGTGCAAGTTAAATTGTGTCTATGTGCATAAGCAGTGTCTAGTGTTACTGTGGGTACAAAATACTTTCCAATTCTCTCTTCTTACTTATAATAATCATAATTGTTCAGATGTTTGCAGACTGGAACTTCTGAAAGTACCAAATCATAATTTGAGAAATAGTACTCGTAATGACCCTTGCCATAAAAGCTGCTAAGGAGCAAACTACAACTAATACCATATGCCAAGGGCAGGTGATGACACCTGATACCCTCCTCGACCGTAGCAAGCAGTTGCATACACACACAAGTCATTCACATCCATAATATTCATACAGCAGTTTTCTCTATTAAGCCTCTATCAGATCCTAATGTACCCTCTTTTGAGGCAGAAGGGGTAGGTGTGGATGTCCCATGTAACCCAACTCCCTGTACCTCAGCTTTGTGTGCGCTTAAGATGGACTCAATAATGACTACAGCTATCACTATGATTACTTCTACAATAAGTATACCTATAATACATTTGTGCCTACGATTGGAATTTCCAGACTCTATTTTCAAATTGGTTTGGATTGTAGCTGTAAGAGGATCAATACACGGTCTCTTTTCTCCACCTCTTGTGTACTGGCAACAGAGTCTTTGAGCAACTTCTTTTTGGATCTTAAAATTCTCACAGCAGTCTTTGGCACAGTATTTACACAGCTTGGAAGACTCCCTTAACACTCTTTCTTCTCCTAATGGAAAATCCCTCATTTTACTCTTCTTCCACTCAGGCCTAGGTTATCTTCATTCAAGTAAAATTTTTATTCACAGCTCAAAGTTCAATTTACATCCCTTATTAGATCAAAGCCAGTCTCATCGATGACTCGCTGTAGCAGTTTAGCTCTGAATGCTACAATCTCCCGAGGAGGTGGCTGATTTCCAAAGCTTGAGAATTCGATGTCTCTCAAGATCAAAGTCCGTAAACAACTCAATCTTGGTGGATAAGGCACAGTCAAAGACAAGACTGCATTAGCCTCTATTCCAGGAACTTTCAGCAGGATCTCGACAATCGGTATCAAAGTCTCGGACCTCACTCTCCCCTGCATTTGTAGCTTGATCAGTCCACTTGGAAGAGGAGTATCTCTGACACAGCACTCTTGTTCTCCTTGATCTCCTAACACTTCCTTGAGCTTGTTCAGAATCACTGAGATCAGACTCAGATGATTCACTTATTGGTGCAAGTTCTCTCTCGGATGAAAGTGTCAAGTGTCTTCTTTTCTGTCTCACAGGCCACGACGATTTGTGACCTCTTTCTTCCTTGACTGTACACGAAAAAAGTTTCCACACCAGTCTCTTCTGCTTAGTCAGACTCTGTACCACTCGCAACGTTACCATCTCCCTCAGAGTCTTTACCTGGGCTGTGTGTAGCATGACCCCGCTCAGCTTGACCTGATGGGTATCCAACCTTTTCAGGAATCCCCAAAGTTCCACTTGCCCTCTCTGGTGACATTGCGATCATGGCTGGAATCACTTCTGGGAGAGGAGCTGTTTTATCAGAGGGCCTTGAGACTCGTCGACTACGTGAAGCGTGTATCCAGTTAGGCAATCCTCCACACTTCACAGCGGTATTCGTCACCAATATCACCTGGTACGGTCCACACCACAGTGAGACAAGACAGTTCTTTCTTATGTGCTATAGGACCAGCACCTAATCTCCAGGGCTCAGGTCGTGACAGAGGTCTTTCGATGTCGGTGTAGTTGCTGCTCCAACCTGGTGAGACACAGAACAAACAACTTTTTGATGTTGGTGTAGTCGCTGCTCCAACCTGGTGAGACACAGAACGAACCACATCAGCCAATTCTTTGCAGTAGTCAAGGATCAAGTCATCTGTGATGTTTATTAAAGCTATAGACGGCACTGCAGGTAAGCGCATCGTCCTTCACATGAGGATCTTGTGCGGAGATGGCCCCGTTCTCTTATCAGGAATGCTGTGCAAGCTCATTAGAACCAAGGGCAATGCATCGGGCCATTTCAAAGATGTTGAAGCACACGCTTTTGCCAGCCTCGTCTTAAGCATCACATTGATCTGCTCCATAATAACTGATGCCTCTGGCCTGTAACTTCAGTGCAGTCTCTGATCCACACTTAAGCCAGTGCACAATAGTTTCATGATCTCGCTGTGAAAATGCATTCCTCTATCCGACTCCAATGTATTTGGAAATTCGCAGCGTGGTATAAGCTCCCTCAACAATAACTTTGCTACTGTGAGGCTGTCACACTGTCTAGTTGGATAAGCTTTCACCCACCATTAAAAGATGCACACTGCAACCAGAATGTATCTCAGTCCATTACACACAGGCATTTCAATAAAGTCCAATTGGATCCGTTGAAAGGACCCCCCCGATCTCCCAATGTGGATCAAGGCAACAACATTTTTCTTTCCAGCATTCATTTGTTGGCAAGTAACACACCGATGATACACTGCTTCTGCAATCACACGAAATCTCGGATTAAACCAAGTCTGCCTAAACAATCTCACCATTGTGTCTCTCCCTCTGTGAGCTGCTCCATGCATCTGTCTCGCCATTGGATTCAACAAACAATCTGGTAACACTGCTGTATCATTAGTTGAAACCGAAATGTTATCTTCTCCCTTCTCACAACCTGCTCTGATCCAACCCGCTTGTTCCTAATCTGTTGCTTACAATTGCAACCGCCTAACTTCATCCCATGTGTCTGCAACAGCTAGCATCATGCTGAGTTTGGTCTTCTCGGTACTCTCGCCAACATATTCCCCATTGAAAATGCATGCGTGTATGGCACAAAAACAAGCATCTTCATCAGTGTATCGATTTCCCAAGGTTGACAAAATCAGCCCCTTCCCTTGTGCAGCGCACTTTGACTACCACTTCCTTTGGCAACTGCACTGTTTTCAACAACTGTCTCACATATTCCCTGTTCCTAATGGGAGTCCCTGATGATGTTAGGAACCCTCTCTGCGACCATAGCTGTCCAAAGTCATGAACTACACTGAAACCGTACTGGCTATCGGTATAGATGGTGACTCGGATCTGCTCAGAGACCAGGCATGCACGGGTCAAGGCAATGATCTCAGACACTTGTATGGAGTGTAATCCCTGTAAAAAAGTGGATTCCACAACTCCAGAGATGGTGCAGACAGCAATTGCTGTTCTCAGATTGCCTTCATTGTCCCTTAGACATGAACCATCAACAAAATGGACTTGATCAGGATCAGACAATGGCTCATCAACAATGTCATGTCTCGGTTTGGTGCAAAGGTCAGTAACATCCAGACAGTCATGGTCTTCACAATTTTCCTCATCAGCATTTGGAACAGGCAACAAAGTAGCTGGGTTTAACACAGAACAGTGCTTTAAGGTCACATTTTCTGCTGCAAGCAGGATTTTTTCATATCTTGTTAGTCTGATATTGGTCAAATGCTGTATTTTGGTCCTCGTCATAAGGAAATCAACTGAGTGTGGTATGCATACAGTAAGAGGATGACCCATCAAATGTTTTCACATCGTTCGATACTGACACCTGTTGCAGCAACAGATTTGAGACATCCGGGCAACACTGAAGCGACAGGATCTAATGTAGCTGAAAAATAGGCCACTGATGTACGGGCACCTCCATGTCTCTGGGTGAGTACAGGGAGAGCACAACCTTCCGTTTCATGACAAAATAGTGAAAACGCTTTGTTGTAATCAGGCATTCCTAAAGCTGGAGCACAACAAAGACACTATCGGCTCCAATAAGGCAATCAAACAGTCTTCATCCCAGGATACCGGATCACTCAGATCCTTGTGGGTTAGGATCTGTAAAGGCTTCGCCATCAAAAAGAAATTTGGGATCCATTGTTGGCAGTAGCCAACCATTCCCAAAAACATCCTGACCTCTTTCTGGGCAGTAGGTGGATTAATTTTCATGATCGCCTCCACTCGCTGTGGGGACACCTCCCTCTTGCCTTTCTCAATTTGATGACCCAAGTACTGAACTTCAATCAGACAATACTGAAGTTTACTCTGAGACACCTTATGCCCATTGTCAGCTAGGTGATTTAGCAAGGTAGTAGTATTGTCCCTGCAAGCCTCTCGTGTTTCGGATGCAACAAGGAGGTCATCAATATACTAGACTAACACAGAGTTTCAGGGCAAAATCAAGCTCTCAAGGTTCTTCTTCAAGACCTGATTGAAGATGGATGTGCTTTAATTATATCCTTGAGAGATATGACACCATGTTAAGACACGATTTTCCAGACGGAAAGCAAATAGAAAATTGGCTTTCCTCATATCACTGTGAACCAGATAGCTTCACAAAGAATCTGAAATAGGATTACAGATGGATTTGGTACCACAGGACAACATGGAATCACGATGTTATTCATCTTTCTAAGATCCTGTACTATGCGGTACTTTTCGCCTGACATCTGCAATCCCATGATGGGCAAATTGCGCAAACTTCCTACGAGCTCCTTCAGTATTCCCTGCGTAATCATGGACTCAATCACAGGTGTAATCCCTGCCACCGTTTCCGGGGTCAGATTGTTCTGGGGTGTTCTTGGAAATTCTACAATATGCTTGATCTATATGCGGACTGGGTTGACTCCTCGAATCAGTCCGATTTCCTCCCCTGTGAAGTCCCATACCACAGGAGAGACAGTCTCTCTCAATTCCAGCGGCATGTACTCCACTGTCAGCAAAGGAAACCTGTCTATGCAATGGTTTTAATTCGCTAGTTCGAAAGCAACGTCATTGTCATAAGTCGGCAACTCAATTTCCTTCATTGTACAATATATGGTACAATTCAATTTACACAAGAGATCATGCCCTAATAAACAGACTGGATTTGAATCACACACCACAAACTGGTGATGGTCCTTTAAGGTTTCGATTTTCATCTGCACCTCTTCCGTCAAAGAGTTTGTCATTCTTCTGTTGGCTACTCCTACAACTTGGATTGATTTTCCATAGAGGGGTAAGTTTGGGGCTACTGCAGATCTCACAGTAGAACGGGTAGCACCAGTATCAATCAAAAATGTAATGTGACGACCATCTACATCTGCCTCTTCATATGGTCCACTCTGGTCTACCTCTAAGACTGCTTCAAGAGTATAGTCTTCTTTCCCCCTCAGGCACCATCATTGGGATGGCTCCTGGTCAAACCCATTTAACACTTCCATAAAGGGCATCTGATGGTATGTTTGATTGTTCTGTGAGATTCTCTGAGGTTGCGTCACTTGCACTAACTGATTTTGATTCCCACCCGTATTATGGGATCTTGGCTTTGTCACCGTTGATAACTGACTTACCGCATCTGTCACTTGCACCTGATTCGCTGGATTTAAGTGACACTTGTGCCTCTAATGCCGAATCTTGTGATACAAATGACCAGCGTTTTTCTTTTTCAAGAGTAGCTATATCTATCCCGGGTTTTGGGATCTATAGGGACACCTCTCCCTCTTCCGGCTGCACCTGGTGTGCCTTGAACACCTCCTTGGACATTCCCTTGATTATGACCTACTGTCCCTCCTGTTGTCTGACCACCTTTTCTACCACTTATCAAGCACACTTCAAGCCCGTGTTTCTATGACCAACTCTCGGATGTGTATTTTCAATCCCATCACTCTCTCTTCCTCCAGCTCCTGGTCACTATAATTAAGCCTATGATTTCCCTGTAGCATTTTCGTTCGAAACAAGTCTACTTCATATCACTGAGCTAGTTCTGACAACTTCTCATGTGCTCGTCTTCCTTTGCGTGTGATATCTTTCGTAATAAACAAGAAGTCATCTGGTTTATATGTCTCCATTCTCTCCAAAGGTACATTCCCACTGATAATCTTGTCTACCTCAGCCTTCAACTTCACCACATCCAATAGTTTTGCCTTTACTGCAGTCTTGATCGTTGCCTGACTCGATGTACTGCTCTGACCTTCCTTACTGTCATTATGATCTCTCAGCCAAGTCTCTAAATCTGAAGCATCTTGGCCATGTTTATTTCCGGTAGCTCCCTGACTTGCACCTGTTTCTGAAGTTACACTCACTGGTCTCCTCACTGATGTTTCCCACATCCTCAAGTCTGAGCTCATGCTCACCAGGTGTATGGATCGTATAGTATTGGAACCAATGCGTATTCCTGAAGGATCAGCGGTGGCTGCTAAAGGGGTACTATATTCCATAGGCACTAGAGATGGACGACTTCCATTCATGTTCCCTGACCTTCCCAATCCAGTTCCCTCTGCCTGATTGGACTGTCTCTGACTACGGTTTCCCACTGAGCTCAGGTCTTGCATAGAGACAACAGGACCAATAGTGACCGGTACTCTAAGAGCTTCTGGTAACCGTGAAGCAGCGTTGACTTTATTTTGTTCCATACCTCCTAAGGCGAACACTCCCGTCCAACCTAGTCCTGCGGATATCTTTCCCACAACTCTCATACTAGGACCTGTCTGAGATGCTGACACACTCTCTGTGTTCCCTATATTCGCCAACTCTCGTCTTCCTTCCTCTGAGCATTGGGTACAACCTTTCTCCTTCAATAGTATCCACTATCGATCTCTTAAGCTGTGCATCCCATTGCGCTTCTTGATATGCCCTCAAAGCTTTTCCTCATCTTCCCTTGATACATCTCCCTTTTTTTTTAGCATGTGCTGCACATATCCTCGTGTTAAACTGTGTTGATCTAGGCAAAGGTCGCAGCGCAAACATCACTACTCTCAACCGGTGCAACACGTCCAACCGAAATTACCAAAAACGTGGAAATGATAATTAACCCTCTTTCTCAGTGATTTTGTGCCAATTTTGAAGACAGATTATAGTATGGTGTCCTACATTTGTCACCATATAGTGTGCTGGAGTATTCTCTTTGGCGCTACTTCGCCCACTCGAGTTACAACTCCCTGAAAGGTTCCTGCAACACCCTAAAACATTGAATTAAGGTTATCCAATTTTAATGATGAAACAATATTTTTTCTCAACCACAACTTCCTGATGACTACGACCAATCTCAGCACGGAATAACACCAACCGACCTATCACAGCACTGCACACTCTGACGTCACCTTCACTCCTCGCAGTGGCTCACCCTCCTTCGCAATTTCTCCGTACACATTCACTCAGACAATTGTATTAAACTACGGAATTGTCTGCCATCAATAGAATTAATTCATCCAAGAGCATTCACACACGGCAACCTTCAACCTGCGCTGGTCAGCCGAATCAGTATAGTTCACCTCTACACAAGGTTTACTAAACGATTCCCATACGTCCCATTTGCCCAATGTTCCCTATCTTAGGTGGAACTGTTGATGACGTCTCACAACTCCTCCTCAATTCTTCTTTCAGACAATCACAATAACTCGTGGTCTTCTTCACCCAGGGTTTTAAGCGGGATGAAAAAACTGGGGCGGTCACAAGGGGGCGTGGCTAATGTAACTAAGGGCATGGCTTAAAAACACGTGAGCTAAAAATCTGTGCTTAGCATAGTGTGCCACCCGACTTGTATTTTGCTGTTTCTGTCATTGCATTCAGATATGTGATTCAACAAGTAACATCATACCTACCACAAGTCAGGACTATTGGCTTTGTCAATGGTTGTTATTTGCATAAGATAAATAAGCAGCAACTGTGGCTTATATAATAATATTGAAAAAGCTTCCACTTAAAGGCATGGTGACACCACGACAATGTTTCTGCTCCCAAGTTTCAAAAAGAGAAGGGAAATCTGCTCCTGAGTTTCAAAAAGAGAAGGGAAATCCAGAGAGAAAATGACTTTCTTTAAAGGATTTCCCTTTCCCCTACAGCGCTCACTTGGCACAATGTCATGCTGTAACTTCTGCACTAGTGAAAAGTGAGCAGTGTGAGCACGTGCATATCGAAACCACATTTACCCGACTGACACCAACTCTGCCAGACATCACACAATCAATTCATTCCCGCAATGTAACACTACACATCCCGATTGATAATCACTCCTCCGATCGCCGCAGATCTTGCCGCACCATCAAACTCCGCCAGTCTCTGACGAATTCCGTTGCTCTCCGTCACTGGGCTCTACTTTAGGGCTCTGGGGTTCTAGGTCTCCTTTTTCTAGACTTATTCTGTATTCTCCCCTCGCTCATGTGCAAACCATCCTCTACTACCAACTGAAAGGGCTGGGCCCATTAGTTCTAGATCTATTCTAGAGCTTCAATTTGGTGGGTCTTTTAGCAGCATAGAGGGGGAGAAAATAATTTAACGAAGCCAATCAATTCAATAGGAATTTCTCTGGACACACAGTAACCACAGACCACTACATGAGGTTAGTTAATTTATTACAAAGCCAAAAGTAACTAGATACAGAGACACCTCAAAATTAGTGTGTAGAAATACATTGGAATCAACATGAAGCCAAATCTGCAAACAAAGTTGAGTCAGTGCAACATGCACAAGACAACTCAAGAAATAGGATGCAGAGGATCAAAAAGCATGAGTCTAAATTCCCTGCATCGAGAGTTGATGAATATAAAGCATCAATCTATCCCTACACTAGCGCTAAACTGAAACCCCAACAGAAGCACACTCAGGGAAATAAATTAAGGTGTCAGCATGTGGAGTCTTTCTAAGAAGTCTCTCCACCATTGATGGGTCAGATTGCATAAAGCTATTGAGACAGAGCTCGTTCTGAGATGCTCTCTCTCTGAAGGCAGAGAAGTGGGCTACTCTCCCTAATTGTAACATCCCAATATTACAGGTATCTTCCCAAGAGTCCTTGCAGGTCACGCCATTTGCTCTGACCACGATCTCATTGGTACTTTTTCACGGAACAGCGATGTTCCTGAACAGTAACATGTCGACCTTGATTCCTAGGCCTTCTCTGGTGTGACAATACAGCAGTTCTCCTTATCGGCATCAGCTCATGATGTATCCTCTTCTTTGGTTGCCGGACTACTAAAACAAAGACATTATTCTAACTAAAAAGGGCGCTTCTTCCCCCTGCAACACAAATATGAGAAAGAACGGAATCCGCAACACACATAAAATTCAAACTGTTAATTCTAAAGCGAGAGCTTACAGGGAAAGGCATTTCAGGCCTACAAGATTCAGCTAACCTAAGCAAATAGTGAATGACCTTCAAGAAATTACATAGAAAATAAGGCACGCTCAGTTAATATTCCTGCCTACATATAAAATGACACGATTAATAAACACATTTAATAATGGTTGTCAGTTGCACAACATGAGTTCATGTTAGAGTTTTCTGCTAGTTACATTTGCTTTCCACATTAACGCCTCACGTTTTCTTATTTGATAAGATAAATACATCACATTTTATGTTATTACATTTCAAGAGCCTAACACTTGATGTTAACACGACAAACGACTATATGCGGGTGCACTCTACATGTGTGATTATAATGCACCCCTACAAATGAAATGAATTTTCCGCTAAATCAGTATGATTAGAAGTAGTACGAGGAACATAATTTGTCCCCCCTCTCCCAAAAGTGGGGGGGGGGGGAGTGTGTTGCATGTGTAGCATGTGTGGGTGGTGTGCACAAGCACTATAGCTGTGCTCGTGTCACACTTGTGCTCACATTTACATATAATGCGTGGACTACTGACATTGAGACACAAGTGAAAGGGCCAAGTTCCTCAGTACCAAATTACTGTGGAACTAAAGGTCAACGAATCAAAATCATTTATAATTGTGTCTGGAGCCGCAAGAGGTGAGAAACATGCCCATTTCCAGTTGTCAGGCAAGAAAATCGAGACAGTTAACTCCATTTCATACCTTTGAGTGCTTGTTGATAAAGACCACTCGTGGCCTAATTTGGTGGCAGCAAGAGCCCAGGGCATGCAAAAGAGTGTTAACACTGTTAAAAGATTTGCTAAGAAGTTGGGAGGCAGCCCACTGGATGCAATTAAGAATATATATTCAGCTAAAACAAAGTCCGCTGCAATATATGGGGCAGGAGTGTGGGGTATGGCTAACGTTGCACCGCTACAATAAATATAAGACTCCTTTTTCTTAAACCGTGTGTCCTTACCGCAATCAGCCCCAAATCATATTTTACGCTGTGAATTGGGGCTTCCTTATTTGAGCAACAACATAAGACTGGCTCCAGTCTTGTTGTGGCTATCAGTATGGCGGAGGTCTGTGGTGGATTTGACTCAAACCATTATCAAGGACTGCTGTAAATTAGATTATTATAAAAGAATTGGATGGTTAAATTACGGAGAGGTCCATCTGAAAGCGTTAGGGATGGGAGAATTATTTCAGGACTGAGTCCTGCAAAAGGGGTTTCAATGGAAAGAATAACTGATTTATTCATTAAGAGATCAAAGTATGCCCGAAGAGAAAAGAAACATATTTATCATTCCTCCCATCTTTATGATTTGGTACCACCAAGATCGGGGGAAGGTTTCTAGAATTAATCACGCATAAATAATGCGCAGCACAGATTTATCCTTTTGCGTTTCCGCATGAACATGATCCCGCTACTCCTGGGATACCCCCAAAATAAATATAAATTAGCAGATCTCTCACCCTGTCCCTGTAACAACTACGCAGTACAGTCAGATCTACACATTGTATTATTCTGCAAGACCTATACAGAGGAAAGAAAAACATTCATTTGTATGCTGTTCTGTTGCCTCATTTCTGTGGGCTTGTTTTAGGAAGAGGAAAAAGGTGGGACGACAATTTAGTAGCAACAACTAAATAATTTTAAATTCTGAACTGCTTTTTTCATAAACGTTTTTATATGAATTTACCTGGATCACGGCAACTGTTTAATTATTATTTTAAATGTGTATATATGTGTATATATTGTGTTGGAATTTTTAGATAACTTGTGCTTTTATGATCCGTTTTAAAAAGATCGAATAAAGCTGTATGACTATGACATGATTAATAAACACATTTAATAATGGATGGTTGTCAGATGAACAACATTAGTTCTTGACGTCCGTGTTTTCTGCTAATTACAATTGCTTTCCACATTACCGCCTCACGTTTTCTTATTTGATAAGATAAACACATCACATTTTATGTTATTACATTTCTAGAGCCTAACACTTGATGTTAACACGACAAAGGATTATATGCGGGTGCGCTCTACATGTGTAATTATAATGCACCCCTACAGATTAAGTAAATTTTCCGCTAAATCAGTATGATTAGAAGTAGTACGAGGAACATAATTTGTCCCCCCTCCCCCAAAAGGGGGGGGGGGGGTTGCATGTGCAGCATGTGTGGGCGGTGTGCACAAGCGCTATAGCTGTGCTCGTGTCACACTTGTGCTCACATTTACATATAATGCGTGGACTACTGACATTGAGACACAAGTGAAAGGGCCAAGTTCCTCCCTACCAAATTACTGTGGAACTCATGGATGACGTACCTTTATTGCCTGCTGAGAAGCGTAAAGGGGAGAAACAATTCATTTGAACAGGCTCGCAATTTACAAGGACTATGACTATACAGACTCCAAGTTAGTGGGATTTATTACAAAGCCAAAAACAACTGGATGTAAAAACACCTCATTACGAGGTTGTAGAAATACATGGGAACTAATACAAATCCAACCCAGCAGGCTAACTTTATACGATGATTCATGAACAGAATGACAATCTCCAGAAACAGAAGGCAGGCAATTATTTCCCCCACGTCGAGTTCAGTCTTCATCTGCGGAGTATGAATAAAAAGCATTAGTCTGTCCCTACACTACCACTATCATGATATCCCTATTTAGCATTTCTCAGGCAAGATCAGGATAAAGGTGTCAGCGCGTGAAGACTTCATAAGAAGTACACTCGCGTTGTATGGGTCAAGTAGCCAAAGCTACAGAGCTCGTTCTAAGATGCTCCTTCTCTCTTCTTCGATCCCCTCATCCCTTCGCCCGACTCCACACCGGGACTCTATGCCTCATACAAAACATAAAACACGCCAACATATCACCTCATCTCGCTAGACACTTCCCATAGGTGATTTTCCACATGGTGTCGGTGCTCCCAGCTCCTGGCTCGATGACCTTGATTCCCAGGCCTCCCTCAATGAGAAAGAACACCGGCTCCCAATTATCAGTTCTTCTTCACCAGAATGTAACACATCCTCCTCAGCCTAACTCTCCTAAACAAAAGACGTTATTCTAATTAGCAAAGACGACTTTCTCCACCTGCAACAGAAACGTGAGAACAGAACAGATTCAACATGCACATGAGATTTCACTAAAACCCTCACTACTGAGCCCCCAGCGAAAATACATTTCAGGCCTACAGAAAATCGGCCAACATAAGAGTGAAACACAAAGGCCTCTCAAATACACGTAAGTGAACTTTTCATTTAGGCCTTTACATCTCATTACATTACAGAAGCACATCAAATTCATTGTTAACTGTGACAACTTATGGAAGTCTACACGTTAAATGCAATTAAGTCACTTCTATGTGCAATTTTAATATGGTGCACATTTTAAATCATACAAGAGGTCAAGAAAGCTTTATTAGATTGTTTGCACAGACAATCATAAAAGCACATAGAAAATACAGTACAATTAGTCATACAGAAAAAAAACAGATATTAATTAATTTATACTACATTTAAAAAAGTTAAAAACAGTATTAAACTGAAACAAACTCTTGACAAAATGTATCAGATCATGGACAGTTGCTTCCTATAGGACAAGACTTTTTTCAAAAAGATCAATATCCTAAACACTGTGTGCTCATTATTTAAAAGTTGTAGAGCCAAAAAATCTGGTCGGCATTGGCACAACCCGAATTGTTTAAGAATAGGCTACAAGCACAGGGACCTTGCAGCAGTGTAAAATTTACAGAAAAGGGTGACATGATCATGGACTGTGGGGACAAATTATCACAGGGGCAGGTTTGGAGTTTTTGAGACCAGTCATTTGGTGTGGGGAAAGTGACTAGTCGATAAAAAATTCCCAGCCTAAAACGGGTCAATAAAAACCTATCATAGGCACCTTGTACATAAGTCAGGTAAGGTTGAATATTAAAAGTGATTAAAGAGCAGCAGCATACCCTCTTTTCTTAGCTTCTTCCTTGTTATGAGCTTAAGGGAGCGGGGATCGGTGAAAAACTCGAGATGGTCAAGATCCTTAAAAAAATTATACACATATCTTAGCCAAGGAATCCTCAATGCTCCTTCCAGGTTCAGCGTATCCGCAAGAATTTCTCTATTTAATTTGGCCTCATCTTTTGACCACAGCCTGTGCCATAGAAGCACAGGTTCAACTCTAATCAGGTCGGAAATAAATGGAAGCCCTAACTCTGCGTGACAAACGCTATCAGAGGAACCTTTCGGTAAGCATAAGATGTATCTTAAAAAAGAGTTTTCCACTCTCTGGATTGAGAGTAAATCAGCAAAACCCCACACCCCGCTGCCATAGAGTGCCGGTGCAACGCACTTCGCTTTATACAGTTTTTAAAGTTCTACGGAGGGTCTTTTTCTTAATTTTCGAGCAAAAGTAATTAAAGCAGATGTAGTGCGTAATAAAACCAACCTTTTAGCTAAAACTGCTTGGGCCCAGGTGTTGTTATGGGTAAAGAGAATGCCCAAATAGGAGGACTTCTTTGCACATTTTAAATCATACACATCACATTACATATAAGCAATTTCGTTAGGCAAATGATGAATTACAGAATCCTCATATGATTTTCTACGCTGTCTCTTTACATGGCACGCCACTTTTCCTACCACTTACACTTTCATGTGGTATTACTGAACGCCTTCTAATGGTAAAATGTTAATACAACATGAGAATATATGCAGGTGTGGACTATCCGTGGTTATGATGCACCCCTACAAATTTCAGAACACCATCACGCTTCATCACAAGTGTGAGATCCCTCTTGCGCCTGTGTTTCCTTTCAAGCGGTTGTTCGTTAACACAAGTGTTGTTATAATTTGAGCATGAAGGCGATGTATATAAATTGTGAAATGGCTATAACAGGCCTTGAATGCCTGGATGGAGACTTGCTCCATTTTTTTTTATTAATGTAAATACCGTTTCCTTGAAAAATCCCTTGTTCACTGTGGATTGCTCTTCCAAAACTAAATCTATATGGTTCCAGGCGCGCAACACCCATTGGACTCAAAGGGCTTCAGTCCCCCTCACTCCCTCCCTCCCCGTGTGTGGCAGCCCCGGATGAAACATCTTCCCCGGCACACACACAGCCGCAGCCGAGCACTTCACAGGTATTTAAAAGACCATTTGCATGTTAATGAGGCCTTGCTGTTGTTTCACCCCTTCTAAGAGCCCCTGCAGCTCCACTCTGCCTATTGCTTAAAGATTCAGCCCCCCCGATTTTTTTTTTTTTTTTTAGCACCCCTCCCTCCCGAAATTTGGCTCTAGTTGCGCCTCTGTAATGGTTCCCATTATAGGTTACGTTTTTACTGGTTGTATTATTGTAAGCATCATGATAATTTATCATTAAAAAACATTAAACTTGCTTCAGTAACTCGGGGCAATAAACTTGATTAACTGGGCAATAAGGAGCATTTGTGGTTTAGTGAGTGGTTAGACAAGCAAAGAGATTTCCAGACGCGAACTCTTCTAGTACCAGCAACTTTCTCATAGTGTCAATCAAGTTCGCCAAGCCGTTAGAGCCGTCAACCCGGTTACCTGCCTTTCCCTCTCCACATCACGACACCCAATGGAAAAACTCGTCGTTCTCTAAGCCCGCCTACCCATCGGCCAACAGCAGCTGCTGAAAGACTACGCGCGGTGCCCTTCAAGAGCGGACTCATGGCGCCACTCGTTATCAGGCTGGGACTTGCAACCCGCCGCAGCTTCTCGTGAGTTTTCATATTTGACTGACAATTGTGGGCGGAAGTGATTCGTTACTTGGCCGCTGGTCTGGGCCTCGCCTTCCCATACTGTTAAATTCGCGAAATACTTTTGAAGCGCGAGGTTTCGCAGTGTAAAATGCATTTCACGACAACCTGTTTACACCGTACAATTTTAAGGGGCAAAATTCTAGTTCACGTACCCTACAGGCGGGGCTACGGCAAAAGACCAATAGAGTAACCTTTAAATCAGATGACGTGCGTTGGTGTAATTTGCAGCCAATAGCAGCTTACCAGATGAATTTCGCTGTTCCGCCCCTTCTTCCGCAGGGGGCGCGATACGCTGTATCTCTTTAAGCATGTGACTAGCTTGTATTTCTGGTTAATTTCCCTTGCCTATTTTTTTTGTTGATTTTTTTTTAATGCTCGAACTCGATCTGAAGGTATTGGAGCACTTTATAGAAGCAGAAGCTGTAGTATGCATTCATAATTTTTGGTAGGCACAGGGAGATGAAGTGATTTATTCACAATCACAGGAAGTTGAGGTGATACTCGAACCTAGTTCACCAGCTCCAAAGTCGGCAGCTCTGAGCCTCTGACCGTTAGGTCATCTATAGCATGCGGAGTGTAGTATCGGTATAGGTAATATCAAAAGTAAAAAATAAAAAAAGAATGCAAAGGATCTTGAGGAAGAAACGCCACCACCAGTGCATGCTGCGGTAGCTTTTGTGATGCCTCTAGTACTTTAGCGTGCTTTTGGGAGCGAAGAACGTATCCCCAAGCTGTCTCTTGGCAACTTTTCAACAGTCCCTGCTCTCCCCAGGACTGGCTTGTACCACCCCTTCTAAAATATCCGTACTTTTTATTCCTCATGCTGGGTATTACAGTGACGCGAAGTTTTGGTGACTTGATGCCATTTCTGATAATGTTGCCAAATTGCTATTGTTCCGCCGCCTTGCGCACATTAAAACGTGTGAATCCTAGCTTTATTAGCTATGCAGTCGTTTATTAAGAGGATTTTAAAAACCGAAATCTAGCCACGTCGGGGACAAGATTGGAGAAAGATATTTAGCCACGAGTGGGACAAGAGTGGTGGGGGTCGGGCGAGTTTACAACGTGAACGAGCTCGAAGCCATACATTCGGCGTCTCTTAACATTCTAGAGAAAATTCGAACTATTTGTTCATTACCAACAGTATGGTAGAAAGAACTGCACACGATAAATGTTTTTTTTTTGTGTTTGGTGCGTTTTTTTTTTATACCCCTGAGTGGTTTAGTGTATATGTTTCATGAACAACCTCAATTAAACGTCTCTGCTATGCTGAGCATTGTATAGGCCTCTTTCGTGATTTTTCACTAGTCTGTATCGCCATCGTGTGGCAGTTCATTGAACTAGATTTGGGGGGTTATGTGCACAACTAACCATATGTTTATATTCAGTTTTCCCTCGCTTACTTTTGCCCTCCGATGGATCGTGTTCCGTACACACTCAGGGGGTGAGAGAGTTAGGGGTGCATATTTAATCAACATTGTAACTAAACAGCTACACAGCGAAGACCGATCCCAGGGTATTTATTACAGTTTAGAAATCAGGTTTAGATAAATCACTCTCAGGGCAAAACTATACAAATGCAAAGTAGCCACAGGAGGGCCAAGCCTCGTAAAGAAATTAAGGGTACAAATATTACATAAACCCAGTAGTTCTGCGACTGCAATTTAGAACAGGAGCATTAATACTTAAAATTCAGAGAATACTATTAGCTGGGCTTTGCTAGGCATTAATCTTATTCTCTAGGTACACAATAAGATACAAGCGTACTCAGAATTCAGTGTTCAAGCAACTCCACAAACAGTGATAGGAATTAGGCGGAATAGGATGCGCAATATCTACAGAATCATTTTGGAAGCTTAATCAAGAGTCTTTAATGGGTAGAAATCACTTTCAGAGGGAGACTATTCAGAACAGAGTTCAGAGGGTATATGGTCTAGAGTTCTCAAAGTCCATAGCAAAGAGACAAAGTGACCTTTAAAGGCTAAGGGCTCAAGGGAAAAACATGCAGGGCATCCGCAGAATTTTGTTAGGTCAGTAAGTCCAAGGAAAGCTCCGCCAGCACGGCAGACCACAGGAAAGTTCAGCCTGTAAGCAAAGTCCAAAGTTCGTCTGAAGCAGGATTTTCTGCCATCAGCGAGGGTTGGAGTTAAAGAAGAAAACAAAATAACTCCGAGTTCTCATGTGCCATCTCCAAGGCCTCTATCCCAGGCCATGTATCTATCTCTAACACACAAAGTATCTTCTTCTAAACTAATTGAATGGTAAGAACATTTGCAAAAAAACAAGTCAGTAGAAACAACAGTTCTCATGGGAAAGCATCAGTAAAGCTTCAATCCTTTAGAGTGAATGCAGAAATTAGCACATTTAAATGAAAAGCTATACAATTAATATGAAAGTGCATTTAATTACATACACATTATAGATTCTTTAGTGCATTGAATTCAATCAATGAATGATGCAAAGCATTAACAAACCATCAATACATTTGAGGCGTAACTATATTACAAAGTACTTCAATGTAACATATATGCATGCATTAAAATTTAAATTTAATTTGTTGTATTAGAAAGCTGTATACTCGTAGATTACCTTATCCGACTTTCAGCTTTACATGTGCCATTAAGCCAGTATTACACCATGTTAGAAATGGGGGTCTCTTGTTGGCAAAAGTATGTACCTTTGTCCAAGTAGGGAACCTTGCTACACAGTAACGCAGTGAAAACATCATAAATGGACACAACACCAGTTAAGAAGAATAAAGTATCTTTATCTTAACCAAACAAGACCAAAATGACAAAAATCCAACATATATTTATCAAAATATCACTTTAGAATAATGATTGCAAAAATAGAACTTGTAGAAACGAAACCGCTCCACCTGGGGCTATTACGACATCGTGACAGGCATAAATCCAAAGTACGGCACGTATTGCAAGGTGTGCGGCTTTGGCCACGGAGTCACACGGACCCCTAAACAACAGTACCTTGGAAACGAAGTCTATAGACGATGCACGGCGTTTTGGAGGTGAGGCATCCGTGCCGAGGCCGGTTCTGTAGTTGCTGGCGCGGGGGGGCAAGGCATTGTGTCCGTGAAGAGGCGATGAGCCCAGGACAGGGGGGGTCGGCAGTGAGTAGTCTGTTCCGGTAAGGCGATGCGAAGTCGAAGAGTTCGTGAAGTCACCCTCATCAGTTAGCGGTTCAGCAATACCGAGGCGGTGACGGCATAGGTG
This sequence comes from Triturus cristatus, assembly GCF_964204655.1. Taxonomy (NCBI): domain Eukaryota; kingdom Metazoa; phylum Chordata; class Amphibia; order Caudata; family Salamandridae; genus Triturus; species Triturus cristatus. The sequence goes on from NC_140591.1 coordinate 805,627,956, forward strand.
CGAGCGCTGGCGTTGGGAAGGCTGATAACTGCAGGCATCAACGGGCGTCGGAGCTGAGGTGCACTTCACGAGTGTTGCCCCATTCCTCGGCGCAGGTCGCAATTCTCAGGGTCCAGTGACTGGAATTGGCGCCCTTTTGAACGCAGGAGTCCATACAGGAGTCCAAGTGCTGGTCAGTGGGTTGCAGGTGAAGTCTTTGTGCCCTGAGACTTCAGAACAGGAGGCCAGCACACGCAGGCCCTTGGAGATTCTTCTTCAAGCAGGTTCACAGCAAAGTTCCAGTCTTTCACCTCTCTTTGGCAAAAGCAGCAACTGGAGGCCAAACCATCAAAGCACATACAGTAAAGGGGTATTACTCCTTCATACCACTCTTCTCCTTGGCAGAGTGTCCTCTTGAGTCCAGAAGTGATTTAATTCTCTGAGATTTAAGCTCCAATACTGATACCTATTTACTCTTTGTGGCAAAGGTCTTTGAGCCCAGTCCAAACCAGTCCTGTCTTCTCTGGTGGAGACAGCATTGTGCAGAGGAGACACTGCCTATTCAGGTACAAGTGAAAACTCATCCCACTGCTCTAAATGCAACCAAGGTCTTTTCAACTCAGCTATGAGTTCCCAAGGAAAGGCAGGACACATCTCAGCCCCCCTTGTGGCTGTCTGCAGTGAATGTACATCCCCAGCCCCTGTCACTCCAACACTAGACTGTCAATACACACAATAACAGAGGCACATAGAATGGTTAAATAAGAAAATACCTAGTTTCTAAAAGTGGCATTTTTATACACACAATTTAAAAACTATCTCCCTAAAATATGTGATCATTCTATCTTGCTGGGGGTTGAACCGCTGGCCGGGCTTTGCTCCGCCGCTCTGCTTGGCCGGGTTTGACTCAGCCGAGCTTCCACCTGTGATCCCTGGCTCACCTGCACCTGCTTCCTGCTTGGGGCTGAACTCCGGGCCGGGCTTTGCTCCGCTGCTTTCCTTGGCCGGGCTTGGCTCCGCCACACTGGGACTACATCCCCCATCAACCCTGACTGTGGCGAGGACGCCGCAGACGCCATCCGTAAGCGCCAGGAGGCGCATAAAGGAGTGTTTGGGGCCGAGTTCCTTGTGATCATTCTATCTTGCTGGGGGTTGAACCGCTGGCCGGGCTCTGCGCTGCCGCTCTGCTTGGCCGGGTTTAACTCCGCCGAGCCTCCACCTGTGAGCCCTGGCTCACCTGCAGCTGCTTCCTTCTTGGGGCTGAACTCCGGGCCGGGCTTTGCTCCGCCGCTTTCCTTGGCCGGGCTTGGCTCCGCCACACTGGGACTACATCTCCCATCAACCCTGACTGCGGCGAGGACGCCGCAAACGCCATCCGTAAGCGCCAGGAGGCGCATAAAGGAGTGTTTGGGGCCGAGTTCCTTGTGATCATTCTAACTTGCTGGGGGTTGAACCGCTGGCCAGGCTCTGCTCCGCTTCTCTGCTTGGCCGGGTTTGACTCCGCCGAGCCTCCACCTGTGATCCCTGGCTCACCTGCAGCTGCTTCCTGCTTGGGGCTGAACCCCGGGCCGGGCTTGGTTCCGCCACACTGGGACTACATCCCCCATCAACCCTGACTGCGGCGAGGACGCCGCAAACTCCATCCGTAAGCGCCAGGAGGCGCATAAAGGTCTGTTTGGATCCTCGTCCTGTGGGACGCGCCGGGAGAAGCCCGGGACAAGGGCGGGTCCGTCTGTGGCCGTCAGGGGCTGCAGGAGCTGGGCTGGGCCACCCCTCTTGAAAATGATGGTAGAGACTAAACGAGCTATGGACCCCCGACATTCGTGGTAATTTTAATAATATTTTGTAACCAGTGAATTTGTGCCCTGATACTTGTTTATTATTATTAGAAGTGCCTCTGTGGGGCTATATTTTGTTAATATTGTTTAATATTGTCTATTCTCCTTATCTCAATCGATTAGTTTAATCTGCGTATGAGAGTGTATTATCTTTTGTAGATACCTTTGTTTAACCCTTTACAATGAGCAGCAAGGGCAAAAATAGTAAGCCCTCTGCTGCCCGCCCTATGACTAGACAATTAGCAGCAACGACCCAATCGCTCCCGACCCTTACAGCCATTGACAAAATGCTACAGAAAACAATAGGGGTAGTGGCAACAGCCATAGAAAATACTGAAAGGCGTCTTTCAATTACCCCCGCTATGCCCCTTTTTAGGTCTCGCCTGACCCAGAGCATGCGCTGGTCTGGCGAGACTTATTGAGAGGGCTCCAAAAAGTGCTACCAGGTCAGCCTAGAGCTACAGTGCATGTGCGAGGGCACGCGCGCCGCGCTTTACCGCGATATCTTTCACTTTCGCGGCCGCTTTGATGTGTGATCACGATCACTTTCACTTTCGCGGCCGCACGGCCGCTTTGCATAGCCAATAGGTCTCGCTTTTGGGACCTTATAAGTATTTAGTTATGCAACTGTTGCATGGCTAAACACTTATAAGGTCCCAAAGGCGAGACCTATTGGCTATGCCAATGCTTGTTACTTCTGTGGGCGATAGCTCTGTAGCCACAGCTAACCCCGCTGAATTTACTTCTTTTCACATGCCCTCTTTTTCTGATCTACCTTGTGCTCAGATTGAGCCTGATGAAAATCCTTCAATAGAGGTTGTTCCATCTTCTTCTCCGCCGGTATGTACAAAGCCCTTTAAACCCCATGCTAGAACTAAAAATGTAAAACGGGTTAAAAAATCGGCTAAGTGAACAGCATCAACACCTGTTTATGTGCCGTCCGTCCCAGGCCCTCCACCTTCTACTATAGGTCCGCCTGTTTGGGCTACCCATCTGATAATTGATCTTCAGTCACATTTAGAACATCTTATTACCACTCACTTTAAATCTTTGACTTCCAGGATTGATAGTCTAGCCTCATTGATAAACAATAAAGGCCCAGGGAGATCTCAGTCTAGCCCTTCGTCGGGGAATCCTGTTATTATAGGGGCTGAAGGAGCAACCAAGTCTACTATCAAAGGTCCAACTCAAGGTGCAAGTATTTGCTCTGACATCTGTACGCATGCCTCGGCCTCTCAAAGTATGCCGAACCCCTTGGTAGTTCCGACTGGTTGTGGTCAAACTACTGGCTCCAAACTGTCTTCAGCTGTTTCGGGTGTGAATCAGTCTGGTTCATCTACTATACCAAAAATCCCCAGTACTCGGAGCCTAGAATCGGGTAGGCCTCTACACAATCTTCCCCGGAAATCCGATGTAAACGGTTCACCCACATCTCCTCCCCGCCCCCAGTTACCCCCAGAAGCGTCACCGTATGTGGTGGTGCTTACGGGTGTACCTCCACTAGTTAGTGACCGAGGGGAAACCTTCCAGGAGTTAAAGAATAAAACCAACTTTTGGTTAAACAGACATAGACCTTTAAGGGGTGCCGGCCTGGGGGAGATCCTATTTGCGCGTAGAGTCAGTTGGTTGGGGACTAGACCCAAAGATATTTGTGGCGACTGTGTAATTATCAACTTTAGGGATCCTAGAGTAGCTGGACACATACTAGCATATGGAGGGCCTTCTAAGAGGGGCACTATCAACACTTGCCACCTGGGGTATTTTTATTCTCGACCTCTTATACCGGAAATGTTACAATCATCTCCCACCCCCCAGTATGATGCCAATGAACCAGACTACAACATCTCAGTGGGCAATAGATACAGTGCACTGAGCAATATAGATTGACCACTATCACCATGGCGTCCAGCCGGAACGGTTTTGCTGTGGTCTTGGAGTCACGCTGTGGAGGGTTCGAGTACAGAGGTGTGGTTCCCTGAGCAGGTCACTAGCACCAAGGTGGGTAGGGGAACTATACCCCCATCTTCCAAAAACTTTGGCCCTACAGGTGGTAAACAGGAGCTGGACACTCGTATACATATAGCATCTCCCCCTCTTAGCGCGTCCCAACCCCTCGAGGGTTCTCCTGCCCACGTGGTGTCACGTAGACCACTAATCGGGTCTTGGAACATAGCAGGGCCAGGGCCTAAGCTGCACAATCCGGAATGGGGTGAGCTGATGGATCGCTACGACTTATGTCTGTTCCAAGAGACTTGGTTATTATCTGACCCAGTGAGTGTAGGATATGCATCCTTCTATTCTCCAGCAGTGCAGGGACCCAGGGGAAGACCCTCGGGGGGGTTATGTACATGGGTGGTCTCCCACTTAGGCTGCTCAGTTAAGAAAATAGACTCTCATTGCCCGGACATCCTATGTATTATACTTAACTTCCAGGATGGCTTATCATTGGCAGTGATTAACGTTTATCTACGCTCCCAACCGCTTCAGTTGGGTCTATCAATCTTGGACGCCTTAGAGGTTGTCCTTCATTCTTTCCCCTCGTCATATCATAAAATCATTGGCGCCGATCTCAATTGTCACTTTGAACCGCTTATGGGGATCCCTTCGGTAACCTCAGACGAGGATGAAAATTGGCTGATCCCGGAATGCACTATGTATCCTGAAAAGCGCTTACTGCCTTTGGCCCTTGCAATAAACAAGTTGGTTGTTTCACATTCTTTAAGGGCTTGTAATGGCAGACTTCCCCCAGATGTTCCGGGTTTATGCACCTTTAACAGACAAGGGAAAACTACGACCATAGATTACATCCTGGTAAACGTAGATTTCTGGGCCAGGTTGAGAGCCTTTCACGTCTTTCAAAGGGATGACAGTGACCACAATTTATTATCACTAGAATTATCTACTACTCTTGGCCATCGTAAAGAAATTAGGGGTGCTGAGATTAATTGTAACTCGAACTTGGTTAGAGCCGCAGGTGGTAGACGTATCAGGTGGGCGAAGATCGCACTAGCACCCAACAAGTTAGCGGAGTTATATTCTTATGTTGTACAGTCCCTAACAGAGGTTCTTCACCTCTTGAGTTCTAATGGTGACCTCCCCCCTTCCCCATCTACAGGGATTGCTGTGCATCCACAAGAAACTCCTCGGCTCCCTGATCGGTTATTTTTACACTACCAATATGAAAAGGCAAAGGGTGAATAAGCGTGACCACTGGTTTAATGAAAACTGTAGGCTGGCTAAAAACATCTTGCTCAAGGAGGTAAAATCGAGGTCCCAGTCAGGTATTAGAATCGCCAGGGAAACCTACAAAACCTTGATAAAGGAGTCTAGGCGAGAGTGGGAGGCCTCAAGGTGGGAAAGTATCAAAGCAGCTCTGGAAGCTCGTGACTTTAGGTCCTTTTGGAACCTTGTCCAAGTGGGGTCGGCTGAAGGGATGTCGGCCATTACACCAAACCTTAGTGAAGAGGTCTGGCTGGACCATTTTAAACCTCTTTATTCTCTTAGTAACCCTGCATCTCGAGTAGATCCAGTGATTCCAACAAGCATATGTGCACCAGTACACTTGGAGGCCCTGTGCCTTGCCTGTCCACCCTGCTCTCTCCTTGAAGTCCAGGCGGCCCTTAAACGTTTGTCTCTAGGGAAAGCCCCAGGCCTTGATAGGATCCCGGTTGATCTATATCTTAGTGAACAAAAGGTCTGGGCTCCCAATATTTGGGTTTATTTTAACGCCATTCTTCAGGGCTTGGAGATCCCTTCCACTTGGCTGGGAGCTGAAATTATTCCAATCCACAAAAAAGCTTCCCCTCTCGACCCGGCCAACTACCGCCCCATTAGTTTGATTGACGTCCTCCAGAAATTATTTGCCTGCCTTCTTTTGTCTAGGCTGCAGACCTGGATGGACGAACACCACATCCTAACCTCCCTTCAAGCGGGCTTCCATGCAAAAGAATCCACCATAGACCAACTATTTAGATTACAGTTGGTCTACTGGAAGACGGTCACTATTGGGGCAGGTAGTTTGTATTTGATTTTTGTGGACCTTCGGTCCGCATTTGACCTGGTCGAAAGGGATAAACTCTGGGTAATCCTGTTGGAGATGGGCGTTCCGGCCTATCTGTGCCATCTATTTAAACGCATGCACCGAGGTACATATGCAAGGGTGAGATTTGGGAGGTGTGGGGAACTGTCAGCTCCATTCCCGGTGGAAAAGGGAGTAAGGCAGGGGTGCGTTCTGGCCCCCATGCTCTTCTCGCTCTTCCTAAATGGGTTGATAGACTATCTATATGGAGCAAGAGATCTGGATTCTCCAAGTTTAGCGGGGCGGAAGATACCTGCCCTAATGTTCACTGATGATACCCTTTTACTGTTAAAATCAATTACAGGTATCCAGCGCACAGTAGAGGCTTTTTGCTCCTTTTGTAGACTGAGGAACTTGGAGATTAATCTCTCTAAAACTAAGTTCATGGCCTATAACCCCAATTTAGCCAATTGTCCCCTCCCCCACCTGGATGGAACTGCTCTGGACCGAGTAACCACCTTCGATTACCTGGGGATTACATTAAATGATCGGATGGATTGTGGATCCCATATGGTTAAGGCTAACTTGAAGCTGGCACAATCAACTGGTGGTATCTTAAAGGTTTTTAATGACACCTCTTCTAAACTGTTGAGTCCGCCTAAGGAAATCTATAAAACCCAGGCGAGAGGGGGAGCACTTTACGGTGCAGAGTTATGGGGTCACGTTAGTGTTGCCCCCCTATCTCGCACTGAGAATAGTTTTATCAGGCGTTTACTGAGACTCCCTATGAGTACGCCCCTGACACCCCTTCGGTTGGACTTGGGCTTGGCTCCTATTCAGGAGTTGGATTCAAATCGCCCCCTCCTGTACTGGAGACGTTTATGGACGACCCCCGAGCTCTCCAGCTACAGGGAGGATCTAGGGGATCTTATGTCCAGGGGGGAGCAAGGGGAAAATTCAATGGCTAAATCACATTAAGCAACTTTGTCATGTTCTAGGTAGGGGGGATACCATCCCCAGCGCCTGGACCCTCGGCTGGCTTGCAGGATGGGGTGGCTCCCGCACCCCGGTGCCTGCCGGACGGAGCTCTAGCCCCGGGCCCGGCCCGGCTTCCGAACCCTAGCCAGGCCGGGGAGAGGCTCCCCGGGCCCCGGTATACCCCGTCCCCAGCACCCGGACCCTTGGGTTGCTTGCAGGTCGGGGGGCACCCACACCCCGGGCCCGCCAGATGGAGCTCAAGCCCCGGACCCAGTCCCAGCTTCCGAAAGCTAGCCAGGCCAGGGCTAGTCACCCTTGGCCCCCCGTCCCCAGCGCCCAGACCCTCGGCTGGCTTGCAGGACGGGAGGCTCCCGCACCCCGGGGCCCACCGGACGGAGCTCAAGCCCCGAGCCCGGTCCTAGTTGCTGAACCCTAGCCAGGCCGGGGAGAACCTCCCCGGGCTCCGATGGAACCCCTGTCCCCAGCGCCAGGACCCTCGGCTGGCTTGCAGGATGAGGGGCCCCCGCACCCCAGGGCCCACCGGATGGAGCTCAAGCCCCGGGCCCGGTCCCAGCTTTCGAACCCTAGCCAGGCCGGGGAGAGCCTCCCCAGGCCCTGATGGGACCCCCTTGTCCCCATTGTCTGGATCCTCGGCTGGCTTGCAGGACGGGGGGCTCCCGCACCCCAGGGCCCGCCGGACGGAGCTCAAGCCCGGACCCGGTTCCAGCTTCCAAACCCTACCCAGGCCAGGGATAGCCTCCCCGGGCCCTCCGACCCCAGCGCCCCGACCCTCAGCTGGCTTGCAGGACGGGGGGCGGCTGCACCCCAGGGCTTGCCGGACGGAGCTCAAGCCCGGGCCCGGTCCCAGCTTCCAAACCTTAGCCAGGCCGGGGAGAGCCTCCCCGAGCCCCGATGGACCTCCCCGTCCCCAGCGCCCGGACCCTTGGTTGGCTTGCAGGACAGGGAGGCTCCCGCACTCCGGGCCTGCCAGACGGAGCTCAAGCCCTGGGCCTGGTCCCAGCTTCTGAACCCTAGCCAGGCAGGGGAGAGCCTTACCGGGCCCCAATGGAACCCCCGTCGCCCGTGCCAGGACCCTCGGCTGGCCTGCAGGACGAGGGGCTCCTGCATCCCATGGCCTGCCGGACGGAGCTCAAACCCCGGGCCCGGTCCCTGCTTCCAAACCCAGCCCCGATGGACCCAGGTCCCCAGCACCCAGACCCTCGGCCCGCGTAATACACTCCGAGGTATATGGGTCCACACTCCCAAAGACTTCTTGCCCTTTGGACATTTGGGAACCACTCTGTCTATATCTACTGGCTATGCAATCCTTGCCTTGATTGGATGTAAACTATTATAATGTAAACTAGTAAAAACTATCTCTGGTATGTTATTATATTAAGTTAAATGTTACTCTTATACTTTTGTGCATAACCACTTGATTACGTTTGTCAGTGCAAGTTGTAGTACTGTAATGAGAGTATATGATATTGTAACTATACTTGACGAATCAGCGACTCATCACCTGCATGTACACCAAAGTAAAATAAAGGTTAAAAAAAAGAAGGAAATGTAACAATGTTTGGTCGATAACCCAGCTGGACAATTTTCCCCCAGAGTTTTGTTCAATTCACTCTGTTCAAGGCTGAGGAATAGTCGAAAAAACATATGTAAAACCTAAGCTCCCTTTTTAATATTTTATCAAGTAACCTTAGGCTCACAATGTTATCTATTATAAACCAATTTGATCTAAATCCGGACTTCTGTAATGGCAGACAATTCGCTTCCATCGTCCATTTGTATAGAGCATTCAGTAAGTACTTTGCAAAGAGTTTACCCTAGAGTCTAACAAAGTTATGAGTCGATAGAACTTTGGATTCACTTTGTCCCCTTTTCTTGTAGATTGGTTGAATTATCGCTCCTAACCAAGGTAGAAGTATTCGTCCAGTTTCAAGAATTACTGAGAATAAGATATGCAAAAGAGAACTCATAAAGTCAAGGTCTGACTTTAATACATCAATCAGAATTCTTTTGGGGCCTGCTACCTTTGAAGAGCAAGAGTTTTTAATGACTAATTTAATTTCACCTTGTGTGATTTGAAATGAGGTGTTAACATATTCAATAAGGACAATGGTGGAGAACTTATTTTTTCATAAAGATCGATAATATATGTGTGCCATGATTAAAATTTTATAGGATGGTCAGTTACGCTCATAAAGGACGCTGTACCATGGCCAATTAGTTACCAAAATAATGTTTTGTTATTTTCCTTGACTCCAGTATACAGTTCCATCCAAGCTATTCCCTGTGCATCCTGTCGTATTACTTTTACTTATGTTCTGTATCTCTGTTTTTCAATTTTGATTAAAAGGTCCTGAGACAGTGAGATTGTGGGGTTTTTAGGAGCGATCTAAATGACCTCCAATATTCGCTTTTGCTGATCTAATCAGCCTTTCTGTACAATTGAAAATGGAAGAGACCATTTTAGTATTTATTTTGTGGAAAGAAAATTTAAAAATTCCGCCTTACAATTTTTACCCGTTCACTAAAAATGTTGATTAATTGTCCACCCTCGAGAGCTGGAGTTTTAAATCTTACGGTAAAGTCTTGGCAACCTAGCTGAGCTATTTTAAGTTGGTAATTTCCCTTACATTTTATAGATCTCGGATGTACTGCAGAGACTTGATTAGAATGGTGGTGGTGTTCAGACTTGAAACAATTATGATTAAGACGTAGTGATATCTGCTTGAATGACGATCACTTTCTTTTCTTGGGACAATTTGGAAATCTTTACAGAATGCAAGCAGTGTAGTGCAACAAGGTATAATCGGTTACACGTTTTGTTTTGTTGTCTATAAATGTTGGTCTTGCCTGATGGCCAGCTGGTAATCTTCCGTTCAGTGTGTAAAATCCCAGGTCACTAAGTAGCCTAAGCAAATAACTGTTCTTTAGTTGTTTGTTGGCTATCCAAGGTGCACAGACGGGTGACAAAATGTTGAAAAACGGATCTCGAAGATTGTCTCGGGCAAGATTCTTCGCATTTCCTGATTACAGGTTGTCATTGAAGTCTCTTGTAAGAACCACTGTGGGATTCAGAAAGAAATCCAAAATGTCTTAAAGGTCTTCTTACCATGTTCGGAGCTTTGATTTATTTAGTACCAATAATGAGGGAAAATAGATATTTATCTATAATACTTGTTTTTGATTTTTGTCTCCTAGGAGTGTTGGTAGCAAGTAAGTTGAGTTTGAGTGTATAATAGAGGTTTTACAGACATGATGTTGTGTATCATTGTCATTAGGCCGCTACTCTGGAAGCCCATGGTGTTCTTTTTGGCTAAGATTTGATACAAATGAAAGTTTTCCAGCAGGAATGATTGAAGATTCCATGTTTTCTTGCAAACAAATGATTTGAACATTTTCTACAGGGCTCGACAAATCCACTCGACCGCTCGTATTTGCGAGGTAAATTTAATGAGGTCGAGCTATTTTTAGGTCCTACTCGCCCTTTCTGGATAGTAGGAAAACATACTAACTTTTGTCCTCTGTCTTTGAAAAGGAAGCAAATGTGACAAGATAACGAGATTTAAAGGCCTTTTTATTGCTCACAAAGCAAATGAACAATAAAGATGTCTTTAAATCTTTTTATCTTGTCACTTTTGCTCCGCTTTTAGAGACGGAGGTCAAGTAGGTTACTGTTAGGTCGAGGACATTTTGCAAAGTACTAGACCTGCAGGACTAGTACAATTTTTCAGATTTTTCGAGCCCTGTTCTAGGAAGGTCAATAAAGTATTTGCAGAAGTTTTCAATTGCCGTGCTATACTTGTAATTTTCCATGAACATAGTGTCAGTTCTTTATATATGTCTTTGTCAACCTTATACTAGGTATGGAGCGAGTCTGAAGGAAGTAAATGTAGGGTGTTTCTCAAACAATTTCATTAGAGTAAGCCTAAAGCACTTTATGTGTAAGATTTTGAATTGAACTAGCTTGACACCTCCTCTAATATGTTTCGGATACTTGAGGATGTCTATCCTATCTTCATCTTCTAGGACCCCCACATTTCTTTCCGATTTCCCCTTTAGCTTATCAAGTATGTCAGGAGAATTATTCATTAATGTACTATATGTCATTAACAAGGCTTTCTAGGACATCTCTTTTGATAACAATTCGTTTTTCAAAGGTGTATATTCAGAAAGGCTCAAAAAGTAGGAACTACTTATTCCCCCATAGGCTGTTGGATCTGCAAATAATTTTTAAAAACTTAGGGCCAAATGTGCTAACAATTGATTTGAAAGAAAAATGTGGTTGCAGATTGCGCACATACTTTTTGAACGTTGCAAATCACCGAACGTAATGTTAGGTTGGTTCACACAATCACATTATGGGGTGAGTAGCAATTCAACCTATCTCGTTACTATTCAGGGTGTAGAAATTGTGACTCACTCCAATGGGAGGCTATCACAGGAATGATACCTGCTCAGATCAGTAGGCCACAGTGCCTGCAGTGGCATTTAAATAAAGTAATTTTCTTTTTAAATGCAGTCTGTTTTCCTTAAATGGAATGGGGCAACATTAAAAAAATAAGCATTTACAATGTAATAGGTCTCGCAGTGACATTATTTAGAGCTATTGACATTGTAAATGACATTTTTTTTTGGTTTTGTTTTTCTTTTGTAAAACATAAATAAAATGCATTGAGATTTAAAATGGCAATAGCTAAAATGTTTGTAAATGCGAAACCTATTGCATTGCATTTACACTAGTGTGGAGAGAAGGATCATGCAGGGTTTGGAAGAGAAGGGAGACTCCAAAGGGGACATGATCCTGGCAGTGTCTGCCATGATCACCACAGCGGTCACCATTGTGCTGTCTTTGCTGCAACTCATACTGGGCAGGTCGTGGAGGTAAGGAGAGGCTGCCCCCCTTATCATTTCACAAAGCAACCCTGCAATACAATCGGGTCATCTTAATGCACAGATTATGTGGTTATGCATCCTAGACTTGTGCAGCCCCAGAAGCACCCTGAATCTTGACCCTCCCCAACCTGGGTACCACCCAAGCTAGCACCCCCCACCACACACACACCTTCCTACGGCCCGATCGCTACCACTTCTCAGGCATATTCTCCCTGGACAGCCTTTCAGAAACATGCGTCTGAAGCCAGCCAGCAGCCCCACCCTCCTCAACACCCAGAGCACGTACCCTTCCCACTAGATTATTTATTTACGCAGTTTTGTATAGTGCCGACTTTACCCGAAGGTGTTAGAGTGCTTACAACATTAGCAGCGCCTTACAAACGAATATCAAGTTACACTAGCACTATAGGCGACCCAACCCCACCATGCCTACCACATGAGACATGATTCCAGCAGGATGCATTTATTTACTACATCTCTCGACGCAAGCCCAAGTCATAACCTTGTAGCTAGGCATCTAAATGTTTACAGCGAGGTGTGTCTACAATAGTTGCTTGTTAACCAGTTCATGGATGCCAATGTTAACTGCTGTCCTACGTTTTGTCACCTGCAGACCGCCCCCTGTGTGAACTGTGCTTGCATTCAAATGCAAAAATTCAAATCCGCATCACTGAAACAAACCACTGCCAGGGATCGAAGTGTATCAACTTTTCGGCAAGAGACAGCACTTGCATCAGAATTAAAAGCAACTTTCTGAACTGCCGGTTTCATGTGGACTTCCAGTGGGCTCTGACTTCAGTAACCCCCGGGCCAGACGAGTCCACTGTGCGCCACCATTATGGAAAGAAAAGAGGCAAGACGTACAGACACGGAGGCGGCAGCGTACCTCGCCACAAGGAGCCGGTGTAGAGAAAGTAACGGTTACCCTTGGTGTGCAGGGACAGTAGCATCAGCAGGGACACATGGAGCTGCCAGCTGGGCTCCTCCAGCCAGCCCATCGTGTCGGCGGCATGGTGCAGCACTGCTCGCGTCCCCGGGCTCGCCTGCTGCTGCTCCCGGGTCCTTTCCTCTCACTTCATGCGGCGGCGGTGCCTCTGTAGAAGTGGACCTCAGCTAGGCCTACCAGTGCAAGGGGTTCGCCATTCTATGCACAGAGTCCTCAGACCAATAGGAAGAAGTTGGCACAGAAACTGGAATAGAAAATACAAAGTTTAATAAACCTCATGAGGTGGAACTACATTCACACAGCACCCTTCGGTATTGAGTGAAGTAGCACACTGAACAGAAAGAGCATGGTCCATTTATACCCACACAGGGGCTGAAAAAAGGCGGTACAAGTACACATGAGAAGAGTTATGCACATAGATGGTCATACAGAAACTGCACAGTCGACAAGTAGGAGGAGTTAACAGTTTGCCAATGCTAGTAAACACATCCTGACAGTTACATACTACTAACAGCTGTAAACTCAACTGGGCATGTGCGAAGGTAGAAGATACTAAATATAGTTTGTTTCTAGGCAGATTACAAGAGCAATTAACACTAAAGGAGGACAAAGCACATGGTGAGCACATGGCAAACAAAATGGCTGCCAGAAATACAAAATGGATTCCAGAAAATGGACAAGATAGCCTCTAAATACCAGATGGATTCCGCTAATGCTAATCCAATCGCAGCCAATTTACAACAGACGACCCTTTTAGCATTAGCTGAAGACATCTGTTTCTCTGGGGTAATCTAAATATGCATCCCGTAGATCTATTAGCATTATTTCGGCCACTTCTTTATTCAACATTTGTTGGGCGTTTGTCTCTGCAATATTCCTTTTGACAGGTATACAGACAGAAATGCAAATGGAGCAAAGCATTGGACCACGTTGGATACATACACAGCATGTAAAAAGTATCGTAATAATTATACACAGGATAGTTAGTAACTTCAAGCCCCAAGCAGAAACGAGAGTCCAAAACCATCCAGCCAAAGTTCAAGTACCAGTCTCTGGATGAATTTCTGCAGCATTCTTATGCAGCTTTGATATTGCGTCATATACTGAAGGTGAGTGATCCGGTATGAATACGCAACAGCTGCTACCGATGATGCGACATACACCACCTCGATCAGCCAGAACCACATCTAGGACCATTCGGTTCTGGAGAGCTACAATCCTTGCAATTTGCAGCTCCTCCGTAATGTTCCCAAGTGCCATAGCTGTCTGATTGGTAACAGCTTCCACAACTCTAGTTAATCGTCTTACTTTCCTACTGTTTAATGCAGCACCCACAAAGGAGAACAAACCTAAATTAAAATCGACATATTGTTGCACAGTGGTATCAGTTTGGTCTACTTCGTCAGTACTTATTGTCCTCTTGTATCTATTTCTAGAGATATCGTTAAATAATTTAAGGTCCCGGTGATATGATGCAGGTGCCAGAAACACAGGGGGCAATAGAAAGGACACATAGCACACGCCTGACCACCCAGCAGGTAGTTGATAATATCCGTGGCTACCACAGATAAAATAAGTATTGTGTGAGGCTATGAAAGTGCTATTGTTTATACCTTCAATAGACGGAATTACAGTACATTCGCTTTCCCCACTGGAATTCTTCCAATACTGCTTACACATAAATCTGCTTTAGCTCTGGTAACAGAAATCACAAATTGTTTATTACTGGTAAAAGTTCTCATATTTGTGAAGATATATGGCGTTGAAATATTGTCCGGTTGATACTCTTCCCATTCCCTTTGGTCCCTTTGGCTTGAGGATAACCATCTTTATCTTGGTAGCATACTTTATTAAGGCGAAAAAGAAGCCCGCCTACTGTGCGTCTTCCAGATGCAATCAATAGCGCATACCACGCTTGACAAGAACCATTATGAGAAAAGGGAAGAGGAATAAAAGGTGTTCCTCCTTTCTTTTGATGTGCAGGTATCATCCCACACACCCAACAGTTGGTAGTATTTGTGGCATTATGAGTATGATGCAACATCTGGATAAAGGTATTATTTAAGTAGGATTGTCGATGCTTCTGCTCATGGTAGGGTAGCGTAAAGTAGTGGTGTTCAACTGATACTGGAGTAGTGGCGATTAAAAGTTCTCGAGCAGGAGCCACTTTCTCAACGAACCAGGTTATTACTGCTACAGCCACCATAGCAACAACAAACCCTATAGCACAAATGATCTTTCTCTTAGCAACAGTTGATCTCATTGTGGACATGATCAGCTTATTGTTGAAAACAATCGTTAGAGCTCTTATCCCTGGGCAGCCGTTGATTTCTTCACCGAGGGTCAAGACGGGTGTCGCTACACTATACAAGACTGATCCTCCCCCCCTTGTCACATCGGCATTCCGTTTCACTAACCCAGGGAGGTTGCTCAACCAGTCTATTTCAGCAATGCAGGCTCTTTCCGTTGTCTCAGTTGGTATCGAGATACTCCAGGAATTGTGTGGTCCGGGAAGACTTCCTCAGGTTCGTCAGGTGATATGGCTTGGCCTTTCTCTGTATCCAGGATGTCTCGATGGTCGATTAAAGCAACAGGATCCACCAAGGTAGACGGCACTTTCTTGCAGTGGGTGGAGTGCACCCAGTTCCTTCTGTTCGTCACTCGGACCGCAGTTCTCATTGAAAGGAGCACCTGCTCCGGGCCGCGCCACCTCGGGTCCAAGCTGCTTGACCTCTGGAATGATCGGATCATCACCTGGTCTCCAGGTCGAAGTCCATGGCCTTCACCTGCAGACCTATCATGAAGAGCTTCTCGAACCTGTTGATGAATAGAAACCAAACTGTCAGTCAATTGTGATAGGTAGTCACTCATCAACACACATGGTACATCATGTATGGGGCGTGGTTTAGGAATTCCCCAAATGTTCATAGGCCTTCCAAACACCACCTCATACGGTGTAAGACCAGATCGCGAATGTGGCACTGATCTAATGGACAACAGTGCCAAAGATAATGCGTCTGGCCAATTCAAGGATGTGGAAGCCAGTATTTTCGCCAGTTTTAATTTAAGTGTGGCGTTATACCTTTCCACTAACCCTGCTGATTGTGGATGGAAAGCAGCGTGGAACTTCTGCTTTATCCCCTACCCCTTCAGGACATATTCGACAACTTGCCCAATAAAATGGGGTC
The DNA here is from genome assembly GCF_964204655.1 of Triturus cristatus. Taxonomy (NCBI): domain Eukaryota; kingdom Metazoa; phylum Chordata; class Amphibia; order Caudata; family Salamandridae; genus Triturus; species Triturus cristatus. Next base: position 805,643,814 of record NC_140591.1, read on the forward strand.
CGTTATCACTCCATAAAAGTTTACAAACACCAAATCTAGGGAAAAATTCCTTCAAAAGCACCTTTGCTGTAGTGAGAGCTGTATTGTCCTTCGTAGGGTATGCCTCTATCCATTTACTAAAGGCACATACCACTACCAAAACATACTTTAAGTTATTACAGCGCTCAAGCTGGATGTAATCCATTTGCAAAACTTCAAAAGGTGCGTTTGGCGTAGCAAACCCTCCTGTAGGAGTTCGTGTCCCTTTACCAGGATTATGCTGAAGACAAATCAGACAAGACTGCACTATCTTTTTAGCTGTGCCGGCAATTTCTGGATGCTCCCAAACTTGCGTGAGCAATTTCGTTATCGAGGAGCTCCAACATGTGCCGGCCCATGTGCCATATGAATCATAGGTTGTAAATAGGCTGTCGGCCATCTCCACTTGCTCATCTCTTTATTCCTCCAACAGCCCTCATCATCCAATGTTCCCTCCTTAGACCATTGCTCAATTTCTTCTGCAGAAGCAGATCTCTGCATATCTAGCACTTCCTGTCTGGTATCATGCCAATGTTCAGCCTGTGACTTCACTACGTACATAGACGTGGTGCTTCGCTGCATGGCAGTTTCACAGGCTGTTTGGTCTGCAAAAGCATTGCCTTGTCCTATCTTATCAATTACTTTCTTATGTGTGCTACATTTAACAATTGCTATTCTCTTCGGGTATGTTAAAGCAGTCAAGAGATTATGTACTAATTCTCCATGCATTATTTGCACCCCGTGGGATGTAAGAAAGCCCCTCTCCTTCCAGAGTAGCCCAAAATCATGAGCCACTCCGAACGCATAGCGGCTATCTGTATAAATGTTCACAGATAAGTCAATACTAAGTTCACACGCTCGTGTCAAAGCTATTAGCTCAGCTGCTTGAGCTGACTTCTGTGGAATACGAGCTGTCTCAACTACCGTCTGAAGTGTTGTAATTGCATATGCAGCTGACGTTGTACCATCTGGTAACTTCAAACAGGACCCATCAACCCATAGTTCCCCATCAATACTTGAAAGGGGCGTGTCTTGCAAATCAACACGACCCTTTGTCTGTTCCTCAGTAAGGAATATACAATCATGATACTCCTGTGACTGAGACTGAGTCACCGGGTATGGCAACAAAGTGGCTGGGTTTAGTATCGCACATCTCTTTAGTGTAATGTGAGGGGCCAACAATGTCCATTCGTATCCTGTCAGACGAGCACTAGTTAAATGCTGCGTCTTCGTCTGATTTAAAAGGGCATCAACCGCATGGGGTACTAACACCAACAGCTTATGTGACAAAACTATCCCTTCACTCTGACGTATTGACACAGCTGTTGCTGCAACTGAACGGAAGCATCCAGGTAACGCACAAGCAACAGGATCAAGTACTGCTGAAAAATATGCACAGGGACGCTGTTTGTCACCGTGTGTCTGCACTAAAACTGACAATGCGCATCCATCTTTCTCATGTACATATAGTGTAAAAAGCTTCGTATAATCTGGAGTACCTAACACTGGTGCTGAACAAAGGGCTTGTCGTAACTGTCGGAAAGCAGTCTCACATTCATCTGTCCATGGGAGGGGCATTGGAGTATCTTTAGTCAAAAGTACTAGCAAGGGTTTGTAAACAAAAGGAACGTACGGCTGACCACAGTTAAGCACACCAAATCCAAAATCAATACACAATTCTTTCTAAAGAGGTGCAGAAACACGTCCAGAGCATGCCGTACTTTTGCTCTACTGGAAAACCAGATATACAAACTCTTTTACAAAAAGACGGTGCACCAAGGGAAAAGTCTTTTCACTAGTTCCAATCTGTTGTTCTTTTATTTTCATTCAATTTTCAAAAAACAGACTCAGCCAACGCGTTTCGTTCTCTACGAACTTCGTCAGGGCTGTGAAAGAACATAGATAAAAACATACATATGTATAAAACACATAAAGCACACCATGAAACACAACAAACTACATTGCCAATACTACATAAAGAAGTGACATCATTACATGTTGCCATATAAAATAGTAGACACACCTCAACGGACATACAAAATCAATTTCAAATTTGACATATACATATATTACACACAAAATATAGGCAAAAGTATTACTTTTTTTTATATATATAAAAAAGAGACAACATACATATTAATCAAATACATATACATCACAAAAAGTTTAAAAACACTATAGAAAACACATATATATCCTGCCTAGTTTCACAGACAAAACTTAGTGCGTTCTGCCTACCTAAATACACTGTCCAATGTTATGTAAAGAGAACTCCTTTGGATTAATTTAAAAGTGGGAAAAGAAACCCTGAAACCTAATCTGCAAGTAAGTATGTTGATAGAGATAAAGATAGCGGTCCTTTTAATATTGAAAACACTAGCTAAAGTAACTACTGATCTATAAAAAGAGAGAAATAAAGAAAAGAATTTTATTTATTTAATTTAGATGCCAATTCTTACCATAGGTTGTTTCCAAGGAGCGGCCACCATAATTTCAAAAAACAGCCGTCTTCCAAATGGTATATGAATATATGTAACCTAATACGAATAATAGTTTTTCAAGGAAAAAGAAAAGATGAATTCCATTATGGCCTATTATGGGCATGAGCAATCGTAATCACCTCAAGTAACCATTTAGTTTATACAAAAAACGAAAAACACCATACCTCTGCAAATATAGAGGCTCTCGTGAATATGTCACCGGCTAATCCAAAAATTAATTAATCGAGACCTTTGGTCGGTTTCTATGTATCACAGGTAGAGGTAAAACGACCTTGTTGTCGTATATTTAGGCCCACAGTACAGGCTCCATCATTCTGGAGAAGTAACATAAAAAACGCAATGTGTCAAAGGAGTCCATTATTGGTCTGATTCCATTTTACAGGGGGTCAAGATCAATCACATTTCCGAAATATCAAGGTTCTAACTCGATGGTTTCTATTGCATATTGTTCATTCGAGTGTGCACTAATATATCACAGAATAGAGGCCGTAATTATAACCATTTAACATTGGACCGCTTTGAATACCGGAGGGTTCTACTCAGTTATATGCGATTTCGTAGAATAATAGCGTCAGACACGTTTTAAACAGGCGAACGATCAACAGCATTTTCCTGGCATGGACATATAGTTGTCCATAGCTGCCTCACATCATTTTATAAACGCATGAAACTATTAAGACGATACCAGCGATAATCCTAGCATTAATACACGAACAACGCCCGTGTCAACAAATTAGCAGAAACATTCCTTTTTGGTCGCATAATTAGCCCCAAAGATAACGGTAATATTAAGACCGAATCTAAATCGGCCAAACGGTAGAAACGTTCCTTTCGATTCGCAAAGGGGTGTTGCACCAATACACTACCCTCCACATACACCAAAAGAATCTCGTCTTACCTTTCAAATACCGGCGCTATCTCGTGTCACCGGTGAAACCCTACCCCATAGGTCAAACGTCTTAAATAGGCATAGCCCACATATCACGTGATAAGTTACGATGTTTGTAAGGTGACAATGCAGATCTTAGTGCTCATTTTACTTCTGCGGGCGCCATTTTGGAATGGTGTTCTAATACATAATATCCAATCTCATACGAATCAAGAAACATCTATATCTGTCACTTAGATAAATAAAAGAGATTAGATGTATATGCCCGTCCCGTAATGAGTTGCGACAGTAATATATTCACCAAAACGGTACTTTTGCTAAGTTTCCAGCACTCGGGCGCCATAATAACAACAAACAAAAAAACTATTCAAAAAAGCTTTTTTATATATATATATCAGTGTAATCCGTGCAGCGACCAAATTTAAGTATAAACGAAGTGTTTCGGAAAATACTGTTTGAAAACCATTTTGGTTATATGATGGTAATGTGTGAGCTCACGTAGCGACCTATGCGTGTCATTTAAAGAGAACTATATCGTTGCAATGCATACCGTGTCCGAATGACATAAAAGTATAACACTCATATGCATATTTTGTTAAAAATCCAATATATGTGTTAAGGTTCAATTTTCATTTACAAATCCCATATACTACATAATCAATAATCAATGCTAGCGACTGGTGCGATTTCGAGAATAGAAAGGAAACCTGAGAAGGTGGTATATAGGGTTTCCCACATATAGAGGTGCACGCCAAGAGAAAATATAAATAATAAAATCAATGTGAATGCTTGAACTTAAGTAATTGACAAATGGGCTTGAAAGAAGTATGGGCTGGATACGATCTATGTAACATGACGTCCCAGCATTCCCTAATATTTGTACAATCTCTACCTAAAAGGAAAGAGTAACACGCATCAAATCTTGATGTGTATATCATTAGGAGCCAATGTTAGCTCTAATGTGATCAGATTGATTGTTCGCCTGATTTGCACGCGATATCAGGAGACATTATTGCCCAACCCTCCATGGGCTCAATATATAACGATTTTTTGTTTATGTTTCAATCCAGTTTGAAACAATGGGAAACAACACTTAAGAGAGAAGGGTAAAAAGACGGAACGAACAAATTAAGATCAAGTGAGGCCCAAGTTATATAAAGAAGGCCCTTGGGGATATATAGGTAAACGGGCATTTCTTCAAGATTTTCTCGAAACGTCCTATAATCAGAAAAGGTGAGTTCATATAACCAGTGGAACTTTTAATATAATGGCCACTAATGGCTATCTGCAACTAGTCCCGTATTGAGATGAGACAAAGATGGGAAGAGCAGGCACAAAAAAGTGGAGTATATCGGTCCAATTGTCCAACAGGTATACAGAGGATCATATTTACCAAAATGTGTGAGACAATATAAGAATAGATGGAGAAACCATGTGATCTATTAAGGGGACCTCGTATGTTAAGTATCATAGCCCACAGTTGTCCCCACCTATAGAAAATAGTGCATTTCCCCATCCGTGTTATGCCCCAGACTAGTCGCTCTCAGACGACAAATCCATTTGGATTCTTTCTGTCTCAGCAACAGATCCCTGTTGCCGCCTCTCTTTGGTTTCGGAACATGTTCAATGGCGTGAAACCAGAATTCCAGATCCTCAGGATGTTCACTGGCGTAATGATTAGTGATTGGGTATCTGGTGTCTTTGGTTTTTATTGCCCTCCTGTGTTCCTGAATCCTAAGTTTTAAAGTCCGGATAGTACTTCCGACGTAGATTACGCCACATCTACATCCCAAGACATATACCACATATGTCGTATTGCAGTTTATGAAATTTTCAATCCTGTACTCTCTCGAGCTGTTGTAACAGAAAGCGAATGTTTTGTTCCTGCCTAGGGGGCAGACATTGCACATTCCACAGGTGAAGAATCCCTTTGGTTTCTCCGGTAACCATGTTTGTGTTCTTTGATGAGAGGTTACATAACTAGGACAGAGTGATCTTTTCAGGGAGGTACCCTTTCTGTATGTAATAGATGGTCTGTTGTTAATCACATCTCTTAAGCCTGGGACCCCCACTAAGAGATGCCAATGCTTTCTGAAGATATTGAAAATGGTATTACTGTGGGAGGTGTACTGGGTTATGAACCTAACTTTAGTGTCAGTTACGTGCCTTTTCTGTTTGTCCTGTAGTGTCGTGTTCCGATCCATCTTACTGACCCTAAGTTCAGCTCTATCCAAAGTGGCCCGATCGTATCCCCTTTTTGCAAATCTGCTCTTAGTGTCTCCAATATGTGCATGGAACGTGTCTTCCTCACTACAATTCCGTCTGACCCTCACCATTTCGCCAAAGGGAATATTCTTCTTTACAGAGTGGGGGTGTGCACTTGTTGCGTGCAGCACAGCGTTACACGCAGTTTCCTTCCTGTATAGTGTACTGTGTATTTGCCCATGTTTGATGTAAAAAGTAATGTCAAGGAAGTTGATGTGTTCCTTATGATAAGTCATAGTGAATTTTACATTGTATGTGTTGGTATTCAAAAAGGATACATACTGGTTTAGTTGGTCAATCGACCCAGACCAAAGGCAAATCACGTCATCAATATACCTCCCCCAGTACACGATGTAATTAGTCCAGGGGGAGGCATTCCTGTTCCAGGCATGCTCCCTCTCAAACCAACCCATAAAGAGGCAGGCGTAAGAGGGAGCAAACCTGGAACCCATTGCAGTTCCATGTATCTGTTGGAACCATTCACCATCAAACAGGAAAAAATTATTGTCCAGAATGATGTTAATCATTGAGACAATCATCTCATTATAGTCATAAAAACTTGCGTCTTCTCTATCAAGGAAGGATTGAACTGCTTTGATACCATAAGTCTTGTTGATGCAGGTGTAGAGACTCTCCACATCTAGAGTTACAAATGTTAACTCTTCTGACCAGTCAAAGTCTTTGAATTTAATTAAGATGTCCTTGCTATCCCTTACATATGAAGGCAAGTTGGGGACGTATTTCTGGAGCTTGAGGTCAACGAATTCTGACATTTTTTCTGTGGGTGAGCCCACCCCAGAAATAATTGGTCTCCCAGGGGGAAATTTCCCCCCCTTATGTACCTTAGGTAACACATAGATACATGGGAAATTCGGACAATTCACCCACATGAATCTGCACTCATCTTCACTGAGAAGACCGGATTCCCGCCATTCTAGTAGTTTTGCATTGATATTCACTGTGCTGTTGGGGATAGGATTCTCATTGATCTTACGATAATGTGTCTCATTACTAAGTTGTCTTGATATCTCCTGCATATAATCTCCATGGTTCATTACAACGATGTTCCCGCCTTTATCGGCTTCCCTTATGACTATGTTCGTATCCTTGTTCAATCTTGTCAGGGCTAATCTCTCTGCCGCTGTTATGTTGTTAGTTGACCTGGGAGTGAATCTTTTGGGTGTTTCAATGTTATAAAGCTCCTCTGTGATTTTATTGTGAAAATCATCAATGTTGTGGTGGTAGGAATGCGAGGGTATGAACTTAGATTTTGGGCGTAGTCCACTGTCAATACTCGCACTATGATTGATGTCTAGGTCTTCAAGGACCGTAGTTATATTCACCTCATCATCTGGATTTAGGGAGAGGAGACAATGTATATTACGCACTTCTTGTATGGTATGTGTACCCCTACTTTGGACACCCCTTTCACCCCCTTGTTCATAAGATCTATTCGCAAAGAAATCCTTAAGTTTCAATGTCCTGGTGAATTTGAAGAGATCGACGTGCAGGTTTGCAAAATCCCCTCCTTGTGTTGGGCAAAAATTGAGACCTTTACTCAATAGACTTTTTTCATCATCATCCAAGATTTTATTTGAAAGATTTATGATTTTTAAATCAGTATTCACATTTTGACTGGTCATAAGGTCCCCTGTTGTTCCGAGCCCACCCGCAGCTACTTCTTCACTTTGGGCACTGCACCTGATTTGTTTGTCAAGCCTCCCCTTTTGGTTGCTCCTTGATCGCCTACCTCCCCGCCTCTTTTTGTTTGGTCTTTTTTCTGTTGGAGGCGGTTGCTTATCCTTAGGCTGGCTAGTTCTTTTTGGAAGGACGAGGCCCCCTCTTCTAAAGGGACATCTGGCAGTACATGGCTTGATGTGGAACTACCTAAAGAGGAAAGGGATAGGTTGCTATTAGAGCCTGTTTCCTCACTTACATCTCTATCTTCCCTTGTCCTTTTCTTGGTCACATCCTCGGTTCCCTGCAACCCATCATATTTCTTGGCAAAGGTGTATATTCTGCCATTTTGGTAGTCCCTATCATCCCTTCTTATTTTACTTAGTTTTTTGTTCTTCAAGTACAGTTGGTGATCATCCATTACCTGCTTAAGTATTGTATAATTTTTCTCAATCAAATCCTTCTCAGTTATACTGCTAATTTCCTTTTCAAGGAGCTCAATCTCTGCCTGTAACTTTTCCCCCTTCTCTGCAGCGTGTCTTACCAAGATTTTCATCATCGTTATAGATGCACCCTCCAGATTGCATTCCCATTCTTTAAGTAGATCCCCACTCAGATCTTCAAATGTCGGGAAGATTAGGATACGGAGTCCCCTTGGAATTCTGCCATTTTTCATGTACTGCTCCAAGGTGACTCCGTCCCACCATCTGCTTAACTCTTGTTTACGCAATTTTTCTAATTTCACAAATAAAGTCTTAAGGCTCACAGTAGCCGTATTGGTTACAGTTGTTGTGTTTTTAGAGACACTAGTCCCAAAAAGATCCATAGCCAATTCCTCGCGTCCATCCTGAAATTTAGGCATGTTATCTGAGGGAATAAAGCCCTCAACTCGAATTAATATTTATGAAATAACAAATGGAAAAGAGTGCAGAACGGTCAACTAAATAGACTGTAAACAAAAGGAACGTACGGCTGACCACAGTTAAGCACACCAAATCCAAAATCAATACACAATTCTTTCTAAAGAGGTGCAGAAACACGTCCAGAGCATGCCGTACTTTTGCTCTACTGGAAAACCAGATATACAAACTCTTTTACAAAAAGACGGTGCACCAAGGGAAAAGTCTTTTCACTAGTTCCAATCTGTTGTTCTTTTATTTTCATTCAATTTTCAAAAAACAGACTCAGCCAACGCGTTTCGTTCTCTACGAACTTCGTCAGGGCTGTGAAAGAACATAGATAAAAACATACATATGTATAAAACACATAAAGCACACCATGAAACACAACAAACTACATTGCCAATACTACATAAAGAAGTGACATCATTACATGTTGCCATATAAAATAGTAGACACACCTCAACGGACATACAAAATCAATTTCAAATTTGACATATACATATATTACACACAAAATATAGGCAAAAGTATTACTTTTTTTTATATATATAAAAAAGAGACAACATACATATTAATCAAATACATATACATCACAAAAAGTTTAAAAACACTATAGAAAACACATATATATCCTGCCTAGTTTCACAGACAAAACTTAGTGTGTTCTGCCTACCTAAATACACTGTCCAATGTTATGTAAAGAGAACTCCTTTGGATTAATTTAAAAGTGGGAAAAGAAACCCTGAAACCTAATCTGCAAGTAAGTATGTTGATAGAGATAAAGATAGCGGTCCTTTTAATATTGAAAACACTAGCTAAAGTAACTACTGATCTATAAAAAGAGAGAAATAAAGAAAAGAATTTTATTTATTTAATTTAGATGCCAATTCTTACCATAGGTTGTTTCCAAGGAGCGGCCACCATAATTTCAAAAAACAGCCGTCTTCCAAATGGTATATGAATATATGTAACCTAATACGAATAATAGTTTTTCAAGGAAAAAGAAAAGATGAATTCCATTATGGCCTATTATGGGCATGAGCAATCGTAATCACCTCAAGTAGCCATTTAGTTTATACAAAAAACGAAAAACACCTTACCTCTGCAAATATAGAGGCTCTCGTGAATATGTCACCGGCTAATCCAAAAATTAATTAATCGAGACCTTTGGTCGGTTTCTATGTATCACAGGTAGAGGTAAAACGACCTTGTTGTCGTATATTTAGGCCCACAGTACAGGCTCCATCATTCTGGAGAAGTAACATAAAAAACGCAATGTGTCAAAGGAGTCCATTATTGGTCTGATTCCATTTTACAGGGGGTCAAGATCAATCACATTTCCGAAATATCAAGGTTCTAACTCGATGGTTTCTATTGCATATTGTTCATTCGAGTGTGCACTAATATATCACAGAATAGAGGCCGTAATTATAACCATTTAACATTGGACCGCTTTGAATACCGGAGGGTTCTACTCAGTTATATGCGATTTCGTAGAATAATAGCGTCAGACACGTTTTAAACAGGCGAACGATCAACAGCATTTTCCTGGCATGGACATATAGTTGTCCATAGCTGCCTCACATCATTTTATAAACGCATGAAACTATTAAGACGATACCAGCGATAATCCTAGCATTAATACACGAACAACGCCCGTGTCAACAAATTAGCAGAAACATTCCTTTTTGGTCGCATAATTAGCCCCAAAGATAACGGTAATATTAAGACCGAATCTAAATCGGCCAAACGGTAGAAACGTTCCTTTCGATTCGCAAAGGGGTGTTGCACCAATACACTACCCTCCACATACACCAAAAGAATCTCGTCTTACCTTTCAAATACCGGCGCTATCTCGTGTCACCGGTGAAACCCTACCCCATAGGTCAAATGTCTTAAATAGGCATAGCCCACATATCACGTGATAAGTTACGATGTTTGTAAGGTGACAATGCAGATCTTAGTGCTCATTTTACTTCTGCGGGCGCCATTTTGGAATGGTGTTCTAATACATAATATCCAATCTCATACGAATCAAGAAACATCTATATCTGTCACTTAGATAAATAAAAGAGATTAGATGTATATGCCCGTCCCGTAATGAGTTGCGACAGTAATATATTCACCAAAACGGTACTTTTGCTAAGTTTCCAGCACTCGGGCGCCATAATAACAACAAACAAAAAAACTATTCAAAAAAGCTTTTTTATATATATATATCCGTGTAATCCGTGCAGCGACCAAATTTAAGTATAAACGAAGTGTTTCGGAAAATACTGTTTTAAAACCATTTTGGTTATATGATGGTAATGTGTGAGCTCACGTAGCGACCTATGCGTGTCATTTAAAGAGAACTATATCGTTGCAATGCATACCGTGTCCGAATGACATAAAAGTATAACACTCATATGCATATTTTGTTTAAAATCCAATATATGTGTTAAGGTTCAATTTTCATTTACAAATCCCATATACTACATAATCAATAATCAATGCTAGCGACTGGTGCGATTTCGAGAATAGAAAGGAAACCTGAGAAGGTGGTATATAGGGTTTCCCACATATAGAGGTGCACGCCAAGAGAAAATATAAATAATAAAATCAATGTGAATGCTTGAACTTAAGTAATTGACAAATGGGCGTGAAAGAAGTATGGGCTGGATACGATCTATGTAACATGACGTCCCAGCATTCCCTAATATTTGTACAATCTCTACCTAAAAGGAAAGAGTAACACGCATCAAATCTTGATGTGTATATCATTAGGAGCCAATGTTAGCTCTAATGTGATCAGATTGATTGTTCGCCTGATTTGCACGCGATATCAGGAGACATTATTGCCCAACCCTCCATGGGCTCAATATATAACGATTTTTTGTTTATGTTTCAATCCAGTTTGAAACAATGGGAAACAACACTTAAGAGAGAAGGGTAAAAAGACGGAACGAACAAATTAAGATCAAGTGAGGCCCAAGTTATATAAAGAAGGCCCTTGGGGATATATAGGTAAACGGGCATTTCTTCAAGATTTTCTCGAAACGTCCTATAATCAGAAAAGGTGAGTTCATATAACCAGTGGAACTTTTAATATAATGGCCACTAATGGCTATCTGCAACTAGTCCCGTATTGAGATGAGACAAAGATGGGAAGAGCAGGCACAAAAAAGTGGAGTATATCGGTCCAATTGTCCAACAGGTATACAGAGGATCATATTTACCAAAATGTGTGAGACAATATAAGAATAGATGGAGAAACCATGTGATCTATTAAGGGGACCTCGTATGTTAAGTATCATAGCCCACAGTTGTCCCCACCTATAGAAAATAGTGCATTTCCCCATCCGTGTTATGCCCCAGACTAGTCGCTCTCAGACGACAAATCCATTTGGATTCTTTCTGTCTCAGCAACAGATCCCTGTTGCCGCCTCTCTTTGGTTTCGGAACATGTTCAATGGCGTGAAACCAGAATTCCAGATCCTCAGGATGTTCACTGGCGTAATGATTAGTGATTGGGTATCTGGTGTCTTTGGTTTTTATTGCCCTCCTGTGTTCCTGAATCCTAAGTTTTAAAGTCCGGATAGTACTTCCGACGTAGATTACGCCACATCTACATCCCAAGACATATACCACATATGTCGTATTGCAGTTTATGAAATTTTCAATCCTGTACTCTCTCGAGCTGTTGTAACAGAAAGCGAATGTTTTGTTCCTGCCTAGGGGGCAGACATTGCACATTCCACAGGTGAAGAATCCCTTTGGTTTCTCCGGTAACCATGTTTGTGTTCTTTGATGAGAGGTTACATAACTAGGACAGAGTGATCTTTTCAGGGAGGTACCCTTTCTGTATGTAATAGATGGTCTGTTGTTAATCACATCTCTTAAGCCTGGGACCCCCACTAAGAGATGCCAATGCTTTCTGAAGATATTGAAAATGGTATTACTGTGGGAGGTGTACTGGGTTATGAACCTAACTTTAGTGTCAGTTACGTGCCTTTTCTGTTTGTCCTGTAGTGTCGTGTTCCGATCCATCTTACTGACCCTAAGTTCAGCTCTATCCAAAGTGGCCCGATCGTATCCCCTTTTTGCAAATCTGCTCTTAGTGTCTCCAATATGTGCATGGAACGTGTCTTCCTCACTACAATTCCGTCTGACCCTCACCATTTCGCCAAAGGGAATATTCTTCTTTACAGAGTGGGGGTGTGCACTTGTTGCGTGCAGCACAGCGTTACACGCAGTTTCCTTCCTGTATAGTGTACTGTGTATTTGCCCATGTTTGATGTAAAAAGTAATGTCAAGGAAGTTGATGTGTTCCTTATGATAAGTCATAGTGAATTTTACATTGTATGTGTTGGTATTCAAAAAGGATACATACTGGTTTAGTTGGTCAATCGACCCAGACCAAAGGCAAATCACGTCATCAATATACCTCCCCCAGTACACGATGTAATTAGTCCAGGGGGAGGCATTCCTGTTCCAGGCATGCTCCCTCTCAAACCAACCCATAAAGAGGCAGGCGTAAGAGGGAGCAAACCTGGAACCCATTGCAGTTCCATGTATCTGTTGGAACCATTCACCATCAAACAGGAAAAAATTATTGTCCAGAATGATGTTAATCATTGAGACAATCATCTCATTATAGTCATAAAAACTTGCGTCTTCTCTATCAAGGAAGGATTGAACTGCTTTGATACCATAAGTCTTGTTGATGCAGGTGTAGAGACTCTCCACATCTAGAGTTACAAATGTTAACTCTTCTGACCAGTCAAAGTCTTTGAATTTCATTAAGATGTCCTTGCTATCCCTTACATATGAAGGCAAGTTGGGGACGTATTTCTGGAGCTTGAGGTCAACGAATTCTGACATTTTTTCTGTGGGTGAGCCCACCCCAGAAATAATTGGTCTCCCAGGGGGAAATTTCCCCCCCTTATGTACCTTAGGTAACACATAGATACATGGGAAATTCGGACAATTCACCCACATGAATCTGCACTCATCTTCACTGAGAAGACCGGATTCCCGCCATTCTAGTAGTTTTGCATTGATATTCACTGTGCTGTTGGGGATAGGATTCTCATTGATCTTACGATAATGTGTCTCATTACTAAGTTACGGGGGAAAAGTTACAGGCAGAGATTGAGCTCCTTGAAAAGGAAATTAGCAGTATAACTGAGAAGGATTTGATTGAGAAAAATTATACAATACTTAAGCAGGTAGTGGATGATCACCAACTGTACTTGAAGAACAAAAAACTAAGTAAAATAAGAAGGGATGATAGGGACTACCAAAATGGCAGAATATACACCTTTGCCAAGAAATATGATGGGTTGCAGGGAACCGAGGATGTGACCAAGAAAAGGACAAGGGAAGATAGAGATGTAAGTGAGGAAACAGGCTCTAATAGCAACCTATCCCTTTCCTCTTTAGGTAGTTCCACATCAAGCCATGTACTGCCAGATGTCCCTTTAGAAGAGGGGGCCTCGTCCTTCCAAAAAGAACTAGCCAGCCTAAGGATAAGCAACCGCCTCCAACAGAAAAAAGACCAAACAAAAAGAGGCGGGGAGGTAGGCGATCAAGGAGCAACCAAAAGGGGAGGCTTGACAAACAAATCAGGTGCAGTGCCCAAAGTGAAGAAGTAGCTGCGGGTGGGCTCGGAACAACAGGGGACCTTATGACCAGTCAAAATGTGAATACTGATTTAAAAATCATAAATCTTTCAAATAAAATCTTGGATGATGATGAAAAAAGTCTATTGAGTAAAGGTCTCAATTTTTGCCCAACACAAGGAGGGGATTTTGCAAACCTGCACGTCGATCTCTTCAAATTCACCAGGACATTGAAACTTAAGGATTTCTTTGCGAATAGATCTTATGAACAAGGGGGTGAAAGGGGTGTCCAAAGTAGGGGTACACATACCATACAAGAAGTGCGTAATATACATTGTCTCCTCTCCCTAAATCCAGATGATGAGGTGAATATAACTACGGTCCTTGAAGACCTAGACATCAATCATAGTGCGAGTATTGACAGTGGACTACGCCCAAAATCTAAGTTCATACCCTCGCATTCCTACCACCACAACATTGATGATTTTCACAATAAAATCACAGAGGAGCTTTATAACATTGAAACACCCAAAAGATTCACTCCCAGGTCAACTAACAACATAACAGCGGCAGAGAGATTAGCCCTGACAAGATTGAACAAGGATACGAACATAGTCATAAGGGAAGCCGATAAAGGCGGGAACATCGTTGTAATGAACCATGGAGATTATATGCAGGAGATATCAAGACAACTTAGTAATGAGACACATTATCGTAAGATCAATGAGAATCCTAACCCCAACAGCACAGTGAATATCAATGCAAAACTACTAGAATGGCGGGAATCCGGTCTTCTCAGTGAAGATGAGTGCAGATTCATGTGGGTGAATTGTCCGAATTTCCCATGTATCTATGTGTTACCTAAGGTACATAAGGGGGGGAAATTTCCCCCTGGGAGACCAATTATTTCTGGGGTGGGCTCACCCACAGAAAAAATGTCAGAATTCGTTGACCTCAAGCTCCAGAAATACGTCCCCAACTTGCCTTCATATGTAAGGGATAGCAAGGACATCTTAATGAAATTCAAAGACTTTGACTGGTCAGAAGAGTTAACATTTGTAACTCTAGATGTGGAGAGTCTCTACACCTGCATCAACAAGACTTATGGTATCAAAGCAGTTCAATCCTTCCTTGATAGAGAAGACGCAAGTTTTTATGACTATAATGAGATGATTGTCTCAATGATTAACATCATTCTGGACAATAATTTTTTCCTGTTTGATGGTGAATGGTTCCAACAGATACATGGAACTGCAATGGGTTCCAGGTTTGCTCCCTCTTACGCCTGCCTCTTTATGGGTTGGTTTGAGAGGGAGCATGCCTGGAACAGGAATGCCTCCCCCTGGACTAATTACATCGTGTACTGGGGGAGGTATATTGATGACGTGATTTGCCTTTGGTCTGGGTCGATTGACCAACTAAACCAGTATGTATCCTTTTTGAATACCAACACATACAATGTAAAATTCACTATGACTTATCATAAGGAACACATCAACTTCCTTGACATTACTTTTTACATCAAACATGGGCAAATACACAGTACACTATACAGGAAGGAAACTGCGTGTAACGCTGTGCTGCACGCAACAAGTGCACACCCCCACTCTGTAAAGAAGAATATTCCCTTTGGCGAAATGGTGAGGGTCAGACGGAATTGTAGTGAGGAAGACACGTTCCATGCACATATTGGAGACACTAAGAGCAGATTTGCAAAAAGGGGATACGATCGGGCCACTTTGGATAGAGCTGAACTTAGGGTCAGTAAGATGGATCGGAACACGACACTACAGGACAAACAGAAAAGGCACGTAACTGACACTAAAGTTAGGTTCATAACCCAGTACACCTCCCACAGTAATACCATTTTCAATATCTTCAGAAAGCATTGGCATCTCTTAGTGGGGGTCCCAGGCTTAAGAGATGTGATTAACAACAGACCATCTATTACATACAGAAAGGGTACCTCCCTGAAAAGATCACTCTGTCCTAGTTATGTAACCTCTCATCAAAGAACACAAACATGGTTACCGGAGAAACCAAAGGGATTCTTCACCTGTGGAATGTGCAATGTCTGCCCCCTAGGCAGGAACAAAACATTCGCTTTCTGTTACAACAGCTCGAGAGAGTACAGGATTGAAAATTTCATAAACTGCAATACGACATATGTGGTATATGTCTTGGGATGTAGATGTGGCGTAATCTACGTCGGAAGTACTATCCGGACTTTAAAACTTAGGATTCAGGAACACAGGAGGGCAATAAAAACCAAAGACACCAGATACCCAATCACTAATCATTACGCCAGTGAACATCCTGAGGATCTGGAATTCTGGTTTCACGCCATTGAACATGTTCCGAAACCAAAGAGAGGCGGCAACAGGGATCTGTTGCTGAGACAGAAAGAATCCAAATGGATTTGTCGTCTGAGAGCGACTAGTCTGGGGCATAACACGGATGGGGAAATGCACTATTTTCTATAGGTGGGGACAACTGTGGGCTATGATACTTAACATACGAGGTCCCCTTAATAGATCACATGGTTTCTCCATCTATTCTTATATTGTCTCACACATTTTGGTAAATATGATCCTCTGTATACCTGTTGGACAATTGGACCGATATACTCCACTTTTTTGTGCCTGCTCTTCCCATCTTTGTCTCATCTCAATACGGGACTAGTTGCAGATAGCCATTAGTGGCCATTATATTAAAAGTTCCACTGGTTATATGAACTCACCTTTTCTGATTATAGGACGTTTCGAGAAAATCTTGAAGAAATGCCCGTTTACCTATATATCCCCAAGGGCCTTCTTTATATAACTTGGGCCTCACTTGATCTTAATTTGTTCGTTCCGTCTTTTTACCCTTCTCTCTTAAGTGTTGTTTCCCATTGTTTCAAACTGGATTGAAACATAAACAAAAAATCGTTATATATTGAGCCCATGGAGGGTTGGGCAATAATGTCTCCTGATATCGCGTGCAAATCAGGCGAACAATCAATCTGATCACATTAGAGCTAACATTGGCTCCTAATGATATACACATCAAGATTTGATGCGTGTTACTCTTTCCTTTTAGGTAGAGATTGTACAAATATTAGGGAATGCTGGGACGTCATGTTACATAGATCGTATCCAGCCCATACTTCTTTCACGCCCATTTGTCAATTACTTAAGTTCAAGCATTCACATTGATTTTATTATTTATATTTTCTCTTGGCGTGCACCTCTATATGTGGGAAACCCTATATACCACCTTCTCAGGTTTCCTTTCTATTCTCGAAATCGCACCAGTCGCTAGCATTGATTATTGATTATGTAGTATATGGGATTTGTAAATGAAAATTGAACCTTAACACATATATTGGATTTTAAACAAAATATGCATATGAGTGTTATACTTTTATGTCATTCGGACACGGTATGCATTGCAACGATATAGTTCTCTTTAAATGACACGCATAGGTCGCTACGTGAGCTCACACATTACCATCATATAACCAAAATGGTTTTAAAACAGTATTTTCCGAAACACTTCGTTTATACTTAAATTTGGTCGCTGCACGGATTACACGGATATATATATATAAAAAAGCTTTTTTGAATAGTTTTTTTGTTTGTTGTTATTATGGCGCCCGAGTGCTGGAAACTTAGCAAAAGTACCGTTTTGGTGAATATATTACTGTCGCAACTCATTACGGGACGGGCATATACATCTAATCTCTTTTATTTATCTAAGTGACAGATATAGATGTTTCTTGATTCGTATGAGATTGGATATTATGTATTAGAACACCATTCCAAAATGGCGCCCGCAGAAGTAAAATGAGCACTAAGATCTGCATTGTCACCTTACAAACATCGTAACTTATCACGTGATATGTGGGCTATGCCTATTTAAGACGTTTGACCTATGGGGTAGGGTTTCACCGGTGACACGAGATAGCGCCGGTATTTGAAAGGTAAGACGAGATTCTTTTGGTGTATGTGGAGGGTAGTGTATTGGTGCAACACCCCTTTGCGAATCGAAAGGAACGTTTCTACCGTTTGGCCGATTTAGATTCGGTCTTAATATTACCGTTATCTTTGGGGCTAATTATGCGACCAAAAAGGAATGTTTCTGCTAATTTGTTGACACGGGCGTTGTTCGTGTATTAATGCTAGGATTATCGCTGGTATCGTCTTAATAGTTTCATGCGTTTATAAAATGATGTGAGGCAGCTATGGACAACTATATGTCCATGCCAGGAAAATGCTGTTGATCGTTCGCCTGTTTAAAACGTGTCTGACGCTATTATTCTACGAAATCGCATATAACTGAGTAGAACCCTCCGGTATTCAAAGCGGTCCAATGTTAAATGGTTATAATTACGGCCTCTATTCTGTGATATATTAGTGCACACTCGAATGAACAATATGCAATAGAAACCATCGAGTTAGAACCTTGATATTTCGGAAATGTGATTGATCTTGACCCCCTGTAAAATGGAATCAGACCAATAATGGACTCCTTTGACACATTGCGTTTTTTATGTTACTTCTCCAGAATGATGGAGCCTGTACTGTGGGCCTAAATATACGACAACAAGGTCGTTTTACCTCTACCTGTGATACATAGAAACCGACCAAAGGTCTCGATTAATTAATTTTTGGATTAGCCGGTGACATATTCACGAGAGCCTCTATATTTGCAGAGGTAAGGTGTTTTTCGTTTTTTGTATAAACTAAATGGCTACTTGAGGTGATTACGATTGCTCATGCCCATAATAGGCCATAATGGAATTCATCTTTTCTTTTTCCTTGAAAAACTATTATTCGTATTAGGTTACATATATTCATATACCATTTGGAAGACGGCTGTTTTTTGAAATTATGGTGGCCGCTCCTTGGAAACAACCTATGGTAAGAATTGGCATCTAAATTAAATAAATAAAATTCTTTTCTTTATTTCTCTCTTTTTATAGATCAGTAGTTACTTTAGCTAGTGTTTTCAATATTAAAAGGACCGCTATCTTTATCTCTATCAACATACTTACTTGCAGATTAGGTTTCAGGGTTTCTTTTCCCACTTTTAAATTAATCCAAAGGAGTTCTCTTTACATAACATTGGACAGTGTATTTAGGTAGGCAGAACACACTAAGTTTTGTCTGTGAAACTAGGCAGGATATATATGTGTTTTCTATAGTGTTTTTAAACTTTTTGTGATGTATATGTATTTGATTAATATGTATGTTGTCTCTTTTTTATATATATAAAAAAAAGTAATACTTTTGCCTATATTTTGTGTGTAATATATGTATATGTCAAATTTGAAATTGATTTTGTATGTCCGTTGAGGTGTGTCTACTATTTTATATGGCAACATGTAATGATGTCACTTCTTTATGTAGTATTGGCAATGTAGTTTGTTGTGTTTCATGGTGTGCTTTATGTGTTTTATACATATGTATGTTTTTATCTATGTTCTTTCACAGCCCTGACGAAGTTCGTAGAGAACGAAACGCGTTGGCTGAGTCTGTTTTTTGAAAATTGAATGAAAATAAAAGAACAACAGATTGGAACTAGTGAAAAGACTTTTCCCTTGGTGCACCGTCTTTTTGTAAAAGAGTACTAGCAAGGGTTTAACAATATGCGAAAATCCTAATATCCATTGCCTACAAAAAGAAGTAAGACCAATGAATGCACGGACATCTTTCTGAGTACGGGGCACTGGTGTGTCTAAAATAGCTTGAATGCGATCTGGTGTGAGTGCACGGCCCTCCTTAGACAGAAGGTGACCTAAGTAGGTTACCTTCGGTCTACAATATTGCAATTTCTTTCGTGACACTTTGTGATGATGGGAAGCAAGAAAAGATAGCAAGGACAAAGTACATTTTTCACACTGTTCAGGGGTATCGGCTGCCAACAAGATGTCATCGACATATTGTATGAGAGCCACACCTTCAGGCAAAACAAAAGAATCAAGTTGTCTTTTTAATGCTTGACTGTAAATACTAGGACTTTCAGTGTAGCCTTGAGGAACTCTACAAAATCTATACGATCGATTATTCAAAGTGAAACCGAACAAATATCGTCTATCAGGATGAATAGGGATCGAAAAGAAAGCATTCTTTAAGTCTATCACAGAGAATGTAGTTGCTGTCGGAGGAACCAAAGTAAGAAGTGTCGTTATGTCAGAAACCACGGGGTATTGTGGTACTACAATCTTATTAACTTCTCGCAAATCAATAATGAATCGGTAAATCCTAGTGTCAGTATCCTTTTTCAGAATAGGAAGAATCGGACTGTTACAAACATTGTAAGGAACTTCCTCAACAACCCCCACTTCAATGAGATCATGGACAATACGTATGAGTGCTTCTTCACCTTCCTGTGAAATTTTGTATTGAGGCAAACGTGACAGCACAGCGCCCTCCTTGACACTAATGTGTACCGGTGGAATAACCATTTGCCCTACATCGGTGTCTGAAGTAGCCCACAAAGTACTAGGGAGTGAAGCTAATGCAATATCCTCTTTAACAAGACAAGCTCTCTCCATCACAGGATGGTTGTCATTCAAGATAACACGTACACCTTCTGGAGAACATCGTATCGTAGCCCTGAAATACTTGAGCATATCAAGACCTACAATATTGTCTGGTGTATTTGGGGAAAGCAAAAATGGACACGGAGCAGTAAATTTATCCACATGGAATGCAAGTGGTTGTGACAATGGGCTAAGGGAAGGGGTTCCATCGAAACCTATCGATGTAATGGTTAAGCCAGACAGGGGAGCCCTTGGAACCAATTGTTTAGACAAGGCGCTACGAGTAGCTCCTGTATCAACCAGAAACTGATCAGTAGAACCCAAAACATTCGCTGTGACATAGGGACCCCTCTGATCTACTGGAACTTCAACTGATTCCTTACCCCATCCTAGGCAATCCTATGCATAATCTTGAGAATCAGACGGCACATAGTCAGACATTTGATATTGGTTCCTTCTATCAAAAGTGTTAAACCCATTCTGCCCACGTATATTAGCATCAAACCTAGCACGATCACCTGTGCTTCCTCTAAGCCCTGAATATCCTGAACGATTTCTCATTTGTCCCCGACCACGTGGACACTGCTGAGCACACAGTGCTGGACAATCGGAAGCCCAATGCCCAAATTTCTTAAAGTATGCGCACTGGTCAGCAGACAAATTCGAACGAGTATAAGAAGGGAAAGACGAACCATAAGATCCACGTCCGCCTCTATCACTACCTCTAAAAGGCAGACCATAAGCCCGAGCCAACATAACCTTCGTTTTTAATTCTTTAGTCTTCTTATCCTCATTACCCTTTGCTTCTAATTCCTGGCGTTCAGAATACTGAGCCATAGTCAAGAGAGAAATCGGGGAAGAGGTAGTCCATGAACTCTCACTGGCTTTTAGGCGACTAGCTATTCCTGGCAACAGGTTTGCGACATATTTATCGACAAACAGATGTCTGCCTGTGTCATCCGTCAATGACTGACCACTAAAATCGTGGAATGCTTCTTCAAAGCGTGTAAAGAAATCAGAGACCGATTCATCTGCCTTTTGCTTACAAGATGCTAAAACAGTCCAATCTATCTTTTTAGGGGGAATAATCGTTTTTAACTTAACTAATATAGCTGCGGGAAGATCTAGAATTAACTGACATGGCTTCTGTGCGGGTTCCCTTTCTACATCCATTTGTTCTAAGTCTTTCCATAACGCCCCAAAAGCTGCACGATCATCAATTTTACGAACAGTTCTCCACATATCAGGCGGTAATATCAATCCGAAAAATAAATCAATATCAGGCAAAGTCATAGTACAAGAGCTAATCGCACCCTCAACTTCCTCATAAAAAGCGGCTGGATTTTTCCTGCGGATCAGGCAATGCAGTTTTAAGTGCCATAACATCCGTCCTATTCCAAGGAGTGTAAACCCAATTATAAATAAAACAACCCTTTGCATCGATAGAGGCCTTATCATCACTTGTACCCTGTCCTTTAGGAGGAACATACAAAGGCGCGGCCTCCCGCATAGGTTTCGCATGAACTATCATAGTCTTATCTGTTCCGGAGATAGAAGCTTGTGCCATGCCGGTCTGAGATGTCTGTGCAGCTATGTCTGCAGCCTTTTTCTCCTCTCGCAAACGGACTGCATCAACACGCCGTTTAACCAAACGCCTGATTGTATCATTCACCTGGGGGAAAACAAAAAGACCATCCCGCATTTGCTTACAATTAACTGCTACATCGTCGGGCTCTAACTCCTCAGAATATTTCCTAAACAGCTCAAGGACCTCTGCAGCAAACACCTCAGTAAAATACAGCTGCTCCCTTTCCTGCCACCATTTCATACTATCTAGAAGTTCAGAGGCGGGGGCAATGCTACGAACTGCTTTACGAGCAGCAGATCTAAGCTGGGTCGAACGTGCAGCGGTCAACATAGAACGAGTTTCTCGTGTCTTGTGTTCCACCGAACTAGAGTCCTCATCTGACTCATATGGGGCAGAAGGAACAGTATACGGAGGTGGAGGACGATCTAATAATAAGGAATCATCTTGTGGTTTATTAGGTATAGGATAAAGGGGCCACCGAACAGCGTATTGGCCAGTTACCTGTAAATTGAGCTCCCTATCTTCTCTCTCTTTTAACTCTTTTATTTCTTAGTTCTTCAGCTCTAATGCTTTCACATAAATGTTCTTTCGCTGTTCTTTTTCAATAAAGACTTGCTCATGCTTCATTTGTTCACGCACTTCTTTCTCCCACATTCGTACACAATCAAACATATCTTGCCTAGTCTTTCGCTTACACAGACATTGTTCCACATACTCAATCTTTCGTAAATCAAATGACCCATACATAGGCCAACGCAACTCAGGATCCTTACGAGTGTATTTATTCCATAATGTGCTGTACATTATAGAAGAAAGACCATGCTTAATATACATATCCCTATTAGGTGTCCCCTCCGGGGGGGGCGGTTGTGCTTCGAGTCTCAAATTGGTACCACTACAAAAGCAACACATCCTAGGAAGTGTGCTAAAAACAGGCATGCCAAAAATAGTGCAGAATATGCAGTATTATAATCAAAGTAGCACTTAAGTACCTTTAGTACGATGTGCCATTCAAATCAATTCAAATAGAGAAAATTCTCCTCTTACCTGCCTATATAGATTGCAATCCATATATAAATCTCATAACAAACCAAGTTGGCCAACACAAGTTCCGAAATCCAAAAGCCACAGTAAGTGTTACTAAACTACCTTACCAATCCCAGGCATCAAAACCAACAGCAAGCGCCGCAGAAGGACACATACCAATCACTTGGTGTCCAGGTTCCAACTGCCAAGTTCTAAAATCGACCAAATGGTCACTGCACGGCGAAGCAACAGAAGAGATCTCAGTCGAGGACCGGCACCACCTGGATGGTCAGATCAGAAAGAAAGGAAAAACGCCGTGGTTGCCAAGACTCGGGTCTCATCGGGCAGCGATCGCGTCCAGAGCGAGATTCCAATCCTTTGTCGCGACCAATCCTTTGGGCATCCGAGTCGCCGATGAGCCCCACTGGTTGGGCGCCAATTTGTAGAAGTGGACCTCAGCTAGGCCTACCAGTGCAAGGGGTTCACCCTTCTCTGCACAGAGTCCTCAGACCAATAGGAAGAAGTTGGCACAGAAACTGGAATAGAAAATACAAAGTTTAATAAACCTCATGAGGTGGAACTACATTCACACAGCACCCTTCGGTATTGAGTGAAGTAGCACACTGAATAGAAAGAGCATGGTCCTTTTATACTGACACAGGGGCTGAAAAAAGGCGGTACAAGTACATATGAAAAGAGTTATGCACATAGATGGTCATACAGAAACTGCACAGTCGACAAGTAGGAGGAGTTAACAGTTTGCCAATGCTAGTAAACACATCCTGACAGTTACATACTACTAACAGCTGTAAACTCAACTGGGCATGTTCGAAGGCAGAAGATACTATATATATAGTTTGTTTCTAGGCAGATTACAAGAGCAGTTAACACTAAACGGGACAAAGCACATGGTGAGCACATGGCAAACAAAATGGCTGCCAAAAATACAAAATGGATTCCAGAAAATGGACAAGATAGCCTCTAAATACCAGATGGATTCCGCTAATGCTAATCCAATCGCAGCCAATTTACAACACCTCGAGACGCCTGGGAGGAGAATACAAAGCACGCGGCTGTTACTGCGGGGCTCTGCCAGCCGGGGAAGGGGACCCCGCCGGCGCACCTCGTGGGGAGGAGCACCGCTAGGCTCCCGGATGGCTCGCCTCTGGAGGCAGAGTGCGGCTTTGTAAACACTTGGAAGCATTTACCCTTGCGCCGGCTCTTTAACCCATTCCTAACTGCAAGCGGCGCTCGCACAGGCTGGGCAAGGGCGCTAGGCTTGTTTAACACACATACACTATGTCCGTTTGTAGCCTTCATCAAGGGCGCACAGGCTTAAAATATATTATCGAAACTCAGTGCAACTATGCAAACAAATAACACATTGTATAGTATTCTCTACCATTGAAGATGGAAACCTAAGTGCAGGCCCTAGTTCCACTTCACAAGTAATACGTGCTCCATACAGCACAAGGTGCACTCCACTACTACAACAACAACAAGTTTTAAGCGACGCTCACCGCTTCCCGGCTCTCCGCAAGCCGGCAGTCCGATACTTGCAGCACCTCGGTTCCAGAAGCAGCGGCTCAGATAAACGCGTCGAAGTAAAAATAAAAATGTTGTCGGATACCTGATCCGGCAGTATACGCCTCCTAAAGATAAGAAATTGCTTCACGACAGCCGTGAAGCATACGACCCAGTTCGGATGGGCCGTCCAAAAGGGAGAAAGGGCAGTGACCAAAAAACATCCTTTTCAATGGGAAGCCAGCGTTTAGCATAAACGCTGACGCGACCTAATGAAAATGATGGGTGGGGCTTCAAGTCCCCTTAAAAAAATCTCCTCTCTCACAATATGTCTCGCCGGGCGAGCAGCGCATGCGTGCTGCAATGCTAGGCGAGACCTAAATATGCACTTAAAGAAAATAAATAAATGAAAGGGTTGGCAGTTTTCCCGTCGACCACTGCCCACATCCAAACAAGCTTTGTTTTTACATTCACAAAATGAAATGGGTACCTAGGGGTCCATTTCTCTTTTGTCAGTGGGTTACCACACCTTTTGAGGAGTTGGTAAGCTATAAATAATTTGTGATCGAAATTGCAGTCAGAAATCATTGATACATAGCATTTCGAATGGCAGTTTGAAAGAGAAACCCTAAACACTCCTCTTCCAGATTGCATTATGGTATGCATTTCTAAACCCATTTTACGATTCGGTAAACACTTATTGAATAGCAAAATGGGTTAAGTACCTACCAATAAGTTGTTTAGCATTCACAAACTGTGATTTAGTGAATAACAGGGTTTGCAGCAGCGTAATGGCCCTTAGTTCTTGGCTTTTCAAACTCAATTTGTGATTGATCAAACAATTCCATTGAGTAAAACTCCTATATATCACTGTAGGAAAGTAGGATCTACTTCTTATGGTCACCACCACTTTTAGCTTGATGTGATGCTTTTTTTGACTAGTCTGACTGGGATCCTGCTAATAAGGACACCAATCAATCTCTTTTCTCCCTAAATTGTTGTGTTCAGTACATAGGTGCATCCCAGATTAGATACTGGGGTAACCTTGTCAGTCCCTAGTATATAGTACCCATGTACCCAGGGCATAGGTACCCCAGATGTCTCCCATGGGCTGAATCATATATTATGCCACCTATTAGACACCATTCAAAATTTTACTACAGACCTGCCATTGCAGACTGTGTAAGTTGGTGCATGCACCACTTACTAAAGATGTAGGTCTACTATATTTAATGGTCACTGCACTTAAAACCTATAAGTCACCCCTATAGCAGACCTTTGCAATCCTGAAGGCAGGGTGCTTGGTTCCAAGTGAGAGGGTGCCCCTGCATGAGCAGGACACCCCTGCAGCCTACGGAGTCCATTCTCCCAGGTTATCAGTAAAGCAGCCATATAATATATAGAGGGGCACTGCGTAATTACGCAATGACCATCTTGAAAACGGCTGCAGCGAATCCTGGTTTGGTATCAAACATGTTGGAATCAAACTCCCACACCGTAAAGGTGTGGGAGGTATGATTCCAAGCACTGGCAGAGCCCTCCGTTAGGCTCTCAGTGTTCCCAGTGCCAACTTTCTAGTCCCGGACAGACACATTTCTGCCCTCCTGCTGCTGAGCCAAGCTCGAGCAGAGAAAGGTGGAACAATAGTCATCCTGTCACAGGGAGCTGTGACCACCTCCCAGACAAGATTTAGTGTATTGTGACCGGGTGGGTGCGCTTGCCAGCGCCTGAATGTCTGCATGAGGGGCACACTTGGTGTCCTTGTGCATAGTCCATTTCAAACCAGTTCTGGGAGCCGTTGGCTCTCGCTCTGGCGCGAAACTGGACAAAGGAAATGGGAGTAACCTCCCCCCTGTCCAGACCCTCCGCTGGGAGGGTCCCCTGAATCTTCCCGACCCTTTCCTTAGGGTACTTATGGACTTACCTGAGTGTAGGTCACTAGATTCGTTGTGGGATAAGATTCAGAACTGAAACCACTGCACTTCTACCATCTCGGCACTCTGGACTGCGCTGGACTCCGTTTGGGCCTGACTTCATCTCCCATCCAGTCTGCTGCATTGTCTGTGCCTGTGCATCATACAAGAACCGCCAAGGTCTGTGAAGCATCAAAGACAACCAAAGTAATCTCCCTTGGGGTGAAAGAGTCACTCCCCTTCATTTGCAGGCACCTCAACACTGCTGACCGGTCTGCTGATCCCAAGCTCCTGCGAACTCCGAAGGTTTCAACAACACAGGTGGTGGTTACCTACTTCTCCTAAGGTCCGAGCTGTCTTCTCACTGAGTTTGAGGCCAGAATCCTTTGTGGAGGCTGTATTAACTGAGCCCCTGTGCACCAAGTACTTTTGCAAGTTCTTATGCTTGTTGGCAACTTTGTGACAAGTGCATTGGGCTCCAAGTAGCCCCAACGTCCGGCAACTTCTTCCACCAAGATATTCAGCCCCACCGCCTCGTGGGCTCCGTGGTCTGCTCCTTTCGTGAGCTGCTCAAGGTCCTCTCGCGACTCCTGTGCCTCCGGCCTATGGATACATTTGAGGGTCATCCTTGCTTTCCTTGGGCTCCCCTGATTGCTTGGGGCCTGCCCTGACTCCCCTGCTTGTTGTGAGTCTCCTGGACCTTGCTGGTCCCAACCGTGCACCTTCTTGACTTCCTACGTGGGTTACCTTTGCCAAGACTTGTTGGTGCTCCCGCCGGACACCGACCCCTCAGCACTCGACATCCCTGATAGGACAGATCGGATCTGGGTCCTGGTCTTCCTCAGCGTCGCCCGGTCCTCGCAGCTGCAGAGTCAAGGTCACCGTCATCTTTCCTAAAGCACCCGACATCGGAGGGCATTCGTCTTCCAAGTCTCTTGGTCACTCCCGAGTGACATAGACTCTGTCCCCTCTGCTTTCAGGTACTCCTCTTCAAGAATCCATGTATGAATTCCCACGCTTTCTCCTCTTCCAGCAGCGGCACTTTTCTGAAGTCCTCCATTGGGTCTAGAGGCGGTTTCCGACACCATTTCACACGTATGCACCCAGCTTCCCCGGTGTACTTAACGTGGGTACTAGGGTTTCCACGGGTGGGGTGGCTCTCCAACCTTCTGTCTTCCAGAGGGTTTCTTCAGGGTCCACTGGGAAGGGTCCTTAATCTTTCAACATCCAACTGTGACCTGCACATAGACTTGTACAGAGCACGCGGTTGTGTTCTCACCCTGCACACGCTCTCCGTGGGATCCCTATCTACTTACCTTGGGTGGTTCTGTGGGTCCCCTACAATTCTAAGTCCTCTTGACACTGTCTTGATTCGAGTCGTGGTTCTTATCCCACTTTCTTAGTATATGGTTTGGTCCCCCACTGGGGCCACTGTGTATTTCGTGCTATTTACTGTGTTTCTTTGCTAAAGTATTGTGTGCATTGTGTTCATCTCTGTTTTGGAGATACATGAACATTCTAGAGAGTATTATATAATAAATACATATTTTTATAAATACTTGGTGTGGGTCTTTTCACTTAACCTATCCTATAAAATTGCATTTTGTTTAAAAAACAAGCTGCTTTACACTCCTTCTGGACTAAACCTGAAGGCGGCTCTCCACAGCTACCACTTAGAGAGCTTTCTAAGGTTGTCCAAGACCTCTTAAATCACCATAAGGGTTGTCTTGACTTGTGCAAGGTGCCCACATACATTAGTGGACATCATATACCAACCCAGCCTCTCACAATCATCAATCTATTTTTTTTTTTTTTTTTTTTTTTTTTGAAAACCTTTATTGACAGTTCAATCAAGAACAAGTATGGGCCTACAACCCCCCGGGGCCGGCCGCTAAGCAGTCAGAGCAAAAACAGGCAAGTGTAAACACAGGCAGCACTTCGGGGAGCAGAATCGTAATGCTATACTGTAAACAGCGTAGGTAGGGCACCAGGAGAAAAAGGTTTTCATTTTATGATGAAACAAGGCAGAAGGATCAGGTGCCAGACAATTTTCAAACAACAGTTACAGGTATGCAGGGTAATAAACGTAAGCGATTTATAGCAATCAATTAGGTCAATGGCGCAAGCACAAGTACATCAGGATGGGGAAGAATATCATAAGCAGTCGCGCCTGCAGTCCCACGCCAGAACTCCCGGAGAGCACCCCGGAAATTGTGGTACACATGGAGCGGCAACGAGTCATAGCAAAGGAGGCGTATCACACTGATCCCAGAAAAAGAAAAACGAAAAGAATCAGAGAAGAAAAAGGAGGCCATGGAAAAGAGATAAAAGACTAAAGAACCCCCTCCCCCAACCCCCCACCCTGCACCTCTGCAGATGAGTACGGCCCCCCCCCCAGCAGCGTGCCTGTCGCCCTGGAACCAGACCCGAAATATAGGAGAATAGGGAAAAAGAAGTAGGAAAAGAACCCCACCAGACGGGGGGGGTAGAGAAAGTATTAATAAACTGGAGGAGGGCCTTCAAAACATACCCCCGGCTTCTCCCACCCGCACGGTAAGTTTCCCCCAAAGTGAGCAATACACGGCACAAAATCTGTCTTCTCAAAGAAAAATGGGGAGCATTACGCACCTATGATGCTGTTAGCTATGCCAGGAGAGCACGCAACCCCTGAGCCCGCCCGTCCACTAGATGACCACCCCTGAAGGATCAGCCTCATCCCTGACCACTCTTCGGGAGTCTGCCCATGCCTACCCCTCGACCCAGCACCATATCCGATGTTCCAAGGTAGAGGATTGTCCAAAAACGTCCGAGGAGCAACGCACACAGGTGGGGTGGAAGTCTCTGAGCATCAACACAGTCCGCAGCGTGGAGAAACCGGCTTCCCAGTGCTGCCCAAGGATATACACCGCACTCCAGGTCCAGGAAGGCAGAATCAGCCAAAGCAGACAATAGTTGCTGGAGTTGTCTCTGGGTCGCAGGAGGGCACGTACGGGACGAGGCTACCACATCCCACTCAGGTCTAATGCCTCCGGGGCAGATCAGGTCCTCCGCTGGACGAACACACTGTAGCATATCGGCCGGAGTGTCCAGCTGTGCACTAACCTCAGGGGTGGCCGCCAAAGTGTCCTCCTGTGCGCAGTGTGGGTAGTCCCTGTGTACGTGCGGACCGGCGGGCCGCCACTGCCCCAGCGCCGACGCCACCCCGTCGAGCTTACTCCCCAAGACCCCGACACCATGAATCAAGGAGGAATGGAGAGCACCAAGGGCCTCGAGGAGGTCGCCGTACCCCGGCACAGCTCTCTGCGATCGCGCCGCAACACTCCCGAAAGTTGCACTCTCACAATCCCGCTGCGACCCAGCGGACAGGATGGTAGGCTTCATCGCAACAAGATGGCCGCCAAGTATGCCCGACCCTCACCGGGGCCGGGACCCTGGGACAAGCGTCTCGATGTCCACGTCGCTGGTGACCGGGTTCCGGGGGCAGGCGAAAAGTTATCCGTTGCGTGGTCACGGGCAACAGTCGTCCCCACTACGGAACAGCTCCCGTAAAAATTCGGGGGCGGCCCACAATGATCAGGGCAGGATACGGGCGGCGGCCGGGCAGCTCACCATCAAAGGCAGGGGCAGCCACCGGAGGGTCTGAGCATTGCACCCCCGGGCATGCACTCGGTCCGCCACGCTAGACAGTAGAGACGGTCACGACGAAATGTAGGCCGAGTTTGGCACCGCTCCGGTGGACCGACACCACCCAGCCACAACAGGCCGCTGTTGTTGAACTGCCACCCGGCCACGGCGTCCACTCGAGGTCCCGGCTCCAGGGCCGCACAGACCGCAGAGTTCAAATGCCCATTTCTCCGGCGATACCGCAGCCAGAAACTTCGGAGTCACACAGTCGGGTGCCACTCTCCTTCAGAGACACGACCGCGTAGCACAGGTTAAGGATCTCGTGCAGGATATCCGTGCGGGATGCGGAGGTTCACGGAGCCGGGAGTCTATGCTGCCGTCCCGGTCGCCATCTTGGCTCCTCCCATTCATCAATCTATTTTAATTCCACACATGTGCCCATCCTTACATACTTTCAGAGGTACTACAGCTTTCATGCTATTACCAGCCCATACGAGAGATTCCCTAAAAGCTTTTCTATTCCAGCCTAGCATATTAGTTGCATTCTACCAGGTCCTTAACATAACCTCCGTGGTTGTTGGAAGTCCTTGGTGTATACCTCCTCCTTATTTGTTTTTTCTTAGGAGTGTTCCATCTGGGGAAGAAAGCCCAGCCATTTATTGCAACATGCTGAGTAGACATGTTAATACTACAGAAT
Organism: Triturus cristatus; assembly: GCF_964204655.1. Taxonomy (NCBI): domain Eukaryota; kingdom Metazoa; phylum Chordata; class Amphibia; order Caudata; family Salamandridae; genus Triturus; species Triturus cristatus. Next base: position 805,674,570 of record NC_140591.1, read on the forward strand.
TTGTCAGAGGCAAATTGTTCCTATGAAAAGACATAAGGATCGTTTTTACTCTAAAAAGAAAGTAGTCACAAATCCAATACGATGTTTTCTCCAATTTATCCAAGAATATAGGGAATGTTATCATTTTCAAAAGTGCAGTTAGTTATAGAATTTAAATTGGGATTTTCCTTCATTTCAAAGAGTCTGCCTGGAAGTGTGACAGCAAAGTATCAGTATTAGGTTCTTGGGAACTTTTCTTTTTTTTAACCAGAAAGATTATTATTGTGAAATATTTAAATTCTTCTCTTGTTATGTTATAGGAAACTTCTAAAGCACACTTTCACTGAAAGGTTTTATGGCGCTGGGAGCACATGCAGCAGGGCAGAGATGTAGCTTAGTGTTAGAAATGGGGGTCTCTAGTTGGTAATGGTTTGCACCTTTGTCCAAGTAGGGACCCTTCCTTCTAGTCAGGATAAGGGAGATACACTACTGAAATAACCCCTGCTCACTCCCTTGGTAGCTTGGCACGAGCAGTCAGGCTTATCTCAGAGGCAGAGTGTAAAGCATTTGCACATAATCAACAGTAATACAGGGCCATATGTAGGTAAAACGCAATTAAAGAATCGCAAAATGCAATATAGTTAGGATTAGCAAAATATTTTGCATATCCCACCTATTCCTTATTTGCGAATCGCAAATTGAGATTTGCAAATAAGGAATACCTTGCCATTCATTCCTATGGGCTAGAAGGCCCATAGGAATTAATAGAAAGACATTTTCAATTTGCGGTTCTCAATTAGAGAATCACAAATTGAGAATGCAATTTCAAGGTTGCAAGGGTGTCACATGTGCCATGTGGCGCACATACATGCGCTAAGGGCATGTATGTGCGCCACATGGCACTTTGAAAAATGCAAAAAAGTGAATTTTTCAAAGAAATCGCAAATTACCACCAACCTGAAGTTGGTGGTAATTTGCGATTCCTTAAGCCAAAATCGCACAACTTGGGTGCTTCCTACATTGCATTTAAGGAATCGCAATTTGGGATTCCTTAAATGCATTCGCAAAATAAGGAATCGCAAATTTTACAGTTTCTTATTTTGCGTGTGGGTTTTTGTGTGCTACATAGCACACTGCCCAAAATGCGATCGCAAACGCTGAAATTCTGCGAATTTCAGCATTTGCGATCGCAATTTGGATACCTACATATGGCCCACAGTGAAAACACTACAAACTGACACCACACCATTTTAGAAAAATATCCAATATTTTATATATTTAAAACAAGACCAAAATGATAAAAAAAAATCCACAATACTGTATTTAAATATATGCAGTTTGTAAGAATAACCTTTAAAATGCAGTTCCTTGAAGTCGGTCGCTCTGTCCAGTGCTACTGCGGTGCTAAAAACAACAGAATCCAACAGTTGTCTGACTGTCGGTCCGAGCGTCAGCAGACTTGTAAATAGTACTTTTTTGTTGTGTCTGATCACATTGGTGCGGGCTCGTCGTGGCAACTGTCGCAGTTGCGATGCGAAACGTAGCAGTGCTGCGTGTGGTGCCCTCAAGTCGAGATAATGGGAGCGGTCGATCTGGAATGAGGTGTGGGGAGGGGAGGTGCCTATTGAGAATTACGAGCGGCGCCCCCATGCCATGATGCGGTCACGGATGTTGAAGTCAACAGAAAGCGACCGTGTCGGTGAGACCTGGGCACCAAAGTGAAGCGAGGCGGTGCGGAGTGTGGTGCCCACAGGTCACAGTGCAAGCGGCGGCTCGGTGGCGTCGATCGTTCTCATCGCTGAAATCAGGGTTGCGGTGCGAGATGCGGCAGTGTCCTCTGCGGTGCCTTCAGGACACAGAGCCAGCGAGAGACGGTGACGGAGTCGGTTGTAGTTTTCCCCCCTCTGTGGCTACTGAAACCACAGTTCCAGGGGCGGTACCCTGAGGTAAGTGAAGCCTTCGCGGTCCTTGAGATTTCAGAACAGGAGGCAAGCTCAACTTAAAGCACTTGGAGATACTCAGCACAAGTAAAGAAAAGCCAGTCCTTTCACTGCCCAAGGCAGAAGCAGAAACTGCACGCCAACCCAACAAAGCAACAACACAGCAAAGGGACAGTAATCCTCCTAGCAGTTCTTCCACTTCTTCTTCTTGGCAGGTTCCTTGATCCCAGCGAGTTCTAAAGTTCTGGGGTTTAGGCCCATATTTTTATACTGCCTTTCTCTTTGTTCTTTGGGGCAGAGAGTGTCTGTTCCCAGCCCAAACCAGTTCTGTCCTCTCTGGCCCAGCATCCTGGCAGGAGGTGGAGACAGCATTGTCCAAGGCAGACACGGCACATTCAGGAGCCAGGAAATCTCCTCTCATTACTGTAAATGCAGCCCAAGTCTATTCAGCCCATCCCTGACTCATCCAGGAAAGGCAGGACACACCTCACCCCCCAATCCCCCCCCCCCCCCATTGACTGTCTCAAAGTGGCATTTTCAAACACAGAACATAAAAATCATCTTTACTAAAAGATGCATTTTTATATTCTGAGTTCAGACATACTAAACTCCATTTGTCTATCATGTCCCAATGGGAAGATAAACTGGTAAAATGTTACAGAGTAAACTCCCATTCTATCCTATGGGACAGATAGCCTTTCCGTAGTGAAAAACGAATTACACTGTAATTCACTACCAGGATTGCACACAGACCAGTACATGTCCTACCTTTAATGTACATGGCACCCTGCCCACAGGGCTTGGGCCTACCTTAGGGGTAACTGTCTTGTAAGAAAAAGGAAGATTGGGGCCTGGCAAGTGGGTGCACTTGCCAGATCGACATGGCAGTTACAAACTGCGCGCAGACACTGCAGTGGCAGTTCTGAGAACCCTTTTCAGGGCTGCTTGTGTGGTGGCACAACCAGTGCTGCAGGCCCACTAGCAGTATTTGATTCACAGGCCCTGGTACCCTCAGTGCACTTTACTAGGGACTTACTAGTAAATCAAATATGCCAATCATGGAAACACCAATTCCCAACACAATTTACAATAGGAGCACTTGCACTCTACTGAACAGCAGTGAGAAAGTGCGCAGAAACACTAAATCTGCAAAAACAGAGTAAAAACTGGGAGGTCAGAAAGCAAAAAGACAGGGGAAACATGCTAAAAGATGCCAGGTCTAACACTTAGTCATAAGCTTGTCTGAAGAGCCATGTTTTTTGCAGAGTTCTGAATTGCTCATAGGAGGTTGCTGCTCTTATGTTGGTCGGAAAAGAGTTCTAAGTACTGGGAGAAAACTCAGCGAACCTGGGTCCCCTTCTGTTTGACTCCTGAGGACCCCTTTGAGTCACTTCTGGAAGTGGGAGCCCCCCAAGCAATTTGTACGATTTAAATTTCAAATATTAAAACAGTAATTTAAAAAAAATACACAAACAAGTGCACACCCAAAATAAAGCTTTTATTACTAACAATTTTATTATTTTATATTGAAAAAATTTGCATAAATCGAATTATTTTAATGGAATACATCCCGGCAACTAACTTTTTAATGCTTGGTTTTATTTCGCGGTACGAGGCTTCTGCCAGGGTCGGACGGAAAACCCAAAACAGCCCTGGCAAATTTTTTCAGATCAGTCACCGGTGTGATGCACACCGAGTGCAGCGAGTGAGCCTGACCACTATAAAAGGGGGCTTTGGGGAGCTCTCCTCCCTAGAAAATCTTGGAAAAAATGGTGCATTTTACTATACATTTGTCATTATATATTGAATTGTATTAGCTTTTAAAGCATAGTAAATGAGGACCTTTCTGTGCACCAGGATACAACAATCTGTGTTGGGGCTCTCAATGATTCCCTCACTATCACCCTCCAGTAGTGCCTCTCATCTCTCCATAGCACCTCTGTCACATGTATTTTGTTTGTTTTATAGCACCTTTCATGCCAGTGTAGGGTGTAAGAGCACTTTACATCACACACATACAGAGACAACGAATCATACATCAGTGTTTAGAAAATGTTACATAAGGCAAAGGGGACTACAAGGTGTAGGATTCACATGTCCTCTATATTGGTAAGCATTTTATGAGTGCTTGGTGTGGAGAAGCACAAACTCAGTATTCAGAACATTACACAGTCCTTAGCATTGACTTCAATAATAAGAATGTATTTCTAGCCAAACAAACATTTTTTAGCACCATCAGGATAATGCTGGAAAAAAATGTAACTTACTAACTTGTACCATGCAGTTTGCATGCAACTCTTTGATGGCAGTCCATAGCTCACTGTGCTAGATTAGGACTGTAACTTATGAACCGCACAGTAATAAAAGAATTTCTGTGACAAAAGCAGTGACCAACTAAGCTATGCATATAAAATGCATTTTTTAAAAATACATGGTACAAGTTCTTTGCAGCAGGCACATCAACCATCTGCCTATCTTAGATGAGTCAAAGGTGCCTCTGGACAAAACTCCCATTTCACTCCAGATGGTACATTAATCACATTAATCACCGGAGATATCTTGACACTTTTATTCTTGCCGGATAACTGCTGATTAGGCAAGGAACTTTGCAGTGCTTTTAAAACTGCTGCCTGGGGACTCCCTGGGTATGTGTCACGGATCCCTGGGGGGGTCCGTGGACCACAGTTTGGGAACCTCTGCTGTAGGAGATTGAGATGTGCCGATCTGAGATTGCTCTTAGGAGTATAGGGCCAGATGTAGGTAAAATAGAAATACTGAATTCTTAATTCCGAATTTTACTAAATCGGTATTAAGAAATCGGTATTTCCGATGTAGATAAAAAATCTGAATAAAATACCGAATCGGTAATAATCTGTAAAATTTACCGATTCCTTAATACCGATCGGTATTACCGATTTGGTAATTAAAAAAAACAGCAATTGAAGATTCAGCCTATCCTGTGCATCCACACACCTCCCAACCAGGAAGTGGCCACACCCATGCAGCTGCACTGAATCAGAATCTGCTGGAGAGGCAGGGAGTGCAGAGGAGAACACAGGAGCAACTGAAATAACATTTCCTGATACAAACTGCAGAATGGCCAACAAGGAGAGTGAAAATGATGGTGCAGAATGGAAAAGAAAACTCAAATTTAGTGAAAGGGAGCTGGAGGTCCTGATTGAGGAGGTGGCAAGAGAACACACAAAGCTGTTTGGGAACCAGTCACTGCAAGTTCCAGAATCCCAGAAGAGAAAAATATGGATTGGAATACAGGAAAATGTAAATGCCATTGGAGTGACCCACCGTGAAATAGACGTACTCAAGAAAAGGTGGTACGACGTCAGGAGCCTGGCAAAGAAGAAGATGGCCGAATGGAAAAAACAAGCCAGCCTGACAGGTGGAGGAAGAAATAGAGCACCTGCACTGACTGCATTGGAACTGCTGGTGGAGTCCACCATTGAGCCTGAGAGTGTCAGCGGGATCGGGGATGCAGACAGCTCAGCCAGAGCTGTCAACAAACAAGGTAAGATGCATGCACACCAAGCTGTGCCCCCCACTCCCTAACCCCATTCCCCAATGAGGCAGTGTGAATCCCACTCCAGTACATGTTTTAGTAAACTCCAGCAATGCATTATGGGAGATGTAGTCAATGTAACACCTATCATAACAGTCATCCCACTGAACAGAAAGGCATGTGACACACATCAGTGATAAGCAAGCAGAGGACAGTCAGATAGATTGGCAAACATGAAAGTTTATTTTTTCGAAATGCTGCCAGACAAGTGATCTAATGTACAATTTGTCTCCACAGGCGAGACATCGCGCAGGTCTGCACATGTCAAGGCAGGAAAGGCACCCCGGAGGGAGAGAACGGAGGAGGCCATTTCAACTGCAGGTCACACCACACCGGCATCAACACCACCACAGGCATCAACACCACCACCTTCAACAACACCACCACCGGCATCAACACCACTACCTGCAACAACAACACCACCACCTGCATCACCAGCAGCGTCACCACTGGCATTACCAAGACCCAGGAGGCATGCAGTTGCCAGACTCCAAGAGATGGAGTTGTCTGTGGAAGACTGCAGGGGTGGAGAACAGTCATCGGTGCCAGTGGATGGCAATAATGCAGGATCACAGTCCCCCACAGAGCGATCACACACAGGTGCCAGACGCCGCAGGGCTAGGGAACCCAGTCCATCTTTGCAGGGCGAGGAGCATGGTATGTTTGCTGGTCTGGAGGTGAACATGTTAAAGGTCCAGCGCCTGCAAGCGAAAACAATCCAATCAGTTCAGCGGCAGATGGGACATGTGAAAGCAAACATGCAGAATATAGAGAAGGGCATCTGCTCAATGAACACAACACTGGCTGAGGGCATGAGGGACATGGCTGAGGGCATGAGGGACATGTCCCAGTCAGTGAGGCTGCTGTGCAGCAAGCTTGATGAGGACAGGATGGCACGGCGCAGGGAGAGGCACAAAATGGGGAATTATACCAAAGCGGGGACCGCCTCTCCACTGCCACTTCTCTGCTATGCAGGCGCTCCGTGGCCATGCAGGATGAGATGACACACTGCAGCCATGATGTGTCAAGGGGGATTGTGACAGTGACCACTGCACTTGAAGTGCTCCTAAATAATCGGACTGCCCATACTGGTGCAGGTGATGTGGGCGACAGTGAGGAGACAACAAGTCGCAGCAGTGTAACGCCCCCTGTAACTGAGTCCAGGAGGAACAGCAGACGTCAAGGTGCTGGCACTGGATTGATTGTCAGTGATGACAGTCTGCAAAGGGAATGCAGCAATGTTTTGCGTGGCCGCAGGAGGTAATGCAAGCCACACTTAGTCTGGCTAACTGGGTGACTTAACCCATTACATCTTTGTAGGGTGTTTACAAATAGGACTGCCATATTGAGCCCTTCATGTGGTGGCGTAGTGCCAATATATTAAACTACGTCATTCAAATACAACAACTGGCTGTGTCTCCTTACTTACTCAAAAATAGTTGCGTGTGATCTCAGCCCGTCTTTGTCTCCCATCTGGTGCTGGCGCCACTCCTGCTGCGTTGGGCTCTGGCTGTGCAAATTCATCATCATCATCGTCCTCAGAGTCAGTTAATTTAACTGCTGTACCTTTCTTAGTGGCAAGGTTATGCAGCATAGCACAAGTTGCGATGATCTTGCAGCAGATGATGGGTCGGTACTGACGTGCGCCTCCGCTTCTGTGAAGGCAGCGGAACCTGCTTTTCAATAGTCCAAACGTGCGCTCCACAACGTTGCGGGTTGATTTGTGCGCCACATTGTATCGTCTCTCACTTGGGGTTGATGGGTTTAGGTAAGGAGTGAGGATGAATGACCGCACGCATATGCGCTATCACCTAGGTGGGGAAGACGGTGCCATTAATAACAGTCACCAACACATTCATCTGCAGTATATATCAGGGTGTGTCACAGTGATTTACCTAGCAGGTATCCTTCTCCAAATTCTCCCACAGCCAGGCGTGTGTAGATCCCACTGTTCTGGAAAATGTATGAGTCGTGGGTGCTCCCTGGAAATTTGGCCACGATGTCGGTGATTAAGTTGCCTGCATCGCAGATTACCTGCACATTAATGGATTGTGTGGATTTTCGGTTTCGGTAGATGTACTCAGTGGCTGCAGGTGGGCAGATTGGAATGTGTGTCCCATCAATGCACCCTATAACATGCGGGAACTGTGCCTTTTGGTAAAAGTCTGTCTTGGTTTTCTGCAGTTCCGCCTATGTGGTTGGGAAGCTTATGTAGTGATGCGTTCTCTGCATCATGGCATCCAGGAACTTGTTAAATAAACGGGACAGGCAACTCTGTGACACTCCACCTACCGCAGCTATCACCCCTTGGTAACTGCCAGATGCAAGTAGGTGTAGGCTACAGAGCACCTGCACATGTGGTGGTATAGCGTGCGCCCTTGGTGTTGGATGTTCCAGGAGTGGGTGCAGGTCCCTTATCGGGTCCAGGATGGTTTGGGGGTGTAGTCTGTACCTTTTATGGATCTCTGCCTCAGTCAGTTGGAAGAGTGTTATGCGCTGTCTGTAAACGCGCTCCTCCTGTCTCCAGATCCTCACTCCTGCTGCCTGTAGCCGTAGCCGCCTCGCAATAACATAGAGGGCCGCCATAGTGATCACACTGTTGCATTTTGGGGCTGTTTAAATACAGTGCACCTGATTACCACCTGCTTTGAGTCAGTGGTAATTACCGACTCTTAAATACTGAATTTGTGGAAATTCGGTATTACCAAATTTTTCTACATCTCTTTTCTCGTTTTTTACCATTTCTTATTTACCGATTCGGTATTTGGTGGTTCGGTAACTCTGAATCGGTAAAATAGGAATCGGTAATAAGGAATCGGTATTTACCGATTCCTTATTAACGATTCCTTTCCTACATTGGGGATTGCTAAATACCAGTCTGTAACGCTAAAATCTACCGATTTTCGGTATTACTGACCGGTATTTAGCTACCTACATCTGGCTAATAGTTCCTTATTCTAGAGGAAACAAAAATGGGGATTTTACTCTTCCGGATTTTAAATATTGTGCATCATGTTTTAAACTATGTTCTTTGTACAATTGGAAGCCAGAGAAACTTCTTTAGTAAGGGTGTAGTGTGGCAGTATCTTGGCTGTTGATAGACCAATCTAGCTGCATGCTTCTGGACCAACTGCACTCTTTGGCTCAAACCATTTGGGAGGCCCAGGTAAAGAGTGTTAGCATAGTCAATGAGGGACATCCCTAGTGTGAGTACAATCTGTATGATGGCTTCAGCTGAGAAACATGTCAGATTTTTTTTTATTTTACAGAGCTGTAAGAAACAGGAAGAAGTCACTGCTGCAATCTGGGGTTTCATTGACAGGCCTTCATCGACAAGTATGCCGGGGTCTTGACCACCTTTTTAGGAATAGGAAGGGGGGGCCTAACTCCTGGGGCCAAAAGGAAGGACTGCAGCAGTGCAGTTTGATTTTGACCATCATCACCTCGGTTTTATCCAAGTTCAACTTTAGTTGTTGACTGTCCATCGAGTCCTGAATAAAGATCATGGTGCTCTGGAAGAAGCTGTCAAATCAGAAGTATCCATGAGGTTGAATACTAGCTGCGTATCAACAGCATAGTTGTACATTTTTACTTTACGCCTTTGTATGGTGATTCCCAGTGGGCGATTATAGAGATTAAAAAGGATGGGGGATAAAGAGGAGCCCTGACGCACTCGGCAACTGAGCTTAACCTTAGAGGAACAGCAGGGAGAGAGGTGAACCGATTGTAAGTGATCCGCCAGCAAAGACTTTATCCAATCCAGAGCAGAGCCCCGCAGCCCGGCGACCTCGATACAGTTAAAACGAATGTCATAATCCACTTTTTTGAAGGCCACCAAAAAATCCAGATGGACTAACGCCTGGGCCTGATCTGTGTCCGCCTCTTTTCTCATGTCATCTACTTATAGAATCTGTAGAGTGAAAGGGCAGAAAGCCCGCCTGATAGGAGTCTAAAAATGATGAGCCATTGATGAAAGAGCAGAGATGAGGAGCGATATGAGGGAGATTGGGCAGTAATTTTTTCAAATAGAGGAGTCGTCTCCCTCTTTTTTCAAGAGAGGCAGAACCACTGCTTCTTTAAAATTAATAGGGACAGCTCCATGGCTAAGCTGAGGGATAGGTTAAGTATAGTCCTCACCAATTCAGGAAACTTTGGAACAAAGGCTTTTTGAATCTGAGAGGGGCAAACGTCATTGGGAGAGCCAGATTTGACCTTCATTAGCAACTTTGGCAGATCATCTCTAGTGATTGGGGGATTCCTGTCTTCCAAAGGAGTGGGGCTGACAGGGGAACTAGGAGGAATTCTGTCTTTGATAGTCCTGAGCTTTTCAATGAAGAAAGAATTCAATTGCTCACATAAAGCTTGTATGGGGGCCAGTGAGACGTTTAGGCAGTCAGAATTCTGAGACTGTTTTGAATATAACTTTAGTTTTATTTTGAGAATGTATAATCTTGTTTGAAAAGTAGGTGGATTTGGCTTCCCAGATAAGTTTCTTGTGGGACTTAAACTGCTTGAGGAATTAAACCTTTTCTTCGGGTTGTATGCTCTACGCCATTTGTCCTCAGATTTGCATAGAAAAAGTTTGGCTTCTATAAGGTGATCTGAAAACCATTTGGATTCCTCATGGCAACGAACCAGGTTCGTCTTATGCAGAGGGGCATGAGTAGTGTTCCCAGGAAGTAGCGTGCACCTCTTGCATACCGAGCGTGCAGTGTCCTGTGTGTAGCGCGCACACAGCACATCCCTCAAGAGCCTTCCCGCTGCCGGGAGTGGCAGGTAAGTTTCCCTTTTACGGGCCTGTGCACGCATTCTGCAGCAAGTGGCTTCTCTACTTGCTGCACTTCATTTCCTAATGGAGCGCTGTTGTGTGTTAATTGTGGGCTATTCTGAAAATATTTATGTTAATTGCAGCGCATGACAGTGCTGCGATTAACAGGAATACTTACAAAGGCCCACGATCATCCACAGCCGCCATCTAATAAGAAAAGAAATGCAGCAAGTCCAAAAGCACCACGCGTGGTTTACACGTCCTGCTTTTGAACTTGATGCATGTCTTTTCTCAATGAAGTGAGGTTTCGGGTTGATTGTGGGCCATTGTAAAAATATATATGTGTATTGCAGCGCATGACAGTGCTGCGATTAACAGGAATACTTTCACAAAGGCCCACGATCAGCCCGCAGCCGCCCACTATTAAGAAAAGACACGGAGCAGCGAGCAGGTCCAAAAGCACAACTGTAAAACACACGTCATGCTTTTGGACTTGCTGCGTTTAAAGGACAGTAAAGCTTTACGGATTACAACAAATGTGGGACGAAGTGCTATTAATGGTTGGTATGCACAGAATCCCAAGGGTGAGGTGCTAATGATGCTGCAATAAAACTGATCTATATAAATCTTTACTTTTCTCTGGGGCCCGATCTAGGATATGTGTCTTAAATAAATAAAAATGATATGGGGTGAGGCAGGCTGAATGAACTGTGCTAGTGGAAGAAACTGTGGAAGGTAAGGAGTTTGAGAGTCTGTGAAATGCTGCAGGTATGTTTATAAATATTACCAGGTACGAATATTACCAGGCTACTCTCTTTCTCCTTGCTGTGCGTTGCCAGCCAGCGTCAATCATCCATTTTAACTAAGGCTTCATTCTTTTGCTCAACTTTTCGGTTTCCTTTTCTTATTCCTTGCAAGCCTTTCCTTATCGGTACAGCCTTGTGGGCTGCTGGTTTTCCTTCGTTCCCATAGTCAATTCCTTCTTTGTAGAACCTTGAATTGCTTTCATTCTGCGGCTCCCTCGTGCCTTTTGCTATCTTATTTCTATTAGCCTGAATGTGTTTTAAGGGCAGTGAGCATTGTTCTCTTGCGGCAGCTGGGGGTTCTTGGGACAGTTTTAGATTGCATCGAGTTTTCTTTAAAGTCAGACATCCATAGAGCCTCCTACTTTACTTAACGTCACTTTGGCTATTTAAACCACATTTTAAACACTATGGGCCCGATGTAGGAGGCCAAATTCCGGTCGGTAACGGTGAAAATCGGTAAATTTCACCGTTACCGACCGGTATTTAGCCATTCTTGATGTAGGGAAGGAATCGGTAATAAGGAATTGGTAAATACCGATTCCTTAATACCGATAACTTATTGGCCTTGCATTTAAGGAATCTGTAATACCGATTCCTTAAATGCAATGTAGAAAGCACATAAAAGAGTGCTTTTGGGCCTTAAGGAATCGGTAATTAGCACCAACTTCAAGTTGGTGCTAATTACCGAATTCCTTTAATAAAGCACTTTCTTGCTTTTTTTGAAGTGCTATGTGGCACACATGCATGCCCTTAGGGCATGCATGTGTGCCACATGTGCATACATGCACATTTCAGGGGTGTAACAGGGTGTCCTTTGGACACCCTGGCCCCCTTGAAATACCTCCCGGTATTACAGATTCGGTAATACCGATTCGGTAATACCGAATGACTTCACATTCATTCCTATGGGCCTCCAAGCCCATAGGAATGAATGGGTAGGTATTCGTTATTACCGAATCTCACTTACCGATTCGGTAATAACGAATATTAAGGATTCAGGATTTTTTACCGAATTCTTACCTACATCTGAAATACCGATTTCTTAATACCGAATCGGTAAAATTCGGTATTAAGAATTAGGTATTTCGTTATTACCTACATCGGGCCCTTAATTTTGCCTACGTCATTTTGGCAGTGTCTCCCAAAGTCCTTCAATCTACTTAAAGTGAATTTTATGTTTAACTCTTTCTAGCCATTCAGACAAACAAAAGCGCATTATGTATTTCCCGGATATAAAAACTAAAGTAATCTGTAAAAAAATGCAGTAAGTGCAGGGGTACAAAGTGTTTCTGTGAACTCGTTGCTGGCACTGCTGCATGCTTGAGTTGCATAATTTACAAGTTCCCTGGTCTTGATTCCACTTCATGCCTCTTTCTTCCACCACCCTAAACTTTCTCTCTCTTTTTCCTCACTTTAAAAAAAATTATTTTTATTACAAACATAACTTACGAGTACCATCGCCCATATATTAGTAGAGATATGTACAAGAATACAAGTTGTTTTCACCACGACCGATTTGTCAATGAATCGTATACAATTCTAAAGAGATCACCATACCCAATGTTCTTATTGATTGACACAGCATATTAAGTACTGTCATCTGTGAGAACTGTTTGGGGACGTGCTTTCCCAGGTCTTCATCGTGGAGAGAGCGCACCGCTCCCTCGGCCCTCGACCTGCCCATGGACTACCAGCTCGTCACATCATCTCCAAAAATACTTCGGGCAGCCAGGGAGAGGGGTGAGATCCGGCATCAAGGTAACACTCTGTCTTTCTACCCTGACTATACCCTGGCTGTACAAGCTGCCCGCCGCAAATTCCTGCCCGCAAAACGCATCCTGCAAAAACACGAAGTATCCTACTCTTTGGCATACCCGGCCAAGCTGCGGGTCAGACAGGGATCCAAGACTCTGGTTATCCCGGACCAAAAGGGAGCCCTCACCTTCGCTAAACAGCTGGACCGTTCCCATCGCACCACTCCAGCTAGCTCTCAGGACTCAGTTGCGGCTAACAGGAGTGATAATGTATCCTTTGTCTGTTCTTGGCCGCGTGTTTTTCTGTATAAGGATGTGTTTCACGTTATGGGACCTGTTCTTAGGGCTGCCCCCTGATTGACTTATTGTCCGTTGCTCACCATTACATTTAAGTACCTGGCTTACGGGCTATTCCCCGGATGTACTGTATTGTTTTCCTCTTAAGTCTGCTGATGGTCCTGGCTTGTCCACCCTGCCTTTTTCTGGCAGGGTTGGATGCTGGGCGCTGCCATGTCCCTGCAGGATGATTCCCACCTCTGTTGCTGATTTTTCCCCTCCTGGTTGTTGTGTTCGCCCTTTGAGGCGCTTTTGAGGTTTATTGTACTTCTCCTGCTCTCAAATTGCAATTCTCATGTATTCGCATTGTATGCTGGGGGTGGGGTTGTTTGAGTGGGGGTGGTGGGCTTTCTGGGTTGTCTTATTTACGTTTTTGTTCACTTGGCCTCATTTTCCGCATCTGCTCAATATGCATCACCTCACCAATATGCCTGATCATGGTACTGTGTTCGTACACTGCACCTTACTCTTCCTTAGGATGGTACTCTCTGGTCCGGCACCGCTGGCATCCCCCCCCCTTTTTTTCGCTTATTTATGGCTCCCCTCATAGTTAGGTCGTCCATAATTGCAGTTCCTGCTGGCTCCATTGCACGCTTCATGTGACTGCCCAATCCCTTTTCCCTCCAGGTAGGCTTGCCCCATCACACGTACCTGCTTTCCGCCATAGTCTGGCCTCGCTG